>NC_142515.1:94732500-95973750 GCF_057876585.1 Rhinolophus sinicus | reverse complement strand
GGATTTACCTATTGTTGTTTGGATTTACCACTGTTTGTCTGTTTGCCTCTTGAAAGACATCTTGCTTAACTCTAATTCTTGCCAATTATGAATAAACCTCCTAAAAACATTCATGTACAGGTTTTTGTGTGAACATAAGGTTTCAGTTCATTTTGGTCTATACCAACTAGTGTGATTGCTGGATCCTACTATATGTAGTAAGAGTATATTTTGTATTGAAATAAAGTTCTGGTCTCCAGTGTGGGCGTGCCTGATTCCATTCCCACAGCAATGATTGAGGATTTCCTGCAGCTTCACATCTGCACCAGTATTTAGTGTTTGAGTGTTTTGAGTTTTAACCATTTAATACGTGTGTAGTGATACCTCATTGTTTTTCATTTGTACCTAGATTTCCTCATATGTTATTTTGTAGGAGTTTATTACTTTTTCATTTTATATTTAGGTGTAAGGCCTGTGTCTACATTCGTTTTGTGTGTGTGTGTGCATATGTGTTTGTATGTGGATATTTATTATTTCCAGGACTATTTGTTTAAAAGCCTTTCTTTTTCCATTGATTGCCTCTCCTCCTTTGTCAAAGATCAGTTGAGTATATTTGTGGTGATCTGTGAGAAAGCAGTAGACTTGTGTATCCTTAATCCTTGCTATACTTTCTTATTGATTCCAGTAGTTATCTCTCTTGTTGTGGGATCTTTCTGGTGTTTCACAGGCACTCATGTCATGAGCAACAAATGTGATGTATTTAGCCACAGGTTTTGAGGATGTTCTTTCTCAAGAAGTGGTAATTCCCCTCTATTGCTAGTTTATCATAAGTGGGTTTTCCATTTTATCAAATCCTGTTATTCCCCCCTTTTTTCCTTTTTGATAGTAATACTTTCAGGATACCTTTTCTTAGTTACCTTGTCTGGATGTTTACCAGCTTTATGAATCTTGTCAAAGAAACAAAATTTAAAAAAAAAATGTTTTCTCCATTGATTTTCCACAATAATATTGTTTTCTTTTTTAATTTTTATTATATTTTGTTCTGCTTACTTTTAGTTTAATTTGTTTTTTTTAATCATTTTTTAAGGTGGTTGCTTGCATTAGTGATTATAGATATTTTTAGTGTATTTGTTCAATGCCATAAATTTCCCTCTAGGCACTGCTTTAGCTGCATTCTACAAACTTTGATACATTGTGTCTTCATTTTATTTAATTCAAAATAATTTTTCATTTCTCTTGAGACGTCTTTGATCCCATGTGTTTCTGAATCTCCATTTATTTCAGGGTTTTCTAACTACCTTCCTGTTACTGATTTCTTTATTAAGTTCTGTGTAGTCTAACAGCATATTTTGTATGATTTTTATTCTTTCCAATTTTTCAGGTATGTTTTATGTCCCAGAATGAGTTCTATCTTGGTGAATGTTCCATGCAAGCTTGAGAAGTATGTGTATTCTGTTGTTGCGTGAAGTATTCCACAGATTATAATTAAGTCCAGTTGTTTCATAATGTTGTTCAGTTCTACAGGAATTTATATTTCATGATAAGGGGGTGTTGAACTCTCCAGCCACAATCGTGGGTTTATCTATTTCTTCTTGCATTCTATCAGTCCTTAACTTATATATTTTGCCCCTGTGTTGCTATGCACATACACCTAAGAGATTGGTAGGCCTTCTTGGAGAGTGGACCCCTTTATCATTCTGCCTTACCCCTTCTTATCTCTGAGTTTTCCTTGGTTTAAAATCTTCATAAGTCATGCACCTATGCCAGCTTTCCTTTGATTACTGTTGACATGGTACATTTTCTTCCATCCCTTTACCTTTCATTCTATTAGAGTGTTGTTTTAATTTTAAAATGTTCAATATTTCACACTGCTTTGTTCTTGCCTGTGTGGTTTTTTCTGAAAAGAAGTTTGATTTAACTCAGATCTTTGTTTCTCTATACCTAATGTCCTCTCTGGCTTCTTTCAATAAGTTCTCTTTGTCTTTGATTTTTGTCTAATTTGAATATGATATACTTGGGTATACAATTTTTGGTATTTTTCATGTTTTGTGTTTTAGAGCTTTCCAGATCTACAGTATGCCATCTATTATTAATTTTAGGAAATTTTAATGATCATTCCTCCATTTATCGCTCCTATTTCTGTCCTTTTTTCCTCCAGGTATTCCCATTATGTGTATTTCAAACCTCATGTTAAAGAGGGTTGCCTTAGGGTTCATGGATATTGTGTTCTCTTTTGTTCTTCATCTTCTTTGCATTAGACTCTGGTGAAAGAGATTTTTTTGAGTGCAGGCTTTGTGAAGAACAGAGTATTTAGGGCATATTTCAGAGTACTGTCTTATTTTTCCTTTTTTCCTATTTTGAAGGTGCCAGCTTTCCATGTGATCTAAAGACTCCGATGGATCTAAGAAAAATTGTTCAAGTTTTTTTCAGTTTTATTTTTGTTTGTTTCATTGGTTTTTGGAGGTGGAGTTGTAGTTTTTGTGTGTGTGTTTTAAATTATTATCATTATCACACATTATCATGAGTGTGTGAAAATGAGGATGATAGCTCCTAAGTTTTCTAAGTGCCACACCAGAAGTTCACAACGTAGCCTCTAGGGTGACTGGTTAGTAAACACTTCCTCCAGACATGAGAGAATGAAAATTCTGTGTTCTTTTGGAGGAAAGCACTGTTGAATCCTTTATGTATTCTGTAATCGGGGATAAACTCACCATTAACCCATGTGGACTTCAGTGAACTTGCAAGCTGCAGCTCTTAACCTGTTCCTCAAGAGCAGTGAGGCCCAAGGTACCCTGTTATGGTTTGACCAGAAAGAGCTCTTCTGGCATATTCTCTCACTATGTGTTCTAACATTTGGCTAGAAGTACAGGGATTTTGATGACTAACTTGCCATGCCTTGTTCCTCGTGTCTGAGCTCTATGTTCCAAATAACTTCCTAGCCCCATTAAATTGGACAGAGAAAGAAAAAGGAAGAACTCAGTCTGTGATCAATATTACACAAGTTAAAAACAGTGCTTTTCCACAAGCATATTTCAATTCAACAAGCTGTACCCGATAACTGACTGATAGAGGCCTGGAGGATTTTGGGACGACATGGTCAACTGGCTCTGTTGAAAGTTTAATTTCTGCAGGCCTCTTGGACTCTTGTTTGGTGATGTGAATAGAAGGAAAAGCTTCCAGTTTTCCACTATATTTTATTCATTAAAACTTTATGCAGATTTACCCTCTGCCTCCTGGAGTGCTATAAATGGTGAGTAATGAGGGAGAAGAAAAAGGAATTGTTTTTCTCAAGGAATTGATGGGCCTTAAAATGAAAATATATGTTTCATCCCTATAGCATTTTGGTTATTTCCCTACATGCTCAGGACCCTGACACTGGAGATTAATAAGATATAAAGTAATCACAGTAAAAATTTGTAATTTCCATGTGTTAATGATAGTATTAAGTTTATGAAAAAGTAAGTGTGGACGGAGAGTAAGTTTTTGATGTTCAAGTCATAGATGAGATGCTTGGAGATGAGAGAATCATACGTGACCGTCCTATAAGTGGAGTCTAGATGCCCAGTGCTGTCAGTCTCTCACATCCTACTCTACATATATTGGGATGTTCTAGGACTCAGTGGCCTTTGAGGATGTGGCTGTGACCTTCACCCTGGAGGAGTGGGCTCTGCTGGATGCTTCACAGAAGAAACTCTACAGAGATGTGATGAGGGAAACCTTCAGGAACCTGGCCTCAGTAGGTAAGGATGACAACATCCTTCAATTGTCAATTAGAGAACTAGTGTTTCTTGTTCATCAACATTGTTCCAAGATGTGAGATGTGGAAAGGGAGGATGCAGGTAAATAATCTAGGAGTGGTCACAGCTAATCATGGATCCAGAAGCTAATAATTTTTCTATAATCTGATACTTTGGGATCATTTTTCTGGTTCTACATTTTAGGGAAAAAATGGGAAGATCCTGACATTGAAGATCAGTACATACACCAGGGGAGAAAACTAAGGTGAGTCACACAACAGAAAGCAGTATCTCTTAGAGTGAGAACTCTAATTTGTTACGAAATTTTTAAAAGAAGCTAAAAAGAACTCTTAAATGTTGCTTTAAATGTCTTTCTTAGAAAATTTTTACAAAAATACTTTCTTAAATGTAACATACATGTTTAGTGTTTGCAAAGTTACTCACTTATAAACAGTATTAATAAACCCTATTTATTAATATTACAGTGTGATAAAAGCAAGGGTGAAGTCATCTTGAAGAGCATTCAGCATATTTAATTTCAGACAAATTAGATAAGACAAAATATCTATACTTTTCCTAAAAATCATAAAAAATGTGAATATAAAATCATTAATGAAGAAATCATTAATGTGCTTCTCATTTTTTACAGAAATCATATGGTGGAGAGACTCTGTGAAAGTAAAGAGAATAGTCAGTGTGGAGAAAACTTCAACCTTATTTCAAATTTCCATCTGAAGAAGAAAATTGAAGTAAAACCCTATGTGCGAAGTTCATGTGGAAAAGTCTTTGTGTATCATTCATCCCTTGGTAGACTCACCAAATGTCACACCAGACACAAGTCTTCTGAGTATCTGAAATATGGAGAGAAGCCGTATAAATGTAACATATGTGAGAGAGCCTTTAGTTATCTCCAGTATTTTCGACAACATGAAAGGACTCACAATGGAGAGAAAACCTATAAATGTAAGGAATGTGAGAAAGTCTTCATGTGCCTCAAAACCCTTCGAAAACACATGATAACACACACTACAGATTCTCCTTATAAATGTAAGGAGTGTGAGAAAGTCTTCAGTTGCTCAAGTTCACTCCGATTACATGAAAGAACACACACTGGAGAGAAACCCTATGAGTGTAAACAGTGTGGTAAAGCCTTTGGTATTCCTAGTTCTCTTCGAATGCATGAAATAACTCACAGTGGAGAGAAACCCTATGAATGTAAGGAATGTAGAAAAGCCTTCAGATATTACCAAAGTTTTCAAACACATGAAAGAAACCACACTGGAGAGAAACCCTATGAATGTAAAAAATGTGTCAAAGCATTTAGTTGTCTCAGTTATCTTCGAAAACATGAAAGAACTCACATTGTAGAAAAACCTTATGAATGTAAAATATGTAGTAAAGCATTCAGGTATCCCAGTTATCTTCAAATTCATGAAAGAACTCACACTGCAGAGAAACCCTATGAATGTAAAATATGTAGTAAAGCATTTAGTTGTCTCAGTTATCTTCGAAAACATAAAAAAACTCATACTGGAGAGAAACCTTATGGATGTAAGGAATGTGGGAAAGCCTTCAGATGTTATCAAAGTCTTCAAACACATGAAAGAAGTCACACTGGAGAGAAACCCTATGAATGCCAAATATGTAGTAAAGCATTCAGGTGTCTCAGTGATCTTCGAAGACATGAAAGAACTCACACTGCAGAGAAACCCTATGAATGTAAAATATGTCATAAGGCATTTAGGTGCCCCAGTTATCTTCAAATACATGAAAGAAATCACACAGGAGAGAAACCCTATGAATGCAAAATATGTAGTAAAGCCTTCAGGTATCCCAGTTATCTTCAAATACATGAAAGAACTCACACTACAGAGAAACCCTATGAATGTAAAATATGTAACAAAGCATTTAGATGTCTGAGTTATCTTCGAACGCATGAAAGAACTCATAATGGAGAGAAACCCTATGTGTGTAAAATATGTAGTAAAGCATTTAGGTATCTCAGTTATCTTCAAATACATGAAAGAACTCATACTGGAGAGAAGCCCTATGAATGTAAGGAATGTGGGAAAGCCTTTAGTTATCACACAAACTTTCGAAGACACCTGACAATGCACACTGGAGAGAAACCGTATAAAAGTACAGAATGTGGGAAAGTCTTCAGTTATCCCAGTTCCTTTCTAATGCATGAAAGGACTCACTGGATAAAACCTATTGAATGTAAACAGCATGGGAAAGACTTGCATTGGCCCACAACCTTACATGTGAAACTTCCCATGGAAAAAAATAAAAATGCTACATGAAAGTGTGATAGAAATTAATCCATGTATAATGGGCCAGAAAACTTTCAATATGAAACAGTTCTTATTAAAGTTGCAGATATATTGTGTTTGTTAAACCTTTCTCTTAAAGTGCATTATTGGACCTTGTATTTCTACTAATTGCTTTCAGAAATGAATATTCAGTTGCGATAATTATGAGAGTAGTCTTTCAACAATAGTACATAAGATAATTATTGTTTTTTTCCTTGAAATGTTTAATAAGATTTCTCTCCACTTTGAAATATATTTCTTACATGCAGTGAGGTTAAATTTTTTTAAATGGTTTTTGTTGTTGTTCTGTGTTAAGGGGCCATTTAAAAAGAACAGTATTGTAGTTGGATTTCCCTAGTGTCTTTATGGCAATCCTTTATATCCCTAAATTAGTATATATATTCTACCTTTTCCTCTGGTAAAGCTCCTTTTTGGAGGTGATGGATACAAGTGTTTTCCCATTTTTGATACTTATAAATAATTTGAATAAATTTTATGTATGGCAATTTTATGAAAGAATATAGTTTCATGCGAATATTATTTTTATATTTGTACCTTTGTTTTGTGTTCTTCCTTCTGACCTGTATTTGGTGAATTGACTTTGATTTAAGAAGAGTGACCTGTAATAGGGCAAGAAAATCTACAGTTGGAAATACCCTTCACCCCCACACTCCCCACACCCCCCGTAGGTAATGTTAGGAACTTGATTTTCCAGAATCCATCCCATTATGGTTCCAGGTTAGAATTCCTCAATAGAGTCACTTGCTTTATATTTGGAAGGCAAAAACGAAGAAAGCATTAGTCATATTTTGAAAACACTATTTGGACAGACAGATACATAGGATCTTGAAGGACACCATCTTCAAGTCCATTTTTTTACTTCTTTGATTTTCTAATTAATACTATCCTCACAACTTCCACCAACTGTGTGATATCCATTTCTGAGAGGTGTAGCTTTCCACTGGTGTCTTCACAAGATCCGCAGTACAGATCCACCAGAGTTTGGAGTTTTCTGTCTCTTGTGTCCTCAGGAAACTGATTTAGACTTTCTTGCTTATGTCTGATTTTCCTCTTCTCTAGATTATATCTGTATAAGGTCTAATTTGTATACGAAACACCTTAAACTGTCAAGTGCTGGTGACTATGTTTTCCTGATTCACCATGACATGGTGCCATCAAAAAGAAGGAAACATGGGAAAACCTGGAGTTTGTTTCTCTGCCGCATGTGCAGTGGCTGCTGTGACCCGGTACTTCCATGTCAGAATAAGCCCCTTCCTCCTGTCAGGAAGCCTGTGGGTGATTCCTGTCAGTTGTAGCTGAATATAATCCCTGGGTATGTTTTCAATTATGTTTGATTGTATGTGATTAAAAGTATGTGCATTTTTTGTCAAATGAACATTTTTGCAGGTTTTTCATAGAAATATTTTATTGTTTCCTAAGCCATGTGCTAACAAATATTATGTTTTTCATTTCCTGAGAGGATATGTTAAAATATCCCATTATAATTACAGATTTTCAAATAAACTTTGTTATTCTCTTTATATAATCATCATATATAATATTTTGAGTCAATACATGTGTGTTTAATTACACACAAGTGTAATTTTTCCTAAGACTCATTTTGTTTTGTTCTTTATAGTTACAGTTTTTGTCACGACACTAATTTTCATTCACTCTTAATCCCAAAAACTTAAATCATAGTTTTCTTCACAGCCCTCTTGCCAGTGACCTGCAGAATCACGCCTGTAGTCAGGGAGGGGTGTAATGAATTCTAATAAGAATGACCACAAAGTACACATGACTGTTGGTTGTAACATAAAAGCGTGCTCAGGATTGTGATAGGATTTGGCTTGTGTTAGATGATTTGATGGCTATGCAAGGCAGCAGGACATTTTTGTATATTGAATCCTATGAGGAGGGAAACTTATTATGTTATTGGTAGTCATAAACATTGTTTCCTAGAAGGCAAAACTATTGTAGTAAAGCTAAACTTAATTTGTAAGAAGCCCCAGTCAGTCATATTAGTAAGAAAAGGGCAATAATGATCATTTTTATGATTCGGAATGATCACTTTTATCATTTTTAAAAACATGGTTGCAAAATATATTTTTGTTTTGGTCCATCATAGACACCAAGTACCTTTGAAGAAGGAGGTATGTGATATCTTCCTCTTCAATAGGATAAGACTTGGCTTTACAAAGATTGCAGGCCAGCTCCCAGTCCTCCAAAAGGGCTTATTATGCCTTTAGTACTTATTATCTGAACACTGATGTATTTCCTATGGTGTATTAGACACCATTTACCGTAAGTACCTCCATTAAAATATATAAATTCACTTCTTAGTATACTACATAATATTTTAAGATTTTATTGGGGAAGGGGAACAGAACTTTATTACTTCCAGGACCTTTTCCAAGTCAAGTTGTTGTCCTTTCGATCTTAGTTGTGGAGGATGCAGCTCAGCTCCAGGTCCATTTGCCATTATTAGTTGCAGAGGGCACAGCCCACCATCCCTTGCAGGAGTCCAAATGGCAACCTTGTGGTTGAGGAGACGCACTCCAACCAACTGAGCCATCTGGGAGCTCAGCCTCAGCTCAGCTGAAGGTGCTGTGTTCAATCTTAGTTGCAGGGGGCGCAGCCCACCATCTCATGTGGGAATTGAACTGGCAACCTTGTTGTTGAGAGCTTGTGCTCTAACCAGCTGAGCCGTCAGGCCACCCCTCTGCCCATTTTTTAATTGGATATTTTGTTTATTTGTTATTACGTTGTATGAGGTTTTAAAATATATTTTATATACTAAGCCTTATTTAGTAAATGATTTGCAAATATTTTCTCCCACTTAGTAGGTTGACTTTTATTTTGTTGATGATTTCCTATGCTCTGCAGAAGATTTTGGGTTAATGAAGTTTTACTTCTTTGTTTACTGATTTATTTTTACTTTTGTTGCGTTTGCTTTGGGTGTCACCAAGATCTATGTTAAGTAGGTTAAGGCCTCTGATTTCCGCTAGCAGTTTTGTGGTTTTAGGTCTTACATTCAAATCCATTTTGAGTTATTTTTTTGTGTGTGGTGTAAGATAGTGGTCCACTTTCATTCTTTTGCATGTGTCTGTCCAGTTTTCCCAACACCATTTATTTAAAAGAATACCTTTTGACCATCATGTATTCTCATCTCCTTTGTCTTAAATCAGTTGACCATATATGTGTAGTCTATTTCTGTTCTCTATTTTGTTCCATTGATTTATGTGTCTGCTTTTATCCCAATGCCATACCATTTTAATTACTATAGTTTTGTAACATAGTTTCAAGAGGCTTGATACACACCACTTTGTTCTTTTTTTCTCAAGGGTACTTTGGCTTTTGGGGGTCTTTTGTGGTTCCATACAAATTTCAGATTGTTTGTTCTACTGTGAAGAATGCTTTGTAATTTTAATACAAATTGCATTGAATTGTGGACATTTTAGCAATAGTAAGTCTTCCAATTCATAATCAGGGAATATTGTTTCATTTAGTTGTGTCTTCTTCAGTTTCTTTCATTAACATATTGTAGTTTTCAGTGTACAGGCCATTCTCTTCCTTGGTTAAATATATTCCTCAGTATTTTATTCTACTTGATGAGATTGTACATGGGATTGTTTTGTTAATTTTTTCTGATAGTTTTTATTAGTGTATAGAAATCCAACAGATTTTGTAGCCTGCAACTTTACTGAATTTGTTTATTAGTTGTAACAGTGCTTTGATGGATATATATATATACACACACACACACACACACACACACACACACACACATAATGTCATCTACAAATAGTGACACTTTTACTTCTTTCTTTCCAATTTGGATGCCGGTTTTTGTTGTTTGTTGCTGTAGCTGGGACTTCCAATATTATGTTGAATAAAAGTGGTAAAAGTGGGCGTATTTGTCTTGTTCCTGATCTTAGAAGAAAGGTTTTGGCTTTTCACCATTGAGTATGGTATTAGTTGTGTGTTTGTTATATATGGGCTTCATTATGTTGAGGTATGTTCCCTCTATCCCCACTTTATTGACAGTTTTTATCACAAATGGATGTTGAATTTGGTCAAATGCTTTTTTTGCAAGTGTTGAGATGATCATACGATTTTATCCTTCGTTTTGTTTATGTGGTGCATCATGTTAATTGATTTCCTCATACTGACCCAAGTTTGCATCCTGGGAACAAATCCCACTTGATCATGGTGAATGGTCTTTTTTAATGTGTTGCTGAATTCAGTTTCCTAATATTTTGTTGAGATTTTTGCATCTATGTTCATCTGGGATATTAGCCTATAAATTTTTTTTTTCTTGTGAAGTCTTTGTCTTCTTTTGTTATCAAGGTAATGCTGGCCTGATAACTTGAGTTTGGAAGAGTTCCCTCCTCTTTTATTTTTTGGACTAAGTTGAGAAGGATTAGTATTAATTCTCTGAGAGTTTGGTAGAATTCACTAGTGAAGTCATCTGGTCCTGGACTTTTGTTTCTTGGGAGGTTATTGATTACTGATTCAATCCCCTTACTTGTAATTGGTCTGTTCAGACAGATTTCCAATTTTTTCATGATTCAGTCTTGGTAGGTTGTATCTTGGTAGGAATTTATCCACTTCTTGTAGGTTGTCCAATTATAATTGTTTACAGTATTGTCTTATGATCCTTTGTATTTCAGTATTGTCAGTTGAAATATCTCCTCTTTCATTTCTGATTTTATTTGAGTCCTCTCTCTTTTTTCTGCGAATCCAGTTAATAATTCTTTCCAAAGAATTTTTATTGATCTTTTCTATTGTCTTTTTAGTCTCTATTTCATTAATTTATCCTCTAATCTTAGTTATTTGCTTCCATCTGCTAACTTTGTGTTTCATTAGTTCTTCTTTTTCTAATTCCTTGAGGTGTAGAGTTATGTGTAAGCCTACCTTACAAATATCTGAGTATTGTTAGGTATAAGTATAGTAAACATTTCATATGTACTTTCTCTAAAGGAAGAAAAATACTAATTTCATAAAATGTTTTAAATGGGCAACTTGAAACATTTCATTTGATTTCTTTTAGCCCAGACAATCACAGTTTATACATAATGTGCTTTAGAATCTATTGTATTAAGTTTAATTCATCGATTACAGAAGTCTTGAATTCAAAGGAAACTTACCTAGTTAGTTACCAACTCTCTTATGCATATATATACATATATATGTATATATACATATATATACATATATACGTATATATACATATATACATGTATATACACGCACACACATATACATATACAAGATAGTTAAAAAATAAGCAAACTAAATTCTAGAGATAAATATAAATACTAGAACACCCATGGAATAGCCCCTCAGCAATGAGATATCACATACATGATTTAAATTAGAAATTGTCTAGATTAAGGTTTTTAGAGACAATTTAATGATGATATATGTCAACTTCACTGTTGTCCATCTATGCCTGGATTTTGGAGTTCTGATATTTCACCAAGGGAACCAACCTATCCCTGCAACTAAATTATTTAAAGGCAAAAAAAAATTATTCTTCACAACTGATGAAAAATAAATTCAGGGTTGCCACATGATCCAGCAATACTACTTCTGGGTATACAGCCCAAAGACTTTAATGCAGAAACTGAAACATATTTTTACACATGTTCACCGGAGCATTATTCATGAGAGCCAAAAGGTGAAAGCAACCCATGTGACCATCAGTGAATGAAAGAACCAACAAAATTTAGTATATACATACAATGGAATATTACTCAGATTTAGTAACAGGGAAACTGATATATGCAGCAACATAGATGAAACCTGAGGACATTATGCTAAGTGAAATAAGCCATTCAAAAATCACAACTACTGAACTATATACTTAACATGTAAATGTTATAGTATGTGTATGCTATCACAATTAAGAGTAACAATGTTAAAACAAGAGAGTGAAAATGCAACCCAGAGAATGAAAGAAAATTTTACAAATCATACGAGGATATCTGATAAAGAATTTCTATCAAAAATATATAAAGAAGACTTTCAACTCAATAATAAAAAAGTCAAATAAACCAATTTTAAAATGTCAAGGATGTGAATAAACTTTTTTCCCCCAAGGGAGATGTACAAATGGGGAAGAGCACGCAAAAAGATGCTAGAAACCACTAGTCATCAAGGAAATCAAATCAAAACCCCAGTGAGATACCATGTCACAACCACCAGGACAGCTTGAATAATAAACTGAGACAATAACTAGTTTTGTGGAGGATATGGAGAAATCATCCACAGCTGGTGGGAATATAAATGGTGTTTCAGTCACTTAGGAAAACAGTCTGGCAGTTCCTCAAAAATTAAACCCAGAATTACCATAGGACGTAGGAATTCATTCTTAGGTATATACCCCGAAAAATGAAAATATATGTCCAAACAAAATCTTGTACATGAAAGTTTATTGTGGCGTCATTTAGAAAGCCAAAAAGTAGAAACAAATAAAATGTCTAACTACAGATGAATAAACACGATATATTTTATCCATACAATTCAATATCATTTGGTTGTAAAAACAAAGTAGCCATACATGCTACTACATGGATGTTCCTTGAAAAAATTGTGCTAAGTGCCTGAACTCAGTCACAAAGACAACCTATTATATGATTCCATTCATATATAAATCCAGAATAAGAAAATCTATAGACACAGCAAGATTAGAGTTTGCCTAAAACTGTGGTTTGGAGGTGGAAGATGGAAAGATGGAGAAGTGATAGCTAAAAGGTACAGGGGTTTCTTTGGAGACAACGAAAATTTCGAAAATTATGGTGATGACTGTACATATGTGTGAATATACTGAAAACCAATGAATTGTACCCATTAAAGGGATTCATTGTATGGTGTGTGTATTGTATCTTTTTTTTTTAGATAGATTTTTTTTTTATTATTAGTTTCAGGTGCACAGGACAAAGCAATACTTAGACGTGTATCATTTATATCCCTCACACTGTGTGAACCCCCCTCCCCACATCCACTATCCCTCTGACATCGCACTGTATTGTATCTTAATAAAGCTATTCAAATGAAAAAAAAATGCACTAGGAGTTTTGAACCAATGTGGTAGTATATTGAGTTTTCAGTTACATTCAACATTTTCAAAATCTTCCTTCTTTTCCCTTATTGTGGTGAAAATAGGAATTCAGTTGCTATAGGGGTATCATAGCCATTTACATTTCAAAATCTCTAAGGGAACAGTCAAAAACTAAAATGAATTTCCTTCTACTGTGTTTCCCGGAAAATAAGACCTAGCCAATCAGCTCTAATGCATCTTTTGGAGCAAACATTATTATAAGACCCGATATTATATATATATATTATAAATGTTATATATTACATATTATATTATGTTATAATATAGCAAAATAAGACCAGATCTTATATTAATTTTTGCTCCAAAAGACGTATTATTGCTGATTGTCCAGTTAGGTCTTATTTTCGGAGAAACACGGTAGTGTAAAATGTCCACCCCTGAGTTTTATTCAACACATCTCACAGCTTACTGATGGTCAAAGAGTCCCTGCACCCAGGTGGCGTTGTCGGGTTCAAATTTCCCTGCAGAACCTGGTACTTAGGAGGTCGTGACTCTTTAGCTAAAGTATCACATGTGTGGAGGTGGAGAAGGGATGCGTGGAAGGCTCAACGCTGTCAACGAGGATTAACGTGGAGCCGAACTCTTTATTACACATGGTGAGGTCAGTTTTAAATGGGTTTGTAAACAAGCGTCACAGTTCCTTGAGTGGCCTCACAGCCTATGCCAACTCCCGGCCTGGGGAGGACCTCAGACCCTCCGGTCCTAGTCTGACATGACTTGGGAGCCCCTTTTGCTCTGCACAAGGGCATCGCTCCATCTGGAAACTGACTCGAATACCCTTCGCGCACCTGTGTCACCACGTTCAGAAAGCGGAGCAGGAAGAAGACACCAGGGTCCCTCTAGGAGCAGGAACAAATCTTGTTGTGAGCAAGAGCCCTGGAAGGGGTCAGATCGCGCCCACAGGCAGCGGCTGGGTCTGTTAAACCTTTTAAACACATTCCAAGATTGTCACTCAGCAACAGGGAGGCGGGTCCTGCGAACTGTCCAATCGGGCGCATTAGGGAGGTGGGTGGTGCGAGGCTCACAGACCATCGAGGAAGTTCCGGATTGCGTCTCACCTGCGGTTAACGGACCAGGTATATATCTTCGTCAATCCAGCTCTGACCTGGCCCCGGCTGCGGGAACCGAAGGGACCTCACCGGGGTACCCCAGAAGCCGGCCATGGTGAGTGTGCGGGGGCGGGTGTCCCAGGACGGTACGAGGGCCTTGTTGAATCCGGCCAAAGCTAGAGCCGGCCTACCCGCGGGGCTCCGCTCAGACGTCGGTCCCCTCTGCTCGCTGCGTGGGGGATGGGTCATTAACCAGGACCCCGGGCGTCGTGTCCGGTCACTGCATGGGCGACTTCGGTTCCAGCCAAGGAACCTCTCTGTGTAACTCTGCGTCTCCCCCAAAATGTGCTGTGATCACGGGGAGGGAAATCGGGACAGTAGTGACTCGGACTGCGGGTTTCGTGCATTGGAAGAGCTGTGATCTGTGTGGTCCCCAGTCTCTCCGTTCTCCCTAGCTGGCGCCCATTTTCTTTTGAGTTTTTCAAATGTCTGGCAAGCAGGGTCTCAAATCCTTAACCCTGACCACTCCCCGTCTTCCTAGGACTCTCAACACGCGTCTAAATTTCCAGATCCTTTCCCGAATTCCAAAACGCCGAATCTCCTCCCATTCACGCATTATAATCAACTATTAGTCCTCTGGGGTTCATTTCAAATAGACCCAGTCCTGGTTGCTCCCCGGTTATGAAAGCATTCATGAGGCACAAAGGAATAGATGTTGGAAAGTTTATTTAAGAGGAGAAACACTAACAGAGGACTTGCGAGTGTAGAGTGGGTAGATAGCTATGCTGACTTTCTGTTTAACTGAGGTTTTATCTTGTCTAACCAGGATGTAAATTGCTTCGGCCTGTAGTGGAATCTAATGTTGTGTTCAGTTTTGTCCATTGTGGTGGGAGAAGGTGCGGTTAATCTTGTTATGGCAACCTTCATTGTATAAACTTATGTTAGAGTCACCCCAATGAGTCAAATGGCTGCCCCCTACACTCGTTCCTGTTTACCCTTACCTGTCTTATGAGACCCGATAATAATCATTTTTTCAGAGTCAATGAATGCCTCTTTTAATGGGGTTTATTTTTGGTTTCTGGACATTTTACATGAAAGGAAGGACGAATTAGGAAGTATGCCACTGGTCCTTTTAGTTAGCAAGAATTTGGAAATTTTTCATTTTCTACCGTTTATACTTTTGTAACCGTTACTGTTTAGGGAATTAAATCTTAGGATGGTTTCCTATGTACAAAAGTAAAATAAGGAAAGACTAGTAGATAGTAAAACATGGTGTATATAAATTTCTGTTTTTCTTAGATAAATGTGTAAGATAGAAAAGTCTAACTTAAGAAAACTCACTGCCCACCTGTCCTGGGTCCTCCATGGCTATTATTCCAACCATCCCAAAATACAGTTTTGATATGAAGAGAAGCAAAGTTTTGCCACCCTGAAGTTGCCTTTTGGGGATATTGATTTTAAGCTCTTTATTAAGAAACAAAAAACTTAGAACCTTTGACCTCCTCCACTTTCCTGCCCAAGGGATTGAGACAGAGAAACCTGCTTCAGGAAGGAAATCTTAGGATGCTGCCTTAGCCTACTTTGAATTAAGGATGGTAAATAGGACTGCAGATGGAACCTGTTAGCTAGATACCCAGTGTGTCCCATTGTTTGAGTTACCTAGCAAGCATTTGCCTGCCCTGTGTGTTGTTCAACTCTTCAACTACCTGTTAATCGCCCAGTCTCACTTCTGAAATCTAAGACCACATTTCTCCCTTTTTCTCCTTTGTTCAAAATGTCACATACACCCAATGTTGCCTTACTATCGTTGCAATTTTCATACATCTGTAAATTCCCTATGTGCACATACTAAAATTTTTATTTTCTGTTAATCTGCCTCTTAATTAGATTATTAGCCCAGCTAAAAGAATTTAGAAGGTGGGAAGAAACGTACTGTGTTTTAGCTTCCAGGGGTGATTTGTTGAACTTTTCTTAGTGTTTCTTAAAATAACAAGACATTGCGAATGCATATTTTTCTTACCCATGTTTTTCCTTGTAATGAGCAGTCAGACTCCACATTGTTGGATATTTGCCGACCTCTTAAGTCTTCCTCCTCCCTCTTCCTTGTGTCCCCACCTGGACAGGCTGAGGGCAGTCCAGGGCTCCCTCCTCTGGCACTGTCACATTCCACCACACAAGCCCCTGCCTGTGAGCAGGACTCTTGCCCTGGCCCCGCCCCTGACAAGGATTCTTTGCTGGAACTTTAGTCAGCCTCTGAGCCTCCTCCCAGGCCTACCTGTGCACGTGCTTGTAAAATCCAGTTTTAGCAGGAACCCTGAAGCCAGGTGAGCCAGAATCCCCACCCTCCTACCTCATCCCCCTCCATTATCTGATCAGGTTCCCCCTCCTGCACCATCTGGTGATGTCTGATCACCCAGGCCTGTCTGCAGTTAGGTCGTTTTAGCAGGAACCCCCAAGCCCCAGAATTTTTCTCTTCCTAATTTGCCATGCAGTGACCCCCATCTGATCTCTGGCAGTGAATTCCCACTTGTCCTTGCTGTACTCAGAGTGGAACCCAGGGGTGTCCAAACTTTTTTCAACGTTTTTCACCAAGGGCCATATGCGGTAAAATATACAAACAGCCAGGCCACTCACTGGAGGTGAAGTATGCATTGCCTCACCTGGTTTATTTAAGTAAACTAAATATATTTTTGGAATTTGCTGCAGGCCAATAACAATGGATCATGGGCCGCAGTTGGCCCACGGGCCGCAGTTGGCCCACGGGCCGCAGTTTGGACACCCCTGGTGGAACCCAATCTCATTTCTCCCCATTGTGAAATCCCACCACAATGGTCTCTATACCTATGGTAGTGGTTCTGATAAAACCTGACTTACCATCTTTGACAAGTGCCACTGAATATTTTTTCTGTAACAATGTAGCACAGTAAAAACTCAGGCCATTCTTTATTGTTGTTACTGTTTTATTTTTTCAAGACATTGAGAAGTCCGCCCTGCCCCCCCCCTTCATTATGTGAGTCATAAGCCTTTTGCTAACCTCTGTGTGTGTGTGGGGGGGGGTAGGGCTCCTTGCAGGTGACAATATCAGTGAGCATCACATCCCACCCCGTGGGTCTGTCTTCTCTTGCTCTGACTTGCTCACCTGCTCTGCTGCCTGATGGCGGCCGCACTGTGGGCTGCTGGATGCTGGGAAGCTGGTGCTGTGAGCTGTGCTGCCCCATGGGGCAGTATTGACCCCACCAAACCCCACTTTTATGTGCAGTCGACCAGAGTGGGCAGTTTCGAGAATTTCTAGAAAATAGGAGCAGGCGTATGGGATGGGCCCCTCCTTTAAATTCTTCCTGGGTTGATATCTTTGTCAGGATTTCTCTGTGTGTTAGAGTGAAGCTATGACAGGGGCTGGGCTGGCCCCGACATACCCTGGGGATGGGGGACGGAAAGCATGACTATACTCTGTGCAAGACATGGGCCCATCAGGGGTTCACTTCTGAAAGAACAGTTATTCAAAATGGGAAAGTGATTGTAATAACTATGTGTGGGGTCAGATGGGTATTAGACTTATCAAGGTGATCTTTTCTGTTATATAAATGTCTAATCACAGTGTTGTACAGCTGAAACCAATAAAATATTGTATATTAACTAATTGAAAAATAAAGAAATTATTAAAAATAAATTAATAAAAAGTAAAATATAGAGAGAAGGTGGGGGCAGGGCAGCCATTAGGTGGTGTGCTGAGTCCCTAATACCAGAGGACTCCCCAGAACCCTTAACCTCTGCTGCTGCCCCTGCCTCTACTGCAGCACAGATCCTAACCCTCAGGGTTAAGGGACAAAACCCATAGCACCCTGTGGCACAGCCAAGGGATTAGTTCTAACCAATGTATGTCTGGAGTCCTTAAACTCTATAAAGCAACCAGTTGTCACGGGGAGGTTCTGAACTCTGATGGCACTGAAAAGATATATAAATACCAGGGTAGCGACGACACCTTCTTTCTCGAAGTGTATTCAGTAACCAAAAAAAACCAAAACAAAACAGGGAAGGACAGGAGGGAGGGAACAAAAGGGAAATAAAAAATGAAACAAAGGTCCACAGTTTGTTCCAATTGAAAATCCAAAATGTACTCAAAGAATTACACAACAGAAAAAATGAGGGGCACTGTTTGGTTTGGGGGCCTGTATAGCATGGGTTCTGAATAATTTTTGTCATCTGCTGTAATACACCATCCCTCATGCAAATAATACTGTGTCAAATTACAGCTATTCTGGGATCACACTAAATGTAAACAAGGTACCCCTGGTAATGCTAGGGGGCTTACTAAATATAAAATAGGGGATAAATGTGCATGTCTCACTTTAACCACCACACAACTATTCTCTTGCCTGAATTACACTTGGTCTTAGCACCCATTGTTCTGAAGTATCCCATAGTGAACAGGGAAGCTCTGAACCAATGATTCATAAACTAAAATAAAGTCTTCCCCACTTCCAAATTGGCTTCACAAAAAGCGAACCCACAGACCTTACCGCCCCCCACCCATTTAATTACATAATAGGACTCTATTGATATTAAACAGGGCAATGAAAGATAGAAAACCATTGTACAAAACTTATTTAGTGAAGAGGTAATTATCGCCAGTTCTTCTGTTTTTAACAGGTAAATTTGGCCTGTTCTTAAACCTCAAAAGAAAGAAGAACACCTCATAGTGGATGACCTCAACCCGGAGGCTGTGTGGTTGCACCAAATAAAGCCCCATCCACAGCACTCTTTTTTTCTGATTTTATGAATTTGAATCGTTTCTCTTTTTTCTAGCTAAAGTCTAGCTAAAGCTTTGTCAATTGGGTTTGTATTTTCAAACAACTAATGCTTTGTTTCTTTGAACAGTTTTGTACTTTCATAAATTTTCATGTTACTAATTAGCATCCTTTCATTTGAGCTTGATAAAATCGCCATAGAATTTCTGGCAAAGCAGATGTAGTGGTGATGAACTCCAAGCTTTGGTTTGTTTGCAGAAGTCTGTCTTTGTTATTGACTGCCGGGACAGCTTTGTTGTGGAAAGTATTCTTGATTGGCAGTTTCTTTCTTTCAACACTTCGTGTATATCACGGCACTCTGACAGGTTTCAGTTGAGTAAAGTGTAGAAATGGGATCCCCTTGTATGTGAAGTGTCACTTTCTTCTTGCTACTTTCAAAATTCTGTCTTTGATTTTTGATAATTTGATTATAATGCATGTTGGTGAAGTGTTGTTCGAAAAGTAGGTCAACTTAAATTTATTTAGTAATGTTTTAGTGTTTCATCTTATTTGGAAATGATGTAGCTATTCAGTAGTTCCATCTTTTAACTTAGTAAAACTCTAAGGTTTCAAGTTACCTAAAGATTTTGGGAAACTGCTTTTAGGTACACTTACCATAAAACAATTATTGTTGAAAACTTACTGAAAAACCTTTTATTCTACGTATATCTATTTCATTTATTGATTTTCAGTAATTATATTCAGATTACTTGTGAAAATTTTATGAAACATTAGACAAAGTCAATTATTATCTCAGCTCTTTTCCCATTGACAAACCCTGCAATGAAGATAACATTAATATTTTTTTCTTGTAAACACAGATAAAATTATATTACACATTGATAATTCCAGAGGCTATTTTAATTAAACAAAACTTAAATCACTTTTAATATTAAATATTTTCTCACATCACATATTAAACAGCATTTGGGTTAGTGTCGGTTATATTTCTTAACTTACATAAGTTTGATTCCTATAAGCCAATTAACAGAGCACTCTAACAGCCAGTTTTATTCATCCTCTGGAGGTAGACATACATACATATATGGAGACAGACATATCCAGAGACCCGGTAGTTTTTTGTTGTTTTTTTTTCAGCAGGAGACAGGTATAGTAAGGCAAAAACCCATTAATTAACAACAGTTGGAATAATTTAAGTTTCTTCGTTCAGATGGCCAAGGCTTTTACTTTTTAGAGAAGATATTCAATATTTGTATTTGTCCTTTATAAACACTTTTTAAGAGACTGTCCGGAGCAGGGGCTGGGTGCCTAGGCAAGGGAATCTTTCATACACTGTGCTTTTAAAAAGCTTTCTCATCCCTTTTTTTTTCCCCCTCTTGGTTTGTTTAGTCTCAGGCAGTTATGGGCTGTGTCTACATTTCTGATTAGGAAGGTTCTGGAAATTACTAAGGAGGTTTACAAATCCTGTCAGATTTAATTTTTTTTAAACGGTCTGATCATAGAGTTATTACATTTTTTTGAAATATCTTGTTAGGTTTCAGGCAGGAAAAACAATAAAAATTTTAAAGCATCTGCTCAGATTGCCAGAGTTTATTTTAGTATCCTTTGAGAGCTCTTTGTTTTTTAATACTTCTGCTTATCAAAAAATACATTCTATTGTGTCCGTGAGGTTTGGATTCGTTATAACAGATGGTGAGGTCACATTAAATGTCCCTGTTTCTGCACAAGGGTCACAGTTCCATGTGTGGTCTGACAGCCTTGCCCCAAGCCCTTGACCTGCAGAGGATATGACTTGTTCTAGTGTGGTCAGGCCTCAGCTACCCTGTTGTCTGTACTTACTTGCTCCCCTTGGAAACTCAGTCAGGACTTCGCTGTGCACACCTGTGCGCACATGTTCACAAAGAGCTGGGTGAATACAGTGGAGTAATCCCCAGTCCAGGAAAGGTTTTGTTTAAATTCGAATGTTCCTGGGAGAGACTGGAGCCTCCAGTGGCGGAAGCTGGTTTAACTGAGCCCCTCATGCTCCCTCCTGGTGTCAATCAGGGAGAAAGGGGGTGTACATGGATTTCTGTCCAATCGGGTGCCGCTGGGACAGGTGGGTGGGGCGACGCACTGGGACTCGACACGGGCGTGCGTGTCCCAACTCCGGTCTGGATCGTGATAGCACTGGTTGTGGGAGTCGTAGGAAAGAGTCAGGCCCCCCCCTCCCCCCCGCAGGAAACGTAGAAATGGTGAGTGTGCTGTCCCGGGATGTGGAGATGGGGACGAGGGGCTGAATGGAACCGGCTGGATCGGATCGTGGCCTCCCTGCGATCAAGTCCGGAGTCTGCTCAAATCTGAAGTCTGAGGACCCGAGTCCCCTCGGGATGCTGCACTGCGCGGATCTGCTGCCGTCCAGCAGGCAGCTGGGACCCCGGGCGTCCTGTCTCCTCACTGCACCAGGGATTCGGCCCCGACCCGGGAGGCTCTCTGGGCAGCTGTGTACTTGCAACCCCGCGTCTCCCCAGGTGGTGCGGTGACCACATGGAGGGTCATCGGAGACAGTGGTGACTCGGGTTTCGGGTTTGCTGCGTGGGAGCAGCTGTGGTTTGTGGGGACCCCAGCTCCTGTCTCCCCAGTGGGTCCCCGTTTTCCCCAGAATTTTCCAGATGTTTAGGGAGCGGGGTCTCAGGTCCACGACCCGGTCCCCCCATCCTCGCTCTTCCTGGGACTGTCAACAAGTCCCTAAATTTCCAGATCCCTCACCTCATTCCCGAAGCCAGCTTCCCTTTTCTGATTTACAGCATCGTTATAAACTGTTTGTTCTCTGGCGTGCATTTCAAACAGACCTGATATTTTAATTGGTTATTTTTCCACCAGAGCTATGCTAAGGCTAAATATAAATTAAAGATGTATAGTTGTCTGTGGATATTTTACATGAGAGGAAAGCAGACAATAACCACCTGGAAGACAGTTGTATGAAATCCCCATTCCTCTCCCCCAGGACCTGGCCTGGGCACAGACATCCGATGGGAAGTCCTTTGGGTAGAGGTTCTTTGAAAAGTTTCCTGGGTGTTCTCTCCTGTCAGCACTGCCCCTCTGTGCGTGTGTTGCTTCAAAGTGTTTATTTACTTATTTAAGTATCATTTTTTTCAATAGGTATAAAATGTATTTAATCAATAGAGGTTGAAAGACAACAATGCTCTTTCTGAGATTGTGGTTATTATTCCTTAGGCCTAAACATTTTGCATTTAGAGTATAATTCGTGCTAATTAAGAAAGTCTGTGAAAGCCAGGTGGTCTGTGTTCTGGGTTAGGGTTCGTGAATTTGAGAGTTCATTTGGATCTGAACCTTAAATTGAATCGGGCTGTGAGTTTCCTCACTGAGAATGGAAGCCTGGGGGAGGAAGCTCTTCCATGCTTACAGGAGGTGGGAAGGTGTGTGTGGAGCTTCCAGCGTCCATTCCTGGGGCTGCTCAGGTGTCCCTCCCTGCTTCCCGAGGGAAGGACCCCCTCCCGGGATTCTGTCTTAACGGGAGGTGTCTAGAACCAAGTTTGTGGTTGTAGTCAACTTTTTGAATAGGGGTTTTTGTTTTTTGTTTGTTTGTTTTTTTGTTTGGTTAAGTGTAAGGAAGCGGCTGATAATCTCTTGATTTCATTATTTGTTTCCTTTCTTTGGATTTGTTTCTCCAGTGAATATTGCAGCTCTTTGAATCTAGTTTCCATAAGCACCCGGGCTTTTAATACATAAATTCATTGAGTGAACTTATGAGCAAGGCAAGAAAATTGTGGAAAGTATGAGAATTTTGGTTACATTAGGTAAGAAACCTCAAGAAGTGAGATGTGTATATTCTGAGTTCTCAGTTTTTCCATTTTTCGTTCAGCGTTTTTATTTCAATGTCTGCAGTCTACTTTGACATTGAAAGGGCTATACTATTTCTAAGAAATGACTTCCTATTTTAATGGGTGTGAGAAAGAAGCAATTGAATATTCATGTTCATTGATAGGGGAACACATCAAGTCTTTCAGAGATCTTTGTTTTCTAGTTCATTTCAGGGCTTAATTGCAACCCCCTAATGCATTATAATGTGTGTGTGTGTGTGTCCCTCCACAGGGAATATTTTCAGCATAATATATATGTGTGTATATATTATGCTGAAAATATTCCCTGTGGAGGGACACACTCTTATCATGCCCCTTGTCCTTTTTGTCAGAAATAGATTTAGAAGGTGATGGTCTGCAGTTTTGTATATTTTGATGTTTAAAGGATGAAATCTTGGAGTGATTTTCTATGTAGAAAGTTAAAATTAATTCTAAACAGCAAATGTTAACAATAACAAGAAAGCATAGGAAAATATGGTATATATAAATTTTTCTTTTTGTTTTAAATGAATAGTGCATTGGAAGGTTCGTTAAATTCCTGAGATAGGAAAGTAACTTTAGAGGACTTGCTCCCCACATACCCAGAGCTGTTACTGTAGTCACCCTGAAATGACCAGTTTTAATCACTTTTACATTATCCCGTTAGTGTTTCTTATATAAAAACAAGCCAGTGCGACTGTCCTGGTCCCTCTCTGCTTGTGAAAGAATGCTCGAGGCACAAAGAAATAGAAGTTAGAAAGTTTATTCAAGGACAGAAGTTCATACAGCTGCCCGGAGCTCCTGGCTCCTCACCGCCTGGGTTTTTAAGCTCGCCCTGCACAGGATTCTTCCATCGTGGTTAGCAGTCCCTGGGAAACCTCCACCACCTTTCCTGCTGACCTGGGATGTAGTTAATCACTAAGCTTATCTCGTGGTTCCCAAGCCCATTAATCACTAAGCTTGTCTTGGCCCCCAAGCTCGTTAATAGCTAAGCTAGTTTTGTTGTGTCCCAGGCTTGTTCCTGTTAATTCTTTACTTGTTTCTTCACGGAGTTTGATGGAGATTCAGACATGGCAGCTGCCTGCCTCCGCAAGCAGGGAGGGAGGAGGCCTCATCAAAGAAACAATGGATTCTACCAGTACTTCTGTCTGAGAGAAAGTTGCCCCTCCAGCCCTGGCACTGAGTTCCTCCCCACATGTCCCTGGCATCTTTGGACCTGCTGCCTCAGTGCTGGAGCTCAGAGCAGGTCAGTCCCTCAGTGACAGCCACGTTATTGAAGAGGATAAAGATGGTGTCAGGAACAGACATGAAGTTAACGGAAATGCATTTTCTGGTGTATTTAGAGCTCCACATAATGTCAGGTGCTGGGAAGAAAGCTGGCTTCAAGAAGTTCCGGTTGAAGAGCAGCGACCCTTCCTGGAGAAGAGAGAAATTACCTAGGTCACAAAGGAAGCAGCAGCTCCTGAATAGCTTTGATACAAAGACCTGAGTGTCTCTCCTCCAACTTATTCCTTGAGAGTTTCCAGGGAATGATTCTGAGAGAGTGTTCCTGATAGGGCATTGGTCTTTCAATGAACAATTTAGAGCAGCTTGAAAAGAACAATGGCCTCATGGCTAACTGACATTATATCACTAGAGTGGCAACATTTGGCCTGAAAAGAGTAGATTTTTCTATTGTGATTTGTACATTACCCAGAAACCTCTTAACCTCTTGGAATTTTTAGTAAAAATTGTATTTTCTCAGTGACAATACTCAGGCGTTGCTCCTAACAGCTTGCTTGGCCTCACTCACCAAAACCAACTGGCTCTGCCCCCAGCAAAAGTAATGGCATTGCCTTTGGCAGTCAATCTCAAGAGCAAAACAAAGTTGCACTTTCCACAAGCCCCCTGCTGTTTCCTTAAAATCACCCAAAACTGTCCACACATTTTTTTTTTTACATTTATTTTATTTTTCAATTAGAGTTGACGTTCAATATTGTTTTATATTGGTTTCAGATGTACAGAGTAGTGTTTGGACATTTACATGGTTTGCAAACTGATTCCCCTACTTGGTTCGTGCCCACCAGCATAGTGATTACAATATTGTTGACTATATTCCTTATGCTGTACTTTACAGCCCCAGACTCTTGTAACTACTAATTTGTGTTTCTTAATCCCTTCACTTTTTTTCTCACCCAGCCCCCAACCGTCCTCCCATCTGTCAATGATCCATTTGTTCTCTGTAACCAAAACAAACCCCCAAAAACAAGACAGTGTAAATGCCTATTTTTCTTACCCATGTTTGTTCTTGTAATGAGTACTCCGGTATTTGATGTTTGACTCCTGGCACCTTAAGCCCCACCCCTCCCTTTCCCCCTCCTGCTTCTTACCTGTCAGGCTGATGAGCAGCCTGGAGGACCCTGCACTGGGAGCTGCTGTTCACTGGGGAGCCCTCCTGTGAGCTGTGCTGCCCTGCGCTGTATCGTGGACCCACCCAGCCTGGGGTCTGTATACAGAGGTCTCTGAGTTGATAATATGCTGTCCTTTGGGAGCAGTAGTGTGGGAGTGGGGTTCTCCTTACAGTGGTTTTGGGTGGTTCCCTGCAGTGTGTTTACAGTGATGGTGTGACTGAGGCTGAGTTCTCCTTGATACTAGGGTGAGTAGTAGGATGATTATACCGTGTGAATGAGCCGAGCCCATCAGGTGACATTCCTTAAAGAGCAGGCATTTTTTTCTCATTTTTGAAAATACATTTTAAGTTTATTTTTATTAAAATACAGTTGACATACAATACTATATTAGTTTCAGGTGTATAACACAGTAGTTTGACATTTATATATTTCATAATGTGATCATCACTGTAAGTCTAGTAACATTTGTCGCCAAATGTTATTACAATATTATTATTTTGTCTGTTCTCTTCATTATATCCCCATAACTTATTTATTATATAACTGGAAGTCTGCATGTCTTATTTTCCTCAGCTTTTTCACTTATCTCCCTGTCCCCCTTTTCTCTGTCAACCATGTTTGTTCTCCATGTCTATGAGTTTGTTTCTGTTTTCTTCATTCATTTATTTTGTTTCTTAGATTTCACATGTATGTGAAATCATACAGTATTTGTCTGACTTACTTCACTTAGCTTAATACCTCTAGATCCACCCATTTTGTCTCAAATGGCAAGATTTCTCTTTTTTTTATGGCTGAGTATCTGTGTGTGTGTGTGTGTGTGTGTGTGTGTGTGTGTATCACATCCTTATATATTCATCTGCAGGTGGACATTTGGTTGATTTCGTGTCTTGCCTATTGTAAATAATGCTGCAGTGAACTTAGGGGTATATACCTTCTCAAATGTGTTTCTCTTTCCTTCCGGTAAACAGAAGTATAATTGCTGGGTTGTGTGGTAGTTTTAGTTTTAATTTTTTGAGAAAACTCCATACTATTTTCCATAGTGGCTGCACCAATTTACAATCGCACCAACAGCGAATGAACTTACTGTTTGCTCCACATCCTCACCAACACTGATGATTTGTTGATGTATTGACATAATAGCCATTCTGACAGGTGTGAGGTGATGTCTCATTGTGGTTTTAATTTGCATTTTTCTTGTGATTAGTGATGTTGAGCATCTTTTCTTGTGTCTGTTGGCCATCTGTATGTCTTTGGAGAAATATATTCAGGTCCTCTGTTCATTTTATAATTGGATTGTTTTTTGCTGTTGAGTTTCGGGAGTTAATTTATACATTATGGATATTAACCTTTATCAGATATATCATTTGCAAGTATTTCTTCCATTCAGTAGGTTATTTATTTGTTTTATTGATGGTTTTCCTCACTGGGCAAAAAGGATTTTAGTTTGATGTAGTGCCATTTGATTAATTTTGCTTTTTGTTGCCCTTGCCTGAGGAGACATATCCAAAAAATATTGCTAACACCGATGTCAACTTTACTCCCTACATGCTCTTGTAGAAGTTTTGTGGTTTCAGTCTTTACAGTCAATTCCTTAATTTATTCTGAGTTTATTTTGTATATGGTGTAAGAAAGTGGTCCAGCTTCATTTTCTTGCATTTGTCTGTTCGGATTTCCCAATACTGTTTATTGAAGAGACTGTCTTTTCTGCATTGTATATTTCTATCTCCTTTGTCGCACTCTAATTGACCATATAGGTATGGGTCTATTTCTGGTCTTTCTCTTCTGTTCTAGCAAGGCGTGTGTCTGTTGTGGTCCTAGTACCATTGTCTTATTATATCTTTGTAACATAGATTCAAGTCAATGAGCCTGATACTTACAGCTCTGTTTTCCCCTCAGTGTTGCTTTGGCTACATCGGGCCTTTTGTACTTTCTTGTAAATTTTAGCATTATTTGCTCTAGTTCTGTGAAAATTTCCACTGATATTTTGATAGGGATGTGTTGAATTTGTAGATTGCTTTGGGTACTATGGAATTTTAAACATTTTTTAAATTCATGTGTGTGGTATGTCTTTTCATTTATTTGTATCACCTTCAGTTTCTTTAATCACCTTCAATTTCTTCAATTTTTTACAGTTTTCACAGTACAGGTCTTTTGCCTCTTTGGTTAATTTTTCTGGGTGTTTTTTTGGGGTGTGACACAATTGTAAATGGGATTGTTTTCTTAATTTTACTGAGAATTTATTATTATTGTATAGGAACACCACTGATACCTGCATAGTATCTTCATATCCTGCAACTTTACCGAATTCATGTATGTGTTCTAATTGTGGGGGTTGTTTTTTTTTTGGTAACTTTTTAGGGTTCTTTACATATAGTATCATGTTACCTGCAAATATCAAGAGTTTTTACTTCTTCCTTTCCAATTTGGATATCTTTTTTTTTTTTTCCTTATCTGATAGTTGTGGTGGTAGTTCTTCCAATAGGATGTTGAATACAGGTGTTGAGGGTGGGCATCCCATTTTCCTGATCACGAGTGAAAAGCAGTTAGCGTTTCACAGTTGAGCATTATTAGCTGTGGCTTTGCTATATATGGCCTTTTTCATGTTGAGATATGTTCCTTGTCTTCCCACTGTGTTAACAGTTTTTATCATTAATTTATGTTGTATTTTGTTAGATGCTTTTTCTGCATTATTGAAATGATGATATATTTATTCTTTTGTGGTATATCATATGGATTGATTTGTGGATATTGAACTTTCCTTGCAGTCCTGTAGGGAATTCCCCTTGATCATGGTTTATAACACTTTTAATATATTGTTGAACTTGATGTGCTAATATTTTATTGATTATTGTTGTATCTAGGTTCATCAGGGATATCAGTCTTTAATATTCTTTTTTCCTATTGGTATCAAAGTAATGCTGGCCTTGTAGAATGAGTTCTGAAGCATTCCTTTCTCTTCAGTTTTTGGACTTGTTTGAGAAATGTGGACATTAGTTCTTGTTTAGGTGTTTGGCAGTATTCTCCTGGGAATTTGTCTAGTCCTGGACTTCTATTTATTGGAAGTTTTTTGATTCCTGCGTTAGTCATGTTACAATAATGGGTCTGATCAGATTCTCTGTTTCTTCTTGAATCAGCCTTGAAACATTGCATGTTTCTAGGAATTTATCTATTCTAGGTTGTCCAATTTATCGGTGTATAGCTGTTCATAATATTCTCTTAACGATCATTTGCATTTCTGTGATGTCTGTTGTAATTTCTCTTCTTTCATTTCTGATTTTATTTGTTTGGGCCCTGTCTCTCTTGTTCATTATAGTTAAATGTTTATCAACATTTTTGTCTTTTCAAAGAACCAACTGTTAGTTTCATTGACCTTTTCAATTTTTTAATTTTGCCTGTAATCTGTATTGTTTCCTTCTACTAACTTTGTGCTTTTTTTCTTTTTCTTATTCATTTAGATAGTATAAGGTGAGCTTGTTTGAGATTTTTTTTCTTGTTTCTTGAGGGGGAACTGTATTGCTATAGACGTCCCTCTTAGAAACTTATTTTGTTTTGTCCCATAGAGTTTGGAACATTGTGTTTCCATTTTTATTTGTCTCAAGATACTTTTTCATATTGTTTTTTATTTTTTTGGTAACCCATTGATTGTTTGGTAGCAGGTATTTTAACCTACACATGTTTATAGTTTTTTCAGTTTCTTTCTGGTAATTGATTTTTATTTTCATACCCTGTTTCCCTGAAAATAAGACCTAGCCGGATAATCAGCTCTAATGCATCTTTTGGAGCAAAAATTAATATAAGACCCAATCTTATTTTACTATAATATAAGACCAGGTCTTATCTAACATAAGACCAGGTCTTACATTAATTTTTGCTCCAAAAGACGCATTAGAGCTGATTCTCCGGCTAGGTCTTATTTTCGAGGAAACACGGTACCATTATGGTCAGAAGAGATACTCACAGGATTTCAGTGTTTTTAAATTTATTGAGACTTGTTTTGTGGCCTAACATGATATCTATCCTGGACCAGAAAAGAATGCTTATTCTACTGTCTTTGCATAGAATATTCTGTGTATATCTATTAAGTTCACCTGGTCGAATGTGTCCTTGTTGGACAATTTGAAGCCAGTGAGCCTTTGTTGATTTTCTCTCTTTACATTGATGTAAAGTGGTCTGTGTTGTTTACTATTACCGTGTAACTGTCAGTCTCACCCTTATGTCTGTTAATATTAGTTTAATTTATTTAGTGCGCCTATGTTGGTTGCATAGATATTTACAAGTGTTGTATCTTGTTGGAATGAGCCTTTCATTATGATATGTTCTTGGGCTCTACTTACAGACTTTGTTTAAACTATTTATTGTGATATACTGCCACCCTGGCTTTTTTTTTTTTTTTTTCCATTTACATGAAATATCTTTTTCAATCCTTTCAATTTCAATCTGTGTGTGTCTTTAGATCTGAAATGATATATATAGGTATTGGGTTTTTTAATCCATTCAGCCAACCTTGTCTTTTTATTGTAGCATTTAGTCCATTTATAGTTAATTGTTGATAAGTATGTACTTATTGCAATTTTATTCATTGGTTTTGGTTTTATAGTTCTCTGCTCCTTTTACTCTTTTTTTCTTGTGCATTGATGACTTTCTAGTGTTATGTTTGGATTCTTTTCTTTTCATTTTTTGTGTATCTTAAGTTTATGGTTGTGGTTACCATGAGCTTCATTTACAATAGCATATGTTTATAGTAGTCTATTTTAAGTTAATGGTTCCTTAAGTTCAAACACATTCTAAAAACACTACGTTTGTCACCCACCTCCCACACACACGTTTTATGTTTGGATGTCATATATTATGTATGTGTTTGTGCCCTTAGTTATTTTAGATACACATGATTTTACTCCTTTTGCCTTTTAACCATCATACTAGCTTTATACTTAGTTGATGTACTACTTTTACTAAATGTTGGCTTTTACCTGTGAGATTTTTCTTTTCTTTCCCACATTGTCTTTTTTTCAGTTTTGGCCTTTTCTGATTGAAGAAGTCCCTTTAGCATTTCTTGTGATGCCATTTCAGTGTTAATGAACTCCTTTAGTTTTCTCGTATCTGGAAAACTCTATCTGTCTTTTATGTGAGTGATAACCTTACCCAGATTAGAGTATTCTAGATTGTATGTTTTTCTTTTCATGGCCTTGAATATATCATGAGATTTCCTTCTGGCCTGCAAAGTTTCTGCTGAAAACTCAGCTAATAGTCATAGGGATGTTCCTGTGTATGTAAGTAGCTGCTTTTCTCTTGCTGTTTTGTAGATTCTCTTTTCATCTTTAACTTTTTGCATTTTAATTATGATGTGTCTTGGTGTGCTTCAGTTTGTGTTCAGTTTGCGTTTCTCTTCTTTAGGACTCTGTGCTTCCTGACTGAGACACATGTTTTCCTTTACCATTAGAAAGATGTTTTCAGCCATTATTTCTTTCTTTTTTAGGTTCAGGTTTACAAAACAATGTGATAGACATTTATACTCCTCACAAAGTGATAACCCCCTCCCCCAATCTACTACCCCTGTGACATTATATATAGTTGTTACAGTTCCACTGACTACTCCTTATGCTGTACGCGACATCCTGTGACTATATGTATATTAAATTATAGTTGACATTCATTATTACTCAGTTTCAGCCCCAGGTGTACACTGTAGTGATCAGGCATCTACATCATCCCTGAGGTGGTCTCCCTAATAAGACAAGTCTCCATTGGATACCCTGTAAAATCTTTACAACATTATTGATTATATTTCCAAAACTGTCTTTCGTAGCCCAATGGCAATCTTGTGGTTACCAATTGTGCTTTCTAGTCCCCTCACCTTCTCCCTCATCCCTACTCCCCTCCCAACCCTCAGTTTTTCCTCTATATCTCTGAGTCTGTTTCTGATTTGTTTGTTCATTTATTCTATTCTTTAGATTCCACATATAAGTGATTGTTGCTTTTTTTCCTGTCTTTTCCTTCAGGTAGTTCTGTGATGTGTATGTAAATTTTTTATTTAAAAAAGGTTGTCCTAGGGTTCATGGATATTCTGTTCTTTTTCATTTTCGCATTAGGCTCAGCTGAAATAGATTTTTTTTTTTTCCTTTAAGTAAAGGTCATGAAAACTAAATATTTGGGGCATTTTTCAAAACACTGTGTTTATTTTCTCTTTCCTAGTTTTCAAACTACTGGGTTATCCTGTGATTAAATGCTCTGATAGATCTAAGAAGAGAAGGTCATTTCAAGTTGTTTGGCTTTTTTCTAATGAGGTTGGGGATGATATCTTGTAAGTTACTTAAATGCCAGGCAGAAACCCGAGCTGTCTGACTCCACTTTCTGACGATTGACTGCTGACAGTTTTTATGCCTCATCACTCCCTATTCCTCTTATGCCTCATATGTGTACAAGGTATGTAGAAAGCCTTAGTGGTCTTTAGTTTTCTTTTCTGGCATAGCAAGCAGTTGAGTGCATGCTAGCCTTATGTCTAAACTCTCACCCTAGCCCACCTCCTGACCTCAAAAAAATAAGTCCCCATACCTTTCCTTGCTCTTCTTAACCTATTTCATGCCTGCTTAAGAGGTCTGCCTTCCTCTCCCCAGAGACCTGTTACAGAAGCAATACTCCCTTTTATACCCTAGTGGCCAAGTGTGGTGTCATCAGCTGATGGATTCCCATGCTCAGGGGCTGAGCTCTCATGTTCCTTTACTCCACGGGGGAGCTGGGACATGACAGAAGAAGGGAGGGCAGCCTCTAGGGTGCCTGGTCAGGAAAACTTGCCCCTGACGGGGGAGTGGAGATGTTACGTTCTGTTGGAGGAATGCACTGCTGACACCTTAGCTATTTTGTAACCATACACAAACTCACCATCAAACCATTGTGGATGTCATTGCACTCTCCTGTAATCTGCTGCTTGTAACCTGTTCATCAGTGTTGGTAGGGTTCGGGTTAGACCTTTAATAGTTTTTGCTAGAAGTATCAGTTCTAGAATATTATTATCTCAATGTATATTTCTGTGTGCACCACAAGTTGGCTGGAAGTAGCCATGAGATGTGAGTTTAGCGATATTTTAGTCTAAGGTGTCATTCCTTTATCCTTGTCTCTGAGCTGTAAGTTCCATATGATGTTCTAGACCATAATCAGACAGAGAGAGAAAGGGTGAACTCAGTCTATGATAAATGTTACATGAGGTAAAAACAGTGCTTCCCTGTAAGAATATTTTCATTCAGCCAACTGCATGTGATTATACACATAACTTAGGAGACATTGCAGGTTAGTATCTTGACTATCAAATAAAGTGAATGTCTCAGTAAAGCAAGTCACAACAATTTTTTGGTTTAGCAGTGTATAAGGAAGTTCTGTCTACACTGTACTGCAGCCTATTAAAGTGTGCAATACTATTGTATCTAAAGGATCAGTGTACATATATCATCTGCACCTTCAGTGAGTCATAATCCTATTGCTGGTGGAGGCTCTTGTCTCGATATTGATGAAAACATAATATTTGTCAAGCGCAATAAAGTAAAGCACAATAAAATGAGTTGTGCCTGCACTTCTAATGGTCTGGAGGACTTTAGGATGATACGGCCTTCTAAGCTTTGTTAAAAGATGAATTTCCATAGGCCTCCTGCACTCTTCTTTTTTTGGTGATGGGAATGGAAAAAAAAGCTTCTAGTTTTCCGCTATATCTTTAGTCATTAAAACTTCATGCAGATGTGACCCCCTATTTAATGGAGTGTCGATGGGCAAGAAGGAAGGAGATGAAAGAATTTTTCTGAAAGAGAATCGTTGGTTTTAAAATGATAATATTTGTTTCATTTGTGTAACACATCTGTCCTTTTCCCACATGGTCTGAACCCTGCTGTTAAGAGAAGTAAGGTGGAATGTGATCACAGTAAAAATGTATAATTTTCATGTGTTTATCGTGATGTTACCTTTATGTGCAAAGTAGGTGTGTATAGAGAGTACACTTCCGATGATTAAATCATACAATAAATGTTTAAGATGGAAGAATCGTATCTAATCTTCGTGTAAATGGAGTCTAGGTGTCCAGTGCTGTCAGTCTCATGAATCAGAATCACATATTTGGGGTTTTTAGGACTCAGTGGCCTTTGAGGATGTGGCTGTGACCTTTACCCTGGAGGAGTGGGCTCTGCTGGATCCCTCACAGAAGAAACTCTACAGAGATGTGATGCGGGACACCTTCAGGAACCTGGCCTCAGTAGGTATGCCTGACAACTTAATCTTCACCTTGTTAGAGGCCAAGTGTTTCTTGCCCATGAGCATTTTTCTAAGATGTGGAATGTGAAAGTGGAGGACATTGATAAATAAACTGAGCATGGTTACAGCTCATCATAGAACTAGAACCTAATGATTTTTGTACAGTTTCTAAAACCTTGGGATCAGTGTTCTGGGTCTGCATTTTAGGTAAAGAATGGGAAGATGATGACATTGAAGATGAGTACAGAAACAAGGAGAAAAAACTAAGGTGGGTCATATTCACAATAGAAAGCATTATCTCACGTGAGAAACCTGGTGTGCTACGAAATATTAAAAAGAAGCATCCAAAATAACACCCGCTTCAAATTTATTACTTGTGAGAAAATTTTCACCAAATTAGTTTCTTATATATGACATAGATGTTCAGTGTTTATAAAATAATTCACATGGAGATGGCATTGTTAAACCCTATAATGAATCTCGCTGTTTTGATAACAGCAAGGCTGATGTTGTCTTGCAGAGCATTCAGTATATTCAATGTCAAACAACTCAGATGAGACAGAAAACCTACCCTTTGCTTTATTAGTGATTTTAGTTTTATTAGAATATTTGAACTACTTTGTTATGTTTTATAGCAGTCATTAATAATGTGCTTCTTGGTTTTTTTCAGAAGTCATACGATAGAGAGACTCTGTGAAAGTAAAGAAGGTAGTCAATGTGAGAAAAACTTCAGCCGTGTTCCAAATCTCAATTTGAAGCAGAAAACTCTTTCTAGAGTAGAACCATGGGAATACAGAAGGTATGGAAAAGTCTTCATGCATCATTCATCTCGTAATAGGCACACCACATGTCTCACTGGACAAAAGTCCTCTGAGTATGAGAAATACAGAAAGAAAGCACATAATTATAAGGTCTTAGGCAGAGTGTTCAGTTATCTTCAATTTTTTGAAAAACATGAAAAAAATGACAATGGAGAGGAATCTGGTAAGTGTAAGGAATGTGGGAAAGTCTTCATGTCACTAAAAACCCTTCAACAGCACATGAGCACGCATTCTGTAGATGCTCCTTATAAATGTAAGGGGTGTGGGAAAACCTTTACTTCTTCAGCTTCACTTCAAATATGTGAAAGAACCCACACAGGAGAGAAGCCCTATCAGTGTAAACAATGTGGAAAAGCCTTAAGGTGTTATCAAAGTCTTCAAATACATGAAAGAAATCACACTGGAGAGAAACCCTATATATGTAAAAAATGTAGTAAAGCATTCAGCTGTCTCCCATATCTTCGAAGTCATGAAAGAACTCACAGTGCAGAGAAACCCTATGAATGTAAAGAATGTGGAAGGGCCTTTAGATATCATCAAAGTTTCCGAAAACATGAAAGAAAATTCATTGGAGATAAGTCCTATGAGTGTAAGGAATGTGGAAAAGCATTCAGATGTTATAAAAGTTATCGAATACATGGACGAAATCACACTGAAGAGAAACCCTATGAATGTAAGGAATGTGGAAGAGCCTTCAAAAGTCATCACACTTTTCGAATACATGAAAGAAAATTCATTGGAGAGAAGCCCTATGAATGCAAGGAATGTGGGAAAGCTTTCAGATGTTACAAAAGTTTTCAAATACATGAAAGAACTCACACTGCAGAGAAACCCTATGAATGTAAAAAATGTAATAAAGCATTCAGTTGTCTCCCTTACCTTCGAAAACATGAAAGAAGTCACACTGAAGAGAAACCCTATGAATGTAAAAATTGTAGGAAAACATTCAAGTATCCCAGTGATCTTCGAACACATGAAAGAAATCACACTGAAGAGAAACCCTATGCATGTGAGGAATGTAAAAAAGCCTTCCGACATTACAGTTCCTTACAAACTCATGAAAGGATGCACACAGGAGAGAAACCCCATGAATGTAAACACTGTGGTAAAGCCTTCACTTGGCGCACCACCCTTCGAAGACACATGAAAATGCATACTGGAAACACACCTTATCATTGTAAGGAATGTGGGAAAGCATTCACCTGCCTTAGTTTGTATCAAAGACATGAAAGGAGTCACACTGGAGAGAAACCCTATGAATGTAAACAATGTGGTAAAGCCTACAGACAAAAGTGTTCCTTACAAATTCACAAAAGAACTCATACGGGAGAAAAACCCTATGAATGTAAGGAATGTGGAAAATCTTTTAATCGTAAAAAAATCCTTCAAGTACACGTGATAGTGCACACTAGAGAGAAATCATATAAATGTGAAGAATGTGGGAAAGCTTTCAGTCATTCCTCTGCCTTCCATAAGCATGAAAGGACTCACTGGATAAAACCTGTTGAATATAAGTAATATGGGAAGGTTTCAGTTAGCCCACATCCTTACATGTGAAATCTCCCACCAAAAAGAAATAAAATCTAATGTGAGAAGGCTTGATGGAAATTATTCATGTTTACTGTTCCAGAAAACTCAAAAATTTGTTATTAAAATTGTAAATAAAGCGTGTTTACCATCTTTCTTCAAGTGCATAATTGGAATGTGGAATTCTGCTGTAGTTAACCCTTGAACAGCTGTGCTTTAAAGTCTTCACCACCCGTGCAATTGAAAATCTGAGAATGATTTAAACCAGCCTGCATATAAGTGGATTTCTAACCCTCGGTCCTAAATACAGTTGACCCTTAAACAACATGAGTTTGAATTGCATGGGTCTTGTTATACGTGGATTTTTCTTCAAGAGTCAACGTTAATTATTTTCATAATGATTATTGAGTTAATTCTATGTGTTGTCTTTCAACAAGTACGTAACATTAATAAGTAGTGATTTTTCATTAAATCAGTTAATCGTATTATCTCTTTACATTTTGAAGCCTGTTATATGCATGGGTGAATTTAAGTGTATTTCTATTACTTAATTTTTAATGAGGCTTTATTTGTTTTGTGTTCGGAGGCCATTGAAAAATGATAGTTTGGTATTTTGTGGGATTTTCCTCCTGGTCTTGTGACACTTCCTTGATACCTGTAGTCCTTTCTACATACCCTACCTTAATTACTGACAAAATTCCTCTTTTAGGGTAACAGGTATAATAAGAACCTTGTTCCATTTTCAATGCTAATAAACGGAGTTAATTTTCATGTCAAGTTTATGAAAGAGTATAATTATATTTGGTGTTTTGCTTTTATTTTCCTTGACTGAGAGTTGGTGAATAGTATCTGATTTAAGAAGAGAGACCTGTGATAGCACAAAATATCTAGAGTTAGAGATACTCTCCCTGTCGGTAATGTTAGGAACTCAGTAATGTTAGGAATGTAGAAAGTCCTGCAGTCCTATGATTAACAGTAAAGATTTCCCATAACAAGAAAGATACAGACTTCGTTTACCTTCATTTCTGCATTTGGTAAACAATTTGTATATAGACTATGTAGTCATTTTGTTGGACACTATTATCTGGGACTTGAAATTTCGTGTTGAGTTGGGCAACATTTTTGTGGTGTCTTTTGGTTAATGTCATTGATGAGATTTTTATTTACCTTCATATACTTAAAATGTTATAATATTTACATGTTTTACTGCTCTACACACTGACACAATATATCCACCATAACACCATGGAGTTCCTTCCATTTAGGGAAACACCTACATTCACGTGTACTGTTCTAGCACATCCTGAGTCTATTCTCTGAGTAGGATGACATCTGTGCAAATGTACTCTGATTACCCAGTGAAAACACCAAAATTGCTAAAGATATTTAGAAACAATCATCCAATGAATAACTGAGGTGAGCTATACAAAAAGGGTATTATTACCCATAATATCCTAATTTAGTATAAAGAAGATATGATAAATTTTTCAATGTCTTTTTTACCTCAGGAATGGCTGGAAGTCTTTTGAGTCCATGATCTACAAATCCCATAGCCCATTTTGCTGTTCACAGATTTCATTTCCATATGGTTAGACTTCTAGCACATGTTGTGAAATACTGGAATACAAAAGTATAGGTGTAAGTTTTCATAAAGAGCAAAGGAATTCAATCTTTGCAATTTTTTAGTGATAACTTACGTATTGGGGTTTCATTCAAATGGGCACCAAAAGAGTGTCCTTCTTGGGTGATGTAACTTTTTCCATCTTTTGATGGCAGTATTATTATACATCTGAAAATTCACAAGTACACCTAAATTAAATATATATATTTGGATTATATATGTATATACCGTAAATACATGTAAAACAAAAAATGAATGAGACATTGGCTTTTATATGCTAACTTTGATTTTTATATGTTTAATTTGTTCCACCACTATGGGATCCTTGTTAGAAAGAATGAACAAGTGGGAAGAAGGACACGCGCCACCATAGTCCTTTGTTTCAGCTCTCTTAATTGAGGAAACACCCTTTAGGGTTGCACCTGCCCTCATCTCATAGTTTCTCAGAATCTGTCTTTGAGTTTAAATCATATCCTTTGAACATATTTTTGGCAGTGTTGTAGTTTTTAAACATAAAGGTGAGTCCCAAGTGGGTTCTGCCCAAGGATATCCTCTGTCATGGGCATCAGCATTGTTTCCTTCCATTGCCTCCACAGACCATTTCCAGCTCTTTTCTTTCCAACTCCAGCCTACTTGTGTCGGCGTACTGGAAACAACTTAAGAAATCTCTGCATATCCCTGTGAAATGTTCTTTGAGGCAACAGCAGACATCTGTGAGCTGAGAGTATGACAGAAGCAGATATAGAACCTGTGTCATGGGCACATTTCCCATGGTCACAGCAATTTCAGCTTTTGCAAATTTGTCAGACCTGCTGGCTTACTTATGAACCAACACTTACAAATTAACCAACTTTGGGTAAAGATGTTCAAGGATTGTCAAATCATTCCATTGTCATCTACTTCCCAAGAAGTGTTTACTTACAGAAGCTTTATCAGCCCTCTTTTATGTGTGGAAGAGTCTCTAAATCACCCACAGTGGACATAAATTGCCCAAGGCATTCGCTACCAAAAACTTTTATTCTCAGCTGCTGCTGCATACACCTAGAGAAGCCACTGCTGGCAACTGCTCATCTTTCTGTCAGTGGAGGCCCTCGTAGGGCTCTAGTAGACGATCCACCCCATCCATCTTTCCATTTTGCTCTGTGTCATGAATGCAGGACCCCTCAGCCTTTTTAACCAGAAGCCTCCTCAGGTATTGGTAATTACAGAATAGAGACAAAAATGGTGCCTCTCACATATTCCAACTACAGGAGGCAGTGTGTTCTCCTGTTCGGTCATTGATACCATGTATTCTAGAGGACGTCATATTTGTAGACACATTGGCCACTTGGAGAGTCACTTGGAAGCACATGAGTGACCAGGGGGTTCATGTTTTTATTACTAGTGTGCTGCAACCACATCTGATGGAGTTTATTGCAGAGAAGCTGCATTCTGTCTCTAGTTCAAACAGGACTCACTCATGAGATCAGTTAGTCAAACCCCAGGCAATTGTACAAGCACCAGCAAATTTCCTGGCCTAGAATTGAAGTCATCTGCACATTGTGGACCTGGACTTTTGTTTTGGGAGAGGTTTTTGATTCCTGATTTAGTGTCTTTATTAGTAATTAGACTTCAGATTTTCTATTTTTTCATGATTCAATCTTGGTAGATTGTATGATTCTAGGAATGTATCCATTTCCACTAGGTTGTCCACCTATAGATATAATTGTGCATAGTAGTCTCTTATAACCCTTTATATTTGTGTGGAATCAGTTATAACATCTCTTCTTCCATTTCTGATTTTATTTGAGTACCCTCTTTTTTTGTGAGTCTAGCTAAAGGTTTGTCTATTTTGTTTATCTATTCAAAGAATCAGTTCTTAGACTCACTGATCTTTTCTATTGTCTTTTTAGCCTCTATTTCATTTATGTCTACTCTGATCTTTGCTATTTATTCTTTTTGTACTAACTTCGGGTTTTGTTTGTTCTTCTTTTTCTAATTCCTTGAGGGGTAGATTTGTATAAAGCCTACATTTCAAATATTTGAGCATCATTATGTATAAGTATACTAAATATTTCATACTGATAAAAATGAACTAACACTTTAAGGAAACTGACCAGGGAGTTGGGAGTCTATGGCTGGACCTGGGCTTCCTGTTACTCTCTAGTCCCAACGTCCTGTTACACTTTATGGTTCTAACTTCCTGCAAAGGGCTAGGGGTATATAAAGGAGCCATCTTGAGAGATACCTCCTTTTTGCACGTGGACGGCCATCTGGAAGGTGCATGTTCCCACTCTGCTGTGGTAGTTTTGTTCTCCCTGAATAAACCCTCTTTTTGATGAACTATATCAAAGATTTCTTTTTGTCCAGTTAACATTTTGGGGGCTCATCTAGGATCCAGAGAAGAATGAACTCTGGCAGCTTCTGAACCGTGAGCAAACCAGCTTTGAAGCCTCACTGAACTGTTTGGGCTCGGTGCTTTGTCCCCTGGCTTAGAAGCCTCGGGTGAGCTCTCCTGGATCTGAGCCAATGTTTTGCATCTGATGTTCCCCAGGCTTTATTCAGGAATTTTTTTTTAGTGTGTGTGTGAATGTGTTAGAGGCCTATTTGTTTGTCTCTCTTGTCTGAGTACTCATTGTGGCACATCAGCTTGAATTCTTTGGAAAACAAGCTATCGTTTGAGACAAAAACTGGGCTTCACCTAAAGTCCATTTGGGGTAGAGGTTATTTCTATTGAAATTGGTCAGTGTTGCCCAGTACTAGACTGTGCTGTCTCTGAGAAAGTGAGAAGAGTGCCACCCTGCTCAGACTATAGCTTAAATCCCTGAGAATTGGCTATTTACCTGGAAATGGCTTTTAGCCTTCGGCCTGTTTCTCAGTGACCAGATTATTTCAGAGTGAGGTGACAGTGACCAGATTATTTCAGAGTGAGGTGAGCTGAAGATGCGTGGGTGCTCGAGTTGTGAGCTGTTTCAGGTCTAGTATTAAAAATGGGATCTCTGTTGTCTAAGCCTTCTAAAACTGTCCCTCCAACAGGGATACCGGCCAAGTATATGTTTAAAACCACAGGGAATTTTCATGCACGTATTTAACAAAATGGGCAGATCTGGCTAAGAGTAACTTAGAAACTATCAGTGGCTACTTTGGGGAACACTTGAGATTATGAAACTTGACTTTCTTAAAACTCAGTTGGATAATAACAGCGTTGTAAGAAAGAGGAATGGAATACCTATTTTGAGTAGTACAGTGGTACCTCAGTTTTCGAATGTAATCCATTCCGGAAGACCATTGGAGTTCTGAAACGTTTGAAAACAGCCAACAGCTAGGCCTCAGGATCTTGCATTCAGCAGAAGCTGCGTGACATGTTCGATTTCCGAGGTGTGGTCGAAAACCAAAGCATTTGCTTCCGGGTTTACAGGTTTTGTAAACTGAAATGTTCATCAACAAAGACATTCAAAAACCAAGGTGCTACTGTATATTGCGGCTTCCAAATGAGACCATAAATCTAAAGTTGCCCGTTTAGAAGATAAAGCCTCAAAGTTAATGGGGCTGTTAAAAATTCAAAAAGAGAGAAAATGGTGCCTGAAACCTCGTGCTCTTCCTCCACAGCACTGCCTTGCCCTTCCCCCACTCCTTTATCTCGAGCTCCGCCCCTGATGCTATCTCGTCTCTCACTTCTCCCTCTTCCACCTTTAGCTCGGCCTCCAGTGGCACATTCTCTTGAATCTTCTCATTTTTCTCTTTCCTCAGAACTTGTCAGTACTTTCCCATTTAAGATTAAACCCTCTGAAGATCCTAATAAACCCCAAGTCAGCTATGTCCCCTGGACTAAAGCTGAGTTATGCACTATTGTAAAGGAATTTCCTAAGGTAACAGGACTTGAATAAGTTTGCTGAGGAATTTGATATTACTACTCAGGCCTATCAGCCTGAGTTTTCTGATTTATATCAGCTAATTAATAAGTTAGTTGGTGAAGGCCAAGCTAGACATTGGATGAGGATTGCCAGGTGGGGGCATCCTGAAAGAGACTTAGAAATGCAAACTTCCAATTATTGGGAGGAAACCAGGGAACTTGCTCGAAAACTACATTGAGGGCCTGGCGGCTCAGGTGGTTGGAGCACTGTGCTCCTAATTCCAATGTAGCCGGTTCGATTCCCACATGGGCCAGTGAGCTGCGCCCTCTACAGCTAAGATTGTGAACAACAGCTCTCCCTGGAGCTGGGCTGCCGTCAGCAGCTGGAGGTTGGCATGAGCTGCGGTGAGCTGCTGTGAACTGCTGAGAGCTGCCGTGGCCTACCGTGTGCTGCCATGAGTGGCCGGGGACCAGCGTGAGTGGCCCACAACCGGCAAGAGCTGCTGTGAACTGCTGTGAACCGCCCACCGATGACTGGTGACCGACTGCCTCAGCCAGGAGGAGCACAGGGCTCATAATACCAATATGGGCCAGGGAGCTGTCCTACACAACTAGACTGAGAAACAACAGTTTGAACTGGAGGGGTGGGGAGGTAGAAGAAAGGGGGAGGGGAAAAAATCTACATTGGGCAATTCCTAAGGCCTTCCCAAGGTCTTATTGATTGGAGCAAAATTCACACTTGGCTCACAAAGGCCTAACAAATCTGTTCATGACTATTATGATAGGTTTTAGGTAGTTTTTAAGAAAAATTCTGGTCTTCCTTCAGATGTTGACATCACACGTGTAACCTTTAATTCTTTATTTGTCAAGGGGCTAAATAAAAATCTTTCCCTCCTGATTAGGAATCCAGAATGGGATGGGGAACTATGGCTACCCTAGACTTAGTGTATTTGGCCAGTTAGTTTGCCAGTATCCTAGATGAGCCACCTAAAAGTAAGATTGTCAAGACTTTTGACTTTCAGCCATGGCAGAAGAGAGGCCCAAGCAAAACCAAAGAACTCCAACTTTTTGCCACTTCTGCAAGGAGCAAGAACACTGGAAAAAGGTTTGCCGTAAGTTTAAGCGTATAAGACACTCTCTGCCTTCTAACCAGTCTTTTTCATGGTTTCCCAATTCCCAATGACGGGGCTCTGAGGAACTACTGGGGCTTTTTCCAATCCTTCCACTTAATCATCTTGGAGAAATTTTTCTTCAAATTGGGGAGGAAACAATTTCTGTTCTAATTGACACCAGTGCTACACTCTTGGTGCTCAACCCCACTGTTATAAGCCAGCCCCTGCCTCGGAGTAATAAAAATATTTTACATAGTGGGGATTTCAAATAAACCTCAACAGGATTATGTGTCTGAACCAATTCCCTTTAGGCTAGGTCCTTTAAGAGATAAACATTGTTTTCTCCTTAGTTCTGCCCCTACCCACTTATTAGGCGGAGACCTCTTAGAGAAGTATCATACTGGAATATCCTTTTCTAGAAAAGAAGAAATAATGTTAGAGTCTGATAGTAACTGTCATAATCACCAATCAGGTGAATTACATGACTTTTCAGCATCTTTCATTTGTGCTGTCTCTGATGGTCCAGTGACTGAATCTGAGAGTACTGATCAATGGTCCCTATTGGACTCACTACCATCTTCTTAATGGGCAAAATCTCCAACTGATACTGGCAGAATTCATGGTGCACCTCCTATCAAAGTTCAAATTGATCCTTCAAAGTCTCTGCCCAGAATTAATCAGTATCCTGTCAGTAAGGAGGCCTTGAAGCTCATAATAGAAGATTACATAACTCAGGGTCTTATAATTCCTTGCACTAATCCTTGTAACATTCCTATTCTGTGAGAAAGCTAAAGGGACAAGGGTGGAGGTTTGTCCAAGACCTCCGAGCAATAAACCACATTGTTATCCCTCAACACCATCATTCCTGACCCTCATACACTGCTGGCATCCATTCCAACTGGAAGTAAATTCTTTACACTAATTGATTTATGCCTTGCATTCTTTAGCATCCCAGTTGATGAAGCTAGCCAATACCTTTTTGCTTTCACTTGGGAAGGAAAGCAATTTACCCATATGGTGATACCTCAGGATTTCACTGACAGCCCTTCTTATTTCTCCCAGATACTGAAGGCTGATTTGGATGATGTAGTTTTCCCTAAAGGTTCTACCTCGTTACAATATGTGGATGATTTACTTCTTTGTTTTTCTTCTAAGGTTTCCTCACAGGATGATAGTGTCCATCTGTTGACACTTTTGGCTTTAAAGGGACATAAAGTCTCTAAAGAAAAATTACAATCTGCTCAAACTCAGGTTCAATATTTAGGACATCTGGATCCAGACAGGCCCCATGGCATAAGTTTCCCAAGGCCCAAGACTAAGAACCAATTGTGAGGTTTTCTTGGGCTAGTTGGCTGTTGCCAGAATTGGATCCCGAATCTCTCTCTTATGGCAAAACTCCTATATGTCCTTTATATTATTATTATTATTATTATTATTATTATTATTATTATTATTATCATTCTTTTATTGGGGAAGAGTGTGTTTTTCCAGGACCCATTAGATCCAAGTCAAGTTGTTTTCAATCTGGTTGTGGAGGGCGCAGCTACATTTACATTTTACATTTATATTTTGTAAATGTATTGTTGAATTTGGTTTGCTAACATTTTGTGGAGTTTTTGCATCTATGTTTGTCGGGTCTTTTTTTTTTTTTTTTTTCATCTCACGTCCTTGTTTTGGTATTTGGTAGTGCTGGCCTTGTAACATGAGATTCGAAGAGATCCCTTCTCATCTGTTTTTTGGAAGAGTTTAAGAAAGATTCCTATTCATTCTTTTTTGATTGGTAAAATTCACCAGTGAAGCCATCTGGACCTTGACTTTTGTTTTGGGGGAGGTTTTTAATTCTGATTCAGTCTCCTTTCTAGTACTTTGTCCATTCAGATCTTCTAATTATTCATGATTCAGTCTTGGTATATTGTATGTTTCTAGGAATTTATTCATTTGTAGTCGGTCGTCCAAGTTGTTTACATATAATTGTTCATGGTAGTCTTATGATCCTTTGTATTTCTGTGGTATCAGTTTTTCCTCTCCTCTCTCACTTCTGATTTTATTTATGTCAGTCCTCTTTTTTTGTCAATTTTCTTTATCTTTTCAAAGAAACAGCTCTTAGTTTTATTGATTTTTTTTTTTCTATTGACTGTTTAGTCTCTATTTCATTTATTTCTGCTCTGCTCTTTGCTATTTTCTTCCTTCTACAGACTTTGGGTTTTTTTAAAAAAATAATTCTGTGAGGTGCACAATTATATATATAAGCCCACATTACAAATATCTGAGTACCATTAACTATAAGTATACTAAATATGTCATACATACTTTTGCCAAAGTAAGAAAAACACCATAGCTTTAAGATTTTTTTTAAGTGGTAACTAAACATTTATTTGGTTTCTCTGAGTCCAGATGATCACAATTTTAATGTAATGTGCTTTAGAATCTGTAGTACAAAGTGTAATTCATGGACTATGGAATTCTTGAATTCAAAAGAGACTTAGCTAGTTAGTAGCCAACTCTCTTATATGTATGTGTAAACAAGATGGCTAAAAATGAAAAAACTAAAGTCTGGAGATACATATAAATACTAGAATATGCATTGTCTAGGGCCTCAGCCATGAGATACCACTTAGATGATTTAATCAAAAATTAGCTTAGAGGCAACAATTAAATGATGATGTGTGTTGAGTCCATTCTTGTCCATCGATGCCTGGATTTTGGAGTTGTTCCACCAATGGGACTAACCAGTCTGTGTAACTATACTTAATGCTTTAAAGGCAGAATAATATAATTCTTCACAACAGAAGAAAAAAAATTATATTCAGAGTTACCATGTGGTCCAGCAATATTACTTCTGGGTATACACCCCAAAGACTTGAATCCAGGGACTGAAAGAGATGTTTCTACATTTGTGTTCATAGCATTATTCTTGAGAGCCAAAATGTGGAAGCAAAGTAGTGAAATTCATAGAGAAAGAAAGTAGGATGGTGTTTGCCAGGGCCTGGGAGCAAAGGGGAATGGGAGGAGATTATTTAGCATGTATAGAAATGCAGATTTCAAAGATGAAAACTGTTCTGACATTGGTTTCTCAATGTCAACGTACTTCTCACTCTGAATTGTAAACTTAAGGTGTAAGTGTTATAGTATGTGTATGTTACAACAACTAAGAGTGAAAATGTTAAAGCAAGAGAGTGAAACACAATCAAAGAATGAAAGATTTTGCAAATTATATCTGATAAGGGATTTGTGTCAAAAACATATAAAGAACTCTTACAACTCAATAATAAAAAAGTCAAATAACCCAACTTTAAAATGTCAAAGGATGTGAATAGACATTTATTTCCAAGGAAGATGTATGAATGGGCAAGAGCACATGTAAAGATGCTAGAAATCACTAGTCATCAAATCCAAATCTCAACCCAAGGATACCATGTCACAACCACTAGGATGGGTGGAATCAAAAAGTGACATAATGGTAGCCGGGTGGCTCAGTTGGTTAGAGTGTGAGCTCTTAACAACAAGGTTGAGGGTTCAATTCCCACATGGGACAGTGGGCTGCGCCCCCTGCAACTAAGATTGAAAACAGTGACTGGACTTGGAACTGAGCTGCGCCCTCCACAACTAGATTGAAGGACAACGACTTGGAGCTGATGGGCCCTGGAGAAACACACACTGTTCCCCAATATTCCCCAATAATTTTTTTCAAAGTGAGATAATATTTAGTTTTGTGAAGGATATATGGAGAAATCATCCACAACTGGTGGTAATATAAAATGTGCTTCAGTCACAGGAAAACATTTTGGCAGTTCCTTAAAAATTAAATGTAGAATTACCATAGCACCCAGGAATTCACTCTTATGTATATACCCAAAGAAATGAAAATATATGTCCAAACAAAATCTTGTGCACGAATTTTGTAACTCAGAATAGCCAAAAAGTGGCTCAGAATAGCCAACTCAGCTATTGCAGCGTAACTCAGAATAGCCAAAAAGTGGAAACAAACCAAATGTCTACAACAGATGAATAAACACAATGTACTTTATCCATATAATGCAATATTATTTGGTTGTAAAAACAAATGAAGTATCCATACATGCTACTACATGGATGTGCCTTGAAAACATTATGCTAAGTGCCTGAAGTCAACTACAAAGACAACCTATTGTATGATTCCATTCATATATAAATCCAGAACAGGGAAATCTATACACACAGCAAGATTAGAGGTTGCCTAGGACTGTGGCTTGGAAGTGGAAAATGGAAAGATGGGGTAGTGATAGCTAAAGGGTGCAGGGGTTTCTTTTTGAAATGACAAAAATGTTCAAAAGTTATGATAATTGCACATTACTTGTGAATACATTGAAAACCACTAAATTGTACATATTAAATGCATTGTGTGCTACATGTATTGTATCTCAATAAAGCTATTAAAATAAAGAATTAGACGTTTTGAACCAATATTAAGTATATAGAGTTCTCAGATACATCCCACATTTCCAAATCTTGTTTTTTTGTCATATTGGTGAAAATAGTTCACTTGCTTTAGGGATATCACAGCTGTTAACATTTCAAAATTTCTAAGGACATCTTCAAAAACTATCTAAAATAAATTTCCTTTTACGGTAAAATGTACACCTGAGCGTTTTATTGAATGCATCTAACAGCTATGATTGGTCAGAGGAGTTCCTAGTCGGCCCTGCCACCAGAACCAGGTTCTTGGGAGTCATGGGATTCTTTAGTTCAAGTACCACATGTGTGGAGGTGGAGAAGGGATGGGTGGAAGGCTCAATGCTGTCAACCGTCAAATATCAAAATGGAGCTAAACTCTATTACACATAGTGAAGTTTGTTTGTTTTTTAAAGATTTTATTGGGGACGGAACAGGACTCCACTGGGGGAACTGTGTACTTCCAGGACTTTTTTTCCAAGTCAAGTTGTCCATTCAATCTTAGTTGTGGAGGGTGCCATTCAGCTTCAAGTTGTTGTCCTTTCAGTCTCAGCTGTGGAGGGCACAGCTCAGCTCCAGGTCCAGTTGCCGTAGCTAGCTGCAGGGGGCACAGCCCACCATCCCTTGCGGGATTTGAGGAATGGAACTGGCAGCCCTGTGGTCCAGAGCCCACTGGCCCACGTGGGAACCCAACCAGCAGCCTTCGGAGATAGGAGCATGGAGCTCCAACCGCCTGAGCCACCGGGCCGGCCCCTGAAGTTAGTTTTAAATGGGTTTGCGTCAGAGTTCCATGAGTGGCCTCGCAGCCTATGCCAACCCCTGCCCTGGACAGGACCACTGACCCTCTGGTCCCAGTCTGGCCTGGCTTGGGCGCCCCTCTTGCTCTGCACAAGGGCATCATTCCATCTGGAAACTGACCCTGGAATTTCCTGTGCCCACCTGTGTCACCGCATTCAGAAAGTGGAGCAGCAAGACGACAGTGTCCCTCTAGGAAACACGAACAAGTTTTAAAAGCAAACGTACTTGGAGGGGACAGGTCCGGCCCAGCGGCGGAAGCTGGTTCCATTAAGCCCTCTGACCTCCTACCCTGTTGTCACTCAGGAATAACAAAAATGGATCCTTACGAACTGTCCAATCAGAGGCGCAGCAGGGTAGATGGGTGGTGCGACGTTCAGCAAACCACGTGACCCGCTTGGCCAGCTGAAGTTGGTGTTTCACCAACACTTAACAGCCCAGGTGTCTGTGGCAGCATTAATCCCGCTGTGACCAGCACGGGCAAAGGGAGCCACAGGGACCACACCAGGGGACCCTAGAAGCCGGGAAATGGTGAGTGTGCGGTGCCGGAAGTCCCAGGACCGGGACGAGGGGCTGGTTGGAACTGGTTGGAAGAGGCTGTGGTGGACCGGCCTCCCAGCTATCAAGTCCTGTGTGTGCGACCGAGTCTTCCCGGGGCGCAGCTGGGACGTCGGTCCCCTCCGGCACGCAGCGTGGGGACTGGAGCCGCAGCCTGGACTCCGGGCGTCCCGTCACTGCGCGCCGCGACTTCCGCCCCAGAACCCCTCTGGGCAGCTCTGTGGCCCCAGCTCCGCGTCTCCGCAGACTGTGCTGTGACCACGGGCAGGGTCATCCGGGGACAATGGTGATTCGCTCTCCGGGGGTTCGTGCGCGAGAGGAGCTGTGGTTTGCGGAGCCCCAAGTTCCTCCTTTCTCCTCAGGGGATCCGTTTACTCCTGAGTTTTCGAAATGTTTGGAAAGCAGGGTCTTATATCCACGATCCAGTTCCCCCAGTCTAGCTCTTCCTAGGACTGGCAATAAATCCATAAATTTTCAGATTTCTGCCCACATTCCTAAGTGCCACGATTGGGTCCCCGATTCACATAATTGTTTAAATTTTTTTTCTTGCCATGGAAATAATATTACTTTCTGAAAGTAATAAGTACTTGTGGTTTTTCTTGAACTAGAAAATTGCCTTCCAGTTTTCTTCTTTTACACATAGACATTAGGCTTGCATGAATTATTAGCTGGATTCCTCAAACACCGGGTTTTTGTCATTTAAAATATCCACGTGTTCCAAAGCTATGGGACTGCGAGCCGAGGTGTATGGCCCTGTGACTCAAACAACCCCCCCTCCCCCCCCCTCGAGCTGCAAAGGGAAGTACTTGAAGGCCCAATGGTTCTTCCTGGGGAGCTTCCCCTGCAGGTGTCCTACCTGCTCACACCCACCGTGGAAGGAGGGCCTTTACTCTGAGAGAAGCTGCAGCCCTGGAGAGCTGGGGATGCACATGGGGGCCTGGGGAGTGACGCCCTTTCTGAGATTTTAGTTTTGTTCTCCTGTCCTGTTTCTAGAAACAGGTAGGAGATTTGCATCCCCAAGAGAAGGTGCACTCCAAGTGTAATTTGTGCACATTAAGAAAGTGTGAATATCAGGAGTGTGTGTCCTGGGTCAAGGTTCATGAATTTGGGAGTTTAGGTCAGAACGGTTAACTGAATTCGGGTGAGAATGGAAGCCTGGGGAAGGGAGCATGGAGTTCTCAAGAGTTCATGCCTAGGGCTGCACAGGTGTCCCTCCCTCCTTCCCCAGGGGACTGACCCACTCCAGGGGTTCTGTCTCATCCGGGAAAGTCCCAGAATATAGAAGCTTTTGAAAGCAGCTTTCCTTCTGTCCTATGGGAAGCAGGCTGCTCATCCAAGCTGATTCCAATACTTGTTTTTCTCCCTTTGGATGCTTTATTGACTTAATAATGCAGACTTTGCCTCTGGTTTTCCTGAGCACTGTAATTTTATTCCGTGTGAGAAATAACGTTTTTAGTTTCTTGGACTTAAAAATGTAAGTTGATTGTGAGAGATGTCGGTAAGGCAAGTAAATAGCGGAACTAAATAGAATTTTTGTTCCTTTCAGGCAAGAGAACCTCAAGATGTGAGGTTAATGTGTTTAAACTCTGAGGTCCATTTTTCATTTTTACATTAGTATTTGTATGTGAGTGTCCCTATACAACATTGAAATTTAAAAGGCTAAAGTAAATGAATTTCTGTTTTAACTGGAATCAAAGCTTATGTAAATCTTTGAAAATCCTACTATGTGTAGGGAGCTAAACCCAAATGCCTATTGCATTATAATATGCTACTTATTCCTAAAATACCCCTTGTGAGATAGAGAGAAGGACAAACTAGGGTACAAGTTATTTTTTAGTTAGCAGGAGATTTGCAAATTTTCATTTTGTATGGTTTACACTTCTATTGTTTTCATTTAAAGGATTTAAATCTTAGGATGGTTTCCTATGTACAAAAGTTAAACGAAGACTAGTAGATAGTAAATCATGGTGTGTATAAATTTCTGTTTATTTTAAATATTAGGTTGGTGCAAAAGTAACTGCAATTTAAAAGGTTAAAAATAATTGCAAAAACCACAATTACTTTTGCACCAACCTAATAAATCTGGAAGATAGGAAATTCTAACTTAAGAAGTCACAGCCAGGGGGTGGGGAAAAGAAGTCACTACCGACATATCTGGCCCCTCCGCTGCTACCCCCAAATACATTATACATTTTTTATTATTTACCAAACATCCTGTTAGTGTTGCTTTATATTGAAACAATGCCTGTTTTTCTTACCCATGTATGTTTTTGTAATGAACACTCAGACTCCGCATTCTTTGATATTTGCTGTGGCTTAAGCCTCCTCCTCTCTCTTCCCATGTGTCCCCACCTGGACAGGCTGAAGCAAGTCCAGGGCTCCCTCCTCTAGCACTGTCACCTTCCACCACACAAGCCCCTGCCTGTGAGCAGGACTCATCCTGGCCCCGCCCCTGACAAGGATCCTTTGGTGGAACAACTTTAGTGAGCCTCCTCCCAGGCCTACCTGTGCACGTGCTTATAAAACCCAGTTTTAGTAGGAACCCTGAAGCCAGGTGAACCAGAATCTCCATCCTCCTATTTCATCCCCCCCATATCTGATCAGGTTTCTCCTCCTACACCATCTGGCGATGTCTGATCACCCAGGCCTGCCTGCAGTAAGAATCCTGTTAGGTCGTTTTAACGTAGCATCTCAGCTCCCACTCCCCACACAAGAACGCAGGATATGGTGAGGCCAAAAAGGAACACAAACAGAGCCATGGATAGGGGGTATACACCACTATATTCTCTCTGGCGGCTGGGTTGGAGATACAGGGAGCAAACATCCGCCAGTACTCCAACAAGGGGTCTTCCTGCACCCCAGTCTCACAAGTGGCCGGGCGAGACACAAGAAGCAGGATCCACCTGATCCGCAATCCGCTGTCTGCTTTTCTGCCAACCGACCCCACTTGCTAATTACAATCTGTGCTTGCTAGCTTAGCCACGGCAGTTTTATCAGTGGTTAATGGCTAACCGGTAACAGCTGATGGCCAATTAGTCGCAGCTGATGGCCATCTACTACCCGAGCCAGCACCTTTCCACATGAGGCCGAGAGCCTGGAAACTGCTCTCTGGGATTCTGTGCCCACAGCAGGCTACTGGCTTCAGTCTGTATATGGGAACCACGCCTCTGCAGGTGACTGGAACACTTGGCACTGTGAGCAGCATGTCTCAATGTAACCACCTACCTGGGTGTGGAGACAGAGCCCCAGAGAGTAGTTTACAGGCTCTCGGCCTCACGTGAAGGGGTACTGGCTTGGGTGGTGAATGGCTGTCAGCTGTGGCTGATTGGCTGTCGGCTGTGGCTGATTGGCCATCGGCTGTGGCCGGTTAGCCAATTGGCCGCTGGTACAACTGCTGCGACTACGGAGGACTGCCGAGGATTGCCGAGGAGCAGAGCAGAGCCGAAGAGAGCGGAAGAGGAGGGCCGAGAGAGAGGAACAGAGGAGAGAGTGGAGGAGAGTCGTCGGTCGGTCGGTTGGTGGAAAAGCGGACGGCAGGTCGGCGTCCGGTGGGCCCAGCCTCCAGTGAGACCATGGTGGTATGGCTCCCCTACCTATGGCTCCGTGGGTGTTCCTTTTTGGCCTCACCATGTCCTGCGTTCTTATGTGGGGAGCGGGAGCTGAGGCCCTACAGGCCCCCCTGCATGACACTCAGAATAGCTAAAAAGTGGAAACAAACCAAATGTCTACAACAGATGAATAAACACAATGTACTTTATCCATACAATGCAATATTATTTGGCTATAAAAACGAAGTATCCATACATGCTACTACATGGATGTTCCTTGAAAACATTATGCTAAGTGCCTGAAGTCAACTACAAAGACAACCTATTACATGATTCCATTCATGTATAAATCCAGAACAGGGAAATCTGTAGACACAGCAAGATTAGAGGTTGTCTAGTACTGTGGTTTGGAGGTGGAAAATGGAAAGATTTTCCATTTTCCATAGTGATAGCTGAAGGGTACAGGGGTTTCTTCTGAGACAATGAAAATGTTCAGAAATTGTGGTGATGACTGCACATTTGTGTGAATGTACTGAAAACCAATGAATTGTACCCATTAAAGGGATTCATTGTATGGTGTGTGTATTGTATCTTAATAAAGCTATTCAAATTTTTAAAATGCACTAGGAGTTTTGAACCAATGTGGTAGTATATTGAGTTTTCAGTTACATTCAACATTTTCAAAATCTTACTGTAGTTTTTTTCCCCTTATTTTGGTGAAAATAGGAATTCAGTTGCTTTAGGGGTATCATAACCATTTACATTTCAAAATCTCTAAGGGCACGGTCAAAAACTAAAATAAATTTCCTTCTAGTTTAAAATGTCCACCCGTGAGTTATACTGAACACATCTCACAGCTTACTGATGGTCAAAGAGACCCTGCGCCCAGGTGGCGTTGTGGGGTTCAAATTTCTCTGCAGAACCTGGTACTTAGGTCATGGGACTCTTTAGCTAAGGTACCACATGTGTGGAGGTGGAGAAGGGATGCGTGGAAGGCTCAACGCTGTCAAGGAGGATTAACATGAAGCCAAACTCTTTTATTACACATGGTGAGGTCAGTTTTAAATGGGTTTGTAAACAAGCATCACAGTTCCATGAGTGGCCTCACAGCCTGTGACAACCCCTGCCCCTGGCAGGACCGCTGACCCTCTGGTCCCAGTCTGGTCTGGACTGGCTGTCCCTCTTGCTCTGCACAAGGGCATCCTTCCATCTGGAAACTGACCCTGGAATCCCCTTCGCACACTTGTGTCACTGCGTTCAGAGAGGAACAGAAAGAGTCTCTCTAGGTCCACAAACAAGTTTTGTTTAAAAGACAACGTCCTGTAGGGGATAGGTCCTGCCCACTGGCGAAAGCTGGTTCCGTTAAGCCATCTGCCCTCCTACCCTGTTGTCACTCAGGAATAACAGAGGCGGGTCCCTGTGAACTGTCCATTCGGTTGCAAGTGGATGTGGTAACACCCAGCAGACTTCGAGGAAGCTCCTGGCTACGCTGGAGTTCGCGTCTCACCTGCGAAAAGACTTTCTCAATGTGCGAACTTTATGGCCCAGGTGTCTCTGCTGCAGTGTCAGTCCCTCTGTGACCAGCACCAGCCACAGGTTCCTCAGGAACCATGCCAATGCCGGGGGACCTTACAAACCAGGAAATGGTGAGTGTGCAGGGCCAGGGCGGGGAGAAGGGAACCACTGGCTGATTGGAACCAGCAGAGGTCGGACCAAGCTTTCCCACGGTCAAATCCCACGTCTGCGGACCTGAGTCCACTCCCCTCCCCCACCTTGAACCTCTGTCCCCTGCGGCACACAGAGTGGGGCCTGGGCCAGCAGCTGAGACCCCAGGTGTCCTGTCTGGTCACTGCATGCTGCGACTTGGGCAACTCCGGGCAGCTCTGCACTCAGAGCTCCTTTCCCCAGATTGCGGTTACCATTGGGTGGGCCGTCAGGAGATAATCGTGACTTGGTTTCTGGGGTTTGTGCATGTGAGGTGCTGTGGGATCCCCAGTTCTCGCTTTCTCCTCAGTGGGAACCTGTTTTCTCCTGAGTTTTCTAAATGCTTAAGCCTGGCCTCAATTTTACAACCTTGCCCTCCTCTCCACCCAGCTCTTCGTAGAGTTTGTAATCCCTAAATTTTCAGATTTCTGCCAGTATATGAAATGCTACCTTCCCGTCTCCAATTCACAGCAGCATCAAGTATTTGTACCCCGTGGAACAAATGCAGTATTTAATTGTTATCATTTTCCCACCTTCAATAGATGCCTCATTTTAAAGATTTAATTTTTTGCCGGTGGTTCTTTTACATGTGAAGAAAGCCAAGAATAACCACCTGGAGTACGTTGTATGAAATCCCCGTTCCTCTGCTCCAGGACCTTCCCTGGGCACAGACATCCTATGGGATGTCCTGTGGGTGGTGTGGTTATTCTCTGAAACTTTTTTGGGTGTTATGTAGTGTCACACTGTTCCTCTGTAAAATTCCCCTGGGCCAAGAGAGGGGGAAAAAAGGGCTGAGAACTCTAGCATTACATCAAGAGTTTATTAAGAGAACCTACATTGAGACACTTCTTGGGTGTAGGCAAGATTATGTGGATATCCTGTCATGCTCTACATGGCAGGCTTTAAATAATTATATAGAACAAAGGATTGGTGTACTGGTACTTGACCCGCCCCATATTAGGGGAAACCACCTTAAATACTTGCCCTGGGGCAGGGCAATGATCTCTTCCAGGAACCAGCTCCCTGTTGGGCATAGAGGAGGGGTCTATCAAACAGTGTCTGAGGGGATTTAGAGAAGCAGTCTCTTTTGTAGCCAGATTTAACTTGTATTTCCAACAGCACTCATGTCTTAGTACAGTCTGCTCCACAACTTCCCTGTATTTGTCACCTTGCAAAGATTTAGTCACTTAAGTCCATTTTTCAAGAAATGTAAAATGTATTTAATCGGCAAATTTTGAAAGGCCTCTCAGGCTTCAGTTCTCACAGTGAGGAAGTTCAGCTGGATTCAGTTTAAAGTTCTGACCAAAATGAAGTCCCCAATTCATGGCACCCTAAGAGAGGAGATAGAATCCTGACTTTCAGAGACTTTCTCAATGTGCACAAATTACACTCTGAGCGCACCTGTGCTGGATGCAAAACTCCTACCTATGTCTAGAAACAGTCCTGGGGAATCACAACTAAACCTGAGAAAGGGTGGCACAACCCTCCCTCAAGTGCATGTGTACCCCCAGCTCTCCAGGGCTATAGCTTTTCTCAGTATAGAGGGCTAATACCAGAGGGCTCCACTGGTTCTTTAGTATCTACTGCTGCTGCTCCTGCCTCTGCTGTAACCCAGACCCTGACCCTTGGGGGTAAGGGGACAACCCCCAGGGTAACCCTGTGGCAGAGCCAAAGGATTGGTTCAAGCCAATTTAAGTATGAGGTCCTTAAACTCTATAAAGCTACCTGTTGTCGTGGGGCTGGCTCCTAACCCTAATGACACTGATTAGAGGCCTTCTGGGGGAAAAAATATATATATATAAATACCAACATAGACGGGACACCCTGTTCGTTGATGTATATTCAGTGACCAAAAACACAAAATAGAGAAGGACAAGAGGGAGAGGACAAAAGCAAAAATACTGAAACAAAGGACCACAATTTGATCCAATTGAAAATCCAAAGTATACTCAAAGAATTACACAACACAAAAGATCAAGAGGCACTGTTTTGTTTGGGAACCTGTCAGATGGGTTCTGAATTAACTTTGCCATATGCTGTAACGCATAAAACTTTATGCAAGTATTCAGTGCTACGTCTCTAATAACAGTTATTCCAGGATCACACTAAATGTAAACAAGGTACCCCAGATAATGTTAGGGGGCTTACTAAATATAAAATAGGGACAAATGTGTATGTCTCACCTTAACCATCAGACAACTCTTCTCCTGCCTGAATTGCACTTGATCTTAGCACCCATTGTCCTGAAGTATCCCATAGTGAACAGGGAAGCTCTGAACCAATGATTCATAAACTAAAATTAAGTCTTTACTACTTCCAAATTGGCTTCACAAAAAGGGACCCTACAGACCTTACCCTCCCAGTTTAATTAAATAATATGGCTGAATTTAAATTAAATAGATTTAAAGATTGAAAACCATTATCCTAAACTTATTTAGTTGAAGAGGTGATTATCCCCAATGCATTTTTTTTTTAACCGCTGGATTGGTAGATTTGACCCTCTGCCTCACTGAGGAGATGAAAATCTTAAAATGATATTTGTTTCCTTTGTATAGATAGCATTTCTGTCATTTCCCAACATGCTCTGAACCTGCCATTAGAGAAAAATAAGATTTAATGTGTTCACTATAAAAACATATAAATAATTTCCGTGTGTTCCTGGTGCTGTTAAATTAATGAGGAAGTAAGTGTGGACACATAATAAGTTTCTGATGATCAAATCATAGGATAAATGTTTGGTGATGACAGAATATATAACTTTTCTACAAATGGAGCATAGGTGCCCAGTGCTGTCAGTTTTACAAATTTTTCTGTACACGTTATTGGGATGTCATAGAGCTCAGTGGCTTTTGAGGATGTGGCTGTGACCTTCACCCTGGAGGAGTGGGCTCTGCTGGATCCTTCACAGAAGAAACTCTACAGAGATGTGATGTGGGAAACCTTCAGGAACCTGGCCTCAATAGGTAAGGATGACAACTTACCTTCACCTTGTTAATTAGATGACGGGATTCTTACTCATAAAAGTTGTTCTAAGATGTGTATTGTAAGAAAGGAGGACATCGGTAAATAAGCTAAAATCTAATAATTTTTGTATAATTTTTATGACTTTGGAATCAATTTTCTGCGTCTGCATTTTAGGAAAGAAATGGGAAGATCATGATATTGAAGATCAGTACAACAATCAGGGGAAAAAACGAAGGTGAGTCACACAGTAGAAAGCACCATCTCACATACAAAACTTGTTATGCTGTGAAATTTTAAAAAGAAACAACCCTTTCTCAAATTTATGACTTCTCAGAGTTTTCACCAAATAACTTTCTGAAATATGACATAGATGTTCAGTGTTTGAAAAGTAGTTCAAATGAAAAACATCATTAATAAACCTTGTATATGAATATCACTGTGTTGATAATAGCAACACTGAAGTCCTCTTGCCGAGTATTCAGTGTATTCAATTTCAAACCGTTCAGACAGGGCAGAAAACCTACTTCTTTGCTATAAAACATAAAAATATAGTTCAAATAGTCTAATAAATATAAAATCATTAATAATGTGATTCATGTTCTTTTGCAGAAGTTTTATGGTAGAAAGAATCTGTGATGGGAAAGAGGGTAGTCAATATGGAGAAATCTTGACTCTTATTCCAAATCTAAATGTGAATAAGAAAACTCGTGGAGTAAAACCATGGGAGTACAATGTGTGTGGAAATGTCTTAAGGCAGTATTCATCTCAGAATGGGAACATCAGATGTCACACTGGACACAAGCCCTCTGAGTATCAGAAATATGGAGACAAGCCATATGAATATGACATATGTGAGAGAGACTTCAGTTACCATCAGTGTTTTAAAAAACATGAGAAAAAGTACAATGGAGAGAAACTTGATGAACATAAAATATGTGGTAAAGCCTTCAATTCCAGTTATATTCAAGTACATGAAGAAAATACTAGGGAACAACTTTATGAATGTAAGGAATGTGAAAAAACCTTTGGTGATCTCTCAAGCCTTCAAATACACATGGTCACTCACACTGGGGAAGGACCTTATAAATGTAAGGCATGTGAGAAAGCATTCATTTCTCCCAGTTCATTTCGGATACATGAAAGGACTCACACTGGAGAGAAACCCTATGAATGTAAAACATGTAGAAAAGCATTCAGTTGTCTCAGGAATCTTCAAAGACATGAAAGGACACACACAGGAGTGAAACCCTATGAATGTAAGCAATGTGGTAAAAGTTACAGAGATTACAGTTCCTTAAAAGCACATGAGAGAAATCACACTGGAGTGAAACCCTATGAATGTGAAACATGTAGAAAAGCATTCAGTCATCTCAAGTATCTTCGAATACATGAAAGGACACACACAGGAGTGAAACCCTATGAATGTAAGCAATGTGGTAAAAGTTACAGAGATCACAGTTCCTTAAAAGCACATGAGAGCAGTCACACTGGAGTGAAACCCTATGAATGTGAAACATGTAGAAAAGCATTCAGTCGTCTCAAGTATCTTCGAATACATGAGAGGACACACTCAGGAGTGAAACCCTATCAATGTAAGCAATGTGGTAAAGGTTACAGAGATGACCGTTCCTTCAAAGCACATGAGAGAAGTCACACTGGAATGAAACCCTATGAATGTGAAACATGTAGAAAAGCATTCAATGATCTCAAGTATCTTCGAATGCATGAAAGGACACACTCAGGAGTGAAACCCTATCAATGTAAGCAATGTGGTAAAAGTTACAGAGATTACCGTTCCTTCAAAGCACATGAGAATGGTCACACTGGAGTGAAACCCTATGAATGTGAAACATGTAGAAAAGCATTCAGTCGTCTCACGTATCTTCAAATGCATGAAAGGACACACACAGGAGTGAAACCCTTTGAATGTAAGCAATGTGGTAAAGGTTACAGAGATCACAGTTCCTTAAAAGCACATGAGAGCAGTCACACTGGAGTGAAACCCTATGAATGTGAAACATGTAGAAAAGCATTCAGTCGTCTCAAGTATCTTCGAATACATGAGAGGACACACTCAGGAGTGAAACCCTATCAATGTAAGCAATGTGGTAAAGGTTACAGAGATGACCGTTCCTTCAAAGCACATGAGAGAAGTCACACTGGAATGAAACCCTATGAATGTGAAACATGTAGAAAAGCATTCAATGATCTCAAGTATCTTCGAATGCATGAAAGGACACACACAGGAGTGAAACCCTATGAATGTAAGCAATGTGGTAAAAGTTACAGAGGTCACAGTTCCTTAAAAGCACATGAGAGCAGTCACACTGGAGTGAAACCCTATGAATGTGAAACATGTAGAAAAGCATTCATTTGTCTCAGGTATCTTCGAAGACATGAAAGAATACACACAGGAATGAAACCCTATGAATGTAAATAATGTGGTAAAGCATACAGATCCTGTGGTTCCTTAAAAACACACAAAAGGATCCACACAGGAGAGGGACCCTATAAATGTAAGTGATTGTAATAAAGCCTACAGTTATTACAGTTCCTTAAAAGAACACGAATGGACTCATGCAAGACTGAAACCCTATGAATGTAAGCAATGTGGTAAAGCTTATAGAGATTACAATTCCTTAAAAACCCACAAAAGAACTCAACACTGGAGTGAAACTATGAATGTAAGCAATGTGGTCAAGCTTACAGATACTGTGGTTCCTTAAAAACACAAAAGGACCCACACAGGAGAGGGACCCTGTAAATGTAAGCGATGTGGTCGACCTTACAGTGATTACACCTCCTTAAAAACACACAGAAGGACACACAGGAGTGAAACCCTATGAATGTAAGCAATGTGGTAAAGGTTACAGAGATTACAGTTCCTTAAAAACATGAGAGAGGTCGCGCTGGAGTGAAACCCAATGAGATATAGCTTTCCTTTTTCATCTAGGTTTCCAAATACATGAAAGAAATCACACTGGAGAGAAATTAAGAAATGTGGGAAAGATTTCATTTACCCACAAACTAACACAAGTGAACATGCACACTGGAGATACACCATATGAATGTGAAGAATGTGGGAAAGCCTTCAGTCATCCCAGTTCCTTCCAAAGGCATGAAAAGAATCACAGGATAAAACCTCTTTAATATAAACAGTATTGAAAGGATTTCAGATTGCACAAATCTTCACATGTGAAAAATCTCAGGTAAAACAGCTAAAACTGTATGCAACATGAGAAAGATTGATGGAAATTAATCCACGTATAACACTCTAGAAAAAGAGTTGTTGGGCGGGCCCAGTGCCTCAGGCGGTTGGAGCGCAGTGCTCCTATTGTGCTTCTATGGCGGAAGGCCTCCGATTCGATTCCCACATGGGCCATGAGCTGCACCTTCTGTAGCTAAGATTGTGAACAACAGCTCTTCCTGGAGTTGGGCTGCTGTGAGCAGCTGGAGGTTGGTGAGAGTTGCCCTATGCTGCCATGAGCTACTGTGTGCTGCCATGGGTGGCCAGTGGCTGGCAGCTGGCGAGAGCTGTCATGAGCTGCTGTGAGCGTCTGACAGACAGACTGGCTACCAACTGCCTCAGCTGGGGGGAGCACAAGGCTCATAATACCAGCATGGGCCAGGGAGCTGTGTCCTACACAGCTAGACTGAGAAACAATGGCTTGAACCGGAGTGGAGGGGAGACAGAAGAAGGGGGGAAAAAAGTTGTTATTAAAGTTGTAAATACATGGTGTTTCTCAAGCTTATTAAGTGTATCACTTCAATACAGATTTCTTATTACGTTCAGAAGTGAATATTGAGGTGAGGTGAGATACTTCTGGGAATCATCTTTCAACAGTAGCACAAGAGATTGTAGTGCTTCTTCCTTAAATGAGTTAATATTTTGTCTTTCCATTTTGAAGCTGTTAAATCACTGGGTGAGCTGAAGTGTATTTCTAATGTGCAATTAGGTTTATAATGTTTTGGTTTTTGTTTTCTGTGTTAAGGGACCATGGTAAAATGACAGTTTGGTAATTGTTGGGATTTTATTACTGGCTTGGTGAGAGTTTCAGGATATTCTTAGTCCATTAATTATGTATAGTCTACCTTTTTTTTACTGACAAAGCTCCTTTTAGGGGGTGACAGGCATATGAGGTGTGATCAAAAAATATGGTGAATGTTTAAATTTAAAAATTTGTTACAGTAAAAGACACATTGCCGTTATTCCCCTGAAAATACTCCCCCTCATTTTGAACACACTTATCCCATTGTTCTCGCCGCTTTCTGAAGCAGTTCTGGAAGTCCTCTTTTATGAGTGTCTTTAGTTGTGCTGTCATAGCTGCCTCGATGTCCTGAATCATTTTGGTTTTGGGGAAGAACCAGAATTCTTATGGTGCCAGATCCAGTGAATAAGGTGGATGAGGACATACCATTATGTTTTTATTTGACAGAAATTGCCATATGCCAGAAGCGATGTGTGACATGGAACATTGTCATAATGGAGGATGATTTATGGCACACTTTAAAACATACCTTCTCTCAACCATAGTTCACACCCAATTGACTGCACTGAACAAGTTGAAACTTGTCACACACTGTTACTAAGGTTCAGCACGCTGCTTCCTGTATTGAAGATCCCTGCCTTCCCATTGGATGTCACGTGGCAGCAGCATTCACCGAATTTTGTGATCACAACAGAAAGGTTCCATGTCACACATTGCTTCTAGTCTAGCAATTTCTGTCAAATAAAAACATTATGGTGTGTCCTCATCCACCACCTTATTCAGTGGATCTGGTATCGTGTGATTTCTGGCTCTTCCCGAAGTCAAAATGACCATGAAAGGTAAATGTTTTGAATCGATTCAGGACATTGAGGCAGCCATGACAACACAAGTGAAGATACTCACAAAAGAGAATTTCCAGAACTGCTTCAGAAAGGGACGAGAACGATGAGATAAGGTGTTCGAAGGAAGGGGGAGTATTTTGAGGGGGATTAATGGCAATGTATTTTATTTAAACATTCACCATATTGTTTGAGCACACCTCATAAAAAAGCCTTTTTCTCTTTTCTGTACTAATAAACACTTAGAATAAATTTTATGTCTGGCCACTTTATGAAAATATATTTTCGTGTGAATTAATATTTTCATATTTGGGCCTTCACTTACTTCCCTTCATTCTGACTGGTATTTGGTGAATAGACTTTGATTTAAGAAGAGAGACCTGTGAAAGGACAAAAAAATCTAGAGTTGGAGATATCACCCCTGTGGGTAATGTTAGGAACTAGATTTTAAAGAATCCGTCCCTTTTAATGTTTCATCTTAGAATCCACCAGTAGCCTCACTTGCCTGTGATTTGCAAGGGTGAAGCAAAGAATGCATTAGTCAAATTTTGAAATTACCATACAGGAAAAGAGACAGATGTATAGGTCCTTTGAGGACAAAATATTTTTCCAATCATCCAGATTCTTTGCCTTCCCATCAAGACTATCCTCAAAACCTTGCTGTTTTCCCAAGTTCCATCAGAGTTTGGATTTTTATATCAGCCCTCTTGCGTCCACCAGGAAACTAATTCAGACTTTCAGGCTTGGAAGTATTGTCTGATTCCCCTCTTCTCTAGATTATATCTGTATAAGGTCTAATTTGTACAGGAAACAACTTATGTTGTTAATAGTGCTTAATTGTTTTCTAAGCCGTGTGCTAACATATTGTATTTGTCATTTCCTGAGGATATGTAAAAATGTCTCATTGTAATTATGGATTTTCAAATAAACTTTGATTCTCTTCATTTAATCATTATAAATATGAGTCAATTTTATCATGTGCATTCAAGTTCAGGTAATTGTTCTTCAGGCATATTTTACTTTTTATTCTTTTATAGTTACAGTTTTTGTCATGAGTCATTTATCACTCATTCTTAATACCCAAAACGCCAATCATTGTTTTTCAGTGCCTTTGTACCAGTGACTTGCAGAATTGTACTTGTAGTCAAAGTGGTAATGAATTCTAGTAACAGTGACCAGAAACTACACATGACTGGGATGTATCATAAAACGGTTGCTTATCACTTGTAGAATTTTGACTTTTTAGATGATTTGATGGCTCTTGAACTCAAGACATTTTTGTGGAGTTCCTGTCAACATAAGGAGTAGGTAAACGCTGTGCTTGCCTTCTTTCATGACCACATCAAAATTACAACTAAAAAACAGAACAACCCTCATTGAGAATCGTTAGAAGTCTAGCTGACTAGAAGTCCTATAACTAAAGATAATACAGAAGAAACCACCTGGAGATTGGTAGAAAGGGTGGAGACAAGGAACGCGCTGGTCCCACACCCACATGTAGCAGTTAAAAATTGGGAGGGATATCTCAGCTGTGGAAGGACCCCAGAGGAGCAAGGGGTCCTACCCCCAACACCGGGCTTCCCAGCCAGGGTTTCAGTGCCAGGGAGAGAAATCCCCATAACTTCTAGCTGTGATAACCAGTGGAGGTTGTGGCTGAGTGAGACAGCAGCTGCGGTCCCAGGTGCTCCTCTTAAAGGTCCAGTGCACAGACTTACTTGCCGACAGACTTACTTACTCTGAGCTCCAGCACTGGGACAGCAGCTAAAAAGGTGCTACGGACATATGGATAGGAACTGAATTGTCTGGAAGCTTTCTCCTGGAAGAAGTTGCTGGCAGAAGCCATTGTTTCTTTGTTGAGCCTTCTCCCAGACACAGGTGAATGCCATATCTAAGTCTCCATCAACCTGACTAACACCATTTATCTGCCCCACCCTGGTGGTTCCAAGACCCCACTCCACCCAAACTTCAGGCCCACCTAAGCTGCTTCCAGTGGCTTTTCTGTATAAACAACTTGTTGTGGTTCATACTGCAGATGTTCCTAAAATCTCTCAAAGGTTCACAAAATCCAAACAAGCATCATCTGGCTTTAGTGAGTCTATACCTCTGGATGAGCAGCCCTAAGCCTGGTACTAGCAACAGCTGGCCTTCCTCCAAACCCAACATGGGTGACGGCCATCTGCAGATTGCTTTGTAGTTCATGCTGGGAGGTGCCAGGCAGGGTAAGGGCTGCAGCTGAACTTGGCCTGTAGTGGGGACCCTTCCAGGAGGCCCAGGAGCTGGCACGCTCAGTGGCCAGCTTCAGACCCAGCCAGAGCATCACCCAGCTGCCTCTGGTGTTAAGACACCCAAAGGGCAGACTGGGCAGGCACAAACAATTAGCTCTAATGGGTCTTTTGAGCAAAAATTAATGTAAGGCCGGGTCTTATATGAGACCTGGCCTTATTTTACTATAAGATATGTGGTCATGAGTTTGGGCATTGTTTTACTATAAGACTGGGTCTCATAATATATTTTATTTGCAGTAAAATAAGACCGGGTCTTTTATTAATTTTTGCTCCAAAAGACGCCTTAGAGCTGATTATCTGGCTAGGTCTTATTTTCAGGGAACCATGGTACTTTAAGCACCTCTTGTAATTGCAGAAGTCAAATGTGACTTGTATTCATCTTTTGTTACCGGTATATATTGAGTATTACCATTTTAATACAGTTTTCCTTTCTTAAAATGTGTATACGTATTTTTGGCACCCTTGGCACCTTCTGTATATGAGACAGGTTAGTTAGCATGTTGCTAGGTAGACAGGGGTGTCCCTGGTGCGATAAACAAAAAGCAGCCATATCCTGAAACTCCAGGTTCTGGAATGTCTCCTTCTCTCCAGGACAAAGATAAGAGAATGTGCCTTGAAGTTAATAAATTATCTCAAATCCCTTTTGGCAGGACAAAGGAGCAGATCTGATAGATAGGAATGGGTTATTTCGCTAATCCCTTCAGGATGGGCAAACAGGATGAACCTGATAGATGAATTCAATTAGAAGGCTCCATTCCCCTTCCCCAAGCAGGCAAGGGAAGGTATAAAAAGTAAGAACTTTTGCCTCAGTCACTGGGCTTCCCAGTTTTGGGTACCCCTCCCACTCAGGAGCTGCAACCCCTTCTCCTTCCTTTAATAAACTATCTTCCTTTACAACTCTTTGCCTCTCCCTGGTCTGTGTGTCCATTCTTCGCCTTCACGAGACACAATCCCGGCTCACACCAAGAAACTGCAGCAAATCCATTACATCATATATATATATATATATATATATATATATATATATATATATATATATATATATATATATATATATATATATATATGTAACAACACAATTGTTTTCATATGCTGGAACAATGGTAAACTCCGGAACCTTGAATTTCATATGTTCAATTCTTCTTGCCTCCACTGTGAGATCTTTCTTAGAAAGAATTCAAGGACTGGAAAAGAAGGAAACAGGATACATCAGGCCTTTCTTGCAGCCCTGTCTTAACTGAGAAAATACCCTCTAGGGTTGCACTGCCCTCATCTCACGTAGTAGTGAGGTGAGCGGGCTCCCCGTATCTATCTCGCCTAGAGTTTAAATCAGTCTCCTCGGACAGACCTCTGGACGTACTGCGGTTCTGAAACATAAAGGTGTGTCCCATGTGGGATCTGCCTGGGGACGTCCTCAGTCACGGGCATCAGCATCATTTCCTTCCATTGCCACCCATAGACCATTTCCAGTGAAGGCTAGCCTGTACTTGCTGTACTTGCTCCATCCTGAAACAGAAATCAGGATTTCCAAATGCACACCGGTGCCCTCCAGTTCACAAAGAAACTGTGGTAAATCCAAGGTATCAGCTCCAAATCCGGAAAAAAATTCTGTTTAAATATAAAGATTTAAAAAAAACTACGTACATGTATAATTTTGATAAAAATACCAAAAAAATGTAAAGGTAACGGGTGTGGGGAGTGGTGTGGGGGATGGGGGCAGGGCGCGCCTCGAGCCTACTCTCAGGCTGTCATTCAGGCATGAGTGGGTGGGGCCTTGGTAACTATCCAATCAGAGGTGCCGCTAGGGCAGTTGGAGCAACCCAGCGCACAGGCGTACACGTCGGTTCTCTCTTCAGCAGTGGGACTCTGCATCGCTTGCGTCAAAGGTGTGTACCTCTCCCGCGGTCGCCCTGTGATCTGCGCTGCTCCTCGGAGTCGTAGGCAGGACTCAGGGAAACCCAGGAAGCCTAAAAATGGTGAGTGTGTGGTGCGGGTGTGGACGGGAACGAGGGGCTGGTTGGAACCGGCAGTGGTGGGACCGGCCTCCACCGGCTCAACTCCGGAGTCTGTGGACCCGAGTTCACTGGGGGCTGCTCTGGGGCCTCAGTCCCCTCCACCCATCGCGCAGCGTGGGGACTGGGCCGGCAGTCGGGACCCCGGACGTCCTGTCACTGCGCGCGGCGACTTCAGTACCGGCCCGGAGCCTTTCTGGGCAGCTGTGCGACTGCAGTCCCGCGTCTGCCCAAGATGGTGCGGTGATCACTTGGAGGGTCATCAGGAACAATTGTGACTGGGACCCCAGGGTTCTTGTGTGGGAAGAGCGGTTGTATGTGGGATTCCCAGTTCCTCCTTTCTCCTTAGGGACCCGTTTTTTCCCTTAGTTTTCCAGATGTTTCAAAGCAAGGTCTCAGACCCAGGACCCTGCTCCCATAGCCTAGCTCTTCCTAGGACTGGCAACAAATTCCTAAATTACTTGTATTTTCCCGCATTCCCAAAGCCAGCTGCCCCTCTCTGAGCCACAGCATCATCAACTGTTTGTTCTCCAGGGTGCATATATAACAGATTCAATCCTTTTTCCGCCAAGCCCCCTGTATGGCTTTTTTAAGGATTTTTTTTTTCCTTCTGTGAATGTTTTACGTGAGAGAAAAGCCGATAATAACCACCTGGAATACGTTGTATGAAATCCCCGTTCCTCTCCCCCGGGACCTTCCCTAGGCACAGACGTCCTGTGGGAAGTCCTGTGTGTGGAGGTTCCTCTTTGGAAACTTTCTGGGTGATCTCCTGTCAGCACTCCTTCCTGGGTTTGTTACCCTGAGGAGATGTACAGGTGTGTACCTCGTTTTATTGCCCTTAGCTTTATTGCACTTCACAGGTATGAGATTTTTACAAATTGAAGGCAAGACTCTCCACCACTAAAAAGATTAGACATCACCTTTTTTAAATATTTGCTTTGTTTCAGTGGTCTGAAACCTAACCCGCCATATATCCGATGTATGTCTGCATTGACTTATCTTCGTTTTCGGTAATGTAAAATGCATGTAATTAATAGAGCTTAAAAGACAGTATAAAATATTTACAAAGAGGCAAGAAAAAGGTGAATTTTAAAATATGCATTCCGGTATTACATTGGTTTTGTTAAGAATTCTTTTTTTTTTTTTTTTTTTTTTTTTTTTTTACCCTGTGCCTGTGTAGTAGTAAGTTTCTGAGGACTCTTCTTTAATTTGGGGTGATTTCAAATGAAATTTTGAACTTGAAGTGTTCGAGTATGATTATTATTTTTTTCCTAACAAATATTTCAATGTAGGAATCAACATGTGAACATTACATTTAGGTGGTAATATTCATGTCACAAATGTAAGATAAATGTCAAATAACATCATACTTTTGGTTTGATGGAAAACATAAGTTGTGCCCGTTATGCTTAACACCTTGGTTAAGCAAAGAGAGAAATGGGCAGGGAGGTTAAAGAGGAATGCAGAGGTTTAACAGTTTGCATAATCCATAGCCCTTCTGAGAAACTACAGCTGGGAAATATATGGCAAATATTTCTGTAATATGTTGGTTTCAGTCCATCAGTGATCATTCTGTTCACGCATTTAAAGCAACAAGAGTTGTTTTGAGCATTGAAGGCTAGATTCAAAGTAAGTCTGCTCAACAAGCTAATAATACTATGAATCCTTTATATTCAAAAGTATAGTTTAAATTTGGAAAGTTTAAGGTAAAGCATACTTGTTTTCCTAATTACTTTGGGAGTCAACCTAGACTACACTACTGTACATAATCAGCATACCGCTGTGCAGTTAATTCTAGCTACTACATATTTGTTGGTCATCAACAGCACAAATTATGCTCTAAAAGAAATCTCAATCCAGCAAAAATGGTTACATTTAATTTTCTTTTAAAAATGGCTAACTAAATTTAAGGAAGAATAGGCTTTTCTTGACATCTCATTTTCAATTACTGATAGAAATTTAACAAAATAGAAGCCTATATATTTTGCCCTGCATCAAATTATCTGCAGTTTCCAAGATAGATGCAGTTCTTGTTTAATTTCCAAAAATAAATACAGGCTTTTTAACTAAAACCACTTACATCCCTTGCTCTCTAAAGTAAACATTAAAAAACAAAGTGCAAAAAATGACCTCAGGGTTTCTGAATAGCCCACTTAGTTACATAAAGTATTTTCTGTCCCAACTCTTGCTCAAATTCAAAAGATATTTATACTTCCTGAGAACATGGCAAACAGACTTCATTTCACACCATTCGGTATGTTTCCATGGCAACACTGCAGGCAGGATTCCTCGGCTACCTCAAGTTGCCTTAGTTGACTGGAATTTCTCATTCTTTACATTTTGAGCTTGGTCTGTTCTATACACCAAACAAACTAAATCACCTGTTGCTTTAATACACAAACTTCCATCAGTATGACTATATTTGAGCCACATGTGCCTTCATAGGGTCGGTGAGGTAGTTTTTCAGCGGCTGCCGCATGACGCAGTGGGAGAGGGAGGCAAGGCCGACGACCAGAGGCAGCGCAGCGCGACCCGGCCCACCTACCTACCTCGTGATTAATTATTTACAAAAGAAACTTATCCTGGAAATAATACATAACTCACTTAAACAAAATTAGGCGTTTTCTGGTTGAACTAATAAAATGACTTACAATTTTCCTCTCTTCTTTACACAAACACTGGGTTTGAGTGATTTGGGCCAATTGTTCCAACACTGGGTTTGTGTTTTTAAAATATCAATGGTGGAGGCCGGCCGGTGGCTCAGGCGGTTAGAGCTCCGTGCTCATAACTCGGAAGGCTGCGGGTTCTGTTCCCACATGGTCCAGTGGGCTCTCAACCACAAGGTTGCCGATTGGACTCCCGCTAGGGATGTTGGGCTGTGCCCCCTGCAACTAGAAAACAGCAACTGGACCTGGAGCTGGGCTGAGCCCTCCACAACTAAGACTGAAAGGACAACAACTTGACTTGGAAAAAAGTCCTGGAAGTACACACTGTTCTCCAATAAAGTCCTGTTCCCCTTCCCCAATAAAATCTTAAAAAAAAAAAAAAATATATATATCAATGGTGGTCCAGAGCAACTCCAGTGACAGGTGGAGAGGCCTGATGTCAATGACCCAACCCAAGGCCCCTTGAGATGCAAACGGAATTACTTGAAGGCTCAGTGGTTCTTCCTGGAGCTTCCCCTGCAGGTGTCCTTCCTGCTCACACCCACCATGGAGGGACCTTTACACTGAGAAACTGCAGCCCTGGAGGGCTGGGGGTGCATATGGTGGGTGAGGGTGACCCCCTTTTGAAGGTTGTAATTGTGGTTTTCTTAGTCCTAGACATTTTAAATGTATTTGAGTGTTACATTCATGATATAAATGCACTCAGTGTAATCAGTGCATAGTCAGAAAGTCTGAAGATCGTGTGTTCTTTCTCAGGACAAAGGGTTTGTGAATTGGGGAGTTCATGTGGGTCAGAACTTTAAACTGAATCAGGCTGAGAGTTTCCTCACTGTGAGAATGGAAGCCTGGGGGAGGGAGCGCTTCCATGCTTACAGGGAGGGGTGTATGTGGAGCTCTCAGCATCCACCCCTGGAGCTGCTCAGGTGTCCCTCCTTCCCCAGGGACTGACCCACTCTGGGGGTTCTGTCTCAACCGGGGGTGTCTAGACTCCTAATGTGGAAATGTGTTCAACGTTCTGAATGGGGGTTTTCCTTCTGAACTGTAGGGAAGAAGCTGCATATCCATTTTGATTACAATATTGGTGTGTTTCTTTCTTTGCATTCCTTTCTCAATGAAACTAAAATGCTTTGATTCTAGTTTCCATTAGCACTTGCAGTTTTAAAATATAAGTTGATATGTAAGGAAAGAAAATTATGGAACCACATACAATATTTGTTCCATTTAGGCAGAACCTCAACATGTAAGATGGGTGTATTTAATTTCTCTGTGTGCTTTTTCTCCCATTTTTAGGTCATGTTTTTATGTCCATGTGTCTAGAAAACTTTGACATTTGAAGGGATATATATACCATTCCTAATGCAAACAAATTCCTATCTTAATGGATGTGAGGAAAAAAGTATTTGAATTTCTCTTTTAATTGATTTGAGGGAAACACTTCAAGCCTTATGTAAATCTTTCAAATTCCTGGTACATTTAAAGGCTTACTTGCAAACCCCTAATTAATATACTATAATATACTACTCATTTCTGAAAATATCTCCAATGCTTACTATAGGGACAAACTGTAATGCCCTTTTCCCTTTTTTTTAGAAAGGGATTTGTTTTCTTGTTTTCTTTGTTTTTTCAACATTTTTTTTTATTAGTTTCAGGTGTACAAAGGATTTGTTACTTTTCGTTTATTGTGCTTTGCAATTTTATATTTGTGTTTAAAGGATCAATCTTCAAATAGTTTCCTATGTAGAAAAGTTAAAATTAAATGAATAAATCAAAAGTTAATTAAAAATAATTATTAAGATGGGAAAATATAGTGTATATAAAAATTTCTCCTTATTGTTAATAAAAAATGCATTGGTAATTTTTAAACATTTCTAAGGTAAGAAGCTAAGTTCAGGAGACTCCCTACCCGCATATCCTGTTCCCGCCTGTGCTCTTTCTCCATTCACCTTCAAATAACCAGGTTTGATTATTTCTTAATCATCCTGTTACTGTGTCTTTATATAAAAACAAGCCTGTGCTTATGTCTATTTTTCTTACCCTTGTTTGTTCTTGTCATCAGTGGTGGTGGTGGGGGGGTCCACACTTTTGATGTTTGTTTCCTGACACCTTAAGCCCTACTCCTCCCTTTCCCCCTCCTGCTTCTTACCTGTCAGGCTGATGAGAAGCCTGGAACCTCACCCCCCCCACCCCCCCCACCCCCCACCCCCGCACTGGGAGCTGCTGCTCGCTGGGGAGCCCTCCTGTGATCTGTGCTGCCCTGCGCTGTACTTAGGGGTCTGTATGCAGAGGACTCTGAGTGGGTAATTTTTTGTCCTTTGGGAGCAGGACTATGGGAATGGGGCCCTCCTTACAGTGGTTTTGGGTTGATGTCTTAGGTGGAACCCTACTGTGAGTTTAGAGTGAAGGTGTGACGGAGGCTGGGTTCACCAGACTTAAGTGAGGGATTTCAGGGGGCTATGAGGATTATTATACCCTGTGAATGAGGTGAGACTATCGCATGGTCACTCCTTCAGGAGCAGGTATTTCAGACAGACAGAGAAGAGACGGGTACAGATGGTAGGGAGGGAAATTCCAGAGGGCCCAGCAGGACCCCTAAGTAACGCTGATGCTGCTGCTGCTGCTGCTGCTGCTGCTGCCGCCACCTCTGCACCTGTTGCAACAAAGACCCCGACCCCCTGGGTTACAGCGGCCAGCACCAAAGTTTCAGTTTGGCGCAGCAAAGGGATTAGTTCAAACCCTACTTAAGCCCAGGGTACGTGGACTCCATACGGCAACCGGTTGTCGTGGAGGAGGCCTCTAACCCTGTTGGCTGCGATGGGAGCCTCCTGGAGGAGGACCTTGAGTTGTCCATAGGCTTCTGATTAAGGGCCTGTCCTGGGCCCCACATTGTGTGCCATCAGGGCTGCAGTTACCACCAAGTACTGGGCCCTCTTGAAGATAGAGACTCCATAAGCACTGAGCATGGGACCCTCTACCGAGGTGCCGGTTATGCCTTTGGCCTGGAAACAGCCCCCACCTGCTCAGCTTGGCTGCTGACACCTGCTTGTGATACGATGGAGCCATCCTTTTCCCTCAGGCTTATGCCCTGCAGAAGGGATGACCTCCTAACTCCCATGCCTTGAAAGAAGCCGTGGTGCTGGAGGAGGTCACCCGTCTGCCACACTCCTTGGTTCCCTGGGCTGTTTCCTGGGAGTCACTGAATGCACAGCGTGGGCAGCGCAGGCTTTCAGGAGGACAGAGCACATTCGTACATGATGGAGCTCCGTGGAGAGTTGCTGCTCTTCATCCCTGAATTGGGATTTTTCCCCCCTCTCCCCACTCTAGTCTGTCTTCATTTTGTTTTGGTGTTTGGTAGACTTCAGTTTTTAAAAGCTGTTTTAGGTTTACAGAAAAAACTGGGTTTCATAGTTCACAGAGTTAGTTCCCACATAACCCCTGTGAATCCACACAGTTTGCACTATTTTTTACATCTTGTATGACTGGTACATTTATTACAATTGCTGAGCCAATATTGCCGCGTTAAAATGCACAGTCTACCTTAGCGTTGGCTTTGTGTCAGAGGATCTGTGGGTTTGGGCAAATGTATGATAGCGTGTATCCATCGTTTTTATAAGTCGTACTGTAGTTTTACTTCTCAGAGGTCTTCTGTGCTCCACCTATTCATTCATTTCTCCCTCCAACCCCTAAATCCTTCAAACCCAGAGGTCTTTTTACTGGTTGATAGTTTTGTCGTTTCCAGAATGGCATATACTTGTAATCATACACTGCATTGCCTTGTCAGACTGGCATCTTTCACTTACCTCATTTCCTTTTATTACTGAAAAATATTTCATCCTTTGGATGTACTAGTGATTGTCTTTCTGCCTCTTGAAGGACATCTTGCTTAACTCTTTGGATAATTATGAATGAAGCGCCTACAAACATTCATGTACAAGTTTTTCTGTGAACTTAAGTTTTCAGTTCATTTAGGTCTATACCAAGGAGTGTGGTTGCTGGATCCTACTATATATGTAGTAAGAGTATATTTTGTATTGAAATAAAGTCCTGGTCTCCAATGTGGGTGTGCCTGATTCCATTCCCACAGCAATGAATGAGGATTTCCTGCAGCTTCACATCTGCAGGAGTAGGCAGTGTTCTGAGAGGTTTGAATTTTAGCCGTTTAATCCGTGCATAGTGATACTGCATTGTTCTTTTATTTGTAGTCTCCCAGTGATGTTGCGCATGTTTTCGTATTGCCTATTTCCTATCTGTATTTTTCTTTGGTGAACTGTCTGTTTAGATCTTTGGACCATTTTTAATTGGGTTTTCTTCCTACTGTTGAGTATTAAGAGTTCTTTATCAGCTAACTGTTTTGCAGACTGTTTCCTACTCTGTGACTTGTCTTTTCATTCTCTTAACACTGGTTTTCTTAGGGGAGGAGTTTTTCATGTTAATGAAATATATTTTTTCCCTTTTATTGGACTTTGCTTTTAATGATGTATCTAAAATTTATCACCAAACCCAAGATCACCTATGTTATCCTATGTTATTTTCTAGGGGGTTTAGTATTTTTGCATTTTATATTTAGATCTATATGTATTTTGAATTAATTTTTGTGAAACTTAATTTGTATGGCCTATGTCTGGTGTGTGTGTGTGTGTATGTGTGTGTGTATTTGTTATTGGCAGCACTATTTGTTTAAAAAACTTTCTTTTTCCACTGAATTGCCTTTCCTCCTTTGTCAAAGATAGTTGCGTATATTTGTGTGGGTCTGTGGGAAAGCATTTCACTTCTGTAGCCTTCAACCTTGCTTTACTCTCATTAATTGCAGGATTGTGGGTTTCTTTCTGATATTCCTTGTGGGTTCTTTCTGATATTTCACGTAGACACTCATGGCATGAGGAATAAATGTGATCAACTTAGTTACAAGTTTTGTGAAGATGTTCTATGTCAAGAAGTGGAAGTTTCTATTACTAGTTTATTATCATAAGTAGATGTTGGATTTTATCAAACCCTTTTTTATTTTCATTACCCCCTCTTTTCATTTGTGATATCAGTAATTTCTGTCTTCCCTCTTTTCTTAGTTATGTTGAATTTTGATGCTTAATTTGATGTTTATTTTTCTAATCTTGTCAACAACCAGCTTTAAAAATTTTTCTTCATTATTGCCCACAATTACATTACTTTCTTTTCTAATATTTATTGTTTCTTTTATTCTGTGTACTTTGGGTTTAATTTGGTATTTTTATTGTTTCCTAAGTTAGACGTTTACATTATTGATTATAGATCTTTGATTTTTTTTCAGTGTATTTGTTCAATGGCATGGATTTCCCTGTAGGCACTACTTTTGCTGTATCCAACAACGTTTGACATGGTGTATTTACATTTCATTTAATTTAAAATAATTTTTAATTTCCCTTTATTTCTTTTTTGAGCCCATTTATTATTTAGAAGTGTGTTGTTGAATCTCCATTTATTTGGGAGTTTTCCAATTATCTTCCTGTTACTGATTTCTAGATTAATGCCTGTGTGATATGAGCATGTTTTATATGGTTTCTGTTCTTTCAAATTTTTATGGTGTGTTTTATGTACCAGATGAGTTCTGCCTTGGTGAATGTTCCATGTGAGCTTGAGAAGATGTGTATTTTGTTGTTGCATGAAGTATTCCACAGATTACAATTAAGTCCAGTTGTTGCATAGGACGGCTCAGTTCTGCTCTGTCCTTCCTGATTTTCTGCTATGGGTATAATTCATGATAAGGGGTGTTGAACTCTCCAGTCACAGCAGTAGATTCATCTGTTTCTCTTGCTTTATTTATTTTGCCTCTGTGTTGCAATGTACATACACCTAAAGGATTGCTAGGCCTTCTTGGAGAATGGACCCCTTCATCATTCTGTGATACCCCTTTTTATCTCTGAGTTTTCCTTGGTTTGAAATCTGCATTGTTTGAAATTCATCTTAGTGCTACTTATGATAATATTTGGTAAGTGTTGGCATAGTATGTTTTCCTCCATCCTTTTACCTTTCATCTATCTGTGTCTTCATATTTAAAGTGGGTTTCTTGTAGATGACATACAATTGTGTTTTTTGAAATCTTACTATATCTTTCAATTATATTGAGTCCATTGATGATTAAAGTGGTTATTGATATAGTTGGATTAACATTTACCATCTTTTACTGTTTTTCATTTGTTGCCCATGTTCTTTGTTTTTGTCTTTTACTTTTTTCTGCCTTGTCTGGCTTTAATTAAACATGTTATTGGATTAAAGTTCTTTGCTATTGAGTTTTAAGTGTACATTTACAACTAAGCCAGATTCACGGTCAGGTAACACTGTACCACTTCAAAAGTTAGTCAGCTATCTCATACCACACTATTCCCAATTCCCCCCTCCCCGTCCTTTGTCACACTGCTGTCATTTACTTCACTTATCTATAAGCTTATTGTTACCAAATACATTGTTACTAATATTATTTTAAAGTATCACCAGTTTTTAATTATAAGATATATAGAAGGTAGTTTACCTTCATTTATACCTTTTGTAAACCTCCAACTTTATCATTTATATTCTCTCTGATGAATTTTTGAACATTTCATTCAATGTAGGCATACTAATGACAAATTCCCTCAGTGATTTGTCTCTGGAAGTTCTTATTTCCACTTTATTTTTGAATGATAATTTTCCTTGACACAGAATTGTAGAAGAGTATTTCCCCCCTAGAATTTTAAATATTTCACCCCACTCCTTTCTTGCGTGCACAGTTTCTGAAAAAAAGTCTAATTTAATTCTAATCTTTGTTTCTCTATAACTAAGGCATGTTTTCCCCTCTGGCTTTTTTCAATATATTCTCTTTATCTTTGAATTTTTTTCTAGTTTGAATATGAGCTACTTGGGTGTTCATTTTTGGTGTTTTCACATTTGTGCTCTCTGAGCTTCCTGGATCTACAGTGTGCCATTTCATTAGTTTTAGGAAATTTCAGTGATTTTTACTTCACTTACTTCTGTTTCTTTCTGTCTTTTTTTTCTTTAAGTATTCCCATTAGATGTATTTTAAACCTTCTGTTAAAGGGTTGTCCTAGGGTTCATGAATATTGTGCTTTTTCTTTTGTTTTTGAGTACATGCCATGTTAACAAATATTTGAAGCATATTTCAAAATGCTGTTTTTCCTCTTTACCAATTTTGGAGGTACCAGTTTGCCCTATGACCTCAAGGCTCTCATGGATCTAAGAAGAGTTGTTCATTTCAAGGGTTTTGTTTGTTTGTTTTCCTCTTATGAAATTGAGAATGATAGCGTCTAAGTTCCTTATAATGCCACACCATAAGTTAGAAGGGCAGCCTCAAGATTGGCTGGTCAGGAAACATTTCCTCCTGAAATTGGTGAATGGAAATTTTATGGTTTTTTTGGAGGGAAATACTATTGAATCCTGTATATATTTTATACTCTGGGGCAAATTCACCATCAACCCCTGTGGACTCCCTTGCAAGCTGCAGCTCTTAAACTATTCCTCAAGGGCAGTGAGGCCCAGGGTAGCTTGTTAAGGTTTGACCAAAAAGAGCTCTTCTGCAATATTCTCTTACTATGTGATCTAAGATTTGGCTGGAAGCAGCCCTGAGCATGAGTACAGAGATTTCTAAGTTGTCATGCTTTCTTCCTTGTGTGTGAGGTCTCAGTTCCAAATAACTGTCTAGCCCCATCAAATTGGACAAAGAGAGAAAGGAAAAACTGATTCTGTGATAAATATTATACAAGTTAAAATCAGTGCTTCTCCATAAGAATATTTACATTCAGCTAGTTGTATCTGATTACTTCTAAAGGCCTGGAATATTTAAAGGCAATGTGGCCAGCTCTGCTTTGTTAAAAATTTGGTTTCTGAACTCAAGCCTCCTGAACTCATGTTTGGTGATAGGACTAGAAGAATAAGCTTCCCATTCTCCACTCTGTTTTTTATTTATTAAAATGTCATGCAAATTTGACCCTCTGGCTTATGGAGTAGTACTATGAATGGTGGGTAATAAGGAAGGAGATGAATTTTTTTTCAGAAAGAATTGACAGTCTTTTAATGATAATATTTGTTGCATTTCTATAGCATCTCTGACACTTCTCAGCATACTCAGGACTCTGTCATTAGAGAGAAATACGATGTAATGTGATCACAGTAAAAGTAAATCATTTCCATGAGTTCATCATGCTGTTAAATTTATAAAGAAGTAAGTGTGGACAGGAGTAAATTTCTAATGATCAAGTCATAGAATAAATGTTTGGAGATGACAGAGTCATACATAACCTTCCTATAAATGGAGAATAGCTGTCCAGTGCTGTCAGTCTCGCGCATCCTACCTCGTTTCCCTGAAAATAAGACCTAGCCGGACAATCAGCCCTACTGCGTCTTTTGGAGCAAAAATTAATATAAGGTCCAGTCTTATTTTACTATAATATAAGACCAGACTGGGTCTTATACAATATAATATGATAAATATAACATAATATAATATAACATAATATAATATAATACCGGGTCTTATATTAATTTTTGCTCCAAAAGACACATTAGAGCTGATTGTCCGGCTAAGTCTTATTTTCGGGGAAACACAGTACTATACACACATGTTGGATGTTTTAGGACTCAGTGACCTTTGAGGACGTGGCTGTGACCTTCACCCTGGAGGAGTGGGCCTTATTGGATCCTTCACAGAAGAAACTCTACAGACATGTGATGCAGGAAACCTTCAGGAACCTGGCCTCAGTTGGTAAGGATGACAAGTCACTTTCACTTTATCAATTAGAGAACAAATTTTTCTTTAAAAAAAATTTTTTTTTTCAATTAAAGTTGACATTCAGTATTGTATTAGTTTAAGGTGTACAACATAGTAATTAGACATTTATATAATTTATGAAGTGAAACCCCTGGTAAGTCCAGTACCCACCTGACATCATACATAGTTATTACAATATTTTTTACTATATCCCCTATGCTATACTTTACATCCCTATGACTGTTTTGTAACTGACAATTTATACTTCTTAATCTCTTCACCTTTTTCATCCAATTCCCCAACCCTTCTCCCATCTGGCAAGAGAACAAGTGTTTTTGCCCATCAGTGTTGTTCTAAGATATAGAATGTGGAAAGGGAGGGTGCTGGTAAATAAACTAGGCATAGTCACAGCTCATTATTAATCTAGAAGCTAATAATTTTTCTATAATTCTAATGCTTTGCAATCATTTTTCTGGGTCTGCATTTTAGGGAAAAAATGGGAAAATTATGACATTGACGATCAGTACACAAACCAGTGGAGAAAACTGAGGTGAGTCACACTCACAATACAAAGCAGTTTCTCATATGAGAATCTTTGTATGTTATTAAATTATAAAAAAGGAAATAAAACAAATAAATCCTGCTTAAATTTAGTTATTTCACCCAAAAAAAAAAGTTTTTAAATATGTCATAGTTGTTCAGTGTTTGCAAAACACATCACTTGGAAACAATATTAGTAAAATCTATATATGAATATCACTGTTTAAACAGAAATAAGGGTAAAGTCCTTTTGCAGAGAATGCAAGATGTTTGATTTCAAATAATTTAGACAAGGCATAAAAGCTTCCTATAAATTGTAAATGTAATAAATATAAAATTATTAATAAAGAAATCATTAATAATGTACTTTTCATTTTTTACAGAAGTCATAGGGTAGAGAGCCTCTGTGAAAGTAAAGAGGGTAGTGACTATGGAGAACACTTCAGCCTTATTTCAAATATGAATCTGAACAGAAAAACCACTGGAGTAAAAGCGCATGAATACAGTGCACGTGGAATCGTGTTCTTGAGTCAGTCATCCTTTGATAGGCACATCAGATATCACAGTGGACGCAAGCGTTATAAGTATCAAAAATGTGGAGAGAAGCCATATAAATGTAAGGTATGTGGGAGAGGCTTCCGTTATCTCCAGTGTTTTGACAAACATGAGAGAAATCACAATGGAGAGAAAACCTTTAACTGTGAGGAATGTGGGAAAGCCTTCAGTAGTTTCAGTTCACTTCGAACACATGAAAGAGACCACACTGGAGAGAAATGGTATCAGTGTAAACAATCTGGAAAAGCCTATTGCTATCAAACACATGAAAAGACTCACACACAAGAGAAACATTATGAATATAAGCAGTGTGGTAAGGCTGCCATTTTTCTTCCAGGTTTCCAAAGACATGAAAGTACTCACACTGGAGAAAAACCCTACGCATGTAAACAATGTGGTAAAGCTTTCAAGTATCTCTATTCTTTTCAAATGCATGAAAGATCTCACACTGGAGAGAAACCCTATAAATGTAAGGAATGTGGGAAATCCTTTATTTTTACCTCAAGCCTTCGAGTACACATGATTACTACTCACACGGGAGATGGGCCTTACAATTGTTGGAAGTGTGAAAAAGCATTCATTTCTCGCAGTTCATTTCGAAGACATGAAAGGACTCACACTGGAGAGAAACCCTATGAATGTAAAGAATGTGGGAAAGCCTTCAGTTATCCATCAAATGTTCAGAAACATATGGTAGTACATACTGGAACTAGACCTTATCAATGTAAGCAATGTGGTAAAGCATTCAGTTCTCCCAGTTCCCTTAAAGTACACGACAGGACCCATACTGGAGAGAAGCCCTTCGAGTGTAAACAATGTGGTAAAGCCTACCCAGCACACAGTTCCTTACAAAGACATGAAATGATTCACACAGGAGAGAAACCCTATGAATGTAAGGAATGTGGTAAAAGTTTAAGTTCTCATCGAAATTTCCAAATACATAAAAGGACTCACACTGGAGAGAAGCCCTATGTGTGCAAACAATGTGGTAGAGCCTACATAGCACACAGTTCTTTACAAAGACATGAAAGGACTCACACAGGAGTGAAAACTTATAAATGTGAGGAATGTGGTAAAACTTTCCGTTCTCAGGTAGGTTTCCAAGCACATGAAAAAACTCACACTGGAGAGAAGTCCTATGAATGTAAGGAATGTGGGAAAGCTTTCATTTCTCATCTAGGTTTCCGAATACATAAAAGGACTCACATTGGAAAGAAGCCCTACGTGTGTAAACAATGTGGTAGAACGTATACAGCACAGAGATCCTTACAAAGACATGAAAGGACTCACACAGGAGTGAAACCCTATGAATCTAAGGAATGTACTAAAGCTTTCAGTTCTCAGGTAGGTTTCTAAGCACATGAAAGGACTCACACTGGAGAGAAGTCCTGTGAATGTAAGGAATGTGGGAAAGTGTTCAGTGATTCCAATTCTCTTCAAAGACATGAGAGAACTCACTAGAGAGAAACCCTAGAAATATGGTTAAGCCTTAATTTCTCACTCAAATGTTCAAGGACATGCAAGGATACATGTTAGGGACAAACTATATAAATGTGAATAATGTGGGAAGGACTTCTGTCACCCCAGTTCCTTCTGAAGGCATAATGGCCTGACTTGAAAAAATCCTCTTAAATGTGGAAAGACTTCAGTTGGTACACATCCTTATATGTGAAACTCCCACCAAAAAGAAATATAAATGTGACAAGAGAAAGCTTCATGGAAAATAATCTATGTGTAATATTCTAGAGCTTTTTCAACATGAAAGAGTTGTTATAAAAGTTGTAAATATAGAGTGGTACATCACTTAGGAATGTGGATATGTTCTGAGAAATGTGTCAGTGGGCAATTTTATCATCATTCAAACATAGAGTGTACTTATACAAATCTAGATGGTACAGCCCACTACACACGTAGGCAATATGCTGTAGCCTACTGCTCCTACACCTATACAGTGTTACTGTACTGATACTGTAGGCCATTATAATATTGTGCTATGACATTACAACAGCTGTGATGTCACCAAGCAATATCAATTTTTCAGCTCCACTGTAATGTTATGAGACCACTTCATATATGTGGTCTGTCATTGACGAAAATGTCATGTGGTGCATGAATGGTGTGTTTACTAAGCCTCTTAACTGAAATGGTGAGCTGTGGATTTCTAATTACTTTTAGAAGTGAATATTGAGGTGAGAAAATTCTATGACTCATCTTTCAACAAGAGTGCATATGCTCTCGGCCTTAGCATCATCTTAGAAACCTCTGTGCTGTGAGAGCCAAGTGGAGGAAGAAGCCCATGTACAGGCTGAAGTGCAAAAGAAGAAAGTTGAGGCAGAGGTCCAAGTAAACCACTAGCTTGTGCACCCGTGGAAATCCAGGAGCAGAAATGAGGAAAGCCAGAGACCAAATTGGAACAAATTGTTGGACTGCGTTCCAGCTGTCTAGAACTTCTCAATGAATCTAGAACATAAATTGCCATCTGTTCCCTGCCAACCATCTTTGGAGAGACCCACCTTGCTCGTACGAAAACAGTCCTTTGCTCTGGACCTGTGACATTATGGACAAGTTCTGTTCTCAGTTGTGGCTGAATGTAATGTGTACAATAAATCATCTGCTGTCTTAGCTGAAGAAAAAAAACTGGTGCATACAATTAATAGGTAGTGCTTTTTCTTTAAATCAGTTAATAATATTTTCTCTTTCTATTTTGAAGCTTCTTGGATCCATGGGTAAATTGAAGTATATTTCTAAAATGCAATTAAGTTTAATTTTTGAGCTAATGTCTTATTCTGTTAAGGGACCATTGAAAAATTAACAGTTTGTATTTGTTGGAATTTTCTACTGGCCTTGTATGGCAGTTCCTGAATATCCCTAATCTAGTGTATATATTGTACTTTTCTTAGAGGAAGCTCCTTTTTTGGGGTGGTGGGTATAGGAGTCTTTTTCTATTTTCCATACTATTGAAACATTTAGAACAATTTTTCATAAATGGCAATTTTATTACTATACTTTTGTGTGAATTATTTTCATATTGGAAACTTTGCTCTTTGTACTTCCTTCTGACTGGTATATGGTAAATAGACTTTGGATCAAGAATAGAGACCTGTCATAGGGCAACAAAATGTAGAGCTGGAGATACTACCACTGTATTGCAATATTCGGGTGAAGGCAATATTAGGCATTAGATCTTCCAGAATCCACCCCCTTTATGGCACCGTGTTAGAATTCACCAGTAGCCTCACTTGCATATGATTTGGAAGGCATTAGGGAAGAAGGCATTAGTCAGATTTTGGAGAAATCCTACAGGGAGAAAGACAGATACATATGAGCTTTGAGAACACCATCTTCCAGCCATTTATCCTGAGTCTTTGCACTTCCAATCAAGAGTATCCTGAAAACCACCACCAACTGGTTGATTTCCATTTACTGAGAGGTGTAGGTTTCCACTGATGTCTTCACAGCTTCACATCAAAGGTCCATCAGAGTTTGGACTCCACTGTCAGCCCTCTGTGTTCACCAGGAAACTGATTCAGACTTACATGCTTATGCCTGATTCCCCTCGTCTCTATAGATATCTGTATAAGGTCTGATTTATATGGGAAACACCTTAAGTTAGCAGTGCTAGTGAGTACACTTTCCTGGTTCACCATGACTTCTACGTAGTGCTGCCAAAAAGCAGGACATGGGCATTTGTTTCTCTGCTGCATGTGCAGTGGCTGCCGTGACCCGGTCCTCCCATGTGACAACAGGCCCCTTGCTCCTGTCAGGAAGCCGGTGGGTGTTTCCTGTTACTTAAACTTGAAAATCTGCAGTATGCTTTCAATTATGTTTGATTGTATGTCTCTAAAATTATCTATGTTTCTCTGTGAAATTAATGCCTCTGTAGTTGTTTTATTGATATATTTTTCAACTGTTTTCTAAGCCATCATATGCTAATATTGTTTTCATTTCCTCAGAGGTTATATTAAAATCCATTGTAATTATGAATTTTCAGATATACTTTGCTGCTTTTTTCATTTAAATACTCATTTTATACATTATGAGTCAGTTTTATCATGTGCATGCAAGTTCTAGTATTTTTTCCTCAGGCAAATTTTATTTTTTATTTTATAGTTACAATTTTTATCATGAAACTAATTTCTCATATTCTTAATACCAAAAATTTAAATAGTGGTTTTTTTCAATGCTCTCTTGACATTGACCCACAGGATCAGAGCTGTGGTCAAAGAGAGTAGTGTAATGAATTCTAATAAGAGTGAGCCACAAACCAGAAAGGACTGAGTATAACACTAACAGGTGCTCAAAAGTACTTAAAGGATTTTGGCTTGTATTAGATGATTTGGTTGCTATTTAAGAAGGCAAGTCATTTTCTCTATTGAATGCTGTGAGGAGGTAAACTTCCTTATATCATTGGTAATCATAATTGTTATTTTCTAGAAGGCAAAAACAATATAGTGGAGCTAACCTTAATTTATAAGAAGGGACTATTAGTCCTTTTCATGATTTGAATTTTATCCTTTACCATTTTTCTGATATGGTGACAAAACACTTTTGTCTTGGTCCATCACAGTCAGTATGTACCTTTGATGAAGGAGCTGTGTGACATTGATCTCTTCTGCAGGATAAAACTTGCCTTACGATGAAAGTGAGGCCAGCTCCCAGTGCTCTGCCACAGCTTTTGCCGTTTCTACTGATTATCTAAACACTGATGTATTTCCTAAAGTGTATCAGATACTGTTTACCATAAAAGTACCTCAGTCAAAAAATACATAAATTCATTTCTTAGTATACTACATAATTTTTAATCTCCTTTATGACTGAACTGAAGCCTGAGTTTAGGTAAATTGTGAGAACATAAACCTAGTAAAGAAGACGGAACCACTGTGTAAATCAAGGCTTTCTTTGTTACTGATTATATTTTTGATGCTGATGTTTCAACATCCCCCACTTCCGTGCACATTAGAGTCAAAGTACCCTAATATTTAGCACAGAAAAGGCACTGTTGGATTTGGATATAGTGACATGAGACAAACATTTCTTTCAGTCTGGTGCTTATACTTTTGTTGGAAAACAGAAATGGTTAACAAATGGTAAAGCTTTGGTTTATAGCAAAAGAGAGCTTTAAAGAAAAGTGACATAACAGGGAGGCTGGAGTGCATATATTTCCCTTCTGTGAGGGTAGGAGCCTCAGTTTGTGAGGATGTCATTATTATCTGGGACTTGGGACTTTTTTCTGACTTAGGCCACAGATATTTGCCATGTCTTTTTGGGTTTAATGTCATTTCAGAGGATTTTTATTTATCTTAAGTGCTTAAAATGTTATAGTATTTGGCATTTTCATTTTGTTGTTATACAGACCCAGTGTGCAACATATACCCCATTAAGGCATGGAATTTCATTTAGGGAAACAGTTACGTTCACGTGCACTGTTCTAGCCCATCCTGAGTTTATTCTCTGAATAGGGTGACATCTCTGCAAGTCTACTGTGATTTCCCAGTGGAAACACCACAAAAAGCTATGGATGTTTCGAGCAGTCATCCAAGGAATAATTGAGGCGAGCTGTAGAGAGGGTGTATTTATTTAGTTAGTTTCAGGTGTACAAAGCAACATAATAGACATTTAAACCCCTTATAAAGTGATAACCCCCCCCCAAGCTACTACTCTGACATCTTATACAGCTGTTACAACACCATTGACTGTCTTCCCTATGTTGTACTCCACATCCCGTGACTATATATACCTAAATATTTACTTGTAGTTGACATTCAATATTATTCTACTTCAGCTCTTCAGGTGTACAGCGCATTGGTCAGGCCCACCTACACAGTCTGTGACGTGGTCCCCCTGGTAAGTCCAGTGCCCATCTGGCACCTTACATGATCTTTACCACATTGTTGGTTATATTCCCCATACTGTATTAACTGCCAATTTGTATTTCTTAATGCCTTCACCTTTTTCAGAGAGGGTGTCATTTTGAGTAGTATCGTGAGTGGGTGTATTCTGATTGGGTGTAACAGGAGAGATGGGACATTCTGCATGTCTTTTTAGCACAGAAATGGCTAGAAATCCTAGTTGCAATGATTCCCACAGCCCATTTTGCGGTTCCCAGGTTTCATCTCCATTTGTTTAGATGTTTAGCACATGTGGAAAAGGAGCAAACAGCAGTGACAGCTACAGGTTTAGGAATGAGCAAAGGAAATTTTAAAATATTTTTTAAGTGTTACTTAATGGAGGGAATTCATTAAAATGGGCACCACAAGTGCTCTTTTCACTGATGGCATGTTTTCCATTTTTTGATGCCAGTTCTATACATTTGAAAACTACAAGTACATCTAATACTTCACACAACACAGCACACACACACACACACACACACACACACACACACACACACATATGGTGCCAAAAATATGTGGGCATATTTTAAGGGAAAAACTATTAAAATGTAATACTTAATATATACCATTAACGAAAGATGAATACATGTCATATTTGGCTTCTGCAATTACAAGAGGTGCTCAAAGCGGCCAGACACTTCTGATTACGGTGAACTACTGCTTGAGCAATGTTGACCATAGTGTCCACTTGTATACATTTTTTTGGCACCCCAGGGTATAGTGACTGAGCAATGCACTTAATGTGAAAAAAACATCGCTGGTATATAGTCAATGGACTATTTGTCCAAGGAAGAGGTTCCTACAGCTGATGGTAAACAGACTTTATGGGGCTCTTCACCCCTCTGCCGGCTACTTGATATACTCTGACCATGATAAATACTTATACAGACAAATTACTCATCCTATGTTACATGACCCTGCTGAAGCCAAAATGCAAGGACTCACCAAGAAGTGCTACAAAGCATTGATAATGTCAGCTCAGTTACAGGAATAGACAGCACTGGGCTCTTGAAAAACGCATTCAGTGGACCTTGTGTCTCTCTTACAACCCCAGTCTACAAACCTCAGAGGGTTAATGGCTTACTTCAACCTTGATTTCTTAGATAGATCTTCTTGCTGTTTGATGCAATAATTAGATTCAACCCCCAGTCCTTGGAGTCATTACTTTGCTCTGATCATCAGGTTTACTGACACCTTGTAAGTAGAGCCTTTCTATACTAGACATTTCTGTCAGAATATTCACTCCTACAGGTCTTTGTTCTGTTGTATCAGTGCACCCTCATCTGGAGTGGTGTCTTCACCAATGTGAGCTGGGAGTAGTAGAAAAGAAGAGAGTGCTTTGATTCAAATACCACAGACCCATGTTTCTTAAAAATCTTCATAGATGTTCTTGAATGTATATTTTTCATTTGTTGTTTGCCATTAGGACCATTTCCAATGGCATTAAGTATTTGTTACTAAAATAATTTTCACCAGTTTTATTGGGGAGTGGATCAGCAGAGCTCCTCACACTGTTATGACACCCTAATACATTTAATATGAAGTCCATTTCAGCAAATAGCAGTTTGGAGGAGGATGGCAGTAGAAGTTCTAACATCACTTATCATTTTATATGTGAACAAAATTGAGAAAATGTATTTTTTATATTTTCCCAAAAGGTATTGAACATTCCATTAAAACCACTGTTTAGAAGATTACACAACCAGAATTGGCTAATCATTTAAAATGAATCATTATTTGATTTATAAAGTATTAGATCGGTATTAGGGTTCTCCAGAAAAACAATCATCATTGTGTGTGTATGTAAGCATGCGTGTTTATAAATACATATTAAATTTTTTCTCTTTAAGGAAGTGGCTCATGTGATTATGGAGACTTGGGTAACTCAAAAATCTGCATTCTAGATGGACAGTATAAAAAGCAAAGGGAAGAATTGTAGTTTAAGTCCAAGGACAGTCTAGTGGCAGAATTCCTTCTTGTTCAGGGAAGGCCAAACTTTCTTCTATTAAGAACTATGATTGCTTGGATGAGGTGCACTCATTTCATGGAGGATAATCCAATTTACTCAAACTACCCATTGAAATGGTAATTCCACTAAAAAAAAAAAACCCTTTACAGAAATATCCAGTAGAATGTTTGACTAAATATCGGCACTATTGTCAACCAAGTTAGAACAGACATATTGGCTTATAATTTTCTTTTCTTGTGATGTCTTTGTCTGGCTTTGGGGTCAGGGAGATGCTGACCTTACAAAATGAGTTTGGAAGTATTCTTTCTACTTCTGGTTTTTGGAAGAGTTTAAGAAAAATTAGTATTCTTTGCATTTGTTAGTTATTTGTTATTGGTTTGTTTAGGCTTTCTGTTTTTTAATACTTTTCCTGGTATGGTGTATCTTTCTAGGAATTTATCCATTTCTTCTAGGTTATCCAATTTTTTTCGTATATTAATGCTTTTCATAGTCCCTTTTGACCCTTTTTAATTTTGAGACATTTGTTGTAACATGTTCTCTATCATTTCTGAAATTATGTACTTTAGTCATCTCTCTTCTTTTTGTGTTTAGCGAGGTATGGGTTTGTTGATAGTATTAGTTTTAAAAACTGGCACTTAGTTTTGATATTTTCCTATTTTTCTATATTCTATGTTTGCTCTGATTTTTATTATTTCCTAACTTTTGCTACCTTAGGTTCTTTTTTCTAGTACCTTGGGGTATAAATTTAGATTAGTTTGATATCTTTCTTAATATAGGTGCTTATTAGTAAACTTCCCTTTTACTACTTATGCTGCATCCCACAAGTTTTCATAAATTGTACTTTAATTTTTTATTGTCTTGAGGTATTTTATAATACCCTTTTTGTTTTGCTTTTTGACCAGGGGTTATCCCTGAGTGGTTTACTTAATTTCCACGTATTTGTGAATTTTCACAGTAAGATTTGAGATAAATTTTTAGTACATGCAATGTAATACTGGAATATTTTATTTTTTCCGAAACTCACCTCTCTTGCACCTGTGGAAAAATTGTATACTGTGTTTCAGGTTGTATCAATTAAACTTTTACTCATTGAAAAACAGACTAAAATAAAGTGAATAAATGTTTAAAGGTGACAAACACAGGAAGGGGCAGTACTGACAGGAGAGATCACCCAGGAAAGTTTCCAAAGAGGAGCCTCCACCCAAAGGACTTCCCATAGGACGTCTGTGCCCGGGGAAGGTCCTGGAGGAGAGGAAAGGGGAGTTCATACAACGTCTTCCAGGTGGTTACTAGCTGCTTTTTCTCATGTAAAATATCCACAGACAAAAATAAACCTTTGATAGACAGCCATTCATTGACTGTGGGGAAACGATAAACAAAATAACCCGCTCTGTTTGGGATGCACCCAGAAGACCAGTAGTTCACGACGATGCTGTGAATCAGAGCGGGGAAATTGGCATGTGGGAACACGGAGAGTGACCTGGAAATGTAGGGACTTATTGCCAGTGCTAGGAAGAGTTGGCTGGGTGGACAGGGTCGTGCTCCCCAAACATTTGGAAAACTCAAGAGAAAACGGGTCCTCTCTGGGGAGAAAGAAGGGACTGGGGACCCCACAGACCACAGCTCCTCTCACACACGAATCCCAGAGCCCGAGTCACCAGTGTCACCTGATGACCCTCCCCGTGGTCACCGCACCATCTGGGGAGACGCGGTGCTGCAGGCGCAGAGCTGCCCAGAGAGGCTCCGTGGCGAAGTCGCCGCGCTCAACGACAGGACAGGATGTCTGGGAGCCCGGCTGCCGGCCCAGCCCCTACGCTGTGTGCCGTAAGGGACTGAGGTCCGAGCGACACCTCCCGGGGACTCGGGCTCGGAGACTCCGGATTAGAAGGCGGGGAGGCCGGTTGCCACAGCCAGTTCTAATCGGCCCCTCCCTACGTAGTCCCCATCCTAGGACCCCTGGTACCCCACACTCACCATTTCTAGGTCTCCTGGGTCTCCCTGACTCCTGCTTATGAGTCCCAGGCCGGTACAGATCACAGCGACAGAAGGGGCAGAGCAGCGTGGGACTTTAAGGACAGAGGAGATGCGAGTGGAGCGCAGCTGGAGCGAGCAGGACGTCCGCGTGGCTGCAGAGCTGCGCCCCAACCACCTGCCCCCGCAGCTCCTGATACGACAGTTCCCAGAACATGGCTCCTTCTGAGTTGCAGAAGCCTGAGGTTAAGGGTCTGAGATCAAACCAGCTCTATAGAACTCATCCTCTCCAGGGACGTTTGCATCAAAAGTAGTGCTGTGAGTCCACCGTGGAACGGTCATCCTTCCTGACAAACACTGAAAAGTCACCTCACCATATGCGATGATTATCTGGCTCCATTTTGATCTTTGTGCACCACTGGAGTCTGATGTGGTTTTGCCAGAAGGGTGCACAGGCACAGATACCAGGGATGCGTTAGGTGGTCAGAGCACTGGAACAAAAAACAAGCTATCATTTCCGAAGAAAAATGACTTCTGGGTGTTTAGAAAGGCTACCTTAGCAAATGTTTCTGAGTGTGTGTGTGTGTGTGTGTGTGTGTGTGTGTGTGTGTGTGTGTGTGTGTGTGTAGCACACATACCCTATAGGAAATATAAACTGGTGGTTATATTTCTCATCACTTGGTGAATCATTCTCCATGGTCATGTGTTACCCCTTACTGGTGGCTACACTGTTTAATCCACCGATAATGAGATTTATCAGAAAACTCGGTTTCATCTAAACAATAATCCCACTGATGGGCGAGTCTGTGATACTAGAGCATAACATTCATTCTGACAATGATGGAATCACTCCATGACACTCCATATACTACGCACAGATACCATTTCTGACCATTTTCTCTCCACATTCCCTGGGGAAGTGCTCTCTTTTAATATCATCTGAGACAAACAGTCCCACCCAAACTGCAGCAATAACTCTATCATGCCCAGAGACAGAGAAGCACCCCTGGAGGCCATCTGACACGTGAAGACTGGGGGGCAGAGCCAAAAACCATAGGAAGCCTCAATGGAAAGAGAATAGAAAGGCCCAGGTTTCAACCAGCGCTCAGCATACAACGCAGAACACTGCCTGGCAGCAGTAGCATCCTCGGTCACCATACAGTGCAGGAAGGAAAGTTCTGTGGGTATTCAGCATGAAGAATTGAGAGATAGAGAAGGCATTTCTGGTTCATAATCTTTTTTTCACCTACCCTTTAAGAACTATCTGGAAAATAGCCTCGAAGCAGGTTTCCTGTAATCACTCTGATTTCCTAAAGTCTGGAATACCTTTAGTTTTTTGTTTTGTTTTATCTCCCAACTCTTCATCTCCACCTTAGATAAAGGACACCCCTCCCCCCACCACCACCACCATACTAAGAATGTGCATTCACTGGGCAAGATGCATAAGTCTGGTTCCTTTTCTCACAGTGTTGAACTCGACAAACTTAGTGCCGAGGAAATCACATTTCATCCCTGTCTTTCCCCACCCTATTATCATTTGCACCTGTGGGACTGGTACAGTTCCAGCAGTGGCCCCTTCTGGTTAGGAAATGTTGATGTGCTTCCTACACTGATGGCTGTGAATTGTTCTGCTTCTCACAATCTGCCCCTCTACTGAGGTCACATCAGGGTGATTTCCGGGTCCTTCCATCACTGTTGTCAGCACTGTAGACATATCTTAAGGTGTGTTTGGGAAGACGAGGTGGTTCCTGTGATACACCGGCCAGAGTATACTCAGAGTGTTGGTGTATCACCTGTACTGAGGGAAGCCCAGAAGAACTCAAGAATCAGGGAGTCCTTTGTATATGTGGAGAGATGCTTTCCCCATGACCTTGAAAAATGGCCCCAATGGAATGTTACCCAGGGTTCGAGAAATTGGTCTTGGTTCTGAATAAAAATAAGGGAGCAGATGATCCTTTTTGTGGTTGAAAGCATGAATGAAGTACCTTTAAATGGCAGAATAACAAGATACATGTTTGTACTTAAAATATATTATTCCTTTATAGTCTGACAGAAATATTGACATGCTGTTTGAGGTAGTAGTGGGAGAGAGAATCAACCAAATTCTTCTAACTTGTGGGGGAAGGCATAAAATACCATAAACTAATAATCACAGCCGTTCTTTTGAAGATTTGAAAGTATGGGAAAATAAGCACTTGTAGAAGAAATCAAAATTGTCATCACAGAACTTTATTAAAAGCATTAGTTCTCAGTAGTTTCACAGGCCAGTTTCAACCTTACTTTTCAGAGAAGAACTGATTCAGCTGCAGTGTAGAATGTAGATTACACTGAGAAAGTTCTGCTTTTGTCTTTATAAGATGATGACAATGAGAATAGGAACAGGAATGCTAATGCTAATAAAGGCCTTTAGGGAGGCACTCATCACCATGGGTGGACTGGCTCGTGATTTTTCATCTTCTCAGACTTCTAAACATGGAAGCACTAATATGATCACACTTGGTAAGAGAGGAAACTGAGACTTGGAGCTAAATGACTTGTCTAACTTTACATAGGTGGTCAGTGGGGATGCTCAGACTCATCACCACAAAAACAAATTGCAGACCTATTTCCTCTGTGATTTTTTTAAAACCTCAACTAATACTAGTACCTAATCTAGCAACGTCTTAAAGGGATAATACAACATGACCAAGTGGGATTTATTCCAGGTATGCAGGGTTGGGTTAACATCTCAAAATCAACTAATGTAATACATCATATTAATAGAATAAAAACAAAAATATCATGACCACCTCAAGAGACTTAGTGGAAGTACTTGACAAAATCCAACACCCTTTCATGATAGAATACTCACCAACTCAGTATTCAAAGAAAATTTCCTGAACCTGATAATGAGCAAATATGGGACTCCCACAGCTAATATTATATTTAATGGTGAAAGACTGGATGTTTTCTCCACTTCTATTTGACAATGTACTGGAGATTTTAGCCAGAACAATTTTGCCAAAAAAGGAAATAAGATGTATCCAGATTGGACAGGAAAAGGTAAAACCTTCCTGTCTTCACTTGCATATGACTTACCTGGTATATAGAAAACTCTAAGGAATCTATTACAAATATCTATTTGAACTGATAATTCAGTATAGCAAATTTGTATGATACAAGATCAGTATATAAAAATAAATTGTATTTCTATACACTGCAATGAACAATCTGATAATGAAAGTAACAAAAGAAATCTATTTGCAATAGATTTGAAAGGAATGAAATATGAATGAATTTTTAAGAAGCACAAAATAAACACTCAGAAAACTTGAAATCATCATTAAGAAATTTAATAAAGATCTACAAGTGTGAAATAACAAGTGTTGGCCAGAATATGGAGAAAAAGGAACCCTTGTGCACTGTTGGTGGGAATGTAAATTGGTGTAGCCGCTATGGAAAAAAGTATGGAGCTTCCTTAAAAAATTAACAGAACTAATCTATGACCTAGAAATTCCACTTCTGGGTATATTTGAAGGTAATGAAAACAGTAACTCAAAAAGATATATGCACCCCCATATTCACTGCAGCATTATTTACAATGGCTAAGATATGGAAACAACTTAATCGGCTATTAATGGATGAATAAAGAAATAGTGGTATATGTATATAGTATATATCTTATATATAATATATATTCCATTATATATACATGGCTGAATAATATTCCATTATATGTCTTTCCCCACCCTATTATCCAGATTATCCATATATTCCATTATATGTATATATATTCCATTATATGTATATAATGGAATATTATTCAGCCATATAAAAGAATGAAATTTTGCCATTTGTGACAACATGGATGGACCTAGAGGGCATAAGTGAAATATGTTAGACAGAGGAAGATATATAATTTCCCTTATATGTGGAAACTTGAAAAACACAAACAAAAACAAAGCTCATGGATACAGAGAATAGACTGGTGGTTGCCAGAGTTGGGAGATGAGGGGGCAGGAGAAATGGGTGAAGGGGGTAAATAGTAAAAAAAATAAAAATAAAAAAAGCTAGGAAGCTGTACAAAAAAATATATAATTATAATGACCACATACTGACAAAAATGATTACATGCTTTTATATATTTAAATTTGCAAGCTATGCACCATTTCTATTGGATGGTCATTAATGAACACACATACATGCAAAGGGATATCAGTTATAGAGAAACAAGAATTTTGAGGGTATTTAGAAAAAAAAAATCTCTTCTAGTCATATTTTCCCTGAAATTAATTTCTAGTAATAATAACCATTACATGTTTTTTATTGCCAAAAAATTTGATTTGCATTTTTGGAAATTAAAAGGATTGGTGTGTATTTGGGTGGGGATTTGGATATTTGGACATTGCAAATCTTTAATAAAAATGAGTGAAGACCTTGGAATGATGCCATCCTTTTTCCTTGCTCTCTATTTCTTTCTAGCCAATAGAGGCACGGGGGAAAAAAAGAGAGAGAACCCTAAAAAATATTACATAAAGATCTAAATAATAAATAGTCCATATTCATGGATCAGAAGACTTAACACTGTTGTGATGGCAATATTTCCCAAAATGATGTAGATATTGAACACAATCCCAAACATAATCTCTGCTGATTTCTTTACAGAAATCATCAAGCTGTTTCATAAATTCATATGGAATTACAGGGCAACCAGGATTGCGAAACCAATCTTGAAAAAGTAAAACAAGCTAGCAGGACTAACATTTCCTGATTTCAAATTTTACTACTCAGCAGTGGTTATCAAAGTAATGTGGTAATGACACAGGACAGACACACAGATCAATGGATTAGACTGAGATTTCAGATATAAAGCCAGTCACCATGGTCATATGATTTTCAAAAAAGATGCCAGGAATGAGGAAAGAATATTCTTTTCAAAAATTGGTGCTGGGACAACTGGATAGCAACCTGCAAAAGAATTAAATTGGATCCTTACATTACACCACATATAACAATTTACAAAAACAGATCAAAGACCTAAATCTGAAGTAAACTATAATATTCTTAGAAAAAATATGACCTCGGATTTGGCAAAGAATTATTCGATATGACACCCAAAACAAACATAGTAAAATTAAAAGTGTTTTTGCTATAGCAGTCTAAATAGAAATTGAATTACCTTAGGGATATTACAGCATTTTACATTTCAAAATTCTCTAAGGATACATTCAAAAAACGATCTCAAATAAATTTCCTTCCAGTGCAAAACAACTGAGAATGTAATGAACACATCTCACACCCTGAGAAGAATCCTTGAGCCCACGCTGGGGCTGCGGGGTTCCAATTTCCTACTAGAGCCAAGGGCTTCGGAGGCCACAGGATATTTTAAAGTACGAAATGAGTCGGGGTGGGGAAGCAATGGGTGGAAGACTCAACGCGGTCAACAGTAAAAGATCAAAATAGAGGCAGACTAATTATTACACATGGTGAGGTGACTTTTAAGTGTCTGTACCTGTAAAAAGGGATCACAGTTCCACTAGTGGCCTCGCAGCCTTATATATCAATGCACAAGTCCCCCAGAGGACGAGTTCCAGCTGGCCTCCTGCCCAGCCACAAAAGCTCTGGTCGGCTGTCACTCAGGCGCGAAAGAGCAAGGCCTTTTGAACTGTCCAATCAGGGCCGGCCTCGGAGCAGGTGGGTGGGGCGACGGTCCTCAACCAGCCCGGACGTCCTGCTGCTCCGGCCATCCTCGAGGGTTGTCCGCTCTTAAAGGTCCCAGGTTGGTTTGCTGCAGGCTCCGTCGCATTTTAGCCTGTACCGTTACCGGGAATCGTAGGGAGGACGCCGGGGGACCGAGGAAACGTAGAAATGGTGAGCATGCGGGGCCGGGGTTCGGAGGCTGGTACGAGGGGATGGTTGGAACTGGCTGTAGCAGGACTCGGCCTCCCCAAGGTCAAGTCCGGAGTCCGGGGAGCTGCTTCTCAGACCTCAGTCCCCTCCGACACGCAGCGTGGAGGCTGGGCCGGCTGCCTGGACGCCTGGCGTTCTCTCTGGTCACTGCGAGGGGGCGATTTCGGCCCCGGAGCCTGTCTGGGCAGCTCTGCGCCCGGAGCCTCGCGTCTCCCCAGATGGTGCGGTGACCACAGGGAGGGTCATCAGGGGACAATGGTGACTCGCTCTCCGGGAGTTCGTGCGTGAGAAGAGCTGTGGGGGTCCCCAGTTCCTCCTTCCTCCCCCGGGGACATCCATTTTCTCTTGAGTTTTCCAAATGTTTGGGAAGCAGGGCCTGAAATCCACGACCGTGACTGCCCTCACCAGTATTCTTCCTTGGGTGGCAGTAAATCCCTAAATTTCCAAATCCTTCCCCGTATTACAAACGCCAACTTCCCTTCTCCGACTCAGTCATCACCTATTTGCCCTTCGAGGTGCATATTTTAATTGTTTATCATTTTTCTAGAGTCAATAGATCGCCCTTTTAATACAGTTTATTTTTTGTTTGTGGATATTTTACGTGAAAGAAAAGTGGCGAATAACCACTTGGAACTTAGGCTGCATGAAATCCTTGTGCCTGACCTCCTAGGATCTTTCTTGGGCACACACATCTTAGGGGAAATCCTTCGGGTGGAGATTCCACCTTGAAACTTTCCTGGGTGATCTGTCTTGTTAGCACTTCCCTTCCTAGGTTTGTCACTTTGAAAAGATATATTCACTTTATTTATGGATTGTCCAAACACTGGGTTTGTATTTTTTTAAATATCAATGGTGGTCCAAAGCTGCTCCAGTGGGGGATAGAGACCTGAGGGCAGGGACCTAAGCTAAGGCCCCTTGAGCCTGCAAAGGGAAGTACTTGAAGGCCCAGTGGTTCTTCCTGGGGAGCCTCCCCTGCAGGTGTCCTTTCTGCTCACACCCACCATTGAAGGGCCTTTGCGCTGAGAGAAGTTGCAGCCCTGGAAAGCTGGGGATGCATGGCGCACAATGGGCGGAATGACACCCTTTCTGAGGTTATGGTTTCTTAGGCCTCAGCATATTTAGACACTTTGAGTTTTGCATCCACAGTGCAGGTGCGCTCAGAGTGTAAATTGCACAGTGAGAAAGTCTGTGAAGATCAGGTGTTCTGTCTTGTAGACAAAGGGTTTGTGAACTTGGAAGTTTATTCGGAATATAAACTGAATCAGGCTGAGAGTTTCCTCAGTTGTGAGAATGGAAGCCTGGGGGAGGGAGTGCCTTCATGCTTATGGTAGGGCAGTGTGTGTGGAGGTCCCAGAGTTCATTCCCGGGGCTGCCCAGGTGTCCCTCCCTCCTTCCCCAGGGACTGACCCACTCGAGGGGTTCTATCTCAACCTTGAGTGTCCAGAACATGGAACTTTCTGAAAGTGGCTTTCCTTCTGTCCTGTGGGAAGCAGTCTGCTTATGTGAGCTGATTCCAATACTTGTGTTTCTTTCCTTTGGGTCCTTTATTGCCTGAATAGAGCAGCCCTTTGGCTCTGGTTTCCCTACTAAGCACTTGGGCTCTGAAACTAGAAGATGACTGAGAGATAAGAGGAAAGCAAGAAAACTGTGGAACCAAATAGAGTTTTTGTTCTGTTTAGAAAAAGAACCTGAAGATGTGAGATGAATGCATTGAAGTTCTGATGTGCATTTTTTGTTTTTAGATCATTTTTTGTATGTACATATCATATCCCTAGAGCACATTGAAAATTAAAAAGGCTAAAACAATTAAATTCCTCTTATAATTGATGTGAAGAAAACTACTGAAAGCTTATGTAAATCTTTGACAATCCTCTTATATTTAAGGAGCTAAACTCAAACCCCTGTGGCATTCTAATATTCTACCTATTCCTGAAAATACCTCCAAGTGTGAGATATAGGGGAAGGACGAACATATCGTTTTAGTTAGCAAGAGATTAGAACATTTTCATTTTGTATGGTTTACATATTTGTAACCGTTAATGCTCAAAGGAATTAGAATGGTTTCCCATGTACAAAAGATAAAATTAAAGACTGTTGAATAAATAATAAAATATACATAAGTTTCTGGGGTTTTTTTCTTAAAAATCTGTAAGATAGGAAGTCTAATATAAGAAATCTTATGTTTAAATCTTACGTTAACACATCCTGGCCTGTTCCATAGTTGTTATTTCAGCCACCACCAAATACACAGTTTTGATAATTTCTTGAGCCTCCTGTTAGTGTTTCTGTATATAAATCGAACAATTACAAATGCATTATTTTTTTACCCACCTTTGTTCTTCTAATGAGCAGTAGACTCCACATTTTTGGATGTTGGACAGCTCACTCCCTCTGCCCCTTGTGCCCCCACCTGGACAAGCTGATGGGAAAGCCTGGGTGGTCTCTCTAGACCAGGCAGGAGATCCTATGCACACTAGCCCATGTCACTGAGCAGAACTCTGGCCTTGGTCCCGTCCCCAATGGCAGTGGACACACTGGCCAGGCTCCTTTCCCTGCTTCCTGAAGCCATTTCAGAGCTGCTTGAGAGGCCATCCTGCCCTCTCCTGAGACCTCTAGTATGTGAGTCCCAAGCCTTCCCCTACCCTCTTGGTATGTGTGGGGGGAACCACGCCAGCAGCATGGGAGCTAGCTCTCTGCAGGTGACCATAACAATTTTTTTTAACTTATTTTTCAATTACAGTTGACATAAAATATTATGTTAGTTTCAGGTGTACAACACTTGTCACTTTGAGCAGCACATCCCACATGACCACCCCGTGGGTCTGTCTTCTCTTGCTCTGACTTGCTCACCTGCTCTGCTGCCTGATGGCGGCCGCACTGTGGGCTGCTGGGTGCTGGGGAGCTGGTGCTGTGAGCTGTGCTGCCCCGTGGGGCAGTGTTGACCCCACCAAACCCCAGTTCTATGTGCAGTCGACCAGAGTGGGCAGTTTCGAGAATTTCTAGGCATTTGGGAGCAGGTGTTTGGGACTGGCGCCTTCCCTAAAGTGATCCTGGGTCATATTTATTTGCCGGGATTTCTCTGTGTTAGGGAGGGCAGCTAGTAGGCTATGGACTGAGTCTCTAATCCCAGAGGGCTCCCCAGGACCTCTAAGTACCTCTGCTGCTGCTGCCCCTGCCTCTACTGCAGCCCAGATCCTGACCTTCAGAGTTAAGGGGACAACACCCATGGCCCCACTGGGGCACAGCCAAGGGATTAGTTCAAACTTTTCTTAAGCCGATGGTCCTTAAGCCCTACAGAACAAACAATTTGTCCTGGGAGAGGCTCCTAACCCTGATGGTACTGTTTTGATCCTCTCAGCAGAAACAAGTCAACAAATACCAGGATAGAGAGGCACCCCCTCCCCCACAAGTTATCCAGTGATGAAGAAACAAAACAGAGTAGGTCAGGAGGAAGGAAATAATAGATAAAATACTGAAACAGAGGTCCACAATTTGACCCTATTGGAAATCCAAAATATACTAAAAAATTTTACATAGCAAAACATTAAAATATACTGCTTGGCTTTGGGGCCTCTGTAACATACAGTCTGCATTATTTTTTCTATCTGCCGTAATGCACTAATTCAGAAACTTGAGAGCCCACTGGCCCATGTGGGAATCGAACCGGCAACCTTCGGAGTTAGGAGCATGGAGCTCTAACTGCCTGAGCCACTGTAATGTTTTAAGCCCCTGGCCTGTAATGTTTTGTTTTTGTTTGTTTCTTTGTTTTGTTTTTCTTGTAATGTCTTTGCTTTTGGTATCAGGGTAATGCTGGCCTTGTAGAATGAATTTGGAAGCATTCCTTCCTCTTCAATTTTTTTTTAAAAATAGTAATCAGAAGGATGGGTATTAATTCTTCTTTGAATGTTTAGTAGAATTCACCTGTGAAGTCATCTGGTCCTAGACTTTTATTTGTTGGGAGCTTTTTAAATTACTGCTTCAATTTCATTGGTAATAATTGGTCTGTTTAGATTTTGTATTTCTTCCTGGTTCAGTCATGGAAGATGATATACTTCTAGAAATTTATCCATTTCTTCTAGATTGTCAAATTTGTTGGCACATAATTGTTCATAATATTCTATAATGATTCTTTATATTTCTGTGGTGTCAGTTATGACTTTGTGATTTTATTTATTTGAGCTCTATCTCTTTTTTTCTTGATGAGTTTGGCTAAAGGTTTGTCAATCTTATTTATCTTTTCAAAGAACAAACCCTTAGTTTTATTGATTTTTTTCTATTTTTTAGATTTCTATTTCATTTATTTCTGCTCTGATCTGAACTATTTCCTTCCTTCTGTTTACTTTGGGTTTTGTTTTTTTCTTTTTCTAGTTCCTTTGGATACAGAGTTAGATTATTTATTTGGGAGTTTTCTTGTTTCTTGAGGTAGGCTTGTATAGCTATAGTTTCCTTTTAGACCGTTTTTGATGCATCCCATAAATTTTGAAAAATTGTGTTTTCATTTTCATTTGTTTCCAGATAGTTTTTGATAGCCTGTTTTATTTCGTTTTTGATCCATTGGTTGTTTAGTAGCATGTTGTTCAGTTTCCATGTATTTGTGTTTTCCCAATTTTTTTCCTGTCGTTTATTCCTGGTTTCATGCCATGTAATCAGAAAAGATGCTTGATATGATTTTAATCTTCTCGAATTTATTGAGGCTTGTTCTGTGATTTAATGTGTGACCTAGCCTGGATAATGTTCCATGTACACTTCGAAAAGAAATGTGTATTCTGCAGTTTTTGGATGAAATAGTTTTAAAATGTCTATTAGGACGATATGGTCTAATGTGACATTTAAGGTCATTATTTCCTTATTAATTTTCTCTCTGGATGATCTATCCGTTGGTGTGAATGGGGTAATAAAATCACCTACTATTATTGCATTATTGTGAAATTATTTCTCCCTTTATGTCCATTAATAATTACTTTATGTATTTATTTCGGTGCTTCTATGTTAGGTTTGTAGAAATGTTTTACAATTGATATAGCCTCTTCTTGGATTGACCCCTTTATAATTATGTAATTTCCTTCTTTGTTTCCTTTTATAGTTTATTGTTTTAAAGTCTATTTTGTCTGATATCAGTATTGCTACCCCAGCTTTCTTTTCGTTATTATTTCCATGGAATATCTTTTTCCATCCCTTCACTTTAAGTTTGTCTTTTAAATATGTTTTCCCAGATCCCATGAGCTCCAAGTCAAGTAGTTGTATCAACCTAGTTGTGGAGGGCGCAGCTCACAGTAGCCCATGTGGGGATCGAACCAACAACCTTCTTGTTAAGAGCACCGTGCTCTAACCAACTGAGCTAACTGGCCACCCCGAGTCTGTTTTTTTATTTGAAGTAAGTTTCTTATAAGCAGCATGTAGATGGGTCATGTTTTTTAATCCATTCAGCCACCCTTTATGTTTTTATTGGGGCACTTAAGCCATTTACACTTAAAGTAATTATTGATAAGTATATACTTATTGCCATTTTGTTAAAAAAAAAAAGTTGGGTTTTTATAGTTCTCTGTTCCTTTTTTCTCTTGATCCCTTGTGGTTTGCTGGTTTTCCTTAGTGTTTTTCTAGGGTTCCTTTTTTTTTTAATTCTTTGTATATCTTGTAAGTTTTTGGTTTGTGGTTACCATGAGGTTTACATATGTCATTCTATATCTATAGCAGTCTATTTCAAGCTGATAGGCATTTAAGTTTAATATATTCTATAAGGATTACATTTTTACTCCTTCATGCTTTTTGTGTTATATATTTCCTAACTACTGTAGTTTGAGTTGAGTTTGATACTTTTTTCTTCTGACCTTTGTAGTAGCTTTTTAAATGTCTGATTTGCTGTATTTATTAAATATTTGGCTTTATCTGTGAAGATTTTTCCTTGCTCATATTTTCTTATTTCTGGTTGTGGCCTTTCCTTTTCTGCTTAAAGAAGACCCTTTAACACTTCTTGTAAAGCTGGTTTAATGATGATGAGCTCCTTTAGTTTTTGCCTGTGTAGGAAACACTATCCTCCAATTCTGAATGATAACACTGCTGGGTAAGTGATTCTAGGTTGTAGCTTCCTGAACTTTAAAGATGTACTGCCACTTCCTTCTGGTCTGTAAAGTTGCTGCTGAGAAATCAGCTGATAGCCTTATGGGGTTTCCTTTGTATATAACTTGTTTTCCTCTTGTTTCTTTCAAGATTGTCTCTTTAACTTTTGCCATTTTAATTACAGTATATCTCAGTGTGGGTCTGTTTGGGTTCATCTGGTTTGGAACTCTTTGTACTTCCTGCACCTGGATGTCTGTTTCTTTTCGCAGGTTAGGAAAGTTTTCAGCCATTATTTCTTTAAATAAAGTTTCTGTTCATTTTTCTTTTCCTTCTGGGATCCTTATAATGCAAATGTTTGAGTGCTTGATGGTATCCCAGAGGTCCCTTAAACTACCCTTATTTTATTTTTTAAATTCTTTCCTTTTGCTCTTTTGATTGGCTGACTTTCACTAGTGTGTCTTGTAAGTTACTGATCTGTTCTGTTGTATTAGCTAATCTTCTGTTGATCCCTTCTAATGTGTTTTTTATTTCAGTTATTGTATTCTTCAGAGCTGCTTAGTTATTATGCTTTATAACTCTTCATTGAAGCTCCCTCTAAGTTCCTCTATTCCACTCTTAAGTTTAGTGAGCATCCTTATGGCCATTTTTTTTTTTTTTTAATTATTTATCAAGCAAATAATTTATCTCCATTTCCGTAGGGGTTTTTCTGGGGAATTTTTCTTATTCCTTCATTTGAAAGATAGTCTTCTGTCTTTTCATTTTGTTTGACTTTCTATGTTTATAAATATAAAACAGGTATCTCTTCCAGCCTTGAAAAACTGGCTTTATGTAGATGTGTCCTCTGTGTAGGCTGCGTCTGCTGGGTGCTTTTGGCAGGAGCTGATCAGGTGCCTGAGGTGTCTGTCTGGGGTACTGGCCTACCAAGCCAGAGAGGCTCCAGGTGGGAAGGCCAGGTGCCTGTAGTAATGCCCTGTCGATCCTATTGGCTCCCTTTGTTCAGGACCAAAATGGGCTCAGGCAATGTGTCCAGGAATGTGCTATAGCGACCGCAGGTAGGCCGCAGCACCTGAATAGAGCCCCTGCCCACACTATGGAGGTGGAGGGGCGCGTAAACAGTGGTGCTCACTGGTACCTCAGATTCCGGTAATTCCTGCAGTCCCTGGAGAACTCCCATGGTGACCCAACTTTTTCTGTACAGTCTCTCTCATCTGTATAGAAAGAAGTCCCATGTAGAAGCAACCCCTATGTAGGCTTTATGTGCTGGGTAGTTTGGGGAAGGCAGTTGGAGCTGGGCAGGTGCTTAGGCGCCTGGGGCACTGGCCTGCTAGGCTAGAGTGGCTCCCAGCAGGGAGGCCAGGTGCTGTGGCGATACCCTGTTGTTCCTGCTTGCTCCCTCTGTTTGGAGGCAAAAGACTCCCGGCAGTGCAGCTGTGGACACACTGAGGTGATCTTGCAGGTGGGCCAAAGCACTGGAAGAGAGCTTCTGCCCCCATCGAAGAGGAGGGAGAGGTAAACAGTGGTGCTCACTGGCACCTCTTGAGAGTTTCTTCTATTTCCTGAGGGCTCGTGATTTCCCAACCTTTTCTATTTGGTCTTTTTGTCTCCTTTGCTGTTTAGAAGCTGTTCATTCAACCCTCAGTTGTCTTGCAGGAGTAGTTTCTCTCTATATATATGTATATTTGAGCTTGCTCATGGGGGGGCGCGAGTTGAGTGTCCTCCTACACCACCATCTTGGACCTCTAATTGCTGATATTAAACAAGAGTCCACTTGATGCAGAGGTAGGTGTGGGCAGAGGGGAACATTCTCTAGTCCAGTGATTTGGTCTCAATCCTTTATGAGCCTGTGTCCCTTGGTGTAACCTTCTGTGATGTAAAAAGAAAGGTATTTCCTCTTTGTCCCCAGTTTCTAACAAAAACCTCGTGAAGCCCTTGGACTTACTTGAGTGGTAAGAGTGACAGCATGTCTTTAGTTTTAATGAGACAACTCTTGGCCAGCTCCTAGATAGCCTCAGGATGAGGGTTGGATTCCACAAATACCAAGCCTTCATAGAGACTTGGAACTTTCAGCCCCAGTCTCCTAGCCTGTGGGGAGATGAGAGGGGTTGGAGAGTAACTTCTCACCAATGGCCCATGCTTTAATAAATTGTACCCATGTAATGAAACCTCCATCAGGGCACTTAAAGAAGGATTCAGAGAGTTTTTGGGTTGGTGAACACATCCAATTTCTGGGAAGTTCAACTCCCTTAACTTCGTCTCAACTCCCTTAACCCACACCCTTGCCCTACTCTGCTCTATGCATCTAGTACACTTAGCTATTCCTGATTTGTGTCTTTTGTACTAAACCAATACTGTAATAGGAAGTAAAAGGCTTTGCTGAGTTCTCAGAATTGTTTTAGTAAATTACCAAACCTGACAGGGTGTGAAGGGAATCTATGAATTTGTAGATGGCTGAGCAGAAATGTCAGTAGCCTGGGCACTCCATTTGTGGCTGGCATCTGAAGTAGGGGCAGTGTGTCGGACTGAGATCTGATCTGTGGAGCCTAACCTGAACTCTGGGTAGTTAGTGCTAGTACTGAACTGAGCTATTTGGACACCTACTTGGTGACATAGAGTTCTAAAAGTGGCGTTAGAAAAAATACTACATACTTGGTTCAGGAGGAGAAAAAATCCTATCATCTCAGAAATGTCCCACCTTTTAGAGCAGAAATGGCTGAAAGAGATTCAAGTTGCCTATTTCTGTCCCGCCAGGTCAGTTAGGCTTTGGGGAAATCCCATCAATTCTGCTCTTGTGAAACAGGTTGTTTTGAGGACGTGGCTTGTTAAGAAAAAGGGAATATTCTGGGCATATTTTTAAATGGCTACTTATTTGTCTCTCTTTCTAATGATGGAGACAGCAGTTTGCCATGTGCCCTCAGTTCTCTGAACTATGTGATTTTAAGTTTCTTGGCTTTTTTTTTCTGAGGGCCAAAGCCAGCTTCTAAACTCCTTACATGAAAGTCTCTGTCTCCTTTTTTTGATGTTTATGGCTGACAACTTTAAACCTTCATCCCACCTTCATCCCCTTGTGCCCCATATCTGTACCTGGTGATAAGAAAGCCTAGGTGCTCCTTCCTTTGGTTTTAGAAAGTTATTCAAGCCACAGGAGGCCCTGCCCCTGTACCCAAAGTATCTCCCTAGCCCACCCCCAACCTCAATAAGGCTCCTTTCTTTGCTCTCTGTCATCATTTCATACCTGCTTGAGAGGTCTGCCCTGCCCTCCCCGGACACTTCCATTATGGAAATAATAAACCCTTTTATACCTTCTCGGCATTTGTGTGTTATCATCGGTATTACACATCTAAACCAAATTGCAGGTGGGGGTCCACCTGCCTGTGCAGGGGACCTTAACAGTTATAAAATATGTATCATGTTCATATTTTGCAATACACTTTGCCTTTTTTTTTAATGGATAAATCCTCCAGATCTCTTGATAGTAGTACATGCTGTCCTGAATCTCCATGTTCAAATACACATAAAATTCTGTGGACATTGTTGAAAAATTGCTGGGCTGTAAATAGTGATCAAGTTTAAATTTACAGGCAACAGCACTGGAGTATATCCCTTGACTCTCCATTTGTGCGTAGTTTAGTGATTTGTGCCCAGCGATTCAACACTGGATTATTCAGTTGACAATTTTTGTTCTAATCGCTGTGAAATGGTAGCTCCTGGACATTTTGTCTATTACTTCATTACTAAGGTGATGGATATTTTTCATATATTGTTTTTTACAATCATCTCTTAAATATGTTTTATGTCATTTCCCATTTTTAATTTGTGTGTTCATTTTTACACTGCAAACTAAAACTTTTATATTGCATGTATTACTGACACTTTTTTCCCACTTCATTGTCTTTTAATTACCTTAATTTTAATATATTTGAATTTGTTAGTCTCTAGCTTTATGGCTTACTCTTTTTCTTATATGACAAAATTCTCCCTATTCTTGTGTCAATACATGACTTTTAAAAGTGTCCTAATTTAATTTTGCACATTTAAATCTACAGTGAATTGGCTATTGTCCGTGGAATAGCGGGGAATACAATGCATTTTTCCAATTAAATAACAGTTTGTCCTTGCCCCATGTATTCAAGTATCCCTGATATTTGCCCCTGCTCTATAATACCTGTTCTGTCCTTGACCAACTTTATATATTAAGTGCTGGCCCATGGAAGACCCTTTTCTTTCTTTTGATCTGCTTGTTTATTTCTCTGTTAATAGTGTACTGTCTGGGTTACTATAGCTTAAAAACCCTTGATGTATGTTAGATAGGCTGTCACTTTGTTCTTTAGAAGACTGTCCATTTTTAGACATTTGTCCCTCCTACTAGGTTTGAAGGAGTAGTTTTCGTTGACTACTGAAGAGTCTGTTTGGGGGATTAATGGAACTTTATAAAGATATTATTTGGGAGACGTGACATCTGGGTGACCACTGAATTCTTTCTAAGAACATGTGCCATCCTTTCATTCTAGTTGATATTATCCAAGAAAAAAAAATTTAAATTTTCCTTGAGGATCATTCACTATTATTTATTAATGTTGTTTGGTACTGAATTAAATTTAGTCTGGAAGAAATCAGGAGCAAGCTTCCAAATGTTGTCTCTTAATGTAACCACACAGGATGGGCTCAGTTCTTCAAGAAGTTGTGAGTACATGTCTGAATTACTATCTACCAGGGAAGCTCAGTAAAGACTCAGTGCCCAGAGTGTTTTCTGGGGGATAATCATGTCAGCACTGTCTGACGAATGTGTAAACTACACAAAACAGGAGTTTATCTTATACCATATTGTTTGCATAAACGCTTTAGGCACACCGAGGCACTGTTATCCATAAGAGTGGTGGGATCACTCTTGAAATTCTGGTTCCCATGTACCAGCAAAGGACAAACTTTGTTACCCAGAGTTTGTAAAGATATGTATAATCTTGGGCCTGCTAATATTCACTTCTCCTGCACACTAGGTAGTAGGGCTTTTTTATGAGTAAGCACTACCGATCTGCTGTAGAAACAGTAATCAGGGCTGAGCCAGGCAGTGCATCTTACTCCCTGGACCCACAACAAGAAAGGTGTTCTTGGTTTGCTGTTGGTCTACCAAATAGGTGAATTCTACCATCAGAATTGCTGGGTGGAAGCCTTTTCTCTGTTCCCTACACATCAGTTAGGCACTTATGCCACTTGGATTCCTATCCTCAGAATGGGTGGTCATGCTGCTGTGCTCACATGGGAACTTGGAAATGGGAGAAGTTGGGAGGAGAGCCTCTACAGTGGCTGGTTGGGTATCTCTTGTTGATTAAATTAGAGAAAGGGGATTTTATGGGTTGTTGTTTTTTAAGCACTGTTGAACTCTTTTTGTATTTTATAACCATGTACAAATTAGTCATCAAATCATCGGGGACTTCAGTGAACTCCCTTGCAAATTCCATGTCTTAACTTGTTCCTCAAGGTCATCAGGCCCAGGTTACAGTGTTATGATTCTGCTGGGAAGAACTCTTCTCTGTGATTTTATCATCTCAGCGTGCATGCCTATATGTTCTAAAAGTGGGTGGGAAGCAACCCTGAGGCTCATGAGTATAGGGATTTGGGGGCTATCTAAGTTGTCATGACTTCTTCCTTGTGTTTGAGCTTTATTTTCCAAATAACTTCCTGGCCCCATGAAATGAGACAAAGCAAAGAAGGTAAAACTGATTCTGTGATAAATATTTTACAAACCAATTATAATTCATACTGCTCTACAAGAATATTTTCATTGAGTCAACTGGATCTGACTACTTTTAATAACCTGGAGTACTTTAGGACCCTATGGGCAATTGGATCTTGTTACAAGTTAGATTTCACAGGCCTCCTGGCCTCTTATGTTTGGTGATGAGAAGAAAAAGTTTCCAGGTCTTCATGTGTTTTTTATTCATTAAAACCTCATGCAGATATGATACTGTGCTTTATGGAGTGATGAGTGATATGGTGGGTATTAAAGAAGGAGATGGGGCCGGCCTGGTGGCTCAGGCGGTTGGAGCTCTGTGCTCCTAATGCTGAAGGCTGCCGGGTCGATTCCCACATGGGCCAGTGGGATTTAAACCACAAGGTTGCCAGTTCAACTCCTCGACTCCCACAAGGGATGGTGGGCTCTGCCCCCTGCAACTAAGATTGAACACGGCACATTGAGCTGAGCTGCCACTGAGCTCCCGGATGGCTCAGTTGGTTGGAGTGCATCCTCTCAACCACAACGCTGCCAGTTCCACTCCCGCAAGGGATGGTGGGCTGTGCCCCCTGCAACTAACAATGGCAACTGGACCTGGAGCTGAGCTGTGCCCTCCACAACTAAGATTGAAAGGACAACTTGAAGCTGAACAGCACCCTCCACAACTAAGATTGAAAGGACAACAACTTGACTTGGAAAAAGTCCTGGAAGTACACACTGTTCCCCAATAAAGTCCTGTTCCCTTTCCCTAATAAAATCTTAAAAAAGAAAAAAAAAGATGGAAGAGGTTTTTTGTTTGTTTGTTTTACAATAAATTGATGTGCTTCAACTGGAAATATTTCTTTCATTGATATGCTTCAACTGGAAATATTTCTTTCATTTGTATAGCATTTATCTCATTTCTCCAAGGTGCTCTGTATTCTGATATTAGACAGCAATGAATACTGACGTGATCATAATAAAAAACGTAGCAATACCTTCCTTGTGTTCATGATGCTATTAAATTTATGAGGAAGTAAGTGTGGCCAATAAGTAATAGTTCTGCCAACAAAGTCATGTGAATTTCTGTGAATTGAGTATAGATTCCTAGTGCTGTTCATATCACCCATTCTCCTGTATACGTATTTGGGATGTTTTAGGATTCAGTGGCCTTTGAGGATGTGAGTGTGAAGTTCACCCTGGAGGAGTGGGCTCTGCTGGATCCTTCACAGAAGAAACTCTACAGAGATGTGATGTGGGAAACCTTCAGGAACCTGGCTTCAATTGGTAGGGAAGACAACATTCTTACTTGCTTAGTCAATTAGAAAACCAGTGTTGCAACTAAATATAATGCAAGGTGGTTACTAATCAGAGGGATCACTGCATAAATTATATAAATGTCTAACCACCATGCTGTACACCTGAAACTAATATAAAACAATATTGAATGTCAACTGTAATTGAAAAACAAACAAAAAAAACAAACACCAAAACCAGTGTTGCATGTTCATCAGTGGAGTTCCAAGGAGTGAAATGTGGAGAGGGAATACATTGGTAAATAAACCAGGCATGATCACAGCTCATCATGGAGTTGTTATGTAACAATTTTTCTATAAGGTTTTATAGTTTATAATGATTTTTCCTGGTCTGCATTTTAGGAGAAATATGCAAAGACATTGAAGATCATTATGAAAAGCATGGGACAAATTTAAGGTGAGTCACACAAAAGAAAGCAATATCCTACAAGAGAATCTTAGTATGTCATAAAATTTTAAAAACAGCATATATTAATAAAACAAATCAGCCAAGTTTCAAATTGACCTATCCTTGGAATATTTTCATCAATTTTTTTTCTTCAAATGTGGTTTACATGTTTAGTTTCAAAAATAGTACATTTGGAAACAGTATTTTGAAATGCCATTTATGAATACACTGTTTTGATAATAGCTATGGGCAAGCCCTCTTGCTGAGCATTTAGCATATTTACTTTCAACCAATCAGAAAGCACTTAAAATTTACACTTTCCTTTATTATGGTAAAATTGACGTTGTAATTAGTTAATATAAAATTATTAGTAAATAAGATACTGAAATTATGCTTTTCACTTTTTACAGCAGTCATATAGTAGAGAGACTGGGTAAAAGTAAAGAAGGTGGTCAGTATGTAAAAACCTTCAGCCAGATTCCAATTCACAATGAGAAAGAGAAAACGACAGGAATGAAACTATGTGAATGCAGTATGTGTGGACAAGTCTTCATGAATCAGTCATTGTTTAATAGCCACATGAAATCTCACACTACACCCAAACCATACGAGTATCAGGAATATGAAGAAAAGCCATATAAATGTAAAGAATGTGGGAAAGCCTTCAAGTATCGCCAATCCATTCGAAGACATGAAAGGATTCACACTGGATTGAAACCTTATATATGTAAGCACTGTGGTAAAGCTTTCAGTTGTCTCAGTTACTGTCGAATTCATGAAATATCTCACACAGGAGAGAAACCGTATGAATGTAAGCAATGTGGTAAAGCTTTCAGTTGTCCCAACTACTTTAGAAAACATGAAAGAACTCATACTGGAGAGAAACCTTATGAATGTAAGCAGTGTGGTAAAGCCTTTAGCTGTCCCACATCCTTTCGAAGTCATGAAAGGATACACAGTGGTGAAAAGCCCTATGAATGTAAAAAATGTGGCAAAGCTTTCAGTTGTCCAAGTTACTTTAGAAAACATAAAAGAATTCATACTGGAGAGAAACCCTATGAATGTAAGCAGTGTGGTAAAGCCTTCAGTTGTCCCAGATCCTTTCGAAGTCATGAAAGGAGACACAGTGGAGAAAAGCCCTATGAATGTAAAAAATGTGGTAAAGCCTTCAGTTGTCCAAATTATTTTCGAAAACATGAACGAAGTCATACTGGAGAGAAACTCTATGAATGTAAGGAATGTGGGAAAGCCTTCAGTTGTCCAAGTTATTTTCGAAAACATGAACGAAACCATACTGGAGAGAAACCCTATGAATGTAAGGAATGTGGGAAAGCCTTAAGTTCTCTCACCAACTTTCGAAGACACATGATGAAGCACACCGGAGATGGGCCTTATAAGTGTAAGGAGTGTGGGAAAGTCTTTGATTGTCCCAATTACTTTCAGTATCATGAAAGCACACATAGTGGAGAAAAGCCATATGAATGTAAGGAATGTGGTAAGTCCTTTAGTACTCCCAGGTCCCTTCAAAATCATGAAAAGACTCACACTAGGAAAAAACCTCACAAATGTAAGGAATGTGGTAAAGCCTTCAGTTTTCCCTGTTCACTTCAAAAGCATGAAAGAAGTCATACTGGGGAGAAACCCTATGAATGTAAGCAATGTGGTAAAGCCTTCACTTATCTCAGTTCCATTCAAAAACATGAAAGAGCTCACAGTGGAGAGAAACCCTATGAATGTAAGGAATGTGGGAAAGCCTTCATCTCTCTCTCTAATGTTCAAAGACATATGATAAAGCACACTGGAGATGGACCTTGTAAATGTAAGGAATGTGGGAAAGCCTTCGATTGTCCTAGTTCATTACGAACACATGAAAGAACTCACACCGGAGAGAAACCCTATCAATGTAAAAATTGTAGTAAAGCCTTCAGTCGTCCCAGTTCTTTACGAAATCATGAAAGAACTCATACCTAAGAGAAAGTCTATGAATATAAGGAATGTGGGAGAGGCTTTCATGGTCATGTAAGAATGCACACTGGAGAGATACTGTATAGATATGTAGAGAATGTGGAAAAGCCTCCATCTGTCTCGTTTCCTTGGGAAGCCATTAAACAAACAAAAACACAGTGGAGGAAATTCTATTGAATGTAAACAATATAGGAAAACCTTCACTTACCTCAAATCCCTACAAAATCATGTGAGAATGTATACTGAATAGAAATTGTATAACTGAAAAATAAGACAAGGTTTTTAATTTTAACAAATATTTTCAAAGTAGTGTTAAAAGTGCATCAGCATTAAATCATATTGTTGTAATAATATGGGTAGTCTGGTGAAAATTCATGTAGGATACTCTAGAAATTTCACGATATGAAAGAAATGTTATAAACATACATATATGATCTTTGTTACTGATTTATTGTTTAAGTAATTCTCTGTAGTATGCAGTTCTGCTTACTTTTGCAAGTAAATATTGAAGTGAGATAATTCTGTAGTTACTGTTTAAGCAAGAGTTACTAAGTTTAATAGGTCATTTTGTTCCTTTAGTCAGTAAAATTTTTGTGCTTCTATTTTGAAGTCTGTTAGATCCATGGGTGAATTGAAGTGTATCTCTAAAATGCAAGTAGATTTAATTTTTACATAATCCTGTAATTGATCTGTTAGGAAAGGATCATTGAAAAATGACACTTTGGTATTTGTTTTTTTTCCTACTGGTCTCCCGTGACAAGTACTTTTACTATATATATTTCTGTTAAAAAAGTGAAATATATGTGTATATATACAGAAAACTACCTTTTCATCAGCCTGAAGAGCCTTATTTTCCTTGCCAATACATGTTTGACATAAATGTGTAAATATGCCAAGTTCATCACATAGTCTCCTGTGAATTATTATTCTGACATATTGTCCCTTACTCTTTATCATTTCTTCTGTTTGGGATTTGGGCTGTGGAGTTTGCATTAAGAAGAGAGAATTGTGATAGGACAATAACATCTAAAGTTAGAGATGACCTTTCTTGACTGTTACATCAATGTAATGTGTGAACTACGTTTTCTACAATCTATTGCCTTTATATTTCCATGTTACAATTCACCAAATCCTATCTTACATGAAACTTGGAACGCAGAAGTGAAATAGTATTAGGCAGGTTTTGGAGCCACCTGTATAGATAAGACAGAGAGATGTATAGGGCCTTTGTGAACACTTGCTTCCAGACCATTTTCCTCATTCTTTGCCCTGCTAATCAAGAATATCCTCAAAACCACCAGTGTCTGCTTGACTTCCATTTGATTTCAGCTCTAGGCTTCCACAGTTGTCTCCAAAGTTCGACATGAAAGATCCAGTGCAGTTTGGATTCTCCTGTAAGCCTTCACATGTCCACCAGGCAACAAATGTAGACTGTCATCACTGAGAATGTTCTCTGAAGCACAAACTCCACTCTTCTCTAGATTGTATTTATATAAGATCTAATTTGTACAGTAAACACCTTGTTCTGTTAATACCACTAGTGACTATGTGTTCCTGATTCTACTATGACAGCTACAATGGTGCCGTCCAAACGAACCATGTTGGAATTTGTTCCTCTGCTGCACTGAGCAGTGACTGCTCTGACCCAGTGCTTCCATGTGAGAATTGGCAGCTTCCTCATATCAGGCAGATTCTGGGTGTTTCCTTTTACTCATAGTTGAGCTTAATCCTTCAAAATACTTTGAATCATCTTTGATTGCACATGATTGAAAGTTTGTGCATTTTTTCTCTAATGAGTGCTTCTGCAGTTTTTTTCTTAGAAACACTTTATTAACTGTTTAACAGACACTCGTATGCTAAGAAATATTACTGTGTTTTTCATTTCCTAAATGTATACATTAAAATATTCCTGTAATTATGGATTTTTAGATCAATGTGTAAGTTTCTTCATTTAATTTTTATATGTTCTGAATCAATATTATTACATGCATACAAATTCAAATATTTTTTTCCTCAGGCAAAAAATTATATTTACAATTTTTGTCATGAGGCTACTTTCTTATTTCTAAACCAAAAAACTTAAATATTTTTTTCAATCCCCTCTTGCCAAAAACCACTAGGTCACGTCTATAGTCAGAGGGGTTCATGAATTTTAGTACAGTGGTCCTCCCTATCTGCAGGGGAGATGTTCCAAAACCCCCAGTGGATGCCTGAAACCATGGATAGTGCCAAATATATATATGGTTATTTCCTGTACATACATAATTTGATACATTTATTTATAAACTAGGCATAATAAGACATTAACAACCATAGCAAACAAAATAGAACAATTGTAGCAATAGGCTGTATTAAAAATTACATAAATGTGGTCTATTTCACAATATCTTATTGTACTCTTCTTGTGATGATGTGAGATGATAAAATGCCTACACTCTTCTTGTGATGATGTGAGATGATAAAATGCCTACACTCTTCTTGTGATGATGTGAGATGATAAAATGCCTACATGATGCGATGAAGTGATGTGAATGATGTAGGCATTGTGGCATTGCATTATGCTGCTATTGACCTAACGTGTCAGAAGGAGAATCATCTGCTTCGAGTGATTCTGGAGCATCAAGCCGTAACAACTCAGTGGTTGGATATCAGGAGCGGAAGATGTTGATGGCTGGGGATCCTCAGTAGTTGGAGGTGTTTTTTGCCAGTATCTCTTGGAAGAACATTATATTCAGAAGTTGGTGTCTCTTTTTAACTCATCAAAATGTTGCTGCAGAGGCTGTAATCCTTTGGTGATCATACATGTGATTTTAATGCTGTGTTTTATCCATTGATCATATTCCATAATTTTGCCCTTTAATGTCTGCACAATTTGAAACATTAGCAAATTTCAATAATGTCTATATTGCTGGTTCTACTTCAGTTTTTTTTTCCCTCTTCCTCTGTAGATGACTTAACAAGTTCTTCCAATTCCTCATTTGTTGGCACTTCTCAAGGGCCTTCAATATGATCTTGCACTTTTTCATCAAGCATGTTAGCAAATACTCCACTAACTTGTCTTGCTGCATAAATGGTTTTCCTAACTTCTTCATCAATCCTCAGAAAGCCTTTAAAATAGTTCACAACTTCATAAGTTCTTCCAGAAGGCATTGACATTTTCCGGTTTTAATTCATCCATTGCAGTTTTTATGAATGTTACTGCATCAACAATAGTGAATGATTTCCAGGCATGCATCATTATGTCCAGATTTGGTGATCAAATGCAATCAAATACCAGGTGAGTGTATGTGGCCTTGATAAAACAAATGATGCCCTGATCATGGGGCTCAAGCAATAAAGTTGTATTTTGAGATAAAAATACAACCTCAACATTTTCATTTTCATAGCAAACAGATTCAGGATTACCAGATGCATTGTCTATTATTAACAGGACTTTAAATTTCAACACTTCCTCTTTCAGGTTTTTTTTCCCATTAAAAAAAATTTTTTTTTCAATCTTCCAAGTATTCTTTCATTTCTGGGAGAAAGCCTTGGTGGAACCATTCCATAAACAAGATAGCTGTCACCTCTGCTTTCTTATTACATTGCCAGAACACAAGCAGATAATTTTTGGTTTGGGGAGCACAGGGATTCTTTTCTTTTTATACTATGGTTGGCTTTATCATATACCCTGAAGCTTTGCCACGTCATACCAGAGTTAATCTGTCCTTCCGTGTTTTATGTCCTGGTGCCTCCTTTGCACTTTTATGAATGTAGGTTCTATTGGGCAGCTTCCAGAAGAGCCCAGTTTCATTGCAATTGATGACTTGCTTTGGATGGTATCCTTTCTCCTTTATCAACTTCAACTTTACTAGAATTGTGGTAGCAGCTTCATCAGCAGATGCAGCCTCTCCAAGAATTTTATATTTTTCAGTCCAAACCTATTCCTGAATCTGTGTAACCATCCTTTACTTGCAGTAAATGGCTTTGTGTCACTTGTTTCAGAGGCTCCCGTGAAATCTTTGTATAGACTTAATGCTTTCTGGCACAACTTGTGGTCAGTTGGAACACGTTTCCTGTTCATATCTTCCACCCACATTTTTAATGCCTTTTCCATCTTAACTAAGCACTTGTCATGCACTTTAGCCATAACTTTTGCAGTTTGAGGTGCAATAGCAAAACTAGCACAATTTCTTTTTCCTTCTTCACAATTTCATGGATAAAAGACTTGACTTACCATAGTTCTTAGCAACCTCAGCATGATTTTTTTCTTAATGCTGAGAACTTTCACCTTTTCACCTAAATGAAGCAAATTACAGCTTCTCTTTGGCATGTTTAAATTGCCAACATCACTATTCTTGTGCTTTGGGGCCATTATCAAGTAAAATACGTTATTTAAACACAAGCACTGAGATAGCACAATAGTCGATCTCATAATTGAGATGGCTAGTGAATACAGTGTTGATACAATGAACAAAGGTGATAGAGTGAGACTGACTGCATTATGTGACTCAGAATGGTGAGCAATTTAAAACTTACAAATTTTTATTTCTGGAATTTTTCATTTAATATTTTTGGATCACAGTTGACTTCAGGTACTAAATCCATGGAAAGCAAAACCATGAGTGTGGGGGGGGAAACTACGGTAATAAGAATGACAACAAACTATAAATGACAGTGGGGTAAACAATAATAGCACACTCAGAAGGACTTCTTGTTAGATTTTGGCTTGTGTTAGATGATTTGATTGCTATTCAAGGAAGGAAGACATTCTGTATTGGATGCTGTGAGGAAATTAACATAATTCTTCATGGGTAATCATAATAGTTCATATCTAGCAGACAAAAAAATGGCATAATGCTAAACCTAATTTGTAAGAAGGATAAGTTCTATTAGTGAAAAGTGGGCAATTTTGGTTATTTTTATTCTTTGGAAACTTGTTCTCTTTCATCATTTATCCAGACATGAATGCCTTTGTTTTTGTCTTGATCCATCATAATAACAAAGTAGCTTTGGTGATGGACGTATGTGACATTTTCCCTTCAACAGGATAGATCTAGGCTTAGCACAGTTGTGCTAGGCCAGCTCACAGCTGTCTGGAACAGTTTTTGCCTTTTTTGTTATTAAAATACTAAAATATTTCCTATAGTATATTGAACGTTTCTCCATAAAGTACCTCACTTAAAATATAAACATATATTTCTATTCATGTATTCCTTAGCAAGGTATATAAAACTTGTTATCTCCTATATGAGTTAACTGAGGCTTATAAATTTAGGTAAATTGTCAGAGAACACAAACCTACCAAGGAACAAAGTCAGGATCCCTCTTCCAATGACGGTTTTCTTTCTGAAAGCAAGAGGTTAATTTTTCAACATCCCTCCTATGCCAGGATGATGTGTAGGCTGAAAACATACAACTTAGCACAAATATTGAAGGCACTCTGGATAGACAGGCTGAGAAAAAAAGTTCTTACACTCTTGATGCTTATGTTTATGTTGGAAAAAAGATGGTTAAATGAAAAATCTTTTTCTAAGTTGAAAATAAAGGTGTTGAAGGAAAGGAAACAATGACAGCTGAGATAATAGGAAGCTGGGGTGGACTGTATATCTTTATGGAGGGTAGGGGCCTCAGTGAATGAGGATATCATTTAAAATTTTTAATTTAAGTATAGTTGCTGTGCATTCTTAACATTGGTTATATTAGTTTCAGGTGTACAATGTAGTGATTCCACATTTTTATACCTTACAGTGTGATCACCCCACTAATTTTAGTAGTCACTGTGTAAACTTACCACAGTATTATTGACTATATTCCCCTTCCCCTTTTCACCCATCCCACTCTTCTGGTAACCATCCCTTTGGTCTCTGTTTCTATGAGTCTGTTTTTGTTTTTGTTTTTTAGATTCCACATATAAGTGAAACCAGTTTGTCTTCCTCTGCCTGACTTACTTCACTTGGTATAATACCTTCCAAATCCATCCATGTTGTGGCAAATGGCAAGATTTCATTCTTTTTTAATGCTGTGTAATATTCCATTATATATATATATATACCACTCCCCCATCTAATATTATCTTAGACACTTTGAGGATCTGCTCAGGTGTGCATGTGAAGAATGGACAGCAATACTGAAATTCCTGCATTCCTGGGATTATCAGCAGTGGTTCTTACAAAGATAAAAGTATAGACATTGTTCATCTTTGTTGTTGTAGCCATAGTTATGAGTTTTAGAGTACATGCTATTTGATTATGAGTATGGACATGGGTGTGTGGGACGTGAGTCTTCCCATTCTTTGGGCTATTGTTATTTGTGGTATTTACCTTCCTGCTTAATATCAGTTGAAAGATTTTGAAATTACTTTTCGATTCAATTATCATTTTGGCTGCTATTCAACTGAGAGACACACATGAAACCTTTGAGATCCTCCCAGATTGAGGAAGAGCTCTGGTTATCTATACAGTTGTAGCTCATCATGGGTCTTCTTTGTGTAGAGGGATATCTGTGTAAGTCCAATGGGATTTCCTGGTTAAAAATACCAAAAAGACCTATGGATGTTTAGAGGACAATGATCCAAGGGAAAATTGAGGTGGGTTGCAGACAAGTCATCATTTTGAATAATACCCTAGTGAGGGGCAAAGGAGTATGGCAACATCCTCAAACTGGGAAATGTTCTATGCCTTTTTATAAGAGGAGTAGCTGGACAGATTTTGTTCCAGTGATGTACAAAGTCCCTAAAGTCCATATTAGCTGTTTGCAGGGATCATTTCCATGTGTTTACACTTCCAGGAGCTGTCATGGAAGATGGGGTAAAAGCTGACAGCTTTTGTTTCATTAAACGGCAAAGGAAATCCAAACTTAGTACCTTTTTTTAGTGCTAATTTATGTTTTCTTAGCAGTGTGGAGATTATGTGATTTTTATAATTATTGGTATCTCATTTGAGCCCTCGTTCCCATCATTCTTCCCATCAAGCATGTGAAGAATGTTAAACACAGAGTCTTACCCAAATATACATAGCTCATAATAGTGGAATCACTCAGTTTTGAAGGCATAATGTGTGCCCCTCTATAGTGCAATGTCAAAAATTTTAATCTCAGAAGAACACTGCAAGGTTTGTATAATTAAGCAGTTTTACAAATGTGGCATCAGTTTCCAAATAGACTTCATAAAGCAACATGGTGTTCCGCTTATATGACGTTTTGGAAAAGGCAAAAGTATAGGAACCTAAAACATCAGTGTTAAAGGTGGAGGGTTGTTCAGTATAAATGGGCACCACAAGAGGGTCTCTTTGGGCTGATGGGGTGCTTTCCACCTTGATGGTGGTATAACTATACATTTGTGAAAACTCACAACTACTCTTAAAACAGTATGTGTATATACTATAATTAATAGAAAACAATAAAAATATTTTTACATGCTTGGAGAATGTTAAACTCTCCTGAGTTTGATTGCTACCTGTGCAACACTTCCTTCCACCACCTTCTTAAGAAGAAGTGAGAAGAGTGGGAAAGAAGGATATGTGCCAATACAAACCCTTCTTGGAACCCATTCTGAAGTTAGAAAGTTTCCTCTAGGGCTATACCTGCCCGCATTCACACAACTAGTGAGAGTGACAGGGCTCCCAATGCCCACTATCGAGATGATACCAGGTTTCTCAGGTCACATCTGGGAAATGCCGCGGTCTGAAACAGGTGCATCTGACAGATCCCCCCAAGCGGGTTGGGCCTGCGTATAACCTAACTTAATCCCTGGGCGTCAGCATCCTGTCTTCCCAGAGCAGGTCTTGAGGCCATTTCCAGCTCTTAAGGTTCCCATCTCAAGCCCACTCTGCCTGCTCTCTGGAAAACATGTTTAAATACAACACCTGTCCCACTCTGGAAATTTTCTGTGTTGCAGCCCTAAGTGGCTTTGAGGTGAAGCACTGACAGAACCCAGAACCCATGTCATGAGGCACAAGCCCCTCGAACACAATAATCCCCGCTGTCGCATCATCTCCTCACCAAGAAGCACGTTTAACAATAGTCTCACAACCACCAATGTCCAAAGGAGACGCCCCTCTTCTAGCTCTAGGACTCCCTCAGGAGCCCTGCTGTCCCTAAGTCACCTTCCCCAAGTTCTGCGGCGCATTCCACCCTGTGGTTTCAGCAGAGCATGCGCTGACCACGTCCAGCTCCCTCATCTCAGAGCTGCCTCCAGAGGGAGCGGAGGAGCCACCAAGGCCTGTGCCTACTTTCTTTGGGAACAGGACTCACCCTGCGGAGTTCCAGCCCGTGGCCTGTGGGAAACAGCGATCTCAGCCAGGGCCTCCGCATCTCCCAGCCCCATCACGTCACATGGCTCCCACAATGCAGTGCGGCACCACGCCAAAGGAAGTGAGAGCAAATGCCAGGGATTCCAGCCTTCCCTGAAGTGCGCAGGCGCAGGAGGTGGTGCCCCTCTGCGTGTTGGAGGCCACACCCGCTGCTTCTTGAAGGGAAGAGGCAGAAATGAGCCCAGCCACATCGTGACCTGCTCTTGCAACAGCTTCCAGTGCTTTTCTGGGTCTCTCAGGTGATCTCTCTGTGTCTGGGAGACTGGGGTTCGAGGTCCAGAGGCTGAGCTTCCTCCCCATCAGCAGACGTTCAAGGGTGGGCAGTGATTAAGCTTCGGTGACGGCACGTCCCTGCAGGGCTGACCCCAGGACATCTGCGAGCAGATGAGACCTCAGGGAGATAGATGATGGACATCATACCATGGAGACCGCAGCAGAAGACATGGCGTCTGGGTGAGTACTCACAAACCTTTGTTGCCCTGCCTGAGCTTCCATGGGAAAGCAAAGTGAGGAAAGTTATGTGGTGAGGAGTGCCAATCAGGAAGTGATTATAGCCGCCGAGTGAGAGGCTGGGACAGGATACCTTCCTCCATTCCCGGCCCTGACTCACCTCTTCATGCTCCTGAGTTGTGGTTCTTGTAGAGATGGTCGTATTGTACTCTGCAGGCTCAGAAAGTGTGAAGTCCCCTAGCCATCAGGAGAGGCAGATGGACATTCTTTGGGGGATTGGTTTGGGGGCCAGGAGACACCCCTCAGTCACATGGGATGGGGCTGAGAACGGTTCACTGTTAAGATCAAGTGCATGTGGGCCTGTGATGAGATTTGTGTAAAACCCCGGTGTATGTATGTGTCTTTGAGGCCAGTTATTCAATAAGTATCAATCTCCTCCTATATAACAGCTTTTAGTAGATGCTGTAGTGAATGAAATGGAACAAATATCCATGTTCCTTGAAGCTGCCATTGTAGGAGACAAGAAACAAGAGCTGTAAGTAATCAGATGGTGCTTAGTCTAAGGAGGGAGAGAAACCTGGGGAGGAGTTGTTGAAGGCCTGGACTGTGGGTGTCTGGGCCATTATCTCTGAGGATTTTTTAGTCTATGTGTCTGTTTGGTTATGTGCACATATGTGTCCAGTGACAATCTGTGTGATTTTGTGTGTCTGTCTGGGGGTTATATGTGTATGTCCTTAAAATCTAGAATGCTTTTATTTCATCTGGTTCCTCATTGCCCAGGTAGCACTTCCCTTACCATGTTAAATTGAACTGTTGCAAGCAGACAAATCCTTGCCTTCTGATTGTTTTAATCATGTTTTCTTTTCTGTATCTTAGTTTTGACATCTTGGGGAGCCTCTTAGACATAGGGAGATACTGCCCTTCCCAGGGGTACCTAATTCCACATTGGTGGTGATGGTGATAGCCTGCCTGGAACATGCTTTCCTTTTCTTTTTCTTTTTTTTATTGGGGAATATTGGGGAACAATGTGTTTTTTCCAGGGCCCATCAGCTCCAAGTCATTGTCCTTCAATCTAGTTATGGAGGGCACAGATCAGCTACAAGTCCAGTTGCTGTTTTCAGTCTTAGTTGCAGGGAGCACAGCCCACCATCCCATGCGGGAATTGAACCGGCAACTTTATTGTTGAGAGCTCATGCTCTAACCAACTGAACCATCTGGTCGCCCTTCCAGCAACTCAACAGCAGCTCAGCGGCAGCTCATTGTCTTCAATTTAATTGTGGAGGGCACAGCTCACTAGCCCATGTGGGAATCAAACCGGCAATGCTGTTGTTCAGTGCTCATACTCTAACCAACTGAGCCATCCGGCCACCCCTGGAACATGCTTTTCATGTGCATACTTTAATATTCTAAAGACCTAATTGCTTTTATTGAAAATAATAATGCATTCGTAGAACAATCTTTTCACAGCACACTCTGGGAGACAAAAAGCCTGAACACCACACTCTGCTACCTAGAGATTTTGTTTACTGGAAAAGACACCTACAAAATAACTCCCTTCAGCCTTGCTGGAGGGGCCCCTATTAGGTACTGTTGACTAACCCTTGTGCTGCCAAACTCCAAAGAGTGCATTCTTGGATTCGTGTGTCACACCTAAAAAAGACACCAAACCCCGACTGGACCTGTATATGATCCGGTAACCTGAAATTCAAGATCTCCAGGAATTGAAACAGATGGCATCTGAAGGAGAGTTTTCCCAAAAATGACCATGCCAGGCCAATACACCCTTTTCATACCTTTGCTTCTTACTTTAATTTTCCCCTCTCTTTCTTCGAAGAACAATGTCCCTGTCAGCATTTCCTAATCTATTGTGAAAAGGGGAAACCTCTCCATTTGTTGTATCTGTCAATAGAAGCCTCAATTGTCCAAGACAGTAATGATACTTTAGCTCACCCTGTAAGCAGTTTCACTTTCAAATTATTCCACAAGTCTGTTTTATAAACTCATTCCTTGCTTCAACCTAACCCAATCCTGCAATGGGAAAATGAGATCTCTTGAACATCTATATAAGAAATTCTGAGGGACAGCCTGTGTGAATCGAGCCATTCGTAAGCTTGCTGACATATCCGTATATTAGGCAGCCTTTTTTTTTTTTAATAGGGTCAAGTAAAGTCAGTTATCAAAGTAATCCTAAATTCCCTGGTGATCTAGTGGTTAGGATTCGGCGCTCTCAAAGTAATCTTTTTTTCTAATTAGTTTCAGGTGTACAAAACAATGTCATAGTTAGACATTTATCATTTATATCCCTCACACAGTGATAACCCCTCTCCCCCCATCTACTACCCTTCTGACATTGCTTACTGCCATTTCCACTGTCTTTATTCCTAATGCTGTACTCCACTTCTTTTATATACATAAAATTATAGTTGACATTCATTATTCAGCTTCAGCTTCAGGTGTACAGTGCAGTGATCAGGCATCTACATCATCCCTGAGGTGGTCTCCCTAAGACAAGTGTCCATCGGATACCCTACAAAATCTTTACAACATTATTGATTACGTTCCCTAGATTGACTTACATATCCCCGTGGCCATCTTATGGTTACCGATTGTGCTTTCTAATCCCCTCACCTTCCCCCTTATCCCCACTCCCCACTCCCATCTAAAAACCCTCAGTTTTTCTTCTGTGTCTCTGAGATTGTTTCTGATTAGTTCATTCATTTATTATTTTCTTTAGATTCCACATATAAGTGAGATCATATGGTATTTGTCTTTCTCTGTCTGACTTATTTCACTTAACATAATGTTCTCTAGGTCCAATTAGGCAGCCTTTTGTTATGTAATAATATAGTACCTGAGCCTTGGTTGAATGATACGAATGCCTCTATGCTAATCAATGGGTCCATAGATACTACTATCACTTATGTGAGAACCTTAAACACATTTCCTGGCTACATCTTTTTATGTGGAGGTTTTGGTAATGGCCTTAGTTCTCAGGTAACTCATTTCTTTGACAGTTGGAAGATAAAAGGACAGTGTGCCCTTGCTATACCCACTGTTGCAGTCTCTCTTCATAAGGAAACAAGCCTCCCATTGTTCCCTTCCATTGAACCTCTATAACCAGAACTTCCAGGAGGTCTGCATGTTTCTGGGTTTGCTTCCACAGTTTTCTTTCCATGGATCTGAGTGTCAGTAAAAGAAAGATCAGAAATTTCTCCCTTACATAAGGAGAGTTGGCCAATGCCACAGCCAGAGCAGTTTTATCTCAGTAATAATTGCTTGACTTACTGGCTAAAATAGCTCCTAAATCATCCTGTGTCTTTATGGAAAAACAAGCTAGTGCACATGCTTATTTTTCAACAAACCCATGTTTGTTGTTGTCTTGAGTAGTTGGGGGTCCACAACTTTTGATGTTTGTTTACTGACACCTTAAGCCCCACCCCTCTTTTTCCCCCTCCTGCTTCTTACCTGTCAGGCTGATGAGAAGCCTGGAGGCTCCTGCACTGGGAGCTGCTGCTCGATGGGGAGCCCTCCTGTGAGCTGTGCTGCCCTGGGCTGTATCGCTGTATCGTGGACCCACCCAGCCTGGGGTCTGTATACAGAGGACTCTGAATTGTCCGGACTTTAGGGGGAAGTCTTGGGAGGGTAAGAGGATGGTTATACTTTGTGAATGAGGTGAGCCCATCAAAAGTTCAGTTCTTAAGGCACAGTTATTTCAAAGAGAAAATGAAGACACAAGGAAAGGCAGCCAGTAGGTGGTGAGATTCCAGGAGTTCACCAGGACCCCTAAGTAATACTGCTGCTGTTTGCTGCCCGCGTCTAATGCGACAAAGATCCTGACCCTCTGGGTTATTCAGGACAACACCCATAGCCTCACTGTGGCACAGCAGAGGGATTACTTCCAACCTGACTTAAGCCCTGATTCCTTAAACTCTATACAGCAACCAGTTGTCATAGAGGAGGCCGATAACACTGATGGTAGTGATTTGAGGCTCTCTGGGTATTGAGGAGGCCACTGAAGGGATATGACCTCCGGTTGACCCTCAAGCTGGACCCAGGCCATCAGAGGCTCCTGACCCACTTCTCTGTCTCTGGAATGGGCTTGCGTTTCTTCTCTAGAAGCTACCCCAAGCACATAGCCTTGAGATAGTAATGTGGTTGTGGGGACAGAGCCAGGAGTGCAGTTTCCAGGCTCTCAGCCTCACGTGGAAAGGTGCTGGCTCAGGTAGTAAATGGCCATCAACTGTGATTGGATGGCCATCAGCTGTGGCTAGTTGGCCGTCAGCTATAACCAGTGAGCCATTGGCCACTAATATAACTGCTGTGACTACGCTAGCAGCAAATGGGGGCTAGCAAGGAGATGGTGGCTGAGCTAACAAGCACGGATTGCAAGAGGCGGATGCCACCAGAGAGAATATAGTGGTATGACTCCTCCATCTATGGCTCCGTGGGTGTTCCTTTTTGGCCTCACCATATCCTGCATTCTTATGTGGGGAGCAGGAGCTGAGACCCCGCAGGCCACCCCACAGGACAGTGGTGTTGAGACCTTCTGGATGGTATATAGGACTGAACCCAATTACAGCCTGTGGGGACAGCCAGGAGTGCAGTTTCCAGGCCCTCGCCCTCATGTGGAAAGGTGCTCACTAGGGTAGTAAATGGCCATCAACTGTAATTGGATGGCCATCAGCTGTGGCTCGTTGGCCATCAGCTGTAACCAGTGAGCCATTGGCCACTAATATAACTGCTGTGGCTACGCTAGCAGAAAATAGGGGCTAGCAAGAAGATGGTGGCTGAGCTAGCAAGAGCGGATTGCAGTTAGCACGGCGGATTGCAGCTAGCAAGTGAAGTTGATCGGCAGAGAACCAGACGGCAGGTTGCGGATCGTGTGGTTCCTGCTTCCTGTGTCTCCAACCCAGCCGCCAGCGAGACTATAGTGGTATGACTCCCCTATCTATGGCTCCGTGGGTGTTACTTTTTGGCCTCACCATATCCTGCGTTCTTATGTGGGGAGCGGAAGCTGAGGCAAGAATGATGGGATATGTTTGAAGCAAGGGAGAGTATTTTGAGGGGGACTAATGACAATGTGTTTTTTACGGTAATAACTTTTTTTATTTAAACATTCACCATATTGTTTATGTTAAACATTCACACATACTGTTTAGGAACTGGGAACAATCAACCCTTCGCTATCTAGGTTTTCTATATAATTTTAAATCCTTTAAGGCCCTGCATAATTTCAATTGGGCCATATTAATTAATTTATTCAGTGGGTAAGGTCCGTGGGGTCCCACTTTGTCAAGCCAATCTGTAAGTGGCAAAGAGTTCCTTTAATTTTAAGTCATGAATCATTGGTTCAGAGCCTCCCTCCTCAGTGTGGGATATTTTAAGACAACGGGTGTTGTAACCACGGAGAATTTAGGCAAGACCACAGTTCTGATGGTTAAGGAGAAACACTGTCCTGTTTTTATATTGTTCTCTATATTATATTCATTAACCCCTCCTAAGATCATCAGTGGTAACTTGCTTAAATTTAATGGGATCCCAGGTATAACTGTAATTTGAGAGCTAGTATTGATTAACTGCTTGAAAGTTTCTGAATTAGTGCGTTAACTCAACTTATGTTGCAGAGGCACCAAATGCATGCACTTTTTAATGTGTTTTGCTATGTAAATTCTATTAGTATATTTTGGATTTCAAATTGTGGACCTCTGTTTCAGTATTTTATCTATTATTTCCTTCCTCCTGACCTACCCTGTTTTGTTTCTTCATCACTGGATAACTTGGTGGGGAGGAGGTGCCTCTCTATCCTGCTATTTGTTAACTTGTTTCTGCTGAGAGGATCAAAACAGTACCCTCAGGGCTAGGAGCCTCTCCCAGGAGAAATGGTTTGTTCTGTAGGGTTTAAGGACCCTCGGCTTAAAAAAGGTTTGAACTAATCCCTTGGCTGTGCCCCATTGAGGCGATGGCTGTTGTCCCCTTAACACTGAGGGTCAGGATCTGGGCTGCAGTAGAGGCAGGGGCAGCAGCAGCAGAGGCACTGAGGGGTCCTGGGGAGCCCTCTGGTATCAGGAGTGGACTCAGCCAGCCACCTACTGGCTGCCCTCCCCCCGCCCCCTTTCACTTAAATGGCTCCTTCAGAGGCTACCACTAGATGGGGCCACTTCTGGCACAGGTAATAGTTGGCTTTCTTGCCCGCCCCCTCATGTCACACAGGCAGCTATTGTGGTTGGATCTCCTCCTTACTCTAGAGAGACCACCCAGGCTTTCTCATCAGCTTGTCCAGGTGGGGGCACAAGGGGTTTCCAAAAATATGGAGACCACTACTTATTACAAGATCAAAGGTGGGTAAAATAAAAATACGCATTTGCAATTGATTTATATCAAGAAACACTAACAGGAGGCTCAAGAAATGATCAAAACTGTACTTGGGGTGGCTGAAGTAACAGCCATGGAAGGGGTCAGGATGTGTTGCAGGGGAATTTTCCTTAATTAGACTTTCCTACTTTACAGATTTACTTAAAATAAACAGAGAAATTTATGTGTACTATAGTTTACTATTTAACAGTCTTTATTTAACTTTTGTACATAGGAAACCATTAGAAGATTTAATATCTTTAAACACTAATGGCTACAAATGTATAAACCATACAAAATGAAAATGTTCAAATCTCTTGCTAAATAAGAGGACATGTGGAGTCCTAGTTCGTCCTTCCCCTATATCTCACCCTTGGGGGTATTTTCAGGAATAAGTAGAATATTATAATCACCAGAGGGTTCATTTTAGCCCCTTAAATGTAGTGGGATTGTCAAAGATTTACATAAGCTTTCAGCAGTTTTCCTCATTTCAATTACAATAGGAATTCAGTTGCTTTAGCCTTTTTAATTTTCAATGTGCATACAAAACCTGATCTGAAAATAAAAAATGTACATCAGAACTTCAACGCATTCATCTCACATCTTCAGGTTGTCTTGCCTAAAAGGAACAAAAACTATTTGGTTCCACAATTCTCTTGCTTTCCTCACCTCACAGCTCTGTCATATTCCAGTCTCAGAGCCCAAGTGCTCAGGGAAACCAGAGCCAAAGGGCTGCTCTATTCAGGCGTAAAGGACCCAAAGGAAAGAAACACAAGTATTGGAATCAGCTCAGATGAGCAGCCTGCTTCCCACAGGACAGAAGGAAAGCCATTTTCAGAAGGTTCCACATTCCAGACTCCAGGTTGAGACAGAACCCCTGGAGTGGGTCAGTCCCTGGGGAAGGAGGGAGGGACACCTGAGCAGCCCCAGGAATGAACTCAGGGAGCTCCCACACCCTCCTCTCCCCGGGGAATAATGGAAACGCTCCCTCTCTCAGGCTTCATCTCAGTGAAGAAACTCTCGGCTGGATTCACTTTAAGGTTCTGACCCAAATGAATTCCCAATTCACGAACCCTAACCCGGACACAAAACTCAGTCCAGTGTTTGTAGGATGCAGCAAAATCACACAAACCCAATATTAATGTACATAGGAGAAAAGTGTAAAGCATTTTTCTATTCAACCAGGAAATCTACAAATATTATTTTCAGAAAACAATTATATTAACTAATAATTATTTCCACAGCAACAAACTGTTGTAGAAACCATTAATCATACTTGAACAATTCTGGTGTTCCAGTCTAAGCCCTGGAATTCTGTTCACATTCCCCTCAACGCCCTAAAGAAAAAATAAAGAAGAGACCTCAGAATCTCACTCCTCCTGAGGAGGAAAATGAGAAACAAGAAGTTTAAACACATTCACTGTAATACTGGAATATTTTGTTTTTCTGAAATTCATTTGTCTTTCCTCCTTGGAAATATTGTATACTGCGTTTCAAGATTTATTAATTATTTTATAGTTATTGAAAAATGGAGACTTTAAAAAACTTAATACATCTTTTGAGGCTGACAGACTCAAGGAGAGGCAGTGCTGACAGGACAGATCACCCAGGAAAGTTTCCAAAGAGGAGCCTCCACCGCATTCCCAAAGGATGTCTGTGCCCAGGGCAGGTCCTGAGGGAGAGGAACAGGGATTTCATACAACGTATTCAACGTGATTATTCTTGGCTTTCCTCTCATGTAAAATATTCAGAGACAAAATATAAATATTTGAAAAGGAGCCACCCTTGACTCTGAAATTTCCTTCAAAGTTTGTTTCTGGTTTATAAACCAAGCTTTATCATTTGTTAACTAACACTCTTTCCCCACAAACCTAAAAGCCTCTGAAAGAACTTGTTTCATGCCTTATATCCAGAACCTATGGTGCCTTGATTAATTTTGAGCTTGATTAAGTGTGTTTTGAGTCTAGAGTGCCTAGTAGAAAAGGGAGACACAAAAGCTAGTATTAACATATGGTCTCTCAGAAAGGCATGATTGAAATAGTGGTCCTCTGTGTCTTTTGCTAGGTTTGTGTTTCTGACACTTTATCTAACCATATAGGCCTCAGTTGACTTATTAATAGTGTTAAAATAATTAATAAAATGTCTTAGTTGACCTAAGCAAATTTTATTCATACTTCATGAAGGGGCAGTTTCTATTCTCAAGAGTACTGACAACTGCACACAAGGGGCAGTGCAGCTGTGGTAGGGGAAGGCATTCAGGGAATAAGGAGTTTTTGGTGTCAGTTCATTGGCTGGGGTTGCACATCTGACCTGATTAAGAACAAAGAAATCATTGTGGCAGCTGAGGATTGATGGCAGCTGAGGATTGGCTCTGGGGTCTAGCCAGATATACTGTGTTTCTGCTCAAGCGGAGCATTTATAGGAACAGGAAAGGTATCTAAGTTTCAGTTTGCTGATATGGCTTACCAAACAGAAGCGGCTCCATCTTGGGCATAGAAACTTATTTCAACAAAACAGACTAAAAAAGTATTACAGAGTTTGCTAAGGAGTAAGGAATTTGTATAGTATTACTAAGTTACTGTATGGAAACACTTAAAACAATGTCAACTACACTGTAAGAAATGTTCAAATGCTTAGATAATAATTGAGAAGGAAAATATAATACTGGATAATTAGGAACAGCCTCCCACTCACCGGTAGAACATGTCTTATTCTGTTGAAGAGAAAAATGTTACATTCCTGCACCACCAGACAATGCTGTTTGCTGACTGTGATGGAAACAGCAGAACAAGATCAAAAGACGTTTAAAATCATGTCTCTAAAAAATGGTAAAAGAGAAGAAAGTCCAATCCACAAAATGACCAAACATCCAAACGATTATTATTACCAATCACAGAATTATATTTACTGCCTCACAGACACCCAATAGAGAGGAACATCTGGCTTCATTAAATATCAGTCAAATCACCTGACAGCAGTTCAAATTCTATAATAAGCCCTTTTGAGCACCCTTACTGATACACCTACAGTCATTTATCATTTGCAGTTGTTTGTTACTACAAGTTAATATACTGCTCTTCTCTATCACTGCAGGCATGTCGTGGTGGTTTTGGCAACAGGGTATTGAGAGAAACATGATTTATGTTTTTGTTATTATGAGTGAATGAGTACTTTAATCACAAAAACTTAAAACTATATGAGAATGAAAATTAGTGATCCAAGATGGTGGAGCAGATACACGCTGCCTGTCTCATCCTGTGAACACATCAAAATTACAACTAAATTATAGGACAATCAACCTGGAGAACCATCTGAAGTCTACCTAAACAGAAGCTTTATAACTAAGAATATAAAGGAAGAAGCCACGAGGAGACTGGTTGGAGGGGTGGATACACGAAACAGGCTGACCCCAAACCTCCTGTGGCGGATGAAAATTGGGAGGGATATTTTGGCCATAGAGGTTACCCCTGGAGGAGTCAGGGACCCTACCCCCTACCAGCCTCCCCAGCCCAGAGTACTGGTGCCAGGAAGAGGAGCCCCCACAACATCTGTCTGTGAAAAACAGTGGGGATTCCGACCTTCTGGGTGGGATGGTAGACTACAGGAAACCCAGATGTCCCTTTAAAGGGCCCACACAGGCACTCACCCTGGTTGGTCACTGTGCTGGACATGAAGGATCACTTTGTAGCTCCTACCAGGTACTCCCTGGCTGGTCACAGGCAGCAGCTGACCTAGGCCTACACTGGAGCCCCTCCCAAGAGGCCCCAGAACCAATATACAAGGTCAGGCAATTAAGTTCGCAAACTCATCCTAGAAAAAGTGCTACATACCTCATTGCTGAATATCACTACAGCCACCTTCGAAGTACTCCCCTTGGGAAGCTATGCACTGATGCCAGCACCTCGTTCACCCTTCAAAGCAATTTTGGAACTCTTTCTGGAATGGCCATTACAGCTGCTGTTGGAGTATGCTTGATGTCCTGAATGTCATCAAAATGTCTTCCCTTCAATATTTCCTTTATTTTTGGGTAAAGAAAGAAGTCATTGGGGGCCAGATCAGGTGAGTAAGGAGGGTGTTCCAATACAGTTATTTGTTTACTGGCTAAAAACTCCTTCACAGACAGTGCTGTGTGAGCTGGTGCATTGTCATGATGCAAGAGCCGTGAATTGTTGGCGAAAAGTTCGGGTCATCTAACTTTTTCACACAGCCTTTTCAGCACTTCCAAATAGTAAACTTGGTTAACTGTTTGTCCAGTTGGTACAAATTCATAATGAATATTCCCTCTGATATAAAAAAAGGTCAGCAACATCGTTGCAACACATTCTTGAACTTAATTGTCAGACCTCGTACTTGGAGGTTGGCTTCAGACCACAGCAGAGCACCACCCAATTAGCCTCACAAGTGGCACACCCAAAGCGCAGTCTCAACAGGCACCAGAGCCCACGGGGATGAATCCTGCTCCATGTGGTAAGCCCCCCCCCCGCCCCTCCCCAGAAGCCCAGAAGCTGTGACATGGCCAAACTCCATAGCCAGTCAGCCTGAGGATCAATCCCACTCACTGATGTGCCTATAGTAATCAAGGTTCAAATATAATGGGAGGGCACACACAACCCACACAAAGGATACTCCTGGAGCACCCAGTGCAGGTAACTAGGGAGATTGTGCCACTGGGCCCCACAGGGCACCTAGTACATGAGGCCACCCGGCAAGACTGGGAGGTATAGCTAATACATAGAAACAAACACAGAGAGACAACCAAAATGAGGAAACAAAGAAATACATCCCAAATGAAAGAACAGAAGAAAACTTCAGAAAAAGAACTAAACGAAATGGAGGCAAGTAACTTACCAGAGACAGAACTCAAGGAACTTAGAACTTCAACAAAGAGATAGTACATGTGAAAAAACTAACATAGAACCAGTCAGAAGTGAAGAATATAATAATTGAAATGAAGAATTCACTAGAAGGAATCCCCAGCAGACTACATGAAGCAAAGGATGGAATCAACAATTTGGAAGACAAGGTAGCATAAAACCCGCAATCGGAAGAGTAAAAGGAAAACATTTTTTGAAAAATGAGGATAGTTTAAGAGACCTCTGGGGCAACATCAAGTATAATAACATTCGCATCATAGGGGTACCAGAAGAAGAGAGAAAGCAAGGAATTGAGAAACTATTTGATGAAATAATTGACTGAAAATTTTCCTAATCTGATGAAGGAAATAGACATACAAGCCCAGAAAGCACAGAGAGTCCCAAACAAGATGAACCCAACAGGCCCACACCAAGAAACATCATAATTAAAATGCCAAAGGTTAAAGACAAAAAGAGAATCCTAAAAGCAGCAAGAGATAGGCAACAAGTAACTTATAAGTGAGCTCCCATAAGATTATCAGCTGATTTCTCAACAGAAACTTTGCAGGCCAGAAGGGATTGGCAGGAAGTATTCAAAGTGATGAAAGGCAAGGAGTTTTCACAAATGTATAATTATACTGCCATAAAAAGATTTAAAACATGCCATCACCCCCAAGAGAACATGATTGTGATGCCCGTTTGAAAGAAAACACTTCAATACAAAAGTTAATGTTATAAAAAATAGATTGAATTCTTTTGTTCTTTATAAAAACTCGTACCTATTACTTTTGTTTCCCATTCTTATATGACATGTGCTGAAAGTCAAAGCATATGGAAATGAAACCTTTGAAAAGCAAAATGGGCTGTGGGCTGTGTGGATCAACATAAAAGACTTCCAGCCATTCCTGCAACAAAAACACTGAAAATCTCTCATATCTCCTTTTATACTCAGTTAGGATGTTACTCAAAATGACATCTTCTCTACAGCTCACCTCAATTATTCCTTGGATGACTGCTCTACACATCCATAGCTCCTTGTGGTGTTTCCACTGGGAAATCACAGTAGACTTGCATAGATGTCACCCTACTCATAGATTAAACTCAGGATGGGCTAGAATGGTGCATGTGAACTTAGGTGTTTCCATGAATGGGAGGAACTCCATGGTGTAATGAGAGATACACTGTGTCACTCAGTGTGTACAGCAGCAGAGTGAAAATGTCAAATACTGTAACATTTTTTAAATTTAAAGCTTGATGAAAATCCTGTCAGAAATGATGATACACTCTAAAAGACACAACAAATATCTTTGGTCCAGATCAATAGCAAATCCCAATCAAACATAACAATGCCCAAACTCTTTATTCTTTATACAAAATATTCTTAATACAAAATGTTTCACAATTGCAAAAATAAAGACAAACCAAATATATATCTCTATCTTTATGGGTAATCTTTACTGTTAATCACAGAAATGCAGGAATCTGTTGCTTTTTGTATTTACTTCCACACCCAAGCAGTTCCTAAAACAATGTTTAGATATATTACATGGTAAAAATTCAAATTATCAATAATCACCAAGGCCCATACCCTGATAGCAAGGATATATACACACACAGCCTCCCTATTGATGTCACATCAATTTTTACTTTCCTTCAATGCCCTTATTTCCAACCTATCAACTAGAGCTTTACCACCTGTTAACCATCTCTTTTCCCACAAAAATATAAGCACCAGGACTGCAAGAACAAGTTCGTCTTCATGTCACTACATCCAAATACTGCAGTGCCTTGATTATTTCTGCTAAATTGGGTTCAATGACTATAAAGTGTCTGGGAATGAGGGGCGTTGAAATATTAGCATCAAGAGCATAATCTCGAAGCAGGAAATGCTTGATTGGACCTGTGGTCCTGTCTTTCTCCCTTGCTAGGCTTGTGTTCTCTCACAATTTACTAAACATATAAACCTCAGTTGAGTCAAATAGAAGATATTAAAAATATAATTTAGTATATTAAGAAGCAACTTTATATATTTTAACTGAGGTACTTTATGGTAAACTGTGTCACCATAGGAAACACACCATAAGGTGGAAATGCAAACGCTTTTCCAAAGGACCAGGAGCTGGCCTTGCACTCATTGCAAGGTCAACTCTTTTCCTGTTGAAGAAAAAAATGTCACACACCTCCTTCATTAAAAATAAGCAGTGACCATAATGAACTAAGATATTTATAGGGGTATTTTTTAACCATATATTTAAAAATGATTTTTAAAAAAGTTCTAAATTATAAAAATGACCAATATTCCCCTCTTCTTGATAATATGACTAACTGGGGCTTCATACTAATTAAGTTTAGCTCCAGAAGGCAAAATCATGTAAGTCATTTTCAGCACCCTGTTAACTGTTACACACAGTTTGTGGTCATTCTTATTAGAATTCATTATTTCCCACTTTTTGAGTACAGGCTGTGGGTCACTGGCACAGGGCAATGATGAAAACCATGAATTGAGTTTTTGGTATTAATGAATGAGAAATGAAATTCATGACAAAATTGTAACTATAAAAGAATACAAAATAAAATTTGCCTGAAAAAAACCACCTGAACTTGTATGCATGTAATATTGACTCATCATATACGATGATTAAATGAAGAAAACTGCAAAGTTTATCTCAGAATTCATAATTATAATGGAACGTTTTCATATATCCTTCCAACATGTGAAAACACAATATTAGTTAGCATTTGATCACTTACTGTGTCTCCCAGCAAATAAGACCTAGCCAGACCATCATCTCTAATGCGTTTTTTGGAGCAAAAATTAATATAAGACCCGGTCTTATTTTAATATAAGACCGGATCAATATAATGTAATATAATAATAGGACAGGACAGGACAGGACAGGACAGAATACCTGGTCTTATATAATGTAATATAAGACCAGGTCTTATATTAATTTTTGCTCCAAAAGACGCATTAGAGGTGATAGTCCAGCTAGGTCTTATTTTCGGGGAAACATGGTAGAAAACAATTAAAAATATTTCTATGAAATAACTGGAAAAGTTTTCCTTTGACAGAAAAATGTACATTTAATCACATACAATCAAACAAGTGAAAACATACTGAGGGATTACATTCGGCTACAAGTAACAGGAAACACCCACAGGCTTCCGACAGGAGGAAGGTGCTTGTTCTCACATGCAAATACCAGACAAAGGCAGCCAGGATACAATGCACCACAGAAACAACCTCCCATGTTCTTTTTGAATGAATCGTTGTAGATGTCAAGAAAACCTACTGAAACTATTAACAGCATAAGGCATTTCCTGCACAAATTTGACCTTATATGGATCTATTAACAATTTAGAAAAGAAGGGGATCAGACAGTACTTCCAAGGAAGAAAGTCTGAATCAGTTTCCTGGTGGACACAAGAGACCTTATAGAAAAATCCAAACTCTGATGGATCTTTGATGTGGATCTTTTGAAGACATCAGTGAAAACACACACCTCTAAAAAGATGGAAATCAAAAACTTGGTGGTGGTTTTGAGGATACTTTTGATAAGAAAAGCAAAGAATCTGGAAAATGGGCTGAAAGATGATTTCCTCAAAGCTCCTATGTATCTATCTGTCGCCTGGTTTGGTGGCTTCAAAATCTGACTAATGCTTTTATTTTTTAAGATTTTTATTAAAATGCAGCTAACATACAATATTATATTAGTTTCAGGTGTACATGACAGTTATTCAAAAGTACGCACATAGTTATTACCATATTATTGATTATATTCCCTATGCTAAAGAAGTGATCACCATGGTAAGTCCAGCAACCATACCACGCTATCACCATGTTATTGACTGTATTTCCTATGCTGTATATTATATCCCCAAGACTTATTTGCTTTATATCTGGAGTTTTGAACCTCTTATTCCCCTTTATCTCCACCCCCATTTTAATTTTTAAATTATAGTTGACATTCAATGTTATTTTACATTAATTTGAGGTGTACAGCATAGTGGTTAGACATTTGTATAATTTATGATTTCCCCTGACTAGTCTAGTACCCACCTGGCACTATAGTTATTATATTATTATTTATATTCCCTATGCTTTATTTTACATCTCCATGACTATTTTATAACTACCAATTTGTATTCCTTAATCCCTTCAACATTTATCACCCTGCAGCCAACCCCCCTCCCATCTATCACCCTGCTTAATTTAGTACCTATCTGATACCATATGTAGTCATTACAATATGATTGACTGTATTCCTTATGCTAGACCCTACATCTCTATAACTACTGTGTAACAACCAATTTGTACTTCTTAATTCCTTCCTCTTTTTCACCCACCCTCAACACTTCTCCCATCTGGCAACCATCAAAATGTTCTCTGTATCTATGCCTTTGTTTCTTTTGTTCTTTAGATTCCACTTCTAAGTGAAATATGACATTTGCTTTTGCTGACTTAATACACTCAGCACCTTACCGTCCAGATCCATCCATGTTGTCACAGATGGCAAGATTTTATTCTTTTTTTCATTGTATACACTCGTATGTACCACCTCTTCTTTATCCATTCATCCACTCAGGGACACCAAGGTTGCCTTCATGTCTGGGCTATTGTAAATAATGCTACATTGAACGCGTGGATCAGCACATGCCCCTCAAAGTAGTGTTTTAGATTTCTGTGAAATAATACCCAGAAGTAGGATTACTAGGTCTTTCTTTGTCTCTTGTTATACTCTTTGTTTTAAAGTCTATTTTGCCTGGTATTTGTACCCTAGCTTTTTGTTTGTTTCAATTTTCGTATCTTTTTGTATCCTTTTACTTTCAGTCTGTATGGGTCTTTCAATCTGAAGTGAGTCTCTTGTAGGCAGCATATATAAGGGTCTTGTTTTCTAATCCATTCAGCCACCTATCTTTTGATTGGAGCATTTAATCCATTTATATTGAAAGTAATTGTTGATAGGTATGTAGTTTGCCATTTCATTATTCATATATATATTTTTTTCTATCTTGAAGTAATCCCTCTAAGATTCCTTGTAATACTGGTTTGGTGGTGAAAAACTCCTTTAGCTTTTTCTTGTCTGGGAAGCTCTTTATCTGTCCTTTGATTCTAAATGATAGCCTTGCTGGGTAGATTAATCTTGGTTGCAGGTTCTTGTTTTCCATCACTTTGAATATTTCCTGCCATCACTTTGAATATTTCCTGCCAATTCCTTCTGGCCTGCAAAGTTTCTATTGAGAAATCAGCTGGTACTCTTATGGGAGTTCCCTTGTAGGTAACTACATTTCTCTTGCTGCTTTTAAGATTCTTCCTTTTCTTTAACCTATGGCATTTTAATTATGATGTGTCTTGGTGTGGGCCTATTGGGTTCATCTTGTTTGGGACTCTTTGTGTTTTCTGGGCTTGTATATTTCCTTCACCCGTTTAGGCAAGTTTTCCGTCACTGAGTCTTTAAATAAGTTTTTAATTCCTTTCTCTCGCTCTTCTCCTTCTGGTATGCCTACGATGTGAATGTTGTTATACTTGATGTTGTTGCAGAGACCCCATAAATTCTCATTTTAGGGGATTTTTTTTTCCCCGCTGTTCTGATTGGGTGTTTTCTACTACATTATCTTCTAAATCACTGATTCAATCCTCTGCTTCATCTAATTTACTGTTGATTCCCGCTAATGTATTCTTCATTTCAGTTATTGCAGTCTTTATTTCTGATTGGTTCTTTTTTATGTTTTGTATCTCCATTTTTATGTTTCCTATCTCTTTGTTAAAGTTCTCCCTGAGATTAGTGAGCATCCTTATAACCGGTGTTTCGAAGTCTGCATCTTGTCTCCATTTTGTTTGGTTCTTTTTCTGGAGCTTTGTTCTGTTCTTTCATTTGGGACATGTTTCTTTGTCTCCCCATGACTAATGCTTTCTTAACTTCTGCCTTCCAAATGCATGCAAGGCTATTGGTGAATTCTAACATGACACCATAAAGGGAATGGTTCTGAAAAACCTAATTCCTAATATTACCCATGAGGGGGGATATCTACAACTCTAGTTTTATCCTATGACAAGTCTCTTTTCTTAAAGTCTATTCACCATATCTAGGCAAAAGGAAAACAAACAATAAAGGCCCACATAGGAAAACAATAATTTACCTGACAGTATATTCTTTATATTATACAAAATAGTTTATTCCAACTAATTATTAACATGGAAAATAAAAAAATGTTCTTATACTTGCCACCCCCCTATGTCCCCCCCTCCCAAAAAAATACTTTTTCAGTAAGAAAGTTAGGATATATACAATGAACTAGGCATATCCAGGAACTGTCACTAGACTAGTAGGAAAACCCCAACAAATAACCAAACTGTCATTTTTTAAATAATGCCTTAACATATAACAAATAAAATTTTATACAAAAATTAACTTCATATTACAAATGCACATCAATTAATTTCTGGATCCAACAGTTCAAAATGGATAGAGAAAATATTTTTAACTGATTTAAGGAAAAAGCACTACCTATTAATCTTGTGTACTATTGTTGAAAGATGACTCACAAAATCATCTCATCATAATATTCGTTTCATAAATTAGTAAAACTCCACATCCCAATGATGTACTTTTGGAAAGAAGCTTGATAAACACAATATATTTACAAATTTAATAACAACTCTTTCCTGTGGAAAGTTTTTTGGAACATTATACATGGTTTAATTTCCATGAAGCTTTCTCATGATACTCCATTTATATCTGTTTTGGTAAAAGTTTTCACTTGTAAGGAAGGATATGAACCAATTGAAGTCTTTCACACACTGTTTACATTCAAGAGATTTTATCCAGTGAGCACTTTCATACCTTCAGAAAAAACGGGGATTAAAGGCTTTCCCACGTTGTGAATATTCATATAGTGTTTCTACAATGTGTATTCTCCTGTGTCTTCAAATGGTTTTGTGACAAATGAAGGCTATACTAATGTTCATATTCATCTGGTTCTCTCCAGTGTGTTCTTTAATGTATTCCAAAGTAACTGGGATAAATGAATGCATCACTACTTTTTTTTGCACTCAGTTTTTCTCCACTGAGATTTCTTTCATGAATTTGGAAACTTAGAAGTGAAAGCTTTACCACATTTTTTACCTTCACAGGGTGGGTCTCTTCTGTGTGAGTCCTTGTGTGTGTGTGTTTAGTAAGAAACTGTAACATCCTCAGACTTTATTGCATTCTTTACATTAATAGTCTTTCTCTCCAGCACGAGTACTTTTGGGTGTTTGTAAGCAACAGTAATCTCTATAGGTTTTACCACTTTTTTCTTCATTTATAGAATCTCTCTAGTGTGATTTTGCATGTTTCTGAAAATAGCTAAAACATTTGACTGTTTTATTACATTTTTACATTCACAGGGTTTCTGTCCTGTGAGTCATTTTGTGTCTTCGTAAGGAACTCTGATCTGTGTAGGCTTTCCTACATTGCTTACATTCATAGGGCTTCTCTCTAGTATGGATACTTTCATGTCTTTGAAGATGTCTGAGACAACCGAATGCTTTTCCACATTCCTTACATTTATAGGATTTCTCTCCTTCTTGAGTCCTTTCATGTGCTTTCAAATTTTTATAATATCTGAAAGTTTTACCACATTGTTCACATTCATAAGGTTTCTCTCCAGTGTGAGTCCTTTCATGTATTCGAAATGAACTGGGAGAAAGGAATGCTTTCTCACATGCCTTACATTTATAAGGTCCTTCTCCAGTGTGAGTGATCATGTGTGCTCGAAGGCTTGAGAGTTCACATAAGGCTTTCCCACATTCCTTACATTTGTAGGGTTTTCCCCTAGTATGAGTTCTTTCATGTCTTCGAAGATAATGAAGACAACTGAAGGCTTTACTACATTTTTTACATTCATAGCGTTTCTCTCCAGTGTGAGGCCTTTCATGTATTTGAAATGAACTGGGATAAATGTATGCTTTCCCACATTTCTTACATTCATGTGGCTTCTCTCCATATTTCTGATACTCACAGGGATTGTGCCCAGTGTGACATCTGATGTACCTCTCACCAGATGACTGCTGCATGAAGACTCTTCCACTCATACTGTATTCCCATGGTTTTACTCCACTTTCTTCACTTTCACAGATTTTCTCTTCCATGTGACTTCTGTAAAAACCAAGATGCATATTAGTAATGATTTATTTACTAATAATTTTATATTTTGTAGTATATTTGAACTATATTTTTATGATTTATAGCAACAGTGTAAGTTTTCTGCTTTGTTTAAATTGTTTGGATTAAAGATACTGAATTTTCCACAAGAGAACTTCACCTTTACTGTTATCAAAACAGTGATATCACATATAGAGATTATTAATATTGTTTCCTAGTGAACTATTTTGTAAACACTGACCATCTATGTCATATATAAGTAATTTGGTAAAAATTTTCTAAGAAGTAATAAATTTGAAGAAGGGGTACTTTTATTTTCTTCTTTTTAAAATTTGGAACATAGCAGGATTCTCAAGTGTAAACTGCTTTCTATTGTGAGTGTGACTCACCCCGGTTTTCTCCCCTGGTTTTTGTACTGATCTTCAATGTCATAATCTTCCAATTCTTTCCCTAAAAGCAGACCCCAAAAGATAATTCCGAAGTATTAGAAAGTATAGAAAAATTATTAGATTCTAGTTCTATGATGAGCTGTGACTATCCCCAGTTTATTTATCAATGTCCTTCCTCCATTTCCACCATTCTTGCTGATGGGCAAGAAACACCTGGCCTCTAATTAACAAGGTGAAGATTAAGTTGTCATCCTTACCTACTGAGGCCAGGTCCCTGAAGATTTCCCACATCACATCTCTATAGAATTTCTTCTGTGAAGAATCCAGTAAGGCCAACTCCTCCAAGGTGAAGGTCACAGCTACATCCTCAACGGCCACTGAGTCCTAAAACATCCCAATATATGTGATTCATGGGACTGACAGCACTGGGCATCTAGACTCCATTTGTAGGAAGGTTACACATGATTCTGTCATCACCAAACATTTATCCTATGATTTGATCATCAGAAACTTACTCTCAGCCCACACTTCCTCATTAATTTAATAGCATCATGAACATAGGGAAATTATACATTTTTACTGTGATCACATTATATCCTGTTTTTTCCTAATGGCAGGGTGCTTAGCATGTTGAGAAATGACAGAAATGCTATATAGATGAAACAAATATTATCATTTTAAGACCGTCATTCCGTGTGATAAAAATTATTTCATCTCTTTCCATATTCCTTACTATTTACAGCACTCCATGAAGCAGTGGGTCACATCTACATGAGATTTCAGTGAATAAAAACATAGTGAAGGCCGGCCTGGTGGCTCAGGTGGTTGAGCTGTGTGCTCCTAACTCTGAAGGCTGCCAGTTCGATTCCCACATGGCCCAGTGGGCTCTCAACCACAAGGTTGCCAGTTCGATTCCTCGAGTCCCCAAGGGATGGTGTGCTCGGCCCCCTGCAACTAAGATTGAACACGGCACCTTGAGCTGAGCTCCCTCCCAGATGGCTCAGTTGGTTGGAGCACGTACTCTCAACCACAAGGTTGCCAGTTCGACTCCCGCAAGGGATGGTGTGCCGTGCCCCCTGCAACTAGCAACGGCAACTGGACCTGGAGCTGAGCTGCGCCCTCCACAACTAAGATTGAAAGAACAACAACTTGAAGCTGAACAGCACCCTCCATAACTAAGACTGAAAGGACAACAACTTGACTTGGGGGAAAAAAAAGTTAAAAAAAAATATATATAGTGAAGAACTGGAAGCTTTTTCTTCTATTCCTATCACCAAACATGAGAGTCCAGGAGACCTGTGGAAATCCAACTTTTAATCAACTCCAGCTGACTATATCATCTTACAGTCATCTACACCGTTAGAAATATAACCATACTTTGTATTATTTTGCTTAGTTTTATAGTGCCGCAGATATTGCATTTTCATCAATATAGAGACAAGATCCTCCACCAGAAAAAGATTATGACTTATTGAAGTCTCAGGTGATGGTTAGCATTTTTTAGTAGTAAAGTATTTTTAAGTAAGGTATACACATTTGTTGTTTAAACATAATGCTATCTCACACTTAATAGACTGCAGTAGAGCATAAACATAACATTTATATACACTGGAAATCCAAAATATTGATGTGACTTGCTTTATTAATATTCGCTTTATTGTGATGGTCTGAAACCAAACCCACAATATCTCTGAGGTACGCCTGTAATCAGATGCAGCTGGCTGATGAAAATATTCTTGTGGGGAAGCACTGCTTTTACCTTGTGTAATATTTATCAGACTCAGTTCTTCCTTTTTCTCTCTGTCCAATTTGGTGGGCTAGAAAGTTATTTGGCACTTAGAACTCAGATATGAGGAAGAAGGCATGACACCTTAGACCACAAAATTCCTGTCTTCATGTGTCTCAGGGCTGCTGCCAATCCATTTTTGGTACATACAGACATGCACTGAGATAATAGTAAGCCAGAAGAGCTCTTTCCAACATAACCGTAACAGTTTATCCTGGATCATGCTGACACTGAGGAACAAGTTAATCGCTGCAGAGTACAAGAAAGTTCATTGTTGTCCACAGTGGGTGGATGGTGAATGTGCTCATGATTATAAAATACATAAAGATGTCAGCAGTGCTTTCCTCCAAAAGGACATTAAAATGTTCACTCTCTAATCAGCTAAAAGTGTTTCCTGACCAGGCACCCTAGAGGCTGCCCGCCCTTCTTCTGTCATGTCCCAGCTCTCCCGTGGTGTAAAGGAGCATGAGAGCTCAGCCCCTGCGCATGGGAGGGCAGATGATGACACCACACTTGGCCACTAGGGTATGAAAGGGGTTACAGCTTCCATAACTGAGGTCTCTGGGGAGAGGAAGGCAGGCCTCTCAAGCAGGCATGAAATAGCCCGTGAGAGGAAGGAAAGGTGCATGGACTCTTTTTTTTTTTTTTTTAATTGAGGCTAGTGGGTGGGTTAGGGTGAGCATTCACACACAAGGGCAGGAGCTTGTGTGGTTTCCATCTCTGCTACCACAAAGGCAGGAGCACCAAGGTTTTCTTATCACCTGGGTGCACAAGAGGAAAGAGGGATGAGGCTTAAAAGCTGTCAGCAGTCAACGATGGAAAAATGGAGTCAGAGACTGCTGGTTTCTGGCTGGCATTTAAGTAACTTAGAAGCTGTCAATACCGACCCCACTAAAAAAAAAAGTGAAAAAAAACACTTATTTTCTTAGATCCATCAGATAATTCTGATCACAGGATAACCCACTATCTCCATAATTAAGAAAGAGAAAACAAACATGGCATTCTGAATTATGCCCCAGATATTCAATTCTTAACATGGTCTATATACAACCAAAAAATCTATTTCAGCAGTCTCATTGAAAAAAGAACAAAGACAGAACACAATATCCATGAACCCTAGGAAAACCTGCTTTACATAGAAGATTTAAATATACTTTATGGGAATACCTGAAGGAAAAGACAAAAAAGAACGGAAGAAAGCAGTGAAGTAACAATGACTAAGATTTTCCTAAAATTAATGCTAGATGGCACACTGTAGATGCAGGAAGCTCAGAGAACACTAAATATTAGAAACAAAAGTCCAGAACCAAGTATATCATATTCAAACTAGACAAACATCCAAGAGAAAGAATATATTGAAATAAGTGAAAAGAAAAAAACACCTTAGTCATTAAAAATCAAAGATTACAATTAAATCAGACTTTTTTCAGAAACTATGGAAGCATGAAGAGTAAAGCGAAACATTTAAAGTTCTGAAAGAAAAAACTACTTTCCTAGAATTCTATGTCAAGCAAAACTTTCCTTCAAAAATGAAGAAATAAAAACTTTCTGAGACAAAAATTGAATTTTTCATTAGTACACATACTTGGAAAACCATTCAAAAATTCATCAGAAAGAATGTAAATGGTAAAGGGGATTACAAGAAAAGGAAGGTAAAATATCTTTTGTATTTCTTAAAGTTAATATAACAGATGACACTTTGTTAAAAAATAACATTATCAACAATTTGGCAAATATAAGCTATGGACACGTGAAATAAATGACAACAATGTGACAGGTACAAAGAGGAGGAAATTGGGAATAGTGTGGTCTGAGGTACTTGTATGACCAGTGATGTGGTACAGACAGTGTTACTTGACAGAGGCAGTAGATTAGTTGTAAATGTATACTGCAAACTCAAGGGCAACCACCAAAATAGTTTTAAAATATGTGTAATTAATATCCTAAGGGGAGAAAAAAAGAACCAGGTGAAATGCTCAATTAAAGCCAAAGAAGGCAGAAAAAGGAGGAAAACAAAAAGAACAAGGCCAACATACAGAAACAGTAAAACGTATGGTAGATATTAATCCAACTGAATCAATTACCACTTTAATCACATTGTCTAGGAGAAAGTCACTTTAAATATAAGACAGAGATAGATGAAAGGTAAAGAGATTTAAAAAATGTACCATGCCAACACTAATGAAAAAAACATGCCATAGGTATATGTATTTCAGACAATGCAGATTTCAGACCAAGGAAAACTCAGAGATAAAGAGGTACATTACACAGTGATAAAAGGGACCATTCTTCAAAAAGGCATAACATCCTTCGTATGTGTGCATAAAAGGAGGGGCAAAATACATGAGGTAAAACTGATAGAATGCAAAAAGAAACAGATGAATCCACTACTATCATTATACACTTCAATACCCCTTATCACGAATTATAAATTCCAGCAGGCAGAAAATCACCAAGGACAGAGGAACTCAACAGCCTGATACAACAACGGGATTTAATTGTAATCTATGAAACTTCATGAAACAAGAGCAGAATATACATTCTTCTCAAGTTTACATGGAACCTTCACCAACAAAGAATGTATTCTGGGACAAAAAGCACCCCTTAAAAATTTTGAAAGAACAGATATACAAAATCCCGTATGCTCTCACACCACATAGGCATTAATCTAGAAATTACTAACAGGATGATAGTTGGTAAAACCCCAAATATGTGGACATTCAACAACACATTTTTAATAGCACATGGGATCGAAAAAGTTTCAAGAGAAAGGAAAATTATTTTAACTACATGAAATGAAAATTAAATTTATCAATTGTTGTGAGATGCAGCAAAAGTAATGCCTACATAGAAATTTATGCCATCGAACATATATATAGTAGAAAAAAGTCTGTAATCAATAAAGTAGGCATCCATTTTAGGAAACATTTAGAGAGCAAATTAAACCTGAAGTAAGCAGAATAAAAGAAGTAATAAGAATTTTAAAAGAATTCAATGTAATTATGAAAAATCAATGGATAAAAGTAAAACAAAAAAAAGCTGGTTGTTGACAAGATTAATAAAATTGATAAACATCTAGTCAACATAACCAAGAGACAGAAATTACATCTTAAGGCCATCATGGGTAACTCCAGGTGTGAGAGATGGTCAATGAAGCCTCTATGGTGAAGACACTACCAGGTATACCCATTAACTGGCAATTTTAAGTCTAGAGACATTTATGGCAGGAGTGCCCATTCAAGGTGGGCCAATTTGCAAGTAACAGCATAAAGCAAAGTTTGTAAACAAGGAATATGTTGCCTCCCAAACATGAAAAGAATTTAGAGTGTTGTGGGTGTTGAGAAGGACTTGTAGCTATTTCTTCATGGTGTAAGGAAGGAAGTGACCTGTTTATTAAATAATTTTTTAAAATGTAACCAAGGTATCAGAGTCTTGTACTATGTCTGGGGCAATAGTTTGTCCACTTTTTGCGAGCCCCATTTTCCAATATATGTATGTCTTGAATGTCAAATGAGTGTCGAGCAAGAACATCATGAATGTCACGTCATACCTGTTCTCCTGGAGCAAGATAAACGCAGCTCAGATCCAACCTGCAGAGACTGGGGGGGGTGGTAATGGTGCTGAGGTTCCCTGAGGGGAACCAGGTAAAGGCCTGTCATGTCCTTTCAGAGGTGAAGGTGAATGGCATTTGAGAGGCTGCTGACACAGGCACTGAGCAGACCAGACTTACCTAAATCTATGAGAGCAGAATGTGTACCCGTTGCTGAGTGGATGGAGTCCGTAGTTTCCATAATGTTGGGGACTGGGAATAGGGTTTTCCTTTGCTGTGACCACAGACTCAAGGTTGTGGAAATCCAGTGTGAGGTATCATTCATTTTTTCCAGGTTTAAGAACAGGTCACATTCAGATGTTCAAAGGACAAACACTGGGAGAATCACTTCTTCCTAATAGGTTTCTTATAATGGCTTTCAATCCTTCAGGGTCCTCTTTAATTTACACTAGACCATATTAACTAAATTAAGTCAGGAGTATAAACCATGGAGTCCCATTTTGTGAAGCCAATTTGGAAGTGAAAATTTAACTGAATTTTGAATTTCTGAATTATGGGTTCTGAACTTTCCTGCTCACTAGAGGATATTTTAGGAGAATGGGTGCTATGACTATGGGAAAAGGCAAGGATTTCTGATGGTTAAGGTGAAGTACACCCTATGTCCTCTATATTATATTCAGTAATTCCCCTAAGAACTTGGGGGACCTTGCTTTAATTTACCGAGATCCCAGGTAAACTGTAATTTGAGACTTAGCACTGAGTAATTGTGTGAGGGTTTGTCAATTACTGTTACAGGAGGTGGCAATATTCATTCAAAACCTGTTTTAGAGGCTCAAAAGCTAAGGAGTCCCCTTTTACCTTTTTTCATTATGTAAATTCCTTTAGTATATTTTGGATTTACCATTGGGTCAAATTGTGAACCCTTTTTAATACCCTTTTCCTTTTGTTCCCTCTCCTCGTGTCCTTTCCTATTTTGTATGTTAGGTCACTGGGTAAACATTGGCGGACTTTCTCAATGTGCACAAATTACACTGAGTGCACCTACACTGTGGATGTAAAACTCAAAAATAAGGTCTAAATATGTTGAGGCCTAAGAAGCCACAACCAGAACCTTAGGAAGGGCGGCATCATCATCATCATCATCATCATCATCATCATCATCATCATCATCGTCGTCGTCCCCCACCCCCATGCAGGGGCCAGTCCACATTCCCAGGGCTCCGTAGTCTCTCACTATAAAGGGTACCCTCCACGGTTGGTGTGAGCAGGTAGGACACCTGCAGTTGAGGCTCCCCAGGAAGAACCACTGGGCCTTCAAGTACAGTTGACCTTTCATTGATGCAGAGCTTAGGAGCGCTGTGCAGCTGAAAATACTGTTAACTTTGACTTCCCAAAAACTTAACTGCTAATAACCTACTGTTGACCAGAAGCCTTAGCAATAATATAAACAACTACACGTATTATGTATTATATACTGTTTTCTTACAGTAAAGTAAGCTAGAGAAAGAAAATGTTAAGAAAATCATATGGAAAATACATTTATAATATTGATCGAAAAAAAGTGCTATATGAGAGCCCACACAGTTCAAACCACTGTTGTTCAAGGGTCACCTGTACTTCCCTTTGTCGGCTAAAGGCGGCCTTATCTTGAGTCACTGACCTCAGGCCTCTGCTTTGCACTGGAGTTGCTTTGGAACACAGTTGATATTCTAAATAACAAACCCAGTGTTTGAACAATCCAGCAAAATCATATGAACCCAGCATTTATGTAAAAAGGAGGGAAGAAAATATTAAGACACCTTTACAAGTTCAACAAGAAAACCCCAAGTATCTATTACTTTCAGAAAAGAAGCTGTTAGTTTTTATTTCCAAGTAAAGAAATTGGTTTGTAAATAATTAATCTGCTTGAAAACTTCTGCTCTGCAAGGCTAACCCAGGAATGTTAAGACGGAGGGATTGTAATAGTGGCACTAAATCTTCTATTTTTGAGATTGGGACCTCTGGTATAATTCAAATTAATAAGTGCAATTAGCTTGGGAATTTTTGAAAGCTTTCTTTTCTTTGGCTCTTAATGATTCTGCTTGCTATACGTTTACTACGCCGTTTCAATGTTTCTATTTACTTAGGCCCATTGCTAGCCAAGTGAGTTGGGAGAGGTTTTGCATCTGTATGGGACCCACTCTCCCGGCTCCAACTTAAATCTACATAACCTATGCAAAGGCTGTGATAACCAGCTTTATCGCACCTCCCCCCACCCCCAACTACAGGAAAACATAAAACTTGTGACCAAACAAAGACTCAACGCAGTAGTTTGCAGCAGACTGCCCAGCCGACCCTCCTCTTACTTGAACAAATCTTCTATATTTCTGCCTGACTCGTGAATTCTTTCACGGCCCACGAGCCAGCAAACACAAGGAATTTTATTTGAAACCACCCGAAAGTAAAGAACAGGCCTCAGAAACTTACTACACCTCCCCAGGGGAAGAAAAGAGTGCAAGAATTCTATCCAAACGAATGTACTACGGGAATATTTTATTTCTTCTGAAATTTACTGCATTCTTGCCTGTCTGGAACTATTTACACTGTATTTTAACTTCTACTGATTACACACATTTTACTCCTATTGAGAAATTGAGATTTAAGTCAATAAATCTTTTCAAAGGTGACAAACTCAGGGAGGGACAGTGCTGACAGGAGAGATCACCCAGGAAAGGTTCCAAAGTGGAGGACTTCCCATAGGATGTCTGTGCCCAAGGCAGGTTCTGGGGGAGAGGAACTCGGATTTCATAAAGCGTATTCCAGGTGGTTGGTTATTCCGGCTTTCCTCTCCCGTAAAATATTTGCAAATGTAAATCTTTAAAAAAAAGAGTAGTGCTTTGAGGAGACAGGGGTATTGTAATGATGGCACTAAATCTTCTGAGATTTGGATCTCTGGTATAATTAACAAATGGAATTTAGCTTGGGACTTTTTGAAAGCTTTCTTTCTTCGCTTCCTTTCCGCCAACTGTTAATGATTCTGCTTCCTTATACATTTACTGCGCATAGCAGTTTTAATGTTTTCATTTATTTCAGCTCAGTGTTAGCCCTGTGACTTGGGAAAGGTTTTAGCATCTGTGTGGGATCCACTCCTGACTCCAACTTAAACCTACATAACATATGCAAAGGTGGCGATAAGCGGCTTGGCTTAACTGCACCTTCCCCCACCCCAACGGACAAAGCCCAACTCAATAGAAAATTCCACTACAGGCGGAAGAAATTTATATCCTGATTAGAAAATATAAAACTTGAGACGAAACGAAGACTCGAGGCAGCAGTATCCAGCAGACTCTGCCCAGCCGACCCTTCTCGTACTTCAATAAATCTTCCTTTTATATTTCTACCTGACTCCTCCTCACCGCCTGCGAGCCAAGCAGCCACAGCATGCATGGTTCTGCCGGGAAGAGATAAATAATTAAAATATTGGGTCTGTTTGAAATGCACCCAGAGGATAAAGAGTCAATAATGATGCTGTGAATTGGAGAGGGGAAGTTGGCTTTGGGAATGCAAGGAGTAATCTGTAAAATTTAGGGACCTATTGCCAGTCCCAGGAAGAGCTGGGGGGGGGGGGGGCGGGGAGGGTGTCAAGGTCGTAGGTTTGAGACCCTGCTGCACGCCCTCTCCCCCCCCCCCCCCCGAGAAAGGACGGATTGGGGACGCCACAGACCACAGCTCCTCCCAGGCACGAACTGCGGAGACTCAGTCAACATTCTACCCTGACATCCCTCCCCATGGTCACCGCACAATCTGGGGAGACTCGGGGCTGCCCAGAGAGTCTCCCGGCCGGGCGAAGTCGCCGCGCTCAGTGATTGGACAGGATGCCCAGGTCCCAGCTGCCTGCCCAGCCCCAACGCGGCATGTCAGAGGGGACCGAGGTAAAGCGGCGCCCCCTGGGGACTCGGGTCAACTCCGGAGTTGACCATGGGGGGTGGGGGGGACAGGTCGCAGCACAGCCGGTTCCAGCCGATTCCAACCAATCCCTCGTCGCAGTCTCCGCTCCCAGCCCGGCACACTCACCATTTCTAGGTTTCCTGGGTCTCTTGGAGTCCTGCCTATGCTCAGGACCAGTGCAGATCACAGCGAGACAGAGGCTGTGGCAGAGCCACCTGGGACTGTTTACAGCTAGTGGTCCTGAGCGCCCCAGAAGCGATAAGGTACGTCCACACAAGTGTGATGCTTTGCCTCACCCACCTGCCCCAGTGGCGCTTCTGATTGGACCCTTTGTGCCTGATGGTCCGCTGGTGTGGGGAGGCGTGGCTCAGCCGAATCAGCTTCAGTCATCCCGCCGGAACTTGTCCCTGCCTAGGACATTTACAGTTAGTTAGTTAGTTAGTTAGTTAGTTAGTTAGTTAGTTAGTTAGTTAGTTAGTTAGTTAGTTAGTTATTACATCCAAGTACTAACCAGGGACATTTGCATTTAAACATAACTTTTTTTCTAGCTTATGTCTGATTCCTTAGTCTTCCCGCAGCTTTTTTGGAAGGCGTGGTCACAGGGTACACCGGAAATTCCTGATTCAGTTTCCAGGCAAAAGAGTGGCCCAGGACAGGCCACACTGGAACAAGCGGATCTTATGTCTTGTAAGAGTCAAGTGCTTGGTGTGAGGCTGCGAGGCCACTCATAGAATTCTGATACTAGTTTAGAAACTCAAGACACTTAATATGTGACCTCACCATCAGTAATACAGAGTCTGCTGCATTTTGCTCTTTCATCCTTGCCAGCACGGAACTTTCCACCCATCCCTTCCACACCCCTACTCACTTGGTCTTTAAAACAAAGAATCCAGAGCACTTGGCTTTGGTGGGACGTTGGAACCCTACTGCCCTAGCTGGGCTCAGGGACGCTTCTCAGACCAATCACAAGCTAAGACACGTGTCCATTAAGTTCTCAAGTGTACGTTTTACAGCAGAAGAAAATTTATTTTACATCCGTTTTTGCCTGTGTCCCTTGTCAAAATAATATAAATAGAGCCACTTTAAAATAGAGCCGAAGCTGCCGTGCCAGAGGAACCACCTTGCGAGTCATACCTTAAACCTTACAAGGTGAAAAACGGCAAAATAATCTTTGGACTGAGCCTAGGGCAACATTATGTCTCAAAGAACTCTTTGTAAACATAACAAGAAAGCATTTATTATGACTACAGGTCTGATGACTACCAGACTAAAAATTAAAAACATTGTTTAGAATTAGCATCACGAGGTATGTGAGCTTATCTGCACCAGTAGAAATGCCTTCCTTCTATTGATCTAATTGTTCCCCTTCCCTTTCTCATAAATACCCATTGCGTTTGTCTTCTAATCAGAATATTATTTGGGATTCTGCTTGAATTAATGATTCCTGAACAGCTATTCTTATTGATCTCAATAAATATTTGTTGCCTCTCACTTTTTCTTCTTTTTTCTTTTTTTTAATTTATCTTTTTTTTTTCTTTCTGTCATTGCCTCTCATTTTGAAAGACATTTTTACTTTTAGGATAGCACCCTAGAGAACTTAGAAAGGTAAATGGCTACCGTATCACTAGGGCAATTGATTCCTATTTTTCACTGATATGAGAAAAACAATAAATTGTTATGTAAATATGGGATGTACCTGGAAACTCCCTCCCTCAGCTTTATGGAGGTATAACTGATTTAAAAAAATTGTGATATTTAAAGATTACTACGTGATGATTTGATACACACACACACACACACACACACACACACACACACACACACACGAAGGTCTGACAATTAAGTTCACAAACTCATCCTAGAAAAGGTGCTACATACCTCATTGCTGAATATCACTACAGCCACCTTCACTTTTGACCTAACTTGTTAATGGTCCTATAATCTTTTTACTTGACTTTCTTTGAATATTTCATGATTCCCTTGCTCCTACTATAAACTTGCTAGTTATACATAAATTTCTGTGTAGTTGCATTAATGATTGAATCATGCATCTTTTGCTTAATATAGCTTAATACAAATAATTACTTTTATCGCCTCCCCCCAAAAGCTAATATATTAGAACATTTTTAATTGTTTTCACCTTTCCTGACTTTTGTATTACTGTTGTCATGCATTTTAATCTCCATGAAACATTTCTAGTGTAATTTCATAAAATAATATTCTTTAATATTTATCAATACATTAGCTTTTCCACTGCTCTTCATTCTTTTCTGAATTTCCAGTTTTCTTTTTTCCCCCCTTTCTTCCACCTCCCCCCACCCCCACATTCCGGTTCAAGCCGTAGTTTCTCAGTCTAGTGTAGGACAGCTCCCTGGCCCATGCTGGTATTATGAGCCTTGTACTCCCCCCAGGTGAGGCAGTCAGTTGCCAGTCTTCGGTTGGCAGCTCACAGCAGGAATTTCCATTTTTCAATCTGGGATTATTTTACTTTGGACTGAAGAACTCACTCTAGTATTTTCTCTAACTCAGGACTGCTAACAATGTTTCAAAACATTTCAGTTTCTTTCTTAAGCATCTTTATTTGGGGGCAATATTGCTGCTCAGTATGGAAATCTACTTTGACAGGAGATTTCTTTAACACTTAAAAATTGTCTCCATTAATGTCTATCTCATTTTACTTATATTGAGATGTCAGTGGTCAACCATTTTCTTGCTTATTTGGCCTCAGTGTTCTCTAGAATCTTTCTCATTATCTTTGGCTTTGAGATAGTGGTATGTAGCTGGCTATTCTTTTTTCTGTATTGACTTTGCTTAGGGGATGTTGGGTTAATTGAATCTGTGAATTGATGTCTTTCATCAAATTGAAACATACTTGTGTATTTTCACTTTTGATTTCATTTCCTCCCCAAGTTCTCTCTGCTTCCCTTTTGATCACATCCCACTTGTCTTTTAATTCTGTCCTGAGTTTTCCTATATGGTTCACCCTGTGCTTTTGTTGGGATATTTGCTGTAAACTGTCTTTCAGCTTAGTAACTTAGCCTTTTGCTGGATTCAATCTTGTCTTAACTTCTTATGCTTCAAATTTCAGATCTAAATATAAAACAATAGCTTTGATTTAAAAATATAGAAGAGCATCTTCACAATTGGTGAGAAATTTTTTCTTATGATACAATAAAACTTAAATTAGAAGAGAGAACATTATACCTTGGCGCATATTAAGATATACTAGGATCTAAGTTCATCAAAATTCATCAGTAAGAGAGAAGCATAGGAAAACCATAGAGTGGGATAGGAGATTTGCACTATACAGCTGATAAAGTACAGCAAGCCAGAAAATATAACTTGTAATAAAAAATATATATATTCAAAACCCAATAGAAAAATGTGTAAAAAACAAAACAACAACAAAAACAACTTGAATAGGCACTAAACAGAAGAAGATAAACAAATGGAAATAAAAAATGAAAAAAAATATTTTTAACCTCTTTAACTTTAGAAAAATGCTAATAAAAATCACAATAAGAAACTATTATATACACATGACTTTGGGGAAGAGCTAGAAGTTGAATGGTGCCAGATCTGATGAATAAGGAGATGGGGACACACCTTAATGTTTTTATTTGACAGAAATTACCATATACCAGAAGTGATGTGTGACACAGAGCTTTGTCATGATGGAGGATGATTTATGGCACACTTTAAAACACACCTTCTCTCAACCATAGCTCACACCTAACTGACTGCACCAAACAAGTTGAAACTTGTCACAAACTATTCAACATGATGCTCCCCCTATTAAAGATCCCTACCTTTCTGTTGGATGTCACTCGGCAGCAGCATTCACCGTATTTTGTGATCACAATGGAACGGCTCTGTGTCACACATTGCTTCCAGTACAGCAATTTCTGTCAAATAAAAACATTATGGTGTGTCCTCATCCACCTTATTCAGTGGATCTGGCACTGTGCCAGATCCCCAAGTCAAAATGACCATGAAAGGTAAATGTTTTGAATTGATTCAGGGCATCGAGGCAGCCACAAGAGCACAACTAAAGAGACTCATGAAAGAGGACTTCCAGAACTGCTTCAGAAAGAGGCAAGAATGATGGGATAAGTATATTTAAAGCGTGGGGGAGTGTTTTGAGGAGAATTAATGGCAATATGTCTTTTACTGTAATAATTTTTTTTTTTTTTAAACATTCACCCTATGTTTTGATCATACTGCATAGCTCCATGCTGGAAACTAATCAAATGGTCTTCAGTGGAGAGTGGACAAATCCTATGCTCTCTGCACCCAGTGGAACAACAATCAGAATTCACAAATAACAACTGACACAAACTTAAGGAGTCACCCTACGAAGCTAATAGTAATGCACTCCCAACACAGTGAATCCACTCCCAACACTATGTGGTTCCCTTCCATGCATGTAAAACACTAAAACTGGTGTAATAACGAGTGGGGAAAAGAAAAAGGAGCACATGCTAGAGAGGGACTAATTAATTCATTTAGCTATAGCCAATCAATTTTTTTCAGCAATACACAGTAGAAAAAGACAAAGGCACTTAAAGGAATGTGTGAATGACAGAAAATAAAGGTGGTTAAGAGTAAACTATATACATTGATAGCAATGTCATGTCAAAAGGAGTATACATACATACAAGTTTAAGAGATCCCAACATATGTTTACTATTGATCAAAAATCACTTGGCTAAATACACAAATAACATCAATAAGGAGTATCTAAAAGCAGTAATAAATTTTATAGGATAGTAACTATTACAGTAGATGCCAAAAGTTCACCAAACTGTGGGGAAACAACAGTGAAAAGGTCAGGAATCAAAACCTTGCCAGGTCCACGGCTGGAAGTCAGGGCATCTCCTGATGTTGTAAGCTCCATGTTGTACACAAGTTTTCAAAATATTAGAATGATGAAGAATGACCAATGACAAAATGATGAAAATTACACTGCCAACTGAGGTCTGTCTTATATATTTTTTCAGATGTACCTTAGAACTAAGCTCCTTGTTCCAGTTCCGGAGGGTTCGACAGTTACTATGATAAAAATATTGCTTATCCAGCTGAAGGGCCAGTTCCATTCGGACAAACAATACTTACTGTTCTCGCCTGGGACCATTGGCCCAAGGCCTTCTAAAGCCTGGCAACGTGCCTGTCACGTCATTCTTATATAACTTAGTTACTTCATCTCATCTGTTGATGTGGGTGAAACAGACAAAAAGACTCTTCATCACCTCATATCTCCCCCGCTGGAAATGAGACAAGGGAGAATTTTCTTAACCCTAAGCTAACCATCACCTCACATGCAGTCTCTCATGTGAGGGACAAGGGAACAAAAAAGTTAACAGACAAAAGCTAACATTATCCAATGAAGGCAAATTTTCCTAACATCTTTCCCACAACTGGCAAAACTTCTCTGTGGTCCTGTTACAGCAGAGGAGGCCATTTTGGCAGCCAGAGCAGGATGGCAGCAGAAAGCACCTCCGGGAGGAAGCTGACATTCTGTTCATTGATTTCAGTGCTGGCACATGAGTGTGTTTAGTTTGTGAAAGTTCATGGTGATGTGTCTGACTTGTACTTTTCTCTATGTAAGTTATATTTCAATAGTAATTTAGAAAAAAAGCCTGAGGTAGAAATATATACCATGATCCAGCATGCATCCATCAGCAAACAATATTGTTAAGCATAAAGGAAGAGCAGAATCATGTCTGTGATAATAATCACGTATTTGTTAAAAATTTGCAATTACATACGTTAAAATTAGGAATAATAGAAAAGTTTTAGGTGGCTACACACCAAAATATATATTAAAGTTTGGAAAGGAATATATGATAGGAGGATTGAAACACAAATGTTACATTTGATTATACATACTTGTCTTTCTGGAATACTTCATCGAATGTGTATTTACATGAAATTACATGGCCAAATATACTTAAAAAAATGTGTGCACTGTTTTTAAAATATATATATATTTCAAGTGATTCACTTCTGCCAATAGCTTATAGCATTTTTAAAGCTGATTTTCAACATTTTTACTCCTTAGGGTGCCATTCTGAGTGACTTTTTAAATATTGTATAAACATTTCATTTTAAAAGTAATTATGTGAATTTTTAAAACAATACATATAAAGACTTATTAACAAATATTTTAATAGAAACTGTCATTTGATCTTTGCAAACCCCCCTGAGTTCCATGGTATGAGCAACCCTAGTCTGTGGATCACAGAGCAATTCAGAATGATTATGCCATTTCCTCTAATACATCAATCACCTCTCCCACACACTCTACTGTGTTTCCCTGAAAATACGACCTAGCCAGACAATCAGCTCTAATGTGTCTTTTGGAGCAAAAATTAATATAAGACCCGGTCTTATTTTACTATAATATAAGACCAGGTCTTGTCTAACATAATAGAATATGAGACCGGGTCTTATATTAACTTTTGTTCCAAAAGATGCATTAGAGCTGATGGTCCGGCCAGATCTTATTTTCGGGGAAACACGATACTAATACTTACCTAATGGGTTTGTCTACTTCAGGCCCATATAATCATTCTGCACAATGCAAACATTCTTCCTTAAAGATATCAATGAAACACTACAAATATGTCGCGTCCAGCGCAACACGGGCAGTGAGGGAATGAGAAGGTGCAGTGAAGGGTTAAGAAAGAAACAGAAATCAAGAAAATTATGCACTAGGAGCCAAGGGTCTCACAGCCACAAAGGACTGAGAGCCCCGAATCAGGCCACCTTGTGGCTTTTATTGATGTACACACAAGGAAGTAGCATTGCTTTCTCCACGGTCTGTGAGTCTCATACATCGTACCAGAAAACTGATTCAAACCAATCACCCTTGCCTGCAAGCAGCCAGAACTGAAAGTCCCATGATGTCTTAATAATTGTGGTATGTGCCTCCACAGGGACAAAACCTTTATGCTGAAACTTATTGATAAGAATAAAAGGAGAACTGATGTTATCACATCATTGAATCGCTTCCCAAGCGGTTGTGGGAAGGAATATATCCACAAAGGCAGAAGCTCTCCTTAGACGGGGGAAGGTGGAGGGCTGTGCCCACCTCTATCGACCCCGTGAGTTCTCCAGGGGGTCCCCACGTGACTGTGCCTGGTTTAAGTCATTCCCCCTGTTGGGAGTCTTACCCGTCATTGACAATCCAGACATCTTTTGGGGCCAAACAGGGAGACATAAGGTGTAAGCTCAAAGGTGAAGCAAAGTCCCTGAGAGGATCAGTCTCACAGACTCTTCTTTCTTTAGGGATAGGCAAGAGGGGACAGACGCTTAGGCTGCTGCATGACAACACAAATATAATTATCCCCTTCCCAACTTCAGATGTACTGATTACTGCTTAACACCTAAGGCAAAAATGAAACTCCTTTTCCTGATGCTCACAAGTCTGGTTAGCATTTGTCGGTTTAACTACACAGCCTCACCAGGCAATCCCAAGAATTAAGGGAGTGCAAAGGCTGTGTTTTCAACCAGCAAGCAAAGAGGTGAGGAGAGACTTCCTCTCTGGTCTCAGGCAGCTAAAGGGGGCGCACAAGATGAGGCTGCCCAGAGACTCCCCCAACTTTACCTGAGACACGTGGAGTAAAGCAGGGGAATGGGATTCCTTAGATAATATCTGTGCTGGTTCTGATAATCTAAAGAACTCTGCATCACAGCTTTGAGAATCCAGGGGGCAGTGAGTGACCAGCAGCAACCTTACTAGAAGTGGAGGGCCCCAGAAGCCTACATACCCAGGGGGTTTTCTCAGAGCTCCCTCTGCCTCCCTTTTATGTGGGAGGCAGGATAGATAGCCTAGTAAATTGACAACCCCCTTCAGGGTACAAGTGAGGTGCCTCGCTGGTTACACAAGTAACAAGTGACTGTATCCAGTACCTACAGCTGGAGAAAAACAAGAACCAGTTTCTTCTAGGTAGGCTGATGCCTAGGACCAGGACCTGACCTTTAGCAAATTATAATGCAATTATAATCTCATTTGCATTGTGGTTACTGGGACTCCCATCATGCATCTGACACCATGACAGTTCCAGAGGAACCAAATAAGGAATAAAAAGTTGAAAAAGGAGGGTACCGCCCAGGGGGAGGATATGAACGAACGACATCAGTGGGACATCACCGGTTTCCTGCCCAGGAAGGGATAAAAACTCCTGATCATGATTTCCTCTGGCACAACTCAGTTCTCTGAGTTTGCCTGCACGTTCCTCTCAAGTGTCTACTTTAATTTTAAATAAATCATTTTCGCTTTCCTGCATCTACCTCACTTCTGAATTATTTTGTGCTTGGAGACAAGAACCCAGTCACCGCTGCTCCAGGTTGAGTCCTCTCTTGGACATCCCAGTGAGCCTCCTGCGACAGGAGAACGACTACTGTGCTCTGCATTCATGGTACTTACTTTCTGATCTCTGAACCTGTTCTCCAGAATTCCTCTTCCCTCCAAAAACAGCCCCAATGCCTGGGTGTACACTGCTTTACCCGGAGGTAAAACAAAGTTCGTGACTGTTGCAGACCAATGCCCCAGAGGAAGAGGGGGAATCCAGAGTTAGCATCTGGCATCACCAGATTTCAATTGTGATTAAAGTCAGGCAATTCTACTTGAATTGTTCTCAACCTGGATGTACACTGGAATCACCTGGAGAATTTTAAAAACTACTAATGGCTGTGTCCAGACGCAGAAATTCTTACCTACTGACATGGGGGCATCCTGGTGTACAGGAATTTCACAACTCCCCAGAATCTGAAGGACAGCCGAGGGTGTCCTCTAGCTGTTTTGGAGGCTGGAGGCTGTGATTCTGGATCTTTGTTTGCAGGAAACACACCAGGGGAGCTTTTAACAACTGTGAGGCCTGGGCACATTCTCACCAAGTGCATCACAATGGCTGTGGGAGGAGCCAGGACATCAGAATTTATTTTGTAAGAACTCAAAGATTTTTATTTTTTTTTTTAAAGATTTTATTGGGGAAGGGGAACAGGACTTTATTGGGGAACAGTGTGTATTTCCAGGCCTTTTTTCCAAGTCAAGTTGTTGTCCTTTCAGTCTTAGTTGTGGAGGGCGCAGCTCAGCTCCAGGTCCAGTTGCTGTTTTCTAGTTGCAGGGGGCACAGCCCACCATCCCTTGCGGGAGTCGAACCGGCAACCTTGTGGTTGAGAGGATGCATTCCAACCAACTGAGCCATCCAGGAGCTCAGCAGCAGCTCAACTCAAGGTGCCGTGTTCAATCTTAGTTGCAGGGCGAACACTTACAATTTTTAATGTAACTCATTGAAATCATGCTCTACATCTGGGAATCAGTCAGAAATTATTTAAATACATGAGATAGAAAACCCAATTAAAATTAACATAAGATAAAATAATGTAACAGATTACAGGAAGAGGGAAGAAAAGATTACTGAGAAGAAGTCCGCTCATGTTAGCAGGACTTGAGCACTAGATGTGTCCAGGCACAGACACATGCAGTATTCAAATGAGGGGGCAGGTCTTGTCGGGACCATCTCCACACCCACCCACTATGCTCTCCTCCCAGGTGGGTCAAACCCTGTCAGCTGCTCCTACACTGTGACTTCACACAGCCCTATTCCCCAGATAAAGCCCCAGATCTCACAGGTAAGAGCCCTGTGTATACCCAGCTCTACCTCCTGTTCCATAAAGGGACCTGTGCCTGGATCCTGTAGGACCAGAGAGGGCCATGTGACACTTCCTGTCCCAGGACTGAGATGTGGGGTTATGCAGATTAGCTCACATTCAAGAGTTAGAACCCCCTAGTCCTGGGGTGGAGTCAGCCCCACATCAAAGTTGTGGGCTCTGGGAGGGAGCCATCATGTTAAGTCCAGAGACCTTTATCAGGAGGTACACGTCACAGCTGTACACCTCAGAGCACTCTACACTTGTGTTTCTCAGTTTGACCCTCTGAAATCAGCCTTCCTTCCACCTCTGCTAGAACTGCTCTATCAAAAATTCAAAGAAGTCCAGAAAATGCCCCATCATTCCAAACTCACACCACTCCTTTTCCATCTTGACCTAGTGAAAGAATCCCCTACTCATGTCTGTGACTTGACACTTTTTTCCACCAAATATTGTTCATCACATGTTGACTGAATAATTACGATGTGCCAACGCTGTAAGCAGGTGGGCAAGTTCCCTCCACTCGGGACTATGAGCCATAAGCCTGCTGCCAAGTTTCTCTCCGTGTAGAATGTTCCTAAACAACATTTCCTTGTTAGGATTCTAAGGTTAACTCCATTAAAGACTCACCCAGGTAATTTTTAGGTAACAGATAAGGATGTAACAGGTGGCATAAGTGCTAATTAAATTGTAAGAAAATGTCTCGTTTGAGTTAGCATTTGGCCCAAAAAAATAATAATAAAATTTATGTTAGAATGAAATGTAAAAGCAAACTCAATAAAATTGGAATTTATGGAATCAAATTAATTTACCATTAAAAAAATAATTACCTAGAGTGTCATCTTTTCCTTGGGTGTAAATATTATAAGAAACTATTATGGCTAAGCACACTAAACCATTCCTCAGGCTGAGTTACCTCTGTAGAATTTACTATAACAGTGAATGAAAGTCACGGTAAAGAGAAAGGTGTAAAGACAAGATCTCCTTTCTTGTCACATGAAACCCAATCTCTCACCCACAAAACCATCTACTCTTCATATTTTTGTCTCTCAAAAGAGTTTAATAAAGTACAATTTTACTATAACACAGCATCACAGTCCAGAGCAAGAAACTGACGTTAAAGGAGGCAGGTAAAACCAAGCGCGCTCTCATGGTGAACCACTTCCCGAGGGCCACACCACTCAGCTTCTTCAGCACGATCTTCTGCTATTTTTCATCCAGTTTTCACATCATTCTGGCTCTCTGCTTCCTTTGCCAGCCTGTCTGCCCTCAAGGCCATGGCCAGCCTCTCTCTTGCTTTTTTCACTTTCCGGGTCTGTCTCCGGATGTCTCCAGGTGTTACCGGTTGTCTGCGGAGAAGCTGTGGGAGACAGAGACCCGCTCCTGGGATCATCTCTGCCCAGTCTAATGACTGTGCAGCGTTGGGCTCAGGGCTGGTGTGCAGAGACCCAGCACCGGCACTGCCCGGCGCAATTATTTTTTCGGTGTTTGTGATATGCAAAGGACTCATAAGTCCTTCCCTGCTGGGGGCCTGGAGTCCCTGCAGTCTCCTGTATGCACAGACTTGCTGGGGCTTCTCCAGGGTCTCCTCCTGGCGCCTGCGCCAGACCTCCTGGCCAGGATGGGAAGTTATCCTTGTGACCGGCCTGTGGAAAATACAGCTGGTCAGCCTCATAGGAAGTGCAGACTTTTCACCACGTCTCCGCTTGGTCTTTGATAAATAAACTTGTCTTTCCTTCTCTAAAGTCTGCGGCATCATATTTCTTTTGAGCTTCTCCTTTGAAAACAAAAGGAAATGTGAACTTGGCATAATGGGAGATGAAGCCTTTCAGTTCATTTGGATCTTCCACCCTCCTCTGTCCCCGGAGAAATGTGTCTCAGAGGGCACCGCGCATCAGTCATCTGGAGGGTTGTTAAAACTCAGTTCTCTGAACCTCAACCCAAGTAGGCCGGGGGTGGGGCCAAGAATTTGCATTTCTAAGTGTTCCCAGATGATGCTGTTAGCACAGGCACCACACATTGAGAGCCCGATCCTGGGACACCAAGCACATGAATCAAGGACAGAAAGCTCAAGGTCACTACCCAGTGTCAGTTCCAGACCGTTTCCCTCCACCATCCTCCTCTGAGGATGCTTCCCTCTTCCCATCCTTGTCAATCTCAACTCCCACATGCTGGTTCTCCTAACCCACCCTCCTTTGGGCACGGGGATCACAGGTTTCATTGTATCCCAAGTCTTCAGGTGTTGCTTCACCTCTTTTTTACTATGCTGCAGGACACACTAGTTTCCAGTCCTTTAGTGCCTCATCTCCAGTGAAGTCAGGTACCTTTCACCCCTAGATAGCCACTTCCACTTGCACACCCAAGTCCCATCTTTATTCAGATATTCTCTGGTTCATAAATAAATAATTCCATATTCCCATCACAGCTTCTTTTTTACACACATACCTCCACTGTAAATAACCATTTTAACTCCCCTCTCTTCCTTCTCTCCTCCTCTCCTCCCTATTAATCTTGTCTCCTCTGTTTGATTTAACACAACAATTGATGCTTCTTAGAAGTCAATCCTGCTCTCACATTTGTTCTACATCTACACCCTTTCCAGGCAACTCCATCCATTTCCCTGGCTTCAAATACCATTTTAATGAACTAGGATCAGCGCAATGTGACTTCAACCCTGAGACCTAAATATCCATCCGTCTGTCCACTCAACACATCAGTGATCATATTCGTGACTCAACTCACAGTGACCAGGTGCCATGTTGAACCAACCAGTTTCCCAAATAATTCATCACTATCTCAATGTCTCCTGAAGTCAATTGTTAGTGCTAACACCCTATCACCCCACACTCATATCAATGATCCATCTACCCACCCTCCCGAATCCATGTAAAGATCCTGAAATTTTTTAATTCTTGGGTATATTTCAGATTTCCTACAAAATACCATTTCCACAGAGTGACATTTCCCAATCCAGCAGTCAAAATTAATATTACGTTTTCTTTGTGTTTATTTTTCCATTTTTATTTGTATGTGCATTATTATCTATTTCTTTCACATTGTTTTTCTCACTAAATTGGATACTCCATGTCTAATGTGGATTTTAATGTTTAATATTGCCACATTCTCTTATTGCTCTGCCCTCAGATAGTGCTCAGGTTTCTTTATTGAAAGAAACTATTTGAATTCCAAAAACTGCTTTTAAACACTTCAAACAAATTCACTCAACCACAATCATACAATGACATAATCTCTTGAGTGTTATCACTGCCTAAGACTTCAAATCCTTTCCCTCTGTAATCCGTTATAAAACTAGTCGTAATGATCTATTGAAAATGTAAATCTAATCAGTGCGCCTTTCCTTTTAAATCCATCATGTCTTCAGAAGGTATTTTTTTTAAAGAGAAACCAAGATCTCACTATATTCCTGTTATGCTGCCATAATTATTACTACTACCCCTATTATATGCCAAGTTGTATGTAAAACCTGTGATTCCGAATGTAACTTAAAGCCAGTGCCCCTGTTTACTTTAATCTGGGTGAGAGGTAAGAGTTAATAGACCAATGAGTGTCCAATGTAGTGTTAGGTATAAGTAAGTGACGTGAGAAACAGTAAGGCCAACACAGAGACAGAGAAAGTGGGAGGGGTGGAGGAAGAGAGGTTAGGAAGGCTAAAGAGAAAGAAAACAACTACAATTATTGATGATGAAGAGATTAGGGAAGGACTAACTAATGACATATATTTGATTACAGAACTGAATTTAAAAAAAGCACATTGTGGGTAAAAAATTTTCCAGAGAACAATTTAAACAGTGCAGAGCCAAATACTATTTCCACTTTTTAGTGATAGTGTTGGTTAAAAAAAAAAAGAAAAAAAAAAAAACATCTGACCTATTATCCCAAGAAACCTTCATATACAACAAAAGTACAATATCCTGAACATTATTTAATAAGATACCTTCTTGTTTTAAGAGCTATTGTCTGCTAATTTAAAGAGGTAAGACAGAAGAAAAAAGTATAAAAAAGGACACTTTTGCAGTCAATATGGATTCTGTACTCACCAGGAAAGGCTGGTTTGTAATCCAGGTGGATGCACGTTCCCCCATGGCTGCAGCGTTCGTTATCCAGTTGACCCACTCCTGAGATGCACACAGTCTGTGGTTCCTGGAAAATGCAGTGGCTTCCTCCTCTGAGTCCCCTTTTATAGTGGAAGGGAGTGGATAATTCAATCAGCAGAGGAGACATCCTGTCTCATGTCAATGGGATTTGACAGATTCCTAAGTCTTTATACAGAAACACAAAAATACGAAGCTATTGACACTGTCTGACACTGTTGCAGATTTTAAAAAAAATTAATACATTTGTGGGTAGGGGTGATATTTGCAGTTTCTGTCAACATTTTAATGTTGTTTTTTTCTCCCACTATGGCTACATTCTATAAAAATGGGAATGGAAGTTTCTATGCACAAAAATGTCCACACAATTTATGTTTTAATAGGAAAAAAATTAGACTGTTTAAACATTTGTCAGTAAAATAATGTCCAAGATATTTATTAACAATTCTATAGAATATATCACTCAGCCATTAAAAATAAATTAATGTTTTGTACATTTGCATTTCATCTAATTAGCAGTAAATTTGAGATTATTTCAACAATCTTGCTCTTTCCTTTCCCTTTGACCTAGCTAGTATTAATGACTTTGATATTTCATTATTCCATTGTTCCCTCTATAAACTTGTTAGTTGCAATCATGTACAAATCTTTGCAAAACTATACTAATGATTACATCATGAGTCCTTTACTTAATGTAATCTAATAAAAATACTTCTATCACCTCCCCCAAATGCTAATATCTTAGAACACTTTCAATTTTATTTTTAACCTTCCTGACTTTTGCATGATTGCTGTTATGCATTCTATTTTATTTATTTATTTTTTTTTTTCAATTACAGCTGCACTGCCCTGTGTTGTATTGTGGACATACCGAGCCTGGGATCTATATACAAAGGACTCCTAGAAGGCAGTTTTAATCATTCCTTGTCCTTTGGGAGCAGGAGTATGGGAAGGGGGCCCTCCTTAAAGTGGTCCTGGGTAGATGTCTTGGCTGGAACCTCTCTGTGTCTTTAGCATGAAGATGTGACTAGACTGAGTTCTTTCCCACAGTAGGATGGGCCTACGGAAGAAGGAGGATGATTGTACCCCATGAATGAGGTGAGCCCATCAGATGCCCACTCCTTAAAGAGCAGATATTTCAGAGAGAAAGAGAAGAGACAGGGAAGGCAGCCAGAGCTGGTTGGCTGAGTCCACTCTCCTGATACCAGAGGGCTCCCTGGGTTCTTTCAGTGCCCCTGCTGCTGCTGCCCCTGCCTCTACTGCAGCCCAGATCCTGACCCTCCGGGCTATTGGGGACAACACCCATGGCTTCACCGGGGCACAGCGAAGGGGTTAGTTCAAACAGGACTTAAGCCCAGGGTCCTTAAATCCTACACAGCAGCCATTTCCATGGGGGAGGCCTGTAACCCAGATGGCACTGATTTGGGGCCCTCTATAGGAAGAAAATTATAAATACCAGGGTAGGAAGGACACCCACTCCTCCAAAGTTTACCCAGTGACCTAACATACAAATCAGGGATGGACACAAGAGAAAGAACAAGAGAAAAAAGGTATTGAAAAAGTTCCACAATTTGACCCAATGGGAAATAAAAAATATCCTAAAAGTATTTATATAACAAAAAATATACAAGGGTGCTCTTTGACTTTTCAGGCTCTAAAATATAAGTTTTGAATTAATGTTGCCAACTCCGAAACTTAGTAATTCACAAACTTTTGAGTAATTACTCGATGCTAGGTTAAATTACAGTTATACCTGGGATCTCAGTAAATTTAAGCAAGGTACCCAATGATCTTAGGGGACTTACAGAATATAATTTAGAGGACAAATTTTATACTTCACCTTAACCATCAGAAATCTTTGCCTTTTCTCACAGTCATAGCACCCATTGTCCTAAAATACCCCATACTGAGCAGGACAGCTCTGAACCCATAATTCGTGAATATAAATTAAGTCTTTACCACTTCCTAATTGGCTTTATGAAATGTGATTCCATGGTCCCTACCTCTTATTTAAATTATAACTAATATAGCCCAGTAAATTAAACAGGGCCTTCAAGGATTGAAAACTATTATAAGAAACCTTTTAGGAAGAAGTGATTATTCCCATTGCTTCTCCTTTGAACATCTGAATGTGGCCTGTTTTTAAACCTGGAAAGAATAAGTGACACGTCACACTGGATTACTACAACCTTGAGGCTGTGGTCACACCAAACATATTCCTACACCCAGTCCCCAACATTATGGAACTTACTGCGTCCATCCACTCAGCAATGGGTACACATTCTGCTCTCATAGATTTAGATAAGTCTGGTCTGCTCAGTGCCTATGTCAGCAGCCTCTCAGCTGCAGTTGGCTTCACCTCTGAAGGGACAGGACACACCTTTACCTGGTTCCCCTCAGGGAACCTCAGCACCATTACCACCGCCCACAGTCTCTGCAGACAGGGGCTGAGCTGCGTTTACCTTGCTCCAGGAGAACAGGTATGATGTGACATTTATGACATTCTCCATGTGGACATTTGTTTGACATTCAGGACATACATATATTGGAAAAAGGAGCTTGCAGAAATGCATGCCTCAGATATATTATGAGGCCCTAAGATCTTGGATACATTTTTAAAAAATTATTTAATAAACTGAAGGCCACTTCCTTCCTGAAACCATGAAGAAATAGCTAGAAATACCTCTCAGCACCCACAATATTGTCTGGATTCTTTTGTGTTTGGGAGGCAACATAGTCCTGGTTTACAAATTTTACTTGATTCCATTTATGCTGTTACTTGCACACCGCCCTACCTTGAATATTCACCCCTACGATAGAAGGTTATAGACTCTTTAATTGCCATACTACAGGCACACCTGTTAGTGACCTCAGAGACTCCTTCACTATAGAGGCTTCACTGACCACCTCCCAGAGTTACCCACAATGACTTTACATTGTGCTTCCTTACTTGGAAACTTCTGTAAAATTCCATGCGTACCCCAGTGTGGAAAATTTCTCTGAGCAGGGGGCTGTGAGCTGAGAGGGTGACAGCAGCAGATGGCAGAATCTCTGTCATAAGCACACTCCATCAGCCACAGCAACCAGAGCCATCGCATATTTTTATGAGACCTTCTTGCTTACTTTCACATAGTATTTAAAAATTTACTGAGTTTGGGGCCGGCCCGGTGGCTCAGGCAGTTAGAGCTCCACGCTCCTAACTCCAAAGGCTGCCGGTTCGATTCCCACATGGGCCAGTGGGCTCTCAACCACAAGGTTGCCGGTTGAACTCCTCGAGTCCCGCAAGGGATGGTGGGCTGTGCCCCCTGCAACTATAAAACGGCAACTGGACCTGGAGTTGAGCTGCACCCTCCACAACTAAGACTGAAAGGACAACAACTTGAAGCTGAACGTGATTGAAAGGACAACAACTTGACTTGGAAAAAAGGCCTGGAAGTACATACTGTTCCCCAATAAAGTCCTGTTCCCCTTCCCCAATAAAATCTTTAAAAAAAAAAAAATTTACTGAATTTGAATGGGGAAACAAATCGCTCAAGAACTTGTGCAAGTAACAGTCACTCCCTTGTCGTCTCCTCCCTACACCCCTTTTTTATAGACGCTTTGGCAGCCTCCTATTACACATCCCAGTATCTTCAAACCACCCATGGTGGACTAAATTACCCAAGGCTTTCTTGTACCAGAGACTATTTTACTAAGCTGGTGTTCACACACACAATCAGAGAAGTGCTGCTGGCAACTGATAAAATCTTTTTGGAAGTGGAGGCCCTTCCACGGCCTGAGATGCTGACCCTCCACAGCCAACTTCCCATTTTGTTTTGGATCATGAATGCAAGACCCCTCAGGTTTGGAACAAGAGGCTCCTCATTGAAAAGGTATGGGTGCTTGTAGGATAGAGCATAATTGTGCCCTCTGGCATGTTCAACTTACAGGAGGGAGTGTGTTCCCCTCACATTGATGCAATCTGTTCTAGAAGAGGTCACCTCCTTTCTAGACACTTTGGCCTCTTCAGGTCACTTGGGAGCACATGAATGACCAGGGAGTTCATACACTTTGTAGACCGTGTGCCATCCCCACACCTGATGGAGTCCATGGCACAGATGCTGCGTTCTGTCCCTAGGTCAAGCAGGCCATCCCTGATCAAAGACTGGACCCAAGCATCAGATTGATTAGTTATTCTGCATGTAATCATGCCAGGATTAGAGAATTCCCTGGCCAAGAATAGAACCCATGTGCACATTTTTACAGATCCTTTGGCCAGTGACAATGATCTAGCTGTGTGGTCCCACCCATAGCAACAACCTCTTGCCAAAGTTGCCCCTTTGGCTAAAAAATAACTTGCCTCACAATACCCAAGTACAAATCAAGGACAGTCCTTACTCTGCACATAATAACCTTAATCTGCAGAGGCTCATTTCATTGCTCAGGGAGATAAATTGAGTCAAATTTCTGACCACACACTCCACCTGAGATCTGATGATATTAGCCATGGCCCTGTGAGCCCTCACAATCTGTAATCATTTAGAGTCAGTAAAGGTTAGGCAAAATTTAAGGGACATTTCCTTCCTCTGCCATGAATAACTTAGTGACAGACGAGTGCACCTGATGTGAACTAACTGGTCACTAGTAATACAGTCAATGGACATGTGTTCCATAGCAAGAAACATGTTTCTACAGTAGATGGGAAACAGACATTTTAGGGCTCCTTATCCCCTCTGCTGGATACTTGCTATACTCTGAACATGGTAGATACTTACTTATATAGAGAAATTTACTCATCCTGTCATAATGAGCCTGCTGAAAACGTTATGCAGGGACTCACCAAGACAATATAGAAAATAATGCTATTACCAACTCAGTTTTGAAAATACAAAGCACTAGGCCCTTTAAAAGGGCATTTGATGGATGTTCTACTTCTTTTGACCCAGTCTACAGCTTTCATAAGATGTCTTCATGGATTATTCAAAACTTGTTTTCATGGATACTTCTTCCAACTGTTCAAGTCATTAGTTAGATTCAATCTCCAGTCTTTAGGGTCCATTACTTTGCTCTGATCATCAGGTTTACTGACTTCTTATAACTAGAGGCCTTTCTATACTGGACATTTCTGTCGGAATGGTCATTCTACAGTCTTTGGTGTATTGGAATAGTGCACCCAGCCACGACCCTTACATCCCACGCCTGGGTCTTCCTTGTAACATCACCTGTAGTGTGTATACCCTGTATGTCAATATTTCATTTTAGGCATTTTCTGTCATAACCCCTCCGCCCACCCAAAACAAATGTGGTTTTTCCTACCAATTGCGCTCATGCACTCATTGTCCTGGGAGTCACTAGTGCTGACCTGGGCACGTGATGTCATTCAACAAACATCATTAATTGCAATCAGGAAATGTCCAAAACACTCACATACATGTAGCACACTGCGAATGCTTCAAATGTTTTCCTTGAAGGAAAACCCTGCAGCCATGGGAGCTGATGACCACTTGGCTTTGGACTATTTATTAGCAGCCAGAGAGAGTCCTGTTCCCCTAAAGGAGCTGCTTGCTGCATGTGGGTAGGCTACACTGGCAAGGTACCACCAATAACACAACAAATGAGACAACAAATAAAAATAAACAGTAACATTACTAAAATATTTGAACAGAGTTACAAAATCATACTGACACTTCCCTGAATCTCTCCCATACCGTGGCATGACTAAATTTAAATACTTTTGTGAGGCTTTTTCATCTTAATTATAATACATTGCTTGTGCTTCTCACATAACTTTTTACTTAATGTTCAAATTTAAATTCATTTATGAGACGTGGCATCATTCACTCAACAAATCTAAAGGATGAATTTAATAAAGATACTGACCTCATTTTTGGTATTTAACTCATAATCAGCTTCATATATCTGCTCACCCTGCCTGGCCCACAATAGGTAACAAAGTTACAAAGGTTGACACATGTCTCTTTTTGTGTGTCAGCAGGTAAGAGGGTCAGACCTTGAAACCTAAACTTTTACCTCTACACGCCTGGAAGGGTGAACACATTCGCCTTTGCACGAGCCACCTGGACAAGCTTACCCTCTCCCTATTCTTCTTAGAAAGCACCTTTGATTAATAAACATTTGTTATTAATTTGATGAATGTGGTGACATCAATCTTGATATCAGATCCCTTTTTTTTGTGGGGGGGGGAATGTTAATCCTGCCCACAAAAGGGCTTTGACAAAACAGAAGGTAATCCATCAAAATGTCTTTTGGGTGACAAACAGGTGTTCAGGGTAGGGAATTTTTATAAGGTGAGGGCAAGAATCGAATGCAGAAATCCCAGTATGATAATGTTTTTAGGTGCATTGGTCAGGAAAGAAAATCTTTGAAACCACCCACATGGTCCCTAGCAGTAGAATCAATAAGTGAAGATGGTTTAGGTCACAAGGAAAAATACACAGCAACAGAAGTGAACGGATGGTTTCTGTTCCAATACGTAAACAGCTCTAAGTGATTATTCTCATCTTCACAACAAGAAAAATACTGAAAACCTGAAAAACTACAACTCTTCATAGATCATGAGATATTTGAGGTCACATGGCAAAGCAATGCCTACAGAACCAGAGACAGACAAATACATATAGGGAAATACCGCCGACCTGGAGGAGAAACGAGGGTAGCCAGAAACCTCTAGGAACACATAAACTGTTGATGACAAATTAGCTGGAGACACCATGTGGACTAGCTTGAACGTTTAAAGTTTTAGGGGGATCCAGTCTTGGGGTAACCCCCCCAAATTCATGAATTTTTCCTAGAGGAGCCCAAGTAGGTTCTCGCTGTGAAGACTAGAAAAGACTGCCTCATGCTCCATGTAGCAAACAAGAGGAAACATTTTGACATATACTCAAAGCACTCTGTTGTCTGTAACTTAGGCCATCCCTCAAAGAAAACCATTTTGCCAAAACCTTATCTGATTGTGGAGAGAGCAGTCAGACATCTCCCAGACTCTTCTGGCTTCCCTCTAACGAAAGAGGAGGAATCAATGCTAAGAACCTGTTCTGAAGTTGACAGTCCACGGGTTCTGTCCCGGAAAATGCGACAGGCTTCATCATGACATAAGAACATTTTTCCACTCAAATACCTTCCTACCGTGTTCTAGATGAGAAACACAAATATCACATCTCTAGGTGAGAAACACATGTTTCCAGGTGTTCTCCCCAAACAAGTGGAAAAAAGTACAAGAACACTAGAGGATATTAAAGCCTCTGACACCTGTAGCTAAAGCACACATCAATAGTAATCTAATGCCTATTCAAGATAACATATAATCTCATACTAAAGGCTTATTTAGCTCAAGTCTTACTGAGAAAATTTTACAAATATGTGGAAATTAAATGAAATACTCTTGGATAACCATGGGATCAAATAGGAAATCAAAGGGAATTTTAAAAATATCTTCAGACAATAAAAAAATTAAAGCACAAAATATAAAAACTTGTTGAAGCAACATAAGGAGTAGTAAAAGGGAAGTTTATACTATAAACATCTATATTAAGAAATAAAGATATCAAAATAACAACTTAAAGTTACACCTCAAGGAACTACAAAACGTCAAACAAAAACTTAAGGTAGCAAAAATTTTTGAAATAATAAAGAGTAGAGCACAAGTAAAGCAGAGTATAGAAAAACAATAGAAAAATATAAAAACTGTGTTGGTTTTTTGAAAAAACAAAATCAACAAACCCTTACCTGTCTAACTGAAAGGAAAACAGAAGACTCAAGTACATAAAATCAGAAATGAAAGAGAATGCATTACAACAAATATCTCAAAAAAAAAAAAAAAAGGACCAATAGGGAATATTACGAACGTTTATATTCAAACAAATTGGACAACCCAGAAGAAATGGTAACTTCTTAGAAACATACAACCTGCCAAGAAGAATCAAAAACTAGAAATCCTGAGCAGATCAACAAGAAATAGCAATCATAAATTCAAAGAATTAACACCAATCTTTCTTCTTTTTTAAAAATACATGCTTTATTTATTTATTTTTAACATAAAAGAAGCTTAGTAGTGGATACATTTGGCCATTTGATGTTTTTATGACTAAGAGTTCAAGTTCAAGTTCTCTTTCTGATAGAATGTAAATGTACACCTACACATGTATACAAGTATGTCATCGTTAACAAAATCAACTTTAGTCACTAAAAGATTTACTGTCTGAACTTTCTTCTGTGTTTTTTTCATCTTCGCCATCAGGCACTGGAGCATCTGGCCTCTCAAGAAGATCCAGGTCTAGTCCTTCCCATATCATTTTGTTTCTTATTTCCATTACTGGAACACCCGCTTGAGCCATTTTGAGATATCTGGCATATCTTGGATCCTTGGCTACAGTTAAGATATTTTCTGCTGCTACTTCACTTTCCTGTGGTCCAGTCTTGTAAATTTTTCTGCTGTGACTGAGCTGAAGTGGTTTCAGAACGTGATTCATTTGTGACATTAGTGACACCTCCAGGAGATAATTCAAATGTGACATCAACTAGGCCTGGGATAGATGATAACTTTGCATCTAAAATATTGAGACTTATTTCAATTTGTTGGATACAAAGAGAAAAGTCTGCCAGTTTTTCCTCACAAACTGTAGAAAAACAGCTGAGGAACTGTACCGTGAGCAACACAAACTGGTTTAGAAATGACACCATTCTTTTCTGTTGAATAGCTGGCACCTCGGTCAGGTCTATCCCTGACTCCTTGACAGGAAGCCCATCCTCATCCATCTCCTCAGCAGGCGGGGGACTCAGGGATCATCCCAATACCAATCGTTCTTAAACTACCCCCAAAACTGGAAGTAGAAAGAAATCTTCCAAACTTATTTTATGAGGCCAGCATCTCCCTGATACCAAAGCTGGACAAAGACACCACAAGGAGAGAAAACTCCAAGCCAATGTCTCTGTGTCAATTGCTCAGCAATAGTGTCCAGACAGTTAACCAAATATTCTACTATACGTTTCTGTGCAGGTTTTTTCCATGAGATTTCCATTTCAATGGGTGGGGTTTTTTAATGGGTATAGAGTTTCAGTTTGGGAAGAGGAAATAAGTTTTGGAAATTGCTTTCACAATGTCAGTGTACTTAACACTGAGCTATACACTTAAAAAGGTTGAAAATGTAAATTTTGTGGCAGGCTCATATTGCCATTATTAATAAAAACTATAAGGGAGTAAAACACAATCCACAGAATGGAGGAGAATTTTGCAATTCATACAAGGTCTGACGATTAAGTTTGCGAACTTGTTGCAACGATGTTGCTAAACTTTTTTGATATTAGAGGGATTATTCATTATGAATTTGTACCAATTGGACAAACAGTTAACCAACTTGACTATTTGGAAGTTCTGAACATGCCACATGAAAAAATTAGACGAAAACAACCTGAACTTTTTGCCAACAGTTCATGGCTCTTGCATCACGACAATGAGCTAGCTCACATGGCACTGTCTGTAAGGGAGTTTTTAGTCAGTAAACAAATAACTGTATTGGAACACCCTCCCTACTCACCTGATCTGGCCCCCAATGACTTCTTTCTTCACCCGAAGATGCAGGAAATACTGAAAGGAAGACATTTTGATGACATTCAGGACATCAACGATAATACGACACAGCTCTGATGGCCATTCAGAAAAAGAGTTCCAAAATTGCTTTGAAGGGTGGACTAGGCACTGGCATTGGTGCATAGCTTCCCAACGGGAGTACTTCAAAGGTGACCATAGTAATATTCAGCAATGAGGTATGTAACACTTTTTCTAGGATGAGTTCGCAAACTTAATTGTCTGACCTTCGTATATCTGATAGGAAACATGTAATGAATAGATCTAAAAGTCTCCTAAAACTAAAGTACTGAAAAATCAAATAAATCAACTTTAAAATAGCAAAAGATTGAATACACATAATCTTTAAATACGGACATTTTAAATGTTTATATTTAAATCTATAATTTTCCAAGAAAGATATGCAAATGACCAAGAGCACATGAAAAAGTGCTGGACATTATTAGTCATAAAGGAAATGCAAATCAAAACCCCAGTGAGACATGATTTCATAACCACCAAAATGGCTAAAATCAGTGAGATAAGAACAAGCGTTGTCAAGGACATACGGAGAAATTTGAACCCTCGTACATGGGTGGTGCAAATATAAAATGGTGGAGCCACTCTGGAAACCAGTCTAGGAGTTCTTCAAAAACTAAACCTAGAATTATCATACGATTCATCAATTCTTCTCATAGCTACGTGTGTAAACACATATTCGAACAGAAATTTGTACTAATGTTATTCATATAGGCAAAAGATGGAAACAAGCCATATGTCCATGAACAGATCAACAAAACATAGTTTATGCATGCAATGGAATATTATCCATCCATGAAAACGAATGAAGTATGTGCTACAACATGGAAATCTTTAAAAAATTATGCTACGTCAGTGAAGTCAATCACAAAGACCATATATCATAGAATTCCTTTCTATTATGAAAAGGAATGAAAGCTCCAAGTCAAGAAATCTACAGAGACAGAAAGTAAATTAAGGGTTGCCAAAACTGAGGATTGGAGGAGGAAGATGGATAGATTGGGAGTTAGGGGTAAAAGCGGGAGAGTTGTTTTGTTTTTGTTTTTGAGGTGGATAAAATGTTCAAAAATGTACTGTGGTGACGACTGCACATATGTGTAAATGCATCAAAAACTATTGAAACTTTAGTGAGGTGCAGTGTGTGGCAGGTGAATTGTATCTCAGTAAAGTTGTTCATATAAGTAAATGCATCAAGAATTAGTAGTGCAATTACAGGCATATCAGAGTTTCCCAGTTGATGAACACATCCATCACCTCACAGTTACTTTTTGTTTGTGTGTGTCGTGAGAATCCTTAACCCACTGCTTTAGCAAATTTCAAGTATACAATACAGTATAGGTGTCATGTTATAATCTTTAAATACAGACAAGCTTTTTTGTCAATTATACCTCGGTAAAACTGGTGGGAGAAAAGTTTCCAGGTGCATCCAATATTTACACAATTTTTTTTTTATGTCATTAAACATAGGAGTCAATTGCCTTAGGGATATTATAGTCATGTACATTTCAAAATTCTCTAGGGATGCAGAAGTGATGCTCTAAATTAAATTTCCTTCTAGTGTAAAATGTACACAAGAGAATGTAATGAACACATCTCACACTCTGTGGTTTGACTGAGAGGAGTCCTTGTACCCAGGCTGGGTCGGCGGGGTTCCACCTTCCTGCCAGATCCAAGTGCTCAGGAATTCTTTCCCTTAAGGACCAAAGGAGAGGGGGTGGGGAAGGGATGAGTGGAAGGTCAAGACGTGCAAAGATTAAAAGAGAGCCAGACTCTATTTCTGATGGTCAGGTCACATTTACGTGTATGCGTTTCTAAGTAAGGGTCACAGTTCCATGAGTGGACTCAGCATTATCTACCAACCCCTTGACCCGTAGAGGACCTAAAACCCTCTTGTTCCAGTCAGGCCTGGCCTGGGTCACCGTCTTGTCTGTATCTGCTCCATCTGGAAACTAAATCAGGAATTCCCAGTTCATAACGGTGCCCTTCAGTACACAAAGAGCTGGGGGGAAACAACAAAGGCAGCCCCGGAACTAGAAAAGAAATCCTCTTTATGCAAATATTCCAGGCTGGGTGGATTACCAGCCCACAGGCCTACGGGTTTCAGCTGAACCACGCGTCCTCCCCGTAGCTGTCATTCAGGCCCGAGGGGGCGCGGCCTTGTGAACTATCCACTCAGGGGCGCCGCTGGGGCAGGTGGGTGGGGTGACGCACAGCGATGGTGTAGACGTCACTACTCACTCCTGGGGCGCTCAGGATACTGTCTCGCCTTCACTTCGCCGTCACTGGTGGCTGTATCACAACCTCTGTCGCTTTGTGACCTGTACTGGTCGTGGGAGTCCTAGGAAGGGTTCAGGGACACCCAGGAAACCTAAAAATGGTGAGTGTGCTGCCCCGGGATGTGGAGACGGTGAGGAGGGGCTGGTTAGAACCGGCTGGAACCTGCCAGGGCGGGACTGGGCCTCCGTCCTCCCCGTGACCCCCCACCGCCACCCAAGCATGGAGTTTGCGGACCCGAGTCTCCGAGGGCGCCTCTGAGGACCTCAGTCCCCTCCGACACACAGCGTAGGGACTGGGCGGGCTGCCGGGTCCCCGGGCGTCCTGTCCCATCACTACTCTGCAGCGACTTCGGCCGGGGCCCCGAGCCTCTCAGGGCAGCTCTGCGCACGCAGCCCCGCTTCTCCCCGGATTGTGCAGTGACCATGGGAAGGGTCATCGGGACAGTCGTGACTCCGACTCTGGGGTTCGTGCGTGGAGGAGCTGTGGTCTGTGGGGTCCCCAGTCCCTCATTTTTCCCGAAGGGCAGCCGTTTTCTCCTGAGTTTTCCAATGTTGGGGGAGTAGGGAGTAAAATCCACCACGCTATCCTCCCAGCCTCGCTATTCCTGGCAATAAGTCCCTCAATTTCCAGATCCGTCCCTTTCTTCCCAAATGGCACTTCTCCTGCCTGAGTCGCAGCATCATTATCCACTATTTGTCATCCGTGTGCATCTGAAACACTCCCAATATTTTGCTTGTTTTTCCTTTTTTTCACATTACCATGGATGGCTATTTCTTAAAGATATTTTTTTGTCTATGAATAGTTTACGTGAGAGGAAAGCCGAGAATAACCACCTGGAAAACGTTGTATGAAATCCCCGTTCCTCTCCCCTGGGACCTTCCTGGGCACAGACGTCCTATGGAAAGTCCTTTGGGTGGAGGCTCCTCTTTGGAAATTTTCCTGGGTTATCTGTCCTGTCAACACTGCCCCTCCCTGGGTTTGTCACCCTGAAAAGATTTATTGACTTATTTAAGTTTCCGTTTTTCAATAGAGGTGAATAGTATTTAATCAATAGAGCTTGAAAGACACTATAAAATAGTTCCAGAGAGGCACGAGAGTGATGAATTTGGGGGGGAAAAATTCCAACATTGCGAATTCAATTGTTAAAAATTCTGGTTTCATTATTTGCTTCAGCATGTGTAGCAAGTTTCTGAGATCAGTTCTTTACTTTTGGGTGTTTTCAAATGAAATTCTAGAGCTTAGACTTGCAAACTCATCCAAGTGTGATTAATTTTTACAAAACAATGACTTGGCATGGAAAGAGTAATTAACAGACACTCTTTTTTCTGAATGGAACCCATACTTGGGCCTTTCTGGTTGAACTAGTAAAAGTGAGTTAAAGGTTTTTTTACCCTCTTTCCACATCATCACTGGGTTTCAGTGATTTTGCTGGGTTGTTCAAACGTTTAATTTATGTCGTTTAAATCAATGGTGGTACCAGGCTTCTAGAGGCGGTGGGGAAGGAATCCTGTGGTCAGTGACCCAGGCTAAGGCCCGTGAGCTGCAAAGGGAAGTACTTGAAGGCCCAGTGGTTCTTCCTGGGGAGCCTCCCCTGCAGGTGTCCTACCTGCTCACACCCACCGTGGAGGGGCCTTTACACTGAGAGAAGTCACAGACCTAGAAAGCTGGGGGTGCACATGTTGAGGGGGAGGAGGTGACAACCCCTCTGAGGTTGTGGTTTCTTAAATCTAGATATTTTCAGACTTACGTTTGAGTTTTGCATCCACAGTGTAGGTGCACTCAGTATAATTTATGAACATCAAGAAAGTCTGACGATCAGGTGTTCTGTCTTGTGGACGAAGGGTTTGTGAATTGGGGAGTTCATTTGGGTCAGAACCTTAACCTAAGTCAGGCTGCGAGTTTCCTCACTGTGAGAATGGAAGCCTGGGGGAGGGAGCGCTTCCATGCTTACAGGAGTTGGGGGGCTGTGTGTGGAGCTCCCAGAGTCCAATCCTGGGGCTGCTCAGGTGTTCCCTTCCCCCCACCTCCAGGGACTAACCCACTCCAGGGGTTGTGTCTCAATTGGAAGAGACTAGATCCTAAGTTTGGGAACATACTCAACTTTCTGAGTGTGGGTTTTCTTCTGAACTGTAGGGAAGCGAGCTGTGTAACTGTTTTCATTCCAATATTTGTGGGTACTTTTTCTTGAATTCCATTCTCCATTGAATTGCCGCCCTTTGATTCTAGTTCCCATTAGCACTTGGGCTTTTAATACGTAGCTGAATGAGTGATACGATGTGAGTAAGGCAAGAAAATTGTGGAACCAAATAAATGTTTGTTTTATTTAAGCAAGAGAACATCAAGATCTGAGATGGGTGTATTTTAAGTTCTCTGGTACCTTTTTCATTTTTAGGTCAGTGTTTGTGAGTTTATGTCTCTAGAAAACTTTCCTATTTAGAAGCCTATACCATTCCTAATGCAAACAAATTCCTATTTTAATTGATATGAGGAAAACTCCTCCAGACTTATGGAAATCTCTCAAATTCCTTAATTACAAACAGCGTAATTACAAACATCTACCACATTATAATACCCTACTCCTTCCTGAAAACATTACCAGTGAGAAATACAGTGGAGGGACAGACTATAAACCCCTTGTCCTATTAGTTAGAAAGGGATTTGTAAATTTTGATGGTTTACAGTTATATCCGTTACGTTTAAAGGATTAAATCTTGGAATAGCTCCTATATGGAAAAGTTAAAATTAAGATTTTTCAATTGTATGGATATACCACATTTTGTTTATCCATTTATCTTTCCTTTTTTGTTTTTTAATTTTCCTTTTTTTTAAAAAAAAAGGGTGCATGGGCCGGCCCGGTGGCAGTTAGAGCTCTATGCTCCTAACTCCGAAGGCTGCCAGTTCGAGTCCCACATGGGCCAGTGGGCTCTCAACCACAAGGTTGCCGGTTCAACTCCTCGAGTCCCGCAAGGGATGGTGGGCTGTGCCCCCTGCAACTAGAAAATGGCAACTGGACCTGGAGCTGAGCTGCGCCCTACACAACTAAGACTGAAAGGACAACAACTTGAAGCTGAACGTGATTGAAAGGACAACAACTTGACTTGGAAAAAAGGCCTGGAAGTACCCACTGTTCCCCAATAAAGTCCTGTTCCCCTTACCCAATTAAAAAAAAAAAAAAAAGGGCACAGCTCTCAAGGGCCCATGGGGGGATCGAACCGGCAATTTTGGTGTTAGTAGCAACGCGCTCTAACCCACTGAGTTAACCGGCCACCCAAAATTAAGATTTTTATAAAACAAAAGTTAATTAAAAGTAACAGTTAAGCATAGGAAAATGTGATGTATGTAAGTTTCCACCTTTATTTTAAGTAAATAATACATGGAAAGGTTAAAAACATTCCTAAGCTAGGAAACTAACTTCAGAAGATGCCCTATCTGCATGTCCTGCTCCACTCCTGTGCTCTAATGCCCTCCACTGTCAGATGACCGGGTTTGATCACTCTGTTAGCGTTTCTTTATAAAAAAGCCAGTACAAATACATATGTTGCTTACCTGTTTGTTCTTGTCATGAGTGGACCCAAACATTCATTGCTTCCCAGCAGTTGTCCTCAGTTTGGCTCAAATAAAATCTTTAAAAAGTTCTCTACGGGTTTGGACATTTTTTATGTTGACAACACGTCCTTGTGATATGATGGAGCCAAACCATAGCTTTCTGGTTTATGCCACCTGTTTGTACACATCCACCCAGGGAAAAGCTCCAAGACTGAAAATCTGCCTCCATAAGCAGCCAGCAGGGAAAGACCAAGGAAAGAGGCCACTTCAATCTGGCAATTAACAGAGTTTATTAGGGAAACTGACATAGGAGGTGCATCTTGAGGGGTTGCAAGACAAGGTGAATATCCTCCTCACCATTTGACAGGCTCTGAAGGATTATATAGAACAGGGCAGGGTGGAGAGAGTACTGGTGCTTGCTTAGTCCCAGATATGGAAAAATGCCTTACATGCTTGAGTGGGTCCTGATGACGGCCTGTTCCAGTGACCAGCATGCTGTGTGTGATACACAGAAGAGGTACTGATTTATGTCCAAAGGAAAACATCGATTATGAATAAGAAAGTCTCCAAGGGGCTTTACGGGGAACAACTCCGTCCTGGTCTAGGTCTAGCTCAAGGGTCCAGCAGGAGTCACATCATGGAACAGTCATTCTCCTTCCACATCGCCCACAGGAGGGATGACCTGCCTTACTCCTGTCCCTTGAAAGAAGCTCAAATGGGTGCTGGAGGAGGTCACCCATCTGCCAGACTTCTTGGTTCCCTGGGCTGTTCCCTGGGAGTCACTGAATGCACAGCGTGGGCAGCGCAGGCTTTCAGGAGGACAGTGCACATTCGTACATGATGGAGCTCCGTGGAGAGTTGCTGCTCTTCATCCCTGAATTGGGACGTTTCTGATGAAGGCCCAAGCCCAAGGGCCACAGCTCACCCAGCATCAGGCAATTGTCGTGCTGCCGGCCCGCAGTTGTCCCCGCCTGCATACGTTCACAGGCTCTTGGACTGTTGTCTAAGAGTTGCCACTTTGTGGTAAAAGAACTCTGGGAATCTCTTGACTCAGATCCCCAGAATATAAATGTAGGTGACACTTGTCTGTCCATTACTAAGTCTACATACCAGGACTCACCAGGACATGCCTCATCTACTTGGAGTTCCAGACACTGACAGTGACCATGGCACTTCTCAGAATATAGATGGCACGCTCTCCAACTTGGCGTTCCATGGACGTTCCACCTCCTTCCTGCTCTCAGGCTCCTAGAGCAGCAGGCTGGCTTATTGGTGTAAGGTCAGATCGGGTGAATGACACATGGCCTGTTTCACCCATCAGTCAGTCATTGGGGTGAATTATGTGAGTCTGCCTTCATCTTTTTTGGTAGACTTCAGTATTTTAAAAGCTGTTTTAGGTTTACAGAAAAAACTGGGTTTCAGAGAGTAGAGTTCCCACATAACCCCTGTGTATCCACACAGTTTGCACTATTTTTTACATCTTGTATGACTGTGGTACATTTATTACAATTGCTGAGCCAATATTGCTGCATTCAAGTGCACAATCTACCTTAGCATTGAGTTTGTGTCATAGGATCTGTGTGTTTGGGCAAATGTATGATGATATATACAGTGGTACCTCGATTTTCAAATGTAATCCGTTCCGGAAGACCGTTCAAGTTCTGAAATGTTTGAAAACCGAGGCCCACTTTCCCCATAGAAAGTAATGCAAAATGGATTAATCTGTTCCAGACCTTTAAAATCAACCCCTAAAACTGCAAATTTAGCATGAATTTTACTATCTAATCATACCACAGATCCATAAAATTTACAGCATTCGTAAACTGAAATGTTCGTCAACGGAGACGTTCGAAACCCAAGGTACCACTGTATGTATCATTTTTAATCATATATTGTAGTTTTATTTCCCGGATAACTTCTGTTCTCCACCTATTGATACATCCCTTCAACCCCTAAATCTTTCAAACCCGAAGATCTTTTATTGGCTCATGGTTTTGTCTGTTGCATGTTGTCATTACTTGGAATCATACCATGCGTAGCCTTGTCAGATTGGCTTCTTTGTCTTTGCAATGTACTTACTTGTTCCTCCGTGTGTTTTCATGGCTTAATCCCTCATTTCTTTTGATTGCTGCGAAGTATTTTGTCACATAGGTTTATCAATTGTCATTTGTCACTGATTGTCTGTTTGCCTCTTGAAGGACCTCCTGCTCAACTCTAACTCTTGGTGATTATGAATAAAGCACCAACAAGTATTCATGTATATGTTTGTATGTGAACATAAGGTTTTTAGTTCATTTAGGTCTATATCAAGGAGTGTGATTGCTGGATTCTACTATATGTAGTAAGAGTATATTTTATATTGAAAGAAAGGTGTGGTCTCCAATGTGGGCGTGCCCGATTCCATTCCCACAGCAATGAATGAAGATTGCCTGTACTTTAACATCACCAATATTTGGTCTTCTGAGTGTTTTGCGTTTTAACCATTTAATAAGTGGAGTAGTGATACCTCGTTGTTTTATTTGCACTTATGTTTTCTCATAGTTACCTTGGAGGGATTAGTTTTCATTTTACATTTAGATCTATGATGTGTTTTGAATTAATTCTTGTGAAATGTGTAAGGTTTATGTCTCCATTAGGGTTAGTTATCTTTTCTAGATGTTAACCAAATTTTACTCATAGTCACAAAAGCAGCTTTTTAAAAATTTGTTCTCTGTTGATTTTCCACACTATTTCTTTTCTAATTTTTATTTGTTTCATCTGCTTACTTTCAGTTTAATTTATTCTTTTTAAATTCTTATGGTAGATGCTTACTTACATTATTGATTATATATAGATTTTTCATTTTTTAGTATCTCTGTCCAATGCCTTAAGTTTCCCTCTACGTATTGCTTTTGCTGCATCCCACAAACTTTGATACATTGTGTTTTTATTTTATTTACTTTAAAATAACTTTTTATTTTGCTTGAGACTTCTTTTGTAATCCCGTGTTTTTGAATCTCCACATATATTTGGGGGTTTTCGATTTATCTTCCTGTAACTGATTTCTAGGTGATCTAAGAGCATATTTTGTATCATTTCTGTTCTTTCACATTTTTAAGGTGTGCTTTATGTCCCAGGATAAGTTTTGTCTTGGTGAATGTTCTATGTGAACTTGAGAAGAATGTGTATTCTGTTGTTGCATGAAGTATTGCAGATTACAATTAAATGCAGTTGTTTCATAGTGCGCTCAATCCCACTCTGTCCTTTCTGATTTTCTGCTATGGAATTTATAATTCATGATAAGGGGATGTTGACCTCTCCAGCCATAGCAGTGGATTCATCCCTTTCTCCTTGCAGTCTATCAGCCCTTGACTTAGATATTTTGCCCCTGTGTTGCTGTGCACATACACCTAAAGGACTGCTAGACTTTCTTGCAGAATGGACCCCTTTATTTCCATGCCTCTCTTTATCTCTGAGTTTTCCTTAGTTTGAAATCTTTATTGTCTGTAAGTCATACACCTATGCCAGCTTTCCTTTGATTACTGTTAGTATGGTATATTTTCTTTCATCTGTTTATCTTTCATCTATCTACATCTTTATAGTTAAAGTGGGTTTCTTCTCGGGGCCGGCCCGGTGGCTCAGGCGGTTAGAACATAGTGGCTCCATGCTCCTAACTCCGAAGGCTGCTGGTTCGATTCCCACATGGGCCAGTGGGCTCTCAACCACAAGGTTGCCGGTTCAACTCCTCGAGTCCCACAAGGGATGGTGGGCAGCGCCCCCTGCAACTAAGATTGAACATGGCACCTTGAGCTGAGCTGCAGCTGAGCTCCCGGATGACTCAGTTAGTTGGAGTGCGTCCTCTCAACCACAAGGTTGCCAGTTCAACTCCCTCAAGGATGGTGGGCTGTGCGCCCTGCAACTGGACCTGGAGCTGAGCTGCACCCTCCACGACTAAGACTGAAAGGACAACAAGCTGAGCTGCACCCTCCACAACTAAGATTGAAAGGACAACAACTTGACTTAGAAAAAAGGCCTGGAAGTACACACTGTTCCCCAATAAAGTCCTGTTCCCCTTCCCTGATAAAATCTTTAAAAATAATAATAGTAAATAAAAATAAAGTGTGTTTTTTCTAGACAACATGTAAGTGTGATTTTTAAAAACCTGATACTGTTGTATCTGAATTGCATTGAGACAATTGATGATTAAAGTAATTATTAATACTGATAGATTAATATTTACCAAACCTTTTTAGTTTTCTATTTTTGCCATTGTTCTTTGTTCCTTTTTGTCTTCAACCTTTTCTTCTTCCTTTTTTGGCTTTAATTCAACATTTTACCTATTTTTAAAAATTTTTTATAGCATATCAGCCACACATTTTAAAAAGGAACTTTTTTCGTTTCCCTTGAATTTTGAGTATACAATTACAACTAATCCACATCTGTCAATTAACACAATATCACTTCGCTGTTTGTGCAAATACTTCATATCACACTATTCTCAGTCTCCCCCACTGTCCCTTGTCACATTGCTATCATTTATTTCAATTGCCTGTCAGCACTTTTACTAATATTATTATTGCTAATTTCAAACAAAGTGTCATGTGTTATATAAAAAATACGAAAGTTTTGTTTTACCTTTATTCCTTTTCTAATTCTCTACCTTTGTCATTTACATTCTTTCTGGTGTATTTTTGAACATTTCAAAATAGGTGTACTAAGGGAAATTTCCTTTATTTGTGTCTCAGTCCTTATTTCTCGTTTATTATTTTTTTCCCCTTTATTTCTAGCACTAGTGGTATCCTCATAGAGCATCCCAACTAGCTTTCTCATTTACAGGTGATGTAAGTGAGGCCCACAGAGGGGTAGTGGTTTCCCCAACATCAAAGAGAAAGTTAATATGCCATGATTAACCCCAAATTTCTTGCCTCTTTAATGCTTTCCCTTTGTATAATGGGGTGTCTTGTAAGCATAGAAAGAAGTGAGAATGGAAATTTAAATATAAACAGTTAAGAGTGGAAATTTGAACATAAATAGCTAAGAGAAAAGAACAAAAGAAAGGATATGGTTAAGATAGGGTGAAAGAGAAAAGAATACAAAGTAGGTACAGCTTAGCTTATATGTACTAAAACATATTCCAGCAAAGTATATTGAATGTTTAAAGAAAACTCTTGTCAGACTTAGATGAGCATAACAAAGAAGGGAAGAATTGAAACAGGAAAAGAATGCCAAATAGCACATGGTATTCCAAAAAAAGATGAAGACACAAAAGAGTACATGAAAAACTTACAGATATTATGGTGGGCCTCCTTTATTTTTAAGGATAATTTTGCTTGACATATAATTCTACAACTGTATTTTTTAAATTTCAAAATGTTTATTATTTCACTCCAGTCTGTTCTTCCTTTAATGTTTTTTCTTCTGAAAAGTTTGATTTAATTCAAATCTTTATTTCTGTATACCTGATGTCTGTTTTCCCTTCTGACTCTTTTAATAAATTCTGTCTTTGATTTTTGTCTAATTTGAATATGATGTACTTGAATATGCATTTTTGGTGTTTTGTGTTTTAGAGGTTTCTCTCTCTATGGTGTGCTGCATCTTATTAATTTTAGGAAATTTTAGTGATCATTCCTTCACTTATCTCTCCTGTTTATTTCTGTCTCTTATTTTTTTTTAGGTATTCCTATTATATGTATTTCAAACCTCATGTTAAAGAAGGTTGTCCTAGGATTCATGGATACTGTGTTCTGTCTTTTTTTGTTCTTTATCATCTTTGCATTAGACTCTGGTGAAATATTTTTTTTAGTACAGGCCTTGTGAAGAACCCAATGTTTGGGCCATATTTCAAAATACCTTCTCCCCCTCCACCTTTTTTTCCTATTGCAGAGATGCCAGTTTTCCCTGTGACCTCAAGACTCTGGTCTCAGAGTGGTTCATGTTTTTTTGTTTGGTTGTTTTTTTGTGGGATGGGGTTGTGTTTTTTGTGATCTGCTGTGTGTGTGTTTATGAGAGAGAGAGAGAGAGAGAGAGAGAGAGAAAGGGAGAGAGGGAGAGAGGGCGAGAGGAAGAGATTGAGAATGACAGCTCCTAAGTTTTTAAGTGCCACACTAGAAGTTGGCAGGGTAACCTCTAGAGTGACTTGGTGAACCCTTCTTCTGAAATTGGAGAGTGGAAATTCTGTGTTCTTTTGGAGGAAAGCACTGTTGAGTCTTTTATGTATTCTATACTCACGGGCAAACTCACCATTAACCCATGTGGACTTCAGTGAACTTCCTTGCAAGCTGCAGCTCTTAACTTGTTCCTCAAGAGCAGTGAGGCCCAGGGTACCCTGTTACGGTTTGACCAGAAAGAGTTCTTCTGGCATAGTCTCTCACTATATGCTCTAACATTTGACTGGAAGCAGCCCTGAGCACATGAGTGAGTACAGAGTTCTTGTGGTCTCACTTGTCATGTCTTCTTCCTCGTGTCTGAGCTCTGAGTTCCAAATAACTTTCTATTTTTAAATTGGACAGAGAGAGAAAGGAAGAATTCAGTCTCTGATCAATATTACACAAGTTAAAAACAATGTTTCTCCACAAGTGTATTATCATTCAGCCAGCTGTACCTGATCACTGACTGATAGAGGCCTGGAGGACTTAAGGACGACATGGTCAGCTGGCTCTGTTGAAAGTTTGATTTCCACAGGCCTCCTGGACTCTTACATGTTTGGCGATGGGAATAGAAGGAAAAGCTTCCAGTTTTTCACTATATTTTATTCATTAAAACTTTATGAAGATTTTACCCTCTGCCTCCTTAAGTGCTGTAAATGGTGGTTAATAAGAATGAAGATGAAAAATACTGGTTTTTACAAAGAATTGATCATCTTAAATGATAATACATGTTACATCTCTACAGCATTTCAGTTATTTTCCTACGTGCTCAGGACCCTGACATTGGAGATAAATATGATGTAAAATGGTCATGGTAAAGATGTGTACCTAATTTCCATGTGTTAATGATGGTATTAGATTTATGAGAAAGTAAGTGTGGACAGAGTAAGTTTTTGATGATCAAATCATAGATGAGATGTTTGGAGATGAAAGAATCATATGTAACCTTCCTATAAATGGAGTCTAGATGCCACTACTGTCAGTTTCACTCATCCTACTGTACACATATTTGGGGTGTTGTAGGACTCAGTAGCCTTTGAGGATGTGGCTGTGACCTTCACCCTGGAGGAGTGGGCTCTGCTGGATCCTTCACAGAAGAAACTCTACAGAGATGTGATGCGGGAAACCTTAAGGAACCTGGCCTCAGTAGGTAAGGATGAGGACATTCTTTCAATTAGAAAATACCTTGTTGATTAGAAAATAAGTGCTTATTTCTCATCAATATTGTTTAAAGATGTGGAACATGGAAAGGGAGGACATTGCTTAATAAATTATGCATAGTCACAGCTCATCATGGATCTAGAATTTAATAATTTTTCTATAATTCTAATGCTTTCAAATAATTTTTTCTGGATCTGCATTTTAGGAATAAAATGGGAAGATCCAGACATTGAAGATAAGTACAAAAATCGGGGGAGAAAACTAAGGTGAGTTACACAGTAGAAAGCAGTGTCTCATGTGAAGATTCTAATATGTTATGAAATTTTAAAAAACAAACAAAACTAATAAACTCCACTAAAAATGTCTTTCTTCTTAGAAAATGTTTGCCAAAAATACTTTCCTAAATGTACCATATATGATCGGTTTTTGCAAAATAGTTCATTTGGAAACAGTATTAATAAACTCTATATATGAATATCACAATTTGATAATAGAAAGATTGAAGTCTTTTTGAATAGCATTCAGTATATTTAATTTCAGACAACTTAGGCAAGAGAGAATACCTATGCTTTTTCTGTAAACAATAATAAATATAATGAATGTGAAGTCATTAATAAAGAAATAATATTGTGTTTCTCGTTTTTTTACAGAAGTCCAACAGTAGAGAGACTCTCTGAAAGTAAAGAGGTTGGTCAGTGTGGAGAAAACTTCAACTTTATTTCAAATTTCAATCTGAAGAAAACTACTGGAGTGAAACCCCGTGAGCGCAGTGCACGTGGAAAAGTCTTTGTGTATCATTCATCTTTTGATGGACATATCAGATGTCACCCTGGACACAATCCGTCTGAGTATCCGAAATGTGGAGAGAAGCCATATAAATGTAAGGTATGTGGGAAAGCCTTTAGTTATCTCCAGTGTTTTAAACAACATGAAAGAAATCATAATGGGGAGAAAACTTATAAATGTAAAAAACGTGGGAAAGTCTTCATGTACCACAAAACCCTTCGAAAACACATGATGAAACACACTAGATATTCTCCTTATAAATGTAAGGGATGTGGGAAAGTCTTCAGTTGTTCAAATTCACTTCAGTTACATGAAAGAATGCACATTAGAGAGAAACCCTATGAATGTAAACAATGTGGAAAAGCCTTTAGAGGTTATCAAAGTCTGCAAATACATGAAAGAAGTCACAATGGAGCAAAACCCTATTCATGTAAAAAATGTAGGAAAGCGTTCAGGTGTCTCAGTTATCTTCAAAATCATGAAAAAAATCACAATGGAGAGAAGTCCTATGAATGTAAAATATGTAGTAAAGCATTTAAGTATCCCAGTCGTCTTAAAATACATGAAAGAACTCACACTGCAGAGAAACCGTATGGATGTAAGGAATGTGGAAAAACCTTTAGATATTATCAAAGTCTTCAAACACATGAAAGAAGTCACACTGGAGAAAAACCCTATGTATGTAAAACATGTAGTAAAGCATTCAGTTGTCTTGGTAATCTTCGAAAACATGAAAGAAATCACACTGGAGAGAAACCCTATGTATGTAAAAAATGTAATAAAGCATTTATTTGTCTCAGTTCTCTTCGAAATCATGAAAAAAATCACACTGGAGAGAAGCCCTATGAATGTAAAGAGTGTAGAAAAACCTTTAGATGTTATCAAAGTCTTCAAGTACATGAAAGAAATCACACTGGAGAGAAACCCTATATATGTAAAAAATGTAGTAAAGCATTCAGTTGTCTCCCTTATCTTCGAATACATGAAAGAACTCATACTGGAGAGAAACCATATCAATGTAAGGAATGTGGAAGAGCCTTCAGATATCATCAAAGTTTTCGTAAACATGAAAGAAAATTCATTGGAGAGAAACCCTATGAATGTAAGGAATGTGGAAAAGCTTTCAGATGTTATAAAAGTTTTCGAAGCCATGAAAGAACTCACACTGCAGAGAAACCCTATGAATGTAAAATATGTGGTAAAGCTTTTAGGTATCCCAGTCGCCTTCAAGAACATGAAAGAACTCACACTGCAGAGAAGCCCTATGAATGTAAGGAATGTAGAAAAGCCTTTAGATATTATCAAAGTCTTCAAACACATGAAAGAAGTCACACTGGAGAGAAACCCTATGTATGTAAAACATGTAGTAAAGCATTCAGTCGTCTCCGCTCTCTTAAAACACATGAAAGAAATCACACTGGAGAGAAACCCTACGTATGTAAAAAATGTAGTAAAGCATTTATTTGTCTCAGTTATCTTCGAAATCATGAGAAAAATCACACTGGGGAGAAGCCCTATGAGTGTAAGGAATGTAGAAAAGCCTTTAGATGTTATCAAAGTCTTCAAATACATGAAAGAAATCACACTGGAGAGAAACCATATGTATGTAAAAAATGTAGTAAAGCATTCAGTTGTGTCTCTTATCTTCGAAGTCATGAAAAAATTCACACTGTAGAGAAACCCTATGAATGTAAGGATTGTGGAAAAGCTTTCAGATATTATCGTAATTACCGAATACATGAAAGAAAATTCACTGGAGAGGAACCCTATGAATGTAAAGAATGTGGGAAAGCCTTTAGATGTTATAAAAGTTTTCGAAGACACAAAAGGACTCACACTGGAGAGAAACCCTATGAATGTAAAATGTAGTAAAGCATTTAGATATCCCAGTTATCTTCAATTGCATGAAAGAACTCATACTGAAGAGAAGCCCTATGAATATAAGGAATGTGGAAAAGCCCTTCAGACATTATCAAAGTCTTCAAACACATAAAATAACTCAAACTTGAGAGAAACCCTATGAATGTAAAACAAGTAATAAAGCATTTAAGTATTCCCATTATTTCCAAAGACATGAAGAAAATGACAGTGGAGAGAAACTATGAATGTAAATGGAAAACCCTTCAGATATTATAAAAGTTTTTGAAGACACAAAGGAGCCACTGGAGAGAAACCTTGGGAATGTAAACAATGCGGCAAAGCCTTCAAAGATTACTCTTGCTTGCAACCACATGAAAGAAGTTGTACTGGAGAGAAACCCTATGAATGCAAAGAATGTGGTAAAGCATGCAGAGATTACAGTTTCTTAGGAAAGCACAAAAGAACTTAGAAGCCCTATAAATGTAAGAAAGTTGAAAATCCTTCAAATGTTATCAAAGTGTCAAAAACAAAATCCAACAAAGTAAATCTGAAGACCTAATTGGCTTTCATTCAGAAATTTATGAATTTGGCAGCATCCCATCTAGCAACTAGAAGGATGCTCTGAGAGGTTGCACTAAATGGAATATTTTTATAGAGTGGGGCAAGGGGACTATTGACAAGGAAAGAAAGGGTTATTTGGGGTCAGGATATCTTTCCTTTGGGAGAAGAGAATTATAATGCAGATTGCCTCTTTCTATGGGGGATGGGTAGGGCCCTTGTGACAGATCACCTTACAAGTGCTTGATCAGAATATTACATACTGGTTGATTATGTTTCTGAGAGGGGCTGAAACTGCTATTAGATCATGTGATATGAAAATCAAGATTTGGGGAGGGCAGGGTCAGTGCCTAGGAAACCTGTCCCCAGGTAACAGGTATGCAGTCCTTGGTGAGCCACTGATGATGGGGACAGGGCCAGGTTTCATGTCTCCTGGGGACTCTGAATTTCTCCTGCAGGAGAAGCCATTTGAACTTTTTTAACTGTATCAGTAGCACAGTTTTTTTTGTATGAAAAGTGAGAGACTTCTGAACCGTGCCTCATCTAATTGCAATATTTTGAAAAAAAAAAAAAAAAATCAAGGTTTGGTATCAAGAACTATTACTATGAGTGATACCATTTTGGGCCTGTGGTTTTTTAACATCTTTTTGAAGACATGAAAGGAAATCACACAGGAGAGATACCCAATGAATATAAACTGTGGTAAAGCCTGCAGATACTACAGTTCCTTACAAACACACACGAAAAAGAGGAGAGAAACACCATGAATGTAAGCAATGTGGTAGAACTTTCATTTCTCATCTAGGTTTTTAAATACATGAAAGAACTCACACTGTAAAGATTCTATGGATGTAAACATTGTGGTAAAGCCTTCATTTGAAGATACATGAGAGTGCACACTAGAGAGACATTACATAAATGTAAAGATTGTGGAAAGACTTGAATTATACCAGTTCCTTCCAAAGGACTGAAAGGATTCACTGGGGAAAACTTCTTGAATTTAAACTATAGGAAGGACTTCAGTTGGCTCACATTTTTTACTTGTGAAAACTTCCATGAAAAATAAATATAAATGTAACATGAGAAAGCTTGATGGAAATTGACTCATGTATATTGTCCCACTAAACTTTCAACATGAAAGAGTTGTTAATAAAGTTTTAAAAATATTGTTTATCAAGCCTCTTTTCTGAAAGTACATAATTGGAAAGTGGATTTCTAATTACTCAGAAATGAATATTGAGGTGAGATAATTCTGGAAGTCATCTTCACCCATAATAGCTAAGATTAATAGGTATTATTCTTTTTTCTTAAATCAGTTAATAGCATTTTTATAGTAAATATTTTAAATTAAATTTCAAACACCGAAGTATAAACATTAATATTTGATTGCTGGGAAATACAGTATTTTCCCCCTTGTGTTACCATATATTTGGCTTACCGAAATAATAACCAGTTAAGATGAAATCTTTTAGGCATTTAGGTGTAGCAAGTGCTAGATAATAAAACACAATTTTACTTTATTACTATTTATGAGAGAGCAACCAAAATTATGTTCAATTAAATATTCTTTTTTCAACACTGTTAGCATTACTGACCTCAGAAAAAATACTGTGACTGAATATATCCACATAACATTTTAAGTTCCAGTATATTTTAAATGGGAAGAATTTCACTGATGTTAGTTCTTAAGATTTCAAATTCCTTTTATTCTGTTCACTGAGAAGTTTCAGTAGACAGAATCCAAAGAAAGAATGAAATTTCTTTATATTTCCTTGGGCTTTGTTTTTTTTTAAACGGTCAAGAACTTTCTTGGTGGACATAGATAATAGTATTTTATTTTTCCATTTTGAAGCCTGTTGGATCCATGGGTGAGTTGAAGTGTATTTCTAATATGCAATTAGATTTAAATTTTTTAAGTGTGTGTGTGTGTGTTACAGGGCCATTGAAAAAAGACAGTGTTGTATTTGTTAGAATTTTCCTACTGGTCTTGTGGCAGTTCCTATAAATCCTTAGTTCATTATATATATTCTACCTTTCTTACTGACAAAGCTCTTTTTTTAGATGCCAGGTAAAACAGCCTTTTCCCAATTTTCATACCTATAAACGGTGGGAATAATTGTTTTGTATGGGAAGATTATGAAAATACAGTTTCTTGTAAATTATTGTTTTCATATTTTGGGCCTTTGCATTTTTTTCTGACTGGTATTTGCTGAATAGACTTAGATTTAAGAGCCTTGTGATAAGGCAACAAAATCTAGAGCTGGAGATACTCCCCTAGGTGTAATTTTAGGAAGTAGATTTTCCAGAATCCACCCCCTTTATAGCGCTATGTTAGAATTCACGAGTAGCCTCACTTCCATGTGATTTGGGAGGCAGAAGGGAAAAAGGCATTAGTGAGATTTTGAAGCCACCACCATACAGCGGGAGAGAGATACATAGCGTCTTCGGGGACACCATCTTCCAGCCCACTTTCCTCATTCTTTGCACTTCTAATCAAGAGTATCCTCACAGTCACCACCAACTGTTTTGAGAAGTGTAGATGTTCTCTGATGCCTTCACAAGATCCACACCAAAGATTGAACAGATTTGGATTTTTATATAAGCCCTCTTGTTTCCACCAGGAAACTGATTCAGATTTTCCTGCTTGGGAATATTGTCTGCTTCCCTCTTCTCTAGGATACCTGTATAGTGTCTAATTCATATAGGACGTGCCTTAAGCTGGTAAAAGTGCTGCTGAGTATGTTTTCTTGATTCCCCATAACATCTACAATGGTGCCACTGAAAAGAACAACATGGGAGTTTGTTTCTCTACTGCATTGTACACTGGCTGCCTTGACCCGGTCCTTCCATGTGAGAAAAACCACCTTCATGTCAGGAAGACTGGGTGTTTGCTGTTACTTGTAGCCGAATGTATTCCTTTAATGTGTTTTCAATTATGTTTGATTATATGTGATTAAAAGTATGTGCATTTTTTTGTCAAAGGAATGCTTCTGTTGTTCAATGGAAATATTAACTGTTTCTAAGTTATCACATGCTGCTTAATGATGGATACATTCTGAGAAATGCATCATAGGTGATTTTGTCATTTGTGTGAACATCATAGAGTGTGCTTACACAAAGCTAGATGGTGTTGCCTGCTACACACCTAAGTATAGCCTACTATATCTAAACCTATGTGCTGTAGCCTGTTAATCCTGGGCTACAAATCTGTACAGTATGTTACTGTACTGAATACTGTAGGCAATTTAACAACAATGGTAAGTATTTGTATATCTAAACGTAGAAAAGGTACAATAAAAATACAGTACAAAAGAAAAAGTGGTACACGTATACAGAGCACTTAGCATGAATGGAGCTTTCAGGACTGGAAGGTGCTCTGGGTGAGTCAGTGAGTGAGTGGTGAGCGACTGGGAAGGCCTAGGACATACTGTACGTGGCTGGAAACTATAAACACTGGACACTTAGGCTACACTAAATTTATTTAAAATTTTTCTTAATACTAAATTAACTTTAGCTTACTGTAACCTTTTTAGTTTATAAACTTAGATTTTTTTAACTTTCAACTCTTACAACAAGAGCTTAAAACACAAACACATTGTGCAGTTCTACAGAAATACTTTTATTTATATCTTTGTTCTGTGAGCTCTTTTCTGTTTTATTAAAAAGTAAGCACACATTAGCCCAGGCCTTCACAGGGTCAGGATCACCAATATCACTGTCCCCACCTCCACATCCTGTCTCCCCGGAAGGTCTTCAGTGGCACTAACACGCATGGAGCTGTCGTCTCCTGTGATAACACTGCTTTCCTCTGGAACACCTGAAGGACGTGCCTGAAGCTCTTGAGAAGGTGTGAATCTTTTCACAAATATGTCCGTGGTGGTTTGCTTGGTTGGTTTTTGTTTTTTGTTTTCGGGTATTTTTTTTTAATCATAGTTTTGCTTATAAGCAAGTAACACACCATGAACAGTTTTCTCTGTTACTGAAAAACTCGTTGTTTGGAGTCACGTTTTCAAATTTTTTAAGAAGCTTGTTGCAACCTGAAAAAGCCTCTGCTAAATCCTTTGTGAATTTTCTTGGAAGCTCTTTGTTTTCTGCAGTTTTTCTCTCTTGCCTCTTTAGCTATGTATTTCAGTTCCAGTTCCAACACCCCAGTCAATTCCTCAGGCACCCGCTCTGGGAGCTCCTCAGTGTCATCCTCACCCACACCCACGTTCAAGTTTGTCAGCCACTGCTATGTTGATTTTTGTAACTTCCTCATCCTTGGCAAGTCGTTTGAAGTCATGGGTGAACCACTTTTTTTTTTTTAATGAAAATTTATTTAAAAATACAGTACAAAAACTAAAAACAGGCATAAAAAGGGTGAGCTTTTGATACAAGTTAGTAAAAAATGAAAACTCCAGGAAAAATAAATTGGACAAAAGAAACACACAGGAGGAATATACATTATTAATGAAAAGAGAATAATAAAGAAAAAACTATTAGAACGGAACAGAAGTAGAACTATTGCTAGTGAAAATATAAGTTCATTCAACCACTTGAAGAGCAATTTGGCAATTCCTAGAAAGTCCAAAGGTGTGCAGGGCCCAATAATTACACTAGATGTCAACACTACAAGATTCACACTTGCACATAAAGAGACATGGACAAGAATGCTCATTCCAGTACTATTTGTAATACCGAGACACTGAAGACAACCGTCTGGCCAATAGGGAATGAATGCATATTATTTCATGATTTATATAGCACAATTCAACATTTTAAATTGATGAATTAGATCTATATGAATCAGATAAGTCTTTAAAACATACTAAGTGAATACAGGAAGCTGAAAAGGTACAAAATAGCAAAGTAGTGTAATGAATAAATTTTCACATAATCTAAATACTGTATACAGATACTTGTAATAAAAACATTCACAGGTACTGTATACACCAACTTTAAGAATGTAAGGGGAAGAAGAGGAGCAAAGCATGAATGTGTGCTTTAGCTTATCTTTAAAAAAATAAAAAATGTTCAAGACCTGAAACAAATATGCTAACATCTATTAGCTCCATGATGAATGTATAACTACCTTTTATATTCTGTGCTTTTCACTTGAAATGGTCCATAGTTTAAAATTTTATTTTTTTTTTAAAGTTGAGGTAGCCAAGTTGTCTTTCAAGTATAAAGCATAGCATCCATGAGTCCTTGGAACAAAAACTACATGAAAACCAGGCAATCAGATAGACAAACCTCTCGAGTGTCTTCTTCCAGATGCCATTCATACACTCCTTAGTGACATCACCCCCAAGCCCATGTAAGACTCTTGATGCAGTCATAGGTGTAATTCTTACAGAATTGCGTCAGTGTCTTCCTCGGTTGTGGCAATAACTTGGGCAAAGGCCCTCAGCAGTAGGCCTTAAAAGTTGCTATAACTCCTTGATACAGTGGTTGCATCAAAGAGGTGTTTGGAGGGAAAAAAACACCAGTTTGATATTGAAGTGAAGATCACCGGTTTAAATATATTTATCCAGGAGCATTATCAACAATAACCAAATACTTGTATGTTATTCTCCACAGAGTACTTCATTTTACTGCCATAGTAATTCAGGAGGGCATCTTGGAAGAGGAGCTGGGTCATCCATGACTTCTTATTCCTGGGGTTCACGGGCACTGTGTGCCTACTGATATGCTTGAAGGCCCTGGGCTTCTCACTGCCAGCTCCCAAGGGGTTTCAGTTTGTAGTCTGCAACATTGCCCCAAGCTAGACTGTTACCCTGACCTTAAAAACCTTGAAACCTGGCTCTGATTTGTCTTCCTATGGATGGCAGATCTTTCAGTCACCCATTACCAGAATTGGGAGGTTTCATCCATATTGAATATATGCTCTGTAAAGTAATTTTCCTCCACAACTTATCTAGAGTTTCCAAAAATTCTTCAGCTGTGTTAGCATCAGCACAGACTCACCACTCACTTTCACTTCATGTAATGAATAACAATTCTGGAATAATTTAAGCCACTGAGAGCAGTACATTTAACACTGCAAACAAACTTTGTGCCCTGGCCACGATTGTCATGGTGCTGAGGGGGATCAGGCTTCTGCGTCTGATCTTCAGTCCAGGTCATTAGAAGTTCCTCCATATCTGATACAGGCCCTTCTCAAATTGTTGTTACTTGTTGCCTTCAATGAAGCAGATCCTTTCACAGCTTCTGTCATTTAGTTCTGTTCTTCATGATTGTAGCTCTGGTGGAATGGAACATCCTGACTGGATGCAATAACCACCAGTGATTTTCCACATTCATAGTGACCAGCTTACTACAGGCTTAGCTGGGTGGCCCAATGAGAGGCTTCTGATTTGTTAATAAAAGAACAGTGAATATAGCAAGAGCACACTCCAACTGAAAGAATTGGCTGAACCCATTGGGAAGACAGTGCAGGCATAAACTTGAAGCAATAGCTGAAGGAATAACTTCACAAAAATAACAAAACCTCAAAGATGTATTAGAACAGTAGTATTTCAAAATAATACTTTTAAACCAAATGTATTATCAATAATACAGCCTGTAAAGTTACAAATTCAAAGACCATAAATTTTGACAAGAATTCAGAGACAGTGAATAATCCAGATAAAAGAAAGACTTCTGTGAATTCAGAACCTTCTAACTCTTCAAAAAAGCAAGTGAAAAGATTAGTTTGTCATGGGATCATGGTGAGGCTGTTTCCAAAAGGCCAGAGACAAAAAGAGGTTTCCCCTTTTGCAACGGATTAGGAAATGCAGACAAGCATTGTCCAAGGAAGAGAGGGAAAGCATAAAGTAAGCAACAGTTAAAAAAGTGTATATAGGCCTGGTCCAGACATCTTGGGAAAGCTGTCTCATCAGATGTTGTCTGCTACAATTCCAGGAAATCTTTACTTTTAGGTCACCAGATGGTGTGCAGGTCTAGTCAGGGATTGGTGCTTTCTTTTGATATAACACGTGAATCTAAGAGTCTATTCCCTGGAGTTGAGCGACACAGGGTTGATTAACAGTACCTGATAGGGGCCTTTCCAGTGAGGTTGAAGAGAGTTTGGAGGTATCTTTTCCAATACATGGAATATCTGGATTGCAAGATGTGATGCTAATGTCTTCATCTCCTGGGAGTGTGCTGTAAAAAGATCGTTCTACCAAAGCATGGTTATTTTTAATAGAAGCTGTTAGGCCTTTACAGTATTGAAGGATATCTTTTATCAGCTGGGGATCAAGAGAGGCAGGGGCCAGGTGCATTGGGTGTCCTCTGATTATTTCAAAGGCTGAGAGTTTATGAGTTCCAAAGGTGATGGATTAGAGATTTAGAAGAACCACTGTCAATGCTTTTGGTCAAGATATTGGAGGGTCTTTAGAGATTTTGCAAATTGAGTCATAATAGTGCCATTAGTGTGTTTGACTAACCCTGCCGATTGAAGATGGTAAGCACAGTGAGAGTGTCAAACAGCCAGACAGCACTGACTTGTCAAAGTACATGACCACTTACGTGGGTTCCCTGGTTGCTGTGTAGCTACTACTACATTGAAGGGACTGTTGCAGTGTAGTGTGCTACTTATTCCTGCAACTACCCCTGATGTGAGTTATAGGGGATGGAGAATGATGCCACGTGTTCTTTTAGTTAGAGATTCGAAACATTCTGCTTTGTATGTTTTACACTTTTGTAACTATTAGTATTTAAAGGAATTAAATCTTAGTATGGTTTCCTGTGCACAAAAGTTAAAATTAAAGACTGTTAATAGTGAAATATACATAAATTGTGGTTTATTTTAAATAAACCTGTAAGAGAGAAATGTCTAAATTAAGGAGACTCACTGCCCACAGTCCTCATGCCCTTCAGCGCTGTTCCTCAGCCACCCACAGATACAGTTTTGATCATTTCTTGAACCTCCTGTTGGTGTTTCTTTATATAGACGAAACAATTACACATGAATTTTTTTACCCATGTTTGTCCTCGTAGGTCTCAAATTAGTTATACCTAGGATCCCACTAAATTTAAGTAAGATATCCCTGATAATCTTAGGCACATTAATGTATATAATATAGAGGACAGAAGATTAGTGACATAAGCAGCATGGCAGGGTGAGAGGACCTCCAGTTCTCTCCCCTTGGAGTTATTTGAACAGCTATAATTCAACAAAGGATTCCCTGCTCATCACTCAAACATACGTGAGATCCCCACATTGAAACATCTAAAGGTGGGCGTATCTGAACAACAGAGGAGGAGGGAAGAGGGAAGGATTGAGACGGGTGCTGAGGACGCAGCCAGGAACCCACTGTCCCCTAGCAGGCGAAGTGTCAGGTTACAGTGTGCACACCCTGCAGTCCTAAGGAACAGATGGGTAGAATCAACATTCCTGCCTGAGTGGTCAGCACACACTGCGTCTAAACCAAGTGACAGGCAGAGACAGAATATAAAGGTGTGGTGGCTATCGTCTAGCAGCTGCCATTACCAGACAGAAAACAAAGCCACAAATGTGTAGCTGCCTCCACTAACCCTACTAGAACTCACAGCACCCGGCAGAGGCTGTAGCAGTGGTGGTGTCGGATTACAGTGCGCACATGCAGTAGCCCTGAGGACAAGGAAACATTTCTCCCTGAGGGACAGGTACACACTGCGGCTAAACCCAGGAATGGGCAGAGATACAGAGGTGTGTCAGCTGAGGCCTGGCAGCCGTCATTACTAGGATAAGAGCAAAACCACAGACATACAAACTGGCCTCCCCTGGCCCACCCCGCACCTTCCCATTGCAGCATAGCTTGGTAGATGCACCTGGGATGTCTCAGGTAGTACAGAACTGCTGCCAGCATCTAGTTATAGGAGGCAGTGCCAGGATCTCACAGGCACAGAGCCCCATCGCCCACCACATTACCCCATGGCATGGTGTCCTGAGACAGGTGACCTGGTCACAGAGGAGATGCTCACCTCACCAGGAAATATTGGGTATTTGCCACGGCAGAGGCAACACCTCCCTACAGAGATCCCTGAAGTCCCATCAGTGCAGGTAAGAGACAGTAAAAATTTGCACCTATTACAAAATGAAAAACCTCTACTTACCAACCTGCCAAACAGTGAAGAGTCAAATGCTTTTTTAAAAGAGCAGATGTTGATTCTTGGGGGAGCTCTGATCAAGATGGCAGAGAAGGTAAAGGCTGTGTTTGCCTCCTGCCATGACCACATTAAAATTACAGAACAGTCAACATGGAGAACCATCAGAAGACTAATTGAACCGAAGTTCTATAACTAAGGATATAAAGAAGCAACATCAAGATAGGTAAGAGTGTCAGAGACACGAAACAGGCTGCCCCACACCCATGTGTGCTGGTTGAGAATCAGGAGGGATACTACAGCTGCAAAGGTCCGCCCTGAGGAGCAAGGGATCCCAGGCCCACACTGCGCTATCCAGCCCAGAGCACCAGTGCTGGGAAGAGGAGCCTTCACAACATCTGGCTGTGAAAATCAGTGAGGATTCCATCTGTCCAGGTGAGAGGAAGGCTGATGGAAACCTAGGTGTTCTTGTAAAAGGCCCACACAGAGATTCTCTTACACACAGTCACCCTGGGCTCTGGTGGAGGGATGGCATGTTGGGAGGCACTAGAGACATACAGGGAGAGGATGAGTTGTGTGACTTCAGGGCAAGGGCTGCCATTGTTCCTGTGTTGAGTCTTTACCCCACGTGGCCAAATCTGAATTTGTATTGGCCTGGAGAGCTCCACCCTGGTGACTTACTGGGACTTCACCCCACCCAATTCATGCACCACCTGAGGCTCTTTCAGCAGCAGGCAGCCGATGTCAGCCTGTTCTGAACTCTCTTGGACAACTCTACAGTGTCCATAGACCCCAGGTGGGTGACAAAGGGCCTCAGTGTGGTCTGTGCTTGGGGGAGAGCGTCTGTGCTGGAGTTTCAGCGGGGGTGGGGGGTTGGAAAGCGCAAGGCTCATAATACCAGCATGGGCCAGGGAGCTGTGTCCTACAAAACTAGACTGAGAAATAATGGCTTCAACTGGAGTGGGGGGTGAGACAGAAGAAAGGGGGGGAAACTATTAGAACTGATCAATGAAATAAGTAAAATAGAATACAAAATTAATATTAAAAAATCAGTTGCATTTTTGTAGACCAATAATAAGCTATCAATAAGAGAAATTAATCCAATTTATAATTGTATCACACACAAAAATAAAATACCTAGAAATAAATTTAACCAAGGAGTTAAAAGGCCTGTAATCAGAAAATTATAAGACATTGATAAAAGAAATTAAAGAAGATACAAATAAATGAAAGTATATACCATGCTCATGTATAGGAAGAATTAACGTCATTGAACTGTCCATATCACCCAAAGCAATTTACAGATTTCAATGCAATCCCCATCAAAATACAAATGGCATTTTTTGCAGAACCAGAAGAAATAATTTTAAAATTTGTATGGAACCACAAAATACCCCAAATGGCCAAAGCAATCTTGAGAGAGAAGAACAAAGTTGGAGGTATCATGCTACCTCATATCAAATAGTACAAGACTATAGTAATCAAAACAGCATGGTACTGGCATAAAAACAGACACCTAGATCAATGGAACAGAATTGAGAGCCCAGAAATAAACCCACACCTATATGGTCATTTAACCTATGACAAAGGAGGAAAGAATATACAATGGGGTAAAAAAAAAGTCTATTATATAAATGGTGTTGGGAAAACTGGACAGATACATGCAAAAAAAAATGAAACTAGGTCACTTTCTTACACCATATACAAGACTAAAATCAAAATGAATTAAAAACTTAACTGTAAGACCCAAAACCATAGAACATTTAGAAGGAAACAAAGGCAGCAAACTCTCTGACATTTGTCTTAGTAATATTTTTTCTGATATAGCTCTGAGGGCAACGGAAACAAAAGAAATAATAAACAAATAGGACTACATCAAACTAAAAAGTTTTGCACAGCAAAGGAAACTACAAACAAAACAAAACAAAACAAAAAGCTACAGAATGGAAGATATTCACCAATGATACATCCAATACAGGATTAATATTCAAAATTTATTATAAAAAATTCATACAACCCAACATAAAAAAAAATCCAATTAAAACATGGGCAAGGACCTGAATAGACATTTCTCCAAAGAAAACAAACAGATGTTTATTGAAACATATGAAAAGATGCTCAACCTCACTAATCAGAGAAATGCAAATGAAAACCACAATGAGGTATCACCTCACACCTGTCAGAATGGCTATCATCAATAAATTAACAAACAACAAGTGTTGGCAAGGATGTGGAGAAAAGGGAACCCTCATGCATTCTTGGTGGAATTGCAAACTGGTGCAGCCATTAATGGCAAATAGTGTGGAGGTTCCTCAAAAAAATAGAAATAGAACTACCTGATGATCCAGCAATTCCACTCTGGGTTTTTATCCAAAGAAATTCAAAACTATTTGAAAATATATATGCACCCCCTATGTTCACTACAGTAATATTTACAATAGCCAAGATGTGGAAGCAACCTAACTGCCCATCAATATACAATTGGATAAAGATGTACATATGTACAATAGAATATTATTCTGCCATAAAAACGAATGAAATCTTACTATTTGCGACAACATAGATGGACCTAGAGAGTATTATGCTAAGTGAAATAAGTCAGACAGAGAAAGACAGGTAGCATATTATCTCACTTATATGTGGACTCTAAAGAACAAAATAAATGAAGAAACAAAACAGAAACAGACTCAAACTGATGGGGGGACTTGATGAAAAAGATGAAGGGATTAAGAAGTGCAAATTGAAAAAAAAAGTGCAAATTGGTAGTTATAAAATCGTCACAGGAATGTAAAATACAGTATAGGGAATATAATCAATAATATTGTAATAGAGCCAGGTGGGTACTAGACTAATTGGTGGATCACTTTATAAATTATATAAATATCTAACCACAAGCTGTACACTGGAAATTAATATAAAATAATATTGAATGTCAACTATAATTGAAAAATAAAAATAAAACCTTTAAGAAATAAAGAATCATTATTCAGAAATTAATAATTATAAAAGCAGATTTCATTCTCATATATCCCCAGGCAGAGAAATAATCCATCAACTACCATGCATAACCAAGATAACAACGTAGTTCATAAAGAAAATGAAAAATCTCTAAGAAATATACTTAAAGACATTGAGGACTGTGATATAATTAAGAGATTATTCAAGATTGCAGTTTGGGAAAAAACTCAATGAAATACAAGAAACCTCAAAAAGGCAGTTTAATGAACTCAGAAATAAAATAAAAAAACAAAAGGAGCATTTTGCCAAAGAGATTGAAACTATTAATATAAAAAAGAACCAAACAGAAATACTGCAGCTGAAGAACTCAAAGATATACAGAATGAACTAGCAAACATAGGATGTAAAGCAGACCAGATGAAGGAAAGGAGTGATACCAAAAATAGAAATCTAGACATGACTCAGGAAAAAAAAAAAAAAAAAGAACTCTGAGAACAGACTCCATCAGAAAAAGTAATATAAGAATAATGGGTATTCCAGAAGGAGAAGAGAGGGAGAAGGGAACAGGGAGCTTATTCAAACAAATAATTGATGAAAACTTCCCAAACCTATGGAGAGAACTGGGTCCTCGAATCCAAGAAGCTAACAGAATACCTAATTATCTCAATCCAAAAAGGCCTCCAAGGGACATTATGTTAAAACTGTCAAAAATGAATGACAAGGAATTCTCAAGGCAGCCAGGAAAAAGAAGACAGTAACCTATAAAGGAAATACCATTAGATTATCATTGGATTTTTTTTTTTTTTTTTTTTTTTTTTTTTAGCAGAAACCCTACAAGCTAGGAAAGAGTGGAATCAAATACTCAAATAATTCAAAGAGAAAAATCACCAGCCAAGAATAATTTTTCCAGCAAAGTTATCCTTTAGATATGAAGGAGAAATAAAGGCTATTTCAGACATACAGAAGCTGAGGGAATTTACCACCACAAGACCTGTATTACAGGAAATACGGAAGGGTGTTCTTCTACCTGAAACAAAAAGACAAAAGGATACAAAACTATGAGTAAGATGATTGACAAACAAAGCAGGAAATTGTAACATTTGTTCAGAATAGGGTATTAAACACTTGAATGTAACATAGATTAAAGGATGTAAAAATATTTTAAAACAAAGAAGAGAAGTACAATAGCTACTGTAATTTGGAAATGAACTCACAACATAAAAAGGGATAATTTGTGACTACAAAAACATAAAAGGGGAGGGGGCAAAGGACTGAATTTTTACAGCTGAATGGAGATAAGAAGCAATCAAAAGAAAAAGGATTACTGTATATATGAAACTTTGTTTTGCATAAATCTACTGGTACCCAATCAAAAAAATTAGAACTGAGATAGTACTGTAATGCAAGGTCTCAGCTCCTGCTCCCCGCACAAGAACGCAGGATATGATGAGGCCAAAAAGGAACAACAATGGAATCATACATAGGGGAATCATACCACTATATTATCGATAGTGGCTGGTCAAGACAGAAAAGCAAACATCTGCCAGTACCCCAATGAGGGGTCTTCCTGCACCCCAGTCTCACTGGTGGCCGGGCGAGACACAGGAAGTAGGATCAACACGATCCACAATCCACAATCCACTTGCTAACCGCACTTGCCAGCCGCAATCCACTGTCCGCTTCTCTGCCAACCCCCTTGCCAGGGTGGCCACGGCAGTTATATTAGTGGCTAATGTCTAACTGGTTATAGCTGATGGCCAACTAGTTCCAGCTGATGGCCATCTGATTACAACTGATGGCCATCTAATAACTGAGCCAGCACCTTTCCACATGAGGCCGAGAGCCTGGAAACTGCTCTCTGGGACTCCATCCCTACAGATACATAACACAAAAAAGAGAAAACAGAGGGGAAAAATCATAGAATACCACCAAACTAAAATAACACAGAGAAACACAAGGAAAAAGAAACAGTGGAGACATAGAGCTACCAAAAGAAAAAAATAAATAAAATGGCTATATGAAATCCTCACATATCAATAATCACCCTAAATGTACATGGACAGAACTTACCAATTAAAAGGCACTGTAGAGGTTGGATCAATAAACAAAATCCAACTATATGCTGCCTGCAGGAGACACATCTCCGTTGCAAGAACAAGCATAGATTCAAAGTGAAGATATGCAAAATGAGACTCCAAGCAAATAGCAACCAGAGAAAAGTGGGTGTAGTCATTCTTATATCTCACAAAATAGATTTCAAGATAAAAAGGGTAACACAAGACAAAAATGGGCATTTTATAATGATAAAGTTGACAAGGCATCAAGAAGACATAACACTTATTAGTATATATACACTCAACCTGACAGCACCAAAATACGTAAAGCAACTACTAACAGAACTAATGGGAGAAACTGACAGAACACAACTATATTAGAGAACCTAAATACCTCATTGACAGCAATGGATAGATTGTCCAAACAGAAAATCAATAAGGAAATAGCCTTAAATGATACATTGGACGAAATGGACATAATCGATATTTACAGAGGTTTTCATCACAGAACACCTGATTATATTCTTCTCTAGTGGACATGGAACATTCTCAAGACTATATGTTGGGACACAAAACTAGCCTCAACAAATTTCAGAGGACTGAAATCATACCAAGCATATTCTCTGACCACAATCCTTTAAAATTGGAAATGAACTGTTAAAAAAAAAAAAAAAGTAAGAAAACCCAGAAATAGCTGGAGATTGAATCACGTGCTAGTAAACAACCAATGGATCAAAGAAGAAATAAAAAAAGAGATCAAAAGATATATAGAGACAAATGAAAATCACAATATGACATATCAAAATTTGGGGGGTACAGCAAAAGTGATAATAGAAGGGAAGTTTATATCATTGTAGGCCTACCTCAAAAAAACAAGAAAAATCTCAAGTAAACAACCTAACATTTCACTTAAAGAACTAGAAAAAGAAAAACAAATTAAGCCCAAAGTCAGTAGAAGAAGGAGAATTAAATGAAAACAAAAAGACAATAGAAAAAAATTAGTGCCACAAATTTTTTTGTTCTTTGAAAAGATTAGCTGGTTCTTTGAAAAGATTAATAAAATTGACAAATCTCCGGCTACATTCATTAAAAAGAGAAGACTCAAGTAATCAAAGTCAGAAATGAAAGAGAAGTTACAATACACACTATAGAAATACAAAGCACTATACAAGAATACTGTGAAAGTCTATATGCCATCAAATTTGATAAAATAGAAGAAACGGACAAGTTCTTAGAAATATATAAACTTCCTTGACTGAATCATGAAGAACTGGAAAATCTAAATACAAATCAAAGCTAAGGAAATTGCAAGAGTCATCAGAAACCTCCCAGAAAACAAAAAGTCCATGATGAGATGGCGTCACTAGTGAATTCTACCAAACATTCAAAGAAGATTTAATACCAGTTCTTCTCAAACTCTTCCAAAAAATTGAAGAAGAGGCAATAATACTTCCTAATGCATTTTATGAGGCCAACATTACCCTGATACCAAAACGTGCCAAGGACAACACACACAAAAAAAATTACAGACCAATATCTCTGATGAATATAGATGCAAAAATACTAAACAAAATATATCAGCAAATCAAATACAACAATCCATTAAAAAGAAAATACATCACAATCAAGTGAGGATCATTCCAGGGATGCAAGGATGGTTCAACATATGCAAATCTATCAGGGTGATAAACCACATTAACAAAATGAAAGACAAAAATCATGTGATCATCTGACTAGATGCAGAAAAGCACTAGCCAAGATACAACATCCACTTATGATTAAAACACTCAATAAAATAGGTATAGAAGAAAAGTACCTCAACCTAATAAAGGCCATATATGACAAACGCTCAGCTAATGTCATATTCATTTGTGAGAAACTGAAAGCTTTTCCTCTAAGCTCACAAACAAGAGAAGGATTCCCCTTCTCACCACTGCTGTTCAAAATAGTATTGGAAGTCCTAGCCAGAGCAATCAGGCAAGAGAAAGAAATAAAATGCATCCAAGTTGGGAATGAAGAAATAAAACTGTCACATTTTGTAGGTGATGATTCTATATGTAGAAAGCTCTAAAGATTCCACCAAAAAATGATTAGAAACAATAAACAAATACAGTAAAGTTGCAAGATACAAAATCAGTGTGCAAAACCATTGTGTTCCTGTATACTAACAATGAAATTTCAGAAAAAGAAATTTTAAAAAAAATTCCATATGCAATTGCAACAAAAAGAATAAAATACCTAGGAATTAACAAAGGGTGTTAAGGACCTTTAATCTGAAAACTATAAAACATTGTTGAAAGAAATTAAAGAAGACACAAAGAAATGAAAAGATATTCTGTGCTTATGGACTGGAAGAACCACCATAGTTAAAATGGCCATATTACCCAAAGCAATATACAGATTTAATGCAATCCCCATCAAAATCCCAATGTCATTTCAAAGAAATAAAACAAAAAAAAAAACTCATCAAATTTGTATGGAACCACAAAAGACCCCAAGTATTAGGTTGGTGCAAAAGTAATTGCAGTTTAAAAGGTTTAAAAAAAAAATTTTGCAAAAACCGCAATTACTTTTGCACCAGCCTGATAGCCAAAGCAATCCTGAAAATAAAGAACAAAGCTTGAGGTATCACACACCCTGACTTAAAATTATAGTACAAAACTACAATAATAAAAGCAGAATGGTGTTGGAAGAAAAATAAACACACAGACCAATGGAACAGAAGTGAGAGCCCAGAAATAAACCCACATGCATATGGGTAACTAATTTTCAACAAAGGAGCCAAAAAAATACAGGGAAAAAAGTAAGGCTCTTCAATATATGGTGCTGGGAAAATTGGAAAGCCACATGCAAAAGAATGAAACTAGACTTTAATTTGTCACAATATACAAAAATTTACTCAAAATGGATCAAAGATGTAAATATAAGACATGAAACAATAAAATACATAGAAGAAAATGTAGGTACTAAGTGTATGGACCTTGGTCTCGGAGAGGATTTTATTAATTTGACCCCAAAGTAAAAGGAAGTAAAAGCAAAAGTAAATGAAGGGGACCATGTCAAACTAAAAGGCTTCTGCACAGCCAAAGAAACCGTCAACAAAAGAAAAAGGCAACCATCTGACTGGAAGAAAATATTTGCAAACAGTACCTCTGATAAGGGGCTAATATTCAAAATATGTGTATATAAAGAACTCATACAACTCAAAAGAAAAAAAAAATCCTGTTAAAAAAAAATGACAGGGGACCTAAACAGACACTTCTTCCAAGAAGACATACAAATGTCCAACAGTTACATGAAAAGATGCTCAGCTTCACTAGTTATAAGGGCGACTCAAAACTACAGTAAGATACTGCCTCACACCTGGTAGAGTGGCTGTTATCAACAAGACAAGAAATAACAAATGTTGGAGAGGCTGTGGAGAAAAAGGAACCCTTACACACTGCTGATGGGAATGTAAAGTCTTATAGCCACTACGGAAAATAATATGGAATTTCCTCAAAAAATTAAGACTAGAGCTACTATACGACCCACCGATTCCTGCTCTGAACATTGACCTCAAAAATTTGAAAAAAAAATTATTCATAAAGATATGTATCCCTATGTTCATTGCAGCATTATTCACAGTAGCCAAAACATGGAAATATGTCCTTCAGTGGATGACTGGACAAAGAAGAGGTGGCACATATACACAATGGAATATTACTCAGCCATAAAAAGGATGAAATACTGACATTTGCAATAACAGGGATGGATCTTGAGAGTAACATGCTAAGCAAAATAAGTCAGATGGGAAAAGACAAGAGCCATATGTGAGGTATAAAACAGAAAGCCACAAATGAACAAATAAAACAAACAAAAACCTTGTAGACACAGGCAACAGTATAGTGGTTACCAGAGGGTAAGCAGGTTGGGGGAGGTTGAAGTGGGTAACGGGGTCAAATATACGGTGACAGGAGACTTGACTTTGGGTGGTGAGTACACAATACACTATACAGATGATGTATTATAGAATTGTACACTTGAAACTTATCTAATCTTATTAACCAATATCAGCCCAATAGATTTAATAAAAATTTTAAAATAATAATATAAAGGACAAATATTATAACCATTCCTCCTTCACCATCAGAACTCTGGTCTTGCCTAAATTCTCCATGTGTTAAAATATCCCACACTGAGGAGGGAGGCTCTGAACCAATGATTCATGACTTAAAATTAAAGGAAGTCTTTGCCACTTACAGATTGGCTAGACAAAATGGGACCCCACAGACCTTACTTCTGAAATAAATTAGTTAATATGGCCCAGTGTAAATTACACAGGGTCTTGAAAGATTGAAGGATTGAAAGCTGTATGCAAAAACCTAGTTAGTGAAGGGTTGGTTACTCCAGTGCTCGTTTTCACAGCCCAATTTGTCCTGTTTCTAAACCTGGAAAGAATGAAGGACACCTCAGTGGTTTGTCACAACCTTGAGGCTATGGTTGCACCAAACAACTCTATATTCAGTTCCCAACACTATGAAAATTATTCTACCCAATCAGCAATTGATAAATATCCCACTGTCCCAGACTTGGCGCGGTCTGTTCTATTCAGTGCCTATGTCAACAGCCTCTCAGCTGCACTTGGCTGTCACCTCTGAAGGGACATGATACACCTTTAGTGGGTTATCCTCACGGGTCTTCACCAGCTTTGCCATCCCACACAGTCATTGCAGGCAAGATCCGAACTGCATCCTGGCTTCTCCAAGAATACAGGTAGGACATTACATTAATGTCACCTCCTCTTAGGACACTCAGGGCAGACAAATATTGAAGAAAAGGAGCTAGTAGAAAGTGGATGGGACATTGCGATGTATATCATGTGAGGTCCTGACAACTCTGTTATATTTTTAGGTATTTGATAATCTGAGACCCGCTCCCTCCCTGACATCATAAAGAAATAGCTGTTGTTCCCTCAGCACCCACAACATCTAGGTTCTTTTGCTGTTCTGGAGACAACATATTCCTTGTTTACAAGTTTTACTCGAGCCCATTTATGCTCTTACTTGCAAATTTGCCACCGTGAATGGGCACCCCTGCCACAAAAGGCTGGAGACTCTCTTCAAATTGCCGTCCAATCAGCACTCCTGTTAGTGCCCTAAGACGCTCCTTCTTCATGGAAGCTACACCGACCTCCTCTCGTGCCTCCCCGGTGGCCCATGACCACCTGGAGTTGCCCATAGGCTTGTGGTGCAAGAACCTGCACTAGGCCCTAGATTGTATGTCATTAGAGCTGCAGTCACCTCTACTTACGGGCTGTCTTGAAAGTAGATAGCCCTGAGCACCTATCCAGCAGTGGGACCTGGAAACAGCACCTCAATGGCTCGGCATGGCTACCAAGACCCCCTTGAGACATGATAGAGCCAAACCTGGACCCTCTGGAATATCCTGTCTGCAGGAGGGAGTGGCCTTCCCTCTCCTCAGCCTCTTACAAGGTGCCAAGGTGCTGAAGGAGGTCACCCCTTTCCCAGACCGCGAGGCTCCCTGGGGAGCTCATTAGAGTTACCTGACTTTAAAGCAATGGGAGTTCATAGACTTTAGGGATAACATCACCACATTCGTACATGATGGATCTCGGGCAGAGTTGCTGCTTTCCTGTCTTAATGAGACATCTCTGATGAAGGACCGGACCCAGGGGTCATCACAACTGATGACATATCAAGTAGTCATCTTAGCACCGACCAATAATTGGCCCTATCTCCAAGTGTCCCTTTGTGGTAAAAGAACTCCAGGAATCTCTTGCCTCAGTTACTACCTTCAATATATGTTACAAGTAAATTAAAGTAACACTTGTCTCTACACTCCAGGACACTCCTCCACATGGGAGTTCCAGACACTACTGATAGTAAGAAAGGGACTCAATGGACTCCTCAGATTATACAGGGCTGGGCTCTCATTCAAGGAAGTTTCTCCTCTCTTCCAAGTCTCAGGTGCAGGCCTCATGGAACCATAATGGTTTATTGAAATAAGTTAAAGTTAACTGAATGGAAGATGGTCTGTTTCTGTTATCAGTCATCAAGGATGAGTAGTAATGCATCTGTCTTCATCTTTTTTTTTCTTGGTAGACTACTTTTTTAAGAGCAGTTTTAGATTTGCAGAAAACTTGGTAAGTAAGTGTGGAGACTTTCCACACAACCCCTCTGCCTCCACACTATGTACTCTACATTCTGTATCCCATGGTCCTGTGGTATTTTTGTTACATTTGATGAGCCAACATTGAGGCATAAAATTCCATTGTTTACATTACGATTGATTGTGTTATACAATCTCTGGGTTTTGGCTGATATAAAATGACACATAGCCATCATTTCTGTGTCATATGGAATACTTTCAATATCCTAAAATCCATTGTGCTCTACCTATTCATTCATCCCTCCCTCCCACCCCTAAATCTCTGACAACCAAAGATCTTTTAGTATTTTATACTTTCACCTTCTCCAGAATGTCATGTGCTTGGAATCATACACCGTGTACACTTGTCATAGTGGCTTCTTTCCCTTAGCAATATGATTTTGAGGTTTCTTCATGTCTTGACTTGATAACCTCATTTCTTTTCATTATGTAAGAATATGTTATCCTATGGATGTACCAGTGATTATTTATTAGTTTATTGAAATTATCCTTGTTACCTCTCAGTCTTGAAAATTATGCATAAAGCTCCTATAAACATGCATATGCAGGGGGTTTTTAATGAACATAAGTTTTCAACTCATTTGGGTAAATTTGAGGAAGCATGATTGCTGCTTCGTATGGTAAGAGTAGGCTTCGTTTTAAGAAACTGCCTTTCTTCCAGTGTAGGCGGACCATTTTCCATTCCTGCTAGCAATGAGTGAGGGTTCCTGTTGCTCTCCATCTTTGCCATCATTTGGTGTCCTTGGTGTTTTTAATTTTAACCATTTTAATATTAATAAATGTCTGGTGATATCTAATTCTTCTTTGATTTGCAATTTCCTACTGACATATGATTTTGAGCATCTTTTCCTGTGCTTATTTAACATCTGTATATCATTGGTGAAGTGTGTGTTCAGATCTTTTACCCATTTTAATTGGGTTGTTTATCTTCTTTTTGTTGAGATCTAAGCGTCCTTTGGATGTTTTGGATACCAGTTCTTTATCAGGAAATCTTTGTGATTTCCAAAGATCTTCTGCTAGTCTGTGGCTTGTGTTTTCATTCTCTTAAGACTGTGTTCGACTGGGCAGGAGTTTTTAATTTTAATGAAGTCAAACTTATTTTTTTCTTTCTTGAATCTTGCTTTTATTGTTCTATCTAAAAATTAATCACCTAACTCAAGGTCACCTAGATTTTCTCCTATGTTATTTTTTTAGAGTATTATAGTTTTACATCCTACGTTAAGATCTATGATCCATTTTGAGTTAATTTTTGTGAAAAATGTTGTCTGTCTCCATTTTTATTTTCAATACAGCTGTCCAGTTTTTCCACAATTATTTACTGAAAGAACTATGTTTTTCCATTGAATTGCCTTTGGCCCTTCATCAAAGATCAGTTTAGTGTATTTGTGGGATTCTGTAGAAAGCAATTGCTTTTTGTATATGAACCTTTCATCCTTCAGCCTTCCTCTACTGTCTTATCAGTTCAAGTGGTTTTCCTTGTTATTGTGGATTCTTTGAGAGTTTCTCCTTAGAAAATCCTGCCATATGCCACAAAAACAGTTTTATTTCTTTATTCCCATCAGTATATCTTTTATTTCCTTTTCTTGTCTAACTGCATTAACTAAGAATTCCAGTACTTTGTAGACTAGGGGAGGTGAGAGGACATTTTGCCTTCTTCCTGATGTTATCAGAAAGGATCTAGTTATTTCAGTGGATTCTACTTGTATAAACAATAGTCCATTTGATGCAGAGGTAGGTGTGGGCAGAGGGGAGCATTCTCTATTTCAGTGATTTGGTCTCAGACGTTGAAGAGCCTGTGTTCCTGGGCTTGACCTTCTATGAGAGAAGAGAGATATTTAGTCTTTGTCCCCAGTTCCTAGCAAAAACTCCTTGAAGTCCTTGGAATTACTTGAGTGATAAGAGTGACAACATGTCTTTTGTTTTAATGAGGCAACTCTTGGCCAGCTCCTAGATAGCTTCAGGATGAAGAATGGATATAGAAACACCGAGCCTTGATTAGTGGGTTGGATCTTTCAGCACCAGCTCCCAGCCTCTGAAGAGAGGAGAAGGGCTGGAGAGTGACTTCATCACCAATAGCCAATGCTTTAATAAATTGTGCCCATGTAATGAAACATCCATCAAACCCTTAAAGACGGGAGTTTCTGGGTTGAACACAACCAGGTGCCAGGAGGGTGACGTGTCCTTGGAGGGTGTGTAAAGTCTGCAGCAACCCCTCCATCTCCACTCCCCTCACCCATACCATCACCCCATATTGCCCTATGCATCTCTCTCTGCCTTTTGTCTGATCCTGAGTTGTATCCTTTATAGGAAAACAGTAATAGTAAGTACAGTAGTCCCTCTATCTGTGGGGGATGTTTCAAGCATTCACATTCACATTTAGGAATGTTTCAAGCATTCACATTCCTAAACCTGAAGTGAATGCTTGAAACCACAGATAGTAGTAAACCCTATACAGTATGATTTTTTTCTTTCCTTATTAAGTTGACAATTCTCACCTATTCTTTTTAAAGGAAGCACTTTATGGCTCCTCTTTGGCATATCTGAATTGCCAGTATCGCTACTCTTGCAGTTTGGGGCCATTTTTAAGTAATATAAGAGTTACTTGAACACAAGTACTGCCATATCTTGATAGTTGATCTGACAACTGAGACAGCTGCTAAGTGACTGTTGGGTGAGGAGCGTATATTGTGTGGAGACGCTGGACAAAAGCATGATTCACATCCTGGGCTGGAGATTTTATTATGCTATTCAGAATGGTGCACAATTAAAACTTATGAAATGCTTATTTCTAGAATTTGCCATTTAATATTTTTGGACCACTGTTGACCACAGGTAATTGAAGCCGCAGAAAACAAAACTATGGACAAGGGGCACTACTGTAAAACACTTTGTTGAGTTCTCAGAATCATTTCAGTAAATTACCAAGGAATGTTGAACGAACCTATGAATTTGTAGACAGCTGAGTAGAAATGTCAGTAGCACGGGCGCCTGATTTGTGGCTGGCATCTGAAGTAGGGACAGTGTGTGGCACTGAGCTCTTAATCTATAGAATCTGTTGTGAACTCTGGGTAGTTATTGTTAGAATTGAAGTGAACTGTTGGACACTTATTTGGTGATAAATAGTTGGGAAGAAGTGTTGGAATAGACACCATATATTTGGTGTCAGGAGGGGGAGAAAACTGTATCATCCTCACAAGGAGAGCAGAAAAGGCTAGAAGAAACTGAAGTTGGCTGTTTCCCTCTCACCAGGTCAGTTAGGCTCTGGGGAAATCCCAGTCAGTTATACACTTGTGAAATACATTGTTTCGAGAACATGCCTTGTTTAGAACAGAATATTCTGTGCACATTTTTAAATGGTTATATTTTGGTCACTCTTTCTAATTTTGGAGACAGCAATTTACCCTACAACTTCTATCCTCTGAATGAAGAGTTGTTGATTTTTAAGTTTCTTGGGATTTTTCCTCTGAGGACTGGAAGGCTGGCTTCTAAGCATCTCACACAACAAAGCAGAGACCAGGGTCTCTGACTCCTTTTTTGATATTTGCTGACAGCTTCATCCCTCCTTCATCCCCCTGTGCCCCACGTCTGTACATGCTGATAAGAAAGCCGGGGTGCCCCTTCCTTTGTTTCTGGCAAGTGATCCATGGAAGGCCCTGCCCCTGTACTGAACCCTCACCCTCGCCCACCCCCTAACCTCCATAAAAAACCCAGGCCAGGCTCCTTTCCTTGCTCTCCAAAGGCATTTCCCACCTACTTGGGGGGTCTACACTGCCCTCCCCAGACACTTCCATTATGGAAGTAACAAACACTTTTCGTTTCTAGGCATGTGTGTGTTGTCGTCCATGTAGACATCTGAACCACATCTCAGTGGGGGTTCACCTGCCTGTTCTAGTTACCATAACAGTTACAGAATAGGTAACATGGTGCATATTTTACAACACTTTATGTGTTATTGTCCATTGATAAGTCCTCCAGATTTTTTGATATCAGTACATGCCACCCTTGTATCAGTCTTCAAGTGTAAATACACAATAAATTCTGTGAAAATTGTTGAGAAATTGGTGGGATGTAGATAGTGATCAAGTTCAAATTTATAGGAATTTGCAACAGAGTGCACGCCTAACCCTTCCTCCATTCGTGCATAATTTATTCATTTGTTCACAATGGTCTTCAACACTTAGGACTATTAAATTGACTAATTTTTGTTCTAATCATTGTGAAATGGGATCTACTGGACATTTTCTATTACTTCATTTCCAAACTGATGGACATTTTTTTTCACATATGATGTTTCATTTTCTGTTAAATATGTTTTACTTCTTTTTCCATTTTTAAATTGTGTTTTTGTCCATTTTTACTCTGCAAACTTTTTATGGCTGCTTGCAGGTTGTGAAAGGATTCACAAGGCACAAAGGAATAGAAGTTAGAAAGTTTATTCAAGAAGAAAAGCTCAGGCAGAGAAGCCACCAGGGGCAGAGTCTAGATAGAGCAGACAACTGCACTGCTCTTTTTTTTTTCTAATTGGGAAGTATTGGGGAACAGTGTGTTTCTCCAGGACCCATCAGCTCCAAGTCATTGTCCTTCAATCTAGTTGTGGAGGGCGCAGCTCAGCTCCAAGTCCAGTCGCCGTTTTCAATCTTTAGTTGCAGGTGGCGCAGCCCACCATCCCATGCGGACATTGAACCAGCAACCTTGTTGTTAAGAGTTCACATTCTAACCAACTGAGCTATCCAGCCTCTCCTGCACTGCTCATTAGGTTAGCTTTTCTTATACAGGAAAGCACAGGTATTTTTCTTATAGTAGAGGATGTGACATGTAGACTGAGGTCATTTGATTGATATGCACAGGTTATATAACTGGTTTCTTTCCACTCATGCTCTTACCCAGGATGCATACAGAAAAACCCACGGGGTGGGAGGAGGGCAAGTCATAATGTTCATTTTATTCTAACTGTATTATAATGAGGCAGGCTCCAGCAGTCTGAGCAAGCACTAAAAGCTAGATATTCTGGTCAGGGTCTTATATCCTTCTTCTAGGGGTGTTTCAACAGAACAATTTATCTCTAGGGGCTGAGCCTGGGCAGTCCTTGGGGAGTGGATGCAGGCGTGGGAGTGGGTGTGGGTGGTGCAAAGTATTATATTGATCAGGTTACTTTCTGATAATCCCCCTAGGGCTCACTTTTTGTTAACTCTTTTTCTGCCTCATCAAAACTAGCCATTTTATATTGTGTAGCGGTAAGAAACATCCAAACCTGTAGAGAATTTTAATAAGTTTATTTGAACCAAACTGATAATTGCTGGGAAGCAAAATCTCAATGGATTAAGAAAATGCTTCAGAAAATGGCAGTTTTGCAGTTTATTTTATACATTGGAATCAAAGGAGGAGACATAAGATTACATGAAATCCATTGGTGGTGGATTAAGAGGGTGGGAGAAAGCAAAGCAGGGAAAGCTCTGGGCTTGGATAAAAAGCAAAATGAAAAGACAGATACTTCTTTTCTGTTGGTGGACAGAATAGTTAACATTTTACAGCACATAGAGATGGTATTCAGGGAACAAGATAACAAGGAGAGTTTCTGTGGTCTCAAGCTCTGGTGGGTAAGCTGTGCCCTGAGGTGTCCAGAAAAAGGGATTACTCTGACATTCCAAGGGTATGTTATCTTAGAAGCAAAATAGACAAGCTCACTTAAGGTAAAGATTGACCTTTGTCAAGGAAGCTACAGGCCAAGGACTTGACTACTTGCCATGACCTGCTTTTAGTTAGGAATTTTTATGTTCAGGCCATCCTATGCAGTAGAAGCTCTCCTGAATTCTCATCACACCCAGCATCTTTCAGTTAGTTCCCTTATTTCCTATGAAATCCTTTTGTTAACTGCTGCCCATATAACCCTTTCACATGGTAATAACCTTTAGCCAGCTACTCTTCTCCCTTCTCAGACTGATAAAGCCCCTCCTGACTGCCTGATACTGACAGATCACCTCCTGACTCCTCGTGATGATTTGCAGGGGACGCCTCTAAGTAAAGCTGATTTCTCGTGGTTTACAGATGGTTCATAATTTTAAAATGTAAATGGTAAGTACTGTGCTAGTTATGCTATTGTTACCCCTTTTGAAGTCAGTGAGTTGGCACCTTTGCCTCTGGCCACTTCAGCACAGCAGGCTGAATTATATGCCCTCGCTAGAGCTTGCATTTCAGCAAAGGGTAAAACTGTTATACTGACAGTAGATGTTTCATGACTTTGGAATGTTAATGGAAACAACATGGTTTCCTTACCTCCAATGGAGATAAAATTAAAAAGTGCCCATATGTTCAGGAATTATTGGATACTATATTTTACCTGATGCTTATTAAGATTCCAGGATATTCTAAACTTGATTCCCTGGAAGAGAAAGAAAATCACCTGGCTGACATTTCTGCTAAGAATGCTGCCCTTAAAAACATCAACTGCAGTTAAACCTCTGTCATGGTCTAAAGGGTATTTCCCCAGCTGATAATTTAGAAAAGCTGGCCAGAGAAGCCCAATATTTGACTTCAGAAAAAGAAAAACAAAATTGAAAATCCAAAAATTACTGGTTTGATTAAAAAAAAAAAAAGTAAAAGAAAGCTTGGGTTCAGACAAAATAACAACCCAGTCCTACCAGAGCCTCTAGAATTTTCACTCCTGACCACTGTACATGCATTTAACCATTGGCTCACTCACAACATGATAGCGTTCATGAATCAACATTGGTGGGAAATATTAATAAGGCCACGAAAAGCACCTACCTTAAGTGACCCACCTGTCCAAAGCACAACTCAGGAAAGCCTGTGTGCACTGCCCCTGGACAGTTTAAATAGCCTAATTGTATAGAGAATTATGAGCACAAAATGGGCTGTAATAATTCCGATAGCTACGTCAGTCACAAAGCGACAGCCATGCCACAGCATCACGTGAAAGGCGTACCCAGGGAACGCCCTAACCAGATAACTCCAGATGCAGGGTGGACTGTGACCACGTGGACAGCTTTATCGGACTGCAGATGGGTGCACCGCACCCAGTCTTGAGCATAAGATCAGAGCTCTGTGACGGCTGCTTGCTCAGGCCTCAACTGACGAGCCGACAACCGCATCCGCATCTGCACTCATCCCAGATGGAGCGCTTGAAGCCTCACCTCCTGACCATCCCACCAGCCTGGCCTGACACCTAACACTACGCACCCCAGCACCATAGGGACTCTTGCTGAACACCGGACTCTCACTCATCCTTCTTTTGTAAGGCTCTGTTTGCTTTGCCTAACCCTGTTGCTTACAAACCTATGTGACCCCCTTGTGAGAAACAACTCTATCTCGACAATTGGAGACTATCTGACCAGAACCTTGGTTAATGCCCATGGTAAACTGAGTCAGTAGGACTAGATCCATGGCTTTATTCTAATAAAGTCTGACATTGTGGAAAGACACAAATGTGTGTGAGACATCTACTCTGATAGCCACATCCCACTCATAACACTAATAGATCATTTAAGGTTTGGCAAATAGATTTTATTCAACTTCCCTCATCTCATGGATACAAATATATTTTAGTTATGATATGTATGTGTTCTCACTGGACTGAAGCTTTCCCTTGCAGACAAGCTAATGCCTGCACAGTGGCTAAAGTCCTGTTAGAAGAGTATTCCTACTTGGGAGCCCCTCTGGAACTCCACAGGGATTAAGGAACCCATTTCGCTGCTCAGGTGCTCCAACAAGTTTCTGCTACTTGGCTAATTTTACATTTTCACTGTACTTAATTACCACCTTCAATCCTCAGGTTTGGTTGAACATTATTGAGATTCAATTGGCAAAATGTTCAGGAACTCTCCAAATACCTTGGCCAAAAGTATTGTTGTTGGTCCTCTTAAATGTCAGATCCACCCCTTTTGGGACTCAAAAGCTCTAACCATTCAAGATAATTACAGGACGCCCCATGCATTTGGCTACTGCCCCTTTTGATCCACAGTTGGTAAAAGGAGACATACTTCGGCATTGCAAAGGCTTAATTGCTTATATTGAAAGCAATCATGCTTTGATAGCACAATCTTTTCACAGCACACTTCAAGGAAATGAAAAACTCGAAATCCACATTCTACAACCTACAGATTTATTTCCTGGAAAAGACATCTTTAAAACAATTCCCTCCAGCCTTGCTGGAAGGGCCCCTATTGAAGGGCCTCTATCAGCTACTATTGACTAACCCCTGTGCTGCTAAACACCAGGGAGTAGACTCCTGGATACACGGGTCACACCTAAAGAAAGCACGCAACACTGACTGGAACTGCACACACTCTGGTGGCCTGAAACTAAAGCAGTCAAAATTTAAAGCAGGTGGCCTCTGAAGGAAATGACTTTCCCCAGATGACTGGATCAGACCTGCACAAACCTTTTTCTTTACTATTAATTCTTCGTTTTTCCCTTTTCCTTGGAAGAAATGAGCACTTGTTTACATTCCCTAATCTACTGTGAAAGCAGGGAACTTTTCTGGTTATTGAATCTGTCACCAAGAACTTTGATCTATCCAAGATAATCATGATCTTTGTTCTGTTACCTACAGGTTTGAGCTCCTGATTTAAATTAATCATATAGACTAAGTTTGTTGCGTTGTTCTAATTCTGTTTTGAATTCTTCTTATTATTAAGCTCTGTACCTGTTGCTTGTTAACCCTGGACACAAGTTGTTTGTGATCCATATACCTTCCCTCTGAGTGAGAGATGACACCCAGAAGAGGTCCTTCCTAATATCAAGGGACAAAAGGCTGCTGAAGTTGAAAGACCTGACTATTGATCAGTAATGCTTTCAGAGAAAGATCTTGATCAAAGTGGGAAGTGAGGAAGATTATGATGAGACTTTAAAGGAACATGATCAGTCTAGAGGGTCTGTGGGAGGAGCTAGGGCTTATAAGAGGAATTTTCATACTCTATGGCATCCCTAGAATCCTATAGGAAGAAGTCTATATTTATAACAAAGCTCTATGTTTGTAACTGCCTCTCCCCTTAACTTCTTTTTTCCCTTTGATAAATACTTCTCCTCTTGACACACTGGGCAGTGTGTGCACATGGCTTGCCATGTCTGCACACACTGGATTGCGTTCCTTTCTTTTCCCCAAATAAATCCTTTTTGATGATGAAGCGCCTAGTTGATACTGTTTTTCAGTTGACACAATGAAATATTCAAAGACAAATTAAGTACTGACACATGCTACAACAGAGATGTGCCTTGAAAAATTATGCTAAGTGAATGAAGTCAATCATGAAGACCAAATATTATATAATGCCATGCCTATGAAAGACCTGAATTAGGTAAATCTATAGAGAAAAAAGTAAATTAGTGGTTGGCTAATTGAGGATTGGAGGAGGAAGATGGGAAGACTGAGAATGATAGATAAATTATATAATACCATATATGTATATTAAATCATCATGTTGCAATCTTTAAATACAATTTTATTAGTCAATTATACCACAATCAAACTGGGAAAGAAGTTTCCAAGTGTATCCCAAAGTTACATAATGATTTATAGTTTTGCTTATATCAGTGAAAATAGGAATTCAGCCTTAGGGGTATGTGGATGAAAAAAAGGCCACATACTAAACCTGACAAGCTCAGGGGAGGCCAGCATGGCAGGCCCTACAAACTCAGAGACTGAAATTGACCACATAGGATGGTCTGAACATAAAAATTCCTAAATAAAAGCAGGTGATGGCTGGTAGTCACATCCTTGGCCTGTAGCTTCCCTGACAAAGGTCAATCTTTACCTTAAATGAGACTGTCTATTGTCTTTTTGCATTTAAGATAACATACCCTTAGAATGTCAGAGTAATCCCTTTTTCTGGATACCCAGGGCATACTCCTCCCCACCAGGACACCAGACTACAGAATCCCTCATTGTTATCTTGTTCCCTGATACGGGGACAGTCCCAGAGAGCAGTTTCCAGGCTCTCGGCCTAACATGGAAAGGTGCTGGCTCGGGTAGTAGATGGCCATCAGCTGTGACTAGTTGGTCATCAGCTGTTACTGGTTAGCCATTAGCCACTAATATAACTGCCATGGCTACATTGGTTGGTTAGTTGGTTGGTTGGTTGGTTGGCAGAGAAGCAGACAGGCGGATTGTGGCTGTGCTTCCTGTGTCTTCAACCCAGCTGCCAGCGAGACTATAGTGGTATGTTTCCCCTATCCATGGATCCATTGGTGTTCCTTTTTGGCCTCACCATATCCTGTGTTCTTGTGCAGGGAGCGGGACCAGAGACCCTGCATGACACCTCAATGTTATCTCTCTGTGCTGTAAAATGTTAATTGTTAGCTATCCTGTGTCCACCAATGTAAAAGAAGTGTTTCTCCATTTTGCCTCTTTATCCAAAACCAGAGATTTCCACACTTTGCTTTCTCCCACCCTTAATCTACCACCAATGGATTTCAGGTAACCCTTCTTACATTTCCTCCTTTTGAAACTGGAGTCCAAACAAGTCCCGCGGCTCGTGCTGCCTGCGCCACTCAGCCAATAGATTGACACAGGAGTTGGGTTGTAGAATAAGTGTTTATTATCAGAGCAGCAGTGGTCTGAGAAGGCAGCGGGTTAACCTCTCCAAAAACTGCTACTATAACATTCTCAGTCAGGCATAGGGTATTTAAAAAAAATCTGGGCGTTTCCCCAGAGGCTACGTGATAGTTCTAGGGGCCTGTATGAAGCCTTCCCTCTGGCCACATGATTCTCTGGTGGAGTCAGACACCCAGCAACAATGATGGGATTAGCCTGGAAAGAATGCCATAGACCATAGAGATTGTGGCCAGTAAGCCTAAGGGTATTAATCATAAGGGTAATTTTCAAAAACAGGGAACTGGATGGGACAGGAGACACTCCCAGCTCAAGCCGCAGGGGATTGATCTAATGTTAAGCTATAGGTAAGTCAAGTAAAGGTGAGGCCACAGATGTGGCAAGGCCTCTCCTGTGGGGCTCCCAACGGAGCCCTGCTTCACTTTGATTCTACTGTATAAAATAAGCTAAGAAACTGCCGTTTTCTGAAGCATTTTCTTAATCCGTTGAGATTTTGCTTCCCAGCAATTGTCAGTTTGGCTCAAATAAACTCCCATAAGCTTTCTCTGAGGCTGGATGTTTTTCATCAACAAATCCATTTACATTTTTAAGTTTTCTAGGGACACAGGGAGAAACTGACCTAAAATGAATTTCCTTTATTGTACCTGAGAATGTAATGAACACATCTCATACCCTGTGGTTAGACTGAGAAGAGTCCTTGCTTCCAGGATAGGGCTAGGGGTTCCAACTTCCCACCACAGCCAAGTGCCCTGGGATTCTTTCTCTTAAGTTCCAAAGGGGGTGGGGGGGCACAAGGGATGGGTGCAAGGCTCAATCCTGGCAAGCTTAAAGATTAAAATGGAGTCAGGCTCTATTACAGATGATGAGGTCATATTAAATATCTGTGTTTCTAAACAAGGCTCACAGATCCAGGAGTGAGGGCTCAGCCTTAAACGCAAAATCCACGACACCCTAAGAGGTATAAGACCCTCTTGTTCAAGGGTGGCCTGCCTTGGCCCACCCTCGTGTCTGTACTTCCTCCATCTTGAAACGGACGGGAATACCCTGTGCACACCTCTGACCACGCCTTACGAGGAAGCTGCGGAAAAGACAAAGGAGTCAGCCCCAGGCCAGAAAAAAGTTCTCTTTAGATGTTGGGGGCTGGGGGAGACAGATTACAGCCTTCTGGCAGAAGCTAGTTCTGCAGAGCCACAGGGTCTCGCTGCGGTTGTCACTCAGGCACGAGGGGGCGCGGCCTTATGAACTGTCCAATCAGCGGCGCCGCTGGGGCGGATAGGGGTGACGCCGGCACAGGCGTGAACGTCTTTCTCAGCCAACGTTCTAGATCGCTTGTCATCTGCCCTTAGAGGTCCCTGGTGGCTTTGCTGCATCTTCTGTCGCGCTGTAAGCTGCAGCGGTGGTGGGCGTCATAGGCAGGACTTACGAAGACCCAGGAAAACTAGAAATGGTGAGTGTGCGGGGCGAGTGCGGAGATGGCGACGGAGGGCTCGCAGAGTGGGGGCTGGGCCGGCAGCCCGGACCTCGGCGTCTTGTCCCGTCACTGCGCGCGGCGAATTCGGACCCGGAGCCTCTGTGGGCAGCTCTGCGACCCCAGCCCCGCGTCTCCCCAGATTGTGCGGTGATCACGGGGAGGGTCATCAGGGGACAGTCGTGACTCTTGACTCCGGAGTTAGTGCGAGGGAGGAGCTGCGATGTGTGGCATCCCCAGTCTCTTCTTTCTGCACAGTGGCACCTGTTTTCTCGTGAGTTTTCCAATGTTGGGGGAGGAAGGTGTAAAATCCGCCACGCTGTCCTCCCAGCCTCGCTCTCCCTGGCAATAAGTCTTTCAATTTCCAGATCCGTCCCTTCCTTCCCAAACGGCACTTCCCCTCCCTGAGTCACAGAATCATTATCTACTATTTTGTCATCGTGTGCATTTGAAACAGCCCAATATTTTACTTGCTTATCCTTTTTAAATTTTGCCACGAATGGTTATTTCTTAAAGATATATTTTTTTGTTTGTGAATATACGTGAGAGGAAAGCCGAGAAGAACCACCTGGAAAACGTATGAAATCCCCGTTCCTCTCCCCCCAGGACCTGCCCTGGGCACAGACGTCCTATGGGAAGTCCTTTGGGTGGAGGCTCCTCTTTGGAACCTTTCCTGGGTGTTGTCTCCTGCCTGCACGTCCCCTCCCTGGGTTTGTCACCCTGAAAAAATTTACTGATTTAGTTAAGTTTGTTTTCAATAGAGGTGAAATGTATTTAATAAATAGAGTTTGAAAGACAGTATAAAATAGTTCCAAAGAGGCATGAGAGGTGAATCTCAGGAAAAAAGAAGTTCCAGTATTACCCATTCATTTGTTAAGAATTCTGGTGTCACTATTGTCTTCACTTAAGTGTATGTAGTAAGTTTTTTAGTTCTGTTATTTACTTTTGGGTGTTTTCAAATGAAATTCTACAACTCAGACTTGCAGAGCAGACTGGTCCAAGTGTGATTATTACAAAACAATGACTTGGCATGGAAATAGTAATTAGCAGACACCCGTTTTTTCTGAATGGAACCCATACTTGGGTCTTTCTGGTTGAACTAGTAAAAGTGAGTTAAAGATTCCCCCCCCTCCCCCCCTTCCACATTGTCACTGGGTTTCAGTGATTTTGCTGCATTCTTCAGACACTGGGTTTGCGCCATTTAAAATATCCACGTGATCCATAGCAGTGTGACTGGGAGCAGAAGCCTGTACTCAGTGACCCAGGCTAAGGCCCTTGAGCTGCAAAGGGAAGTACTTGAAGGCCCAGTGGTTCTTCCTGGGGAGCCTCCCCTGCAGGTGTCCTACCTGCTCACACCCACCGTGGAGGGGCCTTTACACTGAAAGAAGGCACAGACCTAGAAAGCTGGGGGTGCACATGATGAGGGGGAGGAGGTGACAACCCTTCTGAGGTTGTGCTTTCTTGTCTAGACATTTTTAGACTTACGTTTGAATTTTGCATCCACAGCATAGGTGCACTCAGTATAATTTGTGAACATGGAGAAAGTCTGACGATCAGGTGTTCTGTCTTGTGGACGAAGGGCTTGTGAATTGGGGAGTTCATTTGGGTCCGAACCTTAAACTGAATCGGGCTGAGAGTTTCTTCACTGTGAGAATGGAAGCCTGGGGGAGGGAGCGCTTCCATGTTTACCGGAGTGGGGGGGCTGTGTGTGGAGCTCCCAGAGTTCGTTACTGGCGCTTCTCAGAGGTTCCCCCCCACCCCCTCCAGGGACTAACCCACTCCAGGGTTGTGTCTCAATTGGGAGAGACTAGATCCTAAATTTGGAAACATATTCAGCTTTCTGAGTGTGGATTTCCTTCTGAACTGTACGGAAGCTGGCTGCGTAACTTTTCATTCCAATATTTGTGTGGGTGAGTTTTCCATTGATTTCTTTTCTCCATTGAATTGCTGCCCTTTAATTCTAGTTCCCATTAGCATTTGGGCTTTTAATATGCAGTTGAATGAGTGATACGATGTGAGTAAGACGAGAACATTGTGGAACCAAATAAATGTTTGTTTTATTTAGGCAAGAGAACATCAAGATCTGAGATGGGTGTATTTTAAGTTCTCTGGTACCTTTTTCATTTTTAGGTCAGTGTGTGTGAGTTTATGTCTCTAGAGAACTTTCCTATTTAGAAGCCTATACTATTCCTAATGCAAATTCCTATTTTAATTGATATGAGGAAAACTCCAGGCTTAATGAAATCTCAAATTAAAGAGGTGGTACATACAAGGTACATTACCACATTATATACCCTACTCCTTCCTGAAAACATTCCCAGTGAGAAATCTAGTGGAGGGACGGACTATAAACCCCTTGTCCTTTTAGTTAGAAAGCGATTTGTAAATTTTGATGGTTTCCTCTATAGAAAAGTTAAAATTAAGTTTTTTATAAAGCGGAAGTTAATTAAAGATAACGGTTAAGCATAGGAAAATGTGATGTATGTAAGTTTCCACTATATTTTAAGTAAATAATGCGTGGGAAGGTTGAAAACATTCCTAAGCTAGAAAACTAACTCAGAAGATGCCCTGCTCTGCATGTCCTGCTCCACTCCTGTGCTCTAACGCCATCCACCCTCAAATGACCACTTCTTGATCATCTGTTAGTGTTTCTGTTTATAAGAACAAGCCAATTTGAATGCCTGTTTTTCTTACTCATATTTGTTCTTGTCATGAGTAGTCTGCAGCCACATGTTTGATGTTTGACTACTGAAAACTTCTGCCTGTTAAACAAAATTGAACCCAGTTCATTTGAAAATCTAATTGGTTTTAATTAAGTGATTTGTGAATCCAGTAGCAACTACCTAAAAGGTGCAAAAGGTTTTTATAGGGAGGAAGGGGCGGGTGGGGGGGGGGGGGCAAGGGAGCTATTAACAATAGAAAAGAAAAGGTTATTTTAAGACCAGGACATCTTTTTTGTTTGGGAGGGGGAGAAGGGGACATGTGTTTATCACACAGATTTCCTCTTTCTGTGGGGGATGGAGAGGGTCCCATTGACAGATTACCTTCCCTGTGCTTGACCAGAAAATTCAACTGATTGATTAAGATTACATTTGTGGGAGATAAAGGAAATATTGAAAGGAAGACATTTTGATGACATTCAGGACATCAAGGATAATAATGACACAACTCTGATGGCCATTCTAGAAAAAGAGTTCCAAAATTGTTTTGAAGGGTGGACTAGGCACTGGCATCGGTGTATAGCTTCCCAAGGGGCGTACTTCAAAGGTAACCGTAGTGATATTCAGTAATGAGGTATGTAGCACTTTTTCTAGGATGAGTTTGTGAATTGTCTGACCTTGTATGTACCACCTCTTTAATCATCCATTAAAGGACACTTAGGTAGTTTCTATGTCTTGGCTACTGTGAATAATACTGCAATGAACATGAGTACATATATCTTTAAACTAAATGTTTTCAAATTTTTCAGGTAGATACCCAGCTGCGTCATATGGTTGCTATAAAATTTTTAAGGAACCTCCATATTGTTTTCCATAGTGGCTGCATCAATTTACATGCCCACCAGGGGTGTACACGAGTTCTTTTCTCCACATCCTTTCCAACACTTATTATTTCTTGTCTTGTTGATAATAACTATTCAAACAGATGTGAGGTGATACCTCATTGTATTTTGATTTGTATTTCCCTTAGAGCCAGTGAGGTTGAGCATCTTTTCACATGTCTGTTGGCCATTTGTATGTTTTCTTGGGAGAAGTGTCTGTTCAGGTCCTCGGCCAATTTTTCAGTTGGATTGTTTGTTTTTTTGTTGTTGAGTTGTATGAGTTCTTTATGTATTTTGGGCATTAGCCCCTTATCGGAAGTATTGTTTGCAAATATCTTATCCCTTTTGGTTGGTTGCCTTTTTGTTTTGTTGATAGTTTTTTTTGCTGTGCAGAAGCTTTTTATGTTTTTATTTTATTTATTTATTTAAAATAATTTTTTTTAATTTGGGAATTTTGGGGAACAGTGTGTTTTTCCAGGACCCATCCGTTGTCCTTCAATCTAGCTGTGAAGGGCGCAGCTCAACTCCAAGTCCAGTCACCATTTTCAATCTTAGTTGCAAGGGGCGCAGCCCACCATCCCATGCAGGAATTGAACCAGCAACCTTGTTGTTAAGAGCACGTGTTCTAACCAGCAGAGCCATCCAGCCGCCCCCAGCTGTACAGAAGCGTTTTAGTTTGATTTAGTCCCATTCATTTATTTTTGCTTTTACTTCCCTTACTTTTTAGGTCAAATTCTCAAAAGCTTCTCTCTGAGACCAAGGTCCGTAAGTTTAGTACCTACCATATGTTGTCTTCTATCTGTTTTACTGTTTTAGTTCTTGTATTTAGGTCTTTGATTCATTTTGAGTAAATTTCTGTATGTGGTGTCAAATAGCACTCTTGTTTCATTCCTTTTCATGTGGCTTTCCAATTTTCCCAACACCATTTTTATTGAAGAGACTGTCTTTACCCCATTGTGTATGCTTGCCACCTTTGGCATAGATAAGTTAATCATATAAGCATGGGTTTATTTCTGGGCTATTCTTTTTAATGTATTGCTGAATTCAGTTTGCATATGTTTTGTTGAGGATTTTTGCATCTATGTTCACCAGTGATATTGGCCTATAATTTCTTTTGTGTGTTTTGTGTTCTCCTTGCCAGGTTCTTAGTATCAGGTTAATGTTGGCCTCATAAAATGAATTAGGAAGTGCTGTCTCTTCAGTTTTTTGGAAGAATTTGAGAAGGATAGGTATTAAAACTTTTTTAATATTTGGTTGAATTCAATTAGTGCAGCCATCTGTGCTGGACTTTTGTTTTTTGGGAGATTTTTGATGCCTTTCAATTTCCTTACTGTTGATCGGTCTACCGTGTTTCCCCAAAAATAAGACCTAACCGGAAAATAAGCCCTAGCATGATTTTTCAGGGCTGAACATAAGCCCTAATGCATCTTTGGAGCAAAAATTAATATAAGACCCAGTCTTATTTTGGGGAAAACACGGTATTTAGATTTTCCAATTCTTTATGCTTCAGTCTGGGAAGGTTATATTTATTTCTAAGAATTTGTCCATTTCTTTTAGGTTATTTAATTTGGTGGCATACAGCCTTTCATATTCTTGTATAGTCCTTTGTATTTCTATGATGTCTGTTGTTAACTTCTCTTTCATTTCTGATTTTCTTTTTTTTATTTAGTAATTTTAGCCAGAAGTTTGTCAATTTTATTTACCTTTTCAAAGAACCTGCTCTTTGTTGCATTAATTTTTTCTATTGTCTTTTTTCTCTGTTTTGTTTAATTCTGCTTATTTCACTATTTCCTTCCTTCTGACTTCGAGTTTCATGTGTTCTTGTCTCATTATTTAAGGTAAAATGTTAAGTTGTTTGAGATTTTTCTTGTTTCTTGAGGTAGGCCTCTAATGCTACAAATTTCCCTTAGTACCACTTTTGCTGCACCCCAAAATTTTTGATATATTGTCATTCTCATTTGTCTTTATATATTTTAGCTCTTTATTTCTCCTTTGACCCAGTAGTTGGTCAGTAGCACATTGTAAATATTTACATATTTGTGATTTTTCCAGCTTTCTTTTTGTAGTTGACTTCCAGTTTCAAAGTGTTGTGGTTGGAGAATATGCTTGGTGTAATGTCAATCTTAAATTTATTGAGACTAGTTTTGTGCCCCAATATATGGCCTATTGTGAGAATGTTCCATGTGCACTAGAGAAGAATGTATATTCTTGTGTTCTGGTGTAAAAAGCTGTAAGTATCAATTATGTTCATTTGGTCTAATGTGTCATTTAAAGCCTATATTTCCTTATTGATTTTCTGTTTGGATGATTGTTCATTGCTGTCAATGGGGTGTCTAAGTCCCTTACTATAATTGTATTTTTGTCAGTTTTTTCTATTAGTAATTGTTTTATATATTTTGGTGCTCTCAGGTTGGGTGCATATATGTTAAAAAGTGTTATGTCTTCTTAATGTATTGTCCCCTTTATCATAATAAAGTGTCCATCTTTGTATCTTATTATCCTTTTTAATACCCTATTCGAGCAAGAGTTGCAATTTCCTACTTCTGTCTGTCATCTTACAGTGTTGTATCCTTTTGTCTTTGTGTTTCAGGTAGAAGAGCTCCTTTCAGAATTTCCTGTAGGTCTTGTGGTAAATTCCCTCAGTTTCTGTTTGACTATAAAAGCCTTTGTTTCTCCTCCATGTCCAAAAGATAACTTTTATTCTTGGCTGGTAATTTCTCTCCTTCAACATTTTGAATATTGGTTCCACTCTGTCCTAGCTTGTAAGGTTTCTGCTGAAAAATCTGATGATAATCTAATGGGGTTTTCTTTATAGGTTACAGGCTTCTTTTCCCTGGCTGGCTGGGGAATTCTTTCTTTGTCATTAACTTTTGACAGCTTTAGTACAATGTGCTTTGTAGAAAGTCTTTTTGCATTGAGATAATTAGGTATTCTCTTAGCTTCTTGGGTTCAAGAGTCCAGTTCTTTCTATAGGTTTGGGATGTTCTCATCAATTTTTTTTTAATAGGCTCTGTTCCCTTCTCCCTCTATTTTCCTTCTGGTACACCCGTTATTCTTATATTATTCTTTCTTTTTATATATATATATATATATATTATTTTTTCTAATGGAGTCAGATGGTACTCATAGAGGTCTTTCTTTTCTTTTTTTTCTTTTTTTTATTGTTGATTTTCTTCTTCCACCTGAATAATTTCTAGACTTATACCTTCAATACCACTAATTCTTTCCTGTATCTGGTGTGTTCTATTTCCTAAACTCTAATTCATTTTTTTATATTTTATTGAGCTCTTCAGCTGCAGTATTTTTGCACGGTTCTTTTTTATAGTTTTAATCCCTTTTGTTTGTTGATTTTATTCTTGAGCTCATTGAACTGACATTCTGAGTTTTCTTGTATCTCACTGAGTTTTTTTTAGAACTGCAATCTTGAATTTTCTTGTCATTTAAATCACAGTCTTCCGTGTCTAAGTTTTTCTGGAGATTTTTCATTTTCTTCCTGACCTACCTTGTTACTTTGGGTATTCATGATACTTGATGGCTTATTTCTCTGCCTGGGCATTTGATGGAATGAAACTTTTTAAGTAGTTGTCTCTTTTTTAACCATTTAGCAGATTGACAAGTAGAGGTCTTTGTTTTGTTTTTCAGTAGGTGATGCTGTAGTGCAAATTTTTGTTTTCACCTATCTGCACTACTGGGATTTCTAGGATATTTGTAGGGCAGTGTCACCTCAGCAGTGGAAAATGCCCCATGTTTCCTGGGGAGGTCGGTGTCCTCTTTAAATCCAGTTTGCCTTGGTGTCAGACACCATTCCAGTGGTGGACAATGGGGTTATGTCTGTGTATTCCCAGGGCTAATTTCCTGCAACCAGAGAAGCTGCATGCTGCTTCTGCATTGTATGATGTGTCACAGCTCCCTCTGCCAGGATCCACCATGATGGCTGCGGGGAGGGGAAGGTGAAGGGAAGCAGGTTTGAGTTTCTGGGGCTCTGTTTCCATGGCGTTCAACTGCAGTGAGTTCACACCACTTTGTTGTATCTGGTGCTTTGCAATTTGCCATCTGAGGGTTATTATGCTGCAGGGAAGGCGGGCACAGGAGGGTGAGTAGGGACAAATTCCTATGTCTGTGGCTTTGTTTGCCTGGTAGTAGCAGCTGGCCCACTGCTGCCACCCTTTGCACCACTTCTGTGTCTCTGACCGTGGAGTCAGCCCCAATGTGCACCCCACCACTCAGGCTGGATTGCTGCCTGTGCCCCTCCGGTCTGCCCAGTGGAGGTGGCACCTCAACCCTTCACTGTGCTTGCATCCTCTGGGGCTGCAGCAAGCCCTTGACTGCACTGTGGCTCCCGTTTTGTTGTTCCCCTGTGTGGCCTCCCCTGCTTGCCTCCCATACATTCACTTTCAGATGTCTCGACTTGTAGCTCTTTTAGTTGTGTTTATGTGTTGAGCAGGGAATCCTTTGTTGATTTACAGCTGTCCAATTTGTAACTTCCAGGGGAGAGACCTAGAGGTCTTCTCATTGCCATGATGTTGTGTGGGTTTTTTATTTCTGGGCTCTCTATTTTATTCCACTGATCTGTGTGTGTGTGTGTGTGTGTGTGTGTGTGTGTGTGTGTGTGTGTGTGTTTGCCAGTACCAGGCTGTTTTGATTATTATAGTTTTGTAGTATAGCTTGATATCAATTAGTATGATACTTCCAACTTTGTTCTTTCTCAAGATTGCTTTGGCTATTTGAGGTCTTTTGCAGTTCTATGTAAATGTTAGGATTATTTGTTCTAGTTCTGTGAAAAATGTCATTGGTATTTCTATAGAGATTGCATTGAACCTGTAGATTGCTTTGGGTAATGTGGACATTTTGACAATATTGATCCTTCCAATGCATAAGCACAGTGTGTCCTCCCATTAATTTGTGTCACTATCAATTTCTTTCATCAGTCTTACACTTTTCAGAATACAGGTCTTTCACCTTGATTACATTTATTCCTAGGTAATTTATTATTGTTGATACAATTGTAAATGTAGTATTCATGGGCTTCTGATGCAAGAAACTGCCCTAGTTCCCATACTATATGCCATTAGAACTTCAGTCACTATACTATCACCTACTTAGCTCTCTTGAAACTAGAGGCTATCGTGAGCACTGAGCATGTGATGCTCTGCTGAGCTGCCATTGTGCTTTTGGCCCTAGAAACAGCACCCTACCAGGTCAGCACGCCTACCAACACCTCCATGTTACAAGATGGAACCAAACCGTGGCCCTCTGGTTTATGCCACCTGTAGGAGAGTGCTTTCTTCTCTGTTCAGTCCATTGAAAGATGCTATAGTGTTGGAGGAGGTCACCACTCCACAGACAGAGTTTCCTCAGAAGTTCCCTGGGAGTCACTGAATGCACAGCCCTGGGCAGCACAGGCTTTCAGGAGGACAGAGCACATTTGTACGTGATGGAGCTCTGTGGAGAGTTGCTGCTCTTCATCCCTGAATTGGGATATTGCTGATAAAGAACCAAACCCAAGGGTCACCACTACTAACCAAACATCAGGCAGTCATCTTATGACTGGCCAAAAATTGGCCCCATCTACATGTATTCACAGATGTTTGGATAATTGTCTAAGAGTTGCCACTTTGTGTTAAAAGAACTCTGGGAATCTCTTGACTTAGATCCCCAGAATATAAATGTAGGTGACACTTGCCTGTCCATTACTAAGTCTACATACCAGGACTCACTAGGACACGCCTCATCCACTTGGAGTTCCAGACACTGACAGTGACCATGGCGCTTCTCAGAATATAGATGGCACTCTCTCCAACACGGCGTTCCATGGAAGTTTCTCCTCCTTTTCTGGTCTCATTCTCATAGAGTACCAGGCTGGCTTATTGAAATCATTTCAAATCAGTTGGGTGAAATTGTCCTATTTCAGTCATAGTCATCAGAGTGAAGTGTAATGAGTCTGTTCTCATCTTTTTTTTTTTCCTACTATACTTCCATTTTTATAAGAGCAATTTTAGGTTTACAGAAAAACTTATCAAAGTTTCCACATAACCCCTGTGGATTCACACAGTTTGCACTATTTTTTATATCTTGTATGACTGGTACCTTTTTAACAATTGCTCAGCGAATATTGATAAAGTGTAAAGTTTACATTAACATTGACTCTTGTGTTATAGGATCTTTGGGTTTGGGCAGATGTTTAATGACATGTACATTCATTTCTGTGCCATATAGTTTCACTTCCTTAAAAATCCCTTATGCCCACCTGTTGTTTTATCCTTCCATCCAACTTCAAGTCCTTTACAGAAACCTTTTCATTGGTTCATAGTTTTGTCTTTTTCAGACTGTCCTGTACTTGGAATCATACAGTGCATAGCCTTGTGAGATTGTTCCTTTCACTTAGCAAAGTACTTTTTAAGGTTCATCTGTGTGTTTTCATGGCTTGATACTTCTTTTCTTGTTATCACTGAATAGTATTTCATCATATGGATTTACCACTGATTATTTATCCACTCAGCTCTTGAAGGACATCTTGTTTGACTCTAACTCATGCCAATTAGGAGTAAAGCACCTACAAATATTCACAAGTAGGCTGGATCTTACTCTATGTGGTAAGAGTATATTTAGTTTTGACAAAAAATTTCTGTCTCCAATGTAGTCATGCCAAATTCCATTCTCACCAGCAGTGAATGAGGATTACCCATAGCTTCACATCTGCACCAGTATCTGCTGTTCTGAGAGTTGAATTTTCAGAATTTGATAAGTACATGGTTATTTATAATTTCCAATGACATATGTTGAGCATGGTTTCATATTGTTTATTTCCCATCTGTACTTTTCTTTGGGTGACTAGTCTGTTCAGATCTTTTGTCCATTTTTAATTGGCTTATTTGTCTTTTCATTGTTCAGTTTTAAGAGTTCTATGAATATTTTTGATACGAGTCATTTATCAAGTAAGTGTTCAATAAAAGATCTACCATGTTTTCCCAAAAATAAGACCTAGTCGGACAATCAGCTCTAATGCGTCTTTTTGGAGCAAAAATTAAATAAGACCCAGTCTTATTTTACTATAATATAAAACTGGGTCTTAATATGATATGATATAATATAATATAATTAATATACAATAATTAATATAATATAATACCAGCTCTTATATTAATTTTTGGTCCAAAAGATGCATTAGAGCTGATTGTCCGACTAGGTCTTATTTTCAGGGAAAAATGGTACTCTGTAACTTATCTTTTCATTCTCTTAACACTTTCCCAACACAGGATCTTTCATTTTAAAAGTGAAACTTATTTTTTCCCCTTCTTGGATTTTTTTTGGTGTCTTATCTAAAACTTTATCACTAACAAAAGATCACATAGATTTTCTTATATGTTACCTTCTAGGAATTTTTTTCTTTTGCAGTTTATATTTAGATGTATAATCTATATTTTGAGTAAATTTTGGGGCTGAGTTTAAGTTCTGTTTCCACATTCATTTTTTTTGTGTCTGTGTATGTTTTGTATATGGATATCTATTATTTCCAGCGTGGTTTGTGTTTAAAAGACTTATTTTTTTCTTATAATTGTCTTTGCTCATTTGTCAAAGATCAGTTCACTATATTTGTGTATGTCTATAGGGAACCAGTTGACTTGTGCATACTTCAACCTGTTAATTCCAGATGTTATTTCTGTTACTGAGAGTTTTTTCAGGTGTTTTATATAGACAGTTACATCATGTGGAACAAAGACATTCTAATTTCTTGCTTCCCAATCTCTGTACTTTTATGTCCTTTTCTTATTACATCGTTAGGACTTCCAGTACAGTGTTAAATGGGAGTGGTGAAAGGAAACCTTGCCCTTCTCATGTTATCAGAAAAGCATCCAGTTTCTCATCATTAAGTATGATGTTAGCCATAAGTATTGTGATGTTCTTTCTCAAGAAGAGGGAGTTCCCCTCTATTACTAGATTATTATCATAAATGAATCTTGGATGGTATCAAACCCTTTTCTTGTTCATTTGCCCTTCCTTTCACTTGTGATATTAGTGATTTTTACCTTCCCTCTTTCCTCAATTATGTTGAGTAGATGTTTATCAAGTTGATTAAATTAAATTTTTTCAGGGGACCAGTTTTTGGTTTTCCAAACTAGCAGAGTGGTTTTTTCTTTCACACTTTAAACATTTGATTTAACTTTATTCCTGCTTGCATCATTTCTGAGAAGTCTGATTAATTCTAATCTTTTTTTCTCTATAACTGAAGTGTTTCCTCCTCTTGCTTTTTTTAGTGTATTTATATTTTCATCTTTGATTTTTCACTAGTTTGAACATGATATATTTGCTGTGCATTTCTGGTGTTTTTCATGTTTAGTGTTCTCTGAGCTTCTTGATTGTACGACTTGCCATCTATGATTAATTTTAGGAAAATCCCAGTGATTACTGCTTACCTTATTTCTTCTATTCCTTTCTGTCTTTTCCTTCAGGTTTTCTCATTATCTGTGTTTAAACCTATATCATGGCTCTAGAGTTCATGGCTATTTTGTTCTGTGATGTTTGTTCTTTTGTCTTTGCATTAACCTCTGGTGAAAGACTTTTCAGTACAGGCCTTGTTAAAAACAGAATATTTGGGGCATATTTTTAAATGCTGTTTTATTTTCTCTTTTGCAATGCTGGAAAGAATGATTTGATTGTTACCTCAGTGCTCTGATGGATCTAAGAAGAGTTGTTCATTTTAAGTTTTCTTGCTTTTTCTATGAAGCTCCAAGTTTCTTAAAGGCACGACCATAAATCGGAATTCTCTACCCCAGTTGATGATTGATAGATGACAGCCTTACAGTCTCATCCCTCATTCTCATGTCTCATTCCCCTGTGACCTACATCTATGCAAAGTGATGAGAGTGCCTTAGTGCTTCTACTTTTGGAGATGGCAAGAGATTGTCCTTGTAAGATCCTGCTCTTGTGTGTGAACCCTCACCCTAACGTCAATTTTACAAAAAGTCCAGGCATCTTTGCTTGCTCTCTCAAGCCATTTCATGTCTGTTGGAGAGGCCTGCCTTGCTTTCACTCACAGACCTCAATTATGAATTAATAAACCCTTAACACACTCTTGGCCATGTCTGGTGTCATCAGCTAAGGGATCTGTAACCATAGGGCTTGAGGTATCACGCTCCATTACTCCACGGGGGAGTTTGGGAATTAGAGAAGTTGGGAGTGCAGCCTCAGGTGACTGGTCGGAAAACACTTCCTCCTGCAATTTGAAGGTGGAGATTTTACGTTCTTTTGAAGGACAGCATTGCTGAGTCCTTCATGTGTGTTGTGCTCGTGGGTAAATTCACCATCAAACCACTGTGGCTTTCAGTGAACACAGTTGCAATTGGCAGCTCTCAACCTATTCGTCAAGGTCACCAGGGCACAGAGCACAGTGTTGTTTCTTCCATAAAGAGCAGTACTGGTATATTTGTCACTTTGTGTGACTCTATGTGCCAAAAATTGGCTCCAAGCAGCCGTGAGGCACTTGAGTACAGGGATTTTGTGGTCTAAGTTGTCGTGCATTTTTCCTAGTGTCTGAACTCTTAAGTTCCAAATAACTTTCTAGCCCATCAAATTGGACAGATAGAGAAAGGAACAACTGAGTCTAATAAATATTATGCAAGGCAAAAACCATGCTTCTTCACAAAAATATTTTGATTTCACCAGCTGCATCTGACTACTTCTAAAGACCTTTAGTACTTTAGGGACAATATAGACAGCTGGACCTTATTAAAAGTTGGATTTCCACTTCACGCTAGGCGTTTGCATCTCCGCTGAGGTACCTGGAGCTGGGGTCGCTCCTCTGAGGGGACGTGAGCTGTTTCCCCTCAGAGGCCTGGGGTCCGGCCTGTCCCTCCTGGCTCAGCGACCCCCAGTGCGTCTGTGCCGCCATCATGGATCTGAATTTAAACCGAGCAGATTATTTACAGGTGGGACTGACCTCTCAGAAGATCATGAAGCTACTTCCTGCTTCAAGACATAGAGCTACACAAAAGGTAGTTATTGGAGATCACAATGGTGTAGTTACTTGCTTTGGCATGAAGAAAGGAGAAGCAGTGGCAGTGTTCAAGACTTTACCCGGGCAGAAGATTGCAAGACTGGAACTAGGAGGGGTTCTTAACACACCACAGGAGAAAATTTTTATTGCTGCAGGATCTGAGATTAGAGGATTCACAAAGAGGAAAACAGTTCCTCTCTTTTGAAACAAACCTCACTGAAAGCATTAAAGCTATGTATGTTTGTTCTGTTTTTATTTTTACTTACCCATTTACAATATTTTGGACAGGTGACAAACATTTGATTAAGTATCATATCTTAATAGGTTTTCTGGGAGATAAAATTGACTAAAAGTACTTTGTTAGTCAGAAATTAAATTTGACCTACAATCAGTATACAATAAAAAGAAAAAGAAAAAGTTGGATTTCCATTGGACTCTAACATTTGGTGACGGGAATAGAAGAAAAAACTTCCAATTCTTTATTTTGTTTTTATTCATTAAAATTTTATGCAGATTTGACTCTCTACCTCATAGAGAGCTGTAAATGGTGAGTAATAGGAAAGGAGATGAAAGTTTTTCTCACAAGGTATTGATGGTTTTAAAATATTTGTTTTATTTGTATAGCATTTCTGTCACTTCTCAACATGGTCTGAATCTGCCATTAGAAATAAGATGTAATGTGGTCACAGTAAAAGTGTGTAAATAATTTCCATGTGTTCATCATGCTGTTAAATTTATGAGGAAGTAAGTGTGGACAGTAAGTTTCTAATGGTCAAGTCATAGAATAAATGGAGATGACAGTCATATGTAACCTTCCTATAAATGGAGTATAGATGTCTAGTGCTGTTAGTCTCACATCCTACTGTAGGATGTGAGTCTACAGCATCCTGTGATTAGTCTCAGCATCCTACTGTACACATATTTGGGGTGTTTTAGGACTCAGTGGCCTTTGAGGATGTGAGTGTGAACTTCACCCTGGAGGAATGGGCCTTACTGGATCCTTCACAGAAGAAACTCTACAGAGATGTGATGCAAGAAACTTTCAGGAACCTGGACTCACTAGGTAAGGATGATGACCTTCCTTCACTTGCTCAATTAGAGAACAAGTATTTCTTGCTCATCGTTGTTTTTCCAAGATGTAGAATGTGTAAAAGGAGGACCTTAGTAAATAAACGAGGCATGGTCACAGTGGACATAGAATATAACAGTTTTCTTATAACTTCTAATATTTGGGAATCATTTTTCTTGATCTACATTTTAGGCAAAAAATGGGAAGATAATGATGTTGAAGAGCCGTACAAAAACCAGGGGAGAAAAATAAGGTGAGTCACAATCACAATAGGAAGTAGAGTCTCATGTGAGAATCGTGGTATGTATGTTATGAATTTTTAAAAGAAGGAAACAAACAACTGCTGCTTCAAATGTAGTTATTCTTAGAAAATTTTCAAGAATTTGAAATACTTTATACGTGACATAGACATCCAGTGTTTGCAAAATTGTTTACTTAGAAACAGTATTAATAAACCTTATATATGAATATCACTGTTTTGACAATTGCACGGGTGAAGTACTTTTGGAGAGCATTCAGTATGTTCAACTGCAGAGAATTCAGCAAGACAGAAAACTTACACCCTTTCCTATGAATCCTGATAAGTACTTTGAAAAAAATCAATAATAATGTGCTTCTCATTTTTTTACAGAAGTCAAATGGTAGAAAGACTCTGTGAAAGTAAGGAGGCTAGTCATTGTGGAGAAAATTCCAGCGTTATCCCAAATCTCAGTCTGAACAAGAAAATTACCGGAGTGAAACCACATGAATGCAGTGCATGTGGAAAAGTCTTCACACATCTCTTATCCCTTAATAGGCACATGAGCTGTCATACTGCACACAAACCGTATGAGTATCTGAGTTATGGAGAGAAGCCATATAAGTGTAAGGTATGTGGAAAAGCTTATATTTCTTCAAGTTCATTTAAAATACATCAAAGGATGCACACTGAAGAGAAAGCCTATACTTGTAAGGAATGTGGAAAAGCCTTCCATTTTCGCCCATCTTTTGAAACACATAAGAGGATTCACACAGGAGAAAAACAATACAAATGTGAGGAATGTGGAAAAGCCTTCATGTGGCTCACAAGCTTTCGAAGACACATTGCAATGCATACTGGAGGTGGACCTTATAAATGTAAACAATGTGGAATAGTCTTTAGATATCATCGTACTTTTCAATCACATGAAAGGACTCACACAGGAGAGAACGCCTATGAATGTAAGGAATGTGGTAGAGCTTTCAATTCTCAACGAGGTTTCCAAGTACATCAAAGATACCACAAAGGAGAAAACCCCTTTGAATGTAAACAGTGTCGGAAAGTCTTCAGATATCATCGTACTTTTCAAGCACATGAAAGGACTCACACAGGAGAGAAACTGTATGAATGTAAGCAATGTGGTAAAGCTTTCAGTTCTCATCGAGGTTTCCAAATACATGAAAGATATCACAAAGGAGAGAAACCATATGAATGTAAGAAATGTGGTAAAGCTTTCAGTTCTCATAAAAGTTTCCAAATACACGTAAGAAGTCACAAGGGAGAGAAACCCTATGAATGTAAGCAATGTGGTAAAGGTTTCAATTGTTACCGCGGTTTCCAGATTCATGAAAGAAATCACAAGGGAGAGAAATCCTATGAGTGTAAATGTGGTAAAGCCTTCATTTATTACTATTCCTTACTCTTACACAGAGGAACTCATACTGGAGAGAAACCCTATGAATGCAAGGAATGTGGGAAAGCCCTCTCCAGTCACCAAGGCTTAAAGATACACAAGAGGCTGCACACAGGAGAGAAACCCTATGAATGTAAACAGTGTGGGAAAGCCTTCATGTATCCGTCTGGATTTCGGGCACACCTGAAAATACATGCTGGAAATCGACCTTATCAATGTAAGGAATGTGGGAAAGCTTTCATTTATCCATCAGGTGTTCGAGCACACATGAAAATACATACTGGAAATAGACCATATCAATGTAAAGAATGTGGGTCCGCATTTTATATTCTCAGTTCATTACGCAAGCATGAAATGATTCATACTGGAGAGAAACCCCATGAATGTACACAATGTGGTAAAGCCTTTAGAGATTACAGTTACTTGCAAATACACAAAAGAACTCATACTGGAGAGAAACCTTATGAATGTAAACAATGTGGTAAAGCTTTTGTTTCTCAGGTAAGTTTCCAAACACATGAAAGAAGCCACACTGGAGAGAAACCATATGAGTGCAAAGAATGTGGGAAAGCCTTTAGTTCTCCCAGTTCCTTCCGAAGGCATAAAAAGATTCACTGGACAAGTCTTGTTGAATGTAAATAGAATAGGAAAGACTTCAGTTGATCCCACATTCTTACATGTGAGAGAAAACAAACAATTCTGAAAAAGAGATAAATGTGAGCAGCATGAGAAAGCTTGATGGGAATTAATCCATGTATGTTCCAGAAAACTTTTAACACGAAAGAGTTATTGTAAATGTTGTAAATATATTGTTTATTTAGCCTCCTTCTCGAAGTGCATTGTTGGACTGTGGATTTCTACAATTTTCAGAGCTGAATATTGAGATTATTCCATGAATCATTCAATAATACTGAGATTCTAGGTAGTGCTTTGTCTCTTAGTTAATAATATCTTATTTTTTCCAATTTGAAGCCTGTTTATTCATAGCTGAAGTATATTTTTAATATGCAATTAGGTTTAATTTTTTGATAATGTTCTATTTGTTGTGTGTTAAGGGGACATTGAAAAATAAAAGTTTGATTATTGTTGGGATTTTCCTACTGGCTTTGTGTCAATTCCTGGATATCTTTAGTAGATTATATACTACCTATCTTACTGAGAGCACTTTTTTGAGGGTGGCCGGGGGTGGGGGTGGGGGGGCGTATAGGAACCTATTTCCATTTTCCACACTAATAAATGATTGGAATAAGTTATGTATGGCAAGTGTATGAAAGAATATAGTTTCGTGTGAGTAATTATTTTCATATTGATTTCTCTTAGACAACACTAGGGGGCTGTGAACTGAAAGGATGACAGAGTCAATGGCAGGACATATATGATGGGCTGATTCCCCTGAGCCACAGCAGTCCCACCTTGTCACAATTTTAACAGCTCTGTTTTCTCATTCCCAGAATACTTAAAATTTGACTGACTTTGGATGAGAAAAATGGCTCTAGCATTTGTGGAAATAACAGTCACTCCATTAGTGTCTTTCTCTCCTTTACTTACATCCCTTTACTATGGTGTCCCAGTATATTCCACCTACAGGAGTAAGTGTGCTTCCTTCACATTAATGTAATCCATTTTGGAGGAGGTCACTTTTCTAGACTTATTGGCCACTTAGGGAGTCTCTTGGGAGCACATGAATGACCAAGGTGTTCATATACTTTAGAGAAAGAATATGGACTCCAACACACCTGATGGAGTCCATGGCACAGATGCTGTGTTCTGTCCCTAGATCAAACAGGCCATTCCTGATAAATAAATAAAAAATCGGATATAAACAGATCTGTTAGTCAAACTGTAAGCAATTGTGTTAGCATGAGGGAATTCTTTGGCCAAGAATTGAATTTATTTACACATTTTTATAGATCCTTTGTCTTTTTCCAATGTCTGGCTGTCTCATCCCACCAATAGCAACAACTCCTTATCCAGTATTACCCCACTTGGCATAACAAACTCGGGGAATATCTTGTTTCACAATAACCAGGTATAAATCAAGGTCACTCGTAACTGCACATATTAAACTGCAATCTGCAAAGACTCATTTCATTGCTCAGGGAGATAAACTGAGTCAAACCTCTGAGATACATACTTACACTTCAGACTTGATGCTATTAACCTTGGCTTAATACTGAAACATTTACTGAAACGTAGTACTGAAACATTTAGAGGCCTCTAACCTAAAGGTCTAGGCAAAACTGAAGGGAATTTCTTCCTCTGCCATGGCTAATTCAGTGACTGACTAATGCACCCAATGTGAAAAAAAATGCACCACTGGTGATATAATCAATTCACATACTTTTCAAAGCGAAGAAAGGGTTCTTACAGCTAATGGCAAATGCACTTTTCAGGGCCTCTCACACCTTCTGCTGGGCTACTTGCTATGTTCACACCACAGTAGAAACTCAGGCAAATTACCCATATTAGCATACATGACTCTACTGAAGCCAAAATGCAAGGAGTTACGAATACCTTCTAGAAACTAATATTATCAACTAGTTTATCAAAATAGAAAACACTGGGCTCTTGACAAAGGCATTCCATGGACCTTGTACCTCTCATGACCCTCTAAAACTCTCAGGTTGCCTTTATGGCTTATTAAGAGAAATCTTGCTTGCTTCTAAGTGGATCTTCCTGCTATTTGAGTTAGTATTTAGATTCTGTGCCCAGTCGTTGGGGCCTATTACAATATGTCTGATCATCAGGCTTTAATAACATCTTATAAATAGAGATTTTCTCTTGTGTCAGCAGATAGGAGGGTCAAACCTTGAAAACTTGCATTCTCTAACCTTACACAGCTTAAAGGGCCAACACATTCTTTGTAGAATCTAACTATATTTCAACTTACCCTTTCCCTCTTCTTAGGAAGTATCTTTGAGTGATAATTATTTTTCTCTTCACTTGATGCATGTGGTGACATAGTCTTGACATTGGATCCCATTTTACGTAGAGTGTGATTCCAGCCCCCAGAGGGGCAGTGATAAAACAAGATAATCAATGAAAAAGGTTTTTCACGTGGCAAACAGCTGTTCAGTATGGGGAATTTTCAGAAGACAATATGAAATCTAAAAGCAGAGATCCCAGTATGATAATGTTTCTAGATGCATTTGTCATCAAAGAAAAACTTTGAAACCACCCACAGGGGCTCTAGTTGTAGAATCAATAATTGAAAATGGTGTAGTCTCATTAAGGGAAATATTCAGAGCAATACAAGTGACTGGATGGTTTATGTCCCGACATGTAAAGACCTTGGAGTGTCATTGTCTTCACGAGAAAAAACTAAAAACTAAGAAATTGAAAAAGCAACACCACTTCTTAGATCTGTGAGACATTTGAGGTCATGACAAAGGAATGCCCCCAAAAAGAGAGGCTGGTGAATATGGTGAATTGCCGCTTACTGAGACCAGAGGCCAGTGGAGCCAGCTTCTTCTAGGAACATGTAAACTGCAGATGAATCGCTGGAGATGCAGTAAGAACTAGCTTAAGATTTACAAACTAGTGGGGATCTGTCTTAGGGTGCTTCCCACAGTTCATGAATTTTTCTTGCAGGAGCCCAAACAGGTTCTCACAGTGAAGATTGGAAAAAATTGCCTCGAGCTTCTTGCAAAAAATGGGGAAACATTTTGATACATACACAAAGCATTCTGTCCTCTGCGTAATTTAGGCCATCCCTCAAAGAAAACTGCCAAAACTTTATCTCATAGTGAAAGCCATCAGAACTTTCAGGTTTACTCTGAAAAAAAGGGAGGGATCAATGCTAAGAACCTGTTCTGAAGTTCAATATCCAGGGATTCTGTCCCACCAAAACATGACAGGCTTAACATAAAAGAACATTTTCCCACCCAAATACCTGATCACCATATCACCAAGGCTCCAGTATAAAAACGGGATTAAAATAAAGATGCAGAGTATACTTAAGATCGATTTTCAAGGAATATACAAACAGATATACAAGGACACTAGAGGATAGTGAAGCCCCTGACATCTGCAGCAAACATTAAACATAATTGGATGCCTATTCTAGAAATCATAAAATGCCACACTAAAGTTCTAGTTACCTCAAATCTTATTGTGAAAATTCACAAGTATATGGAACTAAATAAATGTGCTCCCTGGTTTCACTTCTTGGTTAAAATTGTTTTGGTTTCATTTTTATATAAACCATAAACAATTTGGGTGTTTTTTATGGGTGAAAGAGCCACCAGACAACTGCCAGACCCTTCAGGTTTCCCTCTGACAAAAGGGCAGGAATCAATGTTAAGAACCTGTGCTGAAGTTCATAGTCCAAGGATTCTGTCCCAGAAAACATGACAGGTTTAATCATAACATAAGAGAACATTTTCGCATCCAAATACCTGAGCATCATAGCACCAGGGCTCCAGTGAAAACAGTGTATTAAAGCTGAGCTGCAAGAAACTGACTGACACAAAATGAGTTTCTAGGGAAACCCAAACACACCAGGAGAGATAAAGACAAGGACATGAGAGGATATTGAAGTCCCTGACACTTGAAGGTACAGTGAACGTGAAACATAGTGTACCTCCTATTGAAGAAAACAAAAAGTTACACTAAAGGCCTATTTCCAACATTATTGTTAAAATTCACAGATGTGCGGAAATTAACATGCTTCCTGATTTTGCTTCTTGGTTAAAATTGTTTTGTGTTTGTTTTTATAAACGAGTTTTGGGGTATTTTCTGGTCGGGTATTCGCCAAACTGGGAATTTCAAGGCAAAACAGGTAAAGTGTTGGATTTGAGAGCGTGAAGGACAAATGTTTTATGTCTACATCCACATCAAAGAGAAAATATATTTATGTTTTAAACACTATGAACAGATAAACTGCAAAAATAAAAACCTGGGGCAAAATTCAAAATCTTAAGAATACTTAAATTTACCTCTGGTATTGCAAAAACCTATAATTTTTGTCAAACGCTTATGTGGATATTTCTTAGAAATACAGCTGTGTTTTCAAATGACTGCTTTATTAATGAATATTATTGTCTTTATTTTCCATTTACTGAGAGCACATATTAAAATGTTCCTTTTCAGTTTTGGATTTTTCAGATCCACTTTAATTTTCTCCATTTAATACATTCTGAGTTAATATTAGAATGTCATACAAGTTCAGAAAATTTCAGGCAAATTTAATTTTGATTCTTACATATTTTAAATTTTTGTCATTAAACTAACTTATCATTAACTTATAATACCAAAAACTTAAATCATGTTTCTTTCAGTACCCTCTTACCAAAGACAACCAGGACACACATGCAGTAATAGTGGTGTATTGACTTGTAGTAATAAGCACAACTGCAAACAATAAATGACTGTGCACATATCAGTAAGAGGGTGCTCAAAAAGTCTTCTTAGAGAATTTGGACTGGTTTTAGGTGATTTCATTGATATTCAATGAAGCAAAACATTACTCTCTTATTTATTTATTTTTTATTGGGGAACACTGTGTTTCTCCAGGGCCCATCAGCTCCAAGTTGTTGTTCCTTAATCTAGTTGTGGAGGGTGCAACTCAGCTCCAAGTCCAGTTGCTGTTTTCAATTTTAGTTGCAGGGGGCGCAGCCCACCATCCCATGCGGGAATTAACTGGCAACCTTATTGTTGAGAGCCCACAGTCTAACCAACTGAGCCATCCGGCTGCCCTTCTGGCAGCTCAGCAGCATCTCATCTTCAATCCAGTTGTGGAGGGCGCAGCTCACTGGCCCATGTGGGAATCGAACCGGCAATCCTGTTGTTCAGAGCTCGTGTTCTAACCAACTGAGCCATCCAGCCGCCCCAACATTACTCTATTGGATGCTGTGAGGAGATAAATGTAATTCTGTGATTGGTAATCGTAATTGTTTGGAATGGTTGGTCATTTTTGTGGTTTGGACTCTTCTCATTTACCATTTTAAGAGACATTACAGAAGTCCTTTTATCTTTTTTATGTATATTTTTTATTAAACTTATGGGATAACATGATTAATAACATTATATAAATTCCAGGTGTACAGCTTTATAATACAACATCTGTATACTCCATTGTGTGCTTACCACCCAAAGCCTAGTTTCCTTCCATCACCTTGTATTTGACCCCTTTTACCACATCTTTATCCATTTATAGTCGAAGGACACTTAGGTTGTTTCCATGTGTTGGCTATTGTGAAAAATGCTGCAATGAACATAGGGGTACATGTATCTTTACAGATAAATGTTTTCAGATTTTTTTTGGTAGATACCCAGAAGAAGGATTGCTGGGTCATACAGTAATTCTATTCTTAATTTTTTGAGGAACCTCCATATGTTTTCCATGTGGCTGCACCAATCTACATTCCCACCAACAGTGTCTGAGGGTTCCCTTTTCTCCACAGACTCTCCAACACTTGTTATTTCTTGTCTCGTTGATAATAGCCATTCTAACAGGTGTGAGGAGGAATCTCACTATGATTTTGATTTGGATTTCCCTTATAGGTAGTGAGGCTGAGCATCTGTTCATATACCTGTTGGCCATTTGTATGTCTTCCTTGGTAAAGTTCAGGTCCTCCGTGCATTTTTTAATTGCATTGTTTGGTTTTTTTGTTGATGAGTTGTATGAGTCTTTATGTTGATCTTGTTAGGATCCATCACTGTTATCAGGCAGCACTATCTGATGGTGGATGAATGTGAAATTTAATGTGAGGAAAGAGACATTGTTAACAAATAATAAAGCTTGGCTTATAAACCAGAAATGAGAGCTTTGAAGGAAAGTTCATAATGACATGTGAGGTAACAGGAACCATGGGTGTGTTGTGGATCTCCTATATGGAGTAGCAGCCTCAGTGATTAAGGGTGTCATGAATCATTTCCGTTTCTACCACCTAACTTATTAACACTTTCAGGAATTGCTCTGGTGTGAATGTAAATAGTGGGCAAAATACATAGTTCTGTGTTTGTGAGCAACAGTAGTGTTTCCTGTAAAAATAAAGGCATACTCATATACATTAGGATGTGTAATATGAGAAAAAATGTAACAAATGTTGGCAAGAATGTGGTGAAATTGGAACCTTTGTGCCCCGTTGGGAATGTAAAGTGCTGGAACCAGTATGGAAAAAGGTACATTGGATCCTAAAAAAATCAGAAACAATAACTATATAGTCCAGCAATTTCACTTCTAGGTATATCCCCAAAACAGTTGAAAGCAGAGAATCAAAGACATATTTCTAAGGGGTGGCCGGTTATTTCAGTTGGTTAGAGCGTGGTGCTGATAACACCAAGGTTGCCTGTTTGATCCCCGCATGGGCCACTGTGAGCTGTACCCTCATTAAAAAAAAAAAAAAAAAAAAAAAATCACTCAAGACATATTTGTAAACCTATGTTCATAGCTTCAGTAGTCACAGTAGGCAAATGAATGGTGGAACCAACCCAAATGTACATTGACTGATGATTGGATGATTGACGGTAGTATACATGCACAGTGGATTATTGTTCAACCTTAAAAAAGGAAATTCTGACATCTTACCATATAGATAAAGCATGAGGACATTGTATTAAGTGAAATACACTGTGTGTGTGAAGACAAATACTGTATGGTACCACTTATATGAGGTACCTAGAGAAGTCAAATGCATAGAGATAGAGTAGAATGACAGTTTCCAGGGATGGGAAGTGAGGGGGATGGGGAGTAGCTGTTTAATTGGTATAGAATTTCAGTTTGGGGAGATGAAAATAGTTTTGGAGATAGTAAGTGTTGGTACTTGCACAAAAATATAATGTAATTACCAATTAACTGTACTCTTGAAAACGGTTAAGATGATAAATTTTATGTTATATATATTTTACCATAATAATAAAACACCGAGAAAAGGCCACAGGATTGCCCAGGCACAGTTGGACCCCAAAAGGCCACAAAGCTTTATCTTTGTTTTCAGCACTAGATTTGTCCCTTTTGCTGTGTCCATGAAAGACACTTTCCAAAACAGTGCCTTTGATTCTGGACTTGATACCCAGGGATGGCTTACCTACCTCCTCACCTATTTTTTCCAGACCTTGGGATCCCACTCGTTATCTGAAGGCCCCAGACAATGCTAACCCCATCCTGTTGTGTGTTTAGGAAATTTTTATTTTAAAAAGTAAAATGCTCCTTTAGAAAATACTCAATTTAAAAAATCAATAGAGAAGGAAAAGTGGGACTGAAAAAGACATGAGAACTGTAGGGGGAAAAAATTAAAATGGCAAATGTAATTGGAATAATAATACCAAATGTGAATGGGTTGCATAATTCAGCCAAGAGTTAGGTATTATTACCCTACGTTTGACAAGAAGAATATCCAACTATATGCTCGCTACAATAAAATGCTCCTTTGAAAAATATTTTTTTTATTTTTCAATTACAGTTGATGTACAATATTATATTAGTTTCAGGTGTACAACATAGTGATTAGACATTTATATAACTTACATAGTGATCACCCTGATCTAGTACCCATCTGACCCCATACATAGTTATTACAATATTATTGACTGTATTCCTTATGCTATACTGTATGTCCCCATCACTATTTTGTAACCAATTTGTTCTTCTTAATCCCTTCCCCTTTTTTACACATCTCCCATCCCCCTGTATGGCAACCATCAAAATGTTCCCTGTGTCTATAAGTTTGTTTCTGTTTTATTTGTTTATTTTGTTCTTTAGATTCCACATATAAGACAAATCATACGGTATTTGTCTTTCTTTGTCTGACTTATTTCCCTTAGCATAATAACCTCTAGATCTATCCATGTTATTGCAGATGGTAAGATTTCATTTTTTTATGGTTGAGTAATATTCCATTGTATGTATGTACCACCCCTTCTTTATCCATTCATCCACTGATGGCTGCCCAGGTTGCCTCCATATCTTGGCTATTGTAAATACTGCTGCAATGAACATATGGATGTACGTGTCTCTTCAAAGTAGTGTTTTGGGTTTCTTCAGATAAATACCCAGAAGTGGGATTACCAGGTCCTTCTTTGTCATTTGTGTAGGCCTGTTTGGGTTTATTTTGTTTGGAACTCTGTGCTTCCTGGGTTTGTATGTCCATTTCTTTCATCAGGTTAGAGAAGTTTTCCATCATTATTTCTTAAATAGGTTTTCGATCACCTGCTCTCTCTCTTATCCTTCTGGCACTCCTACAATGCGAATGTTGGTACACTTGATATTGTCCCAGATGTTTAAACTGGGACAATATCAAGTGTACCAACATTCTTCATTTTTTTAAATTGTTTTTTCTTTTTGCTGTTATCATTGGGTGTTTTCCACTAACTTGTCTTCCAAATCGCTGATTTGATCCTCTGCATCTAATCTGTTGTTGATTACTTCTCGTGTATTCTTCATTTCAGTTATTGTATTCTTCATTTCTGACTGGTTCTTTTTTAAGGTTTCTATGTCCTCTTTTATGTTTCCTATCTCTTTGTTGAAGTTCTTCCTGAGATCATTGAGCATCCTTATAACCAATGTTTTGAACTCTGCATCTGGTAGATTGTTTGCCTCCATTTCATTTAGTTCTTTTTCTGGAGTTTTCTCTTGCTCTTTCATTTGGGACATGTTTCTTTGTCACCTCATTTTGGCTGCCTCCCCATGTTTCTTTCTATGTATTAGGTAGAGCTGCTATGTCTCCTGGTCTTAGTAGAATGACCTTATGTAGTAGATGTGCTGTGGGACCCAGTGGTGCAATCTCCCTGGTCACCTGAGCCAGGAGCTCCAGGTGTTTTCCCTGTACAGGTTGTGTGTGCTCTCCTGTTGTAGTTGAGTCTTGACTGCTATTGGCATGGCAATGGGAGGGATTGACCTTCAGGCTGATTGGTTGTGAGAACTTGCTGTGACTGCAGTGGAGGAGCTGTTGTTGTCAAGGCTGACCCTCCAGAGCAGGATACACTTCAGTGGGTGTCTGGTTCCTGCTGAGTCTGCCATTTGGGTATTTCATTTGTGGAGGTAGTTGGGTTGTGCTCTGTTGTGGTCTGAAGCCGGGCACCAGGTGTGTTGGTTCTGAGGCCTCTTGGGAGGTGCTCTGGTTCAGGCCACTGACTGTGCCCTGCCCATAGCCACTTGGTATGATCTATAAAGTGATCTGCAAATGGTTACCACTTGTGTTGGGCTTGGAGGGGCCTAAGAGGCTAAGCTGTGAACCAAGGTTGGCTGCCACTAGTGCTGGGCTTCGGGCTGCTCAGCCAAAGGTACAGGGCATATTGAGGCTAGATGCTGCTTGATGGGGTTTTGTGAACCTTTGAGAGATTTTAGGAAAATTCGCAGCATGAGCCAAAACAAACTTTTTGTATGGAAAAGCCACTGGAAGTGCCTTGGGTAGGCCTGAAACTTGAGTGTGGTGTGTTAGCTAGTTTGATGGAGACTCAGATATGGCACCTACCTGCGTGTGCAGGCTAGGTGGGGGAGGGCTTAACAAAGGAGCAATGGCTTCTGCCAGTACTTCTGTCCTGAAGCCAAACAATTTAGTTCCTCCCCATCTGTCCCTGGTCTCTTTCAAGATGCTGCCCCAGCACTGGAGCTCAGAGCAAGTGAGTCCATCAGCACTAAGTCCATGTGTGGGCCCTTTAAGAGGAACACTTCGGATTCCTGCTACCCTCCGTCTCACTCAGTTGCAATCTCTATTGGTTTTCATAGCCAGAAATTATGGGAACTTCTCTTCTCTGCACTGGATTTCTAGGCTGGGGAGGCTGGTGTGGGAACCCTCACTCCTCACAGGGGCTTCTATAGCCAAGATGTCCCTCCCGATTTTTAACCACAACATGTGGGTGTGGGAGCAGCCCATTCAGCATCTCCTACCAGTCTCATCGTGGCTGCTTCTATATATACTTATTTATAGGATTTCTATTCAGCTAGACTTCAGGCAGTTCTTAATGATGGTTGTTCTGTAGTTTAGTTGTAATTTTGATGTGGTTGTGGAAGGAGAAAATTGACAAATCTTTAGCTATTTGGACTATAGAAGAAGAAGGAAGACTGAGATTTCGAAAATCAGACAGAGGTACTACCTACCTTACAGCAATAAAAAGGATTATAAAGGAATTCAATGAACAACAATATGCCAACACATTAGATGAAATGGACCAATACACAAACTACTGAAATTAACTCAAGGGGAAAAAAAACACCAGAAAAATCTAAGTGTAACAGATGAAGTAGTTGAATTACTAAAACGGAAAGCCCAGGCCCAGGGGCCTCACCACAGAAGTCTCCAAAATATTCGAAGTTTTAATATGATTCTTCACACTGTCCCAGAAAATAGAATCAACACAGTACTTCAAATTCATTCTATGGGACCAGTATTACACTGATACCAAAAACAGACAAAAATATCACGAAAAATCTAGAGACCAATTGCTCTTGTAAAAATGGATGCACAAACCTCAACAAATACTAGCAAACCTAATCCAGCAACATGGAATTCTCTAGCTTTAGAACCACATGTATGGAAGCGGAGAAGGGATGGGTAGAAGCCTTAATGATGTAAGCAAAGATCAAAATGGTATCACACATGGTGAGGTCATTTTTAGGTGTGTTTTTAAACGAGGGTCACAGTTCTATGAGTGGCCTTACAGCCTATGCCAACCCCTGACCCATGGAAGACCTCTGAACCTCTGGTCCCAGTCTGGCCTGGCCTAGGAGCCCCTCTTGCTCAAGACAAGGGCATCCCATGTGCTCGCTTCAGCAGCACATATACTAAAATTGGAACGATACAGAGAAGATTAGCATGGCCCCTGCGCAAGGATGACACGCAAATTCGTGAAGCGTTCCATATTTTTATATACACAATGGAATACTATTTGGCGGTAAGAAAAGATGATATAGGAACATTTGTGACAACATGGATGGATCTTGAGAGTGTAATGCTGAGCGAAATAAGTCAGACAGAAAAAGCAGAGAACCATGTGATTTCACTGATATGTGGTAAATAAACCAAAAGCAACAAAAGAACAAGACAAACAAATGAGAAACAGAAACTCATAGACACAGACAATGGTTTGGTGGTTGCCAGAGGGTAAGGGGGGTGGGGGGTGGGGGGTGGGAGATGAGGGTAAGGGGGATCGAATATATGGTGATGGAAGGGGAACTGACTCTGGGTGATGAACACACAATGGGATTTATAGATGATGTAATACAGAATTGTACACCTGAAATCTATGTAATTTTACTAACAATTGTCACCTCAATAAATTTAATTAAAAAAAAAAAAAAAAAAGACAAGGGCATCCCTCTATTTGGAAACTGAGTCTGGAATTTTCTGTGCACACCTGTGTCCCCACATTCAGAAGGAGCTACAGGAAGGTGCTACTGTCCCTTTACGGCCCAGGACAAATTTTGATTAAAAGCAAATGTCCCTGAAGGAGACATGGTGACATCCAAAGGCAGAAGCTGGTTCTAATATAGGGAAGGGGCATGAGGACCAATTTTACAGAGAGGGAACTAAGAGGTTGGATTCCAAGCCCGCTGCCTATGTGCTTTAACACAGAGAACTCAGGCAGATATTAATCAATTACACAGAGCAAACTATTGGAAAAATAGAGGTTCAATTATGACCATCCCTTAGTTAAGCCCACGGAGAGAAAACACCGATTGTGCTTTATAAGAGTTCAAAACAAAACTGCCCCTATTCTTCTTGCATCTTACTGAAGTTAAAGATAAACATTGTTTTTCTATTCTCCTTCCCCCGCCCCCATACCAATGAATATTCCATGGAAGCAGAAAACAGGCATAAACTCTAACCCAGGGGATGGAAAGAGTCTCTTTCTTCCACTAGCGATTAGAGACCGCCACTCTGTCTATGGGTGGACTTTGTTTTCTTACTTACTCTAAATAAACTTACTTTTACTTTAAACTCTATATGGGCTCACGTTGATATGTGAGGCCAAGAACCCTCTTTCTGTAACAGTTCTGCTCAGCCAAGTGACCAATTTCTCTGGTTGTTGGCTCAGGAATTAGGGAGGCGGGTCCTTGCGAACTGTCCAATCAGAGGTTCATCAGGGCAGGTGGGCGGGGCCACGCTCCGTTAACCGCGTAGATGTTCCAGGCAGCTCTTGCAATCTCACCTCACCTGCGGTTAACGGTCCAGGTGTCTCTGCTCTAACGTCAGTCACTCCCGCTGTGGCCTGCACGGGCCGAGCGAGCCGAAGGTACCACATTGGGGTAACCCAGAACCCGGGAAACGGTGAGTGTGCGGGGCCAGGTTCTGAGAGGAGCACGAGGGGCTGGTTGGTACCCGCTGGGAGCGGGACCCGGCCTCCCCGCTGTCACCTCCTGTGTCTGCGGCCCGGGCTCCGCTTGGACCTCAGTCCCCTCCGGCACGCATCGTGGTCTATGGGCCTGCAGCCGAGGCTCCTGGCATCCTGTCCTGTCACTGCGCACTGCGACTTGGGCCCGGGCCCCAGAGGGTGCGGTGACCACAGGGAGGGTCATTGGTTGACAATCATAACTCGTTCTCTGGGGTTTGTGCATGGGAAGGGCTGTGGTCTGTGGGGTTCTTCCTTTCTCCCCAGGGGACCCATTTCTCAAGAGTTTTCCAAATGCTTGGGAAGCAGGGTCTCAAATCCAGTACCCTGTCCCTCCAGCCTAGCTCTCCCCGGGACTAGCAGTAAGTCCCTAAATTTCCAGAACCTCCAGGAATTCCCAAACTTCAGCTTCCCCTCTTCTAGTTACAGCACCGTTGTCACTTGTTTGTCCTTAGTGGTGCATTTGGAACGGACACAACCTTTTAAGTGTTTGTCATTTTTCTACAGTCAATGAATGCATCATTTTAAAAGATTTAGATTTGTCTGTGGATATTTTACATAAGAAGATATTTTAGCCGAGGATAACCACCTGGAAGACGTTGTGTGAAATCCCTGTTCCTCTCGCCCAGGACTGTCCCTGGGCACAGATGTCCTATGGGAAGTCTTTTGGGTGGAGGCTCTGAAACTGGAAGATGACTGAGAAATACGAGGTGAGGAAAGCAAGAAAATTGTGGAACCAAATAGAGTTTTTGTTCGTTTAGGCAAGAGAACCTGAAGATGTAAGATGACTGCATTTAAGTTCTGATGTACGTTTTCTATTTTTAGATCAGGTTTTGTATGCACATTGAAAATTAAAAAGGCTAAAGCAACTGAATTCCTATTGTAATTGATGTGAGGAAAACTACCAAAAACTTACGTAAATCTTTGACAATCCTACTACAGTTAAGGGGCTGAACTTCTTATATGTGGCATTCTAATATTCTACCTATTCCTGAAAATACCCCCAAATGTGAGAAATAGAGGAAGGATGAACGAGGATTCTACATGTCCTTTTAGTTAGCAAGAGATTTGAACATTTTCTTTGTATAGTTTATCCTTTTGTGACCATTAGTGTTTAAAGGATTTAAATCTTAGAATGGTTAATAAATAGTAAATTATGGTGTATATAAATTTCGGTGTTTATTTTAAATAAATCTATAAGATAGAAGAGTCTACGTTAAGAAGACTTCCTGCAAACCTGTCCTTGTCCCCTTTAGCGCTGTTACTCCAACCACCCCCAAATACATAGTTTTGATCATTTCTTCAGCTTCCTTAGTATTTCTTTATATAAAAACAAACCATTGCAAATGCATAATTTTCTTACCCACATTTGTCCTTGTTATAAGCTGTTGGACTCCACATTTTCTATTGTTTGCTGACAGCTTAAGGCTCCTCCTCCTCTCTCCCCTTGTGTCCACAGCTGGACAAGCTGAGGACAAAGTCCGGGGCTCCCTCCTCTGACACTGTCACATTCCACCACACAAACCCCTATCTATGAGCAGGACTCTTGCCCTGGCCCTGCACCCAGCCACAGTGGACACCCAGACCAGGATCCTTTCCTTCCTGAAGTCATTTGAGAGCTGCTTCACAGGCCTGAGACCTCTTATGTGAGTTGTAAGCCTTTTCCTACTCTCTTGGGGGAGGTGGGGGGAAGGGCCCACACCAGCATCGTTCTCAGCATGAGAACCACGCCTCAGCAGGTGACCATAACACTTGGCACTGTGAGCAGCATGTTTCAACGTGACCACCCCGTGGGTCTGTCTTCTTTTGCTCTGACTTGCTCACCTGCTCTGCTGCCTGATGGCAGCCGCACTGTGGGCTGCTGGGTGCTGGGGAGCTGGTGCTGTGAGCTGTGCTGCCCCGTGGGGCAGTGTTGACCCCACCCAACCCCAGTGCTATGTGCAGTCCACCAGAGTGGGCAGTTTGGAGAATTTCCAGGCACTTGGGAGCAGGCATATGGGATTGGGGCCTTCCCTAAAGTCCTGGGTCGATGTCTTTGCCCGGATTTCTGTGTGTGTTAGAGTGAAGCTGTGACAGAGGCTGGGTTGGCCCCTACATACCCTGGGATGGGGTGGGACAGTGGGACTACACCCTGTGTGGGAGGTGGGCCCATGGGGTGATCACTTCTGAAAGAGCAGTTATTCAAAAAGAGAAAGAAAGGAGAAGGGGCGGAAAGGCAGCCAATAAGTGGCGGGTTGATCCACATCATTCCAGAGGGCTCCCCAGGACCCCTCAGTGCCTCTGCTGCTGCTGCCCTGCCTCTACTGCAGCCCAGATCCTGACCCTCAGAGTTAAGGGAACAACACCCATGGCCTCACTGGGGCACAGCCAAGGGATTAGTTCAAACCTGACTTCAGCTTAGGTCCTTAAACCCTATAGAACAAACCATTTGTCCTGGGGGAGGCTCCTAACCCTGATGGCACTAGTTAGAGGCTCTTCAGAAGAAAAAAATTGTAAATACAGGCATACCTTGTTTAACTGTGTTTTGCTTTATTGCACTTCACAGATGTTGCGTTTGTTACAAATTAAAGACAAGACCTTCCACCAGCAAAAAGATTGCCACTCACTTTATTGCTACACTTGCTTTAATGTGGTGGTCTGGAACCCAACCTACAACATCTCTGAGGTAGGCCTGTACCAGGATAGAGAGAACACCCCCTTTCCTGACGTACAGCAGGTCCTCAAATAACGTGGTTTCGTTCAAGGTCATTTTGTCATGCTGATGAGAAAAATGAGACAAGAAAGCAGTGAGCCTCATGGGCAGTGTCCCACACCACTGGGAAAGGCAAATGTTCGGTCACTACGCTTTTTCCCTAGTGGGAGAAAACACAGGCGGAGCAAGGGAGTCTCTTGGCAGTGAGGTGTGCTGCATGGGGGGAGGGGTGACGTGGGTAGCATGAAACTGTGATTCTTAGTCTGCGATGTGTGTATTCTCAGTCTATTCTCTCCAGTGGTGTGCTGAAACTTCACTGGACTCCCAGAAAAGTATTCTTATCCTTGGGTAGTTGTCAAAATCGGAGCGCTGTGGGGAGATTTTGGTAGAACATTCCCTATTCCACCTTCTTAGTGACATGTCTTTTGCTTGTCATATTTAGACCATTTATGTTTAGAGTGATTATTAATATAGCTGGATTAATATCTGCCATATTTTTATCATTTTTTAGGTTGCCCTTGTTCTATTTTGTCTTCTACCTCTTCTGCCTTTTTAAAAACGTTTTACTTGATCCCATTTTTAAATTTTTTCTTAGCATATCATATTACATTTTTTTTTTTTACTTTTTTAGTCATTGCCCTTGAGTTTGCAGTATATATTTTTACAACTACCCCAAGTCCTCTCTGAAGTAACACCGTAGCACTTCACTGGATGTGTAAATTCCTCATAATAGAGCATTCCCCATTCCTCTTGACCTGTCCCTTATAACATTGCTGTCATTCATGTATCCAAAAGCTGTAATTACTGAGTAGATTGCTTCTATTATCATTTTCAGCAAAATGTTGTCTGTCAGATTAATTAAGAATAACAAAAACAAATAGGTTTATTTTACCTTTATTTATTCTTTCCCTAACACTCCACCTACCTTTATCATTTACCTTCTTTCTGATGAATTTCTTTTAACATTTCCTGCACAGCTGAGGTATTGTTGAGAAATTCCCTCACTTTTCGTTTGTCTCAGAGAGTCTTTATTTATCCCTCACTTTTGAAAGATAATTTTAGTTGACACAAACTTCTAGTTGGGTAGTTTCTTTTTGAACACCTTATTTCACAAAACTCTCTTCCTGCTTGCATGGTTTCTGAAAAGAAGTCCAATTTTATTCTTACCTTTGTTTCTCTATAAGTTATTTCCCCTTTCTTTCAAGATTTTCTCTTTGTTTTTGATTTTTCTAAACTTTGAATATGATATTTCTAGGTATGCATTTTCAGGTTTTTAGCTTGTTTGGTGATCTTTGAGCTTCCTAGATCTTTGTCTTGGTGTCTATCATTATATTGGGGAAAATCTCACTCATTATTCCTTTACTTATTTGTCCTTTTCTTCTCTTTCATGTATTCCCATTATGTATGTGTTATACCTTTTGTAATTGTCCCAAAGTTCTTGGATTTCTGTTCTTTTTTATTTTTATTTTTTATCTTTGCATTTCATTTTGGAAGTTGTATTTACCTTTCCTCAAGCTCTCTGATTCTTTCCTCACACATTTCTACTGTACTGCTAAGCCCTCCAAAGAAATTCTTCATTTCTGTTCTCTGTTGTTTTGTTTTTTATTTTTTGCATTTTCCATTTGGTTCTTTCTTAGAGTTTCCATCTCTGCTTACATTCCCTCTCTATTCTTGCATATTGTCCCCTATTTACATGAGAACACTTAGCACATTAATCATGATTGTTTTACATTTCTGGTTTGATAATCCAACATATCTACTACATCTGAATTATGTTCTTTTGCTTGTTCTGTCTCTTCACACTGTGTCTTAATTCTTTTAGCATTGCTTGTAGTTTTTTGTTGAATGCCATACATGATGTACTGTGTAAAAGGAACTTAGATAAATAAGCCTTTCGTGTGAGGTTTTATGTTTATCTAACTAGGGTTTAGGCTGTTTTTACTATTTGCTGTAACTGTCAGAGGCCAGAATATACTCAGGGATCTTAGCTTTTGTCATCCATGTCATCTTTAGGGTTTTATAGAGTCTTCTTAAATAAGTTTAAAAAAACTCTTTCAGTGTATCCACTGTTACAATTAGGAGTCCTCCTGATGTAGTGCTCTGTTGTGGGTGGAGAGGAAGTGTTCTGTAGTCCGGTGATTTGGTCTCAGTATTTTAATGAGTCTGTGTCCTGGTCTGTGACATTCTATGGTATATAAGAAAGATATTTGGTCTTTGTCTATGGTTCCTAGCAAAGACCTCCTAAAGCCCTAGAACTTTCTGAGTGATAAGGTGATGGGAGCATCTGATGTTCTAATGAGGTAACCGCAGGCCCCTAAATAGCTTCAGGATGGGTGTTGGTCACCAGGAAGACCAAGCTTAGATTAGAGGCTTAGAACTTTCAGCCCAGCCCCCAAACTCTGGGGAGGGGAGAGGGCTAGAGATTGAGTTAATAACCACTGGCCAATGATTCAATCAGTCACGGCAACATAATGAAACCATCCAAACCCCTGTACCTTGGAATTCAGAGAGATCTGATGGTGAACACTTCAGTGCTCTGGGAGAGTGTCTTGCCTGGAGTTGGCCTAGAATCTCCTATTCTCCCACCCTCACTTTGCCCTGCGTATCCTTTCTACTTGGCTGTTCTTGAGTTGTATCTTTTACAATCAACCAATAATAATAAAGCACTTTTCTTAGTTCTAAAAGTCATTCAACAAACATGGGGTGTGTCCAGAGACCCTCTGAATCTGCAGTTGGCCATACAGAAATGTGTGTGGCCTGGGCCTCCCTATTTGTGGCTGGCATCTGAAGTGGGGGCAGTCTTGTGGGACTGAGCCCTTAAACTATGGAGTCTGATATTAACTCTGGCTACTGTTAGAATCGAATTGAACTGTAAGCCACCCGGTTGGTGTTGGAGAGTGATTTTGGAAAAATACCACATATTTGCTGTCAGGAGTTTAAAAAAAACTAACCTCACAAGTGTTTCTAAGTTTTCCCCAACGTCAACTTAGGTCAGGCAGAAAGGGACTTCAGTTGCCAGTTTCCCTCTCCCATGTCAGTTGGTGCTAGTAAAATCCCAGTCTGCTAGGCTTTGCTGAAACAGAATCTTCGAGGACAGGTCTTGTTAAGAACAGAATATTGTGGGCATATTTCAAAACGGCTATTTTTCTGTCTCTTTCTTTGGCCTGTGATTAATGCTTTGATAGAGCTGAGTTGTTGATTTTAAGTTTGTTAGCTTTTTTCTGGTGAGGATAGGAATGTCACCTTTCAAGCTCCTTACATGTCAGAGGAGAAACCAGAGGTCTCTGACTCCATTTTTTAATGATTGACAGCTGACATCTTTAAAAGCCTCATCTTCCTTTTCCCCCTGTGCCCCACATCTGTGCAAGGTGATAATAAAGCCTGAATGCTCACTCCTTTGGAGCTGGTAAGAATTTAATCCCTGGAAGCCTCTGTCCTGGTGTGCACCCTAGCCCATCCCCTAACCTCAATTCAAAACAAAACAAAACAAAACCCAGGCCAGCCTCTGTTTCTTGCTTTCTCAAGCCATTTTCCACCTGCTTGAGAGGCCTACCCAGATACTTCAGTTATGGAAGTAATAAAACTTTTCATATGTTTCTGGCAAGAATGTGTTGTCAACCAAACCTAGGGTAGGGGCCTACCTAACTCTGCAGGTGACCGTAACAGTTACAGAAGAGGTAACATGGTATATACATATATATCGCAATACACTTTACTTAAGAGTTCTATTGATAAATACTCCAGATCTTCACACATCAATACATACCACTCTTTGTTCTTAAAGTGTACATATAATGATGAATTTATATAAGCCATTTTTTCTAAATAGACGCATGGCTTGTTACTAATTTTTGCTGCCAAAACCGTGAATGAAAACTCAGATTGCCACTTTACAGGGCAAACAAACATACAAATTATATTCTTTTCAAAACTGAATTTCTTCTTAAAATTTTTAGTCTCAAATACATTCAGAAAAGAATATACAAACTGTGTTATGGTACAATCTAGTAATAACAATATGAACACCCTGGAATCATCATCAAGATTCATAAATGGCCTGTGGGCAGTGGCCAGGGTGTCTTGATGGTCCTGTCCCTGACTCATCTCTGTCCTGCCCCATAGCTGACCACTGTCCTGATTCTTTATTCTTCATACCTTTGCCATCTACTATTTTCCACTAAGGACTGTTTTTTCAGTTTTGCCTCCTTTGATCTTTCACCAAATGGGTATTAATGGAATTCCTTGGAAAGGTTTCCCAGTGGTTACTTTGCCTCATTTGTTTCACACATGCTGTCATCTGAGGCTTCGGACCTGGTCTAGGACTGTGGGGTTCAAACTTCCCGTCAGAGCCAAGTGCTCCTGAAACCACAGGATTCTTTCAAGTACCAGAGGAGTGCGGATGGGGGAGGGAAGGGTGACGTCTCCCCGCTAGAACTGATCAAAGATCAAAATGGAGCCAGATTCATCATTACTTATGGTGAGTCACTTTTAAGTGTCTGTGTTTGTGAAAAAGGGTCACAGTTCTGCAAGTGGGCTGGTGGCCTTATAGTTAAACGCAGTGTCCTTCGAGAGGACAGGTTCGGACCCACTGCCGACACAAAGTCGGCCCAGAGACGAGACCTCCGGCCTGCTGTCACTCAGGCAGGAGAGGGTGGGGCCTTTCGAACTGTCCAATCAGGGGAGTCAGTGGTAACGTACGTGGGGGCGGTGCTCAGATTACGGTGTGGACGGTGTGGACTGCGTGGTAGTAGGTTCTAGCTCCTGTGAACGTACCGGGCCACTTCTTACTACCTTCAAAGGCCTGCGGCACATCATCCTTCGTCGCTGTGACCTGCACTTGCCGCAGAAGTCGTAGGGTGGACGGCAGGGAACCTCAGAAACCGAGAAATGGTGAGTGTGCAGGATGTCGGGAGACGGGGACAAGGGGCTGGTTGGAACTAGCTGAGGCAGGACCCAACCTCCCAGAGGTCACCCCGGAGTCTGCGGACCGGGGTCTGCTTGGACCTAGGTCCCCTCCGGCACGCAGCGTGGAAGTTCTTCTGGCAGCTGCTGGTAGCGGGCACCTCCGGGCAGTGTGTCCTGTCACTGCGCGTGGCCGTGTAGCCCCCAGATTGTGTAGTGATCACGGGAAGGGTCAACGGGACAGTCGTGATTCAGTCTCCAGGGTTCGTGCATGGGAAGAGCTGTGGTGTGGGGGATCCCCAGTTCCTCCTTCTTCCCCAGGCGACTCGTTTTCCTTTCACTTTTCCAGATGTTTGGGAAGCAGGGCCTCAAATCCACTATCCTGTCTCCTCAGCCTGCCTCTTTCTAGGGCTGGCAGTAAATCCCTAAATTTCCAGATCTTTCCCCGCGTTTCCAGACGCCATCTTCTCTCCAGTTCATAGTATCATTAACTATTTGTCCTCCGTGGTGCATTTCAAACAGACGCAGCATTTTAATTGTTTATCATTTATTGAGGTATGGATGGCTCTTTTCAAAGATTAATTTTTGTGGATATTTTACATGAGAGGAAAGCAGGGAATAACCACCTGGAATATGTTGTATGAAATCCCCGTTCCTAACCATCCCCAGGACCTTTCCTATGAGAACAGACATCCTGTGGGAAGTCGCTTGGGTGGATGTTCCTCTTGGGAAACTTTCCTGGGTGATATGCCCTTTCAGCGCAGTTCCTAGTCAGTACTGCCCCTCCCTACGTTTGTCAATTTGAAAAGATTTATTCACTTGAGACATAGTTTTTCAAAAAAATGAAAATTTATTTAATCACTAGAGCTTCGGAGACGGTATAAAATATTTCCAAAGGAGCAAAAAAGAGGTGAATTTAAGAAAAAAATAGAAAAATATATTTCATTATTACATACATTTGTTAAAGTTTGTTATTTCCTTTTTCTGCCCCTAAGTGGATGTAGTAATATTCTAAGGTCTGTTCTTTTCCCTTGGGTGATTTCAAGTGGCATATCAGGGCTTAGACTTAAAGCATCTAGAAGTGTTCCAATATGGTTGTTTACAAATCACTTTCTTTTTTTTTTTTTGAAATAATAATTAACTGGCATACTCATTTCTGATAGAAATAGATATTTGTGGGTTTTCTTGTTGAACTAGTAAAAGTCCCCTACAATTTTCTTTCCTCATTATACAAACTGGGTTGAAGTGATTTTGCTGGATTCTTGAAACACTGGGTTTATGTCATTTAAATGATCGGTGGTGGTCCAAAGCATTGTGACTGGGGAGCAGAGAGGTCTGAGGCCACTGACTCCAAACTAAGCTTCCCCCAACCCCTCCTTGACCTGGCAAAGGGGGTTTTCTTAGGCCTAGACGATTTTTACATGTTGAGTTTTGTAATTATGATATAGATACACACAGAGTGTAATTTGTGCACATTGAGAGTCAGGATTCCTATCTCCTGGAAAAAAGCTTTATGAATTTGGAAGTTCATTTGGGTCAGAACCTTAAAGTGACTCAGGCTGAGACTTTCCTCACTGTGATAATGGAAGTCTGAGGGAGGGAGCGCTTCCATGCTTACAGGAGGGGGTGTGTGTGGCGCTCCCAGAGCTCATTCCTGGGGCTCAGATGTCCCTCCTTCCCCAGGGACTGACCCGATTTATGGGTTCTATCTCAACTGCGGGTATCTAGACCCCAAAGCTTGGGAATGTGTTTAACTTTCTGAACGTGGGTTTTTCTTTTTAACTATGAATAAGCAGGCTGCTTATCTCAGCTAATTTTAGTATTTGTTATTTCTTTCCTTTAGATATCTTTATCTATTGAATGTATCAGTCATTTAACTGTAGTTTCTTTTAGCAGTTCACAGTTTTATTTCCTGTTTTAGTGTGTAAGATTTTTTATTTCTTGGACTTTGAAAATGTAAGTTGATTGAGAAATAAGTGTGTAAAGCAAGAAAATCCTGAAACCAAACAGACTTTTTGTTCCATTTCAGGCAACTGAATCTCAGGCTGTGAGATGGGTGTATTTAAATTCTCAGGCACATTTTTCAGTTTTAGATCAGTTTTTGTATGTGCATGTCCCTAGAGAACTTTGACATTTTAAAAACTATACTAAAGACAAATGAATTTCTATTTTAATTGATGAAAGGAAAAAGCTATTGAATTTCCGTTTTAATTGATAATAAGAAAAACAACTCAAGCTTATGTAAATCTTTGAAAATCCTAGTAGGTTTCAAGGATTAAATGTAAACCCCTAAACTGCTCACTTCTGACAGTATCCCTGATGTGAAATGAAGTGGAGGGACAAACTATGTCTCTTGTCCTTTTAGTTAGAAAGAAAATTTTTGAAATTTTGAAAATTTTTATTTTTTATGGTATGCAGTTTTATATCCATTTAAAGAACTAAATCTTAGCATGATCTATATAGAAAAGTTTAAATTCAATTAATTTAAAATTGAAGTAGCGAAAGTTAATTAAAAACAATCTATTAAATAGTAAACTATGGTATATATAAATTTCTGTTTATTTTAAATACATGCATGTGGAGGATAAGAAATTCACTAGATACTAATTTTTTTAAGTCTAGTAGTTTTTTAAGATGTGAAATGATGAGACCAGTTTTTTCAGAGCATTTTAGGTCCACAGAAAAGTTGATGAAAAAGTACAGTTTCCACGTGACCCCTGTGCATTCACACAGTTTGCACTTTTATTCACATCTCCTTTATCATGGTATGTTTGTTAAAATTGACAGCCCAGTATCGATGCATTAAAGTTTAGTGTTTACCTTAGCGTTGACTCTTTGTGTTACACAACCTATGGGTTTTGGCAACATGTCTATATTGTATAGAATAGTTTCCTGTCCCTCAGAATACCTTGTGTTCTCCCTATCCATTCATTCCTCCCTACAATCCCCAATTCCTTCACAAGCAAAGATCTTTTTACTGGCTCATAGTTTTGTCTCTTCCAGATTGTCATATACTTGGAATCATACAGTGTGTAGCCTTGTCAGATGACTTCCTCCACTTAACAATATACTTTTAAGTTTTCTCCTGGTCTTTTCATGGCTCGATAACCTCATTTTTTCCATCACTGTGCAATATTTCATCATATGGATTTACCACAAGTTGGTTGTTAATTCTATTGAAGGATATATCGAAGGATAACTCTTAAGTCTTGGCAGTTATGAATAAAACACCTATAAATACCCATTTGTATGTTTCTGTGTGAATACAAGTTTTCATCTCATTTGGGTAAATACCAAGGAGTATGATTGCTAGATACTATGGTACGAATATGTTTAGTTTTGTAAGAAACTGCCTGTCTTCCAAAGCAGCAAACCATTTTTGCATTCCCACCAGCAGTGAGGATTCCTGTAGTTTTACCATCCTCACCATATTTGGTGTTCTGAGTCCTTTGAATTTTATCAGTTGTAATAAGTGTCTTAAGTGATATCCATTGTTGTTTTATTTGCAATTCCCTTATGACATTTGATTTTGACCTTACTTTCATATGCTTATTTGCCATCCGTATATCTTCTTTAGTGATGTGTATTCCGATCTTTTGCCCACTTTTAAATGGATTGTCTTCTTCTTGTTGAGTTTTAAGGGTTCTTTGGACATTTTGGATAGCAGCGCTTTATCAGATATGTGTTCTGCAAAGATTCCCCCCCACCCTCCCACCCCCGTCGGTACCTGTCTTTTCATTCTCTTACCACTGCCTTTTGTAGAACAGGGGTTTTATTTTAATGTAGTGACACTTACTATTTTACCTTTGTTGTATCTTAAAATTTGTCAACCCAAGATCACTTTCATTTTCTTGTTATTTTCTAGGTGATTTTGCATTTTACATTTAGATCTGTGGTCTTATTTTCAGTTAATTCTTGTGAAAGGTGTAAGGCTTGTATCTACATTCATTTTTTTGTTTTGTATTTGTATGTGGATCACAGAAAAACTTGAGATGTGTGTTATAGTGCTGTCTCTGCAGTGCCAACACTTGTCTCTCCTTTGTTCTTCATGGGACCCATGAATAAAAGCCTCGCCATCACCAGAGCTTGGCAATTTAAGGATGTCCCCTGAGCAGCAGCCACAGAAATCGGGGCACCAGACCAAGTGGAGAAGCTCTTCCTGGAGATACTGGTGAGCTAGCACGAGGCAGAGGGAGAGTGTAAAGATTGCACCCAGAGGCCTTGGTCTTTGGAGGGTATTTCAGTAGGCTCCTAGATGTATGTTCAATTAGACCCCTGCCTCTAGGTCTGCAGCTGTGAAGATAAGCTCACAGGCATCTTTCACAAAAAGACCATCAGCCTGTTGTCCCTGCTGTGCCCTTGGGACGACAGACAGTTAAGAATTCTTTCTCCATCTGTTGTATTCCTTTGGGATCCTCAAGCATAAGCCCCACTGGCCACCAGAGCCAGGTGATCTAGAGGTGTTCTCCAGGTGGCAGCTGCCAAAATTGGGGCACCAGTCAAGGGCACAGGCTCCTTCTGCCTTGTATCTACAAGTGTAGATACAAGATAGCGGAGAGCTGGAGAGACAGAAGGGGAGTGCACAGTTGCATCTGCAGAGCTCTGTCTTTGGAGAGTGTTTCAGTGGGCCCCTAGAGGTGTTTGAAAGTGCATGCCTGTCCGTCAGGCCAATGATTTAAGGCAAGCAAGTAAGCCCCTTTCACAGAATGTCTGGGCACTTTTCCGTTGGCTGCCTCTAGGATGGGCCCTGGGGTGGTTGAGTCCACACACCTGAGACCTTTAAGCCCTGTTAGCTTTCCAAGCTACATGTTTAGGTGCAGGTCTTCAAAGTCAATGTGCCAGATGCATGGGGTTCAAGACCTTCACTCCTCAAGAAGTTTGGGGTTTTGAGTTCCCTCCCAATTATGGGTTTCCACGACACGGGTGGAGTTTATGGCCAGTTTGTGTTTCAGCCTCTCCTACCTGCTTGGATGTCGATTTTCCCTCATTCACCCAAGATGTAGGAGTTACTCAGCTAGTTTTGGGGGGTTTTATTTCAAGGAAATTGTTTTCTACGTAGCTGTAGATTTGGTGTATCTGTGGGAGAAGGTGAGTTCAGGACCCTCTTACATCACCATTTTGAACTGGAGTATTTATTTGGCTGCTTTAATTTGCTCTTTTTATTGTTTTCTCAGAGAGATGCTTACATTATTGATTATAGATTATTCTTTTTATCTAGTTTATTTGTTCAGTGCTATACATTTTCTTCTAGGCACTACTTTTACTGCATCAGACAACCTTTGATATGTTCTATCTTCATTTCATTTACAGATGGTCCCCAACTTAAAATTTTTCAGCTTTACAGTGGTGCTAAAGTAATACCCATAAAACCATTCTATTTTTTTACTTTCAGTACAGTATTCACTAAATTACATGAGCTATTCAACACTTTATTATAAAACATGCTTTGTGTTAGGTTATTTTGCCAAACTTTAATGTAAGTGTTCTGAGCACATTTAAGGTAGGCCAGGCTAAGCTTTGCTGTTTAGTAGATTAGGTGTATTAAATGCATTTTCGACTTATGATATTTGCGACTTAACAATGGGTTTACTGGGACTACACTCTAAGCCAGGAAACACGTGTAGATCAAAATAAGCTTTGATTTTTCTAGAGAATTATTTGATCCTGTGTGTGATTAGAAGTGTTGTTTAAGGGGCCGGCCCGGTGACTCAGGCGGTTAGAGCTCCATGCTCCTAACTCCGAAGGCTGCCGGTTCGATTCCCACATGGGCCAGTGAGCTCTCAGCCACAAGGTTGCCAGTTCAATTCCTCGAGTCCCGCAAGGGATGGTGGGCAGCGCCCCCTGCAACTAAGATTGAACACGGCACCTTGAGCTGAGCTGCTGCTTAGCTCCCGGATGGCTCAGTTGGTTGGAGTGCGTCCTCTCAACCACAAGGTTGCCGGTTTGACTCCCGCAAGGGATGGTGGGCTGTGCCCCCTGCAACTAGAAAAGGCAACTGGATCTGGAGCTGAGCTGCGCCCTCCACAACTAAGATGGAAAGGACAACTTGGCTTGAAAAAAAGGCCTGGAAGTACACACTGTTCCCCCAATAAAAGTCCTGTTCCCCTTCCCCAATAAAAATCTTTAAAAAAAAAAAAAAAAAGGAAGTGTTGTTTAATTTCCGTGTCTTTAAGGGTTTTCCAACTATTTTCCTGTTACTTATTTCTATATTAATGCCACTGTGTTCTGAGAGCATAGTTTGTATGATTTCTGTGGGGTTTTTTTTAGATCCGTTAAGGTATATTTTATGTCCCAGAAGGTGGTATGTTGTGTGTTTTTTAATTGAATTTATTGGGGTGACATTGGTTAATAAGATTAAGATTATAAAAGTTTCAAGTGTACAATTGTGTAATACATCATCTCTATATTGCAGGGTGTGTTCAACACCCAAAATCAAGTCTTCCTTCCACCACCATGTATTTGACTCCCTTTACCCTCTTCTACTTTGCAATAACCCCCTACCTTCCAACATCCCTTCCTTTCTGGGAAGCACCATACTGTTGTCTGTGGCTATGAGTTTTATGTTCGTCTTGTTTGTTCATTTGTTGCTTTCTGTTTTATGTCTCCCATATGAATGAAACCATATAGTTCTTCACTTTCCATCTGATTTATTTCGCTTAGCATAATATTCTCAAGATCCATCCCTGTTGTGGCAAATGGCATTATTTCATCCTTTCTTATGACTGAGTAGTATTTCATTGTGCATATATACCACATCTTCTTTATCCAGTAATCCATTGAAGGACACTTAGGTTGTTTCCATTTCTTGGCCACCGTGAATAATGCTGCAAAGAACATAAGAGCACGTATCTTTATGAATAAGTTTTTTCAGATTTTTCAAGTAGATACCCAGAAGAGGGATTGCCTTAATATTTTGAGGAACCTCCACACTATTTTCCATAGTGGCTGTACCAATTTACATTCCCACCAGCAGTGTATGAGGGTTCCTTTTTCTCTACGTCCCTTCCAACACTTATTATTTCTTGTCTTATTGATAATAACTATTCTAACAGATCAGGTTTTGATTTGTCTTTCCCTTATAATTAATGAAATTGAGCATCTTTTCCTGTATCTCTTGGCCATTTGCATGTTGTCTTGGTAAAAGTCTGTTCGGGTCCTTTGCCCATGTTTTAACTGAATTTTTTGTTGTTGTATGAGTTCTTTACATATTTTGGATGTTAGCCCCTCATCAGAGGTACTGTTTGCAAATATCTTCTTCCATTCAGTTGGTTGCCTTATTTGTTGATGATTTCTTTTGCTGTACAGAGCTTTTTAGTTTGATATAATCCCATTCATTTATTTTTGCTTTTACTTCCCTTTGAGGTCAAATTCATAAAATTCTTTCTGAGACAGAGGTCCATAAGTTTAGTACCTACATTTTCTTCTATGTATTTTATTGTTTCAGATCTTATATTTAGGTCTTTAATCCATTTTTTAGTTAATTTTTCTGTATGGTGACAAATAGCAGTCTAGTTTCATTCTTTTGCATGTGGCTTTCCAATGATCAAGTACCATTTTATGAAAAACTTTCTTTTCTCCATTATGTTCTTGGCTCCTTTTTCAAAAATTGTTTGCCTGTATGTATGTGGATTTATTTCTGGGCTCTCAATTTTGTTCCAGTGGTCTGTGTCTCGTTTTCTGCCAATACCATGCTGTTTTGATTATTGCAGCTTTGTAGTATAACTTAAAGTCAGAAAGTGTGTTACCTCCTGCTTTGTCCTTTTTTCTCAGGATTGCTTTGGCTATTTGAGGTCTTTCATGGTTCCATACAAATTTGATGATGTTTTTGTTCTATTTCTTTGAAAGATGTCATTAGGATTTTGATGGGGATTGCATTAAATCTGTATATTTCTTTGGGTAACTTGGCCATTTTAATTATGTTGATTCTTCCATCCATGAACACGAACTATCTTTCCATATCTTTGTTTATTTTTCAATTTCTTTTAATTGTGTCTTAGTTTTCAGTGTGTAGGTCTTTCACATCCTTTAAATTTATCCTAGGTATTTTATTTTATTTATTTATTTTGTTGTAATTGCAAATGGAATTTTTTTCAGATGACAGGATTCTGTATTTCTGTGATGTTTATTTGAGATTGCCACTTTCGGTATACCCAAAAAATTTTGGTATGTCGTACTGTCATTCTCATTTGTCTCAGTATCTTTTGATCTGTTTATTTCTTCTTTGACCCAGTTGATGTTTACTGTCATGTTGTTTAATCTCCACATATTGTAGGTTTTCGTGCTTTCTTTTTTGCAGTTGATTTCCAGTTTGAAAGCATTGTGGTCAGAGAATATGCTTGGTTGCTTTGTATCTTAAATTTGTTGAGATTTGTTTGTGTCCCAGCAAATGGTCTATCCTTGAGAATGTTCCATCTACACTAGAGAATAATGTATAATCTGGTGTTCTGGGATGAAAACCTCTGTAAATATCGATTATGTCCATTTGGTCTAATGTGTTATTTAAGGCCTGTATTTTCATATTGATTTTCTGTTTGGGTGATCTGTCCATTGCTGTCAATGGGGTATGTAAATCCTCTACTATAATTGTATTGTCATCAGTTTCTCCCTGTAGTTGTCTTAAGTAGTTTTATATATTTTGGTGCTTCCATCTTGGTTGTATGTTTGTGTGTGTGTGTGTGTGTGTGTGTGTGTGTGTATACATAAATGTTATGTCTTTGTGATATACTGTTCCTTTTATAATGATAAACTGTCCACCTTTGTATCGTTATGTTTTTTTGTTTGTTTATTTTTGAAGATTTTATTGGGGAAGGGGAACAGGACTTTATTGGGGAACAGTGTGTACTTCCGGGACTTTTCCAAGTCAAGTTGTTGTCCTTTCCATCTTAGTTGTGGAGGGCACAGCTCAGCTCCAGGTCCAGTTGCTATTGTTAGTCGCAGGGGGTGCAGCCCACCATCCCTTGCAGGAGTTGAGGAGTCGAACTGGCAACCTTGTGGTTGAGAGCCCACGCTCCAACCAACTGAGCCATCTGGCCACCCAGGAGCTGAGTGGCAGCTCATTGACTTCATTCTAGTTGTGGAGGGCGCAGCTCACTGGCCCATGTGGGAATAGAATCAGCAGCCCCGTTGCCCAGAGCTCGTGCTCTAACCAACTGAGCCACCCGTCCACCCCCTCGTTGTTTTTTTATCTTGTAAATCTATTTTGTTAGATATAAGTACAGCTACACTTATATCTTTTTTCTGGATGCCATTTGTTTGCAGTATCATTTTGCACCTCTTCACTTTGAGTGTGTTTCTTCTTGCAGCTGAGATGTGTTTCCTGCCAGCAGCATAGAGTTGGGTTTTGTGTTTTGATGCAACTTGCTTCTGTGCCTTTTAATTGAGTTCTGTCCATCTGTATTTAGGGTGATTCTTGATATGTGAGGATTTCATGTAGCCATTTTATCTTTTGTTTTCTGGTAGTTCTGTGTCTCCATTGTTTCTTTTCCCTTTGTTTCTGTCTGTTATTTTAGTTTGGTGGTGTTCTGTGATTGTTTTTCTCTGTTTCCTCTTTTTTTTTAATGTTATGTATCTCAGTTCCAGATTTTCTGTGTGTGGTTACAATTAGGTCTATGTAAAAGAAAGCTTTACAATATACAATAGTCCTTTTTCTTCTGATTGCATCTTTTCTCCATTCCCCTGTGCAAGTTCAGTCCTTTAGCCCACCTTTATGTTTTGGTTGTCACAAATCACCCCTTTTATGCTGTGAGTTCATTTACAACTTAGCTACTACATTCTCTCTTTTTTTAATGTTTTGCTTCCTTTAACCTTTATGTTGTTTAAGTGTTTAATAGCATTCTGAACAAGGGTTGTAATTTCCTGCTTTTTTATATCTGTCAGTCATCTTACTCATAGTTTTGTATCCTTTGTTATTTTTGTTTCGGATAGGAGAGCACCTTTCAGTATTTCCTGTAATGCAGGTCTATCTAGTGATGGTAAATTCTCTCAGCTCCTGTATGTCGGGAACAGTCTTTATTTCTCCTTCATATCTAAAGGATAGCTTTGCTAGAAAAATTATTCTTGCCTGGTGATTTCTCACTTTGTTATTTGAGTATTTGATTCCACTCTTTCCAGCTTGTTTTTGCTTTAAAAATAAATCTGATGATAATCTAATGGTATTTCTTTTATAGGTTGCTGTCTTTTGCGTGGCTGCCTTGAGAATTCTTTGTCATTCGTTTTTGACAGTTTTAATATGTGCCTTGGAGGCCTTTTTGGATTGAAATAATTAGGTATTCTGTTAGCTTCTTGGATTTGAGTACTCAGTTCTCTCCATAGGTTTGGGAAGCTCTCATAAATTATTTGTTTGAGTTAGCTTTCTGTTCCCTTCACCTTCTTTTCTCCTTCTGGAATACCCATTATTCTTATATTTTTCTGATAGAGTCTGTTCACATAGAGTGCTTTTTTCTGTCTCCTTACAGTTCTCTTCTTCCATCTGAGTCGTTTTTAGATTCCTATCTTTGGCATCACTTCTTTCCTCCACCTTGTCTACTCTATATCCTAAGTTCGCTAGTTCATTCTGCATATCTTTAATTGAGTTCTTCAGCTGCAGTATTTCTATTTGGTTCTTTTTAAGTTTATTTAGTTATTTATTTTCCCCCGCCTACCCCCCACACTCCAGTTCAAGCCGTTGTTTCTCAGTCTAGTTGTGTAGGACACAGCTCCCTGGCCCATGCTGGTATTATGAGCCTTGCACTCCCCCGGCTGTTGCCAGTCATTGGTGGGCCGCTCACAGCAGCTCTCGCCAGCTGCCAGCTACTCACGATGGCTACCGGCCACTCACGCTGGCCACAGGCCGCTCATGGCAGCACACGGTAGCCCGCGTCAGCTCACGCCAACCTCTGGATGCTCACAGCAGCCCAGCTCCAGGGAGAGCTGTTGTTCACAGTCTTAGCTGTAGATGGCGCAGCTCACTGGCCCATGTGGGAATAGAACCGGTGACCTCAGCATTAGGAGCATGGCACTCCAACCACCTGAGCCACCGGGCCAGCCCTGTTTGGTTGTCTTTTATAGTTTAAATCTTTTTAGTAAAGTATTCCTTGTGTTCATTGATTTTATTTCTGAATTCACTAAACTGCCTTTCTGAATTTTCTTGTATCTCAAGTCTTTTTTTTTTTAGAACTCCAATCTTGAATTCTCTGTCATTTAAGTCATATATTTCCACGTCCTTAAAAATATTTTTTCTGGAGGTTTTTTTCATTTTCTTTCTGAGCTACTTGTTATCTGGGTTATGCATGGTATTTAATGGATTATTTTTCTGCCTAGACACATACGGGAATGAGATCTGTTGTGGGGGATTGAGAAATTTATGGTTTTGTTAACACAAATAAAATGTGCATACAAGCTGTCCATTCATTTCCTTTGCTGTGCAGTTTGGCATTGGGATTGGTAGCTTTGTGGTTCTTTGAGGCGATGTTGTGAGCAATCTCAGCACAGTAAGATTTGTTGCACATCAGCTGCACTTCAAACTCCTTGACAGTGTGGACTAGGAACTTCCAAAACCCACTGGGCATCATGTGCTTTGTTTTCTTGTTAACTCCCATAACCAACGTTGGACATCAAGATCTGGCCTTTGAATCTTTTGTGCACCTTATTGTCAATGCCTCTGGGTTTCCATAACTTATGCTTAATTTTCACATATCAGTCTGGTGCTAGATGAACTTCTTGGTCCTGTTTTTTACGATCTTGGGCTTCACAAGGGGTCGTAGGGCAGCCATGATACTGAGTAAGAGATGGCTTCCACCTGCATAGGCAGCCCAAGAAAGAGAGCTGAAATCTGTGTTAGTTTTTGTTTTGTTTTATTGGGGAATATTGGAGAACAGTGTGTTTTTCCAGGACCCATCGGCTCCATGTCAAGTTGTTGTCCTTCAATCTGGTTGTGGAGGGCGCAGCTCACTGGCCCGTGGGGGACCTGAACCGGCAACCTTGTTGTTAAGAGCTCACGCTCTAACCAACTGAGCCATCTGGCCACCCCGAAATTTGGTTTTTTGAAAGTATTTGATACTTCACTATTTTGAGTTGATTGTAGATGTTTTCTTTTGCTTTCCAGCAGGTGGTGCTGAAGCGCAAGTGTTTATTGTCTCGCAAATGCACTGCAGGGGTTTCCAGGATCTCTGTGGGGTAGTGTCACCTGTCTGTGAAAATACCCATATTCCCTGGAGGTGAGGGGGCATCCCCTCTGTGACAAGGTCACCTTGGTCTTGGGGCTCCACCCCCGTGGGGCAGTGTGGTAAGCAGTGGGACTCAGGGTGCACAAGTGCTCAGCGCTGCCTCATGCAAACAGATGCTGCCAGGAGTGCTGTACTACGTGAGGTATCCCAGGTGCTTCCATCTGCTCTGCTGCGATGGGAGGTGGCAGGATGGGTGGGGAAACGCTGGTTCCTGCATTTGTGGCTTTGTTCTCCTTCCAGTAATGGCGGCTGCCAGACCTTAGCCACACCTCTGTATCTTAGTATGTGCCTGCCCCTCAGGTAGAAATGTTTCTGTCCCTGCAGTCTTCAGGGCTGCCAAGAGTGTATTCTGTAACCCAACACTTTTGCTATTGCAGAGTCCCCTGGGGCTGCTTTGCTGGGAGGGTGAGGAGAGGCAGCTACACAACTGGGGCTTTGTTTTCTGCCTAATAATGGTGGCTGCTGAACCACATCTGCCACACCTTTGCGTTCCATCTCTGCCCCTGTATGGGTTCAGCTGCAGTGTGTACTGGCTGCTCAAGCAGGAGTGCTAATTCTACCCTCCTGCTCCTTAGGGCTGCACAGTGTATCTGCTGTAACCTGACTCCACCCCGCTCTCAATCCTCTGGAGCCGCAGTGAGCACTGAGCTGAGCCTGTGGCACCTGTCTCTCTCTGTCCTTTCCTTTTTGCTCAAAGACGCCCACCTTCAGATGTTTTAATGTGAGGAAATCTCAGACCTCTTTGTGTGTTAAGCAGGGTATCCTTTGTGGGGGAGGGGAATTATAATTGTGCAACTTGTTAACATCAAAGGGAGAGACTTGGAGGACATCTTACACTGCAGGCTGCTTATGTCACCCCTAAACCAGTTGTTTGACGGTGCTGTTCAATTCAACTACAGTCATGCACCACATAACATTTGGTCAACAGTGGAGTTCATGTATGACAAGTGGTCCCATTGGAGCTGAAAAACTCCTATAGCCTAGTGACGTCATAGCTGTCGTAATGTTGTAACACGATCCATTACAGTTATAATTGCCTAGAGTAGTCAGTACAGTAAGACTGTACAGGTTTGTAACCTAGGAGGAACAGGTTATACCATGTAGCCTAGGTGTGTAGTCTAGGTTTGTGTAAGTGCACTCTGATGTTGAAACGACAACATTACCTAATTACGCATTTCTCAGAACATACCCCTGTTGTTAAGCAACGTGTAACTGACTGCATGTCTTTCCTGATTTTCTGATTGTTAATGATATTCCTGATTTCAGTGATTTTCCTGATTTTCAATGACTTGGTTAGAGATCTGATTACAATGCTATTGACAAAAGAAATTTGCTTTTCTGTGCAACACTCAACATGCTAAGGTAACATCTAGAACAGCAAATAAAAACATATCAGGATGTTTTAGATCTTTAGAAGTTTTATATAATTTCTACAACATACTATTTTAGTAATAATAATACTCACATTATAAATACGTTATTCTTTATTTTACAATGCTTCCCATGTAATATTAGCATAGCAAATAGGCCTAAATAGTTTAATTTCCCCCTCTTATAAAGAGAGAGATATACCATTTGAAATGTTTCAAGTATTCCCTTTAAAATCTCAGATTAAGAAAAAGACTCTAATATTTGAATTTGGGGAAGTTTGGCAAACATCTAAAGCTTTTAAAACACTTGGTCAAGTAGGATCATAGGTCACTGCGAAACAATACTTGGTTATCCATCTAATCATGGTGACAGTTCAAGACTTCCTAGGCAAATACAGAAAATTACATAGTCATAAGCAAAACGTAGTTCTTTTAATTCAGAGGGTGCCAAAAAAAATGCATACACATTTTAAGAAAGGGAAAAACTGTGTTAAAATTGTAATACTCAATATATACGAACAACAAAAGATGAATACGAGTCACGTTTGACTTCTGCAATTACAAGAGGTGCTCAGAGTGGTTACCATCAGTGTCCAGACACCTCTGATTACGGCAAACACTGTTTGGTAGACTTCTGTGGCGAGCGTGTGAACCGTTCCAGCACCACAGCAGAAGCAGCAGGACTTGTTGCTGTGCGAGGCCTCCCGGGTCTTCCCTTGTGCTCATCACACACAGCACCATGCGTCTCAGACTTACCATGGATGCGAGCAGTTGTTAGGCGCGTTGGAGGTTGTAGACTCACACCTCCATTGTCGTTGTATTTCCACCACATTCTCGAATTTCAAACACCACTTCAAAATGGTCTTGCGCTCCTCTAAAGACATTTTCTTTGCCATTTTCTTTGACTGCCTGTCACATGGTGACGCTAGCATTCAGTTCATTAACACCATCTTTTGAACAAACATCATACTACATACACATTGCTACCATAATTCAATTCAACTTCAAAAAGTATTTAATACATAGATAACAGCTCTTAAAATATGTATACATTTTTTTGGCGCCCCCAGTATTGGTTTACCTAAGCAGTGAAAAACCTGATGATACAGAGCACAGGAAATCATTTTAATGAAACATGAAATCTTTGCTTTTGCTTTATAATCTCTTATTAAGAGCATACCAGTTTTGCAGGAAAACTATCCTTCTAGCAGATAACATTGTCTTATTTTTACATAGTACATTTGTTTTAGTTTTACATAAGTACGTTGTTGATGATAAAATTTATAATAAATACATTCAACCTTATCTAGTTTGATCATGTACAAAATTTGCTTTGTCAGGATTCCTTTCACAAACATGTACAACTTTTCCTCAAAACCCCATTTCCATAACTTACACCTCCTTTTACTGAAAACATATTCCTAGTAGTTTCAATTATATATGTTGGAATTTCTAACTCTTAAAAACCTCAATTTCTAATGAAAACTAAGTAAGCTATTGTGAACTGTTACATCAGGGTTTTTTTTAAAGTGGAAAATTTATTAATGTATTTCATAATTTGAAGAAACATGTTTCCCTTTTAATAGTGCAATGTTTCAATGTGACACATTTACTAACAGCAAATCCAAATTTATGTTTTAGTTTCTCTGTAATAAGCCAAAAATAGACTTATTAAGAATTAATATTTCAGTATTTTATTTGGAAAATGATCTAAATATTCAGGTAATCATCAGTTAATTTAGCTAGAAAAACTTTAAAGTTTCAAGTTATCAAAAAATCTTCGGAAACTATTTTTAAATACATATAATTGTTGCTAAAGTGTTTCACCTAAAAGACGTTTTGTCCCTACCTATATCTATTTATTTTACCTGTTGTAATAGTTATGTTTAGATTACCCATAAAAGTTTCATGAGATGTTAGACCAAGTCAGCAGTCATTCTAAGTTATTTTTGCTGATAGATTTATAAGCCTAGGTAGAATAAAGTATTAAATTCTGATAACTAAAGACATACCTTTTTTTAATGAACTTTAACATCAAGTATTTTTCCAGATCCTGGAAAATATTCGGGTTAGTTTCTGTTATATTTCTTAATTTATATAAGCACTTAATTTTTTTAAGTTAAACAGCATTTTACAAACCAATTTTGTTAATATACTCTGCAGGTAGACACACACACACATATATAGACAGATGCAACCAGAGACCTGATAGTTTCATTTTTTAAATTTCAGCCATGAGACAAGTATAAGGCAAAAAACTCACTAACTTATTACAGTTGGAATAAGTTATGTTTATTTGTTCAGATGGCAAGGCTCTTACTACTTTTAAAGAAAACCTTTAAGATTTGTATTTGTCCTTGACACTTAATTTTTAAGTAAGCATGGCGGGTGGTGGGGAGCACCGGTGGTTAGATAAGGGAACCTTTTCAAAAGGCTCTCCTTTCCATTTCTTCCCTTTGGTTCCTTTAGTCTCTGGCAGTTGTGGACTGTGTTTACATTTCTGATTATCTGCAGGAGGGCCTGGAGAGTTATACAGGAGGCTTTAAAAATCCAAGTATAAGTGGGCCAACTGTACTGAAAAAAATCCACATATAAGTGGACCCACACAGTTCACTCCCATAGATGTTCAAGGGTCACGTATATTTTCAGTTCCTCCCTCTGTCTCTTTTAACATTGCTGTCATTTGTTTCACTTATCCTTGAACAGAGTAATAGCAGATTAAGTACAAATTAAAAAAAGAGTAGTAATATATATTATATATATATTACAAGGATAATATATTTTACCTTCATTAATCCCTTTTTTTGATGCTCCACCTCTATCATTTACCTATTTTCTGATCATTTTCTTTTAACATTTCTTGCAAAACAGGGGTATTGATGTCAGATTCTCTCAGTTTTTATCTCAGAAAGTCTCTCACTTTTGAATAATTTTGCTTGACACAGAATCATGGGATATTGGGTTGTTGTTGTTTTTTAACTTGCAGCATTTTAAATATTTCACTCTACTGTCTTCTTGCTTGCATGGTCTCTGAAAATAAATCCAGTTCTTATCCTTGTTTCAGTATAACTAAGGTTTGTTTTTCCTCTTTGGTTCCTTTCAGTAAATTATCTTTGTCTTTGATTTTTCTCCACTTTGAGTATGATATGCTTGGGTGTGCATTTTTTGGGTTGTTTTTTTTTTTTCATGTTTTGTTTGTTTTCATGTTTTATGTTTTCTTGGCTTACTGGATCTACATTTTGCTGTCTGTCACTAATGTTTGGAAAATCTCAGTGATTATTGCTTCACTTATTTCTTCTGTTCCTTTCTGCCTTTTTTTTTTTTCTATCAAGTATTCCTATTATGTGTATGTTACACCTGTCATTTTACAATGACAGTGTCTCACAGTTCTTGGATATTGTGGTCTTTATTGTGTTTGCTTAGGCCCTGGTGAAATAGGTTATTTTAAGGACAGGTTTTGTTAACTATAGAATATTTTGATCATATTATAAAATAGCTTTTTTTGTGTCTCTCCAATTTTGGAGATGGTGGTTTCCCCATGTCCCCAGTTCTCTGATAGACCCAAGAAGGTTGTTCATTTTAGGTTTTTTGCTTTTGTCTTGTGAGGCTGGGAACAACAGCTGCTAAATTCACTATATGACAGACAGGAGGAAGAAAAAAAAGCAAAACAAATCTCTGACTCCAGTTTTTGGTGATCAACTGCTGACAGCTTTAAAGCCTCATCCTCCTCCTTCTTGTGCCCCACATTTGCCCAGGGCGATAAGGAAGACTTCGTGCCTTCTCCTTTGGGGGTGGCAAAAGATTCAGTCCATGCAAGCTGCTGCCCCCGTGAGTGAACTCACTTTAGTCCAACCACAACCTGAACAAAACAAGTCCATGTGCTTTTCCATGCTCTTTCATTTCATGCCTTGAGAGGCCTGCCTTACTCCCCAGAGACATCATTTATGGAAGTAATAAACTCTTTCATACCCTTTTGGCAGTGTGTGGTGTCACCGACTTAGGGATGCCTATACTTGGGGTGGGGGGCTCTTATGCTTCTGTGCACCCTAGGGGAGCTCAGAAGTGAGAGAAGTTGGAAGGGCTGCCTCTAGAGTGGCTGGTCAGGAAACGTCCTCCTGAAATTAGAAAATGGAGATGGTAGGTTCTTTTGGAGGAAAGCACTGCAGAATCCTTTATATATTTTATGATTATGGACAGTCCATCAAGCCATTGTGGATTTCATTGAACTCCCTTGCAATTTGCAGCTCTTAATCTATTACTCCAGGTCAGCAAAGGATGGGACATACTGTTAGGGTTTGACCAAAAAGAGCTCTTCTAGCACCTTATCTCAGTATGTGTGCCTATGAGTGCTGAAAACTGGTGAGAAGCACCTCTGGGGCTCATGTGTATAGGGTTCTTGTTGAAGGCCTAAGTCATCATGCCTTTTTAGTGTGCCATATCATGTGAAGCTGTCTGAGGCCTAGCTTCTGAAGAACTTCCTAGTTCCATGAAATGGAACAGAGAGAATGTGTAAACTGAGTCTGTGATAAATATTACAAAATTTACTACTTCACAAGAATATGTTTTTAGCCAACTGGATCTGGCTATTTCTAATAGCCTGGAGTGCTTCACACTGATATGGCCAGTTGGTTCTTGTTACAAGTTGGATTTCCCCAGGCTTCCTGGACTCTCATGTTTGGAGATGGGAATAGAAGTAAAAGCTTCCAATGTCTTGCCATGTTTTTATTCATTAAAACCTCATGTAGATTTGACCGTGTACATCATGGAGTGCTGAGTTAAATGGTAGGTAATAAGAAAGGAGATGAGAGTTTTTCTCATGAGGAATTGGTGTATTTAAAATGATGTTTGTTTCATTTGTATAGCATTTCTCTCATATCTCCAGATACTGCCATTAAAGAGCAATAATATTTAAAGTGATCATAGTAAAAATGCATAAATATTTTGCATGCATTCATGATACTGTTAAATTTATGAGGAATTAAGTGTGGACAAAGTGAGTTTCTGATGATTGAGACATAAAATAAATGTTTTGAGACCACAGAATCATATGTAACCTTCCTATACATTGAATATAAATCCCCAGTGCTGTCAGTCTCACTCATCCTACTGTACACATATTTGCAATGTTTTAGGAATCAGTGGCCTTTGAGGATGTGGCTGTGACCTTCACCCTGGAGGAGTGGGCCTTACTGGATCCTTCACAGAAGAAACTCTACAGAGATGTGATGCGGGAAACCTTCAGGAACCTGGCCTCAGTAGGTAGGGATGACGATATTTTTACTTACTTTGTAAATTACAGAAAAAGTATTTCTTGCCCATCAGCATTGTTCCAAGATGTAGAATGTGGAAAAGGAATACATTAGTAAATAAACTAAGCATGGTCACAGCTCATTATGAACCTATAATCTAATGCTGTTTCTGTAATTTCTTATAATTTGGAATTATTTTTCTAGGTCTGCATTTAGGAAAAAAGTGGGAAGATTATAACATTGAAAATCAGTACAAAATCCAGGGGAGAAAACTAAGGTAAGTCACACAATAGACAGCCTTATTGCATATGAGAACTCTAGTATGTCATAAATTTTTAAAAACAAGCAAATAAGATAACCCCTTCTTCAAATTTATTTACCCTTAATCCCATATATTAAGATCACTGTTTTCATAATAGCCATGGTCAAGTCCTCTTACAGAGTATTCAGTATATTCACTTACAGACTATTCAGAAAGGACAGAAAACCTTCACCTTTGTTGTAAATTATAAAAATGCAATTCCAATCCCCTACTAATAAAAATGAAATTAGAGAAATCATTAATAACATGCTTCTCATTTTTTACAGAAGTCATATGGTAGAAAATTTCCATGAAAGCAAAGAAGGTAGTCAGTGTCAAGAAACCATCAGCCAAATTCTGAATCTTAATCTGAACAAGAAAATTTCTGAAGTAAAACTATGTAAATGTAGTGTGTGTGGGAAAGTTTTTGTGCGTCATTCATCCCTTAATAGGCACATCAGATCTCACACTGGACACAAACCGTATGAGTATCATGAATGTGAAGAGAAGCCATATAAATGTAAAGAATGTGGGAAAGGCTTCAGTTACCGGAAATCTGTTCATAGACATGAAAGGACTCACACTGGAGAGAAACCCTATGAATGTAAGGAATGTGGGAAAGCTTTCACGTGGCTCACAACCTTTCGAAGACACATGATAACACACACTGGCGATGCTCCTTATAAATGTAAGGAATGTGGGAAAGCCTTTAGTTGTTCCACATCACTTCGGACACATGAAAGAACTCACACTGGAGAGAAACCATATGAATGTAAACAGTGTGGTAAATCTCTCAGATCTCCCCTAGGTCTGCGAATACATGAAAGAAATCACACTGGAGAAAAACCCTATGAATGTAAGCAGTGTGGTAAAGCCCTCAGTTGTCCCAGTTCCTTTAGAAGACATGAAAGGACTCACACTGCAGAGAAACAATATGAATGTAAGCAGTGTGAAAAAACCTTCAGTTCTCCTCTAGGTTTAAGAATACATGAAAGAATTCACACTGGTGAGAAACCCTATGAATGTAAGGAATGTGGTAAAGCTTTCATTTCTCTTTCAAGCATTCGAACACACATGGTAACACACACAGGAGATGGACCTTATAAATGTAAGGAATGTGGGAAAGCATTCATTTGTCCCAGTTCTTTTCGATCACATGAAAGGACTCACACTGGAGAGAAGCCATATGAATGTAAACAGTGTGGTAAAACCTTCAGTTGGCCCAGTTCCTTTCGAATACATGAAAGAATACACACTGGAGAGAAACCCTATAAATGTATGGAATGTGGGAAGACCTTCATTTATCGTACAACCTTTCAAGGACACATGAGAAAGCACAGTGGAGAGAAACCCTATAAATGTAAAGAATGTGGGAAAGCCTTCATTTCTCCCTCAAGTGTTCGAACACACATGATAATGCATACTGGAGAGGGACCTTATAAATGTAAGGAATGTGGGAAAGCCTTCAATTTTCCCAGTTCATTTCGAATACATGAAAGGACTCACACTGGAGAGAAGCCCTATGAATGTAAGGAATGTGGTAGAGCCTTCAGTTGTTACACATCCTTTCGAACACATGAAAAAACCCATACTGGAGAGAAACCTTTTGAATGTAAAGAGTGTGGAAAAGCCTTCGTTTATCGCACCACCTTTCGAGGACACGTGAGAACGCACACTGGCGAGAAACCATACAAATGTAAACAATGTGGGAAAGCCTTCAGTCGTCCCCATTCCTTTAGAAGGCATGAAAGATCTCATACAGAATAAAAACTTCTTGAATGTAAACAATTTGAAAAGGACATCAGTCGGCCTTCATCCTTACATGTGAAAATTCCCACTGGAATGAGATCCTACATATATGAGTCATATGAGAAAACCCGATACAAATTAATCCATGTATAAAGTTCCAGAAAACTATAACATGAAAGTCATTATAAAAGTTATAAATGTATTGTCTTTATTAGTGCCTCATTCTTAAAGTGGATCTTTGAACTGTGGATATTTACTACTTCCAAAAATGAACATTGAGGTAATACTCTTTATGCAATACTACATAGGGTTTATAGGTATTTTCTTCTTAAATCACTTAATAACGTTTTTCTCTTTCTATTTTGGAGCCTGTTTGATATACAGGTGAAGTGTATTTCTAATATGCAATAGATTTTTATGTTTCAATTGTTTTATAAGGGGTTATTGACAAATGATATTTTAGTATTTGTTGGGATGTCAGCTGGCCTCCTGTGCCAGGTACTGGATATCCTGTATATTTTCCTTCTTTTTTACGAGAAAACCTACTCTTTTATTTTCACCAGAAGACCCTTATTCCATTTTCCTTGCTAATAAAAGATGACATAAATTTGTAAATATGCAAATTTTATGATATAGTCTCATGTGAATGACAGTTGACCCTTGAACAATGCAGGGGTTCGGGACACTGACCTCCCATGCAGTTGAAGATTTGAGTATAACTACAGTCAGCTGTCCACATACATGGATTCCCAACCACAGAGTTGACATTTGGGTTGTTGTTACTGAACAATGAAATGTAGAATTGGTTCTAAATTGTGTTTTGTCACCTGGGTAATGTGACCGGTTTTAGAATATTTTTTCCTTCTATGGTTTCATTTTAGAATTCACCTATAGCTTCATTTGTGTGAGATTTGGAATGCAAAAGTATAGAAGGCATTAGTCAGGTTTTGGAGTCACCATACAGGGAGGGACGCAGGTGCACAAGAATTGAGGACACCTGCTTCCAGCCTGTTTTCCTGATTCCTTGCTCTGTCAATCAAGAGTATCCTCAAAACCACAATCAACTGCTTCGATTTTCTCAAGAGGTGTAGGTTTCCACACATACCTTCAGAAGTTCCACGTCGAAGATCCATCATTTGGGTTTTCTTGCAATCTTCCATGTGTCTACTAGGCAACTAATTTGAACTTTCATGGCTTGGAGTATTTTCTGATGCTTGCACTTCCATCTTTCCTGGACTGTATTCATATAAGATCTAATTTGTACAGTAAACACCTTGTTCTGGTAATACTGTTAGTGACCATGTATTCCTGATTCCACTATTACAGCTGCAGTGGTGCCGTCCAAACGAACCAGGTTGGAGTTTGTTCCTCTGCTACACTGTGTAGTGACTTCTGTGACCCACTCCTTCCCTGTGAGAATTGGCACCTTCCTCATATCAGGCAGATTGTGAATGTTTCCCATTGCTCACAGCTGTACATAAGTGTGCAGCAAATTTTTTATTATGTGTGTTTGTGGTTAAAAACAAGGTATTTTTGTCAAATAAAATCTGTAGTTCTTAGAAATATCTTATTGTTTTCATACAGTTTGTATATGACAGTTGTGATTTTCATTTCCTGAGCACATATATTAAAATATCCCATTGTAATTAAGGATTTTCAGATCAACTTTGTAATTTTTTCAAGTTAATAGTTCTATATTCTCACTCAATATTTCCTTGTATATCCATATTTTGGGTTTTTTTTCTGGTAAATTGTATATTTATTTATTTATTTATTTTATAGTTAACAGATTTTGTCTTGAAGCTAATTTCTTATTCATTTGTTTTGTCAGTGCCATTTCAAAACCTACCAGGACTACACCAGGAGTCAACAAGAGTGGTGTATATTGTAGTATTAAAAATGACTGCAAACCCTAACTGACTATGGATTTGTCAGTAAGAGGGTGCTCAAAACAATATATAATTTAGGCTTTTGCAAGTGATTTGATTACTATTCAAGGAAGCAGGATATTTCTGGATGTATTGGATGCTGTGAGGTGAACTTAATTCTATCATTGGCAATCATAAATGTTTTCTTTAAGGCTAAAACAGTGTAATAGAGCGAAACCTAACCCATAAGCTCCAGTCAGTCGTGTTATTAAGGGGGAAATTTTGGTCATTTTTATGATTTGGAATTGTCTCTCACCAATTTTACAGATATAGTTTAAAAATACCCTTATTTTTGTATGAATCCATTGTGATCACTGAGTAGCTTTGATCATGGAAGCCTTTGACATTTTTCACTTCACAGTAAGAAAAGGCAAGGCCAGCCCCTAGTCCACTGGGACAGTTTTTGTCTTTCCTACTCATTATCTAAATACTGATACTGGTGTATTGGGTGGGCATTACCATAAAGTACGTCAGTGAAAATGTAGAAATTCACATCTTAGTAAAGTACATAAAACCTTTAACATCTCCTTTGTGACTCAACTGAGGCCTATATGTTTAGGTAAATTGTGAGAGAACACAAACCTAGCAAGGGAGAAAGACAGGACCATTATTCCAATAAATCCTTTCTTGCTCAGAGACTATACTCTTGATAAAAATTTTTCAACATACCTCATCTACCAGACACTGTAGATTCAAAACATACCCAATTTAGCACAAATAAGGTACTGTCAGGCGTGATGTAGAGGTATGAAATAAACCAGTTCTTTCACCTGATGCTCATTTTTACAGGAAAAGAGATGGTTAACCAGTGGTAAAGTTTGGTTTATAAGATGGAAATTAGAGCTTTGATGAAATGTAAAAACCAAAAAATGAGATAGTGGGGAGGCTGGATGTATGTATATATTTTCTCTGAAGGGAGGAGTCTCAGTGAGTGACAGTGTCATTTTCGATCACATGAATTTCCAGCATGTAATACACCTTACAGTTTCAAGAACCGCTTTGGTGTGGAAGTAAATAGAGGACAGCAATGGAGAAAGTCCTGCATCCCTGTGATCGACAGGAAAGATTCCCCATAAAAATACAGACGTGGTTCATATTCATTCTTTTTGCAGTTTTGCAGGTGATCGTGAATTGGGACATGAGTGTCTGGACCTTGAGACTTTCCATTGATTCAGGCCACAGCTCTTTCTGGTGTCTTTGTCATTAACATCATTTAAGAAAATTTTAATTCACCTTTATTTTAAAGTTTATAGTATTTGGGATTTTCATTTTGCTTCTATATTAAACCTGGAATCCCTCTCAATTTTGAGAAAAGGTTAGGTTTTTCTGCACTGTTTTAGGCCATCCTGAATTTATTCTCTGAATAGAGTGATATTTATGCAAGTCCACTGTGATCAAATATTCTACTGGATGTTTATATAAAGGTGCTTTTTGAGTGAGAACATCTCTTAAATTGATAAAAGTTTTAGTAAATCAGAATACCCTTCATAATGTGGGTGGGCCTCATCAAATCAGTTGAAGGCCTCAATAGAACAAAGAATGCCCTTCCCTAAGCAAGAAGGAATTCTGCCAACAGACTGCCTTTGGAGGTGAACTACAACTCTTCAAGCACACTCACCAGGCACATAGCCTCAGTAATAGGTACCTTGGGGCGGGATTATAAACATGGAAGTCCTGCTCTTCCTAGGAAGAAAGCCCTTTGGAACAGCAGGGACAGGGAGCCTTGTCTTTCCAGCCTGTCCACAGACACTGTTCTATTTTGGAATTAGCCTCATCAACTGAAAAATATCAACTAGGTGTTCATCACTAAGGATATTCAGGAGAAAGAAAGGGTTGCAACTCAGTGTATGCAGACATAGCAAGCCAGGTGCACACTCTGGCCCACGTGCCAAGATGGAGGAGTATTTATATAAAGGGAAAGGAAATTAAGGGGAGGAGTAGTTAGAACCATAGAGCTTTATTATAAACAGTTCTTCCTGTAGGGTCCTCATGTGTAGGGTTCTCGTGATTACATAGAGTGTGAGAAGTCCTCCCATAGGCTCTAGTTCTTCCCATAGCGCCTCCTGACTGGTGACGTTCGCTAAAAGGCCTAGTCAGTCTTTTATCATTCCTCCCTTTTGATCAAGGTCTTTCTCTGAAAGCATCACAGGTCTTCCAACTTCAGCCTTTTTGTCCCTTGATATCAGGACCTCTTCTGGGTGTTGTGTCTCAGAGGAAAGGTGTATGGATTGGGAACAGCGCTTTTCCAGGGTTAATAGGCAACATATGCAAAAGTTAAGAATTCAAAACAGCATTAGAACAATGTGACAACTTAGTCTACATGATGAATTTAAATCAGGAGCTCAAACCTGTAGATGAAGACCACCGTTATCTTAGATCAAAGTTCTTGATGACAGATTCAATAACCAGAAATTTCCTCCTTTTCACAATAGCTTAGGAAAAGAGAAAGTAAACTACGAATAGTAAGAAAGAAATTGTCCAGGCCTGGTTCAGTTGTTTTGGCAATTCATCTTCAGAGGCCACCTGCTTTAATTTTTGACAGCGTTTTAGTTTCAGGTCATCAGACTGTTTGGTGCCTTCTTTAGATCTGACACATGTAATCAAGAGTCTACCCACTGGAGTTAGCAGCACAGGGGTTTATCGACAGTACCTGACAGAGGCCTTTCCAACAGGCTGGAGGGAATCTTTTTTGAGGTGTCTTTTCCAATGAATGAAGTCTCCAGGTTGTATAGATCTTGAGTTTTTCATTTCCCTGGAGTACACTGTGAAAAGATTGTTCTACCAAAGCATGATTTTCAATAGAAACAAGCCTTTACATTATTGAAGTATGTCTTTTACCAACTGTGGATCAAAAGAAGCAGGAGCCAAATGCATGGGGAGTGCTGTAATTATCTCAAAAGGGGAAAGCTTTTGAGTCCCAAAAGAGATAGATCTGACATTTAAGAGGACCAATGATAATGATTTTGGCCAACGTATTTGGAGAGTTACTGCAAATTTTGCCAATTGAATCTTCATAATGTTCAACTAAACCTGAGGATTGAGGGTGGTAAGCATAGTGAAAATGTAAAACTGGCCAAATAGATTCGTTGTAGCACCTGACCAGTGAAATAGGTTCTTTGATCACTGGCGTTCAAGAGGAGTTCCCGAGTAGGAATAATCTTTTCTAACAGCACTTTAGCCACTTTAGAGGCATTAACTTGTCTGCAAGGGAAACTTCAGTCCAGTGAGAACACAAACATGTCATGACTAAAACATTTATGTCCATGAGATGAGGGGAAGCTGTGTAAAAACTATTTGCCAAATCTCAAAAGAGCTAGGCAATTTACACTGTCAGGGGCAGTGCACACAGGCTTCCCTGGGTTGTAGGAAGAAAGAGCAGGGGAGGATTCAGGAGGACATGGCCCTGAAGGTGAAACCAGAAGTAAAAGCAGCGGTGGAAGGCAAGATGGTGTCAAAGGTGGAGTGTGAGGCAATGGAGTTGGGGAAGAAGCACTTGCACAAACTGGAGAATAAACCTGAGGCAAAGTGCATAGAAGGATAGGGTGGACCTAAAGATGGAACCTGAGACAATGGAGTCGAGGGGGGAGGGCAAGACAGCACTGCAGAGGAAGAACATGTGACTTCAGATGCCATTTAAGTTTCAGTAGCCTTTTAATTTTAAGATTTTATTTAACAAAGAGGTGGCTTCAGATTCTTGGTCTCATTTGGAAGCCTCAAAATACCATTCAAAATAGGCATTCCACTCAGTTTTAGCACTATTTTTGTCCAATTTGGTTTTAAGAAAATTAATTTGGGGAATCTCAAAAGTTTCCCACAGTGGCCACTGATTTTCTGAATTACTTTTAGTCAGATTTGTCCATTTAGTTAAATATGTGCATGAAAATTGTCTGTGGCTTTTAACCTTGTACTCGGCCAGAGTCCCTGGCAGAGAAGGGACGGTCTTAAAATATTTAGATAACCAAGATCCCATTTGTCAGATACTTTTCTCTAGAGCAAAAAGACCAAAACAAGCTCGAGCAGCCTGCAGGTCAGCTACCAGCCAGCCTCCCTCTGGAACAGTCTGATCACAGAAGACCAGGCCGAAGGTTAAAAGCCAGTTCTAGGAAAATAACTGACCCTGGAAGAGTCCAGTTATAGACTGAGCTGAGTGGCACTCCTCTCAATGAGACGACAGTCTAATTCTGGGCCAAACTGACTAATTTCCATGGAAATAACTTCTGTCCCAAACGGGATCTTTAGCCCAAAGCTAGCTTTGTCTCAGTGGACAACCTGTTTCCAAATAAATCAGGCCAACGTGCCAAATCGAGTATTTACAGACACAGACAAACAAGGCCTTTTTAACAACAACAAGACAGACAAAAACAAAACAAAAAATTTTAAACAATTACCAAATAAAGCCCAGAGAGCTTCAAAATACAAAAAGCAGAAGCTCAATTCCTGGACAAGACTTACCCTAAGCTTTCATATTGGAGAGCAAGACAGGAGCCAAAGTGGCTCTATGTCGGGTGCCAGCAACTGGTTGCTCACCTGCCGTGAAGCCATCAGTGTTGTTCTCTGGAATCCCAGACAAGCCCCCAAAATGTTGATTGAAAAATAATATGGACTAGGTGTTTCATCACCAAAATGGATTTTTTTGGGGGAAAAGTAAGGGTTGCAACCCAATGAATGCAGACATGGCAAGCCACGTGCACACACAAGCAAGTGAAATATGTGCATGAAATTGCCAAACAGACAGACCTCATTCCCAGCTGTGGGCCCTGTACTGGCCTGTAAACAGGCTTCAGGCCCTTGCAGGCACGGTCTGGGAGCCCCTGGAGAACACTGACTCAAACAATCACCCGTGGAGAGAAAGTGTGGAAGTTCAGATTTCTGGAGGAGAAGTCCCAGCACGCCATTGGAGGAAACAAACAAAAAAAGAATGATTTTGGATACATTGACCAGGGTAAGAGAAACAGTTTGACTTGACCTGCATCGTCTCTCCACTAAGGTGGCACAATTATAGGCCAAGAGAGATCTTGAGAGCACTGAATTGTGAGCTGCGTGACTTTGGGGAGGAGAGAGGTAGGAAGAGTGGCAGATAAGACTCTCAGAGGACATTGAAGGGACATGGATCCTACTCTCTGCATCACAGTTTCCATCAAGAAGCCTGCCAACAAGCCACTGGGAACTCCTCACCCATGGATTCCCCCAACTGGCCCATAGATACTCCAAGGGCTCTGCATACCTCACCTACACACCTCCCCTACCCCGTGGCCAGCTCTCTGTGCACAGATGGCTAGTGAGCACGTGCAAAAATCGGCAGAATCTATAGGCCAGGGAGAGACCACAAACAAGCTTTAATGCCACCTTTGGGGGGGAAAAGACTGTCCACACTTGACTTAGTGGTTACAAGATCCAGAGAAGGCTTACAAACTTACGAATTCTGCCACAAGAGGGAGCAAGAAGCATGGAGCTGGTGTACCCACAGAAGGTCCGAGATACCCTCAGCATCTCTAGCAGGGCTGATGGAAGTTATCCCTTTCCTGAAAGAAGTTAGTAAAGACTGGAAGAGTTGACTGTTACTTCAAATGCAAAGATAGCAATGAAAACTTCAAAGAACATGAAAAATAAAGGTAACATGGCACCACCAAAGGATGACAATAATCTTCCACTAACCAAACCCAAAGACAGGGAGATCTGCAATTTAGCAGATAAAGAATTCAAAATAGCTGTTCTAAGGAAACAGTGAGCTATAAGAAAACACAGGCAATTCAGTGAAATCAAGAAAAGACTACACAAACAAGAAGTTTAATGAAGAGATAGAAATCATTTAAAAGAGCCAAACAAATTATGGAACTGAAGAATATAAAGAATGAAATGAAAAATGCAATAGAGAGCATCCACAGCGGAAGTGATCAAACAGAAAAAAGAATCTGTGATCTTGAAGACAGGAACTTTGAAAATATCCAGTCAGAGAACAAAGAAAAAGAATGAAAAAGAGTGAAGAAAGCCTATTTGATCTACAGGATACCATAAAAAAAAAACAACCAAAAAAAAAAACAAATTTGCAAATTCTTAGAGTTGCAGAGCAAAAGAGAGGAAGAAGGAAGCAGAGAGCTTATTTAAAGAAATAATGGCTGACAACTTTCCAAATCTGGGCAGATATTTGGATATCCAAGTAAGTGACATTCACAGATTATCAAACAAAATCAACTTAAAGAAACCCTTTCCAAGACACATTACAATAGAACTGTCAAAAATCAAAGACACAGAATCTTAAAAGTCACAAGAGAAAAAAGCTTGTAACTTATGAGGGAACCCCCGTAAGTCTATCAGAGGACTTCTCAGCAGAAACCTTACAGACCTGGAGAGAGTGGTAAAATATATTTAAGGTGCTGACAGAAAAAGAAAAAAAACTGCCAACCTAGAATACATTGCCCAGAGAACCTATCTTTCAGAACTGAAGGAGAGAGAAAGATTTTCCCAGGCAAATAAAATCCGAGGGAGTTTATTACCACTAGACCTGCCTTACAAGAAATGCTGAATCTTCAAGCTGAAAGAAAGGACAGTAATTGGTAACATGAAAACCTATGAATATACAACACTCTGGTAAAGGTAAAGTCAAATTCAGAATACTCTAATACTGTAATATGGTGAAGAGTTAAACACTTAACTCCAGTATAAAGGTTAACAACAAGAGTAATAAAAATAACTATAGCTATAATAATTTGCTTATGAGTACACAATAAAAAAAGGTAAATTGTGACAAAGGGGAGTAAAAGGTAGAGTTTTTGTATATGATTGAAGTTGTTAAGAGCATAAAATAGACTGTTATATCTACAAGATGTTTTATGTAATTCTTATGGTAACCACAAAGCAAAAACCTACAAAAGATTCACATAAGATAAAGAGAAGGGAATCAAAGCATACTAATATGTAAAATCAATCCACAAAGGAAGGCAGCAAGAGATGAAGAAAATAACAAGGGAACTACAAAACGAACAGAAAAAAATTAACAAGATGGCACTAGTAAGTCCTTACCTGTCAATAATTACTCTAAATATAAATGGATTGAATCCTTTAATCAAAAGACATACTCGTAGAGTATATTGATGGATTAAAAAAAGAAAGAAACACAAGACCCAACTATTATATGCTGCCTACAAAAGACTCACTTCAGCTTTAAGAACTCAGATAGAATCAAAGTGAAGGGATGGAAAAAGATATTCCATGCAAGTAGAAGCCAAAAGAGAGCAGGAGTAGTTATACTTTCATAATGATAAAGGGGTCAATTCATCAAGAAGATATATCAGTAATAAATATATCGGTATCCAACATCAGAGCACCTAAATATATTAAACAAATACAAACAGATCTTAAGGGGAAAGTAGACAATACAATAATAGTAGAAGACTTCAATACCCACTTTGAACAATGAATAGATCATCCAGAAAGAAAATCAACAAGGAAACATCCAACTAAACCATACTTTAGACCGAATGAACCTATTACCAAACTCAAAGCGTTCACCATTTAAGAACAAACCATAGTTATTGTTAGGTGGTAGTTTTATTTACTTGAAGCAAGTAAAGGAGATGGGATTCACATCCAAAGCTCTGTCTCCCTAAAGAGAGGCTTGGCCATTGCTTATGTATACTATTTGGCTAATTACATGTTGGTTTCTTCTTTGCAGTTGGCTATACTTATCAGGTTGGGTTCCTATCAAGCTCATCCTGTTTACTGCTGCATCTCCAAATACTGTGCTACATTTTAACATTTAGCAAGGATAGCAAGAAACACTCAGACCCCGAGACCCTTGTACTACCTAACAGACATATACAGAGTAGTCCATCTAACAGCAGCAGAATATACATTCTTCTCAAGTGCACATGAAATATTCTGCAGGGTAAATCATATAATACTTCACAAGACAATTCTTAGCAAATTTAAGAAGACTGAAGTCATATCAAGTATCTTTTCTGAGCACAATGGAATAAAACTAGAAATCAATAATAGGAGGAAAGCTGGAAATATGTGCAAATTAAGCAACATACACCTGAACAACAAATGGGTCCCAAAAATTTTAAAATAATAACTTTAAACAAATGAAAGTGGAAACTCAACATAACAAAACCTATGGGATACTGCAAAAGCAGTTCAAAAGGCAAGTTTATAGTGATAAACTCCTACATTAAGAAAAAAGAAAGACCAGGAGCAGCTGGATGGTTAGGCGTGAGCGCTCAACAACAGGGTTGCCAGTTCGATTCCCACATGGGCCAGTGAACTGTGCCCTCCACAACTAGATTGAAGACAACGAGCTGCCACTGACTGAGCTTTTGGAGGGGTGGCCAGATGGTTCAGTTGGTTAGAGTTCGAGCTCTCAAAAACAAGGTTGCCAGTTCAATTCCCGCATGGGATTGTGGGCTGCACCCCCTGCAGCTAAAGATTGAAAACGGCAACTGGACTTGGAGCTGAGCTGCACCCCCCGCAACTAGATTGCAATGACTTGTAGCTGATGGTCCCTGGAGAAACACACTGTTTACCAACATTCTCCAATAAAAAATAAAGGTAAAAGTCTAAAGTTCCTTTCCAGCATTTGTTGCAAGAAAATGCTCAGGACTTCAAAACAGACCTGTGCTTTCAGAGCACAGCTATTGCTACTGTAAAGGAGGCAAGTGTGGCCCATCTGGTTGGCCTTTTAGAGGACGCCAACCTGTGTGCTATCCATGCCAAATGTGTAAAAATTATGCCAAAAGACACCAGCTAGCATGCCATATATGTGGAGATGTGCTTAACAATCCACTATGATAGGCACTATTTCATTCTTTAAAAAACCAAATTTCTTGTCTTCTTGTTATTGGTTGTTAAATATTTTTTCCCCCAAAAAAAAAATATAGAGAGAGAGAGATAGAGATAGAGATAGAGATAGAGATAGAGAGATATAGATATAGGTATAGGTATAGATATAGATATAGATATAGATATAGATATAGATATAGATATAGATATAGATATAGATATTTCCCCAAGGGGTCAAGAGGTACTTAAGTAGATGGTTGCAAGTGAAAAAATAGGGCACAGAAATCAGGTATTAAAAGTTTTTCCATTTTCATTTGTGTATGAATTTTTAATATAAACATGGGGACATAAAGCATTAATGCAAGTCAAAATGTTTCAGTGAACAAGTCTCAACAGTTTCACTTTATAACAATTATAAATAAACCTGTTAAATTTTTCTAAACAATGCCAGCATTTAGATTTTTATTTTTTAAAAAATGTCTTACTGATGGCAACAAAATGGAGTTTGTAGCATTTTTATCATACAGTAGATTCCATCCATTCACTATACTTCTTTAACTGAATTGTCCTACATGCAGGTGTTTTTAATGTCAGCCACCTGTGCTATTCCTGTAAGTTTGCTATTAAAATACAGTAAACTATAAAAAATATAATAAAATACTTAGGAATAAATTTAAGGAGGTGAAAGAGCTGTACACTGAAAACTATACGACACTGATGAAAGAAGTTGAAGTCACAAATAAATAAAAAGATATCCCGTGTTCATGTATTGGAAGAATAGTGTTAAAATGTTCATACTACCAAAGCCATCAATAGATTCAATGCAATCCCTATCAAGATTCCAATAACATTTTTTACAAAATAGAAAAAAAATCCTAAAATTTATATGGAACCACAAAAGATCCTGAGTACCTCTATCAATCCTGAGAAAGAAGAGCAAAGTTTTCTGATTTCAAAAACACTTCCTGATTTCAAGCTATATTACAAAGCTATAGTAGTCAAAACAAAACGTTACAATCATTAACACAGACACATTGACCAAGAGCCCAGAAATAAACCCACAAATATATAATCAACTATTATTTGACAAGGGAGCCAAGAAACCTAATGGAGGAAAATCTGTTCAATAAATGGTGCTGGGAAAATTGGATATGTACATGCAAAAGAATGAAACCAGACCCCAGTCTTGCACCACTCACAAAAATTAACTCGAAATGGATTAAAGAGTTAAACATTAAGACCTGAAACCATAAAACTTATAGAAAACATAGTCTGTAACCTCCTTGTTATAGCTCTTGGTGATTTTTTTTTTAATCTGACACCAAAAGCAAAAGCAACAAAAGCGAGAGTGAAAATGGGACCACATCAAACTATAAAGGTTTTGTACAGTGAAAGAAACCATCAACAAAATGAAAGACAACCTACTGGGTGGGAGAAGATATTTGCATCTAATAAGGGGTTAATAACCATAATATATAAGAAACTCATACACTTTAACACAAAAAAATTTTAAAATGAGCAGAGGACCTGAATAAATATTTCTCCAAAGGGCAGAGAACTTAAATATTTCTCCAAAGAGGACATACATGGCCAACAGACATATAAAGAATCATCAGAGAAATGCAAATTAAAACCACAATGAGATAACACCTCACACCTGTCAGAATGGCCATCATCAATAAATCAGCAAACAAGTGTGGGGGAGAATGTGGAGAAAAGGGAACCCTTGTGCACTGTTGGTGTGATTGCAAATTGGTGCAGCCACTATGGGAAATAGTATGGAGGTTCCTCAAAAAATTAAAAATAGAACTACCTTATGATCCAGCAGTTCCACTTCTGGAATATATCCGAAGGAAACAAAAACACTATGTCAAAAAGAGATCTGCTCCGCCTCTTACACAGCCGCATTATTTACAGTAGCCAAGACATGAAAACAACCTAAATGTCCATTGACTGATGAATGAATAAAGAAGTTGTGGTATATATGAACACTGGAATATTATTCATCCATTAAAAAGAGGGAAATCTTGCCATTTGCAACAGCATGGATGGACCTTGAGGGCATTACTCTAAGTTAACAATGTTGTATTGTGTATTTGAAAGTTGTTAAAAGAGTAAATCCTAAGAGTTCTCATCACAAGGTAGAAAACTTTTTTTGTCTTTTCTTTTTTTCTATCTGTATGCGATGATGGATGTTAACTAAACTTATTGTAGTAATCATTTCACAACCTGTGTAAGTCGTGCTGTACAACTTAAACTTCTGCAGTTCAAGCTGTGGCCACGCGGGGGCAGCAATGGACAGGTCAAGGAGCTAAAAGGCAGCCCCGCCTTCCGATCCGTTGGGCATCCCAAGCCAAGACCTCTGCTCCTTTTTTAAAAAAAAAAATTTTTAAACGAGTAAGACCCAGTTTTTCCCACCTGCTCCTCCCATCCAGTGGCGGTGCCCCCCAGCGCAACAGCAAGTGAAAATTATGCAAAACCTAAATTAGATCAGTCCCTCCTCCGCGCTGAATTCTCCATTGCACCCACCTCACTGGTGATAAAAGCCCCCTTCCCCACAGGCCCTAAAGCCCCACGCGATCTACCCCACGCACACCCTCCTCACTTCCCTGCCTTCATCTCCTCCCACTTTCTCCTTCACTTGCTCTGTTCCAGCCACACTAGCCTTTTGGTTCTTCAAGTCAAACTCAGGACAGTGCCTGGGTTTGGGGCAGCTTTGGTGCCTAGAAAAATCCATCTTTATAGTTACTTTGTAAATATATGGTCCATTTAAATTATACGTTGAGAAACACAGTTTCACTTCAGCCTTTAAGTTCCAGTTACAGCTACTATGTTACTTTATACCTGGCAGAGTGGACCATCACTTTCAAGAGGCCACTGGCTCCACATTTGGGTTCACTTAGAACTACATACGTAGTGGGTTGAAATCACTTAAACATTATAGGTGACACTTATTAAATCATATATTTTATTCTTTAATCTTGTTAAGTGCCTCCACCCAACAAACCCTTCTGAGGTCCTTAGCAGTTATAAATTAAAAAATTAAACGTGTAAGTAGGAGGAAATGTATTATTTTAAACATTCTGGTACTGCTCCTAAACTCAGCCAAATTATTGTATACTTTTCAACTTAAAGTTACCAGCCTGAAATCAATTAATCATCTCTGGAAGGAGAACAAAAATCTGGTAAACTTGTTCCCTCCAAAGTGGTGGAGGGGGTAGTTGGGGGAGCAGAGTGGGAGGGAGGCTTCTCACTGTAAACTACTGTGGGGACAGAGACAGGAGTGCAGTTTCCAGGCTCTCAAGGTGCTGGCTCAGGTAGTAAATGGCCATCAACTGTGATTGGATGGCCATCAGCTGTGGCTAGTTGGCCGTCAGCTGTAACCAGTGAGCCATTGGCCACTAATATAACTGCCGTGGCTACGCTAGCAGGAAATGGGGGCTAGCAAGAAGATGGGGGCTGAGCTAGCAACACTGGATTGCAGCTAGCAGGTGAGGTTGGTTGGTTGATAGAGAAGCAGACAGCGGGTTGCAGATGTGTGGCTCCTGCTTCCTGTGTCTCCAACCCAGCTGCCAGCGAGACTATAGTGGTATGACTCCCCCATCTATGGCTCCGGGGGTGTTCCTTTTGGCCTCACCATGTCCTGAGTTCTTATGTGGGAGCGGGACCAGAGACCCCGCATGACACCCTGCATTACAACTACTTGGGATTTTTTTAATTGAAATTACAAGGCGGGCCGGGGGTTAGGGGTGTTCAACTTTGTCCAGTACAATTTTCTTTCATTAAAAGGAAAACAGATATCTGAAATGATTAGAATCAAATGTTAACATTAGCTTCTTCCTGTGGTGATACAGGGGTGTTTTAGGGATAATCTTCTGTGCTTTCTGGTTTGTTAATTTGTTTTTAATTTAGGTAAAATACATATACCTGTACCATAAAATTTACCATCTGTCCCATTTTTAAGTGTCTACTTCAGTGGCATTAAGTACATTCTCATTGTTGTGCAACCATCACCACCATCCGTCTCCAGAACTTTCTCACCTTCCCACACTGAAACTCTGTCCCCATTAAACACTCACTCCCCTCCCCTCCCCCAGCCCTGGCACCACCATCCTATCTGACTCCTCTAGGGACCTCATATAAGTGGAAGCTCACAGACCTTTTGTGTCTGGCTTATTTCACTTAATATAATGTCCTCAGGGTTCCTCCATGTTACAACACGTGTCAGAATCTTGTCCGTTTTTCAAGTTAAATTTAAATTAAAAATACAAAAACATACGTACATGATTTAAATAAATGAGATCTTTTGCAGGGCTTATAATAAATGGCAAACACCTGTGGAGTCTTACGTTTCTCCCTCTGGTCATGTCCAAATGCTGAATGCACTCTTCTCCATCTCTTCACCCACAGGTAAATGGAGCCTTCACCTGCTGGTTTTCCGTGGCGGTGGATCACGATTTAGCTCACAGCCTCTCTCTCCCCGCACCTGTCTCCTCACAACCATGTAGATCCCGCTGAGGTTCCTCTGTTGGCCATCTTTGAAATTTTTCAACAACATACTTTTGCCTTTACGTCTTCCTCCGCCAACTGTAATTCTTTTAACTGTTCCATCTGGGTAATATGGAAAGTGTTTTTAAGACACTTCCTACATGCCAGGCACTCTTCAGTATTTCTACTTACATTAACTAGTTTAACACTCACAACAACCACATCAGATTTCAAGTAGACTCCCTTACTCTACCCATTTTAGAGATGGAAAGCTGAGGCCCAGAAAGGATAAACCACTTGCTCCTTGTCACAGAGCTTTGCACACGGCAGAGCCTGAGCTGCCTCCAGTAACTTTTATGTTTTGTTTTGAATCTCACCAGGAATGAGCAAATTATTTCCTTAATGGCTATAACTGAGGTTCATTAGAGCTCAGCCAGTGTACACTTAAGAGTTGTGCACACAATTTTATGTAAATTTTACATCAAAGAACCACAAACAAATATTAAACTCTAGTTAATGGTATGAAGTGTTGAGAGAAGAGTGTGCAGATGTCTGTGGCATACTAACATGGGGAAAAAGTAAGATGGATGAATGAATAGACATTAAAGCAAATATATTCAAACATTAATTGCAGTATCTAGGAGTGAGTATGTGGATGTTCACTGTACGATTCTTTCAACTTTGCTGTACGAGGACGGACAATTAAGTTTGTGAACTCATCCTAGAAAAAGTGCTCCATACCTCATTGCTGAATATCACTACGGTCACCTTCAAAGTACTCCCCTTGGGAAGCTATGCACCGATGCCAGTGCCTAGTCCACCTTTCAAAGCAATTTTGGAACTCTTTTTCTAGAATGGCCACTGGAGTTGTTGTGTTAACCTTGATGTCCTGAATATCATCAAAATGTCTTCCTTTCAATATTTCCTTTCTCTTCAGGTAAAGAAAGAAATCATTGGGGGCCAGATCAGGTGAGTAGGGAGGGTGTTCCAATACAGTTATTTGTTTACTGGCTAAAAACTCCCTCGCAGACAGTGAGTGCCCTGTGAGCTGGTGCATTGTCGTGATGCAAGAGCCATGAATTGTTGGTGAAAAGTTCAGGTCGTTTTTGTCTTTTTCTTTTCTTTTTTTTTTAAATGTTTGTCCTCTAATGTTTTTGTCTTTTTCACATAGCCTTTTCAGCACTTCCAAATAGTAAACTTGGTTAAATGTCCAGTTGGTACAAATTCATAATGAATAATCCCTCTGATATCAAAAATGGTTAGCAACATCATTGCAGTAAGTTTGCGAACTTAATTGTTAGACCTCATATGTTTGAAGTATTTCCGAATAAAATACTGGGACATCTGTCCTTAACTTCTCACAGGAAAATCGATCTTCTCCCACCTGGACAGGCAAGTGGTCCCTCAAATTCAACGCATCCACATTTGGGTTTATGTATGAGTACTTCCCTCTAAAACGGTTCCTCTCCCGAGTGTCCTCCTTGGAGTGGGATCTGATTCACCAGGCCCAAAAGCAAGGGGTTGCCGGTGATTCCCCTCTGTCACCATTGGGTCCCAGGATTTATCTTAGGGTGACCAACTGTCCTCCCAATTTACCCAAGACGGAGAGGGTTCCTGGGATGCAGGACTTTGTATGCTAAAGTCAGGAAAGGCCCTGGGTAAACTGGGATTAGTTGGTCCCCAAACTATCATTTCTGCCTCTTAAACATGCTCGGTCTATCCAAACTCTCACTGCCCTACAATAATAATGCACATAATAGTGATGGTCAGAAGAACCATAAGCAGTGGCAGCTGGCTTACAGCGAGTGGTTGCTATGGGCAAGGCCTCGTTCCACACGTTCCATCTGTGGCAGGTCTTTTGATCCCCACAACACCCTGTATTGAACAACTGTAACATCATCGATGTTAAAGATGAAGAAATAAGGCACAGAGAGGTGAAGTCCCTAGACAACAGTCACACAGCTAAGTAACAGCTGAGCAGCTGCAATCCAAACCCAGGCAGACGGATGCAGAGCACCCAGGCTCGACCATCTTTGAACAGCCGTCTGGAGTGCTGAATGACTATTTAGGTAAATATCATTTTCCTGATTACAAACATATTACCCGCTTATAATTTGTAAAGATGAATTCCATAAAGAAATCAATAAAATATAATCATTTCCTGTAGCAACCCTCCCCAGAGGATATCACTCTTAATTCGGTTCCTGTTGACATCCGAATTTCTTCTTGGTGTGTAGCAACTGAGCACTGGTAGTTTTGTGTCAAGATATAGTGTGATTGATTGATAGGTATGTAGGTAGGTAGGCAGATGATAGATAGATAGATAGATAGATAGATAGATAGATAGATAGATAGATAGATAGATAGATAGAATCTGCTGTGACTTGCTCTTTTCCACCCTGATCTGGTAAAAAATACAGCTTGGACCCCATCCTCCTCCAAACCTGTCGCCCTCCAGATCAAGTCCCTACTGCATAGCTCCAGGCCATTGTTCCTATGGCCCCTTTAGCCTCTGTTCCCCACCTCCTGATACCATCCACTGGGCTCCACCTCAGGCTCTCCTTACACCACACGTACCAGTCGGTGCCAAGCTCCTTTCAGTGACTCGTGCTTGTCAGAAGTAATCTTAGCCCCGTGCCCCATCTGTCCCCATTGAGTGTACATTGGTTATCCATTCAGACCTGTTTTCATGGGAACTCTTGGCGGGGAGGGTGGGAGAGTGTGCTTGACAACAGTAGAGACTAGGGAGTGGGTGATGGGGAGAGGTGCTAATTGTGTCAGGGTGTCAGGGTAGTCTGAGGAGGTGGCATTTAAGCCAAGTACTCCATGACAGGAAGATGGGGGGAGTGTGGTCCAGTGGAGGGAACAGCAAGTGCAAAGGCCCTGAGGTGGGAATAATCTGCCCTTAGTGTGACTTGAGCGCTGTGCCCCGGATGTGAAAGAGATGCAGAGTCTAATCAGGGGTGACTGAAATATCTCCAAGAGTTGTGTCTGAGTCAGATTATCAACACTACCAGCAACAATGTTAGAATTGGAACCAGCTGTAAAGGAGTTGGTGGAATGAAGCTGGGAGGTGGGGGGGTGGGAAGTCTGCACATTCAGACTAGAGGGAAGAGGGGTCCTGAAGGAGCATCCCTTCACTCCATCCCCCAGATAATTCCTGGGCAACCACCATTGTGCCCTGGATTCTAGACGCCAGAGAAACAAAGCAGGGGACAAGACCCAGAAAGTTATTGGCCCCTTGGAGTTCACTCTGGTGGGGAGACAAACCAAAAACAAAATAAACAGGTATGTGGTCTGCCGAGTCAGGATAATGGCAACAAAGAAAACTGCAGCAGGAGAGGGAGTCAGAATGGGGTGCAGGGGTGCATTTTCGATAAATTAAAGAAACTCAAATACAATGGGAAGGGAGCCATGGGGTGGGGGTAATCTGGGGAAGGAAGAGCCTTCTAGGCAGGTGGAACAGCAAGAGCCAAGGCCCTGAGGTCAGAGCATGGCCCTATCCCAGGCAGGTTAAGAAGCCCAGAGGAGGGGTAAAAGCAAGAAGAGAGGGGAGTGAGAGCAGGGCGTGCAGACGCCAAAGGAGGAACTCAACCAAGGGATTGAGGTTGCAGCTGGGAAGCAAAGAGGATTGGAGGGGGAGGTAGTCTCTGAGCCAAATTCTGATCCACTGTCACCGAAAATCAGCAGAACAGGGCTCTCCTGGGCAAATGGAGGGCGAAGAGCTTATTTCAGAACCCGAGGTGAGCAGAGAGACATAGCTAAGGAGCCACAAGTTTCATTGCACACTCTGCACAAAGCCTGGTTTGTTTTAGTCATGTGCACATGCTTTTGTGGTTTTTAATTTAAAAAACAGAGAAAACATTAACGCTTTAAAAACTTATAAAATGGTATCACTAGTATCCCATTTTTCTGAAGACAAATATAAGCATAGAAATATCAACAGGAAAAAAAAGTTAATGGATAGTGACTGTCCAGGCAGGGGTATTACTGGCGAGTGTGATCGTTTTATTTGTGCTTTTCAGTATGTTCCAACTTTTCTATAAAGACCATGTATTACAATAAGACAATATAATTTTGTGTGATCTTAAAAATAGTACAGAAAGCATAGAAGAGTATCCCTAAAACCCCCCTGTACCCACCACATGAAGAAGCAAATGTGAACATTTGGTCCTAATTGCTTCTGATAATTTCTTTTTTCCTTTTTGTGTGAAAGAAAACAGTAGGGATAAAGTTGAAGCCCCTTTCCAAACCTCCCCCACTGTCCCCAAACCCCAATTCCATTCCCTCCACCCCCCACACACACCAACCACCCCCACCTCCCCCCACTCCGTGCCCCAAAAAAACAAATACCGACCTGAATCGAGTGAGGTCTCTGTTTCCTGTGTTTGCATTTGAGTACAGATCTGTTAAGAGGAAGTGTGCATTTGTTCTGCTGGCAAAATAACTAACAGGGCTTTTTAAGCAAAACTCCAAACAGTACATAAATTATAAAATAGAAAGAGAACACCCCACCCCACCCTCCAAAAAAGGAGAGTAATTAACAGCTAGAGTATAAATTTCTCTAGCATGTCAGCCCCAGCAGGGTGGGATTTCCTGTCTGTCCTGTTCACCGCTTTGTCAGGCTTATGGTACAGTGCGTGCTCAGAACATGTTGAGTACATTTTTCAGTTTCTTGGGTCCTGCCCATTTTCAAAGTAAACTATTTTAATTGGGAATAATTTTAGATTTACAGAAAAGTTGCCAAGAACAGTGCAAAGAGCTCCAATCTAGTCTTCCTTGCTTACCTTATGGCTAATATCTTCTAGAACCGTGATCTGCCTGCAACTACTAAGAAATTATGTATTTTAATTATGTTACCATTCAAGAAACTCCAGGCTTTATTTGGGTGTCACTAGTTATTGCACCAATGCCCCTTTTCTGGCCCAGGATCCCACATTTCATTGTGTGCTCCTGTCTGCTGGGTCTCATCCAGTCTGGGACAGTTCCTCACGCTTCTTTCTTTTTCATTACTGGGATATTTTTGCAGAGTACAGGTCAGGTCTTCTGTAGAATATCCCTCAGTTTGGGTGTATGTGGTATTGTCCTTCTCATTATGGGCCCATGGTTACTCGTTACTGGTTACCTCACCCACAGAGGTGACGTGCCCTTCTCACTACAGTATGTCAGGGCCATGTGATATCAAAAAGATGCACCACTATAATATTAGCCTGTACCGTCTGGGTGAGGGGTGTCTGCCAGGTGTCTCCACAGTAGTCTTTTGCTTTTCCATACTTTATGCATTGGATGAGAGTCAATAACTCTTTTGAATCTGGTCCACACTCAAAAGGAAGCAGGAAGGATTGAGTTCTAGCTTTTGGAGGAGACTTTCAATTAACATGACTTAGAATTCTAAGGAAGATTTGACTCTTTTGCCCTCTTCACACCCATTTTAAAGACCAGGAAACTGAGGTTGAAGACGACAGACTTCCCCACTAGAGGGTGGCCCAGCTGAGTGTGAGGCCCCACCCAGAGCTGGATCAGGGCTGTGGTGCCCCACGTGTGAAGGCAGGTGGCGATTCTGGGCCTCTGTGGGGGAAAGAGAAGAAAATCCCTCCCGGGCCCCCCTGGCGAGCCCCAATCGTTGGGTCTGGGCCGCCCTCTGAAGTGTGTTACCCTGTTTTACAGATGCGCTGCCTGAGCCCCGGAGGCAGAGGCGTGGCGGCGCTGGGTGCACGAGCAGGATTCCGGGGCGCGGCTAGCCCGGCCAGGTGCGGAGCGCTGAGCCCCAGAGGTCACCTGGGCCGGCCCAGGGCCCCCGGGCAGGGCGAATGGGCCACTGCACCTGAAAGTCGGGCAACCCCCGACTACCAGCACCCCGCACTTCTGCAGCTGGGCTCCCGGGGCGCCTGCCTTTGCGCTTAACCCCGGGCCCACTGGCCACAGGTGAGACCGGCTTCACGGGTGTAGATGCGGGAGGGCCGCGTCCCGGGGGAGGGGTCTGCGCCTGTCCTCGTGACCCACTTCCTGTTTGTCTGAGCTGCAGGAGTGAGAGGGACAGCCAGCCCGTGCTGGGTGACCCAGGCGTTGAATGAGCGGCCCCCATCCCCCCAGCAAGGGACTGTAGGGATCAGGGCATGACTGTGCAGGGGACGAATCCGCGCGGGAGGAGGGAGGCAGGGAGGTGAGGGGCACCTCAGGCCACAAGTGCAGGGGCCCCACTGCCCAGGCACCTGGCAACCTGTCCTCAATGGGCTGGGGTCATTTGGAGAGTTTGTAGGCAGCTGCTGAGGGTGTGAGGATCAAAAGTTTGTGGTCACATGGTGTGTCATCAGCTGCCTCCTGCCTGGGTTCCTCCTGTAGGATGGGGGTGGGGAGGAGAGGAAGGTGTGGGCAGGACTTCCTGGAAAAGGGAGACCCTGCTGTCTGGGGGAGGGGAATGACCCTGGGACACATACTCAGCGGTTGTCAAACACACCACACACACCGGACATACAACTCATGTTAGAGACACAATGTAGACACACAACACCACCCAGGCACAAAATGGACACACACGTCAACATCCCACACAGTTTCAGTTGAGAAATCACAGATACGTGCATTCATCACAGATACATGCGCCTTGCCAGCTCAGTGTACATATCTACACAGGACTCCTAGGCACAGCAGACATGTGACCCAGCCAGGCATGCTTGGCTGCACACAGAAAGCAACTCAGACACACCCAGACACAAGCAGACAAACGTCCTCAGAAAACACGGACACACAAGATGTGTGTCTGATTGGGACAAACACAGCATGTGCAGATAACCGGCACCTCAGGCCCACCACACAGACAAGCTTAGGCAGGCAGACAGAGCCTATGGGTGTGAGTGGGGTGGCACGTGCCAGACCCCCACCCCAATCCATTGTCCAGCCCTGGGGAACTCCAAGGCTCACATGACCCAAGGGGAGGGCTTCTGAAACAATCCTCGGAGAAACTGCATCATCCTTACTAATGATCCATTTCCGCCCCGGAGAATAAAGGCTCAGTGACCCTCGCCATTCTGTCCTGGAGCTCACCTGCCTCTTGGAGGCCCAGCTGACTGGCTTGTGCCTCTGCCAGGGTGAGTGCTGGGCCCGGGATGAGGGAGGGCAGAATGGGCCTGCATGGCCATCCTTCCTGGCCCCTGGCTGGACCCTGCCTGTCCCACTCACTCTCCCTGCCAACTCTTTCCCTGAAGTCCTGGGAACTAGGCCCGCCTACCCCAAAGGTTTCTTGCTGGGCCAGAGCAGGGCAAGTGGGCATCTCAAGAGCCTGCTGCCCACACTCAGCCCCGGGCCCCCAGACGCTTGTCTCTCCCCTCCCAGATGGACACAAGGACGGTGCTGCTCATCCTGCAAGCCTCTCTGGTGCTCCCCCTGGCTGACAGTACTGCCCCCATCCTGCGCTTTGTGGCTGTGGGTGACTGGGGAGGGGTCCCCAATGCCCCGTTCTACACAGCCCGGGAAACGGCCAATGCCAAGGAGATTGCCAGGACCGCAAAGATCCTGGGCACAGACTTCATCCTGTCTCTGGGGGACAATTTCTACTTCACTGGCGTGCAGGATGCCAACGACAAGAGGTTCCGGGTGTGTGCCACTGGAGTGGGGGGAGTGGGACGTGTGGAGAAGCCATTCAGCCTTTTGATTCTGAAGAAGGCAGAGGGAAGCTGACACTTGTGGGGACCTAGAGCACTCAGTGTCTCTCTTGTCCCCAGCTCCTGACTTGGTGGGAGCATTGGGGTAGCTGCTTGACCCTTGGGTGGGGGGTGCCCTTTCTGTCTACTGCAGGAGACCTTTGAGGATGTGTTCTCCGCCCCCTCCCTCCGCAACGTGCCCTGGTACGTGCTGGCTGGCAATCACGACCATCTGGGCAACGTCTCAGCACAGATTGCCTACTCCAAGATCTCCAAGCGCTGGTGAGCCTGACCCCTCCCCTCCCCACACCTCGCTCTGGTGGGCAGAGGGGCCCATTGGCCTGAGCTTGACCCTGGGGCCTCTCCACCCAACATGTACGCCTGCCGTCTCCATCCCTCCATAGGAACTTCCCCAGCCCTTACTATCGCCTGCACTTCAAGATCCCACGGTCCAATGTGACCGTGGCCATCTTCATGCTGGACACAGTGACACTGTGTGGCAACTCGGACGATTTCCTCAGCCGACAGCCACAGAGGCCCCGTGACACACAGATGGCTCGCACGCAGCTGTCCTGGCTCAAGAAGCAGCTGGCAGCAGCCAAGGAAGACTATGTGCTGGTGGCTGGCCACTACCCGGTATGGTCCATTGCCGAGCACGGGCCCACCCACTGCCTGGTCCATCACCTGCTACCGCTGCTGGCCACTTACAACGTCACTGCCTACCTGTGTGGCCACGACCACAACCTGCAGGTGAGAGATCTGCAAGTGGGATGGGGTGGGGAGCTAGGTAAGGGGTCCCCACCCCAGTTGATGTGCCACGTAGTACATTGGTGGTCTCCCAAATGTCACTGTCCCTCAAACTCTATACTCTTTAACCAAGAAGAAAACCCAGAGTTCCCTAAAATCCATCATAATAGCTACCAGTTGCCAACAGCTTACTCAGCTAGGCTTGTGAAGTAGGATCAATACACTCTTATGTGTGAGGAAACTGAGGCCTAGCGGGCATTCATGTTCCATGCCCAAGGTGACTATGGCCCTTAAAGGACCACTTAAGACCCTAGATTCAAGACAGGTGGGCACAAAGCCCGTGGTCGACCCCACTGAGGGGCTGGAGGCCACTGACCCTGGGTCCTCTGTCCACAGTACCTTCAGGATGAGAACGGCACGGGCTACATACTGAGCGGGGCTGGGAACTTCATGGACCCCTCAAGGAGGCACTTCCGCAAAGTTCCCAGTGGCTACCTACGCTTCCATTATGGGGTCGAGAACTCACTCGGTGGCTTCGCCTATGTGGAGATCAGCCCCAAAGAGATGAGTGTCACTTATATCGAGGCCTCTGGCAAGTCCCTCTTCAAGACCAGGCTGCCAAGGCGAGCCAGGCTTGAGAGTTTGTGAGGGGCCTGAGGCAGAGGGGCTTCCCTGCCGGGACCCTGCCCCTTGGCGGCTTTCTCAGGGGCCTGTGGTCCTGCTGAGCAGGAAGGAGAACCACAGATGCTCCTGAACCCAACATCCTTCTATCACTGCCAAATATTCAATAAAAGAATAGATGACTGAATGTGTGTCATGAGTGTCCCTTTCCTCACATCTCTGGCGAGATGCATCACCTGGGTTTGAGAGTAGCTCCCCCCACCCCCTTGCTGGCCTGCACCTCCATCTCTTATCCCATCCACAACCAACTGGCCCCATACATGGATACAATTTTAAGTAAAGACCAAACAGAAAAAAGGGTACAACAGGAAGCAAGCCTTCCTCTCCCATGCCCATCTCCCTAGGGGCAGCCATCACCATCATTTTCTTTCCTTCCACAATTGATGCCTCCATAATAAACACATCCCTCCCCCACTTTTTATACAAAGCAACACAATAGACACAGTTTTCCATGTGTTCTTTCTAGTTAATCACAACTCTTGTTTCTACTTAACCACAACTCAGCTGTTCCTAACAGAACATTCATTTTGTTAATTTCAACATGGCATTAATATGTTAATATGGTCATTTGGCTCAAAACTCTGAAATTTCAGCTTTCTAGGTACAATCTCTCACCCCTTCCCTTTCTTTCCCTCCCCCTCTCCTGAAAAGAAATAACATTTTATAAATCCTTTGTTTTCTTCTAGTATCTCTCTATGCAAATAAAAGCAAATGTGATTTTTTTCTTCCCTTTCTCACTGATGGCGCCTTGCCTTTTCTTTTTTTTAACAACTTTCTTGAGGTGTAATTGATGCATTTAAAGCGTATAGTTCTGTCGGTTTTGACAAAGACACAAACCCACTATCACAATCAAGATATATGCATGACTTGTACCTCAAAAGGTACTCTCTGCACTTTCCTATTCCTGCCTGTTATACCTGGAGATCTGCCCATCAGCTCTCAGCAGCTCCTGACTCTGGCTGCAGACGCCCCACCGTATGCCTGACCCACTGCCTATCTAACCAGCCATCTCCTGAGGGTTGCCAGGAGCGCTTCCAATAATGTTGCTATCTTCAAAAACTGCTGCAATCAATGACCCTGTACCTGCTTCCTATGTGGGCAGCTATGTTTGTGGGATAAATGAGATACATGTCCAAGAGCAGGACTGCTCTTCTTTTTCACAGCCACAGAGCTTCGGCCTGTGTCACTGGCTCTTTACTGGGGCCCGCTCAAATCCTCTCCGATCTTACCCTTTTCGCAACACAGCTACAGTGGGCATCCCTGGACCTATGCTTTTGTACATGTGTGCAAGTGCTCGTATATATGTAGGAAAACTTCCAGAAGTGGAATTATTTCAGGGCCTGATTCTTATGCCGAATGCTGAAAACAGTGCATCCTGAGCTGAGAGCTGCAGAGAAGCCCAGTTCCCCTCTGGGAAGAGTTGAGTAACACCCACCCACAGACAGCCCCGCCCGGAGACCCCGCCCCCGCCCCCGCCCCCACCCCTGCCCCCCACAAGGCAAGTCACGAAAACTTCTCCCTTGGCCCGCCCTCAACTGTCACTTCAGCTTCTGCAGGGCAGAGACTGCCAGCTCAGCTGAATGAACTGAAGTAACAACCTGGACAATATGTGGCTGAGGTTACTGCTGGGGAGAGGAACTCAGTGGAAGTGACCCCTTCCATTCACTACTTTAGAGATGTCAATGGTGTTGAATTCATTACAAGGTGCATGTGTTACTGTTAAAATTAAGCAAAGCTATTTTACCAAAAGGTCAGCCGTGAATTCCTTCCGGCTGACGTTTACCTGGCTGGTATTACTTACTACCAGCCAAGCTTTATGCCAAAAAAACACCATCACTTCTAATTCTGACCCATGAGGCCAGGGCCATAATCATCCTTGCTTCTCAAAGGACATTACAGAAACGACAGATTAAGTGCCCAGGGTCATGCCAAGGAGTGGCAAACCGTCACTCTTAACCCCGACAGTCAAGGCAGCTCACAGCCACCTGGCCTCTTCCCACTGACTCAGAGGCTCTGGGCAGGCAGGGGTTTGAATCAGAGGTCAGCCCAATGTCTCCGTTTGCAGGGCCCAGAGCGTGGAATTTGCCCAATGTCCCTGTTCACAGGGCCCAGAGGGTGGAAAGGAGAAGTGACACATACAAGCTGACACAGGGAATGAGTGGTAGGGAGGGCGACGGGCCCCTCCTCCACAACGGCCAAGCACTCGTACCAAGTGCCAAGGACCAAGTCCTGTGCCAGATAGCCAGGGACACAAGGATCACCAAAACAATAAGGCAGGATGGACACTCTCCCTCAGAGGGCTTCTGTCCAGCTCAGGGGACGACACCAATGACCAGACAGCCATTGTTAAAAAGATGCTTTCTAAACTGCAAGGAACAAGATGACAGAACTCCTCAAGACCAGTCACAGGGACTCACCCCTTCTCACTCTTCCCGAGCCACATATCTGATTCGGTCATCACAGATGCCATGTCCCCACTGCACGCCTCACACCAGGTGCTGGGAGGGGCACCAGCACCCTCATGCAGCAAGCATGCCACCACTGGGGAGTCAGGCCACACCCACCTCCTCAACAACTTCCAAGAATCATGAATAAGAATGTGATAGACCTGTCTTACTAAACAGCAAAATGCACTGTCATCAAAACAGCAGGACACTGGCTCTGGGGAAACATCCAGAGAGAATCCAGAAAGAAACTCAAGAACATATGAGAATATCATCTAGTTTGAAGGTGGCATTGCAACCTCACGGAAAAGGTATAATTCGCTTTGTCGATTTGCCCAGAAGACAGAGCCTGAACCCTACTTCCAACCATGTATAAGAATAAATTCCAGATGGATCACATATTTTCAGCACAAAAAATAAAACAGAAGATGAAAAATAAACATCCCCACAAAAATCTGAATAAGATGGTTCACAGTAGCTCTATTCAACATTGCCCCCAAACAGGAAACAATCCAAATGTCTATCAATAGCTGAAAGGATAAAGAAGCTGGTATATCCTCCTAATGGAATACAACTCAATGATGAAAAAGAGCAAACTACTAGTAAACACAACCTGGATCAGTCTGGAAATTAGTAAGCTGAATTAAAGAAGCCAAACTCAGAAGGCTACATATTGTATGATTCTGTTTATGTGACTTTCTGAAAGATACAAAGCTATAAGAACTAAAAACAGATCAAGTGGTGCCAGGGGATGGGAGTGGGGAAGGAATTGACGACAAAGAGACATGAGGGAACTTCTTGGGGTGTTCATTATCTTGATTTTGTGATGGTTTCATAATAGGTGTATACATGTCAAGACAAAATTTCATAGTTTAAATACATACAGTTTATTGTCTGTCAATTATATCTCAATAAAGCTGTGAAGGAAGGGAGGGAGGGACCGAGGCAGAGAGGGAGGGAGGAAGAACTAAACTGATAATCTCCAGCAAATATAGGATTGCCCCTATACCGTGGCAGAGTCTCACTATGAATTGTGTAGCTATGCTAAAAACAAGTTACCTGTACGCGTATGTGTATTGACCATTAAGTGGAAATAGCAAGTTGCAAAGCAACGTGCATAGTATGATCCCATCCTGTGTGTGTGTTCAGGTTTGTATCAACACTGGGGGGGTGGGGGTGGGGGGGGGGCTCCAGGAAGGCAATTCCGAGGGTAACACTGCCCCCTGATGGAAACCTTGGAGATAGGTCTATTTGACGTCTCATAAGTTACTTATTTTTCTGAACACACTAATGAAACAGCTCTTATCAAGGTCACCAGTGACCAAACGCTTGCCAATGTCAACAGTTTGGTCCTACTCAAAGTCCGAGCTACATGGGACAGCTGACCACTCTCCATGACTTGAAATACCTTTTTCTGGCGGCTTCACAGAGAGGAAACACACCTCTTTCTCCTACTTCACTGGCCTGTCCAGTCTCTTGCTGGCTTCTCCTCCTAACCTCTACCGTTGGGGAGCCCCTGTCTCCTTTTTAGCCCTCTTCTTTTGCTATACTTTGCCTCTCAGGCCGGACACCAGGTGACCTCCTCTGGCCCCAAGACTTCCAGTAATCTCCATATGCCTCCAACTCTGAAAATCAAATCCAGGTCCTTCTTCTGAGCTCCAGACTCCATTTCCAATGGCCTGTTCCATAGTTCCCTTTGCTCGTCTCACACTTACCCAAAACACAGCCCTTGACTTCTCCAAATCATCTCCCCTGGGCCTTCCTCACCTGAGTAAAAAGTAGGACCCAGGGCTCCACAGTAGGAGTCATCCTTGCCTCTCCTCTCTCCTTCACTCCATCATAAATTCTACAGGTGCTACTTCTGTTTGTGTAACTCCTACTCAGGCTTCAGATTTCAACTTGAGCATTCGCCTTCCCTCACCTCTCAGACTAGTTGGGCAACCCTCTCCACCATCATATGCCCTCAGAGATCCACACACTCTCCTCTGCTGCACTGAAGAGTGTAGTAATTGATCCTTAATGTTTATGTCCAGACTCTTCACTAAGTTGTGGGAATTGTGGAGCCTTGTCCCCTCCCCAGCCAATGCCTCCCTATAAAACCTCTGCTATTAGAACCTCAGCAACTCAAGGTGTGGTCGGACCAGCAGCATGGATGTCACTGTGAAGCTAGTTGGAAAGGCAGACTTCCGGGCCCCACTCCCGACCTAATGAATCAGACCTGAATTGTAATAAGATCCTCAGGTTCTTGTTCAAATTTGAGAGAGCGTCTTACAAGCCTCCCCCTCACCCTGAGTCAGCCATATGGGTATTTGCAATTCCTTAGCCACGGGATATTTGAATGTGTCCCACTTTGGGGAGAGCTAGGTGGCCTGAGAGGAACTGGGGTTTGAACGGGAAAAGACAAGTGAGACACCCCCAGGAAGATGCTGCGACCGAGGCAAGGCTGCCTTTCCAGAGCTGGGACGGCCCGGCCCATTGCCCGTACAACGTGCGAACCACCAGCCCTGGAAAGGGACCAGGAGTGCTAACATAAGCGATACAGTCAAACGTGCTCAAGCTCTCGCGCAGGCGCACTGCGAAACTCCCGCCGTCCCTCGCCCCTAATGCGAGTACGCATGCGCTCAGAGATGCTGGAGGAGGCGGGACTGCTCGCTGGGTGGTCCCGGCAGAGAGTGGGCGGGACGTGTGGGGAGAAGCGGTGGTTCCGCTTCCGCTGAGAGCCGGAAGTCACTGTCTCTCGGGTGAACGAAGCTGTCCCAACGAGGGAAGGCGAGTGTAGGTGACTGTTCGCGCGGGCGGGCGTTGGAACCGGGTGGTGTTGGGTGCTCTTCGACTTGGGGGCACTCACGAGGACTTGGAGGAGGCGCCGAGGGCCTCGGGCTTGGGGGGTGGCCGGTCTGGGAGCTTGACTCCCCCAGGCCCCCGCGTGCTAAGCGCGGCTGCTCGTTTGCCTGGCTCCTACGGGCGGGAGGCGATGCCGAAGCCTTGGTGAGCATGGAGGGACCGCCCACCCACTACCTCTTGAGTTACAACAGGATCAGGGGCCGACCCCTCTTCCATCCCAACCTTGGCGCTCTTGGACTTAAGTCGCCACTGAAAGACAGGCCGAGGCCCCTGGGGCTTTATATATGCAGACCAGCCCTCTTCTGGGGTGGGGGTGCTGTAGTCAGCAGGTAAAATAAGATTCTGGGGCCCACCTGTAGCTTCTGATTCAGGAGACTCATGTATTCATTCAACAAGTAGTTATTGAGCGCTTAATGCATACCAGGCACTATGTGTGCTGGGGTTTCAACAGTGGGCAAATCATGCCCCGCCTCTCCAGAACTGACATTCCAGTTTGGGGAGATCTAGGGTGAGGTTCAGAAATCAGCGTTTAATGAGCACCCCCAGGTGATTGTGTTGCAGGTGGTACCCAGGGCCGGATTTTTTGGGGGGGGGGGACTACCCTGGTAGGTGAGAGCATGGACTGACTATACGTCTTAGTAAAGCCTGCAAAGTCTTGTGGGGTCTAACTGCTGCTTCCATCTTCTGTTGCATCTCATACCTATCTCCACATTGTTCACTGAGCTTCAGCTGTACCCGTTTTTTTTCTCTTTCTTAAGAAAAACTTCTGCCTCAGAGCCTTTGCATTGCGGTTCCCTCTGCTTGGACTACTTTGCATGGTGCCTTCTCTCATTATTCAGGCCTCAGCTTACATGACTTACCCAGAGGGTCCTTCCCACTCCACCCTTGAGCCCCCTTCTGGAAGTGTTTACCTAGCCCTGGTATTAACCTCATAGGACTAACCAATATTTGGAATGATTTTGCTTATTAGTTAACTTGTCAAGGGTCTGTCTTCATCCACTAGAATATATTTCACAAAGGCAGATACCTTGCTTACCTCAATTGCAGCATTGCTGTGGTTTAGTGTAGGTAGGGCCTGGCATTCGTTTATTCATTCACTCAGTAAATATTTGCTGAGTATCAGTTCTGTGCCATGAGCAGTTCTAGGCTCAGAGGATACAAGAAAAGCCAAAAATCCCTGCCCTCATGGAATTTACATTTGGAGTGTGTTGGGCAGGGTTGGAGATTCAGGGAGACCAATGAGGACGCTGTTGTGATAACCTGGGCCAGAGATGACTTGGGACTCCAGACTCAGACCAGCGCACTGGCCCTGGAGGTGGTGAGAAGTGGTCAGATTCTGAAAGTGTTTTACAGGTAGAGCAGCAGGATCAGGGTCAGATAAGGGTGTCAGAGATAGAAAGGAATCGAGGATGAGCCCGAGGTTTTTAGAAGATGGATTTACTATCTGCTGAAATGGGGAAGACTGCGAGAGCAGGTTGCGGTGTCAGGAACTTGGTTTTGAACAGGTTACATTTAAGCCAGCGGTGTTCAAACTGCGGCCCGCAATCCATTGTTTATTGGCCTGCAGCAAATTCCAAAAATATATTTAGTTTACTTAAATAAACCAGGTGAGGCAATATGTACTTCACCTCGAGTGAGTGGCCCGGCTGTTTGTGTATTTTACCGCATATGGCCCTTGGTGAAAAACGTTGAAAAAGTTTGGACACCCCTGATTTAAACATTTGTGAGCATCAGGTGGAGATATGGCCAAGGCAGGTAGACAGGCGAATCTGCGGTTCAGAGGCAACATCAAGGCCAGAGAGTCAGCTGGCATGAGTGTAGAGGAGGCATTTGAAGCCCTGAGGCTGGGTGAGATCTCCATGGATGTGAATGGAGACAGAGAGACAGGGGAGGGGCCCAAAGACTGAGCTTGTGGACTCATCATTAGAGCAGTTGTGGGTGTGGGGGGAGCAGCAGCAGCAGAGACTGAAAGGAGCTGCCAGCGAGGCAGGGTCCTGAGAGCTCTGTGGGAAGGGCGGGAGGAGGGAACCAGTGTGTCCAGTGCTGTGAGGAGTGGGTGGTGGAGGGAGAAGAGAAGGTAATGCAGAGGGCACATGCAGACAGCTCTACTGGAAAAGCCTGCAGAGAATGTTTGTTTGTTTGAATGACGGGAGTGGTAGTAACGAGTGTGTTTGTTAATGATCCAGTAGAGAGAGAAAATGTGATGTTGGGATCCAGAGTACAAGGTCACAAGCTGTTTTTGTGGGGCGCATAGACATTCTTCCACGGCAAAGGAGGAAAGGCCGAATGTGTGGTCCTGGGGGGCTTATGGATGTTCTCTGCCAACTGCTTCTGTTTACTCAGTGACTTGGAAGCACCCTCAGTTAAGAATGAGGATGTTACATAAAAAGCAATGGCTAAATGTGAGTAAAACTTGGGTCTTTCTTCTGGCAGGCTGCTGACCTCCCCTGCCACAGAGGAATGATGCTAGAACAAGCAGTAGACAGAGAGAGAGAAAGACGGAGTGTGACTGGGGAGTGGAGCTCCTTGGGAGGTTCAGGGATGGTGAATGCAGAGCCCTGAGCCCAGCACCTGGCATAGAAATGTGCTTTGTGGTAGCTGTTGCCTCTGAGACATCTGTCCCTAGGCATCCCTTTGGGATCTGACCCCATCATTGTCCCCAATACCCTGTTCTTCCCATATGTTAGACATCAGAGAGTGATGCCACCTTCTCCCCCTACTCACCAACTCTGTCCCCCACCACAATCTTGGGAGTCATTCTGGTCTCTTCCTCCTCACGCCGTGCTCTCTCACTCTGTTGACTTGCCTCCCCAGTCTTGTCTCTGTCTCCACCCCAAACAGTTTTGTCCTGGTTCTGACTTCATCTTCATCTAGACTTTGGACTCACGTACCTCAGTCCCTTAAAAGCAGAAAATGATTTTGTTATTTCTCTCCCCGTGGCCTCCAGGATCCATCTAAACATTTGAAACCTCCTGTCTGCTCCTTCTTCAGCCTGTGCCCCCTCTTCAACCTGCATGGTCCCCAAATGCTGGCCGGGCCCTCAGATACCTGCCCTTCAGCCTTGCATGTTGTGTTTCTCTGCTCAGAACGCTTGTCCTCACCTCTCTGCCCAGCAGCCCCTGAGCTTGGAGAGGCTGCCAGGGGCCCATCCAGAGACTCTCAGATCCCTTGAGTGTCATTCCTCCTGGTGTCACTTGCCTGTCCCGTGACAAGAGAAGCAGCTGTTCCTAAGTCACCAGCTCCTGAGCACTTAGACTCTTCCCAGCCCTGGACAACTAGCCTGTCATTGTCCTTCGTGTCAGCCTTACCAGGAACAGTGGCTTCCTGTGTAGATGCCAACGATGAATGGGTCAGACAGTGTGCAGGCACTTATAGTGTGCCACGTTGGCCCCTCTGAGATAGCAACCGCAGCTCTGTTTTATAGATAAGGAAACCGAGGCGCAGAGACATTAACCTACTCAGGGTCACGCAGTAAGTGGGGGGCTGGGTTTAGAACCCAGAGCCTGCTCCCACCTCCTCCACCCAGAGTGCACTGGGATTGTCCTATTGTACAAGTCCTCCCTTCACCATACGCCAGCCAGGCCAGCTTCCTGGCCTGCTTCCAAGAGCATCTGGAGGGACTCGTGGGTCCCATGAGTCGCTGACTTCTGTCCCCCTACCCCATAGGTTCGCCCTCCTACAGGCATGGGGCGCAGAAAGTCAAAACGGAAGCCGCCCCCAAAGAAGAAGATGACGGGCACCCTAGAGACCCAGTTCACCTGTCCCTTCTGCAACCACGAGAAGTCTTGTGACGTCAAAATGTGAGTAGGGGGTGGGGGCCTGCCTTCCCCTCAGTCAGGAGGTGGCTCCCCCCAGACGTAGGCCTCTTCACTCACCAGTCCCTCCATCTCCTGTTACAGGGACCGTGCCCGTAACACCGGAGTCATTTCTTGTACTGTGTGCCTAGAGGAATTCCAGACACCCATCACATGTATCCTTGGGAAACTGGGCTCTTTCCGGGGTGGGGGTGGGGTGGTCAGGGCTGCTCCAGGGCACCTGGCAAAGGGCAAGGGGCCTAGAACACAGCCCCTGCAACTCTGGCCATGCTGTGTGCCCTGGTGCAGGGCTGCGGCCACCCAGAAGAATGGGTGCCACCTGCTGACTTAGGTGGGGGCACAGTGTGCAGGGCTGGGGTCTGACTGACACCAACATGAGCAATGTCTGCACAAGGTGTATAGCGGAAGGCGTCCAATGCTAGTGGTTGCCCTTGACCTCAGTGGCTCAGATCTGTCAGAACCAGTGGATGTGTACAGCGATTGGATAGACGCCTGCGAGGCAGCCAATCAGTAGCGATGCAGAGGACCCACCCTCTTGGCAGCCCCGCAGCTGTGGATTGGGTACCAATCCAGAGACATTCCTGGGGTCTAGGGTGGGTCCAGCGCCCTCACTGCTCTGTGTGTGGGTGTGAGTATAGGTGCAGTGGGTGTGCGTGTGAATGTGTGGCTGCAAGTGTGGCCATGGGGTGTGCTCATGGGCAGGGGTGGAGTTGAGTTGCTAGGCCCCGGGAGCCTGAACTGCCTCCCTTGGCTCCGAAAGCCTTTGACTTGCTCCCTCCTCCGGCCCCTGACCCCCCTGGCTCTGAAGCCCTGGCTCCTCCCGGGGCCGATGTCCTGACAGCCTGAGCAAGGGCAAGCCCCTCAGAGACAGCCTTGGGACTCCAGCCCCCTCACCCACCTCCCCAGCACCTGACCCATTTGAACTGGATTGCCCGTCCTCCTTGCCTGCCTTCCAAAGCCTGTGGCCTGGGATTCAAAGCCACAGGCTCCTCGGCTGGGCCTGGTAGGGCGACCCCGATTCATGTTTAGTAGCTTCTGTTAGAGGACGGAGAGGCCGGGTCTGGGCCAACTGTTGGTCACTAGCCCTTAAATAAAACAGTCGCTGCAAACTCCTGGCTCTCGGATTTACTGGGTTCTGGTCACCCCCCGGTGCTCAACAAGAGGGGAGGGAGAGACTAACTTGGCCAGGCCTTTGGAAATGGGGTTTGGTCAGTCCTTCAAACTGTCCAATATTATCCACTCGACAAGCATTCATGATGAAACCAGGGCAGTGCTGGGCACAAGGGACATCGAGGAACCCACAGACATCTGGGCAAGTCTTTAGTCCCAATGAGAAACGGGGCCAACAGAACCTGTGGCGGGGGCGGGGGTCAGGGCAGCCTTCCTGGCCTGAAGGAGGTGATGCTCCAGGGCCCCCTGTGCCCGACCACTCTCAGGCTTGCCTGCCTTATGCCGTGTCCCAACAGCCGCCCTGTGAGGCACGTGCCTCAGGCCCACAGATGAGAAAACTGACCCAAGATCCCACAGCCAGAGGGTGGTGCAGCTGGGCCTTGAACCTGGGAGACCTGGCTTCACAGCCCAGGGTTCAGGCTGAGGGAACAGCTGATGGCTTCCTGGGGGCTGTAGGGGACAGGGAGCTCCGAGGAGTAAGAGTCCACAAAAGGCACTTTTGTCCAAGGGTGGTGAAGAGTCTTGAAGGCTGGAGGTGGTGCCAGATGCAGGTGTGTGTTACAGTAAATATTGGGCTGGTTTGAGGCACAGAGCTCCTAAAACCTTTGAAATTTCCTGAGTGATCACCCAGGTTGGGGCTGGTCACCAGAAAGAGCAAGTGATTACTGAGTGGGAATGGCAGCCACACCTACCCACCTTTGGGAAGCGGAAGTGGGTGGCTACTGATTAAGCTCCCTTAAAAACTTCAACAAGATCAAATATATGGTGATGGAAGGAGACCTGACTTTGGGTGGTGAACACACAGTGGGATTTGTAGGTGTTGTAATAGAGTTGTACACATGAAACCTATGTAACTTTACTAACCATTGTCACCCCAATAAACTTTAATTTAAAAAAACAACAACACTTCAACAAGATTTGATGAGCTAGGCTGGTGAGCACGCGGAGCGGCTGGGAGAGGGCATGGAAGCTCCACCCCCTTCCTCACGCCTTGCCCCACGCGTCTGGCTGTTCCTGACATATCTTACAATAAACCGTAATCTAATAAATAAAATGCTTTTCTGAGTTCTGTGAGCTACTAGTAAAGTAAACCCAAGGAGGGGCTGGTGGGCCACCCCCATCAGTAACCAGTTGGTCCAAAGCACAGATGACAAACTGGACTTGGAATTGGCACCTGCAGTGCGGGCGGGAGAGGCCGCCTTATAGGAGCAGCCCCTTATCCTGTGGGATCTGACGCTGTCTCCCAGTGGCCAGTGTCAAAATTGAGTTCATTGCTTGGTAGTGTTGGGAAAAGCACGCATCTGAACATGACTGATGGTAAGTGCCTAGGCACTCACGGTGCCCTCAGGTGGGCTCCTGGGTGTGGAGGTCCTGATGCTCAGCAGTGGGGGGCAGACCCAGCTCCTCTTCTTGCTTTGAGTTTCTCATTGGTACAGTGGGAAGGACGACGGAACCTTCTTCCCGGGGCCATGCTGAGGATGGAGACGCCTAGCATGGTGCCTGGCATGGTTTGACCAACTCGGAAACCTACCCTAGGTAGTGAGGGATGTGAATAGCCAAGGAAGATGCCGAACTGGCTGGAAGCCCTGACCACCAGGCCCAGCCTCTGGGTCTGGTGTGTGCCCCCAGAGGTCCGCCCTGCCCTGACATGCCCCTTCCTGCTGCTCCCACCTCCCCTCCAAGGCCCAGGTAAGGTACACTGGCCCAGGCGGAAGCCAGAAGACACGGGCAGACCAGCCTGGATGGTAGGGAGGGTTTCCTCCGGGGTCCAGGGAAAGGGGGTTCATTCCTCTGGCATCTAGGGCCCGCCAACCCCGGTCTCACAGGCCAAGTGCTAATATGGTGCTGTTTTCCTGAGGAGGCAGGGCCCAGGGCCAGGCGTGGATCCTCCTCAGTATGGCTTCCCGTGCTGGCCATGGGGGAGCAGGGCTCACGGTAGCCAGGCCAAGAGCGCCTGGAATCTGGTTTACAAGGCCCCAGGGACTGTGCATCTGTGTATGTGGGTTGTCTGGTGTCTGTCTCTGTAGGTCCCCACATTCCAGCCTTGTCCCCTGCCCTGCGGAGGGAAGGGGAGGAGGTTGCTCTGTGACCCCTGCATGGCTGCATCCTCTCCTTGGAACCCTGCAATGGTGGCTTGCAAGAAGGATGGCTGGGGCCCACATCACAGAACACGGTCCGCTCTGAAAATGTAGGAGGGTTGGGGCTCTGTCCACAGACTTGTAAGGTCCTGGGCTAGCAGGCAAGACCTGAATGAGCCCTAAGAGGGCAGAATGAGCTGGGCGCATGCTCTATGCCAGTCGGTAAAGGGCTATTGCCCTGGGCCTCTGAAGTGCCTATCCTCCCCCACTGCCCTCTCCCCCACCCCCACAATCCACTCCAGGACTAAAGGGCTCCCCCTGCCCACAGGGGCGTCCAGGACCCGGCTTGTTGTCCATTCTCGTTGGTCGGTGCCAAATATCATCCCATCAGGTGTCGTTTAAGCTTCCCCATGACCCCCTGCTTGCTGTCCCTACTTTCCAAATGAACAAACAGGCCTAGAGAGGGAAAGTGACTCTCCCAAGGTCACCTGGTCCCATCTAGTCTGTCTCAGCAGTTGGGTTCTTTCTCACCGCAACCCATAGGCTCCCAGGGAAGGTACATGAGCATGGAGCATGTGTGAGTATTGTGTACGTATGTGAGGGGATGCATTGTTGTCTTTTTATGTAAGAGTGTGTGCTGCATGTGTGTATCTGTACACCTAAGGCTGCAGAGTGTGTGCACACCGTACCAAGTGGTGAGTGCGTGTGTGAGTGCATGCTTGTCCTGGGTCCAGTCGAGTGGCTGTGAGTTGCGTGTGTGTATCTTAGGGTGCATGTGAGTGTATGTGCCTGAGCAGATGTATGTGCGGGCAATGGTGCATATCTGAGCAAGGCACACAGGCCCTGGGACAGAGCCACCTGAGTCCTCAGATGATTTTACAGCCATTTATTGTGCTCCAGTGAAGTAGAAAAAGAAAGTGCTCGCGTTACAAACGCCGCTGTCACATCCACGTATGCCAGTCGCTGCAAACCAAACCGCGTGTGTCCGCTGGGTCTCTGGGCATGCAGTTGGCTCCCACTGAGGGAATGTGGTGGGGGCGGGCAGAGCCTGGGCTCTGGGGGCTTCGCTTGGGGGGGAGGCTTCTTGTCTTGGGGGGACCCACTGTGAGGGAGTGGGGGGACAGCTGGGGTAGCTTTGTTCAGTGCGTCCTTTGGGTGCTGTTGGGAACACCCAGCTCGATCGATGTTGGACCCTGCAGCAATCCAGGGAGGAGGGTCCCCTCCCCCCCACCAGCCTCCCAGTTTGCTCCCCACAAATGCTAACCCTGTAGGCAGGTGCCAGGGGGCTGGAGGGCGCCATGCAGGGGGCGGGGGTCAGCAGGCCGGGCTGGGCCCTGCTGAGAGCAGCAGCTGGCCTCCCTGGGGGGAAGGCAGAAGGCGCAGGGCCCTATGCAGAGTTGTAGTAGTTGTGTGGGTGGTGATTGTGGGCAGGCTCTCCCAGCTCCGGATACTCCGGCGTCAAGCAGTACTTGGGGTCATAGACCTGGCGTGGTAGCCCATATACCGTCATGCCCCGCTGTGAGGCCCCCTTGTTGCTGCCCATCTGCAGGCTGATGTTATGTGTGTCACAGTGCTCCATGCCCAGCCCTGGCTCGAAGATCTGCCGCTTGGTCCCGGGCGCCGTCATGCCGGCCTGCAGAAGACAGCGTGTTCAGGCTGTGGGCACGGAGAGGGGCAAGGGCCCCCCCAGCCCACCCCACAGTCCCCCAACACACCTGGCTGGCTCCCTTGTTCGTGCCCATCTGCAGACTGATGGTGGCCTGGTCCAGGGGCTGGTCTGTGCCCAGCTTGGGGTCATAGAGGTGGCGCCGGGTGCCATAGGCCGTCATGCCCTGCTGGCTGGCAAACTTGTTGGTGCCCATCTACAGAGCCAGAAGGAGAGTCACCTCAAGAGTTACAGAGCCTCACCACGCACCATGAGACACACTGACATCAGTGGGCACACACAGCCCTCTAGCAAGGCACTGTGTCCACCCTGGGGCTACAGACCAGAAACTGAGGCCCAGAGAGAGTGCATCACAGCCCAGTAAGTGGCCCAGAGCACCCGGGCCTGACCTCCAGGGTTCAAGTCCCAGCCTGGCCTCTCATCACCTTGATGATCCTGACAAGTGAGCTAGCTTCTCTAGGCCTCAGTTTCTCATCTGTATAAAGGGTATGATGGTAACAGTACCCACCCTTTAGAGTTGGAGGAGTGAGTTAGGGTATGGAGTTAGAACACAGTGCCTGGCATATAGTTTAGTTAAGGCCAGATAATACTGTCCCCCAAAGCCTACAGGGACCAGGCCGCTTTCCCGGCCTCCTTGACCTCCCGCCTTGGCTCAGCAGCAGAAGACCCAGGTGAGGAAGGGGCAGTACCTGCAGCCCAATGATGTTCCGCCCTTCTCGTAGCTTTTCCGGCTCAAATTTCCGCTCCTGCTTTTCTGCGTACTTTACCCCCACGTTCACCTTGTTCCCTTTCGTCTTGGCCTGGGGGTGGAGGGGTGGGCAGGGACTGGCGAGGAAGCCACTGGGCTACAGGGTTCCCTCCTAGCACCTGCTCTCCCTCTCCCACCCACCCTGGGCTCAAGGACAGCAATGGACCCACTCAAATCCTATCCCAGACTGCCCACCACACCCCTGCCCCATACCCACCCTTGCCCCGCACTCACCATGCTGGCCAGGGCCAGGAGGGTGGACTGCACCTGGGTGTAGTTGGTGTTCTCGAACAGGTCATTGGCCTCAAAGATGTCATGGGGCTTCACCCCATACTTGGTGATGGCCTTGATGAAGTTGCCTATATTCTCCAGCTGGAGGGGAGTCAGTGGTAGGAGGTGGTTGGGGGGAGGTCTGAGGGGCTGTGGCCAGGGGTTGAAAGAGTTAAAAAGAGTCTGGGCTCACCTGGTGCCAATTTTGGGTTGACTCATTGATCTTCTTCACCGAGCCTGGCTGGAGCTTATTGATGAACCTATAAGAAAGAAGTGGGAGAGAGAAGTGGCAGAACTCCCTCCTTCCGCGGCTTAGGAAACCCACCCTTCCGCGGGCATAAGCAAAGCCCTCAGATTTTTCCTTGACTCTCTGTCTTCTCTCACCCCCACATCCAATCCCTCAGCAAAACCTCTTGCTCTGCCTTCTGAAAACATCCAGAACACCACAGCTTCCCACCACACTGCTCTGAGCCCCCAGGGTCTCTCTCCTGGGCTCTTGCAATGGCCTCCCCACGGGCTCCCAGCTTCCACCTCGTCCCCTCCAGACCCTTCATCTTGCAGCAAGAATGGCCTTTTCAAAACAATTCCAGTTACTCCCCACTTCAAAATGCTCCCATGGTTTCCTAACTCCTTAGCATGACTAAAGGGCCCCAAGTCATCGGCCCCCAGCTAACTCCTTCCACTTCCCGAATTACTCTGTGCTGGCCATTCCTAGCTCTTCCTGGAGCACGCAAGGCACGTTCCGCCTCAGCGTCTTTGCATTGGCTGTCCCCTCTGCTTGGCCCATTCTTCCCTCAGATGTTCACCCTGCTCCCTCCCTCACTCCAATCAAGGTTCTGCTCAAATGTTACTTCTTCAGAAACATCTCCCAGACCATTCTATACAAAGCAGCAACCCTTCACCCCGCCCAGCCCCTATCTTTCCCCACTGACTTCTCCACGGCGCTTTCCACCACAGGCAAGTATGTGATTATTTCATTGATCACTCGATTGATCCCCCACTAGGTCTGAAGCTCCATGTGAGCTCTGAGGCTGTTTTGTTCAATATCTCCAGTATCTAGACCTTGCACACAGCAGAAGCTCCATAAATGCTGGGTGCATGAAGGACTGACAGGGTGGGTGGCTCTGCACTCTTTGCTCCCTAAGCCCTGTCGGAGCTGGGACGCCAGGCTGTCCCCCCCTTCCTTGTTCCCCATGTCCCCCTCTTCCGTGTTCCCTATGGATATGGTAGAAAAAGATACTCTCCCGTCCTCACCTCCCCCTTCCTAGTACCTAGGCTGCACTTTCCGGAACCTTACCAAGGGCACACTCCACCTCATGGTTACCCTGCCCTGGGTCAGACTCCAAGATGCAGACAGGACCTCTGCTAGGCCCAGGGCCCCTCCCGCCCAGCATTAGGGCTGAGGTTGTACCTGGGAGCTGTGAGGGGTTGCATCTTCCTCAGTGATTTAAGTTCTGAGACAGGTAGACAATCAGGGCCCTCTTAAATTACTGTGGCATATCCCTCGTGTCACCAAGCCATGATGGACAGCCGTTGTTCCCCATTGTCTTTTAGTTGTGACCACTCTTTCTTGGGACACTAGAGGCCTTAAATGGGCCTGTGTGCCCTGTATGCATGGTGGTTAAGAGGCTAGAATGTGGAGACATTTCCGTTGGAACAGTGTGGGACTTTGAGTGATGTGTTTTACCTAACTGAGCCTCAGTTTTCTTTCCTGTTCAATGGGCACAATGATTATTTGCCACCTCGAGAGGACTGTTTCAAAGTCTGAGATATAAAGTACCCAACCCAGGAGGGACTGAGGGGGAGAGATGAGTACCAAGTTGGGGAGCAGCCCTAGGCAGAGTCTAGGCCACCAGTGTCCCACTCACTCGCAAAGAATGATGCCATCTTTGAGGCCGTCCATGAAGTTGTTGCCTATGCGACGTCCTGTCACCCCCTCGATCCACTCTCGAAGCTCCTGCTCCCGATGGAGGTCGTACTTCTGGGCCAGCTGGGGGTGGGGGACACAGACATGATGGTGAGGATGCAGGTGGGGGGAAGCTTCCCTCCCTAAGCCTGATATCCTTCTTTGTTCCTTCCCAACTAAGGTAGTTCTGCCACAGTGTCCATGGGAGTTGGGGGTGGGGTAAGCTGAGGGGGCTCAGGGCCAGGACTGAGATGGCACCTGCCCAGGGGGCCATTCCGGGCATTCTGAGGTTTGGCACCAGAGAATTCAGACAAGGGTGGGTGGAGAGGGGGATACTCTGAGCTGGGGGGTGGCGCCTAGCCTCCTGGTTCCCCCTCCAGGCCAAACTTGGGGCTTTGCTTCCCCTGGCCCTGCCCCCTTTCACCCCCCTGCTGGAAGACTGGGTGCCTCAGGCAGTGGGGGAGGAGACCTAAGAGGGTGCCCCTGAATGCTGCCTCTCAGAGGACTGCTCCAGGCCCTCACCTCTGGGGCTCCAGCTCTGGCTGGGGGTCTGGGCTTGTCTTTGTCTTACTCCTGGCCCTGTGCACTGTCTGTATTTCCCTGTCTCTCTCCCCATCTCCCGTGTCCTCTGTCTGTCTCCCAGTTATGCCTGTCTTCCCTTGGCCCTGTCTTCCCGTCCCCACCATCTCTCCATGTCTGGCTGGGGGTGGGGCTCATGGTTCGTCCATCTCTGGGTCACTTTTCAACTCGGACTCCAGTTTTCCCGCCTCTGATGGGAGTGGAGCTCGTCTGTCTCCCCCCTCTGCCCTTCCATCCCCGTCTCAGCCTTATCTCGCTCCTGGCTTGCCCCCCCACATCTGTCTCTCTTCTGTCTCAGGCTCTCAGAATCTCGTTTCTCTAGAACCCTCTCCCCCAGCCCAGACAGGCTCCCAGCCACTGGAGGACAGGGCTGCCCCTCCTGGGGGAGGGGGAGGTGAGGGGGGCGGCCCCCTCACCTGGTCCGGGGCCCTGCCATCCCCCTCCCCACCAGCCGGATTTATAAAGCAAACCGGCCCTTATATAGCGCGGCCCGGCGGGCCGGGCTCCCCAAGGCCGCCTTATATGGCTCGGCGGCTCCGCTGAGCTCTGGGGCCGGCTCTGAAAGGGGGGGTGGTGCTGGGATGTGTCTCCAGCCTGAGCACCCGCCCCCCCACCTGCTCCCTCTTCCAGCCACGAGGATTCCCGACCCAGGTTCCAATCCCAGCTCCCAACTTCCTCTCTGTGGAACCCTGGTAAAAGCCACCCTCTGCCTCAGTGTTCCTCTCTGTCAAATGGGGCTGGGATTCCTCGTGGCAGGCCTCAAGGGATCATTCCAGTGGGTTGGGGACTTCAAATGTACTGCCCTAGAGAAGCTGACCCCATTCTGGTGTGAAGAAGGTGAGCTCAGGATCCTAGCTGTACACCTCCCTTACAAAAGGGACCCTAGCTGCTTGCCTCTCCTCTCTGAACCTCAGTCTACCCATCCATAGCATGGAAGTGGTGTCTCAGTATCTTCTTAATTCCAAAATTAGGAGACTCCTGCCATATCTCTAATGCCCACTCTCTGCCCTCTTCAGCTGTCTCCTTATTCCTTCAAGATCTCCCACACTTTCTGGGCCTCACCTCCCAGGAACCCCAGCTCTCAAGTACTCCCCAACTTCTTTGTCCTGCTAGGGGAGTAGGGAAGATCAGTAAGTCCTCCCCCAGGCGCCATAAAAACAAAGAGTTAACAGGGGATTTTGATCAAGTGGTGTCTTCAGAATGGAACAACTCCCTCTGTTTACTGTGGCTGCCTATGTGCCCCCCACTCCACCCCCCAACCAAAGCTGAAGGCTCTGGGATGCTCAGGAGGGGGAGGAAGGCAGCCCCTGCGGCACACTTGTCCCTCTTCCCTCTTAGGTTCTAAGTCACATGGGATAGGCAGGAGGGGATCCAGGGAACCCCAAGAGTGGGGCCTCCTGCCTGGCAGGGCATGTAGGCCAGGCCAGGGGAGGCACTCCAGCCCTACCTTGTTCTTGACTTCGGCTGACAGCCCGTAGGCGGGGCCTCGGTTGAAGTGAGCAGAGGACATGCTGGCCAGTGGTGGGCAGTGGTGACAGTGGTGCTGAGGACTGGGCAGCAGCTGAGGCTCTGTCTGTACCCTCTTCCCTCCTCACACGGTTTTGAAGCTCCGGAGGCGGCCCGGGCCTCTTCCAAGTCCATCCCATTGGCTGCAGGGGCCTGCCAAGGGGCGGGACGCCCCCACCTCGGCCACCCCCACCTCGTGATGTCAGGGCCTTGGTATTGGGAGCTGATTGTGTCATTGTTTCCACCTAGAGGGGCGGCCTGGGTTATTCTTTGAGGGGGTGCTTAGCCAGACAGAGACCAACCTTTCCCTCACTCCTCCCCACCCCCAACTGTTCATTGGGCCCTGGCTGGGTCTCCTAGACTCTTTGTGTCTGTCTCTGAGGCTATCTGTGTCTCTGATGCCATCTCTCCATGTCTCTCTCCAGCTTTGAGGCAGGACAGCCACACGTGGTAGTTTAGCAAGCACCACCTTAGGTTTAACTCCAGACATAACAGTCCATAACTGTAGGCAAGTCCCTTCTTCTCTCTGTTGCCACATCCGTAAAATGGGTTAATGACAGTGCCTGCTTCATGAGGGTGTTGTGAGGATCAGAAGAAAAAGGCCTCCGACATGCCTTCCCAGTGCCAGGCACAGGGAAAGACTCAGGGAATAGCAGTATTTCTGCTGAGAATCTGGCACCAATTTCTGCCCCCTCCTGCCCCTCATAAGGTCTTGGAGGAGCAGAGATCCCGGATCTTACCTTCTCCAACTACCCAAGGGTTGCCTGAGACACAGTCCCTCCAATTCTGGGTCTGTGTCTTTGTATCCTGACTGTGTTAACAGGTTCCAGGCCCTGGACACCCCCATACATCCCTGTACCCGCCAGGCTGGCCTGGAGGGAACACCTGCAAGCAGCTCCTCCTGGCCAGACCTTACCTCTGCACCACTGGGGTGGGGGTGTCATGCCCACATTATGCCACATATGTCAAGACCTTGTTAGTGACACTTGGATGACATGTCATCACCTGCCATACACTAATATGTTAAGGACATGCAATTTGCTGGTCACATGCTAAGGGCACAGCTGTGATGCACTAATATCACAGCAGCCCTTATATCAGGCCCTGTTCCGAGCGCTGTGCATGTTATCAGCTCAATCCTCACAGCACTCTCAGAAGTGGACGCTGTTATATGCAACTTAAAGATGGGAAAACTGGGGCACGGGAGTGTGGAATCACTGCCTCAGTATCACACTGCTTGCCAGTGGCTGAGCAGAATTTGAACCTAGGTCCCTGCCCCTAATGCTAAGAGGCAAAGGCAAGTTCCTCAACCTTGGCACTGTTGACATGGGGGCTGGATAATTCTGCGTGGTAGGGGGCTGTCCTGGGCATTGTAGGATTTTAAGCAGCATCCTGGGGGTTCTACCTAGCAGATGCCAGTAGCACCCCTTTAGTCTTGACAAACAAATATCTCCTGACGTTGCCAAATGATCGGGGGTGGGGGGGCCGTTCTCCCCCATTTGAGATCGACTGGGCTAGACAAATTCTGGCGTGTAATGATATGTTGAAGATACACTAAAATACATAAATGAGCTAACAATTAGCTCCTGCTATGTACTAAATGCATTGGATCTGTTAACTCATTCCTCACAACAGCCTTATGAGGTGGGGTGGATATGAGGCACAGAGAGGAGGACCCGACTCCCGGAGATCACACAGCACGAGGGTGGCAGAGCCAGGATTCGAACGCGCAGATTCCGGTATTCTACCCACGCGGAGCAGCCCTCAGCGGGCCACAGGTCGCTACTGCGCATGTGAAGACCCGCGCCCCTGAGGAGCTCTTGGCCCGCGCCCCCTGGCGGCCCAGGATGCGGGGGGAGGGTCTGGCAGGGACCCGGTGGTGGTGACGTGAACGTTGACTCACTCGGCCCTGCCTCCCGATCTGCGGCCGCTTGGCCATTTATAGAATCCGCGCCGGCTCTGAAGTCACGGCCCAGGCACGACGGGGGCGGAGTGGAGAAATAGTTGGCGCACCCCCCGACAGGGCAACCGGGGGTCTCCCTAGAGGGTGGCCCTTTCTAGGTCTGTCCTGTCCCTCCAATTCTGGGTCTGTGTCTTTGTATCTTACGCTCTGCCTCTAGGTTGCTCTGTGTCTGTCCCTCCGAGTCGCTTAATCTTTTTCTGTCTCACCCTTTGTCTCTCTGTGTCTCCATGAATCTGCCTGTCACACTGCCTCTGTCTCTCTCTCTCTCCCCTGCCATGTCTCCTCTAGTATCTCTGCATCTCTGTGTCGCTGTTTCTGTTTCACATCTCTGGACCACTTTTTCTTTCTCGATGTCTATTGTTTCTGTCTCAGTGTGTGTGTGTGTCTCTGCTGGGTAAATGAGAGTAGAGACAGAGAGGAGGGTTGATGGCGTCCCGAGGCCCCCCACCCCAGGGGACTCCCCTATCACTGGCTGCTTGGTGTGCAGTCCACTCAACTCCTATCTCGTGTTTCCCGGGCCCCAGCCCCTAGGTTTCCCGTCTAAATGAAAAGATGGGATCTTGTAGAGAACAGTTGTCCAAAGGGTCCAGGCTAGTCATGAAAGAAAAGCCCTGCGTTTTCTCATCTTTAATAAGAGTCCCCTAAAACCTTCCTGACTTTCAGAACACACACACACACACACACACACACACACACACACACACACACACACCCTCTGTACCTGTGAGTCTCCGGGAAAGAGTCGCAAGCCCTTCCCCCTGCACCTGCCTACCTTGGCAGCCCTGTTCTCTTCTGACCTAGCTTTCCCCTCCGGAAAAGAGGAAGAGGCTGTTGTTCCTAATGGCTTCTGTTTCTGGAGGGCTCACTCCATGGCAGGCACTGTGCCAGGCTCAATTTCATTTAATCCTCACCACCACCCTCTTGGTGAAAACTCTTAGGCCCACTTTATAGATAAGGAAACTCGAGATTCAGAGAGGCGAAGCCAGTCTCCCAGTGCCACACTGCTCCCAGATCCTTCCCATGTATTTCTTGACTGCTAAGCAAGCTCCTACCACAAGACCTTTGCACGGGCAGTTCCTTCTACCTGGACACATTTCCGCAAGATACCTACATGGCATGGCCTCTCCTCACTTCCTCTGCTCAAATGTCACCTCTTCAGAGAGGCTCTCTCTGACCACCTGCTGTAAAATAATAGCATCCCCTCCCACCAGACTGACCGAGAGGGTGGGTGTGACAGAGAGGAGCTGTTCACTTGTATTTGCACCTGGCATAAAATGTCTACCTCCAGTGATTTTATAAAGCACCTCCCCGCTATCTCCTTTCCCTGCTTTTTCTTATCATCTCCTATTTGCTTATTATTTATCTCATACTATAAGAAGAGAAACCCCATGGGGGCAGGGCTTTGCTTGTTCACTGCTCTGTCCCAAGTGCCCAGTACTGTGCCTGTACACATCAGGTGCTCAAACAATTCTCAGTTCATAAATAAAATTAAAGGAGTGAGCCAGGACTCAAACCCATGTCTGTCTAAAATATTGGTGCTTAACCACACACAAAAGGTAGTTTCCTAGAATCTCCTTGGCAGAGGACAGTTGTGGGAGTCATCTTTGCATTTGCATTCCAACCCTCCCCAGACCAATTGGATGATGGAGAGAGGGTTGGGTCACAGTCTGTGGCTGCAGTTATTCCAGGCCATTCTACAGCTGCCCACTCCCTTGTCCAGCCATGAGCTTTGCAACATCTAGTTGAACAAAAGAGCATTTTAAAAAAGTGGACAGGTGACAATCAGATGGATGAAAATCAGAACACTTGACCAAGGCTGTGGCGACACTGTTGATGAGAGTGAGCAATTTGTCAATAGCTTTCAAAATGACAAGTGTCCTTTCTGATGGTTAATTTTATGTGTCAACCTGATTGGGCTACAGGGTGTCCAGATATTTGGTCAAACATTCTTCTGGGTGTGACTGTGAGGGTGTTTTTCAGATAAGATTAACAATCTGAACTGGTAACAGAGTGAAGCAGATTGCCTTCCCCAATATGAGTGGGCCTCTTCCAATTCAAGTTGGAAGCCTGAATAGAACAAAAAGGCTGACCCTCTGTTAAGAGACAATTCCTGCCTGAGTGCCTTCAAGACATTGGTCTTTTTCTGCCTTCAGACTGGAACTAAAACATCAGTGCTTCTTGGGTCTCTAGCCTGCCAGCAGTATTCCGACTGGAACTTACACCATTGGCTCTCCTGGGTCTCCAGCTTGCCAACTTCAGATCTTGGATTTCTCAGCTTCCATAGTCATGTGACTCAATTCCTTACAATGAACCAATCAATCATATATATATATATATATATATATATATATATATATATATATATATATATATATAATGTATATTATATATATTATATAATATACATATACATATACATATACATATACATATACATATATATATGTATTCCATTTCTCTGGAGAACTCTGTCTTACCTACTTTCTGAACCAGCCAATCTTTTTTTTTTTTTTGGATAGTCCTAAGAAGTGCAAATGTAGGTGTGAAGAATGACATATGTGCAAGAACATTTCTTACAGTGGCCTTTTAATAACAAGTCACCCTATAGCTCATCAACAGGGAACAAGTGAGATAGACAAAGATGAAGGCAGAATATGCAGCACTTTGTTTCATTTAAAGAAAGGCACTGTGGTGCTGTGGTTGTGAGTGGGGTTCCGGATCCATATTCCATGGGTTTGAGATACACCCTGATGCTTCGTGGCTGTGTGATCTTATACAGGTGTCTTAACCTCTCTGTGCCTGTTTCCTCCTCTGGAAAATAGGCATATTAATAGTGACTGCTTCATAGGTTTATTTTTTTTAACTTTTTATTTGAGATGATTTTACACTTACAGAAAAGTTGCAAAAATAGCACATATACCCTTCACTCAGATGCCCCTGCTGTGAATCTTCCATAACCATAGTACATTTATTAAAACTAAGAAATTAACCTTATTACAATATTATTAATAAACTACAGGCTGCCTTGATTTGGATTTCTCATTTTCCTACTTATATCCTTTTTCTGTTCCAGGACACAATCCAAGATTCCTCATTACATTTAGTTGTCAGGTCTCATTAGACTTCTCCAGTCTGTGGCAGTCCCTCAGACTTTTATGACCTTGACTCTTTTGAAAAGTACTGGTTTGTAATTTTGTAGATTGCCTCTCAATTTGGTTTGTCTTGATCAGACTGAGGTTTTTGCATTGCTAGGAAGGATAGTGGGATACCAGAGAGGTGATGTTCCCTTTTGAGGGGGCGTATGATGTCACTATGAGTCATTGCTGGTGATGTTAACCTTGGTCCCTTGGTTAAGGTGGTTCTGCCAGGACCCTCCACTGTGAAGCTGCCATTTTCTCCAGGGTTGTTTTGAGGACTGCGTGTTAAACGGTCTGCAAAGTTAACATATACCGTTGTGGTCTCTGTTAATAAATACAAAAATATGTAAAGGCTGCTGTTTGAATGACTACGTCTGTGAAGATAAGAAAATAAAAGCCGTAACTGCCTCAAGAGGGGAATGGACGCCAGGTTGCCAGATGGCAACCCCACCAACAACCACGAGTGCCCTCACCCACGCCCCAGCTGAGCGACGCTAACTGCTCCTGCGCCTTAGGTAGGCGCTGGGTGACAGAGGGCAGTGGTGCGCCCAGCAGCTGTCCACGTGGCTGTCAACGTGCTGGGGCGGGGTGCGCAAGCCCTCCTGGACCGACAGCTGATTGGCTGAAGCCCGTCTCAGATCGGCCAATCACAGGAATCTTGATAGGGCAGAGGCGCTGCCACTGCGCAGTCATTGAGGCATCCTAAGCTGGCTGCGTGTATCTTCCCGTCCCCTTGCCAGTGTCCTGCGTCATGGAGGCCAAAGTGTTGCAGAAAGGGCTTTCTTAATGGGGGCAGATAACTATCCTTGCCTAGAGCCTTTGCTACTGCCAAGCCCTCATTTTATGTGCTAGTCCACTTAGGTTAACAGCCTAAAACTGAAGCTTTCTCCGGGAGCCCAGGAGCTCTCCCTCACTACTTCAATCTGACCTAATTTCTTATCACTTATCTTTTTTCAGTAGACGTTTTAAAAATTATGGTATAGTTTATAACAAAATTTACCATTTTTACGTGTACAATTTTGTGGTATTAAGTACATTTATGTTGTGTACCATCATACATCTTCAGGACTTTTTTCATCCTCCAAGACTGAAGCTCTGTCTCTATTACACATTAACTCCCTATTCCTCCTCTCCTAACCCCTGGCACCCACCATTCTACTTTTTGTTTCTATGATAATTTGACTACTCCAGGGACCTCATATAAGTGGAATCACATAGTATGTGTCCTTTTGTGACTGGTTTATTTCACAAAAGGACAGAATTTCCTTCCTTTTTAAAGCTGAATAATATTGCATTATATGTACATACCACATTTTATTAATTCACCTGTCGATGGACATTTGAGTTGCTTTGATTATTGTGAATCATGCTGCTATGAATAAGGTGTGTAACTATTTGAGTCCTTGCTCTCCATTCTTCTGGGTATATATCCAGAAGTGGAATTGCTGAATCATATGGTAGCTCTATTTTTAATTTGTTGAGGAGCCACTGTGCTGTTTTCCATAGTGGCTGAACCATCTTAAATTCCCATCAGCAGTGTACAAAGGTACTACCTTCTTCACACTCTCATTAACATTTGTTAGATTATGCTTTTTTGATAATAGCCATCCTAATGGATGTAAAGTGTTTAAATAGACTTTTAAAGTATATAATGTATAGAGAAAACTATACAAATTAAAGCTCGAATCAGTTATCACTTTTTAAAACTTTTAAATTGAAATATTAAAGTAAAATGCACAAACAGTAATGGAGAGCTCAATGAAGTTTTACATACATATATACCATGTAATTGCCACACAGCTCAAGCTATTTTTTTTTAATTCTTAATCTAATAATAACCTTTATGTTAATCACATGTAGCATTTTACATTTTTACTTCATAAATTAGGAAAAAAATTCTAAGCATTTGGCAAACTTAAATTTCTTTTCCTTTTTCAAATTAATTTTATATTTCCCTCTGGATCCAGCACACAACACGTATTTGTTTTAAAATATGTATAATGAATGTATTTTGATGCTTTGTTTTAGATGGCAGAATGACTGAATACATAAATCTAAATAACTAAATTAATACACAGAACACAGAGTCAAGCCCTACACACAAGCAAAAAGGACTGAAAAATGTTAACAAAAGGTAACATGTTCGAAGTTCAAAAGTAGATTAAGGTTAACAAGATAATAGACAAAATCATATCCAAACGTTTTAGAGTTTGCACTTAATATTTTTCAAGCTGCAAATAGTTGTAAAATATTTCTGTAGAACATGGGTCTTTTGTCTGTGTTCCCCATTAGAATGCCAGCTCCCCAAGGTCAGGAATCTTTTTGTGCTCACTGCTGTTACTCGAGGCTTAGAGCCGTGACTGGTACAACGGAGGCACTCAATAAATGCTTCTTGAGGGAATCTGAGCCTTCTGGTTGTGGGATGGGCACAGCCTCCACCATTCTGGCCCTGGGTCCAAGTCTACAGCAGGTTTAGGGGAGCTCTTCCACATCTCTTCAACACCTTCCCACACTCTGCTCTGGGACGTGAGGGCTCCCCTGCCTCATGCTCTGGACAGCATGATGTGGCATACTCACAGCATGTTGAGGATGCCCACGACCAGTGTAGCCAAAGTCAATACCCCTCAAACTTTAAAACAACATCACACTGATGCCAGCTACACAGACCACAGCCATAGGCACACCACTCAGCAAGGCCATTAACAAATTGTAGGGGCAGTTCACTGTACTCAGCAACCAATTTTGGACAGTAGAGTCGGGGTCAGGGTGAGGGAGGGAAAGGGGAATGCAGGAGAGGAGCAGGAAGGCCCTCACATGTCCCCAAATCCAAGTACCCCAAACTGACAAAGGACTGTGAGCAGACAAATTGGCATAGAGGTCTGTGAGGTAATGCAGGCTGCTCTGGAGCTGGGGAAAGATGGGGGAAGGCAGTGGTAGGGTAATTAGGCATGCAAAGGTAGTCACATGGTACTGTCACAAGGGATTTAAAGGTGTCACTGCTGGGGTTTAAAGGTTGGGTGAGCATCAGGACAGTTGTGACAACTCACAAGGGACAGTTTCTAGGGTTTAAATATTAGGATGAAAAGAACATTCATCTATTCATTTATTCATTTGTAACTAACATCTAGTGAGCACCTACCATGTTCCAGGCCCTGTCTGTAATGCTAGTGACAACACACGCAACAGACAAAATCTCCCTGTTCTCATGGAGCTTATGTTAAAGGAGCACACAGGAGATGTTCAGTACGTCGTGGTGGTGTGTGTGGAGGGTGTCTCCAGGGGTCTTTGTTCCAAGTGGTGAAAGCTGAAGAGAGAAACTGCATGGTAACCCGGGAACATCTGATGGCCTAGTTGCAGTGGATCAGCACAAGGTCTGGAGGGAGGCAGGAGTCAGAGGACGGCAAGGGATTAAGTGAATGTGACCCTGGGCCCACACAGCTGTACCTCATCTGCCAGGGAGCAGGTAACCAGAAGCATCAGCCACAGTCTCTGGGGCAGGGAGTCCATTGACTTCTCCCCTCCCCCACAATTCTGGACAGCTCTGGACAGGGTAACTGGGGGCCTGGCATGGAGGGGTCAAGACCCTGAGTCAACCTCTGCCAGGGCTGGGGTAGAGACAGAGGGCTGGCCCATGAGGCTCCTTAGCCTAGCTCTGAGAACCTACCTGGAGGGGGCCCTTCCTCACCTGGACAGCTTCAGCAGTGTCCACCCCTCTTCCCCATGCTACTAGCTCCCTGCCCCCACAGGAGCGAAGAGCAGGGGTGGGAGTGGTGTGGAGAATATCCACCCTGGCCCAGCTGACTCATTGAATGTGAGGTTGATTTTGATTTTCTCCTTGGAGAGCAGTTTGTACCGCCTGAGGGCGCTCATGGCCAGGAAGAGGAAGATAGAAGGGCACCTGGGGAGGAGGGCAGGGTGGGGAGTGAAGGAGGAAAAGGGAGTTAGGCCCAAGCCCTCAGATCCCTCCCCGCACTACTTGAAGGCATTTGCGTGACTCCAAGGTGCTTCTGAATCCACGTGAGACTGCGGAACACGCGCTGCCTGAGCACTGTCATGCAGGGTGTCATTCGGGGTCTCTAGTCCCACTCCCCGCATTAGAATGCAGGATATGGTGAGGCCAAAAAGGAACACCCACGGAGCCATAGATGGGGGAGTCATATCACTATATTCTTCCCGGCTGCTGGGACAGAGACACAGGAAGTAGGAGCCACACTATCCGCAACCTGCCGTCCACTTCTCTCTGCCAAACACTTGCTAGCTGCAATCAGCCACGCTAACTGCAATCCACTCTTGCTAGCTCAGCCATCATCTTCTTGCTAGCCCCCATTTGCTGCTAGCGCAGCCACAGCAGTTATATTAGTGGCCAATGGCTCACTGGTTACAGCTGACGGCCAACTAGCCACAGCTGATGGCCATCCAATCACAGTTGATGGCCATTTACTACCAGAGTGAGCACCTTTCCACATGAGGGTGAGAGCCTGGAAACTGCACTCCTGGCTTTGTCCCCACAGCACCCAGAAGCTCATTTGGCGCAAGATGAAGTCAGGAGGCTGAACTACGGAAGAGGGGGGACCATAGGGATGGTCAGGTGTAGTCATTGCGCTGCAGCCACGTCCACGCTCCAGGTACCTTCTATGTCCGACTGCCCAGCTCCTATAGTCAGCTGGGCGGGTGCCAGATACACCACCTCTACTGTCGCCATGCCGGGAGGTAAAGGGATTATCCGGTGATCATGGACATGCTGCACAGAGGGAAGTATAAATACAGGGACCCAGACACTACATTTTTGACACGTTTGGGGATACTTGCACCCTTAATGTTTCATTCCCACATTTCACGCGGGTAAACGGACCTCCAACTGGATTCACGGCCCTCCCCAAGTCCAGCCTCCCAACCCGGAAACGATCCTGTCACTCCTTCCCTGGCCAAACTCCTCAATTCGCTTGGTCAGGGATGTGGCTTGCCTTGTTAGGGGTGGGGCCTAGCTCGTTACTAGGCGGTACCAAGGTCGTTCTACCTTCCTATTGGTGATCATCCCTTTTGGGCGGGACTTCTTTAAACCGGCGTTCTTGATTTGCTGTGTCCATGGTGGTCCGTGACCTGGAAGCTCTCCGGGCAACATGGCGGCGCCCAGCGTCAAGAGGCAGCTGACTGGGATTCCGCGGCCACCCGTGTGAGTAGGTAGGTCGCGCGTAGGGAGGCGAGCACAAACTGCAGGGCCCGGGGGAGGCCCATTCAGGACCGGCAGCGCGGAAGGGCGGGCCCAGAGGGACCCGGCTGCAGAGCCAGGGCACCATGACCTTTTAGGGTGCGGGGCTGGGACGTGCGGGGAAAGGCCTCCCTCTGTGCACCCGCCTCTTCCTGTCCTTAATGGCCCATTTTGCGGATGAGATAGCTGAGGCTCAGAGTAGTTAAGGCCCCCTCCGGAGGTCACGCCTCAGGTCGGCAGCTAGGCTGGTATTCAAACCCGCATTTGCCCGTTTCTCCCAAGAAGCCCAGAATCCTGGCAGCCGGTCTCAAAGTTGCTGTAGGTACACCCGGCTATGGGATTCAGATTTATGGATTATAGACGTTTTGTAGAAGTTTAGGTCTTCTTCGCATTCCACCGATACTTGTTAGGTACCTGTCATTTACCAGGCACTGTTCCGGGTGCTGAAGACACAGCAATGAGGACAGACAAAAATCCGTCATCTCCTGGGGGCGGGGGGAGGGGGCAGACATTGAACAAGTCAGAAAGAAAGAGAACAGGTGATTTTAGATGCTAGTAGGTGCTAAAAATGCATTTATCAGAGTGATGGAGGCTTTAGATAGGGAGTGGGGCAGCAGCGGATAGGGAAGCCTCTAATTTGAATATAAACCTGAATGACCAGAGACACCTGTGGACTGATGGGGGAAGAAATTTCCAAACAGAAGGAAAAGCAAGTGCAAAGGCTCTGCGACTATAATAAACTTAGCTTGTTAAAGATAGAGGTAGCTGGAGCTATCAGTGGTAAGGGTTGAGTTTGGAAGGGTAGACCCTGTCTGATTTTATCTTAAGTGTGATATATCATTAGCAATTTTAGGCAGAGAATGCTGGATATAGTTCACGTTTTAAAAAGCTTCCTTTGGCCCAAGTGGGGAGAACTGACTGGAGACAAGTAAGGAAAGAAGTGGGAGGATGGGAAAGAGGTCCCGGGGGTGTTGGCCTGCAGATGGAGAGAAATGGATGCATTTGGGATGGATTTGGAAGTAGTCATCAGGACTATATTGATTGAATAGGGGAATGAGGGACACAGTGGACTCAGCAGTGAATCCTAGGTTTGTGGTATGAATGACTAGGAATGATGGTGTCATTGGCTAGGATGGGGAGGAACAAGTGTAAGCAGGGATACCAGTTTGGAGTAAATTAAGTTTGATATAGCTGAGTATACACCAAAGTGCAATTGGGTATAGAGGCCGGTGCTCACAGCTGGCGATAAACATTTCGATTCATCTGCACATAGATCATCGTTTCTCAGACTTTAACACACATAGAAGAAACTTGGACTCTAGTTAAAATGCAGATTCTGATTCAGTAGGTCTGAGTTAGGGCTGAGATTTTGCATTTCTAATAAACTCCCAGATGATGATGCCAATGTAGCTGGTCCCTGGGACACACTTTGAGTAGTGAATGTTTCAATTAAGGTCTTAATCTTAGCTGTATATGAGAGTCACTGGCGTGTGCTAAAATGCTGGTGCCTGGGCCCTGCCCTGGATATTCTGATTTAATATATCGAGAGTATGACCTGGGCATGGCAATTTTTTAAAGTTCCCTAGATGACTCTAACATTAACTGCCCACAGGAATACAAGGAACAGAGGAACAAGTTGAATGACACCTCAGAGTAGTAAACAGACAAATTCAGAATGTAGTACTGTTTGTAGCCTTCTTACTTAAAGTGTGGTCTTTAAGTAAGATCAATAGCATTAGCATCACTCAGAAGTGTGTTAGATGTGCAAGAGTCTGGCTTCACGCCAGAGCTGCTAAATCAGAATTAGCATTTTAACAAGATCCCAGGTGATTCGTCCGCACATTCAAGTTTGCAAACATTGTAAACTTTAGAGAAGGAAGTGGGTCTTGCTGATTAGCTGAGAAACAGGCCTGGGTTCTAAGAAGAAAATCAAGATTGTCAGGAAGATGGCAGGACGGTCTCACCCGTGCCACATGCTACTGAGAACTCAAGCAAAATGAGGCCTGAGAAGTAATCACTAGCTATGGTAAGTTTAGAACACACAGGGACCTTTAATGGTGGTGTTAGTGGAGTGGTTAGTGCAGCAGCCAAGTTGGAGGGAGTAGAACACAGTATGTAGACACCTCTCAGGAAAAGCTTTGCTGTAAAGGGAGCAGAGATGTGGAGCAGAGGCTGAAGGGAGACTTCAGGTCAAGATGAGAGATGCTAGAGAAAGTTTAAATAGTGATCAGAATAATCTAAACATTTCCCAATTCATTTGATGAGGCCAGCATTACCCTGATACCAAACCAGACACTAAGAGAAAACTACAGATCAATATCTCTTACGAATGTGGACGTAAATATCCTCAACAAAATACTAGCAAACCAAATTTTAGCAACATATAAAAAAGGATTGTATACCATGATCAAGTGGAATTTATCCCAGAAATGCAAAGTTAGTTTAAAATCTGAAAATCAGTTAATATAATATACCATAATAATGGAATAAAGAACAAAACCACATGATTAATTCAATAGATGCAACAAAAAGCACTTGACAAAATCCAATACACTCAGTATGTAGGTATAGAAGGGAATTTCCTCAACCTCATAAAGGGCATCTATGAAAAACCATAGCTCACATCATATTTAATGATGCAAGACTGAATGCTTTCTCCCTATGATCAGGAACAAGACAAGGAAGTCGCTCTTGCCACTTCTATTCAATGTTGTACTAAAGGTTCCAGCCAGGGCACTTAGGCAAGAAAAAGAAATAAAAGTCATCCAGATTGGAAAGGAAGAAGTAAATCTATCTCTATTTGCAGATGACGTGATCTTACATATAGAAAATTCTAAGGAGTCAAATAAAAATCTCTTAGAGCTAATAAGTGAGTTCTACATAGTTGCAGTATACAAGTTCACCATGTAAAAATAAACTGTATTTCTATACACTAGCAATGAACAGTGCAGAAATAAAATTAAAAGAATCCCATATATAATAGCTTCGTAAGGATTGAAATACAAATAAATTTAACAAAAAGTTAAAAGACTCGCACACTGAAAACTATAAAACATTGAGAGAAATTAAAGATCTAAATAAATGGAGAGATATCCCATGTTCACGGATCAGAGGATAATTATTAAGATACCAATATTCCCCAAATGGATCTACAGAGTCAACACAATCCCTATCAGAATGCCTCTGGCTTTTTGCAGAAATTGCTGATTCTAAAATTTATATGTAATTTCAAGGGATCCAGAAAGCCAAAACAATCTTGTAAAAGAACAGAGTTGGGGGCGGCCAGGTTTGCTCAGTGGTTAGAGCGCAGTGCTCATACCACCAGGGTCGCTGGTTTGATTTCCACATGGGTCAGTGAGCTGCGCCCTCCACAACTAGACTGAAGAAAAAAAACAAAAAACATAACAGAAAAAGAACAGAGCTGGAGGACTTGTATACTTCCTGATTTTAAAACTTGCAAAACTACAATAATCAATACAGTGTAGTACTGGCCTACGGCTCAACGTACAGATCAATGGGATAGAACTGAGAGCGCAGCAATAAATCCTTACATTTATGGTCAACTGGTTTTCAGCAAGAGTGCTGAGAAATAACACGGGGAAAAGAATAGTTCCTTCAAGAGATAGTACTAGGACAACTGGATATCCACATGAGGGGAACTCTTGACTCACACCATACATAAAAATTCATTCAAAGTGGATCATAGGCCTAAATGTAAGAGCCAAAACTCATAGAAGAAAACAGGAGTAAATTTTCATGACCTTGTGCTCAGCAATGGTTTTTCAGATACAACATCAAAAGCAGAGCTATGAAAGAAAAACAGATAAATTGGACTTCATCAGAATTGTGCTGCAGTGATAACATCAAGTGCAAAGAGAACCCAAACAATAGGAGAAAATCATTTGTAAATCATAAGGATCTAGTATCTAGGATATATAAGGAACTCTTACAACTCAATAAAAAGAGAAGCCAATTTTAAAAATGGACAAAGGGTCTAAATAGACATTTCTCCAATGATGGTGCATAATGGCCACATAAGCACACGAAAAGATGCTTAACATCATTAATCATTAGGGAAATGCAAATCCAAGTCACAAGGAGATACTACTTCACACTCCTTAGGACGTCTGTAATAAAAACGACAGACAATAATAAGTATTGGCAAGGATGTGGAGAAATTGGAACCTTTATACATTGCTGGTGGGAATGTAAAATGGTGCAGCTGCCTTGGAAAACAGCTCCAGGAGCTCCTCAAAATGCTAAACATAGCGTTACCATATATCCATATATCCCAGCAATATGACTTACAAGTCTGTACCCAAGAAAGTGTAAATACATGTTCACACAAAAACTTCTACATGAGTGTTCATAGCAGCATTACTCATAATAGTAAAGAAGTGGGAACAACCCAAATGACTATCAGTTGATGGACGGAAAAATAAAACATTATATCCATACAATGGAATGTTTTTCGCAATTGAAAGGAATGAAGTCTGATACATTCTACAACAACGATAAACCTTGAAACATGCTTAGTGAAAGATGCTAGCCACAAAAGAACACATATCATACAATTCCATTTATATGAAATACCCAGAATAAGCAAATTTATAGAAATGGTAGATTACTGGCAGCCCAGGGTTGAGGATGAGGGGAAATGAGAATGACTGCTCCCACTCTGCAGCTAGGTTCTAAAATTAGATTACAGTGATGGTTGCACAACTCTCTGAATGTACTAAAAAAGAAAACGTTGAATTTCACAGTTTAAAAGGGTGAACTGTATGGTACGTGAATAAAGTTGTTAAAAAAAAAAAAAAAGAATGAATCAGACCATTGCTGGAGCAAATTCCTCTAGATACTGAAGGCTCTGGCCCAGCAGAACAGGGACTCTTGGTTGTAACAGTCATTTAAGCTCCATCTTATGGATGAGGAAACCAGTGGGCTGGTGAGTTAGCCATGCAGTCTGCAACATGGCCCCTGCCTAAGCAGGTGGGGTGCCAGGCTGATGCTGTCTCTTCTCTCTTGGCCAGGTGGTTGTCCAACAGAGAGAGGCATGAGCTGGGCCCAAGCCATCCTGCTGGCCCGGGGCCTGTCTCGGGGCTGGGGAGGCATCTGTGGTGCTGCCCTCACGGGAGCCCCCTTCTCTCAGGTAACCGCCAGCCAAGCAATCATCAGGGTGGAGGGAGGCAGGCAGGCAAGCCTGGGATCTGCTTCTAAGCCCTGCATAATCCACCCAGTGAAGCCAGCTCTGGCGGATCTGGGCTGGTCTATCTGCTCTAAGGGCCAATTGAATGTCTCTTATTCATTTTAAAAAGTGCCGGTGCCCACATGTCTGAGGGGTTTGAAGTTGAAACTAAGAATGTACTTGTATGAGATGAGTGGGTGGTGACTGTGGTAACTCCTATATCCACTTGTAAAGATGTGGGCAGAAAATTGAACTTCAACCCCTTACCCAGAGTGACCAGATGGCCCAAACCAATCATCCATCAGCCATAGATTGCAACAACAGCAATGATGGTGGTGGTAATAGCTCCCTTATGAGCCCTTCCGCTGTGCCAGGCCCTGTGCTGTGCATTTCATTTACATTGTCTCCTTTGTGGGCTCTCCCCTTCTTTTGGGTATTCGAGAGCATCCTTTCCGATTTTTGCCTTATGCACACACCACCGGTAGTATTAGTTGCCTACACTTTCACTTTAAATGAATGCCTTTTTATTTTTTATTTTTTGACATCACCCTACCTAAGCAGGACTTCAGGATGGCAGCAGAGCAGAAACTCTAATCCCAGCTCTGCCACTCTGCAGCTATGTGACCCCAGGCATCCTACTTTACACCTCTGTCTCAGTTTTTCATCTGTAAAATGGGTACAGTAAGTGCTCAGCAATGCCTGAAACAAGAATACTCAGTATATTAGTTCTTATTAGCTGTATATTTTTAAAGATGCCTTATGTATAACCATTCTAACTTAAACATTCAGTTTAAATTAAGAAATTTGTTAGTGTACCATCTAGACCAGGGGTTGGCACACTTTTTCATAAAGGGCCAGATAGTAAATATTTTTGCTTCACAAGCCACACGGTCTGTCACAACTATTGAACTCTGCTTCTGTAGCACAATGCAACCCTACACCAAACCAATGAATGAGCATGGCTATGTTCCAATAAAACTTTATTAACAAACAGGCAGCTAGCTGGATTTGCCCACAGGCAGTGGTTTGCCTACTTCTGTTCTGCTCTATCTGCTCCCAGTAGCATGCACTCCCCACTCTGGAAACAAGATTTCTCTTTAACCCAAAAGAGATGCCATCTTAACAGATGGGGAAACTGAGGCCTGAGCAATAAAGTGGGATGTGGGTGTCACCTGGCAGAGGACAGTCAAACTGAGACTCTTGCTGAGTCCAACTTTTTTTATCTAAGTTTTTGAAATTTATCTTTTGAAAAGGTACTGCAGTTAGTTACAGTGGGCAATATTCAAGTGGTTCAAAATTCAGAAAGTTCTGAGGCTACATCATGACAAGGCTCTGTCCTCCCATCTGGCCACCACTTAGCTCGTGGCCCACCTAGAAGCAAGAGATGTTACCCGCTTATTGTATTTCCTCCCAGTGATACTTCACAGAAGCAAAAAATACATGTACACACAGTCAGTTCTCATTATTCGCTGTAGTTATGGTCTATAAAGTTGCCACATATACTGAATTAGTGATTACTAAACCTTTGCTCCCAAGGGAAGTATGGGATGGGATTCCTGCGAGCTTCTGGTCACATGTTCCTCAAACAACCAATACATAACATTGTATGTGTGTTTCTGTTTAAAGACAACTTATTTAATATATTGTTGATTCATTAACATTGAACTCACAGCTGACAGCACTATAACTCATGCCTGAATGAAATGTATCTACTACGTGCATTTTACCGTAAGCAACAGAGCCTTCTTGCACACAGGAACACTAGGCAGCACTTCTGCATCTCACCGGGGGGGTATTTTCAACAGCAGAATCACCAACAAAAGATGTGACAGGCATGCACTAAATAAACATCTAAAAGGACAGTTGATAGGATGAGAGACCAGAAACAAGAAGGCAGAGCAACCTCAGCTGGGTTGGAGGGGCTCAACCACACATGTCTGTGAATGACCGGTAAAGTGCCATGAGAGTATTGATTTGGGGATTACAAATGAATTTTAGCAAGTAGGCAAATTTGCCAATATGGAATCCGCAAGTAATGAAGATCTACTGTATATAAGTTTGGGGTTTTTTTTATACATACAGGAACCTACTCCACAGTTTTACACTTGCTTTTTTCCATTTAACAATATAACTCAAAGCTCACGAGACCTCAGTGTGTCTTACAGCAGTAGGTGCTCCTGTCCAAGTTCATGGCCATATGCTTTATCATTTCCTTGCGGATGCATTCGGAGGCCATTTCCACTGACACAGCGGATGCACAAAGGTCACTTAGTGCAGGTGTATTCAGAGCTGTCAGATTTAAATACCAGATGCAGGATTGCTGTGAAAGAGGGTGTGTGTTTGTCCTCATAGTGGATATTACCAAATTGCCTCCGTGAAGGTTGTACCATTGTTTTCTTGTCTGTAATGGTGCCTGATCTTGGGTTTGTAACCACAGCACACTTTCTCAGAGGTCCTTAGGGATGCCCATTGGCACCTTTCCCAGGAAAGAGCCAGTCTGGCAGTCCCCTGGGGCACTGGGAGGTGCCAGATTCCAGCAGTGGTTCTCTGTCCCCAGCTGCCCCCCCAGAGCCCAAGGGGCCTCCACTGCAGCTCAGCCACCCACAACTCTGACTCATCCCTGGTCCCGCGCCCACCGGAGCCCCTGCGGAAACCTGCCAAGGCCCTGGCACCCCACGAGGAGCTGTTTAGGCAGGCGCCGGATGGGGCACGGGACAAGGCCAGCTTTGTGCGGGCCGTGCAGAACTTCGGGCAGCACAATGTGCACAAACGGGGCCACGTGGACTTCATCTACCTGGCGCTGCGCAAGATGCGGGAGTACGGCGTGGAGCGGGACCTGGCCGTCTACCACCTGCTGCTCGACGTCTTCCCCAAGGAGGTCTTCCGACCTCGCAGCGTCTTCCAGAAAATCTTCATCCACTACCCCCGGCAGCAGGAGTGTGGGATTGCTGTCCTGGAGCAGATGGAGAACCACGGTGAGGCCAGCAGGCTTGGGGCAGGGCAGTGGCTGTCTCCGCCTCCCGTGTCAGGGCCCCTCCATTGCTCCATGGCTCTGACTGCCTCCTCTCTTGTCTGGCCTGCTCCCCCGCCCCCTCTTTCTCAATCTCTCTTTCTGTCTTTTATATCTTTTCTCTCTCCCTCTGTCTTTTCCTTAAATTCTCTTGGATTCCCTCCTCCCTCTCTACCATCAATTCCCTGACTTCCATTCTCCCTGTCTCTTGTTCTTTACATCTGGCCCTCCCATGATTCTCTCTTGGTCCCGATCCCTTCCGCTGGTCTCTGTGTCCCGCGTCTTCCCTCTCTGCCCCCTCACTGAGGTTCTGCCACCATCCACCCTGCACAGGGCTGATGCCCAACAAGGAGACGGAGTTCCTGCTGATTCAGATATTTGGGCGCAAAAGCTATCCCATGCTCAAGATGGTGCGCATGCAGCTGTGGTTCTCCCGTTTCAAGAACATCAACCCCTTCCCGGTGCCTCGGGACCTGCCCCAGGACCCTGTGGACCTGGCCAGGTTGGGCCTGCGGCACATGGAGCCTGATCTCAGCGCCAGGGTCACCGTCTACCAGGTATGCACCCGTCCACACCCTTGGCCACCACCCTGGCCTGGGCCCCCATTCAGTCAGCCCAGCAGGCCATGATTCCAGGCTGAAGCCTCTGCTAGATTCCCATGGCTCTCACTCCTTATTGCAGCTTGACCCCTGACCTCTGCTCCTCCCTCTTACCCCACACACACTATAATCCAGGCATCTGCCTGCCTTTCTGTTCCTTGAGTGATCTGTGCCAGTTCCCTCTAAAGGCCTTTACACTTCGCGCCCACTGTTCCCTCAGCCAGAAACACTCTTCCCCAGGGACTTCACGTTCTTCTAGTCTCAGCACCATCATCCCTTCCTCAGGGCCCCCTTCCTGACCACTGCTTCCCTGTACTGAGCTTCATGGTTCATTTACTGCGACTGTTTCCCCTGTGTCACCCAAGGCCCAACATGGGATCTGACACAAAGATGACACTCAGCAGTTGTTTGTTGAATGACTGAATGAAATATTCCTTGTCTCCCATGTCCTGGGGGCCCACTCATGCCAGGCCACAGGGGATCCAAAGAAAGCCCCTCACAGCACTTGTCTGGTCATGGAGGCTGACACTGGATGACAGACAGTTTCCCTCAGAGGCACTGGTTCTGAGATGGAGAAGCCTGGAGGCTGTGGTAGCCCAGAAGGGGCAGGGAGCAGGGAGGGCTTTCTGGAAGAGGTGAAGGTAAACGGCTCAGGCAGGACAGGAGCGGCGAGGAGTGTATTCCAGGGAGGGAGCAGCCATGTGCCAGGACTTGGAGGGTTAAAGGAGATGCTGAAAGAGCTTCCTTTGGTGCAGGAGGTCGGGGTGGGGGAGAAGAGGCATGGAGGACGATGGTTTTTGAATCTGTTGGTGAGGAGAGCCAAGGGGAGGGATGGGGTGGAAGTCAACTTTCTGGAAGGAGCTGCCATTTTGAAAGTGCTGGCTAGTGGCTGTGTGGGTCGTGATGGATGGTGGGGGGGAGGGCAGAGGAACTAGGATAGTGCTGTCCAAGTGAGAGAGGACAGAGACTTGGCTTTGAGTGTAGCAACATGTTGCAGGGTAGTTTTTAACACATTTCTTCATTTTTTTTAAAGTAATGCATTAAAAAGCCAAACAGTACATAAGAACAAACAGTGAAGAGTTCTCTCCTCTCCTGCCCCTTCAGCCCTGTCTCCTCCAGAGGTAATCACTTATGTGTCCCTTCCAGAAAGATCCTAGGCATTTGCAAGCAGATACTTTTTTTTTTTTTCACACATACATCCTTTGTGTTTAAATAGTCTTATTTTTCCCCACCTCATGAAAAATACAGAAAGGTTGAAAGCATGGTAAAATGATCACTAACACTACCTAGTTTTAGAAGGGAAACAATCCATCAAGAGCGAGTTGTTCCTGTAGACTGTGGCACCTCAATCAAGATGGGTGAAAAGAACAAGTGAAAGAGTGAAGTATGTCACCCTTTATACCTTATTTGTTAATGTAGGTATAGTCAGCTACCATCAGTGTGAGAAGGGAGGGGAAATAAAAGTACATATATCTATTTGCCTATTTTCACAAAAATAAACAGTGCAAAGATAAGTCAGAAATATATAGAGGGGCTGGCTGGTTAGCTCAGTTTGGGGTGGCCGGTTAGCTCAGTTGGTTAGAGCATGGTGCTGATAACACCAAGGTTGCCGGTTCGATCCCCACATGGGCCACTGTGAGCTGTGCCCTCCTTAAAAAAAAAAAAGAAAAGAAATATGTAGAAATCATCATCTCTAGGCAGGCAGAAATCGTCATCTCTATGCAGAAATGGGGTAGAGAGAATAGGAAAGGAAGAGAGACATGGTTTTATTTAATACAAGTTGGCTTTTAAACTATGTAAATGTTTAGTGTATTAAATAAAAAGAGGAAAACACCACCAAAATTAAAAACAAATAAATGGAAGTGGCTAAATATCTAATTGATAGCATAACCAATGAGAAAAAAACTCTTCTGAGTCACTGTCATTTGACTGCCCATCCTTAGTGGCTAAAGAAACAAGATCTGCAGAGAAATCCTGAATTTAACTCCACAATATTATGGTTAGTAGTAATATCAAAACTATTGATGTATATTGATGCATAAGTCCAATCAATAAGTGCATGTATTACTGCTGATAGGAACCAAGGTTTTTAACATGAGATATAATTATATAATCAAATGTTTAAAAAACTCCATAGTGTTAAATTTGAAATGAAAAATCAGTATAAATATATTGTCCAGTAAAAGGGCCCCGAAGCAAAACATACTTTTTCCACCCCAAAAAATATACTTTAAAAAGTGTTTCTCCGATGGCAGAACATCACATACGTTCTGTACCACGCCTTTTGCTGATTTCAACAATACAATTGGACATCCATTCTATGTCTGTATCCATTGATCCACCTCAGTTCTTTTTAACTTGAAATGGATGATGTGTGTGCCAACAGTAGTCTACTCACAGATGTATTGTCCACAGCTTATGTACAGTTCTTAAAAAATTAAATTTCACTTTTTTTTAGTCATATTCAGAGTGTAAAACTAAGAAGATGCAAAAGGTTATTCCTTCCCTCCCTGTCCTCTACAGAGGCAAACAGAGACTTGCTTCTTATGTCTCTTATGGAATATTCTGTGCATGTGGAATTATTTTTCTTCTCTAAATTTTACAAGCACTGAGCACTTACTATGTGCCAGGCACTATTCTCAGCATCTTTACAACTATCTCAAGTAAGTGCTGTTATTATCCCCATTTGAATTGCAGAAACTGATGCACAGGTACAGTGACTTGGCCAAGGTCACACAGCCTGTGGCAGAGCCCAGATTTTAACGCAGGTGGGTGGGCACCAACGTTCCCACTGTGTGAACATCTTAAATGTTGGTGGCTATTATGCTGAATTGGACAGAAGCAGGGAGAGGGAGGGCTTGAGTGATGTGTATGAGGCCCAGTAGAAGGGCCCAAAATGCACTGGAACCCCCCCCTTCCAACTTCTCTCTCCCCTGCTCCTCTATAGGGGCTGGGGGCTGCAAGCTTCCACCCCTACTCTTCCTTGCAGATGCCTTCATCGAAAGACTCCATAGGTACAGCGGATCCCACCGAGCCACACATCGTAGGTAAGGCCCTGCGCATGGAGCAGCTAGTTTCTCACAGGGACTGCTGGGTGGACTCACAAGAGCTTCAGACTGAGCCCCTTAGCCAGGGCCCCTTGGGCATGCATTTCTCCACACCAGGAATCCAGAGTCCCGATCAGCAGGCTGCCCTGGCCCGCCACAACCCAGCCCGGCCTATCTTCGTCGAGGGCCCTTTCTCCCTGTGGCTCCGCAACAAATGTGTTTATTACCACATCCTCAGAGCTGATTTGCTGCCCCCTGAGGAGAGGGTGAGGTCCCAAAGCATGAGTGGGGGCTGAGGGGGTGGGCTGGCACTGCCTTGAGAGCTGGTGAGGGCTCAGATTCTGGATGGTGGGGGGTGGGGGGGGTGGCAGTTCCAGGTGGTGGTTGAGGGGAAGACTGTAGGTGGCTGCAAGGTCCTAGGCCTCTCACCCTGCCTCCACGCCCATCCCCCCGTAGGAAGTGGAGGAGATTCCAGAGGAATGGAACCTCTACTACCCGATGCAGCTTGACTTGGACTATGGGAGGAGCGGCTGGGATGACTATCAGTTTGATATTAATGAAGGTAAAAATTGGGATGAGCAGGACTCCAAACAACACACTGGATGAGGTGCAGCCTCTGGGGTTGGAGGGTGGGATCCAGGCTGAGACCCAGCCCATTTATCACACACATACCCAGCAGATGCCCAAGTACACACACACACACACACACACACACACACACACACACACACACATCCCCACCCCCTAGGGGCTCCAGGCCTGTCAGCCCTCAGTCATGGAGCACTTCTGTGCTGGCTGCCAAGCTTGACCAGGATAGGGCTAGTGGGGAAACAGGTAAGTTATATTCTTGGTGTCTCAGGGGAGGAGCACACCACCTAGTCTCAGGTGGGGAGTGGGGAGGACTTTCTGGTGGAGTCTTCAAGAACCAGGAGGCATCACAGGTGAAACATGGGATGGGCAGTCTAGGTAGAGTGCGTATCTTGTGCAAAGGCTTGGACACAAGAAAGCCGAAAGGGAACCTAAAGCACCTGCCTTTGGCCTGGAAGGTGTGTGAGCATGACTGTGTGTGTGTGTGTGGGGGGGGGGGGGGAGTGCTTCCGTCTCCACTGCGTAAACTCTGAGGGCCTGTCTCTACCAACAGTGGAGGAAGGCCCTATCTTTGCCATGTGCATGGCGGGTGCCCATGACCAGGCCACACTGGCCAAGTGGATCCAGGGCCTGCAGGAGACCAACCCAGCCCTGGCCCAGATCCCAGTGGTCTTCCGCTTGGCAGCATCCAGCGGGGAGCTCCTGGCGTCCTCAGGACTAGAAGAGCCATCACCACCACCACCCGAGGAACAGGAAGAAGAGGAAGATGATCCACAGCGACAGCAGCGAGGCCAGAGCTGAGCCTGAGCCGGCACAAGGGCACAGGCTTGGACTGCTGTGAAAGCATGACCTTTGAATGTACAGCAAATAAAAGTTTTCCGGCTTTGGGCTGCCTTCCATTCCCTCTCTGGCATTGTGGCATCCCTGCCCCATTAATGCCTGGAGGCACGGCTTTCCAAGGGCCCTCCAGCATCCAGGACTGACAGGTCAGACCCAGGCCTTCCCTCTGCTTTCACCTGACAGCTCCCACCCTTACCTTGTCATCTCCAACATGCACTCAAAGGCACGAAAGGAGAAGCCCCCACCCACCAAGGTCTACAGATTCATCTGCCTCTTTCTTCCTGGGGCTGCCCTCAAACCTTCAGCCCCTCCTCCATCTCTACTAAGTTAGAAAGTTTAACAGAAAAGGAGTAAGAAATGGGCTGTTGCACGTGCGGGTTGCGCGCATGCGCACTTTTCGTGCTCGGTCTCCTTTTGGCGCCGCGAGGCAGTGAGTCCATGAGAAATTTCCCGGCGGCGCTGAAGATGCGCGCCACTTCCGGTCGGGCTCCTAACAACGGGGGAGGCTGGTAACCAGGGAGGGGGGGATGGCGGAGCGGGCGCCTGAGGCAGAGGCGGAGGCTGAGGCGGGAGCAGGCGGGGAGGCGGCGGCCGAGGAGGGCGCGGCGGGCCGCAAGGCGCGGGGCCGGCCGCGGCTCACAGAGTCGGACCGGGCCCGACGGCGGCTCGAGTCCCGGAAGAAGTACGACGTGCGGCGCGTGTACCTGGGCGAGGCGCACGGGCCCTGGGTGGACCTGCGGCGCCGCAGCGGCTGGAGCGACGCCAAGCTCGCTGCCTACCTCATCTCGCTGGAGCGCGGCCAGCGGAGCGGTCGCCACGGGTGAGGGGGCCCGGCCCGAGGGAGGGAGGGAGCGAGGGAGGAGACGCCCCCATCCCCCGCTGAGTGTGGCCCCGCCCCTCCGTCCAGGGCCCGCCCCTAGCACCTCTGAGCCCCGCCCAGCAGCCCCAGTGCTGGCCTGGGTCTCCCTCCGACTGTCGGTCCCAGAACGCGCCTGGCTCTCGGCCCCGCCTCCCGTCTCTCCGACCGCCCAATCCTAGGATGCGCCCAGCCTCGACCTGCCTCCTGGGCGTTTGGCCCCGCCCGCTAGAGCTCTGACTGACCAATCCTGGTACGGGCCCCACCTGCGAGCGTTCTAACTGCCCAGTCCCTGGAGGGGTGGCCCCGCCTTCTGAGTCCTCCGTGGTCGGACGCTCCTGCTGACCGGTGGGATCTCACAAGCCTCATCCTCTAAAACTCCCATAGTGAAGCCTGAGACTCTGACTGTACACCCTGGACCACCCAGCCCTGCCCCTCATGAGGTTCCAGTTCCACAGCTTGGACTGTGTGTCGCCCCATTCCCAAAACCCTAGACCCACATACGCTGAGAACCCCTCACAATCCAGATCTCATTCCCCTAAACCGCTTAGCTTCTGTGGAGCACCTCAGCCCAGGGAGACTCAGGTGAAGAGAAAACCCAGAGTTAGCTGCACAGGTGGAGGGCAGGGAGAGGCCTTTGCAGATTCTGTCTTGAGAATGAGCAGTGTTGGTGGAATTTTTCGCTTCCGGGGCCTTATAGGTTGATGGGATGATTAAATGAGTTAAAATACAGCAAAGGGATTACAGCAGTGCTGGCACATAGTGAGCACTCCACGTATTAGCTGTTAGGATGATGTTTCTTCTCCATCACAAGCAGTGCTGCAACAAAAGCCTTCTGCCCTGGTTTTATTTGCACACGTTTTCTCGTTTCTCCCGGGAGAGATTCTGAGGGTCAGGAATCAACCAGATCCTGCCTAATTGTACCCACCCACTCCTCAGGGTGGCAGGCTGGGTTATATGCCCAAGAGCATGGCAGGAAATGCTGGATGCTTCAAAAACCTCACGCTAGTGTCCAACTATTGGATTTCTGGGTGAGTTGCAGACCCCGTATTTACTTATTTATTTATTTAGTTAGTTAGTTAGTTAGTTATTCTGCAAAGCTTCTGGGGAGACTTGATTTGCAGCTGGAGAACTACCGGCCAGAGGGATCCCCTGGAGGTCCCTAAACTGCAAGTGGTATTTGCTGAAACTTGGTTTGGCTGAGCTGGAGCTGTGTGGGCCTGCAGAACTGGGGCAGAGGCACTGAGACAACCCAGTCAGTGAGTGGCAAAAACCTGGCCCTGGGGCCCATGGATAGTCAGGAAAATATACCAATCTGGGCGAGGAGTACCCTGTGGGGAACAAACATGACCAGAGGTAGGGAATCAGTTATTTCAATTGTTCAATTATTTATAACCTGTCTTATACATGGAAGGATTTCAGTTCAAGGGCTGTAGAATGTGGACAAGAAGGTAGAAGTGAAAAGAAACTAAGGACACAGTGAGGCCAGAATCAGTGCTTTTGGATTGAGGCTTAAGGCACAGGGAACATGACAAGGGCAGCTTTGTGCCATGGTGAGGTAAAACCAGAAGAGTTCAAGAGACATGAAGTGGGAATGGCGAATAGGCCCTGAATTTGCCTTGGCGCTTTCTAGCAGCCAGTGGGAAAAGGGAAACAATGGTCCACAGTGGAATTTCCAATGTTTCTTCATTCATTCGTTTAAGGAACATTTATTGAGCACCGACTATGTGCCAGACACACGTATAGGTGCTGAGGATACAGCAATGAACAAAAAGATCACTGCCTCATGGAGCTGACATTTTAATGGGCAGAGGGCATGCAAAGGCTTGTCTGCTGCAGACAAGAAACATAATAAATAAATGATGTAGTATATGAAAGATTGATAAGGGCTGTGGAAAAAATAAAAGTGAAATAATGAAACAGGAATCAGGAGTGTGAGCTGGAGGTTTAAATAGGGTATCGGGGGCCACCTTGAGAAGACAGCATTTGAGTAAAGACCTGAAGGAAGGAGGCCAGGGAGAGCCATACAGATATCCAGAGGAAGAGTGTTAGAGGAAGGAGGAATAGCAAGTGCAAAGGCCCAGAAGCAGAACCCTGCCTGGTGACCTGATGTGTACATGGGCCAGCAAGGGGAACATGTCGCTGGAGCACAATTAGTGAGGGAGAAGAGTGGGAGAAGATGAGGGCAGGGAGGTGATGGGGCCTTGTGGGCTACAGGGAGGACCCTGGTTCTTCCTCCCAGTGAAGTGGGAGCTCTAGTGGGGTTCTTTTTGCCTTCCTTGAGTGCAGAGTTTTGAGTGTCGCTCAGAAATGCAGAGAAGTCACCTGTCTGGCTTAGATGTTAAAAGAAGCGCTCTCCAGGGTGTGTGTAGCAGGAGGAATGGGTGGGGTATAAGTTGAAAGAAGGTTGAAGGTTAGCCCAGAGTTGACAGTTATTAAAGCTAGTGATGGGTTCAAGGAGGTTCACTCTTCTGTCTAGCTTTGTGTGTGTGTTTGTCTTTTCACATTTTAAACTCTTAAGAAAATCGAAAGAATCATCCTGACTCCTATGTTGACACTGTGGGAGGGGAGGACAGGAGCTGGGAGACCAGGAAGGATGTGACTGCACTGGTCCAGGAGAGCCGTGGTGGGGCTCGACTGGGGCAGGGCCATGGGAAGTGGAGAAAAGTGGTTGAATGTGAGGGAAGGAGAGATGCCTCAGGTTTGGGCCTGAGCACCTGGAAAGTTACAGTTGCTGTTAATTGAGAAGGGCCAGCTTGGGATTCAGAATGATAGTTTGCATGTGAGACTCCTACATGGGGTGTCAAGGAGGAGGTTGGAGTGCTGTTGTGGGGAGAGGGCCAGGCAGGAGCTGAATGTGGCAGTCACCAGGGTGGTGATGGTATGGTGATGGAGCTTGCCAAGGGGATGCGTGGGAACAGAGCGCACAGATGTGAGCCCATTGCCATTCTCCATGCTCTAAGAAGTCAGAAGTGAGGGAGAAGCAGCAGCGTGGGAGGCCGGCAGAGGACCAGGCAGGGCAATGTCCTGGAGGCCAAGGAAAGGATCTATGGGTCAAATACTGCCGAGCTAAATGAGACAGCCATCCCTGGTGATCGTAACCGGGCAGTTTGAGGCAGGTGCAGAAAAATCCTGACTAGAGGGGCTCCAGGGAGATGAAGACACAGACATCGAGACTGCTAGTGTAGACAACTCAGGCAGAGAATGGCAAATGAATGGTGCGAAAGTTGGCAGGGAAGGGGCTCAAGGTCATTTTAATCCAAGATGTTAGAAGTGCCAGCGTGTTTGGATGCTGGTGGGAATGTCAAGTCAAGAGTGAAAGCAAAGCGCAGAGGGGAGCAAAGGACAGTTGCTGGCCACCATTTGGGGCTGGACACTGAAAGGAAAGCACCACCACGCCCTAGAGAAGCCCCAACAACAACTGTTGTCCTCAAATGCAGGTGACAACTACAGGGAGTCACAGAGGTGGTAGAGCTTAGAGAAGCAGGCAGTGAGGGAAGGTAGTTTGGGTTGAAGGAGAAAGCACTGCATTAAGGTCAGAATGTGGCCTGATCCCATTTAATCCCTACAGCAGCTCTGTGTGGGAGTACTGCCGTTATACCCATTTCACAGATGAGAAAACTGAGGCTCAGAGGGGATGGGACCTGCTTGAGGCCACACAGGCATTCGATAGCAGAGATGAGACTTGAACTGGGATCTGACTGATGCCAAGCCTGTCCCCACCACAATGTGTTCCCAGCACCCCAGTCATGGGGAGGCCATGAGTGGGTGGAAGTGGCCGTGGGTGTTTAGACTTGGGTTTGCGGGAGGGTCTGCGCAGCCTGATCCCTTGGTGGGGATAGAGACTCCTGGGATGGGCGAGGGGGAGTGGATCCCCAGGCAGAGGTTAGGACTTGGGGCAAGAAGGACAAAAGAGATTGGGGCTCGGGGACTGAGAATTGTTATCGGGCTAGACAGGACAGAGAGGGTGGGCAATGGAGCTGAGAAGAGACCCTGGACTGGCTGTCAGTATATTTGTGCTGAGAGCATGGCCCCAGCCACAGCGAGGAGGTCAGTGTTCCAGGGTCTGGCTCTGATAACACTGATAATCATAATGATCATTGTCACCATTTGCAGAGTGAGTACTGATTGCCAGGGCTGCACCAAGCTCCTTACAATGTACATAACCTCACGAGGAAGGTGCTATTATGATCCCTTGCTGCAGATGGAGAAACTGAGATACAGGGAGGCATGGTCACTCACCCAGTGTCACGGAGCCTGCTGCTGCTGCAGCTAGAAACGGAAGAACAAGGAAGCAGCCAGAGTGAGGTGGGCAGACCCGGAAGCATGGTGGCAGGAAGACAGAGGGAGGCCCCTAGAGGGTCCAGAGATGGATCCAAAGTACCTGCCCTCAGTCTATGTAGAGCTGGTGCTGGGCCACAGCCAGGTGGCCCAAGTGGGGTTAGGAACCCACCTGATGACCACCTTGGGGTACGAGGCCATGAGGGCCCTGGCCGGGGCTTCCTAAGGGCATGGCTTACTGGGGCTTGCAATTGGGGTGTTGAGCCTCAGCCAGGGTGGGGAAGGCCCCAGAAGCAGGGGTTTGACTGGACCCGAGCTGGCTGCAAGAGCAGGACTGCTGGAGAGGGAGCACCTTGGGCTGGGGTCCTCGTGGAATAGGTAGTTAGGGTCGGAGAAATGCCAGCCTGACAATCTCTCCGGGCTCTTGGCCAGCCTGGGGGGCAAACTCTGCAGGACCCTGGATGGGGCAGCCCAGGTTCTATTGCTGTGTAACAAATGACCACAAACTTAGTGGCTTAAAACCATACAAATTATTATCTCACTGTGGGTCAGGAGTCTGGCACATTTTAGCTGAGTCCTCAGCTCAGGGTCTCACAAGGCCAAAATCAACATTATCAGCCAGCTGTGTCTTCATCTAGAGACAAGACTAGGTAAAGATCTGCTCCCAGACGCCCTCAAAGCATTGGCAGAATTCATGTGCTCGTGGTTGTAGGACTGAGGTCCCTGCAGTCTTCCTGTCTGTCGGTGGGACTGCTCTCTGCTCCTAGAGGCAGTTCATTCTAATGTCCTTGCCACATGAACCCTTCATTCTCAGCCTCTGGTTTCTGACTTCAGCAGGACCCTTTTAAAGTCTCCCCTGATTAGGTCAGGCCCACCTCCATAAGCTCCCTTTTGATTAATTCAGTCACCAAGCCACGGGAGTGGTATTCTCTCATATTAACAGGCACGCCTCACTCATGGGGAGAGGCTTATACAGGACATGTACCCCAGAGGATGGAATTGTGGGGCCATCTTAGAATTCTGCATACCACACCAACTTTCCATACCACTTCTAATCTCTCCACTCCGTGGTTACGGGACCCTGGGCTGGAGGCCTCACCAACTGAGTGAGCCTCAGATTTTTACTCTGTGAGGTGGGTGATGATACTAGACCTCCCTCCAAGGGCTGGTGTCTGTGCAGGAGAGAGCCCAAGTGAAGGGCCACGAGAAATAGAACAGGCCCAGGAAAGAAGTTAACATGCTGCCCCAGAGCAGCATGAGCAGTAGCCAAAGTTGCTGTGGTTATCTCATCATCAGTCAGGCCCTGTGTCACTCCCCCCTGCCTCTCTCTGTTACAGGAAGCCTTGGGAGCAGGTCCCTAAAAAGCCAAAGAGGAAGAAAAGTAAGTAGGACTGCAGCCAAGGGGCGGGGCCGGGTGTTGGGAGTAACTGGCTTTGTTGTTTCTTCCCTCCGTCCTTCCTTCCCTCCCTCTTTCCCTCCCTCCCTCCCTCCTTCCCCCTTTGCTCCCTCATTCTCTCAGGGACCTCTTGTGGAGGGCCTGCATGTGGCAGGTGCTGTGCAGAATAGGACAGACCCAGCCCTGCGTTCATAGAGCCCACAGTCTCATGGGAAAGACAAGGAACCAGCTGAGCAGGGCTATGATGGGAGAAGATGGGGCACTGGGGTCCAGAGGAGGGCTCTGACCTAGCCCCAGGTGGGGCCAGGACCAAACCTGTGTTTTGCCCATCAGGTGCCCTCATCATCCCCATCTCACACATAAAGACCCCCAGGAAGGCCAAATCACTGCGCCAAGCTGCACAGCTGGAAAATGGTAGTACAAGACTGCAGACTCGGGTCCTCCAGTCTCCTAGTGGTCCGCTTAGCTCCTCCACTCTCCTTCCCGGTGTGTGGGAGTCAGCCAGGGGAAAGCCAGGCAGAGCAGAGGGAACAGCTTGTGCCAGGGCCTGAAGGACATATTGTGTGCCAGGCTCAAGGGGAGCCAGGCATGGGCAGTCAGAGCAGAGGCTGGAGCCCATCGCTCCTGACCCTGAGCCCTGGGGCTGTGGGTCTTGAGCCATGTCAAGTAGGGTGAGAGCCAGCAGTCTAGGGACAGCTGTTGTGGTAGTGAGCCGCATTCCTTCTCATAGTTCTCAGAGGCAGGAGCCGGGTAAGCTAAGTTTGTGACCCCCAAATCCCAAAGGGGTAGGGATGGAGATAAGGGGGCAAGTGCTACTGACGGTGTCCCCGTGGTTGTCACTGTGTTGGAGGCCTTGGGCAGCATCTCTAGGCCCAAGAACCTTTCCTGGGCCCCGTCCTCATCTCCCAGCCTGGAGGGGTGGGGGCACACCTTCCTCCCACTCGGTTGAGGGATCAGGATCATCACACATATTGCTTGGGCACTCGCAGTGTCCTCAGCCCCATTCTGTGCCCTGTGGATGTCTTCACTCCCTAACCTCCTCCCTAGCAGCCCTCGGAATGGGGACACCTGGCCAGAGGGGGCAACTGAGATTCAGAGAAGCCAAATCACTTGCCTGGAGCCACCCAACTAGGAAGTGGCAGAGCCACAATTTGAACCCCGGTGGTCTGACTTCACTGTCCCCATCCCCTCAACATAGGTGCTGGATATACAGGAGGAACAACACAGATAAGTGTCCCTGCCCTTGGGGAGCTGACATCTAGTGCTGGAGGCAGACAGGAAACGGAAACAGATAAGCATAGATGGTATCTAGGTGCTACCTAGAGAAAAAGGACAGAGTTAGGTCTGCTAGAGGGAAAGGGAGGGTGCGCTGACTGAAAAAGAGACCTGAGTGAAAGGAAGAGGACACAGCCAATGCAAAGGCCCTGAGGCAAGACCACACGTGGCGCAGTTGAACAGGGAGGAGGCCATGAGGCTGGAGTGGAGTGAACCAGGGGAAGGGTGGACAGGAGGTGACTGGGCAGAACATGCAGGGCCTTGTGAACTTCTGAGAGGACTGGCTTTCCACCCCCAGTGAGGTGGGAGCCAGTGAGGACCCTGAGCAGAGGAGCTGTGTGACTGGACTGAAATATTCACAGGCGCCCTCTGGTGGTTTTGGGGGGAATAGACTAGGGCACCAGGGTGGGAGCTGGAAAGGGTGGAGGAACTGATTATAACAATAAGAAACAGCTAACAATGATTGCGCACCTATATGTGTCACGCCCCACTGTTTATATGATTTAACTCATCTAGTGAGGACAGTCTCTGGCCAGTCTGTTATCTCAAGGGTGTGTCCCACCTCTCTGAGCCTCAGTTTCTTCACCTATAAACCAGGGACAGGCCTGGACAGTGCTCAAGTTTGTCTCAATCCCTAGGAGCCAGAAGGCCCAGGTAGTTCTGGGGGCCGTGCTGCCATGGGTGACCTAGCCGTGCCCCTCACACCCACCCCGGCCCTGTGTGCGCAGGGCGGCGACGCAATGTAAACTGCCTGAAGAACGTGGTTATCTGGTACGAAGATCACAAGCACCGCTGCCCGTACGAGCCGCACCTGGCCGAGCTGGACCCCACCTTTGGCCTGTACACCACAGCTGTGTGGCAGTGTGAAGCTGGTCACCGCTACTTCCAAGACCTGCACTCACCCCTGAAGCCGCTCAGCGACTCGGATCCTGACAGTGACAAAGGTGGGTCTGCAGAGCGAGGGCACACAGTGGCCTCCAGTGTCTGGAGGGCTACAGCCTCTCGAGGGGAGAGTCACCCTGGACTCCCTGCCCTCCTGGGTTTTGTAGCCTCAGGCTCCTGTCACAAACATCACAGCAACTAGATGGCACTGGTTCTAGCTCCGGGATAGAGCGCAGACTCATAGAGCTGGGCTGCAATCTTCTGAGTCCTTACAGAGCCTGAGAGGAGGTCCTGTTTTACGCAGGGACAGCTGAGGCACGGAGCAGTTTGACCATCTGTGCCCAAGGCCAGTCGTAGGCAGGGTTGGGGTTGGGGTCCCGGAAACCTGGCTCAGTGGCTGGAAGGAGGGAAGGGCTGCTGGGCCTCAGACTCACCAGTGTGGCTCTTCTCCCCTGGCCTCCTCCACTTCCTCTATTTTCTCTGGCCCTTTCTTGGCTTCAAGATCTGTCTCTCCCAATCTCATCTCTTTCCCTCTGTCCATCCTACTCTCCTTCTCCTTATTCTCCATTCTCTGCTCGCTCTCTCTCACTCATCTTTTTTGTGTTTCCTCTCTCTTCCTTTCTCTTCTGTGTCCTTCCTTTTCCCTGCCTCCCCCCTGTCTCTCCCCATCTCTCCTACATCTCACACCCTTTCTGTTTCTCGTTCTCTGTCCCCCCATCACCCCACAGTCCTGTCTCTCAGTGTCCCTACCCCTCTCCTGCCATCCCAGGTCACACGAATTGGCTGGCTGCCAGCTCAGGACTGGGAGGGACTCAGTTACAAAGGCCCAGTGGGACCTGGTGGAGGAGCAGAGGAGACATTGTGGGGGAGGGGCCGCCAGCCTGCTTCAGGGGCTTGGCATGAGCTGTGATGAGGATCGTGGGGCCCACTGCCAGGTGCCCTACCAGGGCTGAGGGTGGCATCAGTCACGGGGCTGAATGCTTACTGGCAGGCATCTTGGAGCAGGTGGCATCCCAGCTGGTGAGGGGAAGCTGTGGGTGAGAGGCTTTCTGGGTAGGCACCCTGGCCAATGACCATCTCGTTGTGTTGGTCAGGCCTCCAGCGTGCAGCCCGCCCCTCAGCCATCCTGTCCTGTGTTCCACTCCAGGCCCACCCCAAACCACTCTGAGTCCTCCCCATAGCCCTGTCATTAGCCCCACTGAGCAGTTCAGGAAATTAAGGCCTTGGGAGTAACATGACTGGCCCATCTATTGATGAGTCCAGCTGGGATGGATGTGACACCCAGAGGAGCCCCCTTGCACCCCAATCTAACTTTGACACTAGTGGCTGCTGGATCTGAGCTCTTCAGAATGATTGATTAGCCAGGTCTGCTGTGGGTGCTGGGGGTCGTTAGGGAGTGGCTGTGTCCCTGACCCAGCCCTGGTCTCTCAGCAGCACCCTTATTTATTCTGTGCTTGGGACAGCCCTGCCACCTCGCACTCAGGGAAAGGACCTCCTGCCTGGACTGGGGCAGGCTGGGGGTGCACAGCCATTTCAGTCATGAGTGTTGTTATCATCTTGAGAGAAGTATAGTGGCAGCCTTAACAGCTGGACACTGCAGTCAGGGACCCAGACGCACACCCAGCCATGCCCCCCAACTCACTAGGTGACTGCCCCCTCCATCAGGGTAGAGCTGGGGACAGGAAGGAGGGGCTGATCCCCTGCTGCCCAGTGGGGCCTGAGTGGGGCATTGGGATACTAACGATAGTGGGACACATTGATAGGGTGCTAACTCCTCAGCCCTTTACACATATTTACTCATCAAATACCCAAAGGTGGGTGCCAAGTTATCCCCAGGCCCAGAGAGATTATATAAGGCGCCCGTGTTCACACAGCTGGAGGAACAAGCACGAGAATCCCCACACACACACCGGTTGTCTGTCTCCAGAGCCCGCACTCTCCATGTGACCCTCTGGGGCTGTGTAACACGTGGTTCCCAGACAGTGTGCCCCAACTATGTCACGAGTGTGTAACTTTAGGGACAGTCATTCATTTTTCCTGTCCCCTGAGGACTTCAGCACCAAACACCTGGGTAAGATGTCAGCCCCCTTGGCCTTCCTCACATCCTTGGCCTGAGGGTCACTCACTTTTACAAACATGGGCTCACTGTGTACCATACAGCCTGTGGGCCCTGGGGACGGTGCGCAGGAAGCCCTTTGCAGTAGACAAGTAAAATACAGAGTGCACGAGAAGTATAGAGGGAGAAATAAGGGTGAGACAGGTGCTCAGAGGCCTCCCTTGAAAAAATACCATTGATGGAGGTGAGGGAGGGAGCCCACACAGGTGTCTGAGAGAAGAGGGTTCAGGCAGAGCAAATGTCAAGTGCAAAGGCCCTGAGGCTGAAGCTATCTAGTGTCCCTAGGCACGGGAGGGAGGCCAGTGGGGCTGGAGAGAAGGGGCAGGCTGTGTGGCTGCAGTGAGAGCTTGGGCTGCTATGCCAAGTGAATTGGGAAGGGTCTTACCTCAGTAAGACCAGCTACTAAAACAGACACACCCCTGACCCACAAGTTTGCCTTCTATCCCAAGACTCGGGTTTTTTCTGTTATGGGGCTCCAGCCTCCTCTGAGTCCTGGCTGGCTTTGGGGGACAGAGGTAGAAGCTCCTGGCTGGGAGCTCACTCTGACTCACATTCCATTGGGACTCAGCTGTGTGGCTACACCTATCTACAAGGGATGCTGGGAAACATAGTCTACCTGGGTGTCAGGAGAAACAGACTCAGGTTTAGTGAGCAGCTGGCCTGTCTCCTTCACAGAAATTGATGAGCGGGTTCTCAGCTGAAGAGGGACATGACCTAAGCAGGTGTTCCTAGGCTCCCTGGGCACTGTGGGGAGGACAGACTGGGGAGGCGGGGTCGAAGTAGGAGCCAGGGGACCAGGTAGAAGGGACTGCACGGTCCTGGCAGGCAGATGATGGGGCTATGACCAGGGTGCACAGGGGAGGTGGGAGAAGCTGTCAGCCTATGGATGTATTTTGGATGCAGCACCAACAGGTTTTTCTGACAGATTGGAAGTGGGTGTGAGAGAAAGGGAGAAGTCAAGCATAGCCCTGGGACTTGGCCTGAGCAACTAGAGGACAGAGCTGCCATCTACTGTGACAGGGACATCCGTGAATGCTGCGGGCTTTTTCTGAGAGCACATTCAGAGCCCAGAGTTGCTGAGTGTGAGATGCCTGTGAGACCCCATGGTGGGGTGGGGACAGCAGAGGAGGCAGTGGCACGTAAGAGTCTGCAGCTCCACAGGACGTCCAGGTCCAGGCAGAAGCTATCCACATGGAGGAGCCAGGGTGGTGGCAGCATCATAAAAATAGGTATTTGGTCTTTGCTCCCGGTTCCTGGCACAGAACTCATAAAACCCTAGGAATTCCATGAGTGATAGAAATGTTTTTTGTTATCATAATGAGTCCCTTTCATAAGGAGCCCCTTTGGAACATACCTGGGTCTATACTAATGAGGTGACTCAGGGAGGGGCCCCAAGGTAGTTTCAGGAGGGGGGCTGGTCACCACAAAGACCAAACACTTGATTAGAGGGTGGAGATCTCTCAGCCCTACCCCAATCCCCAGGGAGTAGACAGGGGCTGGAGACTGGGGCATAAAAACTCTTGAACAGCGAGGTTCAGAGAACTTCCAGGTTGGTGAACACGTGGAGGTGCTGGGAGGGCGGCACACCTGGAGAGGGCTTGGCAGCTCTCTGCCCCTGCCCCTGCCCCTTACACTATACTTCTCTTCCATCCGGCTGTTGATGAGTTACGTCCTTTATAATAAAACTGTAATCAGAAGTAGAGCATTTTCTTGAGTTCTGTTTGTTGTTCTAGCAAATTATCAAACCTAAGCAGGGGGTTGGTCCATGGGAACTCCCAGTCTAGGACCAGAAGTACAGGTGGCCCAGGACTTTCGGCTGGCATCAGAGGTGGGGTCAGTCTGGCAGGGTCTGACACCAACTCCAGGTGGAGAATGTGACAATTATATTGAAACCATGCTGGTGTCAGAACCAGGGCTGTATTTAAGACCATCACCCCGGCTGAGACCCTGGCGTGAGCAGAGCACTCAGGAGAGGCCCTGGTTAGAACCTTCCAGACCTGTAAGAGCAAAAGAGGAGACTGAGAAGGAGCCATCAGGGAGGGGCTAGGAAACCAGAGTGAGTCCAGAGGCCAAGGAAGGAGAGTGTCTTTGAGGAGCCAGGTCAACTGGGGAGGCTGAGGGGATGGAGACTGAGAAGTGACTGCTGTTTGTGGCAGTGAGGAGTCACAGCTTCCTGGTGAGGCCTCAGCAAACACCAGCTGCTGCTGCCACTATTGTAACTGTCCCCTTTCCTCTGTCACCACAGTAGACAATGGCCTGGTGGCCGGCAGCTCCGACTCGTCCAGCTCCAGCTCTGGCTCTGACTCTGAGGAGCCCCCTGAAAGTCAGCCAGCCAAGGTGACAGTGGCAACAGCGGCAGTTACCCCCACTAGCCCAGCGGGCAGCAGTGGGCTCATCACACAAGAGGGCGTGCACATCCCCTTTGATGTCCACCACGTGGAAAGCCTGGCTGAGCAGGGCACCCCGCTGTGCCCCAACCCAGCAGGCAGTGGACCCGAAACCCTGGAGACGGTGGTGTGCGTGCCAGTGCCTGTGCAGGTGGGCCCGGGCCCTGGCACCCTCTTTGAGAACATGCCCCAGGAGGCACTGGGCGAGGTGGTGGCCAGCTGTCCCATGCCAGGCATGGTGCCCGGCTCCCAGGTGATCATCATCGCAGGCCCCGGTTATGATGCCCTCACGGCCGAGGGCATCCACCTCAACGTGGCAGCAGGCAGCGGTACCCCCAGTGGGGGCCTGGGCGACGAGGTGCCCTGCTCCATGATGGAGGGTGTGGCAGCCTATACCCAGACGGAGCCTGAGGGGAGCCAGCCCATCACCATGGACCCCGCCGCAATAGCAGGCATCGAGACCAAGAAAGGTGTGGGGGGCGATGCTAGTCTGGGAGGACTGGGAGGGCCGTGGGAGGGGGAGGGCAAGGAGTGGCCCCACAGAGGGCTCCTCAACAGCCTCAGTCCCTGTGGACACCCACCTTGTGTCCACCCCGTAGAGAAGGAGGACCTGTACATGCTCAAGAAGGAGGAGAAGGAACAGCCAGTGGCCCCAGAGCTGGCAGAGCTGGCAGCAACAGTTCCTGCGAGTACAGAGCCTGAGGCAGAAGCAGACGGGGAGGAGCTGGACGGCAGTGACATGTCAGCCATCATCTATGAGATCCCCAAGGAGCCTGAGAAGTGGGTGTCAGGTGGGAGGGGGTGGAGACGAGGACAGCTGGCTGGGTGTGGGAGCCCTGACGCCATGAGCCCCTTCCCCTCCAGGAGGCGGCGTAGCAAGCGGTCACGGGTGATGGATGCCGATGGCCTACTCGAGATGTTTCACTGTCCCTACGAGGGCTGCAGCCAGGTGTATGTGGCCCTCAGTAGTTTCCAGGTGAGGCTACCACCCGAATGGCTGGGCAGGGCCTGCTTCTGTGTCCAGCTGCCTGTAGGCTGGGGTGTGGGCAGTGTGGCTCGTGGAGGGCCCCAGCAGGCGCCACAGGCCTGCCTCCCGCATGCCCATTCTCCCCAGCTGATCTCAGCAGCTTCCCACAGACCCTGCCTCAGCCACAGAGCACGAGGCGTCACCTCGCCACCTTCCCTTCCCACTCTCCAGGGCACCCACCCAACAGCCTCTCTGCACACCCCAAGTGGTTGCCTGGTCCTGGCCTGGTGGCTCCCCACACACTTCTGCTCTTCCAGCTGCCCAAACTTCTGCCTCTGCCCAGGCCACCCTCTCAACTCAGGACGCCCCTGAACCCACCAGGAAGCCCACCCCAGTCCCCCAGGACTGGTAGGGCCTGTGAACCCCAGGTCACTGCAGCACCAGGATGTACCTGTAGTTTGCCCTCTGGGCCTGGATGGGATGCCCCAAGGGCAGAGACAGGGTCATATCCCCACTCCAGGCACAGGAGGTGGCACCAGTAGACCCTTGTATTTGCTGAGTCATGTTTTTATTAAGCACATATTGAGCACCTGCCAGTGGCAGGCCTGGTGCTGGGCACTGGAGTTGTAGATGTGCTAGTGAGTTTAAAGAGTGAAAGGAGAGAGAAATGAGTGACTTGGGGAGTATCTATCTGCCCCAGGCCCCGGGGGCAACATACTACCATAGCAAAAAGCTCTCTGTGGGGCTGACAGCCCTGGAATCCAGTCCCAGCCCTGCCACTGCTCACCTGTGAGACACAGGCCAAACCACTGAACCTCTGGAGCCTCAGTTTCCCCATCCATACACAGGGCTAATGGCTGGGCCCCTTCACAGGGTTATGACAAGGTTGACTGATGTCCCTTCCCCTAGCCTGGCTGTAGCAGGTGCTCAGTAAAGCTGCTATTTGATCCCAATTTTGCCCTTGGTCCCCAGCTCCGAGCTGGGAGTCCATCCCAAGGGCAAAAGCACCCCTCTTCCCTCCTCCAGCGAGGTCAGCCCCAGCCTGCCTCCCAGCTGCCCTCACCTGTCCCCACAGCCCCACTCTTGCCTGTCTTGCCCCCAGAATCACGTCAACCTCGTGCATCGGAAAGGGAAGACCAAAGTGTGCCCCCACCCAGGCTGCGGCAAGAAGTTCTATTTATCCAACCACCTGCGGCGGCACATGATCATCCACTCAGGTCAGGCCCAGGGCCTCGGCCTCGGAGCCAAGGCCGGGGCAGGTGGGGTCAAACTCAGGCACAGGACTCAGAGCCTCCTCCCTGTCCTCCATGTGGGTTGGCATAAAATGATGGAAGTACAGTGATTAACCTGGTGCCCTCTGCTAAGCTGAAACTGTACAAGTCACAGTGACACTGACTTATAAGTCATGTGGAGCTGGGCAAGGGCTAACTGTTTCTTCTCCAACTTGGGGCCCCTTGACCTTCCTACTCCTGTAAGCAGGTCTCATGCGGGAGCAATTCCGGGGCTGCGGGAGGCCAGTGAACCACCCCGGATGGGCAGGATGGTGGAGTGAGGCTGGGGCAGGGCCTCTGTTTCTTCTGCTCCAAGTTCCTCCTTTGCCTCGATTGTGGGCTGTGGACACAGTGGCCAGTGCTGTGCCAGCATAAGGGCACAGCTTCAAATTTTTCCAGACCAGAACTTTGGGTTTTTATGTGAAGTCGCCTCAAAGTTCAAATATTGGGGTCAAATTCAGACCCATCTTGGCTTGACCATTTACACCCTGTGCCCCTCAGGACCCGAGTTCACATTCCAACTCTGCTCAGGGTATTCTTGGGCAGCCTCCCCACGTCTCAGGAGGGGCTGTGAGCTTCCCTTCTTGTTAGCCCCTCTTTGTTAGAGTCGGTATTCAAGCCCGAAAGATGTGGGGTTTGGTCCATCTGCACCCTGTCTGGTCTCTGCAGCGCAGCAGAGACACCCGACAGCCCCCTCTCCAAGGGTGGAGCCCTCAGCCTCGCGTTTTCCCCAGGTGTCCGTGAATTCACCTGTGAGACCTGTGGCAAATCCTTCAAGAGGAAGAACCACCTGGAGGTACACCGGCGCACGCACACCGGCGAGACGCCGCTGCAGTGAGTGACGGGCGTCTGCGAGGGAGCTGGGAGGGAGGGGATCCTGGCCTGGACCCCTACCAAACAGGTCTTACTGGCGGGCTCCACTCCTCGAGTTGCCATGCCCAGTTCCACTTGCGCTAGGGTCCCAGGTGGTGCCACCCCTTTCTGGGACCGGCCCCGCCCCTGTTGTTGAGCTCCGGCCCCGCCCTCTCTGACCCCGCCCTGGTGCCGCCCATCAACTCCCTGCAGGTGCGAGATCTGCGGCTACCAGTGCCGACAGCGCGCGTCGCTCAACTGGCACATGAAGAAGCACATGGCCGAGGTGCAGTACAACTTCACGTGCGAGCGCTGTGGGAAGCGTTTCGAGAAGCTGGACAGCGTCAAGTTCCACACTCTCAAAAGCCACCCAGACCACAAGCCCGCCTGACCCACCCGACCACTGACCGTCCCTATTTATTCGTCCGCTCACTCGGACGCTACACCCGGGCCTATTGGGCCCAGACAGCTGCGAGGGCTGCTCGGACCGCAGGCCGGAAGGAGGCGCCCCTACCCCGCCCCGGGGCTGGTCCCACCCACCCCACCCCGCCTTGTCTCCGGAGCTGGCACCTGGGGCTGCACTACTGGAACTGTTTCAAGAGAACAGAGTGAGATTAAAGAGCAAGAAAGGAGATGATGACCTTTCCCGAGGCCTGGATGATTTTGAGTTGAGTGGGCCCCTCTCTAATGCTTTCCTGAACAAGGCCTGGGACTGGGGAGGAAGGGGATGCCCCTGCACACCAGACGGGGCCCTTTCCTGTCAGCCTCGGCAGTGCCTGGGCAACCCTGAACATTCGCTTCTCTCACACGGTCAAGGCTGTGTGGTTGGGGGCCCAGAGAGGCCACTAGACATCTCCCAGGACTCAGTACTGACGCTTGGTTCTAAAATCTCTCATAGGTCACTCATTCCCCACCCTAGAGCTCAGGGGCCCGTTGGGGAGACGTTCAGTACAGAAAATAGAGTAGTATATTTCCGAGGATGCTGTTTAGGTCGATGGTCAGGGAGGGCCTCTCTGAGGAGGTGGCAACTGAGCATGGACCAGAATAACAGAGAGATTCCATCCCTGAAGAAAGCTGGGGGAGGCAAATCCCAGGTCGAAGGAACAGCTAGTGCCAAAGCACCAGAGTAGAATGGGCTCGGCGTGTCCCTGGAAAAGGAAGTCGCGGGGGTAGGGGTGGCTGCCTTGGCCCCATTTCCCAGAGGAGGATGCTGAGGCTGCCGCCTCCTCAACCTGCAAGCAGCCGGGGAGTGAGACCAGGCCGCGCGCCGCCAGGTGGCGCGCAAGCCGCTTGGGCCCAGATGGCTGCAGCCACGTGACCGCGAGGACCGCATCCGCGAGCCCGGGCACGTGCCCTAGGGAGCCCTGAGGCGCCCTGTGCGGATTGGCCTCGCCGGCTCCTCACCAGCTCTTGGGGCGGGGCTGCAGCTAAAGTCTTACTTTATGCTTCGGACCAGGGGGCTACCCTAGCCAGGGACAGAAGTATCGGGAAGAATGAGCGAGTCCGGCCGCTGGGGCCGCCTCCCGCCAGTCGCCCCCTTTCCCACCATGCTCAGTCCCCTTCACTATCCCGCATAACCGTAGTCAGCAGTTTCCATGGGAACCGCAGTCGGGTCTGCGCGCCCAGGAGTAGCCCCACTTCCGGCATAGGCACAGCTTCTGATCCGACAGGAGCCGGGAGGATCACGGGATGGGGAAACAAGCCATCGCTCGAGGTCCCCAGGGTTGACAACCACGTTGCCCCAGCAAACCATAGAGGGGCCACCTGGGGACTCGCTTCGCCACCGCCCAGACTGTGCGGGCCACTATGATTGGCCTGCCCTCTCCATAAGCGTGGCCGCGGTCTCTGCTACGCGCGTTCTCATTGGCTCAAATTCGAGGGCGTCCTCGCAATTCGTTCTCTCGAGGGATGCCCCTGATTGGTCAAATTAGGCCCTCCTCGCAGGGTTTGACGGCACTCTCGGACAGTATGGATCCTAAAAGGGCGTTCAGGGACGAGGATAGGGTGGGAACAGCGTCTCTCGGGTTTAGGGGGTCCTGGCTATCCCTAACGCAGCTCCCTCGATGGAGCCGTCAGGCCGCTGTCTATGGTGCTGAAGCCTCATTCGCAGGTGTCCCGCCAACCGCCTGATGACCGCCTCAATGTAAACTGGCACCTGCGGCCGCTCACCCAAGGTGGATTCGCTACATCTTAGTAATGGCCAGGTCTTCCCCAGCAGAAAAGGAGCATTACTCTGCAAGCGGACCAATCACGAGGCCAGAAAGACAGGACATTTATATGGCAGATCTGCCAACCCCAAATTTATGGGGTCTGAGAAGGCCCAGTGATTTCCAGGAACTGCAGGGCGCCAGCGGAGTTTTTCTGGAACTCAAAGCCCCACACCTCTCTATCCCCTTCGCATCAGTGCTGAGTGCCCCTGAACTGTCGAGTGTCAGTCTCCACGTTTTGAATCCTAGAGACTCCTAGACCACAGGGTCCGAGGTCCTCCTGCAGGCAGATTAGGATCCCTCCTATCGCCACCTTCCTCCCTTGGTCTTAGGGGAATACACCTGGTCCCCCCAAATCTGGGGACCCATGCCTCTGCCCATTGAAGTCTTGGTTCCTTGTCCCTTTCCGGTCTTCTTGGTGGACAGCCCCTCCGGAAGGTCGTACAATCGGGCCGTGGATATCCCTCTTTGCTCCTCCAGCTCTGTGTGCTAAACAGAGGAGTGCCCGCCCTGTCTACCGGTCAGAAAACCTTCCCAAAAAAGAGGCGCCAAGACAGGAAGCAGGATCCGCTAGGGCAAAGGGCCCGAATCTGGCGACAGGAGCCCCCAGGAAGCTACTCCGGCCAGCGCGCGCTCTCTTCCACCTGCCGCGCCGTCGGGCGCCTTGAGAAGGCGGGGCTCGGTTGCTCCAGCCAATAAGCGACGCCGGTGCTGGCAGCTGCTGATATAAAGGGCTGGGGGCGGCGGCAGCGCGGCCCAGATCGCGGAGCGCGCAGCGCGGGCCGGAGGGTGGGAGGGAGGGCGGGCGAGGGGAGAGAACTGAGCACTCCCGAACCGGACAGGCCAGGGTGAGGGGCGGCAGCAAAAGGCAGAGCGCCGCGATATCTGTCGGGAAGCGCAACCTCCTCGGGCCCCGCAGGGCCGCGCAGGGGGCGTTCTCACTCCCGCGCCCGCTCCCTCTTTCCATCCTCTGCCGCCTGCAGACCACTCCGGGGCTCGGTTATCCGCGCGCGCGTCCCCGGGCTCGGGCCCGTCTCCGGCCCTCGAGGGAGCCGCCGCCTTCACCGACATCTCTGCAGCGGCGGTGCCAGAGGCGGCCCAGGCAGGACCCCGGCGTAAGCATCGAGAACCCCCCAAGGAGAGCACGACCCCCGGAGCCGCCCTCAACACGGACCGCGCCCGCCGGGCACACAAGAATGGTCACTGTAGGTATTCCCTGTCGCTGAGAAGGAATTTGGTCGAGAAGGGGTTAGGCACAGGCTCCGCGGAGATGGAGTGGCGGGGCGAGTGGGGGGGGTAGGACCAGGCCTAGCTAGGCCCAGGTGGGGGGGGTAGGACCGAGCCTCGGGGCCTGAGAGTGGGCAGGGCGGCACCCAGAGTGCTGAGGGCGCTTAGAGTCTGGCCTTAGAGGCCTTAGGGAGCAGAGCTGAGATTCGGGGGGGCATCCTATGGCGCCCTGGGGGCGGGATTGCCCCCCTCAGTAGGCCTGATGGGGGAGGGGCCGCGGCGGCCGAGGATACCTCCTCCATCCAGGCCCGGACCCTGCAGGCCGCCCAGGCAAACGTAGGGCCCCAATCACTGGTGCTGGGCCAGGACAAGGCGGCAAGGCGTCCCCGAGAGCGCCGGGGAAGCGGGTGGCGTCGGATCGCGCGCCCTGGGCCTCGGCCGCTCCCGGGAGCCGGGTGTCTCGTCCTGGAGTCCGTCGACCTTGCGGCAAGCGGGGAGGGGAGAGGAGGGGGCGCGCCCGGAGGCCCCGCGGGCCCGCCGCCGCCGCTGCCGCGTCCCTTTGTTTCTCGGCGCTTCTTCGCGGGCTGTAGCATCGCGCGGGCGCCTCAGGCTGTGGGGAGGGGGAGGGGAGAGAAGGGCCCACGGGTGGGGGGTGTTTCCCGGCTGCTGGGCCCCCGCCTTTCGGGGGATGGGGTAAGGGGCCCAAGCAGGCCCCCTAGGCCAGGTCCAGGCGCCCCATCCTGCCAAGGCTCTGGGCCGCGGGGTGACCTTGAGCGCGCCCGCCCGCCCCACTAGCCCGGCTCCGGGTGCTTTCAGCAGCCACCGAGCTGGTCAGCTCCCCAGCGCGCAGCCACGCCCGACCACGCCCGGCCTGACCACGCCCCTGCCCCGCCCATCTATGCCCCGCCCCCTAGGGCCCCGGGGGCCGGCCTCGCCCGAGCCCTCGGATTTCCACTCGGCATCCTGGGCGTCTCCTGGGGGCGGGGCTGGCCAGTTCTAGCCCCACCCCGGCTCCACCCCCGGCCCCACCGCGCGACTCCGCTCCCCGCGCCGCCGCGCGTCCTTTGTCTGGTCCCAGCGCCCGGGCCTCCTTCTTCCCCTCTTCCAGTCTCTCGGTTCTCTGTGTGTGTCTCTGTACACTGTGTCTCTTTCTGGGCCTCTTTTTCCAATCTTGGAGAGCACAGTGGGTGGGGAGATGCTCAGCACTCTCTCCTGGATCCTGGGACCGCCCCCCTGATCTGAGAAATAAGACCTGAGAGGCCACGCTTTTCTGCTCTGTGACTTCAAGGTGGCTCCTTCCCCTCTCTGGGCCTCACGCTGCTTATCCAGGTGCAGGGACGTGAATGTGGCTTCCTGAGAACCCTCAGGAACCCCCACAGCAGTCCAGCATCCATTCCTCAGATCTGTTCCCTCATTTGAAAAAGAAACAGATGCACAAAGCGGATAGGGTGTGGTCAGAGGTCACAGGAGGGCCTTGGAGGATTGGTTACTCCAATGGAGGGCACTCAGGCAGAGACTCACCATGGGGACAGGCTGGGAGGAAGTGGGAATAAATTGAGACAGTGAGGGCCCTGCACAGAGGGAGAAGGGCCCAGAAGTGGGAGGCTCAGTTAGCACCACGTGGTGGCCCAGCCTTATCATGCATAGCCACTCAATGCCCTATTGTCATCCGTATCTAGGCCTCTGACACTGTGACCGGGCTGGGGGTGGGGTGGGGGGGAGAGGCGGAGTATGTAGCTGGGAGTCACGGGGGTCAGATACTGGAGAGTCTACACAGCAGGTAACCTAAGGTGTGTTCACTGCAAAATCCTTATGTCAGATGTATGTGCAAAAGAGTTGGAGAAAGAGAGAGAGAGGGAGGGAGAGATGGGTTCAGAGGGGAGAAATGGACAGAGGAGAAATAGAAATAGGAGGGAACTGGAGAGAAACAAAGAGGAAGAGATCCAGAGGAAGAGGTAAAGAGTGGGAGGGAAGGTTCCATTGCTCCCTGTCAGCATCTGCCTCTCTATCTAAGGCCCTCCTCCCCTCTGATTTCACTCCTCCATCCCTAGGACAGCCCTTGAAGTCCCTGTCATCCCTGTGTCATCCCAGGCCACACATTTGTTGTGGGTTGGAGCAGGGTGGGTGTGACCTCCACCAATCTGATCCCCATTATCAGCTCAGCCGGCTCAGGCGTGGAGGAAATGCAGGCGACACTGATCCAACTAAGCTCTGGCACAGATGGGAGGGAGATGGGTGATGGTGAGATTAGTAGGCTGGGGCTCAAGATCCCAGGTAAGAACCCCTCAATTAACTCTTAACCTCCTTCAAGTTGAAGGCAGCATTTAGGGTGGGGGAAACCTGTAAATCTGTAGGCTTTGCAGTCGTCTGCTCAGGAGTCAAACCATGACTGTATCACTACCATCTCCCCCTGTCACCCTGGGGGTCACAGGTCCCTCTGTCCCTTAGTTTCTCCATCTGAGAAATGAAGCAATCTCCAGCTTTCCGTGTAGTTGTAGGAAGTCAGTGAAAACTGTACATGCTCAGTGCTTGGCACATAGTAGAGCAGGGGTGTCCAAACTTTTTTCAACGTTTTTCACCAAGGGCCATATGCGGTAAAATACACAAACAGCCGGACCACTCACTTGAGGTGAAGTACGCATTGCCTCACCTGGTTTATTTAAATAAACTAAATATATTTTTGGAATTTGCTGCGAGCCAGTTAAAAATGGATCGCTGGCTGCAGTTGGCACGCGGGCCGCAGTTTGGACACCCCTGTAGTAGAGGTTCCAAAGCTGGGATCTGGTGTGTCCTGAAACAGGGCTGTGTACTGTTGAATGCTTGTTAGGCTCCCATAGCAGACATTATCAACTGATTACAGATCTCTACCTTGCTGAGTCTGGACAGGAATTCAGAATTCTCCATACGTGGGGGACTTCTGTGCCTTAAGTGGAGGGATAGAGACCCAGGGAGGCAACGTGAGTGTCAGAAGACACACAGGGGGAGGGGGAAGCCAGCAGCTGGCACATGGTGGCACCCAGTAAATATTTTTTTAATTGGATGAGTAGTAAATTCAGGCAACAGAGTGGGTTTATATAAAGATGCCTGAGGCGTGGCATAGAGTGGGGTGCTCAGCTTCAGTTGGCGTTATTTTTACTATTATTGGCCTTTTCATTAGGAAAGTGAACTCTGGAGTCCAAACCCTGGATTTGAATTCTTGGTCTGCTATTTGGTTGCTGCCCAACCTTGTGCAAATCCCTACCCCGTCATTGAGACTGTTTCCTCATCTGTTAAATGGAGAAAAGAGTCCCCTAATATTCAACATTAGGAGAATTGCTGGAAATTCTCACATAAGAATTTTTTTGGCACATAGCAGGAGTTCAATATATGGCCATATTATGAGTAAAGTATTAATGTTAGGGGACGCAGATCCGTGGAGTGTGCTTTACTGCTTTACTACAGGCGCCTGTGACAGACATTGCTAATCAACCCAGTGCTTGTTCCTACTCAGCCCAGATGTGGCTTCAGAATAATCCTCCAGGTAGCCAATCTCATTAGAGATGCAGGGGAGTTGACCCTCTGTGCCATCCTTTTAATAAGAATAAATGGAAAAGAAGCAAAGGTCCAAAGAAGAGCTAAGATCATCCCTGAAGACACATAGCTATAAGGTGGCAAAGCTGCCCCAACGCATTGGCCACAGTCATTAAAAAAAACTTCGAAGTCTGACACAAACAGGTTTGAAATGGAGTTCCCCATTTATATCACCCAACATCTCTGAGCTCAGTTTCCTCACTTGTAAAATGGAGAATGTGTTACTGTCTTTCAAGGTTGTTGAGAGAAATAAGTGAAATGATGCCTTGAAGCGCTTCACACAGTGCCTGGCACATGACACATGCTCAGTGGAGCAGGATGATTATTAATAGCAGGATTAGGAGGCAGGGATGGTGGATACAGCACTGTTTCCACTTTCCATGGTTGTACCCATGGCAGACATGGCTAACTGATCCCAGAATGCTTTCCATCTGCACCCATATGTGGCTTTACATCCTCCCCTGGGCCACTGGTGCCAGTAATTTGGAGTTTGTAGCACAGTGGAGCAAAGAGGCCCAGAAGTGTTAAGTAGCATACCTGAGGACACACAGCTGGGAAATGTTAAGGCTGGCACGAGTTTGGCAGTGACAGTTGGAAATACAGATTCTGGACCAGAAACGCTCATGTGCGAATCCCTGATTCACCATTTATAGGCTGCATGATCTTTGGTAATTTTTAAAACATCTCTGAATCTTATTTTCTTCATCTGTTGTCTTAGCTCAGGCTGTTATAACAAAATACCATAAATTGGGTAGCTTAAACGACATTTATTTCTCATAGTTCTGGAAGTTGGAAAGTCCAAGATCAAGGTGCCAGCTGATTCAGTTCCTGGTGAGAGTTCTCTTCCTGGTTTGCAGCCAGTTGTCTTCTTGCTGTGTCTTCACATGGTGGAGAGAGAGATCATTTCTCTCCTATCCCTTTTAATATAAAGACATGGATCCCATTCATGGGGTCTTCACTTTCATGACCTAATTACCTCACAAAGGGACCACCTCTAAGTACCATACCATTGGGGGTTAGGGTTTCAACATATGAATTTGGAGGGGGACGGACTCAAGCATTTAGTACATAGCATCTGTTAAGCAGGGTAATAAAACCCTCCTCTTTTTGGGGCTATTGTGAATAAGAAAAGAAAAATTGCCAATAGAGAGGGCTTTGCTCTGTGCCTGGCTTATAGGGAACAATATTTGGGAACAATTATAATATTGTACTTTGAGTCAGAGATGGCTGAGATGATGTGTACCTGCTGACTCTAACTCTGTGGCTACAGCAGACATTGTTAATCAATCACAATGGTCTCTCCTGCTGAAACTGGATATAGCTTCAAATCCTTAATTTCATCCCTCTAGAAAGACCCTACAATCGATTTGAGTTTTCAAATGAAGGCAACCTTTTCCAACTCGAGCCATAAAAGAAGACCTAAGAAAATGCTGGCTACTTTACCTTCCCATGCCTATGACAGACACCAATCAATCCAGCACTATTTCCTCCTGAGCCCAGATGTGGCTTTAAAATTCTTCTTGATAATGTAAAGTAGATGTAGAATATATGTGAAAGTTGTTTAAAGAGTAGATTTTTCATCACAAGAAAAAAATTTTTGTGACTATGTATGGTGATGGATTGTTAACAAGATTTATTGTGGTGATCATTTTGCAATATATACAAATATCAAGTCATTGTGTTGTACACCTGAAACTAACACAATGTTACATGTCAGTTGTATCTCAATTTAAAACATAGATGTAGGAAAAGAGCATTCAGTAAAATTCAACATCCATCCTTTAAAAAAAATAGCTTGTTAGAATACTGGGAATGAAATTAAACATCTTAACCTGATACAGGCCATTTAACAACAACAAAAAAAAAAACCTACGGCAAAGATATTTAGCTGTGAAATATTTAAAGCATTTCCTTTAATATCAGGAATAAGGAAGGTACATCGTATTGTAGCCCCTGCAATAAGATAAGAAAAATAAACAACAGCTATAGATTGGAGACAAATAAAACAGTCATTATTTGCAGGTGTTATGTTATACATAAAAAATAGCTCAGTGGAAAACTGGGGGGAAAGGTAAGTGCCTAGTGGGAAAATTATGCATAAAGCAGAAGAAATATGAACACATTTAGGATAGGAATTACCTTTGGTGGGAGGAGGGAAGTACATAGTCAGGGAGGACTTATGAGGGCTTCAAAGCTAATAAAAATGTTACAGTTCTCATTCAGAAGACAAAAATGTTCGTTTTTATTCTGAAAGTGCACAGGTTGGTTTGATACAAACAGGCAAACATATATACAAAGGGACATATGGCATTTTATATATGGAATTTTTCACAGTATAATCATGTTAAGTGCTTTGCTCAGTGCTCAAGGAGTGGAAGGGATTATTAGAATAATACGTTGTCCTCTCCTCACGTTCAAGCCCATGTCAGACATGACTGATCCATCACCACTAAGCCCCTCTTTTCTCCCCTGTCCCTGGGGTGGGGACTGGGCCGTGAGCGGGTATGGCCTGTTGTCTCCAGCAGATACTCGGGGCCATGGAGTCTCAGGTGGCAGGGGGCCCGGCCGGCCCGGCCCTGCCCAATGGGCCACTCCTTGGTACAAATGGAGCCACTGATGACAGCAAGACCAACCTTATCGTCAACTACCTGCCCCAGAACATGACCCAGGATGAGTTCAAGAGTCTCTTCGGCAGCATTGGTGACATTGAGTCCTGCAAATTGGTTCGGGACAAGATCACAGGTGTGGCTGCTGGCAGGTGGGGAGGGGGAGGGACAGAGGTGGTAGCCTCAGGAATATAGGTGTGATGAGGGCAGGTGGGACCCTGGGGGGTTTGAGGTATGATGGAGAGACAGATATGGCCCCACGTGGGAGGTACTGGGGGCAGGTGGGGCCCTGGAGGTTTTCGAAGTGTGATGAGGAGACAGGTATAGGGCCTCTCAGGGGTGATAGAAACAGGTGGGACCCTAGGGTCTAAGATGTCCTAGGGGAGGCCAGCCTCTCAGGCTTGGATCCGGGAGGACACTGGCAGGTCCAGGGAGTAGGTCATTGTCCTGGTCCTGCCCACAGGGCAGAGCCTGGGCTATGGGTTTGTGAACTACTCTGATCCCAACGACGCAGACAAAGCCATCAACACCCTCAACGGCCTCAAACTGCAGACGAAGACCATCAAGGTTGGTGCCCTTATTCCCCTGGGCTGCTCGTGCCCCTGTTAGTGCCCATCCTGACTGTCCCCATTTCCCCTTTATTACTGCCCCCCAGACCACCACTTCACTTCCACCCATCCTCCTCAATGGCTCATTCCCTAAGAGGTTCAAATCTCTCCCCCAAGTCTCCCCCAACACCGCCCCCCAACCAATGGCTCTGCCTCTCTGAACCTCAGTTTCCTCACTTGTCAATGGGGAGAATGTCAGCCCCACATTCTGTGGTGGCTCAGGGAGGTACCCGCCTGGCTGGCAGTAGAAGAGGGTGTGACCAGGGTGGGCATCCCCCTGCCAGCCTTTGTCATGGAAATGGGGGAGGGGTGGGGACCCATCTGCCATCTGGAACCTAATTAGGGTCTGGGAGGGCGGGATTAAGGGTGGGCCCTTCCCCTACCTTTGTGCAATGCCCCTCCCCCACGACCTCCCCTCTCAGCTGCTGCAGCTGGGACCCTGGGAGCCCAGGTTCCCTGGGGGAAAGATCGCCATGGAAACCCCCTCTCTAGGTTCGCTGGGGCGTTTCTGGGCTCCACCCCACAAATCTGCTACTGAACCCTGGGGGAAGCTTGGCTGGGGGGGTACTTACTCATCTGTCCCCCAGTTTACCATGGGAACAGAGGTGCAGGAATCTTTTCCTCTCCCTGATGGAGGGGCGAGAGCATGACCTGAGGGGTCCCTCCATGGCCAACTAGACCCAGAAGCCCCCAGGTGTGAGGGTAGACCCTAGTGACGGTCACCCATAAGGCCCAGAGGGCCACTGTGTGTGTGTGTGTGTGTGTGTGTGTGTGTGTGTGTGTGTGTGTGACCCTAGGCTATGAGACGGTATTTGTGGGACACTGTGGCTATGTGAGTGTCTGTTGTCACATGGATCCAGCTATTATAGACTTTTGAGTGTGTTACTATGTGTCTGTGGGACATGGTATCTATTTGATAGGTGCTTTGTCACACACCGCGACTCTGGCTGTGACCTGGTGGGGCTGCATGGGTGTGTCTGGCTGTGACAGGGTGTTTGTGTGTCACGGTGAAGTTATGTGGGTGTGTCTACCTCTGCCTCATTTAGGGTGGAATGTGTGTGATGTTGTGGGCTTGTGTGGTAGTATGACTCTTACTGTTATTATCCAAGATTCCTAGAGTCGCCATGAATGTGGCCAAGGCCTTGTGCCACCCTCCTGCAGGGGTGGTTGCCGTGGCTGTGCAATGGGTGGCACAGTGTATCTGCCTGGTGGCTGTGTTGTATGGTCAGTCCTGACTAGGTGTTCTAGTAGATTCTGCCCAAAATGTTTCCAGCCGCTCATTGTGAGCCAGGCCCTGTCCTGGTGAGGGGTCAGGGACCCAGGTCAACCCACATCATGGAAGGACCAGAAAGGCCCCTGAAGACCTACTCTGTGCCTCAGATGACCCTTGGCTCCAAACACCCAGGAGCTCAGGCCCCTTCCCATCATCCCCAATTCCGATCCATCAACAAGTCTTCACCCCTCAAAGCTCACAGACCTATGGGGGAGAATGAACACTGTCAAATGCACTACTATGATTTTTAATTTTTATTACAGAAATAATAGCAGCTGATGTGTTTTCTTTCTTTCCTGGAGGGCCCCACGTGTGCACAATGGTGTTAATTAGAAAGCCCTCCACCACCACCCCTAGAGCACCCTCACCCCATCCACTCCCAGCCCAATTTATTCATTTTGTTAATTTTTTAATTAGTTGTTTGTAATGAGGTAACATGACCTTGCAACTCACAATCACAAACAAAAGCCAGACCCCTGATAATGACCCCTATCTACCCAGAGGTTAATTTAGAAGAAATAGAAAATCAGACATTGGCAAAAATAAGGGGGAGAGGAGCTCATAACACCCCCCACCCTACCCCCACAAGTTATAGGTCACCCTGTTAGCTCGGGGGGGAGGAGGGGAGTGCCGTCCATTCCATGTTTCCAGGACATTGATAAACACACAATGAGATGGGGTCACACAATACTCGCTGATCTATAAATGGACTTTTCTTTCCCCCACTTTACAATACTCACCACTGTTTCAGGGAAATCAATATCCACGTCCACCATTTTTTAAGCAGCTGCAGAGATTTCATTGTTGGGGTGGACCATAATTAATGACATGAATCAAGTGATTGTACTAAAACATGTCTAATTCACAAATGAGAGAAGTACTTTGAGAGTAACGGGGTTAGGAGTGGGTATGCAACCAAAGTCAAATGGCAGAGGACAGGGAGGACATTTCAACTGAGACCTAGAGAAGAAAACAGAGGAAGAGAGTTCCAGGTGGAGAGAACAGCCAGTGCAAAGGCCCTGAGGCAGGATTGTGCCTGGTGTTTGGGGAACAACGAAGAGACCTGTGTGACTGAAACAGCTCAAAGGAGAAGTGTGTAGAGATGAGGTCAGGGGGTTGCTGGGGCAAGTTGTGTAGGGCTTTGTGGGACATGAGAAGGACCTGAACTCTGAGGAAGGTGGGAGCCACGGAAGGTTCTGAGCAGAGGAGGGATGTGACCCAGCTCAGATGTTCACAGGCGCCCTCTGGCTGCTGTGGGGGGGAACAACCTATGAGGGGTGAGAGTGGGACTGGGGACCAGGACTGAGATGGCTGTACTGGTTGTGGTACACAATGGTGGGTGCTGGGCCAGAGTGGGGAATCAAAGTGGGCAGAAGTGTGCAGATTCTGGATAATGAGGAAGGTGGAGTCAACAGAATCGATGGTGGATTGGATGTGGGTGTGAAAGTCAGAGAGGCATCAAGGACAACTGAGGCTGAGTCTTGAGCACCCAGGAGGACAGAGCTGCCATTACTGAGTCCAGGCAAGTTAGGGGCAATTGGGAGCCTGACATAGCTACACTGAGTGTGACCCTAGTGAGGCAGGTGTCACACAGGCATGGGGTTCGGTGGCCAGGTCCATGGCGAGGATGGACATTTGGGAGTCATTAGGGTTGAGCTGGTGGCTAAAGACCTGAGTGACCATCAGGGGCCCAGTGTAGTCGGGAAAAGAAGGGGCCAGTGTCCAAAGGAGTGGGAAGCATCGATGTTGTTGGGATGTCCAACGTGAGAGCATGAGCTGGGGACACAAGAGTCCCTGAGGTCCCCAGGGAGACATGTGACCCCAGTCCCCCATCACTCTATGAAGGCAGGGCCACGGCCACATTGTCCCAGCCATGGCCATGCCCTCTCCCCCACACCCCAGTCAGCTGCACCTATGGTGGCGTCTCAAGAGGTAGGTATTTGTTAAGTGAGCAGATGAGGCATTCCTGTGACTCAGTGGGAGTTCAATTGTAGCCTCTCTCCCCATCTGCAAAATGGGTCTCCCCTCACGCCTGTCCATCTAACCCTCCCTCAGGTGTCCTATGCCCGACCCAGCTCCGCATCCATCCGGGATGCCAACCTGTACGTCAGTGGACTCCCCAAGACTATGAGCCAGAAGGAAATGGAGCAGCTCTTCTCCCAATATGGTCGCATCATCACTTCCCGCATCCTGGTGGACCAGGTCACAGGTCAGGCCTCGGGAGGGTGCACCTGGCAGGGGTGTTGGGTGGAGCACCAAGGTGCATTCAGAATGGAGAAATGGGGACTGGCAGGGCGAGAAGGGGGAGTGTGGAAGGGGGTCACACGAAGGGGAGCAGGTCCTCAGGATACCCTCACCCTGGCAGGTGTGTCTCGGGGTGTGGGGTTCATCCGCTTTGACAAGAGGATTGAGGCTGAAGAGGCCATCAAAGGACTGAACGGGCAGAAGCCTCTGGGTGCAACTGAGCCCATCACAGTCAAGTTCGCCAACAACCCAAGTCAGAAGACGGGGCAGGCCCTGCTCACTCATCTTTACCAGTCATCAGCCCGGCGCTACGCAGGCCCCCTGCACCATCAGACGCAGCGCTTCCGGTGAGCCACCTGCTGCCCCTATCCCCGGATAGGGTCCCAAGGCTTGAAACTGTCCTCCCTGAACCCCATTCCTGCAGGGCGGAAGGACATCAGTATGGTAACCACCTGCTGGGACTGCTGAGGGCCCTGCAAAGGGCTGCTGGGGTGCTGAGGCCAGGCCCTTGTATTCAGCAGGCATTCAATGTGTGCAGGGCACTACAAGTGGCATGATCAGTGTTAAGAGTTTAGAGCCACCTGATCAGGTCCAGCTCTGACTGCGTCCCTCTCTTTTGGGCATGTGGTTCCCTCACGCACATCTCAGCAGTGCTTACCGTGTGCCAGGCGCACTCGTTTACTCTACACAGCAACCCCATGAGAATGCAGCTTGTCTTGTGCCTATTTGACAGATGGGGACCCTGAGGCTCAGAGAGGCATTGTCGCTTGCCCAGCCTAGGCACTGTGGTGAGGAGACTCGAACCTTCCCTTCTGGGGACCTGAGCCCTGCAGGGTGGGGACAGGAGAATGGGACCGAGCAGCCGGGAGAGGGAGGACAAGGGCTTGACAGGGCAGGCGAGAGGCGGTGCTGGAGTGACCACGGTCCGTGCCAGGCGGTGTCCAGCCGGAGGGGGGGGTAGGGGAGCGGGGGGAGGGCTGAGGCTGCTGGCCTGCAGAGTGGGGGCGGGGAGGGCAGGCTGGCTGACCAGCATCACAGCCGGGATGGTGCCTGGAGGCCACCAGTGACCACCCCTTCTGCTCCACAGGCTGGACAATTTGCTCAACATGGCCTACGGCGTCAAGAGGTAACAGTGCCCCCGCCCCGCTGCCCCCAGCCCCTCACTGTCCCTCCTCGGATCCTTACCCTGATGGACACCCTCCCCGCCTCACCCCCAGGAATGCCAGCTTAGCCATGTCTGTCCTTGTCAGGGAGTAGTGTGTCCATTAAGAGATTTGGGGGCTGTGGAGCTTAGTAAATGCCTATAAAGAGCTACTACAGCATTGGGCCCTGGGCCCTGTCCGTCACCCTCTCCAGCCCAGTGGAAGGTGGACAGTGTTGCCTGGGTCACAGCCATGCCCCCTGGTTCCCATGTTAAGTCTTGGGTTCCACCTGCCATTATTGGTTGTCTTTGCTGAGGGTCACAGACTGCACCCTTCTGCCCTGTGGTTGGGGGTGGACCTTGAGGACCCCACAACATTGCCCACATCTTTGACCCTGTGAAGGTCCCGTGTTTATTGCATCATGAGCTGTTGAGCGTACGCTGAGTGCCAGGCGTTTGGCTTGGGGCTGGGGATCCAGCATGGCCCAGCCAGACTTGGTCCCTCGTGGAGATGAAATGATATTGAGCACAGTGCTTGGCACATAGTGAGCGCTCAATAAAAGGTAGCTGTTATCATGATTATTGTTACTGTTATTGATTATCTCAGTCTAGTGGGAAAGGAGACAGATGGATGAACAGTGATTAGGGTGGCGAAGGGGGCAGAAGGAGTAATGAGGACGCAGCAGGGACTCCCAACCAGTCTGAGACAACAGAGCCCAAGTGGAGTTCCTGGCTGCAGGAACGGCCGGTGTGACTGCCCCAAGGATGGAGCAAGCAGTTAGTCCCAAGAGTTCAGACTGAACGGATCAGGCCCTGAGGATCTCTGCTCAGCTGAGTGGATCCCCTGTGCCTACTGTTTGTTAGGAGCTGTTCTGGGTTGGGGCACCACAGGGAACAAAACCTAGAGAAGAGGGAGCCAATAATAAATACACGATTTGAATAGGAAAAGGCCAAAGAGGGCCAGAGGGAGGAGGTGGCCACGTTATCGGTCAGAGGAGGCCACCCTGAGGGGGGGTGACAGTTGTGCTGAGACCTGACTAACAGGAGGGAGGCACTTAAACGACTAAGCTCACATCCTGGCTCCCACTATTGCCCTTCCCGGGTGCACCACCAGCCATGTGGCTGGGTGGCCAGTGGGACAAATAAAACGGGCATCGTGACTGAGAGCAGGGTAAGGATGCAATCAGAGTAGGGGCAAGGGCAGTCGTGTGGGAAGATGTGCCAAGTGAAGGGGTGGCCAGGGGTGTGGGGAAGTGGTAAGAGTCAGCAGGGCCAAAGGTCATGGGGTCAGGGTATAGTTTGGGGCAGGGTCCTAGTTTGGGGCAGGGTCCTAGGTGAGGGCCTAATGTTCAGGGATAGGCAGAGGTCAGGAAAGGGTACAGGTCAGGATGGACTTTGGGGGCTGGTGTCTCAAAGCGGGTGAGGTTGAAGGTGGGGTTACAGATGGAGGTCACGGCGAGTCAGTACACTGTAAAGCTCGCAAGAGTCCCAAGGTCAAGATACGGTCAGAGATCATGGCAGTGTTGGGGGTCTTGGGGTCACAGTGGGGTCGGGGGCATGCTGGGGGTCAGGGCAGAGCCCGCGTGACCCCCAAAGTAGTCCCCTGTCGCTCATCGCCAGGTTCTCGCCCATCGCCATCGACGGCATGAGCGGCCTGGCGGGCGTGGGCCTGTCAGGGGGTGCAACGGGCGCTGGCTGGTGCATCTTCGTGTACAACCTGTCGCCGGAGGCAGACGAGAGCGTGCTGTGGCAGCTGTTTGGGCCCTTCGGGGCGGTCACCAATGTCAAGGTCATCCGTGACTTCACCACCAACAAGTGCAAGGGCTTCGGCTTTGTCACCATGACCAACTATGATGAGGCGGCCATGGCCATCGCCAGCCTCAACGGCTACCGCCTGGGCGAGCGCGTGCTGCAGGTGTCCTTCAAGACCAGCAAACAGCACAAGGCCTAAGCCGCCGCCCTCCCCACCCTCCCTGGGCAGCAGAGAGAGAGAGAGAGAAAGAGAGAGAGAGAGAGAGAAGGGGCCCGAGAGAGACAGCACAGGCAGACCCCGGACAGCACGAGGCCCCGCACCCCTGCGGGAGCCACAGGGTGAGCACTCGGGCTGGGAGGGTCTGCAGGGAATGGGGGGCTGCCTGGGGGTCCCTCACCCCATCCTCCTGCCCCCACCCCAGGCTGGGTTGTTCACTCTCTCGTCTTGGTTTTGTTCATGGCGATGGTTTTTGTTTCTTTTTTCGGCTAAAAAGAAAGCAGAGATGTGACCCCACCCCACCCTCAACCACCCTCCTCGGGATGGCTTTTGGGAGGGTTCTGGGGGTGCCCTCCAGGCCTCCCCAACACCAAGGTGAGCCTGAGCAGGGGAGGGAACAGGTTTAAAAATCCCCAACAAAGCGAAACATGAGAGGGGTGTGGGCATCCCTGGCCCAGAGCTCCTTGGTGATGTGTGAGGAGCTGGGGGAGGGGCTGGAAACAGAAACAAAATGAAAAAAAAAGGGGGGGGTGGGAGGGAAAGAAAAATTCTATTTTTGTAAAAAGGGAAAAAAGATCTCGTGGAGAATTTTTACTGGGGATTCTTGAACTTGAAAAAAAAACACAAAAAAAAGACAAAAAAAAAAGAAAATATTTTGACAGGCTATGTTTACCAACTGGGGCAAAGACAGGGAGCAGGGCTTAGGAGCTGGGGTGCCACAGGGCCACACAGAGAAACATGCAGGGGCACACACTCACACCCCACAGGAACACACAGCAGCACTGACAGACCCAGAGACATGCCCCAGACACGTTTAGGAACTCGGCCAAATTCAGACACGTGGACGAACAGATAAAACACAAAAAACTGAAGTATGGGGCCACGTAAACATGGCAGAGGTAGAACATGGACATGGACAAACGTGGACACGGGCAGGTGTGGACATGCAAACATTTCCATGCATACACGTGGAGACATACATTTGGACACACAAATCTAGACACCCAATCATGGAGAAACAGACACAACACCCAGGAACACGCAGACATGCCCATAGCATCCCTCAGGCCCATGTGAGAGGTCCCAGCCCAGGCCCCCGCCCAGTCTGCTTCCTCTAGCCAGGCCAGCCCGGCCCCTCCGGGCACTCTGCCCCAGTCGCCCCTACCCCGGGTTCTCTGCAGAGCTCTCTCCTGGCTCATCAGTGGTCCCTGCCGCCCAAGAACACAGGCGTGCACACACAGCGTCCATGCATCCAGACACACACGATACCTCGTTCACTTTTGGCGTCATGGTGGGCTGGAGGCAGCACCCCCCAACACTTGAGGCCAAAGGACCCCCCTGTCCCTGGAGCTGAGCCTCCCCTGGGCCCAGGCCCTGGCCCACAAGACCGAGGGGGAGGTGGGACCCTTGCCTCCCCCCACCCGGGCCTCCCTGGCAGCAAGCACCTGCCACTCCCCACCAGGCCCAGGGTGGACTGGCCGAGGGGCCCAGCCCCGCATTCCTTTCCTGTCCACTCGTCACCCCCTTTCAGTTCGTTGGGTTTTTCCGTCTTTCCAGATGAGTAAGGGCAGTGGACGCAGCCTCCATCCCAAGCCCCAGCCCTGGCTTCTGTCTGGACTTTCCATCCCCCTAGTTTTCATTCTTTGTAACGAAAAATTCCCACAGAAGCCAAAGGCCGGAGCCCTTGGGAGCCTTCGCAGCCCCCACCCCCTGCAGCAGGCCCAGTCAGAACTGAGAATCGCAAACCCCAATTTTAGATTCAGTTGACCTTCCTCCAGTGTCCCTGCTTTGGTGTCCGGCCATGGCCCCATCTGACTGCCCAGCTCTCTCTCCCCCACCCCTCCCCGGTGTTTGTTATTAAACGTCTGTGGAGCTTCTGCTGCAAGGAACAAAAAGAAAAAAAAAAATCAAAAAAGCAACAAAAAAACACAAATAGAAGAGAAAAAAAGCAACAAAAAAAAAAAAAAGGAAGAAAAAAACACACAGAAGAGATTAAAAAAAAAAAAAAGGAAAAAAAAAAACAGACATAAACTGGCACCAGTTAACTTTCTTGTACTTTTTTGCCGAATTTAGCTTCTTGTAGTTTTAACTTATTGCTATGTTAACTATTTATTCTTGTTGCCCTGTAAGGACATTTGTGTATATTTCTGTTCCTTCATCCAGTTTGCAAGTTTAAAGGAACCACGATGTTCTCTTTGTTTCTTTTAAGTTTTGCCGAGACGTGGTTATGCCTAATTTATTTATAAAAGGGGAAGTGGAATCATTAAAGTAATAATAATTATTAATAACAGTAACGGTAGCCGAGTGGCACCGGGGGCACGTGCGCTTTGCGGGGCAGTCCCCCATGTAGCCAGCGACGTCCGGGTCTCAATGGGATTATTTTTGCTCGTCTTGAGAATTTTTTCAGTCCTATTTAGCTGGTGAAAACCCTAGCTTGTTCTTGATACACGAACCTATTTATTCTTGTGGTTTTTAAGTCCTCCCTGATCTCCCCACTCCCCTCCAGCAGGGCAGGCCCCCCAGCGGGTCCCTCCCTCTCCCTCTGCTGTTTCTTGGGGCTTTCTCCCCTCCGCCCTCCTTGCACGCGGGGACACGTGTGCACACGTGGGCAGCGTGCTGGGGGCATCTGTGAGCAATAAGGGCTGGGTTTGTCCCCCACCATGGGGGGGACTGGGCTCTGGAGAAGGGGCACCACCCCATACCCCCTACTGAAGCCTAGGCCCCTGCCACCCCCCAAGACTGGGAGGGCACTTCTTTTTCTAAAACACAGAACTCAGCCCAGCCAGCCAGGCCCCCTCCAGGGGGCCAGCCCCTCACCCCAGAGGAGCGGGCCTGGGGTCCTCCACCTCCCTGGGGGCAGGGGCAGGGCCCGTGGGGAGGGGGCCCAGCCCCTCCAGCCCTCCCTTCATCCTGTTATTTATTTGGAAGGTTTCACATCATGACAGAGTCCATATGTTGGAGGTGATAAAGAACTGTAAAGAAAAAAAAAAAAGAAAAAAAAAAACCCAACAAGAACACTTTGCGTTGCATTTAGACTATTTATTACCGGATTATAGGCCTGGCCGCGGTAACAGACTTTTACATGGAATTGTTTAATTATTTGTACTTTTCATGCCAGAAAATAAAAGTTCAGAATCTTATGGCCTCGGTTGGGTGTTTGTACACCAGCAAGCGAGGAGCATTGGAGCATGTGCTGTTGGCCCTGGCTGTGTGGCCTTGTACAGACTGCTGTCCCTCTCTGGACCTAGGCCTCATCTCAAGCTCCTCAGCTTATAAGCAACACAGATGAGACTGGGAGGGTGGGAGGCTGGCTCAGGCAGAAATCCAGGGTTCCTTGGTGCCAGACTTTGCTGTTCGGTGGGCATCTCAAGTGTGAATCATCTCAGATATGACTCAGGCAGGGTAGCTGGCCTGATGGGGGAGGTCAGCCCAGGATCTACAGAAAGCTGCTGCCCTGTCTGTTCTGCCCTCTGCCCACCCTTGGCCCATTTCACACCTGACAAAGCAAGGCAGACACAGATGGGTTGGGGGGATCATTTATTTTTGAGGTCACAGTCAATTCACTGTCCCCACCAGGAGGGGAGGCAGATACCTTGGGTAAGGGTTCAGGGCAGAGTGGGCAGTAAGCCACCAGGCTGGGGGCTTGGGGAGGGTGTACTCCTTTAGTCCATCTTTGGGGGACGCTGGAGTCTGGGAACATGGCTGTCACGTCACACCTGGTCCAAGAGAAGGGCAGGGGGCCTCTCATGGTTCCTGCCCCCACGGGAAGGGTAAGGAAACCCAGACGGGCAGGTCTTGGTCCACAGATTGTGAAGTGGGTGGGCAGCACCGCTGGGGGCTGGTTCCATGCCTTGAGGTTCTGGAGCCAGAGAAAGACCCAATGAGAAAGAGATAAGGGACACAGGTGAGGAGAGCAACGGTGCTGACCTAGGTCTGTTTTCCTCAGACCCCACTGCACCCCCAAACCGGGCAGGCAGAGACCCACCTCCCTACCCACCTCTGTGCCAAGTAGGACTAGAGTTCATCGTGGTCGCCATCCGCAGGTGGTTCAGGAGGTGGCTCCGGGCAGGCGGCTGGCGTCATCAGCTCCATGAGGTACTCACAGCGACTGGGCTCCATGGTGCTGGTCACCACCGTCTCCTTCCCGCACAGCAAGCGCACCTGGGAAGGGTGGGAGAGCAGGTGGGGGCTCAGGTGGGCTCAGCCAGGCCTAGGCCCCAACCCGGCCCCCCCAACCCCCACCATTCACTCACAGTGGTGGAGCGGTTGGGGCCCTGCCAGCAGCCCGTGCCCTGCTCATACTTCATGGCACTGAACTTGTCATGCTCAGGGCCGGCCCATGAGCCCCAGGTGCTGCGGGAGAGTGGGATGCTGAGGGTGGGCCAGTTGGGGGGGTTTGGGGGGGTCGGGGGTGGAACAGAGAGGGGCCCAGCCTGAGACCACTCACCCGAGGTTGGTGGGGGAGCCGCCGAGCTTGGGTTTCTGTGAGACAAGCTTGAAGGGACAGAGCCTATAGATGTACCTGTCATGGGATAGGGCTGGTGGGCAGGGGGGACGCAGGACCCCAGCCACCCTGACGGTCCTACACATGGCGGGGGCATACACAGGCCCCTCAAACTCCACTGACCGCCCCTAAAGCCACCCCTTTACTCTCCCTGTGACCTTGCTCAGGCTCAGACCCTCCAAGCCCACCCGCCCACCTGCCCTTGGCGGGTAACGCACTCATTGGTAGTGAGCTCATAGCACTGGCTGTACAGATAGGCGAACTCCCCATTGGGGCCAAAATCAAAGGAAATCTCCTGCTCCAGGTTCCTGGAAAGGAAGGCAAGTGGTGAAGGGGCAGCCGGAGCAGCCAAGTCACCACAGACTGACAGGACAATGCTGGAAATCCCTGTGATTGTGGTGGAGGGAAGCGTGGGGGCTGGGCTCTGGCTCCTGGCCACCTGGGGACCTCAGGAACCACTGCTACCTCTTTGCTCGGTGGCAGCGGTTGCCTCGGCGACTCCCCATTACCACCTCCTCTGGGGAGCTAGGCAGCAGGCAGCTGGGGCAGGTGGAGCCGCTGCCCTGCTGTGGCCAGACCCGCACCCTATACCTGATGGACTCCTCCATGTCCCTCAAGGACCGCTCGGCCTCCTCAAATTTGTTGCGGGCCTCCTGGGCGGCTGCAGGGGGCAGAGGAGAAGTCAGAGGTGCCCCAACCCTCACCCAGGGAAAGGGGGAAGGAGGTTCCCGGACACATCTGCTTCCCCACCCCCAGGCCTGCTCTGGGCGACACTGGGCACAGGAAGGCTCTGTGGCCTTGCCAGCCACAGGGCAGACCCCACTCACTGCCCAGGCTCTCGGCTCCCAGGGCCCCTCTGGCTCTCCACCTGAGAGGGTGGCACCAACAAGGGGCAGACTGTGAGGAGGCAGGAGGGCCCGTGGGGCCGATGGGGGTGGTGCCAGCCTCCCCCAGCCCCAGCCCCCAGTCTTGCTTGAGGACCATGTGGGGCCTGGATCGTGGGCTCCTGCAGGTACAGGCAATGGGGGGGGGGGGGGGCAGGGTCCCCTCCCTCCCAGACCCAGTGAGCCCTCACCGTCAATGAAGGCCTGTGTCTGCTCATCGTAGGGTGGCATTTTGTCCTCCTCGGTGGCACTGGCTGGCTTGGGGGGCATGAGTGGGGGTGGGGCCTCCTAAGGAAGGGGCAATTAGCGAATGACCCAGCCCCCGGCCCCCCACACCCCTTTGTCCCCCAGACACACACCTTGGGCTGCTCCCCCTGCACCTGGGAACCCTCCTCCTCCTCCTCCTCTTCCTCCTCCTCAGGCTCCTCTTCTTCGTCCTCCTCTTCCTCCTCCTCCGTGGGCGGTGAGGGAACCAGGCGCTGCTCCTCTGTGAGCTCCGTCAGGTCAGGAGCAGAAGGCACCGGCCAATCAGTGGGCAGCACCTGACGGGCGTGTGGGGCGCTCAGTGCTGTGGCCTTGGGGTCCACTCCCTACCCCATGGCATGGGGGTCCATGCTTACACCATTGCCCCATGGGCAGCGTCAGTGTCCCTGCCCCTCCCAGGAAGCCTGGAGGGAGGGAGGGAGGGAGAGACTGACAGCTGGGGGTGAGGGGCTGAGGCGGCCCAGCTGGCCAGGATGGCCCAGCGCCAGAACTGGAGGCAGTTCCTTTGTGAGGCATTGGCAGGGAGGGACCACATCACCTCCCCTCCCCCACTGACCTCAGACTGGTACTTGTCCCTGATGGCAGCCCAGACACGGTCATGGAAGGCGGTGGCGTCCATCTGCACGTCTCCCCCAAGCAGGGTCTATGCGCATTTGTTGGGATAGCGTCAGGATCGGGGCCACCGGGTCCCTCTCCTGTGCCCCAAGCATTTGCAAGGTGGGCCTCAGGCTGTGGTGCCAGGCACGAGCCCTGGGTACAAGGCCACAATGGGGCCAGACTGGGTGAGGTGCAGCAGCCAGAAGGGGGCAGCACAGGCCACAGAAAGAGGAGCCCCCCAAGGGGGTGGGGGAGGGGGCTACTGGAGAGACTAGAGAGAATGGGACAGAGAGAGGGAAGAGCACAACCACCAGAGATCACCAGGCCCTCAGAAGGAGAGGCCATGAGGGACAGGAAGGGACCCAGCAGGGGACAGCAATGGACAGAGAGCCAAAGGCCTGTATGTGAGGAGTGCGAACTGGGCGCACACACTGGTGGGAGCCTGCAGGGGCCTGTGGGAGGGAAACCTGGCTCTGTGCCGACCAGACACCCTGTGGCACCCACGTGACCCCACCAGGTCCCAAAGGGCAGGAAGAACTAGTGCCGGGTAGTTGCCTTCTTGGCTCACCCAGGCAATGCCAGGCCACATCAGCCAGGCTGTGCACCCCAGCAGCCCTGGTCCAGGGCCAGCAGGGCACTTTCCACGGGGACAGCCTGCAGGCCCTGAAGTCACCTGGGGCAATCCTCTCCAGGAGCCCCAGGCCAAGGGCAGGGTGAGGTACCTGGGCTTCCCCTTCTGACAGCACCCCATCCCCGTCAGTGTCCAGCTCCGGGTGGGTCTGAAGCTCGGCCACCGAGACCCTGCAGGGACACAGGCAGAGACCGAGATGGCTGAGCAGCCGGAAGTTGGGAGGAGAGCTCTAGGGTTGGGGCCCCCTCCAGCCCCCACCCTTGAGAAGGACAGGTCCCAGCCACCCAGTCCCCTGCCTCCTACCCCATCCTTACGTCTCCACCACACCAAAGCTCACAGGAGGGACAGAGACAGGGGTGGGATTAGGAGACATGTGGATCCTGTGTCCCCCAAGACCCCTCTCTTCCTGACTCACCAGCAGCATCCATTTCCTTCCACCCTCAACACCGAATACGTCCAAACTGCCCTCTGACTGGTGCCCTCCACTCAGCAGAGCCCAAGTACCCATGATGGCCCGGGCACCACATCCTGTCCCTCCACCCATCACCACTGCCAACCAGGGAATGGTATGTCCTGCCCATTCTGCCCTCTTGGTTCCTCTGAAGCCCCCTGCTCCTTGCCGGGGTGCCTGCCCAACCTCCTTGTTCTCAACAGCCACCCTCCACAGAGCCATTTGCCTGGGGTCAGCCAGCAAGTTAAGGGGCACAGCTAGGATCCCAAGGGGTCTGGTTTTGACCCGAGTAGGCTTGGGAACAGTAGTGGGACCCCTCATCACCTCGCTCAGCTCCTTGGGAGGGCAGTTTCCTTCATCTCCTCCCCCAACCCTGGCCTATTTTGGACCCATTTTACACATGAGTAAGTAGAGGCTCACAGAGAGGGCTTGGGACCAGTTCAGGACCCATTGTGAGGTGGGGGGCTGGCTGGTTTCTAAAGGCGGGTGCAGGGAAGAGGGGAATCCCAGGGGAGGGCAGGCAAACTCACACCCCGTCCATGTCGTCGTCCAGCTCCTGGAAGGCACTGGTCGCCAGCTCCTGCTCCTGCTGGGCCTTGGAGGCGGCCTGCTGCTCTGTGGAGGCGCCAGCTTTGTCACCCTCTGCACCGCCCGCTGGCTCCTGCCACCCTGAAACCTGCCCTCCTCCATCACCGGCTGTGTGCCTGGCCATTCGCTGGGCACTAGGGCCCTGAGTCAGGCCACTGTGTGGGACAGACTGGGGGCAGGAGCCGGGCGATGACAAGGGCTGGCGAGGGCAGGAATGAGAAGTGCCAGAGTGGGGAGGGTCTGAAGGGAGAGCTGACAGGGGTCTGCAGGTGGGTCAGATTTGAGGGGTGACTGAGGACACTCCTGGGACTTTGGTTTGAACAAGTGAGGGGCCAGCAGAGACCATGTGAGAAGCAGATAGGGCGACCATGCCTTGGGTTGCCATGTCCAGGAGGCCCCCACGAGAAGGGGCCCAGCTCCCCACCTGGCTCGCTCTCCCACGAATGGAGATGGGGGGGGGGAGGTACAGCCAGGCAAGGGGGGTAACCTGGTTCGGGGTCCCTGTGAGACATTTAGGGGCAGGTACAGCTGCATTTGTGGGTGGGGAACCAGAGCGGAGAAGAGAGATCAGGGTCCTAGCCCAGAAGAAGCACCGGGGTCTTGGGCCCACTGAGGAGGAGGGTGTGGGCCACCAGAAAAGGGCAGAAGAACCATCCTCACAGAGCAGTGGCTTCCATGAAGCGAGTGGAGAAAAGTTCACAGACTTAACAAACAGGAAATCCAGGCCTCAGGAACCAGGACAAGGAGTAAAATAAGCAGGTTCAGCCAGGATGAAGAGGCAATAAGGCTTCACAGCCTTGGAGGGGAAGGCTGAGCTTGGAGATAGCTGTTTGGGCAGCAGAGGTCTGAGCGTATTTCTAGGCAGAGGAAAGGTGCCAGCCAGAGAAGACCACCCAGCAAAGGGGAGAAACTGAAGGTCCAGGGTCTCTAAGAAGCAGAAGATGGTGGAAACCAGGATGTGGGGGCAGAAACAGCCTCCACTGATGAAAGAAGGACAAGGGGAACCCTTGCAGGTCCTTCTGTCCAATGAGCCCGTGGGATTGTGGACAGGGAGCCTCTTGGCAGCCAGCTCCTCCCCGGTTTTCTGGCTTCCTGTTCCTCCTCTGCTCTGAATCCTCTATGGCTCCCACCTTACTTGGCGTAAAAATCCAAGTCTCCGCATGGTCCCTAAGGCTCTGCCCATCAGCACCTGCCCTTGTCTCCCCCAACTCTCCTCGCTCACTCCTTCCCGCCACACGGCTGCCTTGCTGTTCCTTACAAATCAGATATGATGCTGCCTCAGGGCCTTTGCATCTGCTCCCTCTGCAGGCAGGGGATTTCTCCATCTTGTTCAATGCTGTATTGCTGGCCCCTGGGGTGTGCCTGGCACATACCTCGCAGGCACTCAACAAATGCTTGTTGGATGAACTATTGAATTCTTGATTATGAGAAATCAAGGCAGAGAGAGAGGGAAGGAAGGGAAGGAAGAATGCAGCAGATGCCCCGAGAGACAAAGGAGATCAATAGCATGGCCTCCGAGGGAGGCTTGCCTGGTTCCTGGTTATCAGCCATATGAGCAGCTGGGACCACACCTCCAAATCCTTCCAGCAATGCTTTGTCCTTTAACTAGTCTGGAGTAAAAGGCTTCTTTCTTCCCCACCTCCCCCTTCTATCCTGCTTCCACGGTATGTTCCCCAATGGAGCAGACTGAGAATGAGGACCAAGGCTTCCAATTTCCCATAATGGTGGCACGACCTGCCAACAGCAAGAAAATGCTGGACACAGCATAAAAAATCATCTTAAAACTAACCAAGGCAGTAGGGATTGCCAGGGCAAAGAGGCCCTTGGGAAGGTAAGACGCAGAAGCGGGTTTTGCCCTAAAGGACCTTGCCAATCCTGGCAAATTTAGATGTTTGTTTTGATAAAAACTAGTGGTGCCAAGGAGATGGAAATCAAACTCCAAGGTGGGAGCATAACAGCAGACACCCCCCACTCCAAGTAACTACACTGTGACCCCACGGGGCTCTCCCCTCAGGGAGAGAGAAGCTGGACAGGAAATTACCCAGCCTACACTCAGATCTCAGCTCACACTGCCTGAGAGGTTGGAGGAACCTCCAACCCGATTTGGATTTGGGGATCCCTAACTGGTAGAAAGAAAAGCCCCTCCTCTCTAGACAAGGACCTCTCATGCTAGGCTACAAATTATTCCTACGACTGACTGTCAGATATGATCAACACATAGTCCAAGGTAACTAGGCACGGGGAACTGAGGCAGCAGGATTAAGCCAGCAGAGAAAACAAATACGTGACGGGCAAGTCTTCTGGGCCCAGGCTCTTCCTGGCCAGTAGCCAAAGGCAAGTGAGTCATGGCCACCCAGTGACATACCTTCCCACAGCTTCTGGTGCTGGTCTTTGGCCTCCTTCTCTAGCTTCTCAGCCTCCTCCTTCACAATCCGCAGCATCTCCACCTGGTCCTCCAAAGACTTCTTTCCGGCCTGCAGCTCAGCGAGCTTTTGCTGGGTGGGCAGAAGGCAAGGGGCCAGCTCTCCTCCTGTTCTGCCTTCTTCCTCATGAACTGCCACTTCCCTGCCTCTACTCCACATGGCAACCGCAGAATCTTTCCAAAACATACATCTCCCTGAGTCCCCGCCTTGCTGCGGTTCTCCGCAGCCCACTGGAGAGAAACCCAAACACCTCAATGTAGTCCCAAGGCCCCATGTGACCGGCCCCTGCTGCCTCTCCAGCCCCATCTGCCCCATTGCTATTTTAAACTCTAGACCCAACTGCCCTGACAACATTCAGACCTCCCAAAGCTCTCTGCCTCCAGTCCTTCACACATGCTTTCCTTCTGTCTGGAACACTCTGCTTGGCTATCTCTGAATTACCCCACAAATTTCAGCTTAGAGGCCTCCTCCTGCAGGAGGTCTTCCCTGCTTCCTTCCCCCAAGACAATTGGCGGGGGAGGGGGGGGACAGGGGGACCAGGCAAGTCTCTTCTATGCACCACAGCCCCAAATTTCCCTTTCCCAGCAGCCCTGGGCATCACTTTCTGTCTGTCCTTCCCACTACATAGTGTACCCTTGAGGCAGTTCCTGGTCTGCTTCTAGCCTCATGCCCAGTGCACAGCACATCTTGGGCCTCTGCGGATATTTCAAGAAGGAACAAGTTTGCTGGGCAGGTTCCAACTTATGGATGGGGTCCCAAGCTATAGGGTCTTAGCCTAAACCCCCACAGGATCATTTTCCTCCCGAGACCTTGGCTGACACATCAACTTGGCCTACTGCCAGGATCCTCCCCAAAAGGGGAAAGGTCACTTAGAAACAATCTCACCACATGGCTCTACCACTATTCCCTGAACTTGGGAAGGATCTCACTGCCCCTAACTCAGGAGGGGCCTCACTGCCCAATGAATTTGACATGGGGATGGGAGAAGACCTAGAACCTTCCCTGGGCAGAGAAACAGAGCTGGAACACTTGCTCAGTAGATCGAGCAGGAGTCCAGGAGCAGTGCTGAGGACTCTGACCCATGAAATGGCCATGGGGGTGGCAGGCAGCGGAGGGAGACACACACTTGGGGACATACCCTCTCTGGCCCACAAAGCATCCACCCTACTGAACAAACCCAGTTGCTGCTGACTGACAGGGTCTTGAATCCTCCTCTAGAACTGAGAAGCTACAGTCATTGGCCCCATCTTGGAGACGACAGAACCACGACCCGGGATGCAGAGGCGTCACTCCTGTTCTAGGAGGCAGCAGAGCTCCTCCCAGCCCATTTCAGTCTGCCACCCAAGGCCCCAGTACACACCTGTGCTCACCACTGTCCACTTGCTAACAGCTTAACAAATGACTAAATGCCCAGTGGACAAATGAGTAAACCAAGGCGCAAGCAGACAGTAAGAGCCTCCAGGAGCAAGTGTCTGGAGCAGGTGTCAACCCGACCCAGCCTCGCCAGCTCATGCCTCCAGCCCTCCTCAGGGCCCAAATTGTCCTGGGTCAGCCCCAGGGGGTCCCTCACCTGCTTCTCCTCCCGGGCCTTCTTCCAGTCCTCAATAAGGATCTTTTTCAGGCGGAACCCCTCACGGGTAACCTCTGCCATCTGCTGCAATGTCTCTCTCTCCTTACGGCCCTTCTCTCTGGGGTGGGGGCACACACAGGCAGCACCAGGGGGCACTTAGGACCCATCAGATCTGCCTCTTCCAAAAGGGCTCAACCCCACCTTCTGCCCCCATGTTGGGAAAGATAAGAGAGCAAGCCCTTCTCCTCCCACCTCCCTGCATCCCTGTCCTTGGGAAGAGGGAGTGGGCAAGGTTCACCCATCCTCAGGGTCAAGGGAGGGACTAGGTAGTGCTGGCATGTGGGGCCAGAAATTGGCTCCCAAGAGAGAAAGGAGAGAAAAGTCCAGAAGTCACAGTCTCCCAATCTGGCCAGTAAGCATGTTGTGTGTGGTTCACCCTTTACTTAAATAAAAGATCTTCACTCAGAAGAGTTTACATAAATATCAGGACTTTTGGTTTCGTTGAAAAACGATGTCACCTGCCATCAACTAACTGGAGTCAAGGGCAGCTGTCCCTTTAGGTGTCTCATTCCCCACCACGCCCCACTGCCTTATATTCAGCCTGCTTCTGCCATTTAGATTACCTGCCTGTGGGAATTTCAGTTTTCAGGTCCTGCTGCAGAGCATAACAATGAAAAGCGTGGAGTCTTAAGTTAGACTGACCTGGGCTCTGCTGTCTCCTAGCTACGTGACCCTGAGGAAGTCATTCTCCTTTCTAAACTTGAGCTTCTTCACCTGTTGAACAGGCAAATGACTGCACTTGCTTCTGGGCCAGAGGGAAAACTGGAGATGGAACATTCACTAGGCACCTGGCACAGAGTGAGTGCTCAATACTCAAAAGCAGAAAAGAGAGGGGGCCTCATTCACTGGGCAGGGTAAGGCAAGGTCCTGGAGGGGTGGGTGGCACCCACGTACTTGCAGCTGTTCTCACAGACGATCCCACTATTGTACTCATCCGTCCCGTCGCAGCAGTCTGAGGGCAGAGGTGTGGGTGCCATCAGACCTGGCAGTGCCTCCTCCCTCCACCCCTGCCTTTTTCCCTAACCCCAGGGGGATCTCATTTACCACAAACTCCATCGTTGACCCATCTGGATGAGATGTACAGGGGCTTGTAGCCTATGTTGGTGCAGTGGAAGCTGCTGTTGGGACAGGCGGCCGTGCCTGTGGGGAAGAAGGGAGAGTTTTCAGAGTGTGTTCAGAGCCTCACACCTCACATCCACTCAGACAGACCCCCTCCCCACCAACCCCAACACACATGCACACAGAGAGCCAAACAAACATAAAAACAACCATTTCCGAGTAAAGGAAGGAGACAGCTGCACACTCAGGCCCTGAAACAAAACTCTCCAGTGCTCCCTCCTGCCTCTCCTCACCAACACCCTCAGAAGAGGGCCACCAACTCCTACCTCCCTTGCCTGCTCCTCTGTCCCGTGTCTGCGCCTTGGCCTTCTCTCCCATGTCTGGATGCTTGCACATGGCTGGCCTCTCCATTTGCTGCACCCTTCAGGATGCAGCCAAGACCTCACCTCCCCGCGCTGGGTCGGGACTTTTCTGGGCTCCCACAGCTCCTGTGGCTCCCCTCACCAAACCACTGACCACTCGCTTCTGTGCCAGCTTTCCCTACTCAACAGGGAGCGGGACTGGCTCTATCTTGGTCACCACACAGGGCCAAGCATTCACCAGGTGCTCCATAGATGTATGATAAACGAATGAATGAAGACAAAACTCACCAGGCTCATCTGAGCCATCCTTGCAGTCACAGTAGTCATCGTTGACCTGATCGAAAGGGATGGTGGCTGAGCTGTCCAGGCAAGTGAATGGCTTGGACTCATCATAGAAGTGAAGGTCTGGGGAGGGGCGAAAGGACTCAGCCCAGGGCAGGAAGAGGCCCTCTGAACCTAACGGGCACCTCTGCCTCCACCCACCAGCTGAGCACGGCCACCTTCCCTACCCAGAGAAGGGGAAACTGAGGCAAAGGGCTATACAATTCCTAGTCCAAAGCCAAAATCGGCCCGTCCCACGCCCTACTCCCATCATCCAGCGGCGGACTTACTAGTGAGGGAGACGCCTCGGGGCCGCTTGACCTCCACGGCCCAGCACACCGGGAGCAGCAGCAGCAACAGTAACATCTTGCCGGAGATTTGAAGGCGGGGAAAGTGATCTGTGGGAGGAAGCAGGCTGCGGGGAGATGCGCTGTGCTCCAACGCTGCAAGAAAGGGGAGGCCGGTCAGTGGCAGAGGGTTACTACCAGCTAAAAGAAAGCACCTCTTCCTCCTGCCAACTGGATTCCTCCATCGCTTCCGGGCAATGGGGGCTCATGGGGAAAGATATGGGAGGGAGTCTCCCCAATCCTGCCCAGCGGAGGGGAGTCTAATTTTGCTCATTTCAATGGTAGGGATCTCAAAACCTCCGCTCTCCACGTGGGTGGTGGGGGAGTGAACGATCCAATTCCCCCCAATAGGCCGAAGGGGTCAACAGCCTCCCCCTCTCCCGACGCATACCGTCAGGCCACCCAGCAACAGGAAATTGGGATGCCCTCCCGCCTGCTAATTCAACACCTACAAGAGACCGGGGCAAAGATCAACATCCACCGCGCCCCCTAGCCCAGCAGCCAACTGTTCCTCCTGCAGAAGAAAGCGGAAAAGTGCGGGTACGTCACTTCCGGCACCACAACGCGCTCCCAGAATGGTAGCTCAGCAACGCCATGTTGAGAGTGACAAATAAGGATGCTGGAACCTAGACAGCCATCTTGGATAGGACTGTGAAGCCTTAGAAGGGATAGTTCTGAAGATTCGCGCTTAATGGCGGCACAAGGCGCCTCCATCTTGGGAGTGGCGGATTCTGCAGTCGCCAAAGAAAGTTCCTGAAAAATGCCTGCGAACCCCGGGCGGGGTTACGAGGGAAGAGGAAGTGGGATGAGCACGTGACGCTTATGTACCCTACCCCACCATTCTGCTCCGCGACTCCGCCCTGTCTCTTGTTGGGACCGCCCCTCCATGCAGCATCAGCCAATGAGAACAGTGGTGCACAACGCGGGGGGTTTCCATGGAGCGCTGGAAGGAGGAGGGGAGGAGGTTACCTAGCAACCGGGAGATGCTGCGAGGCCCCGCCAAGCGGTCGGAAAGTGCATTTCCATTGCCGGAGGAACCCGAGCTGACAGATCCCGGAGCGGAGCAATTTCTAGAAGCCCCTCTAAACCTCAGGGGTCTTTGGCACAAACCCAATCATGACGTCTCCTCTGTGCTGGGCGGCCTCTACCAACGCCCTACCTACTCAGGACCAGATTGCGACCTCTTCCAAGACCAAGGGTAATCAGGCTCAGGCTAAGCGCGACCACCCTAGAGGCAAGGGCGCGGCACATGCCTGGCCCCCGCGCCATTCCAAGCAGGGGTTCGTCTATGCCAGTCGGCGGAAGTCTGCTGTGCACACGCAGGTGGCTGAGTTACAAAGGAAGATACATCTCTTAGGTAAGATGGCTCCAAAGGGCCCAGAAGGGTCAGGAGTCAACAGTGTCCACCCAGCCCCCTGACTAGGCATAGTGTGACAAGGATGTTCACCAGTATTCATCCAGGTGGTCAGTTTCTGGAAGCAAAAATTCATACTTGTTCATGGTTTTCCTCATCTCATAAAACTTTTCCTGGGCTCAGAGTCAACTGGACTTTATTTCATACTTTTGTGTAATCTAAACTCTTCTGTCATGCATGGTGTGGTGAAGAACATAGGTTTTAGAGCCAGATTTTCTGGGTTCTAATCCTGGCTCTGTATATACTAATTGTTTGACTTTGGGGGACTAAGAGTAATCTAATTGCTCTGTTTCTCCATTTGTAAAATGGGGATAACAGTACAATTCCATAGGTAGTAGAAATGTGTTAAGTGCTTAGATCAGTGCCTGGCACATAGTAACACATTATAAAGTGCAAAGCAGTGGTTCTCAATGGAAGAGGGCCGATTTGCTCCCCAGGGGACATTTGGCAATGTCTGGAGACATTTTTGGTTGTCATATTATTGGGGGAGAGTGCTACTGGCATCATAGAGGGTGGAGGCCAGGGATGCTGCTCAACATCGGACAATGCACAGGACTGCTCACCACAGCAAATAATTGTCCATCCCAAATGTCAGTCATGCCAAGGCTAGGAAATACTGGTGTAAACCATTATTGTTATTGTCTTATTATTAGGAGGCAATCTTGCATAGTGGTTGAAGGTATGGGCTCAGGAGTTAGACTGCTGTGACCTTGAACAATCTAATAAGCCTGAGCCTCAGTCTTCTCATCTATAAAAGGGATACGATATGGATATGAATGTGCACCTATTGGCATATGGTATTTGATACCTGGAAAACTCTTGGTCCAGCACCAAATACATAATAAATGCTCAACACAAAGTATTATTATAATATTAAGTTGATGATTACACAAAGGTCCTTCCCCTGGGAAGTCCTCCCCAATCCCCATGATGCTCTGCTTATGCCTGCCCACCTCATATGACTCCAGAGGGTGACCGGAAAGCCTTTTATGAAAATACCCAGTGGAACATCAAGAAGAATCAGGAAACCATCAACCAGCTACGCGAGGAGACCAGGGTGCTGCAACTACAGCTGACAGACCTACTCCAGGTGAGGGTGCAGAAGTGGGTGAAGAGGTTCCAGAGGGTATGGCCAGCATTCCCAGGTGCTGACACCACCTGGATAAGTGGTGACTGGACTCCTCTGCTTGCAGGGAGATGAGAAAGTGGTCCAGGCAGTGATTCAGGAATGGAAGTCAGAGAAGCCATACCTGAAGAACAGGACAGGCCAGGTTTGCCCATCCCCACTCCACTGACCATCTCCCTTCATTTGCAGCCTGGATCCCCTCCCCACTGGACTCCCTACCTCCCATCTCTCCCTCTCTAATCCTTTCTCCCCCCCCCCCCGCTGCCACTCATTATTCACTCAATTAATCTTTATCACACACTGACCATGTGCTTGGTATGGTATTAGGTGTTGGTGGTTGTGCAGTGAAAAAACAGACCAAGTCCCCACTCCCCAAAATCTTATATTTTAGTGGAGAAAACATACATAAAAACCTAAGAACAAGAAATATGGAAACAAAGTAATTTCTAGTAGTGACAAGAGAAACAAAATAAAAAAGAGTAACTGACTAGAGATGGATGGGGTCCACACTTCCACTTTAGATTGGGGTGTGGAAGTCAGCAAAGACCCCTTTTTCTAAGAAGTGATATTTGTGCTGAGAATGGGCCAGGCAGGAAATGATCTGGGGAAAAGTGCTCCAGGCAAAGGGAACAGCAAATACAGTGTCCCTGGGGTAGGAACAAATGTAATGTTGGAGGCGCAGGAGGTGGCCAGTGTGGCTGGATGGAAGTGAGTGACAGGGGTTCAGTAAGAGGTGAGGACAGGGAAGTCATCAGGAGCTGAACCTTGCAGCAGGCCTGCTGGCCATGATGAAGGGTGCATTTTATATGCTAAGAATCAGGGAAGTGGAAAAGGGACTGTGAGTAAGCAAGAGTGGAAGGCAGGAGGAGGTCATCCCGGTGAAAAATGGTGTTGGCTGCACTAAGATGAAAGTGCTAGAAATAGGAAGAAAGAGAGCTCTGGGAAACCTTTGAAATAGAACAGAGAATTGCAAACAAGTTGGATGTAGGTGGGAGAGAAAAAGAGAAAGTGAGAAATGACATCCAGGTTTTGGACTTGAGTACCTAGAAGGATGGGGCTGCCATGAGCTGAGATAGGGAAGATTCGAGAAGGGCAGGTTTGGGGAAAGAGCAAGTGCTCGATTTTGGGCATGATGGTTTTTGAGGTACCTCTGGAGACATCTGGAAGGCAGTGTAGATATGGATATATGAGCCTGCAGTTCAGGAGGCCAAATTTGGGTGTCTTCAGTGTATAGGTGACCTTGAAAACCCTGAGACTGGATAGGATCACGATGGGGGTGGGTGTGGACACTGGAGAGAAGGACCTGGGGCTGCAAATTAAAAGGCGAAAGAGACAAGGAGCAGCCAGGGAGGTGGGTGGAAACCGGGGAATGGGCTTCTGGAAGCCACCAAAGAAAAAAATCTGCAGGAGGATCAGCCAGGTCAGACGCTGCTAAGAGACAAGGGAGATGAGAGCCAAAATATAGGGGAAGGAAGGCAGGAAGGACTGGGGGATTCAGGCCCCTGCTCTTGCTCCCCTTCCTCCAGCAGGCCCTAGAGCACCTGGACCACCAGCTGAGGGAGAAGGTGAATCAGCTCAATGCTCTGCGGCACCAGGTGGGGTTGCAGCAGAAGTGCCTGGAGGAGCTCCAGCTGCAGCACAACCTGCGTGAGCTGGAGATGGCTGAGGCACAAGATGGCAACACGGAGGTGGCTAAGGTGGGGCCAGTGAGGTGCGGAGGGGTGGGAGTTGGGCGGGGGCCGAGGGGGCACTTGATCCTGGAGGAGGAGGAATTGAGCAGGGAGGGGACTCAGCACAGCCTTGCTTCGCTCTAGACCTTGCGGAACCTGGAGAACCGTCTGGAGAAGGCCCGGATGAAGGCGGAGGAGGCGGAACACATCACCAATGTATACCTGGAGCTCAAAGCCTATCTACAGGTAGGGACCAGGAAGGCTGGGGAGAGGGAGGCAAGTGGGAGGGCCAGCCTGGCCAGTCACAGGCCTGCCCCACTCCTCATAACCCTAGGAGGAGAGCCTTCGCTTCGAAAACCATCTGGATTCCATGGAGGCTGAGGTGGTGAAGACAAAACACGAGCTTGAGGAACTGCATGTGGTGAACCAGGAGGCACTCACCGCCCAGGACATTGCCAAGGTGCCAGCCCACTGGTCCCTGGGGGTCCTGCCCAGGTGCCATGGTCTCCTGGCCCCAGAATCTGAAACCCCAACTGTCCCCGAGCCTTCCCATCTATCTCCCAGGACCCTGTGACCTGGCCCAGCTGTCCGAATTTGGGCTCTTAGCTCTGGGACTGAGCCACAGTAGATGCCAGCTGGTCCTTCTCGCCCTCCAGAACCAGCTGCAGTATCTGGAGGAGACCGTGTTCCAAGAGCGCAAGAAGCGTGAGCGCTACATAATGGAGTGCAAGAAGCGGGCAGAGGAAAGGAAACTGCAGAACGAACGCATGGAGCGCAAGGTGGCACACCCCGGGCACCAGGACCAAGGCCCTGTCCCACACTCCTGACCCGTGCCCAGGTGCCCTTACCTGGCCCCTGGCCTTGGCCCTGGCCCCACAGACTGGGCCCCACCCCCTCCCTGACCCCTATCCTGATACCCTTTCCCAGCCAACACCCTAAGCCCTTATCCACAAGCTGATCCTGGCCCTGACCTCAACCTGGAGCAGACCCAGCGTGAGCAAGTGCTGCTGCAGTCCGATGATACGATCCAGGATAGCCTCTGCACCAAGGAGGAAGAGCTGCTGCGGCGCTGGAGCATGTACCAGATGGAGGTGCTCTTTGGCAAGGTCAAGGATGCCACCGGCGTGGCCGAATCGCACGTGAGTGCTGCCCACAGTGCCCTGGATCAATTCCTCAGCACACAAACCTGCTCTCTTAAAAGACACCCTCTTCCTCCTCCAGCTACCGCCCCATTTCTCTCTTGCTTCTCACAGCAAAACCCAGCGAGCTGTCTACATTCGCCATCATTCCCTCTCCTTGGGTTCACCCTCACACCAGTGGCACTGACTTCTTTGGCATGTGGGCTCTGTGAGAACTGGGAGTTTTGCCTCTACTTTCCTGTGTCTCATTGCTTGTAACATTGTCTGGGGCACAGTAGACTGCCCAGTACCACCCTCAGACCCGAGAAAGCTGAACCCCTACCCTGGGACCCACGCTTTGCATCATCTTCCTCAAGATTTTCTGAGACCGTATGTCCGCTGCTGGCAAACACTGATCTCCCTGGACCCCAGTCTGGTTTCTCCCCTTTGGGCACTCTCCAACCTGCTACTCTTCACATGTGATGACCCCTGAGGAGTTCCAGGAATCAGACCTATAGGGCCATCTGGGGCACTGTGGCTGGTGGCCTTTCCAGAAATTGGCTGGGTGAACGGATCATTACCACCACAGGCCATATTTCCTCACCAGATTGGGTGAGACTTGCAGCCAGAATGTTGCCAGCACCCTGATTTTGGAAAGCAGCTATGGTCATTGCTACCCTGCCCAGCACGCTAATTTTTGGCTGATTCAAATTCCTGATATAGAGAGGGAAGGGCTCTGCAAATCATTTTTATCCAAGGCTGCCTCCCTGAGTCCTAAACATCGCTGTGAAGAAGCCACCAGCTTAGGCCCCCTGTGCTGAGTGCCCTGGGGGAGGGGGGGGGCACCCGGGCCTGCCCAGGCCTTGGCTCTGACTGGGACTGGGTGGCCCCCAGGCGGTAGTACTGCGGTTCCTGGCGCAGGGCGACACCTTCACGCAGTTGGAGACGCTCAAGAGAGAGAACGAGCAGACGCTGCTGAGACTGAAGCAAGAGAAGCAGCAGTTGCAGCGGGAGTTTGAAGACCTCAAGTACTCGGGGGAGGCCACTCTGATGAGGTGAGGCGAGGCCCCGTTGCCCGAGGAGGAGGGTGGGGACCGCAGGTCCACGGCGCTCCCATGGTGGCAACCTCCATGCTCCCTGCAGCGAACAGAAGCTGCTGGAAGAGTTGCAGGAGCGCCTCAAGGCGGAGGAGCAGCGGCGGACTGAGGCCCAGAGCCAGCTGGAGCGGGTCAAACGGGCAATGCAAACTCTGAAGGAGGGCCTTGAGCACCTGGCGGGCAAGCTGGACCAAGTCACAGTGGCTGGCCTCGCCCCCGAGGAAGTCCCGCCTGGAACTTCCCAGGATTTAAGAGACCGTGCAGATCCTCAGGTGATTGCTGCCCTGCAGCTCACTGGAGGGAACCAACCCCATGCCCTGTCCTGGACGTCAGAGGCCCGTGTACAACGCAGTCATTACCCTCATGTACCCTGCGGAACCCCGTTACTCCTTAAGTGGCCCAAGACTTTAGAGATCCTGTCCTGCCTCAGGTCCCTTCCGCAGGGAAAAGTCCCACCTTGGCCCCTCACCCGAAAGCTCAGAAACCCCACTGCAATCCTGGAGCGGCCCGAGACAGAAGCCCCGCCCTGACTGCAGCAAAGTCCCATTTCTTCAGGTCATCCTCACAATGACCTCTCTCAAGTTATTACCCTTTCACCCCCAAAAAAGACCTCCTCCCACTCCATGTTCTGCGTCTTGACTTCCAAGACTCTGCCCTGATAGGCGTGGCCCTTGACTACGGAGGCCCCGCCCCACAGAGGATAGCACCACCCCTGTGGGTGGCCCCTCACCTTCAAAGACATGACCCGAGGGAGTAAAAGCCCCACCCCTATGTGGAACCTGCCCGAGGCCGCGCCCTCTCCCGGCTGACCAGCATGGGTTCCCCGCCGCAGGATGCCCGCCGCTCCGTGGAGAAGGAGCTGGATCCCAAGACAGGTGACTATCTGCTGAACCTGCTGGGCCTCGTGGAGGAAAAGCTGCTGAAGCTGCAGGCGCAACTCGAGAGCCACGATGTGCCTGAGATGCTGCGCCACATCGCAGACCGCGAGGTGCCCATCACCAGGGGGCGGGGAGGAGGGGGCGGGGCGGACACGAGGGAGCAAGCGGGGGCCTTAGGGACAACAGGTGAAGTTTCCTAAGCCAGGAGAGCGTCCAGAAGGTCCGGGGAGGCCAGAGGGGAGGGCTGGGGGAGCCAAGGTGAACCTCAAGAGGCCAAGGAGCAGGACCCCAGACACGGGCCTGGAGGGGGACAAGGAGACGGGGCTGGGCATCAGGGTGAGCGCTAAGAACAAATGGTGTGGCTGGGCCCAAGGAAAACTAAACCGGAGGAGAGGGCAGAGTATAGAATCGGTATATCTCGGAATAGGGTGGGGAGGAGGGGGAACAGTACTCTGCAGTCCCTGCCTCGCCCACACACTCTTCTCTCCCGCTCTCCTCTTCCACAGTTCTACTCCAGCTTAGAGGGAAAGCTACCCATGTACAACACCCGCATCGCCCTGCCCCTTGCCAGTCCCAAGGACAAGTTCTTCGGTCAGTACGGGCAGGAAAAAGGGGCGGGGCTGCGGGGCCCAAGCAGAGCAGCCGGAGGTGGTCCCAGGCCAAGCTCAGGGCCACGGTGGAGGTGGGTGGTAAAGACTGGCCCGGGAAATATGACCCAGGGATGGGGGACTTGAAGCCCCTTATCACCCCCCACCCCTCTACCCCCGCAGACGAAGAGGAGACCGAAGACGAAGACAACGACGTGGTGACTCGCGCAGAGCTCAAGATCCGTTCCCAGAAATTAATCGAATCCCGCAGCAGGAGGCACAGACGCTCACGGAGATCCTAGACTTGTCCTCACGCCCACCTGGCGCCTCTGGGCCACTGCGGAGCTCCGGATCCCTCGGTGCCCAACCGCCAGCCCTCGGGACCCCTTTAAGGGCTGAACGCAGACAAGACAAGGGAGTGGAACGGCCCAGCGGAGCCCAGAGTGGAGAAGGGGGCTGGGCCTCTGGACGTTCCCACAGGAAATATCCCCAGGCGGCCTCGGAATCACGCAATAAAGGTCACCGACAAGCCCCCTGGGTATTCGCCTTTCCTTGACCCTGCACCGCCCCAAAGATGGCGACCCCTCAAACCCAGAGCCACAGGCTCAGACCCTCTGACCTGGGGATTGATGACTCCCATAGCCTGGGACACAGATTGTGCTCCCCCTGGCCCCCAGAGAAACGGGATATCCCCACACTTGGGGCGGACCAGCCCTCTCCACCTGAGAACAGAGGACTCCATCTGAGCACACAGACCGGCCCCTCACTTAGCTATACACACTAGCTCCTGCACACCTGAGGACACAAAAAAGCCCTCCCCTGGGAGAGAGTTGGCTTTTCTTCTGGACACAGATTGATACACACCTATACGGAGGGCCGGTACCTCACCTGCATGTGCCTGGACTGGGCGCTGGGGTCCGGCTGGGGGCATCTGAGAGCCGCAGGTCTCCGCGGCCCTTCCCCGCCCCGCCCCTGCGCAACCCTCCCACCCCGCCCCGCCCCACGAGCCCCAAGTGCCCCGCCACTGCGCGCCGCCGCCGGCCCTTCCGCCTCACTCAGCCGCGGAGCGGGACGGGCGCGGGCCATGCAGCGGACAGCAGGGAAAGAGCTCGCCCTGGTAAGGGAACCGTAGGTCCCAGGATCTCACATCCCTGGCGACCTCCAGGTTCAGAAACTCTAGGTCCCCGCCCCTCGGACCCTAGCTCCCCGCAAACCGGACCCTTCGGACTCGCCCAGGAGTTCCTACCTCGGGCCTCCGGGCCTCTGACCCACTGAAGTGGCTGGTTCCTCTTAGGGATGAGGGGGGAGTTTGTCTCTAAGCGCGTCTGCCGGAGGAGCCAGAGACAGACTCTGTGAGACTGGACCCTGGGACGACCCCAAATGCCACCTCATCCTCCCAGATCCAGGGAGGAGGGTACCCGCGGCGCTGAGGGCACTTTCCTAGCCTGGGACCCCGCCCCAAGTCTCGTTGACTCTAGCGGGAAAGGCCCATCCTAAATCCGCGCGGGTGAGGGGAGCGGAGGACCCGGGACCCGGGACCCTGCGGCGTTCTGAGCCTCCCTCGGTGTCCAGGCGCCGCTGCAGGACTGGGGCGAGGAGACCGAGAACGGCGCAGTGTACAGTGTTTCCCTGCGGCGGCAGCGCAGTCAGCGCCTGAGCCCAGGGGAAGGGCCTCAGGACAGCCAGGTGAGAGGGGGTTGAAGGGCGGGCGGGGCGGAGTGGAGGGGCCTGGAGGTACTGAGATTAGGGCGAGTGGAGGGGCGGAGCTGAGGGAAGGGAGGGTTTTAGAGGTGGACACGTAAGGTGGGCGACCAGGTGAGTAGGGTAGATGAGTGAGGTGGGACCAAGTCAGGGCGAGGTTCCCGAGCGGGACCTGGAGACCGAACTGGACCGCTGGGCCTCGGTTAGCCAGGTTAGTGGGCGGAGCTGGGGGGGTGGTCTTTAGAAGCGGCCAGGTGAGGGTGGGTGGGGCGAAGGGCAGGGACCGGACGGCCAGTGAAGCGCGGCTGGAGAGCTGAGAGCAGCCTGGGGGTGGGCGGGAACAAGTGAGTGGGGGCAGAGGGCGGGGCCTGGGAGGATGACGGTGTCCAGGTCATTTGTAAACCGGGCAGAATAATGATAAATCGAGGGGGCCAGATCCAGAGGAATGGGCAGGATCAGATGCGAGAGTGGTGCTAGCAATGGGCGTGATTGGAAAAGGGGTGCTGCGGGATCTACTCCTCTGTGTCGTTGCCTCCCCGCCTCGCAGGCCCCCAGCCCCAGTGCCGACGCCTTCCTCCATTACCGCACGAGCAAGGTGCGAGCACTGAGGGCGGCGCGTCTGGAGCGGCTGGTGTGGGAGTTGGTGTCTGGAGACAGCCAACAGGACCCGAGCTTCGTGCCTGCCTTCCTGGCCACCCACCGGGCCTTTGTGCCCACTGACAGAGTTCTGGGCCTTCTCCTGCCACCACCACCGCCACCCCTGCCGCCCTGGTCAGTATCAATGGGAAACCTCGTGTTCCCACCACAGACCCTCACCCAGACCCTCTCCAATTTATAAGCAGGAAACCCCCTAACCCCACATCCCTCCTCCTAAGCCCTCCCAGCCCTCCTTCTTCAACTGACTGGGGGGGGGGGGGCTCTTCCTAGGGTAGAGATCAAGAAGACAGAGGGACAAGATCTGAGCTTCAACAAGAACCTGAGGTTGGTTTCCCCATCGGGTAGCAGTGGGAGGATAGGGGTCCTAGAAGTCTAAGGTCAGATCAGTGGGGCTGCAGAGCTCCCTGCTGGCCTCTGAGGCCCTGCCCCTCTGGACAGGGCTGTGGTGTCTGTGCTGGGCTCCTGGCTGCGTGACCACCCTCAGGACTTCTGGGACCCCCCTGCCCACTCAAACCTAGGCAGTGTCCGCACCTTTCTGGGCTGGGCCGCCCCACTGGGGACCGAGGCCCTGGAGGCAGAGAAGCTGCTGGGAGACTTCCTGGAGGAGGCTGAGCGAGAGCAGGAAGAAGAGGAGCAGCGCCAGGCATGGGCAGGTGAGGGGTTTGAGGCACTGATAGAGCCCTAAGCAGGCCTTTCTTGCTTGCTCCCTCCCCAGGGGCCTCCTTCCCTCAGGGAGCTGCAGATCTGAGACAAGTTTCTTAACTTTGTCTGAGTCTCAGTTTCCCCACCTGTAAAATGGAGATAATAACCCTTTGTCTAACATTTTGACATTTGTCCAGCACTTCCTTTCCTTCTCTATCCTAACAACAAAGATACTCCACCATTGAGTCAGGATGCTCTGTGTTTCTAACTACAAATTATTCCATTACTACTTGCCTTAGGAGCCACAAAGACCTGAGTTCAAATCCCAGTTCTGCCATTTGCTGACTTGTGACCTTGGATAAATCACTTCACCTGTATGAGCCTCAGTTTCCTTATCTGTGAAATGGGGGTGATAATAGTACTTACCTCATTGGCCTCTTCATTCAGCAGATATTTAGCCACTGGCTTGGGCACATAACAGTGGACAGGAACTCTCAGTTCCCTGGGGAAGACAATCAGTAAACAAGTAAACAATGAGGGCTTGGCAAATAGTAGCATTTTCGTTATTGTTGTCACTGATTCTTATTTATTAGAATCAACCACTTATAATGAAATCTATACAAGAAGCCATACTTTTATTTTCTTGTGTGGTAGATGTCAGTGAACTACCTGGTCTTTCATAGAAATATCTACCAACCTCCGTTGTAGACAGCTTTTAGGGGAGGGAAAAAGATCCACATACTTTAATTGTGTCTTTGTTCAGTTGTCAGCTCCTCAGACGTGCCTTCTCTGATCCCCTCCCAACGAATATATTCTCCCACTCTGTGACCCTTTAGCCTGCCTTATTGTTCTGCATAGCACTCATTGGTTTTGTCCCCAGCTCTCTCACCAGGGGCAGGAACAGCGATGATTCATTGACTGAATAAGTGCATCCTGCTTATAAAGTATCATCTTTCACCCATCTGTGTTTCATCTGATCCCTATCACAAAAGCATCTATATCCCTAATCCCCATCTTTTAATCCTCATGTTAAAGTGGCCACATTTCTCTCCACTTTACAAAGTAGCATCTCCTTCTCTCTCCTGTTAATAAAGTCTCAGTTATTTATATGTATTTTATCCCTTCATCTTCCTGGTTACTAAGCGTCTTTCTTCCTCTGCTTTCAAGACTTCATGAGCTTGATCTCACCACTGCACTATACACCTGAAACTAATATAAAAAATATCGAATGTCAACTATAATTTAAAAAAAAAATAGTCACAGGGTTGTAAAGTATAGCATAGGGAATATAGTCAATAATATTGTAATAACTATGTACATTGTCAGATGGGTAATAGACTTATTGGGGTTATCACAGTGTGAGGTATACAAATGTCTAGTCACTATGTTGTTTTGTACACCTGAAACTAATTAAGAAAAAAAGATTTCAGCAGCTGATTCCAAATCATTGGAACTGCACAGTCCAATGCAGTAGCCACTAACCCCAGATGGTATTGAAACTGAACTTAAATTAATTAAGTTAAAAATAAAAATTCAGTTCCTTGGTTTCACTAGCCACATTTCTAATGCTCAGCAGCCACATAGGATCACACAGGTAGAAAATATTGCCACCATTGCAGAAAACTCTGTTAAAAGTGCTGCCCTAAGCTATAAGTTCTTGAGGTCAGAAGAGAAAATGAACATTTATTAAACACCTACTGTATGCCAGGCTCTGGGAACCTTAATATTTTTATTTTGGGATAACTTTTTACTATGGAAAATTCCATACACATACAGAAGTAGACTGATAGTGTAAAGGACACTCCAACACCCATCACTACTCATCTTCAACAATTATCAATTTGAAAAAAAAATTTTTTTTCAAGATGATTTGAAGGCCAATCCCAGACTTATGTCACTTCACAGATCAATATTTAGGTTTATAACCTAATTGACAAGGACTTTAAAATATATATAACCTTCATTCCCACAATCATTTCCAACAAAATCAGCAGTAATTACTTAATATAAAAAAATACCCAGTCCATAGTCAAATACTCCCATTGCCCCTAAATCGTCTTTTTTACAGTTGTTTTTTCAAAATCCAAAGATCCATTCAAGGAATTCATTTGTGTTTCTTTGGTCTCTTTTATTCTTTGACAGTCCTTTACCTTTTGTTTAATGCCATTGGGGGGAAAAATGGGTCATTTGTCCTTGGCAATGTTTCACAGTCTTCTGCATTTGCCTGTTTGCTTTCTCGTGGTGACATGTACTATGTCCCTCTATCCCCCATACTTACTGTAAGATCTGAAGGTTTGATTAGATTTGGGTGCAATTTTTTTCCCCAATGCCTACTTTTTCAAACTAATATTTTGCAATGTCACCTGTCCCAATTTGAAATGAAAGGCAGATAATCGAGCCAACTTACACAGATAATTTGAAAATCATAATATGATGCTGTAAGCGTAACACAAAGGAAAATAAAAGGAAAGCAATTTACACATCCATGGACTATGCTTGTTGAGGCATGGATGTTTGGCGTGCCTCACTAGGAGACGTGGTAAAGTTGTCTGGTGCCTTTGTTGGACGGAGCGTCACGGTGAATGTGACAGTCACAAACACCGACTAATGCAGAGGAGTGCACTGGTGACGCAGACACAGTAGCATAGACTTTGGTGATAATCATTTTCCAAAATGGTGAACAACACTTGCAATTTCCAAACAAAACAAAGTCCAGACTTTCACAGTCCTCGCATTCCTGGAACCAAAATAATTAGTGTTTATGAGCAAGGTAGCTGAGTGCTACATTACTGTAAACAGGTTTTTCAAGGACACAAATGTCTTAGAGGGACATTTGGAGGCTGGGTGGCACAATTCTTCACTGTGCTTGTGGGCCCCCCTTCCGGTAGATGCCAATTTCCAAAATTTCCCCTAGGGGGCGCAACCACTGAAACCCACTACGAAAAGGCATATTTCAGTACTTTACAGAAGTGTGGTAGGCATGATCTTGTTTGATTTTTCTTTTTAATCCAGATGAAGAAAACAAGGTACAGAGAGGTTTAAAGGCTTGCTTTCGTTCGCACAGCAAGCCCAGTGGACACATTGGATCTGAACTTGGCACTTGCTGACAATAACATTCTCTCTTTTTTGTTGTTGTTGTTTTTTCAATTAAAGTTCATTGGGGTGACAATGGTTAGTAAAGTTACATAGATTTCAGGTGTACAATTCTATATTACATCATCTATAAATCACATTGTGTATTCACCACCCAGAGTCAGTTCTCCTTCCATCACCATATATTTGATCGACAATAACCTTCTCTTAACCACAGTTATACCACATCTGGAGAAAAGAAAAGGGCATAGGAACTTATCCTAATACAGGTTCAACGTTATGAAGCTCTATTTTCTACACTGGCCTTTGAGTACCTGGCTTCAAAGCCCTACCCTGCCATTTACTGAAGGTGTGACTTAGGGCAAATTGTTCCTGTTTCCCCACCCATAGAAAGTGGGTAACAGTACCTGGCTCGCTAGTAAGTGTTCTACGTTATGGAGTTAATCCACACGAGGTGCTCAGTGATCGTTACTGTTGCTCTAAGTCCTTAAACACATTCAAGAACGTCTCCGTTTAACAAATGAGGAAAGTGAGGCTCAGAAACGCTAAGGGAGTTCACGGAGACAGTCCTGAATTCACACCTGAGAGTTTTTAACTCCCTCTAATGCTCTCTCAGGATTTCCCGAAACTGCCCAGACTCCCAGCCCAGACTCCCGGGAAGGCTGCTTGGAAGAGGAGGAAAAACTGGTACAGGAAGGCCCTGAGCTCCTGGACTTCAGTGTAGACGAGGTGGCAGAGCAGTTGACGCTAATGGATGCGGTGAGGACACGGGAGGGGCGCGGCGCGGGAGGGGGGCAGGTCCCACTGAGCACAGATCCTACCCATCCTCCCCCACCACTCACCCCCTCCGCTCAGGAACTCTTCTTGCGCGTGCGACCCTGGGAGTGCCTGGGCTCCGTGTGGTCACAGCGGGACCGTCCAGGGGCCGCAGGCATTGCCCCCACTGTGCGCGCCACTGTGACCCAGTTCAACACAGTGACCGGTTGCGTGCTGGGCTCGGTGCTCGGGGCGCCGGGCCTGGCCGCCCCGCAGAGGGCGCAGAGGCTGGAGAAGTGGATTCGCATCGCCCAGGTGCGAGTTGGAGGGGAGGGAACCGGGATGGAGGTTGGAGGCAGAACCGAGGTCGGAAGAGAGGGAGGGGGCGGGCAGAAGGCAGAGGGCCAGGGGCCTGGGAATGTGGAGACAGTTGGGGCTGGGAAGTACCTAAATAAAAGCCTATTTTATTTAGGCTACATAGGAAGAGGCTATGCCAGGCTGGGCCCGGGACAGCAGAGGGACGTTGGGCGGGTCTTCGGATAAGAGGATGGGATGGGATGGGGAGTGATGGGGTGGGATTGGCTTGGAAGAGGGACCAATGCCCAGAAAAGGGGGCAGAGGTCTTAAAAGAGAGTGGTTGGGGGCGGGCATGTGCCTCGGGGCTGAGAGGAAGAGTAAGAAATGGGGGTCCAGGAGAGAGAGAGTGGAGGCATGACAAGAAGGGGGAGGGGAAGGAACAGAAGGTTAAACCTGGTGTGAGATTTGGGTTCAGGGAGGAGGAGTTTGGGTCCAGAAGAGATGCTGTGGGCGCGTCTAGGGCCCAGGGAGACACAGGAGTGGGGACCCCAGAAGCCAAGGTCAGAAATAGGGGTGGAGGCAGCTGTGGGAGGGCTGGGGCTCCCGGTGGGGGGGAGGGTCTGCTGGAGGAGGAGACTGAGTCTTGGTAGCATAGCAGCTGTGGGACGAGTCGTCGGGATCTGACCTAGGGTTAGAAGTCATGAGATCAAAAGGAAATCATACCTGGGGGTCAGGCTTGGGGTCTGACCAGCGCCCCCACCCCACTCCCCAGCGCTGCAGGGAACTGCGGAACTTCTCTTCCCTGCGGGCCATCCTGTCTGCCCTGCAGTCTAACCCTATATATCGGCTCAAGAGCAGCTGGGGCGCCGTGAGCAGGTGAGCAAGAATGGGGGGCGCGGGGGGGGGGGGGGGGGCGCTGGCGTGGGACCTCCTCATTACCCCATTTCAGCTCTGACTCTCCCAGCCACCGACTCCTGACCCCTCTCCTGTGTCCCCAGGGAACCGTTATCCACTTTCAGGAAACTTTCACAGATTTTCTCTGATGAGAACAACCATCTAAGCAGCAGAGAGATTCTTTCCCAGGTACAGCAGCCTGGGGAGGGGACCTGGGAGGGGACAAGGCATCACTTGTCCTAATATTCAGTGTCCTTTCCTTAACTTCAGGAATGACCTTGCCCTTGTATGTGGGCAGCCCCATGTTTTTACTGCCTCAGCTGTCCTCATGATAGCTCACACTTGGTAACTGCCTTATTTATTCATTCAACAAATACCAGAAGTTACAGGGAAAGGTCACTTAAGGCTAGAGTCATAGCAAAGAGTGGAAAAATAAAATTGTGCCAGGGACTTGACTTTGATAAGCAAAACTAAAACATTGTGTGCCAACAGGTCAGAGTAAGCTTCTAATTGTAATTAGAGGCTGGTGCTTAGGGTGAGTCCAGAATACATGGAATATTCTTCACATTCACCTCCTGCAGGTCTCTACCCTCAGAGACAGGATGCCCTTGCTGTGCCCCCCCAGTGTCTCCACCTCCTCCCCCTTTATTCTTATCTCTGCATGTCCTTAATTACATGTTCATTTGGCTGTTGCTCTCTTTCCCTCCATAACGTGTGCTTCACAAGGTCAGGGTTTTTGTCTGTTTTGCTCATGGCTGCCTCCCCTGCACTCAGGACAGTGCCTGGCCCAGAGTAGGAGCTCAATATCTGTGAGTAAATGAATATCTCACATAAGGATGATCTCAGAGAACAAGGAGCTCTGCATTAAGCACCTACTGTGTACCAGGTACTGTGCCAGAAAGCTTGGCCATGAACCAGACAGACACAGTTCCTGCCCTGGGGGGGATTCAGGCACCGGACAGCAGAGACACACAGCGCAATAACAACTGCCCCTGCAATGATATAATTAATTACCAGGCAGATCGATGTCATGGAGGCATTCAGGGCATTCCCAGGGGATTGCCTGGGGACCTGTTCCATCCAGGCCTGGGACAAGGATTCTAACCTGTGTTGAGACCAGCCCTGGCTGCCGTGGCATCCACAAGTCCCACCTCTGGTCACCCCCCGTGGGGCCAGGCCCCTGCTGCTTATCTATTCCCTGCCTTCCTCCCCCTGTTCATTTTCCCTTGCGTATGCCCTTTGCAAGTGGTTTGTGATTGCTGAAAGCAAAATGGGTGTATATTGAGGCATCTTCCCTGAAGGAGGGGTCATAGAGACCCCAGGACTGCTCAGTCCTTCCCCCCACCAGGAGGAGGCCACTGACAGACTCCAAGAGGCGGACACCCCCCCAGGAAGCCTGCCTTCAGTGAGTGATGTGGTTTCAGATGGGGAACAGCTGGGACCCTTGGAGGGGAAGGGAGCACGATGGGGTTGGTGATGGCTGAGAGTGACTGGAACTCTGGGGACCGCAGAAACTGCCCCCAGGCCCGGTCCCCTATCTTGGCACCTTCCTCACGGACCTGGTTATGCTGGACACAGCCCTGCCGGACATGCTAGAGGTCTGTCTCCTGCCCCTTAATTCTTGACCCCAGCACCCCTTGCCCTCAGCACAGTGGGCCTCCTGACATCCCACCCTTGACCCTGCCCGCATTCCCAACCCCTGCCCCCTTAGTGCAGTGGGGTTCCTGACATCCCAAGGAACTTTGACCCTTGATCCTTGACCCTGGAGACTCCAGTTCCTTGACCCTGGAGACTCCAGTTCAGACAAAGTTTGCCCCCAGGGGGATCTCATCAACTTTGAGAAGAGGAGGAAGGTGAGTGGGGACTGGGGTGAGTGTGGGGGAAGATCAAGGTGGCAGCAGAGCATGGGTGGGGTCTCAGAAGCCACTCCCTCAGGAGTGGGAGATCCTGGCCCGTATCCAGCAGCTGCAGAGGCGCTGTCGTGGCTACTGCCTGAGCCCCCGCCCGCCCATCCTGGCTACACTGCGTGCCCAGCGCCAGCTCAGCGAGGAACAGAGGTGACCACCCTGTGGCCTAGCCCAGCCCCATCCCAGCTGACCCTGGATCACACCCTGGATTTGGTTACCCCGTGCAACTCTCCAAGTCCTAATATCCCCTTCCTGAGCCCTGACCCCAACCTGTGAACTTGCATTATCTCCAGCCCAACTGAGGGCCCCAAATGACCTCTGACTTCAAACTTTGACTGCATCTGACTTTCTGACTTTAACATGCAGCTGACTATTCAACTTAATCATCCCATCTGTTTTCTTCGCATCTCTGAACCTATCTGATCTGTGACCCCATTCGTAAGCCCCATCTGACTTGCTGAGCCTAATCATTGACCCCCCAATTTTGAGTAACTGACTTCAATTTTGACGTATATTTGACTGTCTAACTCAGCTATCCCAATCGTTTCCTTTCATTCTATTGAATGCATGGCCCTAACCCTTGACCCAATGATTATCTGAACTTGAACTCCATCCTTGACCCAATTTGACTTCTCAGTCCCACCCTGTGAATCCCTGTGTGACCTGCCAACCAAGCCATCCATCTCATCCCTAATAAGACCCTGATGCTGTGTGACCCCATTTACTACCCTGACCCTGACATTTGGTGCCCAACACCTGGCTGTTCCCCACAACACCCAAAACCCAGCTCCCACATGATTCTAACTCTTGTCTCCCAATCCATCCCCCCATCTGTATCTTGACCCCTCAGTTACCGCATCTCCCGTGTCATTGAGCCTCCAGCCGCCTCCTGCCCCAGCTCCCCACGTGTGCGGCGACGAATTAGCCTCACCAAGCGTCTCAGTGCGTGAGTCTCGGGGTGTCTGTGTGGGATGATATGGGCAGAGATGAGGGATGCGGCTCCTGAAAGAGTCTGCCTTCAGCCTCAGCCCCTGTGCCCATCCTCAGGAAGCTGTCCCGAGAGAGAGGCTCATCCCCTGGCGGAAGTCCTGGGGACCCCTCATCCCCCACCTCCAGGTGAGCATCCTGTTTGGTGAAGGGACTGGAGATGGCAGGGTCAGAAGTCAGGGCAGCCACCACACCTCAGGCTCTGCATTTTGCCCAGTCTCTCCCCAGGGTCCCCCCCATCCAGTCCCAGAACCAGGGACCCTCCTCCTAGAAGTCCTCCAGCCTCTCCAGGGCCCCAGGGCCCCAGCACCAAGGTACCAGGCCTTCCTGTGTGTATGTGGGACTGTGGGCACCCAGGGCGGTATGTGTGTGTACACAGGCTTTGGGGCCAGGAGTGTACAGAGGAGATCGTACTCAGGCTTGGCTCAGCACTTAGGGTTTCTCTTCACGGGACCATGTGCATCTTCATGGCCCCAACTGAGGAATTGTTCCTGCATCTGGCATGTACTCAGACCTGGACCCGTGTGTCTGCTCACCCACAGGGCACTCCGGGGTGCAATCACACACTTTTGCACGAATATGTTTATACCCAGAAATTTGCATACCTAAAGGAGAAATGTGGCCACGTATATCCAAAATATCCACAGGACCATGTACAGGGCTGTTCATGGATATGTACTTGTGTATCTATGTAAACCAACTGTGAGCATATGTGTGTGCTCACTGTTCTGTGTATACAGGATTTCTTATGTGTAAACATGGGTTTGTGTGTTTATCGAGCATATGTAAATTTGTGTAACAAGGAATGAAGATCCATAGGTGATGGGATTGTACAGATGTGGGCTTGTATGTGTACCCTAACTGTGTGTCCCCAGGTTCTGGGTGTGTAGGGGCATGTATAGAATACATCAATGAGGGAGGGGCGTAGTGCTGTCCCACCACTCAGCCTGCCACTCCCACTGCCTACAGCTGCCCCTGGCCTTGACCCTGAGCTGCCCTCGCATCCCTGTTGTGGGGCAGCAGGGCTTGGAAGTCCGGGTCATTCGCGTCAGCATCGACAACGACCACGGTAACCTGTATCGAAGCATCCTGGTGAGGGGCTGGGCTGAGGACCTGCTGGGAGCAGCCCTGTCCTTGGGGCTCAGGCCATCACAGCTCACTTCATATCTTCTCTTCCCAGCTCACTAGTCAGGACAAGGCCCCCAGCGTGGTACAGAGAGCCTTGCAGAAGCACAATGTGGCCCAGCCCTGGGCCTGTGACTACCAGCTCTTCCAAGTCCTTCCTGGGGACAGGGGTGAGCAGGGACAGCTTGGAACCTGGGCTAGGGGACAGCTGGGAGGGCAGCCAAGTGACCAGAATCAAGGATGGCCCCAACAGGGCCATGAGGTGGTACAGGCACAGAGTAGGGGTAAGATGAAGCACGGTGGGGGAAAGAGGGAATAAAATATTTGTGCCTCAATTATATAGGTCATGTGGTTGTCCTGGCTCAGTGTGAGGAAAGGGGGCACCAAAGGTGTCTTCCTAGGATTTATGGGGAAATGAGATTGTCCAGGGTCAAACAGGAGAGGGCATGTAGGAAGCTGTCTGGGCTTAAATTATAAAATTATGAGGTTGTCTAGGCTCAACCTGGTAGGGTATGAGGCTGAAGGGGGTCTGGGCTTCAATTTGAGAGGAAATTAGTTTGTTCAGGCTCAGCATGGGGACTCTGAAGGTATCTGAACTTGGCACAGGAGAAGGCCATATGGTATTGAAATTCAGGGTAGGGGAGCAGGAGGTTGTCCAGTTTTTGCAAGGGAGAGGCAAGCGGTTGGTATGTTAAAGGACAGATATGAAGTAGGCTGGACATTAGGAAGGACTGTATGAGGTTGTTCAAGTGTGAGGGCCACAGGTTGTGCAGGCTGGAAGTAGGAAGTCAGAAGTTGTCCGAGTTCATGGTGAGAACAGCATGAACTTGGCTGGGAGTTGACTGTGGGGGAAGGGTAGGAAGGACAGGAAGTTGTTTAGGATTTGGGGTCTGTGTTTGCCCAGGCTTGTAGTGCAGACTGTGTTGACTCCATGGGAAATGGCAGGAGGTTGCCCAGGTTTGTGGTGGGGAGGAGACATGAGGTTCTGTGGCTTCAAGTGGGAAACTGCCTAGGTTCTCAATGAGAGGAGAATGAGGTTGGCTTCGCACTGGCTGAGGAGACCCAAGATTGTTCCAGCCCCAGGGTAAATGGCAGAAGGTTACCTAGACCTAGGTCCCTTGTAGGGGAAGTATGAGGTTGTGTGGGCCTTTCATCATTTTGTCCACACTTGGCCAGAGCTCCTGATTCCTGACAATGCCAACGTCTTCTATGCCATGAGTCCAGCCGCCCCTGGAGACTTCATGCTGCGGCGGAAGGAGCAGGCCTGGCACACAACGTCAGTCTCCCCAACCTGAGGTGGCCCTCTCCTGCCTCCAGGACACAGGTCCCAGGGGCAGCTTCTATCACCACCCTGTCCCAGAAAGCTCCCGTTCTCCAGGAGAGCCCACTGAGCTCCAAAGCCTGTGCCCCTCCCCCAACTTTATTGGGCCCCATCCTGCTGACTCTCTTGGCACTGGATCCCTATTCCAAAGCCACCAGCCCACAGGGTGGCTGGTGGAGGGCTCCATCACATACTGGGGATCAGACTCTTCCCCAGAGAAATCTTGTAACTGTTGGAGACACATCAGAACTGACAGAAGTGGATGAACAGTGATCGAAGCTATGAAATAGGGGTCAGTCTTGTTTGTTCTGCACCTGTGCCTCATGTTCACTCTTCATCAAAATAAAAATGTAAAAGAAAAGGAAAAACAAAACAAAGAGCCCTAGGAAAGGGGCTGGGTGAGGCATGACTGGATGCTGGGGCACTGGCGGGGGTGGGGTGGGAGGGCTCACACACACAGGGTTCAGGACTCCCTCCCCCAGCATTTTTGGGGCAATATGCTTTCTTTCTGCTGTGTATATGGGAGATGAAGAAATGAAATTCCATGGGAATCAGACAACTAACATCATCACCCCTGAGTCAATAAGGACTGAGGATAAAAAGAGAAGGTGAGTTGTCTGTCAGTACTGGGGTAGGAAGAAGAACCAGGCAGAAATGAAGTAAGTTATAGGGCCGCCTGCAACAGAGTCATAACAACGATAATAACATGCTCACTTTGCACTCCACTCTGTACTGGACACTATCTAGGGGCTGTATAGCTCACTTATTAATAAGGATTTTCTATTTCAAAGGGTCAAAAAAGCCAATTCAAACAGACACGGGCAGAAAAAGGAAATGAATGGCTCATGTAATTGAAAAGATTCATTTTCCCAGCTTCAGGCACAGTAGGATCCAGGGAGTCAAACTATGTCATCAGGATTTCGTTGCTGTCTCTTGGCTCTAATTTGCTCTAAGAATGAGACTGTCCATTGTCCCCCCCCCACCCCAAATCCAATCACCTTTTCCTATGGTAATAGAACCAGTGATTTTTATCTGGTCACCCAAAGTAAAAACTGCATTTCCTGTCTCCTTGCAGCAAAATGTAGCCATGAGACTAAGTCCTGGCCAATGAGATATAAAGGGAAAGGATGTGGGTAAATGCTAGGTCCTGCCCTTCTTCCTTTTCTGCCTCCTGCTGTTTAGAAATAAAACATAGGGTGGATTATGTTGGACTGAGTGATTCACACCCTCTAAATTACTGAACAACAAACTGGAAAAAGCATGGCTGTCTGAGACCAGAGAGCTGCCATATAGTATTGCTGGTACTTGGATTGTTACATAAGAGAGAAATAAGTGTCTATCTTACTTAAGTCACTATTATTTGGGTCTCGGTTACAGTAGCCAAAAGAACATTTTAAGTGACATAGCCCGCTCCAAGGCAGGCTCACACCTCCTGCAGGCAGTGCCAGGTTTAAATCCCACCAGCTCCACCCTCCCATGCAAGGAGAACTGCTTTTTCCCGTCAGCTCCAGCAAAAGCCCCAAATCAGATGCCCACTGGACGAACTTTTGTCATGTGGCCACCCCTGAACCAAAGACTGTGTTCAGAGGAATGTAATATGCTGATTAGTCAGGCCTGGGTCCTCTCCCCATTCTTTGAGGAGACAGAGAAATTTCAAGTCACAGGAGTGAAATCTGGAAGGGCACAAAAATGGAAATTACATTTGGATGCTGTTACTAGGAAAAGGGAGAATTCTGGTGAATGGGCAAAAATCATTGCCCAGGGTTCTAAACATTGTCCTTGGAGCAATAATGGGGGATGCCCAGGCCCTGTCTGGGGTGGAAGAGAAGATAGAAGAATCTAAGCATAATGTAGGGTCTGGTAAAAGACATTGCAGTACACAACATCCTACTTTACAGGCTTTGGGGGGGCGGCTGCTATGAGTATTAAGACCTTAGGACCAACTGGATGTAAGTACAATATCCTTGAACTAGCTTAAGAAAATAATGTCTGCATGATGTAATATGTGAATTATATATGAATAAAATACTTGCTTACTATGTGCAGGCACTGTTTTAAGAAGTTGACATAATCTATCTCATTTAATCCTGATACTTAGCCCTATGGAGTAGGCACTACTATTTTGCCTATTTTATACATGAAAAACTGAGACTAGGGAGGGTTAAGTAACTTATCCAAGTAGCATGGGAAGTGGCAAGGCTGGGGCAAACCTGAAGAATCTGCCATGTGCCAGAACATGTGCTCTTAACCCCTGGGCTAGTTTGCCTCTCGTAAGAACACTTTAAAGTTCCTGCCTCTTTTTCTCACAACACAGAGTCCACATGTCAATTTCCTGAGGAAAAAATTCTCACTTGTTTTTAAAAAGTGCAGGGGTACTCAGACACAGCTGTATCTAGTGACTAGCACAAGATCAACTGTTTCCTTGCATCTCTTAGCTGGGGTTTTCTCTAATCTCCACAAATATTTCTTAAGCTTCTACTGTGCCAGTCTCTGTTCTAGGTGCTGGGAACACAGAAATGAACAAAACAGACTAGTGGGGGCAGTGAATCAATAATAAAACATCAATATCATATGGTAGGTGATATTAAGGGAATGCAAAATAATAATAATAATAAAAATAATAATAATAAGCTGTTCAATGGCAATGGGAAGTGTGGGATGGGAGGGTTACTATTTTAAATAGGATGGTCAGGGAGGGCTTCATTGAGGAGGTGACATTTGGGCAGAGGCCTGAGTAAAATGAAGTGACCCCTGGTATTTAGAGGAAGAGCCTTCCACCAGAGGGAACAGATGGTGCAAAAGCCCATGTTAGTTTCACCACCAAGCAATTTCTTCACTCCTACTGGCAAAAAATGTTCTTGGCTACTCCATCTGCCCACCTTGTTGCCAAATAGAAAGCGACACCACCTCTCCCAGTAATGCCAGGTAAAGTCCCAGGATGGAAGCTCATTGGTTACATCTGAATCACATGCCCACTCTGAACCAATCACTGTACTCCACAGAATGGAGGGTTCTGCTTAGCTAATCTAGGTGGGCAGGAGCAGTGCGGTAGGTATCCCCCCTCCAAGCGTGTACCTCTGTGGATTTTACCCAGTTTAAGCTCGGCCCAAAGATAGCTTCTATGGTGTGTTCTATAACTACTTTCCAGACTATTGAAAGTAACTGCATACTCCTTGTAAAATAAAATCCCGAGTATACAAATGTAAACAGCAATTTTTTCCCAAAAGAAAAACTAAATCTCACACTCCAGAATATATGTAATTTTACAAATATAGGATCATATTGTACATGCAGGTTGGCAGCACTGCCTAGCACTGCACACTCAACAGCTGGTCACTATTACGATGATTATTTATTCCTACCAAGACTGGGAAGAGATGTTGATCAACAAGATAATATCTGTAGCTTACATGTTTGGAATGTTTGGTATACGCCACGCCAAACTTCACAGATGAGAAGGCTGAAGCTCAGATAAGGTAGGTCACCTTCCCAGGGTCACACAGCTAGAGTGTGTCTGACGCAGAACACCGGAGCTATTCCCTCCCCTCAAGCGGCAGCGGGGCCCTGGAGGGCCCCTGCTCTTCCCTCCCGGCCGGGCAGGGCTGCTGCCTCGCGCTTATCTCAGCCAGGGCTGCCTGCTGGTCCCGCCCCCTCGGGGAAGCTGCCACTTGGAGGCGCCTGGCCGGGAAGGGCCTGGTCAGCTGTGTCCGGCGGAGGCAGCTGCTGACCCAGCTGTGGAGTGTGCCAGAGGTGGAGGAAGGGGGAGGGCAGGAGCTCTGGGCCAGCCGTGGCAGGGGCTGCATCATGGATCACCTCTGGGCGAACTTCTGGCCTGGAGTCGGCTGCCTCTGTCTCCTGCTCGCTGTGGCCGCCTGGGCTCCTCCACCCAACCGCCCGGGCCCCGAGTTTGAAAGCAAAGGTAAGGATGAGGCTGTGTGTGGGCCCCCGCACTGGGTCTTGGAGGGCAATGCTGGGGCCTGAATTTCTTGCTTGTGTCCTGGGGCTCACCCTGGTGTCTATAAACTCCTAGGGTGGGTCTTGGTGGGGCATGCGGCAGGGAGTGTGTGTGTGTGTGGGGGGGTCTAAGTCCCCGGACTGAGTTCTGGGGGAGAAGCTGGGGAGGGACTTCCAGAGAGCCTGGCACACATCCTAATAGTGTTGGTACTCGGTCTGGGCTCTGCGGTCTAGAGTCCCTGAGGTCAGGGGAACTAGCAGACCCTCCAATGGGGGAGAGAGGAAAAAGCCCGGGTGCGAGTCAGAGGGGCCTGGCCGCAGGCTACTGTAAACACGGTTTGTGCGGGCACCAGATCCCTAGCCCCAACCGGTGAGGGAGGGGGGCGGGGGGCACGGTTGGCGCTATCGGACAGCGGGGAGCCTGTGGAGGCTGATAGGGGGCCCCGCCTCCTCCGCACACCCCCCCAGGCTTGCTAGTCCAAGGCTGGGGAGGGCCCGGCAGCTGGAAGCGGAGGCCTTGAACGCTGCGCGCAGCCGGTCGCGGGGTGGGCGGGTATGTGTTGGGGTGACAGTAAGGCAAGCAACCTGCGTTTAGCAGTTGGGGGAGACACCACCTCTGCGCACCCCTCGAGGGGCCGCGCTGGGGTAGAGAGCGGGGTGGGGCTTTTGTCTTATCTGTCCGAACAGGCAGCGGGAAAGAGGGGGAGGGCGCTGTGGCTCTAGGACAGGGCTCGGCTCTCCTGACCCCATCTTCTTGCCCCCCACCCCAAGCGGCCCTGTTGGCGGCCCGCGGGCCGGAAGAGCTTCTGTGCTTCACCGAGAGGTTGGAGGACTTGGTATGTTTTTGGGAGGAAGCGGCAAGCGCCGGGGTCGGCCCCGACAACTACAGCTTTTCCTACCAGCTCGAGTGAGTCGGACGGCGCAGGCAGAGCGCCCCCACGGGTGGAAGGGACGGGCAGGCACGGACTGGGGCTGGGGCCGAATGGCATCTCCCCTGTTGGTCACTGGTGGGAAGACCGCGGGGTCAGGGCTGACACGTCTCCTAATGGCCAGGGCGAGAACACTTCGGTGATCACCGCTGGGGAGCAACCCCAAACATCAGGTCTGGGACAACACCACACCCCTCCAAATCAGGTCTAAGGCGTCGCGTACGTCGGGGATGGGACGCCCCCTCGTGTTAGTGTCCAAAATGCGCCCACGGTCCAGGCAATACCTCCCAACTTGTTCCCTACCCTCCGCGGTTACTCCGCACACAGGGGTGAGTCATGGAAGCCATGCCGCCTGCACCAGGCGCCCGCGGCCCGTGGAGCTGTGCGCTTCTGGTGTTCGCTGCCTACGGCCGACACGTCGAGCTTCGTGCCCCTAGAGCTGCGCGTCACAGCGGCCTCCTCTGGCGCTCCACGCTACCGCCGTGTCATCCAGATCAACGAAGTGGGTAAGTTCGCCCGGAATGCCGGAGTGGTCGCGAGGGGGTCTCGGTCTCCGCCCACCAGAACAACCCTTTTCGGCAGTGCTTCTGGATCCCCCCGCGGGGCTGCAGGCGCGGCGGTCGGACGAAGGCAGCCACGTGATACTGCGCTGGCTCCCACCACCTGGGGCCCCCATGGCGAACCTCATCCGCTACGAGGTGAACATCTCTGCAGGCAGCGCAGCAGGGGGCGCGCAGAGGGTAAGGTCCGCCCCTCCCGCCCCTCCCCAAAGGCCCAACCCTTCTAAGTCCCGCCCAGATGATCACCACGACCCCACCCTCATGGATTAGCCCCTGGAGGTTGCGCCCTTGACGCCCGACATCCCATTGCACTAGAGCCCAAGAAGCTCCGACAAGGCCCCTTTCTCAATGTCTCCCAGCTCACCTGAATCTAACTTGTCCCAAAGTCTAGATCCCTCATGGCCCCGCTCCCTCTGTGCTTTGTCTCCGAGTTACTCGGTGCCCCATCCTGATTGTCTCCGAGCCTTCCTGGGCCCCACCTCCTACTTTTTTTGCCCTCCCGCCCTTCCACCGTGCTTGGGCGCCATCCTTCCTTTCTCTGATTGGTCGGCGTTACCTGCCCGTCGCTGTTCGCTCCGCCTGTATTGCCCACACCTCTCACCCGCGCTCCGCCCTCAGGTGGAGATCCTGGATGGCCGCACTGAGTGCGTGCTGAGCAACTTGCGGGGCCGAACGCGTTACACCTTCATGGTACGTGCGCGTATGGCCGAGCCAAGCTTCGATGGCTTCTGGAGCGCCTGGTCGGAGCCTGCGTCGCTGCTGACTGCTAGTGGTGAGGCCCCAGGCAGGGGTGTAGAAGGAGCTGGGGCGGAGTGTGGGGCAAGCCCACCGCCCTGATTTCTTACCGGCTCTCCAGACCTGGACCCCCTCATTCTGACGCTGTCCCTCATCCTCGTGCTCATCCTGCTGCTGCTGGCCGTACTCGCCCTGCTCACCCACCGCCGGTAAGCTCCGTATTCTGGCACCAACCCCTTCCCAGACCCCTCCCACCAACGTCCCCCTTTCACTGTGGCAACCTAGGCTCAGAGAGGGGCAGGCATTTGCCCAGGGTCACAGTCAGTGGGAGGGCTGGGATGCAAGACAGTCCAGACCCAGAGTCTTAAAATGTTCTGCTCTGAGGGACATTCACCTAGTTTTCCTTCTACTTCAGTGGCTGCCCCTTCTTGGATTCCTTTGCTAATTCCTTTTCCCGATTTCATCAACTTTTGTAAAATCAACGAGATGGGCTTAACGAAAGATTTAAGCCCCTGAGTGTCTCCCCATCCCTGTTGTCAAGCTCCTCAGATACTTTATGATATGACCTGCCATCCTGAGGTTTTTGTAATTCTAAGCACATACCATGTGGTTTCACGCCCCTAACCCTTTTAGCACATGCTGTTCTTTCAGCCTGGAATGCTCTTCCTGCTTTGCCCACCCAGCAATCTCCTAGTTGTCTTTCGAGGCCCTGTTCATTTATTTCTTTGGAAAATATACAATTGAGTGCCAGCTATGTGCTAGGCATGGGGGAGAAAGTGGAGAACAAACCAGATATGTCCCTGACCTTGTGGATCTCATAGTTGAGTCAGACAACAAACAAGGGAACCAACAGATATTTGATTATAAATTGTGATGATAGCACAGAAACAAATGGGATATGGGGACATGACAGGATGTTTAGGGAAGACCTCTGGGAGGTGAGATCAGAAGTGGAAATCTGAAGGTTGGAAGGCAGCCACATGAAAATCAGGGAGAAGAAACTCCAAGTAACAAGACCCTGAGGTGGGTATGAGCTTGACATTGAAGCAGCTACAAGAAGAGCTCTATGGTTAGAGCAGAGTGTGCTAAGAGGGAGTGGTAGATGATGAGATGTGACAAAGTCAGAGTATGCAGGGCTTTCTGCAGCACTGTGAGAGGAGATTGGATTTTATTCTGAATGCACTGGAGAACCATGGCAAAGAGTGAGAGAAGTAACATACTGGACCTCCAGGCAAGCCTGAGCCAGGTTTAGTGAACACAAGGCACTATATGTTGAAATCATACGTCCTTCAAAATCCTGTTTCAGTTGCCCTCCTATAGGGCCCTGCAGATGCTTCAGCCAAAGCCCCTGATCCCCAGCCCGTATGTGTTCATCTGCTTTCATCACAGCCAGGGGCTAGGAGTGTCTGTGCTCCTGTGACTGGGTGCGGAGAGGGTATTGGTGAGTATTCAATGACACATGCCCATGTACTTCTTTCTTTTGGTTTCACCAGGACTCTGAAGCAGAAGATCTGGCCTGGCATTCCAAGCCCCGAGAGCGAGTTTGAGGGTCTCTTCACCACCCACAAGGGTAACTTCCAGGTAGGTGGCCTGGTTGCCCCCTCAGGGCCTGTGGCTTCCCTGCTCCTGTGGCCAAACTCATCTCTGAGCCAGCTGGTGCTGTTTTTCCAGCTGTGGCTATACCAGAACGACGGCTGTCTGTGGTGGAGCCCCTACACCCCCTTCACAGAGGACACATCTGCCCCCGTGGAAGTCCTCTCTGAGCGCTGCTGGGGGGTGACACAAGCAGTGGAGCCAGGGGCAGATGCTGAGGGGCCCCTGATGGAGCCGGTGGGCAGTGAGCATACCCAAGACACCTATCTGGTGCTGGACAAATGGCTGCTGCCTCGGAACCCGCCTAGCGAGGACCTCCCACAGCTTGGTGGCGGTTCGGACATAGCAGCCATGGATGAAGGCTCAGAAGCATCCGCCTGCTCATCTACTTTGGCCCTGAAGCCAGAGGGGGCCTCGGCTGCCAGCTTTGAGTACACCATCCTGGACCCCAGCTCTCAGCTCTTGCGCCCGAGAGCACTGCCCCCTGAGCTGCCCCCCACCCCACCTCACCTAAAGTACCTGTACGTCATGGTGTCAGACTCTGGCATCTCAACTGACTACAGCTCAGGGGACTCCCAGGGAGCCAAGGGGGGCTCATCTAATGGCCCCTACTCCAACCCTTATGAGAACAGTCTTGTCCCAGCTCCCAAGCCAACCCCCAGCTATATGGCCTGCTCCTAAGACTCTAGTCCTCAGATACTTGGGGACCCAGCATGACCTCAAGTGCTAATCCAGGCACAAGACTTATTGGGCAGGGTCGGCAAGGCCTCCCTCAGGACTAGGGGCATTGCTGACCTTGGCTATGTGCCCAATCCATCCTGCTCAGGAAGTCACAACCTTGCAGTATTTTTAAATGTATAGGGTTTTTTTGGTATACACACACACACACATATGCATATATAAATATATATATGTTTTTGTATCATGACTTCTACAAACACCCTGTAAGCCCATAAATATATATATATAAGTTTTTCTATCATGACTTCTAAAAACACCCCAACTTCCCTGGGTCCAGGCCATAGGGGCAGCAGTAAAAGGCTGTGAGCTCAGTCTGAAATTCAGGACCTGGAAATCTGGATAACAACCATAATAAAATGAATTAGTATACGAGGTCGAACAATTAAGTTCACGAACTCATCCTAGAAAAAGTGCTACATACCTCATTGCTGAATATCACTATGGTCACTTTCGAAGTATTCCCCTTGGGAAGCTATGCACTGATGCCAGCACCTAGTCCACCTTTCAAAGCAATTTTGGAACTTTTTCTGGAATGGCCATCAGTGCTATCATCGGATTACCCTTGATGTCCTGAATGTCATAAAAATTTCTTCCTTTCAATATTTCCTTTATCTTCAGGTAAAGAAAAAAGTCATTGGAGGCCAGATGAGGTGAGTAGGGAGGGTGGGTGTTCCAATATAGTTGTTTACTGGCTAAAATGTCCCTCACAGGCAGTGCCGTGTGAACTGGTGCATTGTTGTGATGCAAGAGCCATGAATTGTTGGTGAAAAGTTCAGGTCATCTAACTTTTTCACGCAGCCTTTTCAGCACTTCCAAATAGTAAACTTGGTTAACTGTCCAGTTGGTACAAATTCATAATGAATAATCCCTCTGATATCAAAGGTTAGCAACATTGTTGCAACAAGTTCTCGAACTTAATTGTCAGACCTCGTGTAAGTTACACTAGCTGCCATAACAACTCCTAAATCTGACTGGCTTAGCATATTAAGTGGTTTCTCTCTCATATTTCAATTCAAACAGGTGGGCAGCCATCTCTGGGAAGAGTTAGAAGCCCAGACTCTTCCTGTCTGTAGCTTCACTATCCCCCAGGGCCACCCTGGGGTCTTTAGATGGATCCTTTGCATCCTGTCAGCCAACAAGTAAAGAGACAAAAGAGTCTGTGGGTCATTTTAGGGATCTTGCGTAGAAGTAGGCGCCATCTCCTCTTCACAAATTCCACTGGCCAAAAATGGTTACATGACCCCACCTAGAGAAGCATGGATGGCAAGGAAGTGTAGTTTAGCTGTGCACCCAGGGAGAGGAAAGCTGTTTAATGGGCCTCTATCTCATCTGTACCACTAATAACATTAACTCATAGGGTTTTATTCTATATCAGGCCCCATTCTAAGAAAGCACTCTCATGACACCAAATGTTATCAAGTGGTTCAATGGGAGTTCAGGTTTAACCACTTTTTAAAAGTTTGACATAACCTAGGAAAGTTAAACATATGTATACCTTCTGTTCCAGCAATTCCACTTCTAGGTATATACCCTAAAAACCTTCACACACACACATCAGGACGTATGCCAGAATGTTTATAGCAGTAAAGTTAATCTGATGAATAAATTGGGGTATAGTTTACCCATGAAATTATATGCAGTAGGGATAAGGAAATGAACTAGAAAATGTGGCTGAATCTTCGTAACAGTGTTGACGGGGAGAAGAAAGAAGTCTCATAAGATTACATTTCTCATGAAATTCTTTATAAAGTTTAAAACAGCAAAACAAAACAATATGTTGATAGGGTACAAATGTGCATAATGTTATTTTTAAAAGAGAAAGAGCACTTGACATTCTTTAGGTCTTTGAATCTGCACATGTCCCTGAGGTAAGTATTCCAGCCATGAGAAACTGAGGTATAGAGAGGTGGTCACACACCAAAGTTCAAGGGTGGCCTCCAGAACTTGAATCCTTGTTTGAGCTAGGGTCACAAGACTGTGTAGGCCATGGGGTGACTGTCATCTCTCCATCTGGTTGAAAAGCCACCCACCACTCTGCCCTGGGGCCCAGCCCACCTGGCTCCAGGCAGGCTCTGAGGCAGCGCTGTCCTGGGCCTGGTGCTTCCAAATGCAGCCAGCACTGGGCAGGGAAATACCTCTGGAGCAGCGACAGCTGCAGGGCATCCCCACTGTCTCCCTCCTCCGGGGTCTGGAGAGCCACAATGAGCCCACAGCCTCGGCCAGGCCCAACACGGTGGCTGAAGTGGGCAGCTGTGTCCAGAAGCAGGGCAGCCAGGTAGGCGGCTTCCTGGTGCCCCAGATCTTCAGCTAAGTACTCCTCCAGGCCATCAAGCAGCAGAAGGGCAGGAATTGGCCCCTGGGCCTCATGGGCAGAGCACAGGAGCTGGAGGAGCTCACCCGTTGAGGGTGGGTACTGGAAACGGATCTTCTATTGGGAGGGAAAAAAAGAAAGGGCCAGATTCAGCAGAGGAAGCCACCATAGCAGCCCTGCTTCCTTGCATACTTTCCTGGACGAGGCTCTCACTCCCCAGACATCTGCTTCCAGAGTGGTCAAATATTCTTCTATTCACCCCCTCCTTTTTTAGCCATCACTCATCACTGTTGCCCGATATTAGTTGAGACAAGGTATGTCTTTTTGCCAAATTTCTAGGGCAATCTTTCCACGCAAAACCCATCCCTAGCCTTCCCAGTATGACCTCATCGTTGACTCCGGCTCCTCTGGAACCAACTCGCTTCGGGACAACAACCAGGTTTAGCCCGGGCCTTACCCGCCCTGATGCCACCATTTGAGCACCGCCTTTCGCTACCTCCGCCCCTTTATTGGATAGTCTTTCACTCAATCTTAAACCCTCGCAAGTCCCGCCCCCGGCTCATTCCTCACTGCGCCACCCTAATTAATGGCAGTTCCGGCTCGCCCTTCCTTCGTACCCGCCATTGGTCTGTATACCTGTCACTCAACCTCGATCCGCCCCGCCACTGGCTGGTCAGCCTCTAGTCCCGTCCCGTCTCCCCGTTACCTGTAGTCGCAGGGGGTCGAGCACTGCCCGCGTCCTGTTGGGCAGGCTTTGCAGAGGCCTCCGGGTCAGGAAGAGCACGGGGCCTCGGCCGTCCCCTGCCGTCTCCAGGGCCGCCGCAAATAACAGCGCTGTTTTTCCAGAGCCTGGACCGCCGAGCAGCAGCAAAGGCGGTTCCGCTTCGGCTGCACTCTCCTCCACGGGATCGGCCGCCCTGCCCCGTCCCAGCACCCGCCTCAGCGTCTCCGCCATCCACAACGTACCTCCGCGCAATTGGCGGCCCGTTCCTGCCCTTAGCCCCTCCCAAGCCGAGGCCTCATTGGTTACGATGCACTTGGCTTCTCCATTGGTCTGTGAGTCTGTCCATCAAAGATCGGACTCTGCTATATTTTTCAGTAGTGAAGGGGCAAATAACTTAATCTGAGGAAGGAGGAATGCTGGCGTTTGGAGGAGAAAAGGCCCTTTCCTTGGTTGAGTCTGCTGAGGCAAGCAGCACGAATACTATTATTGTGAACGAATCAGCTAATCAGACAGATATAAGGGTTGAGAGTTGGAGGGAGCGGTTCTTCCCTAATCACTGACGCATTAAAGTCTCCTGGCCTCAGTTTGCTCACCTGTAAAATGGAACTCATGATATCTCCGAGGAATATTGCGATGGGCATGTGTCTGTGTGTTTCTGCTGATGTCACCCAATGACAGTTGAGAAGCAAAGAAATGGAGTAGCTTAGTACTTGTCTATGCATCTGAGTATCGGTACAAGTTGGGGGTGTATGTGTTGCAGGCTCAGGGACATTTGTGTGCAAAACATTAGAAGCTGTCTCTCAGAGTCTGTGAGGAGTCTCAACTGGCTTCCTCTATGGCCTGGGGATTTCCTAGGTCCTGCTAGGGATGGGGGGCGGAGGCAGCACCGTAGAACAAAGTAGGGGCCAGGAGAAACAGACGGGCTGGAAGACTGAGGGAAGGCCATGGCAGGGACCTTGTTTGCTTTGTTCAATTGGTAACTCCAGCGCCCAGAACAGTGACTAGCTCATTGTAGATTCTCAATATATGCTTGTTAAATGAATGAATGAAGAAAGAAAGGTAGGATTGATGAGAAACTAGGAGAGAAGGAGGAACAAGGTGAGTGATCGCTGGCTGGGGCTCCTCAACGACTTCGCCCTAGAGCTGCCACTCAAGCCCCTGTTGCCCTGGCAACTCTGTCTCTTGGTAACTTGAAAGTAGTGTCGTTGCCAGGAAACCCAGGGGCACTGGCGGAACTGAGATTTCCTGGGTTTTCTCTCTCCCTCTGAGACTAGAACTCAGCTCCACAACATCCCCCAATACACCGACTCAAACAGCCGGTACCTACACACACACACACACCCCATGGCATTTCTGCATATATGCCACTTCCAGAATCCCCATCACCCACATGCTCACAGCCCTATCCTATCCTGACACAAAGTATCCCATACACTCTCCCACATTCACGCCCCCACACCCTTCCCTTGAACACCACCAGAACACACTGATACAACAGTATCATTGCCACCACACACACACACACACACACACACACACACACGTTTCCTTTCAGCTGATGTTCCTGCATCTCTTTCTATACACACACACACAGATAAAATACACTGTTACACTGCCTTGTCAAAAGTTCCTCAACCCCCCCAACAGATATACAACCCGTGATTCACCTCATTTTGCAACACTCCAAATGCATAAGCACCCAGTAGTGATACTGTATCACACAGTTAAATACACAAGAGCATGTTGAACATAGCCCCATCTCAGGTCCTTTGTATTTGCCGTTCTGCCTAGAGAACTCAGCTCCCAGATATCCCTGGACTCATTTTCCCACTCCATTTAGGTCTCTGCTCAAATATCACTTACTCAGAGAGGCTTTTCCTGACCACCTGTGTAAAATCACATACCCTTTACTCTTTAACTGCTTATCCGTCTTTATTTATCTTCAAATAAGTTACCACTTCCAACGTTACGTATTTATTTTATTGCTTCTCTCCTCACTAGAATGTCACTGTGGGGTCCCTAGCTCTTAGAAGAGCACCTGGCACACAGTAGGTGCTCATAAATGTAGGCTGAGTGAGTACATTGGAAGAGAAGCAGGTGTTTGGCATAGCTCTCATACAAACAGTATTTCTTTCTCTCACTTCTCAAAATCCTGTCTTTATGTCCTGACAGAAGTATGCTTAACACAGTTGAGCTCCCTGGAGAAGGGAGGACTAATGCGTGAGGGAATGGGGAAATGGAGAGCTCAGGGTCAGTCTGTGCTTCTCTCTCGCTTATCAACATCCTTAGTTAAATCATTTAACAAATGATTTACAACAGTGAACAGGTGACAAAGTCTCTGTCTGAGCTGACATCCTAGTGAGGGAGAAGATAATGACCACTAAGCATAGAGAAATTTAAATAGTCCATGAGCAGATGTTAAGTGTACGCAAAAAAGTTTGCACAGGAAATGGAAGTGGGGAGGGCCAATTATTTGGTTTTTATGCAATTTTGAATAGCGTGTTAGGGGCAGACCTCAATGAGGAGTTGACAGTTGAGAAAAGGCTTGAAGGAAGTGAGGGAGTGAACCATGCTGATATGTAGGGGAAGAACATTCCAGGTTGAGGCACCTGCACATGCAAAGGACCTGAGGCATTGGGAGAACTTTGGCTTTTCCATAGAGTGCCATGGGGATTCACAAGTGGGTTTGAGCAGAGGATGGATGTGGTCTCACATGCTAAACTGGAGCTTAGTTTTGGTCTTGTTGAGTTTGAGATGCTGTGAGACCCACAGGGACATGTCGAGAAAGCTTTTGAGTGAGCAAGTACATCTTAGTTTGGGTTGTCTATCTAAGATTGTATATCCTGGGAAGGGGTGTGGACAAGGCTCGGTCTGCTGTCACCATCCTTTCTAGCAGGCCCAGACACTTCTCTGTGTCCTGAAGCCCCAATTTCATATTTTCTTGGCCCGCGCTTAACATCAGCACCGTGGACAGCACCAACAGGGCTGGTCGAGGTGCTGTCCGCCGTGCTGAAACTTTGCTTCCTTCCTGGCCCGCGTGGAGGCAGCTGTGAGACAGCAGGGACCACGCGTCTCAGGGGTGCGAGCCCTGGAAATAGGAGCTATGGTCAGTAAAGCAGGGGACTCCATGATTCTGTCCCTCCTCTGCCTTCAGCCTTTTCATGCTCCCCTCTCATTCCCTGTGACCCACAGTCAGGCCCACCACCTCCCCCTCTGTCATTCTGTTTCAGCCACACAGGTCTCCACGTCCCTGGATATAACAGGCACGCTTCCCCCTCAAGGCCTTCATGCTTGTTCTTTCCTCTGCCTGAAATGCTCCTCCCCCACCCTAGGTATAGGTATTTTCATGCCTCCCTTCTTCCTCTCCTTCACACTTCAGTATCATCTCCTCAGAAAGAACTTTCCTGACCACCCTCTTTAAATTGCAAACTGTGTTTCCATACTGCAGTTGTCTTGTTGTCTTCTCTAACTTGAGTTTTCTCCTTATCACTTATCAATACCTAACATAGCAGAGATTTCAATCCCTGACCTAAATCTTTGATCCTAGAGTTTGGAATTCAGAAATTTTCAGATTTTCAAAAGGTACTATGGTATAAATATTGTATTGTATAACATGCTGGCTGGGACCTGGGATAACATCTCAAAATCAAACACTTTAATGAAACATAAGAATATTCACATCAAGTTAAGTAAAGAAAGCTATAATAACCTCATGTCAGTTCAGGTCAGTTTTTTGCCATAAATGAGTTATGAAAAAAATGTTTGGTTTTCAGAGCTTTTTGAAATTTGGAATTGTGGCTCTGTATATAGCTTATGTATCTTGTTCATTGTCTGTATTTTACACATTAGAATGTGGGCCGGAATCTGTGTCTGTTCTGTTCACTGCTACAGATCCTGTGTCTAACTACCCAGCACCTGGCACACAGTAGGTGCTCCATAGTGTTTGTTGAATGAATTAATGAATGAATGTGGGGAAAAGGAAAGCAGCCTCCTCTTTTCTGCTCCCCAGATGACTCCATACCCCAAATGTCCTGTCTGAAGCCCCTCAGAGCCATGTGGGGGATGTCAGTGGCTTCCTGCCCTTCCTACTCTCCCTGGTTTCTGCTGGGTCCTCAGCATAACCTCACAATCAGAACCCTTGTTTTCATCCATGCAGCTAGGGGTTTGACTTGGAGGTTCTGACTGCTCTCAGCATCGCCCCTCACTATCAGGACCCTCAGAATTCCTTCACTCTGTTCTCTGTGCTCTCTGCGCCCTGGCCATGGTCAGAAACAGGTCAGCTGCCTGGGGAAGACAGTCTGTGAGGCCCCTCACCATGGGTTTGTGTGCCTTACGTATGGCTTGTGGGTCTGCATTTGACATGAAGAAACAAGGGCACAGAGAGGTTAATTAATTTTCCTGAAGCCAAGTAATATAGAGGCAAGATTTAAATTCAAGTTGCTGGTTCCACAGCCCCACACTGTCTTTCCACAATCGCCCTTAGATACACTGTGACAGTACGCGTACACCCACACCCAGCCTCACCGACACCTAGACCCGCAATTAAAGTCCTCCACACTCCACCACCCAGGAGAGGAAGGCAGGTGGCCAAATTTCTGTTACAAACAGGTCTTTATTAAAGATGAGGAGAGGTCAGGAAAAGGAGGCAGAGTTTCCTCTACCCACTGCCTTTGGCTGCCCCGAGGTTGGGGAGCCCTGTCTGCTCTACCCATGTCCCCCTAGGTGGCACATCTGCATGAGGCTGAGGCATAGGGGGCAGTGTGAAGGACAGGGGTGGGTCCCAAGAAAAAAAAGTCCTTTCCTACAGCCCTAATAAATAACAGAGGGTTTGGGGGGCCTGGGTACAGGCAAGGGGAGACAGTATTCTGAACCCCCAAATCTCTAAACTTGACACACCCTGCATATGTAGGGAGTTAGGAGGGACTGGGTGAGAGGGTACACATGGGGAAGGGACTGAGAGGGGAAGAGAGTGCCCCGAGGACCCTGCCATGGGGGGAGCCTGCCTTTCACCCTCTGGTGAGATTTGATTCTGAGGAGGACTTGATGACAAAAGATAACTCCATTTCCCTTCTCAATTTTGCACATGCTTAGACATGGGTGGTCCCCCATTGGCTGGAATCATACCCACCCACCCATCCTACAAATTCTGAAAACCTAGGACTCCTATTGGTTGTTCAGATGTGGAACACTGGCTGAAGTTGCCCTCTTGCCTGAGGATTCTAAGAGTGAGGGGGACTCCCATTGGCTGGAGTAAACTCCTTTTGGTTGGAATTCAGAGAACTGGAGGCTCCCATTAGCTGGGCAATGGCCAATGTGGTCAGGATTTGTACCTTCCAAGGGCAATCCTAGGGGGCAATAGCCCAGCTCCCAGTTATGCCCACTTGGATGTCCCAGAGGGCAAGAGAAGCAGGGGCTTCCCCAAATGTCTTTCCAGCCATCCTCTGATGTCTGGGCCTGGCTGGTTTGGGGACAGGGGGCTTTGGCACTCACACGACACACGCACGCAACACACACACACACACACACACACACACACACACTGCAGGGGAAAAATGGAGACTGGGCAGATTCTGGGTGGGTGGTTGGGCCTCACAGCAGGTGGTCACGGCTAGCAAACAGGTAAGGGCTGAAGTTGTCCCGGTGGAAGGGGGAGGGATAGAGTCCGCTAAGGGTGTACAGGTCCCGAAGTAGGGGTGTGGGCAGCAGCAGCTTCCGGCCACGTCCACCACCTCCACCTGGTCCTCCAGGCCCAGGAGAGGAGGGTGAGGGACCTTGGCTGGGGGTCGGTGCTGGCAGGGGCAGGGGCAGCGGCAGAGGCGTTGGCTCAGACCTCAATCGAGGGCGGGGCACACGGGGCGACGAACACATGGCTGGAGCCCTGGAGGACACGCAGCTGGGGATCAGGTGGCCACGGCGGGTGCAGTTCTGCGGCTCTGGGGGACAGGGGTCAGAAGTCAGGGGATCAGAAAGCTTGGGAGGAGGTGAGACCTCTGTGGCAGTGACTGCCATCTGGAAGTCCCCCCATTTATCCCCCCATTCCCTCGACACTCACTGGATGGGGTGAGCCGTGCCGGTGTCGAATGCGGCCTGCAGGCCTCGGGTTCCTGAGACAAAGAGGCAGAGGGATGGGGCTAGCGGCCCCCTGGGCCCTGCTGGCCACAGCATGAGGGGCTCATTGGGCAGAGAGCCCGATGGAATATAACCAGATTCTCAGGAATAACCATGTCCCCTTGGCAGGAAGAGAGGGGGCACACCCTTCTATTCTGTGGGACTGTCCTCTAGGACCTGTGTCCACAGAGACCAGCCATCTGCCCACCTCCCTGTGGCCCTGAGACCCCCCCACCTCTTGCCTGACTCCCTGCCTCCTTGGTCCTATTCCACCCACTACCGTCTCCAGCCGGGAGTGGCCCTCGGCCCCCCTTACCTGGGCCACACTTAACTTTTCGAGGGGGCTGTCCATGGTGGGAGCTTGACTCATGTCCTCCCAGGGGGAGAGCCTCCGGCTGGAAGGTGGACGGCTCTGAAAGTTGTGTACGACGCAGGTGACCTGGGACAGGAGAGAGGAATGTTGAGGTTCGAGGATAATAAGATAGGAGTGGTATAAATACCATGCCCATTTTTCAGATAAGGAAACTGAGGCTCAGGTTTTCAAAGACAAGTAACATTTTTATGGTGCTTACTGTGTGCTAGGCTTACTGTTCTTTCCACTTTAACTGGTAGCTACTATTATTATTTATTCCACAGAATCAGGACTAGGAGGAAGCAAGTAAAGCTGAATTTTGTAAGGGCAGGATTGAATCCTGACTTTATTTAAATTTTTGATGTTTTTTACATGAATTTTGATTTTTGAAAAATGTTTCATTAAAATATTATTTATCTGGATTAGTGAATGTTTTAGCACCTCCTTAAATTATACACTCAAAGCGAATGCCTTACTCGCCTCACTCTGATCTCGGTTCTGTCATTCCATTTTACAGGTGAGAACATCGAGGCAAGGTAAGGTTAAAGGTCTCCTCCAACATCACACAGTCCACATCCTTCACCATCATGTGGCCCTGCCTCTTGGGTCAGAGAGCTGATGGAGGGTCTTCTATTCTGGGATGGGTGCAAAGGGGGCTCACCAGAAAGGTGGCAATAGCCGCCCCAGTCAGGAAGCCGGCCAGCACGTCGGACCAGTGGTTGCGGTACTCCGCCACGCGGACCACGCCCACCAGGAAGGCGGGGCACAGCAGGGCCAGGCAGAGTGAGGGTTTGACCAAGCGGGAGCCCTTCACGCGGAACACCAGTGTCACATACATCTGCGGGAGCCAGACAGGTCAGGGGACACAGGCGGCACAGCTGCCGAACCCAAGTAGCCACTGCGTTGTGGGCTAGGGGGCATGGCCAGAATCCCCAGGATCGGTAGTAGGGCTGGAGGATGTGGTCAGCGCCTCCAGGGAACAGAGCCAGGGGACAGGAGTTCAGGGCATGGAGTCGTGGATTCCCAGTGGACCTTGCAGGGCTGGGGGTGTGGCCAGATCACTAAAGGGCAGTAAAGAGGTCTGGGGCCGGGTGTCCCAGGGACCAGTCACAGATGGGGAAAGACACTTGCTGGGCTAGGGTGTGGCTACAGAACCAGAGGGTGGAGTTAGGGCCCAAGGGGCAGGTCCAGGAGACCCAGGACGTGGAGTCCCCAAATCCCAGGCAACCACTGACAGGGTTAGAAGCTAGACTCAGACGCCAGAAAAAGAAGTCAAAGCAATAGGGGGTGCATCAGAGAAAAGCAGGGGAGTCAGGAAGTCCTACCACAGTGGAGTCAAGGGTGTAGCCTGGAAAATAATGGGCGAGGACAAAGGTGGGGAGTGCGAGGGCTCTAGGGGGCAGAGTTGAAAGCCCACTCGCCCAGTCTCCCAGCCAATATGCAGGGCTGTAGCATCCTGGGGACATGGCTAAGCTCCAGGGACCGCATCCTTGTCCCACAGGGTGGAGCCAACAGCCTCCATCGGGCGTGGCATTACTGGGTCAGGAGGTGTGGCCAGACACGAAGAGGCGCAGTCAAGAACAGCAATAGTCAGACTCGGGAGCGGGAGCGTGACCAGGGTCTGAAGGGAGGAGTGAGGAGCTCAGAGCTTTCCTGGGTAGACTGCCTTAGGGACACAGTCACAGTGCCAGGGCAGGGCCTCCCCCAGGGAGGAATCGGAGGCTCCAGCCCAGGGGGCCTCCTGCCGACTGGTCGCTCCCCACCGCCGCGCTCCCATTTCGGTGCTCACCGCAGTGTAGGTGACCGCATAGGCACAAAGGGCGGCGTCCTTGCAGGGGAAGGCGCGACGCGCAGCAGCCACCAGGCTGGGGCTGCCGGCGCAGGCACCCTGGTCAGTGACAAAGCGGTCGGGTCCTGGCCGGTCCGGTGAGGGCGGTGGGCAGCCCAGGGCCGTGTAGTTGGGGCGGCACACAGACAGGAAGTGCGGCGTGGGGTTGCCGGTCACTACCTGCCCTGCATTGGCGAAGATAGTTGTGGTGAAGAGGCCGAAGGAGTAGACCCCTGAGGATGGAGTGGGAGAAGGGGTTCATGGTGGGGGCTGATGCCCCTGTGGCCCTCCTCCTGTGAACCCCCTTATGGCTTTTCTAGGCCCCTGTCTCTTTGTTCTTGTGACTGCCATTAAAGCACCTGGGACTCCCCTTAATGCTATAACCCATTATAGCTGGGCCACCATGATGACATTCCGGGTCTCTTGCCTCTGTCCCTCTGGGATTACCACTATGTCAGGAGTGGGCCCTCCCCTGTGGCCCCATTATAGCTGGGCTGGGACCCCTCAACAGCATTACATCAGGATTGGGCTCATGCCTGGGACCTCCTAGGACCACCCTGATGACATTTCTGGGCCTCATATTCTTGCTCTGGACTCGCTATTACTGAGTTGATCACTTTTCTTCTGGATCACCAATAAGCCAGAGCTGAATCTCCAGCCCTCTGCCACAGGGACTACCATTACGGATGAGCTATGCCCCCGCCACTACCCCATGGCCACCTATTGTGGCTGGGATTACATTTAGAGCAAAGTTGAGGTGTTATCTCCCAGGGGCCCCATGGTATTTGGCATGCACCTGTGGCCCCCTTTTCTGACTGAGATTCTCCTTGTGGCAATTTGGGACCCTCCTCTCACAGTTGCTATCATGGTTAGCTTAGGCCCCACCCATGTCCGTAAAACCTCCATTAATATCTGGTCTGAGCCTAATTACCTCCTTGCCCTGAAGGCACCATCATGGCAATTCTAGGCACTTGTCCCCCTGGAATTCTGACTATCTTTGTGTGGCTGACCCCTGGCCCTGTCACTCACCCAGAAAGCGAACCAGCCTCCTCAGTGGGGGACTGAAGCGGCAGCAGGCCCCAGACACGATGGTGCTCTCCCCAATGACGGGTATGGCTGAGGGGGGTGCAGGGAAAAAGGCACGTGCCAGCTCCCCCAGCAGGATCTGTGGGTGAGACCAAGACAGGGTCTTCCTAGCCTTCAAGCCCAGCCCTCTACTTACCTCCCCCTGGTCCTCCTGCCTCCTGGGGGGGGTCCTCCCACAGTCTACCAAGGCTATCCTCAATCTCACCGTGAGGATGGGCCCTGCAGTGACCAGGGCATAGATAAGTGCAGGAGGCGCTCGGCTGGCAGCCTCAGGCCCTGGGTAGGGCTTGGCGTAGGTACTGTCATAGCAGAAGAAACCCTGGCTGTGCACAGGGAAGGTGTCCGTGAACTCCAAGCGGTAAGCAAGCAGAACCACCACACCCAGCAGCACTGACTGCCGCCCAGCCAGCGGGGAGAGAGAGATGGAGAGAGACAGGGAGAGAAGAGCGAGAGTCAGGCCTGAGTTGAGGACATGGACAGAGAGACACATACAAACATGGAGAGGGAGAGAGGTGGGGAAGGGGGAAGAGGGTGATCAAAATGGAAGTAAATGAAAAAGTGAGAAAGACAGAGAGGTGGGGAAGGAGGTGAGAGAAGGGTCAGGGTCTGGGAGACACAAAAAAGAGATGGAGACAGAAACAGAAAGAGAAGACAGAAGTGGAGGGGAAAGGAGAAAAGAGGGAAGAGAAGGAGAAAGAGAAAGAGCAAAAGCAAAGAAGAGAAAGAGAAGGGACTAGAATGGTAAAATAGAGAGAGGAGAGAGGAGATGGGATGGGGCAGAGAGAGTGAGGACACAGCTGGAACCAGACCAGAAAGAGATACAGAGACAGTGGGTGGCAGGGTGACAGATCACCAGGGAAAGAAATACTACTACTACTAGTAGAACTAGCTACCACAGGTATAACCCTTAATGTAGGCGGGTGTCATGCTAAACCTCGTCTGTGAATGAATACATTTTACCTTCATAACAGCCCTAGGAGAGAGGGACTCTAAATATGCCCATTTGACAGAAGAGGAAACTGAGGCTCAGGAGGATATGTGAGGTGCCCCAGAGTTTCTCAGTAAGGATGGGCAGAGCAGGATTGGAATCCCAGAAGTGCTGCTTCTGAATGCAAGCTCATAACTACATCTCAAGAGAATGGCAACAGCACTCATTCCCCAGGGAGCTAGGGAGAGATCAGGGAGAGAGAAGGCAAGGCTGCAGCCAGGGAGATGAAAAAATAGGTCCAGGTAAGAACTTTGTCAAGATAAGGGAGACTGAGGTTGGGCAGAGAGGGGACAGGAAGACAGGTACACCCCCTTCCCACTGAGAGTCTAAAGAAGGTACCCAGCTCCTCACCTCCACGAAGACAAAGCAGGGAATGATGGAGAAACTCCTCTTCAGCTGAGGCCTCCCTCCAGCCATGGTGAATGCCCAGGCCTGTGGAGGTGGGGAGGGAGTGGGGTGGCACGGGTGGGGCCTAGGGGGTGGCTCAGGTCACTGGTCCAAGTGGAGCCCTCTGGCCACACCCCTGACCCCACGGAGAACTACCAAGGAGCTCTGGTTCCACTCCTTGGGCCTTCTGGCCATGCCACTGCATATCCAGGTTTTGGCTCTGCCTCTGCCCATTGGAGGCACCAGCCTTCCCTGACACAATCCACTCAGCTCAACCTGTGTGGGGTGGTGTTGAGGGGAACCCCAGAGATTCTCTAGTGGTCTTCGCCCCTACAGCGTACATAGGAGATTCCAAACCCATACTTTTAAGAGGGCTTCTCCTCTTTACCAAGCAGGACCCCTCCCCCTGGCCTTTAGAAGAGACTTCTCCAGCTTAATGGGGATCCCTCCCCCATGGAAAAGGATACATTTATAAGGGTCCTCACCCCCACCAGTTTTTAGGGGACCCCAACCTCTTTCTCCACATGCTTTACAGGGGACACCATGTGCAATGTCCTCCACCTCCGCTAGGCCCCTCCCTGGAGCCCCTTCCCCCGTGGCTCACGGGCCTCTCTCCTATCTCTATGGTTCATGGCTGATGGCCAGGCCCTCCTTCTCTCCCAGCTGCCTCCCTCTCCTCTACCTCTTTCCAGCCCATCTGCCTCCCTGTATCACTGGGGGGTTATCTTCCCACCACATGCTGCCCCCGACCCCCCAGTACTGAACAGCTAAGAGTCAAACCTGCTTGACCCATTCTCCCAGCCTGGCCTCACCTGTGAAAGGGCCCTATGGCTTCCCACAGGCTGCTGCCACACCCACGGACTCACAGCTGCTCCTCATGGCCAGTAGGGCAGGGATGGTCACCCCCATTGCACAGATGTGGAAACTGAGGCCCAGGCAGATGGGGGTAGGCACTCTGGGTGCAGTGCTCAATCCACAAGGCTTGCTCTGTGGTGTGACATGTGGGGTGAGGGTCGCTAGTGGTCCCAGATGTCCACCTGGCCATGGCCCCCTCACCCTCAGAGAAACAATCATCCACACTGGTACCTCCAGAGTACACAACTCAGCCACAGGCTCTATCCCAACCCTCTCCCCCGCCACCACCATGGCCTAGCATTCATCTATCCCACCAACATGGACCAAGTGCCTGCTGGGTTCCAGGCGCTGTGCTGGGTGCCAGCCTTGTGGTGAACAAGACAGGCCCTCTCATTCAGACAAGTGCCCACCACACACAGAACTGCACATTCACACACACACAGCACAGTGTGCACATGGCCTGTCACTGACACCCACACAGATCAAACAACTCCCCCATACACATACAGTCACTGGGATATACAGGAGGTCCTCCACACACCTCAGCGCTCCATACACAGCCCCGCAAGACCCCTTACCTCACCACCATCAGGGCCATGGACTCAGGACTACCAACACACTTAAGAGTCACATCACAAAGAGTCACCACACACAATAGGGGTGACAGAACTAGTCACAGTGTCACACCCCCAATTCAGTGACAACCACACACATTAACAGCTCTTGTCCACATTGACAGCCATTGGAGAGACGCGGTGTCACCCACAACCACAGCCACATGGCCACATAAGGACATATGCATGGAGCATGACAGACTCACACAGAGCCACACAATCACACAAGAAAGGTGCATGATCACAGCCACACACTAGAACGCAAAAATGCCCCCCCTTACCATCAGAAGGAACACACAACAGCAGCCACACAATGACAGTCATATGCACACAACCATACAGACACCAAGACATCCACACAATCACAGTGATAGCAGTCACAATGACACAGCCACATACACACCAACAGATACCCACGACGACAGCCACACAATGACAGCCACAGAAGACAGACACACACACACCACACGGACACTCCAGAAGCCACACAATGACAGCTATACAGACATACAACAACGGTTACACAACCACACACTGACACATAATGACAACCACACAATCACAGTCACCCTCATAACCACCACTTGGCTTCTCAAGCCCAGGGTCCCCTCCTTACACTCCCCTCCCCCATCCTGGTCCCGAAGCTCCAGTTCACCGCCTCCTCTTCCGCTCCCCACGCTGTACCCGCAGGGGACCCGACCCGCAGGAACTGAACCCGGGCCAGACGGACAAACCGAGGGTCGAGGATCTAAAACCGGCGAGAGAAGGTACAGGGGACGCCCCAAGCTCCTCCTTCTCACCGGGTCGGGACTGCTGCCGCCTGAGCCCCGGCTCCGCCTAGACGTCACCGGCGCGGCGGGACCGACAGACTGATGGCTGGCCTGGAAGGCGGGCGGGCGCACAGATGGAGATGCTGTCCACCCGGCTCCGCGCCGCGCAGACTCCGCGGCGGGGCGAGAGGCGGGGCCTCCCGGAGCCTTATTTGCATAACACCTTGGGCGGGGGCTCGCTAAGTTTCGTTAGCATGATTTAGGGCGGGGCTTCGGTTGCTCTTTGGGGAGCGGCGCGTTGGAATTGGGAGAAAATGAAGGATGGAGATTGAGAGGGAAGACCCTGGGTGAGAGGAGGCGCTGAGGGGAAGAGGAGGGCAGAATGTCAGAGCGTGATTCTGGGCCGCGACGCTCCCTCTCTGGGCCTGTTTCCCCATTTGGGCAGTAGAGGCAGCAGGTCAAATCGCCAAGGCCCCCCAGAAATGAAGACTGGTAGCTAGTGTGAAAGAGCCTGTTTGGCCACTCATATCCGGACAGGCTAACCCTTGACCTTGTCATATACTGATCTGGCCTCACACTGTCCCCTGACCCTAGGTCCACACATCCTGAACAACCCCTGGGGTCTCTGCACCCTCCCCAGCACTGAGGAGTAAACGGGAGGGGGTGGTTCTCAGGCACAGGAAGCAGCAGGAAGAACAGTCCACAGGTGGAGGAGGGTCTCAGCTAGTTTATTTTCTCTCTGGAAGGGTCTTCAGGGAGAGCAGTCCCGGCTGCTCAGGCTGTGGAGAAGAGAGGGTGGGTAAGGGCCAGGCCTGGTCCAGTGGACCCCAGGGTTGGGGGTCAGGATGCATGCAGGTGCCCAGTTTGGGAGCTGGGAGGGTCCACTGTGTGAGATTCCAGGGCTGGCCAAGAGGGGAAAAGGAGGTGTGGCAGGGGAGGGCCCACACCAGGTGGGAAGGAGCGTCTCTTGCTGAATGGTGGCTGGGCAGGGTCCTGGTCAGAGTCAGAGTCCGAGTCCCAGGAGCGGAGCGGAGGGTTCAGGCATCGGTGCCCCTTGTAGCCTGCAGAAGTGACAGGTGCCATTCTGGCCCTCCATGCACAAACCTTGAATGTGACCCTTGAGTGATGTGTGACTATGGGCCAGTGTCCCTTGATCACATCCTTTGAGTATGACTTAGTGTGACACCATAGTATGACCTCAACAACCCTTGAATTTTACCACATTGATCCTTAAAAAAATATCCCAGTGGCCCTGAGTGACCCTTGGATGAAACCTCCAGGGACTCCTTAGAATGTGACTCAAGAATAAGACCCAACAGACGTGCCCCCCAAATATGGCCTCTGAACATGACCTCAATGTATGAAGCTGGAGAATGACCCCCCCCACACCCTGGAGCATGGCTCAGCCCCCCTCACCCCTGAGGCTCGAAGCCCTGGGGCGGACCCCCGAGGACATGGTGAGGCCATCAAAGGAGTTCTGCAGTACATGCACAGCAGACCTGTGGGGAGATGGGGAGCTGGGGGCCCCTGGTGACTCTGGACTGCTTGGGGCTGGGGCCGGGGGGCTGTTGGCAGGGCAGGGGAGGAGTGGAGTCCTGGTTGGAGAGGGAGGTCTGGAATCAGATGGGTTCCAGGTTCTGGTAGTCACTGCTTGATGTGATTGGGGACATGACAGATGAGGGTTGGGGTTAGAGGTCACAGTGGGAGCTGGGCATCACCATATGTCACTCAGCTCCTTCTGGAGGTCATCCCTCCAGGAGCCATTGCCTCCTGGTGGCATCTCCTCTGTCTCTGGCCAGTTGGATGTCTCACACTCCTGCTGCTTCATCTTGGTCAGGACCTGGGGCCCACAGTGGGGTGCGGGGGTGATGAGAGAAGAGCAGTAGTAATAATAATGATGATGGTGCAAGGTGACCATTACTTGGTACTTATTACACGTCAGGCTGCCCTCAAAGGGTTTAACACTCAGTTCATGCAGTTATCCCTTCATGTAGGGATGTGTTGTTATACTCGTTACACAGATGAGGAAACTGAGGCCCAGAGACATGAAGAAACTTGCTCAGTCACACAGCAGTAAGTGGCAGAGCTGAGATTTGAGCCCAGGCCTTCTGGCTGCGGTCCAATAGTGGAGGCCGGCAGAGATCCCCATACCCCGAATTCATGCAGGGTCCCCATCCTCCCCTCTCACCTTGCGGCACTTCACCTGGGTCTTCTGCATCTTTTGGATGTTCACCAGGTTCTCGGTGATCTCTTCCTCCTGGGCCTCTGTGGGGGGAGGGGACTCAGGGGGGCCAGGGCACAAAAGGACACCCCCGCCTCGGGGCTGTGGGTTCCAGGCACTCACGGAGCTTCTGATAGATGAAGGTCACCTCCTCCCGTACCAGCTCCAGCTCCTCCCACAGGAACTTCTTGCTGAGGAGACAGTGTAGCCTAGACCCCCAGTCCCTGCCCAGCCCCCTCCTGGCCTCCCATTTGCCCACCTGCCTCCCCAAGCTTCTTCTACCTCCCATGTTCCCACCTCCTCCTGACCTCCATTCTCCCATTTCCTTAGCCTGCCATTGCTTGGCCTTCATCTCCCCAGCCTCTCCCCACCCCCTACCTCCCATATCCCCAGCCTCTGCCCCCATAAACCTCTCCACCCCCCAGCTTCCTGATACCCTGGCCTCCCACCCCATCCCACCTCCAGCTTCCTGTCTTCCGTGCCTTCTAGCCTCCTAGTCTTTCTCTCTCTCTCTCTCTCTCTCTCTCTCTCTCTCTCTCTCTCTCTCACACAGACACACACACACCCTCCTGTTTTCCCCTCCCATCCCTTCCTCTTGTCCCTCAAGCCTTCCATGGTCCCTCATCCCCCTTACTCAGACCTCTCCCATTTCTCCTACCCTGGCCTCCCTTCCCACCCGCAGCCTCCAGGTTGTCTGCCTGGCAGCACCCACCTATCTCGGATCTCCTGGGCAAGCAGCTGCAGGCAGCGGGTGGTGCGGGCCCGCTGCACCTCCTCACTGTCACGCAGGGTCTTCTGCAGCCCCTGCAGGCCTTGCGCCAGAGCCCCATACAGCTCCTGCTTTCCCTGCTCCACGCTCCACTTGTGTCCCTCCTTTTCTGTCTGGTGGCTTGTGGGGCTCAGTACTTCTGCAGAGAAGGTGGGAACTTGACTGAGCCCCAACTATACCCTGAACCCAGATTTGAACCCACCTTGCCCTAGCCTGGCCAGATCCCAAACCTGAATCCAGACTCACCCACTTCTCTCACCCTGACCCAGCTGACCCCAACTACCTCCAGCCTGACCTTGACCGTTAGCCAGTTCTCACCTTCAAGCTGTTGGATCTTGATTTGCTGCAGGCAACTCTCCTTCTCCAACATGGTCACTGAGTGGTTTAGGAACTCAAAAGCCTGTGGGAGAGTTCAGGCCTGGGAATGGGAGGGGAGGTGGAGGACAGGGAAAAGATTTCGGGGGCAGGGATGGCTGAGGAAGCTCACCTTGGTCTGGGCCTGTAGCTGGCTCTTGAGTGACTCCAGTTCACATTGAAGGAGCTTCTGGGTGTCAGAAATCATCATGGTGGACTTAACTGTGAGCAGAGGTGAGGGTCAGCCAGGCTGGGGTGGGGGGCAGGGGCAAGGTCAGGGCAGAGGTCAGAAGAGGCTCAGGTAGGGGTAAAGGGGTAAAGATCAGGAACAGGCATCCACCGAGGCTGAGGTAGAGGCAGGAGTAGGGGTCAAGTCAGGGACAAGGATGGAGGGCAAGGTCAGGGGCACGAGTCAGCTGATGCTGGGGCAGGGATGAGTGGCAGCAATGGTGGAGTTCTGCAGAGGCTGGGGCAGAGGTTGGAAGTAGGAACCGGCAGGTGTTCTACCCATAGTCTTGTTGGGAGGGAGGGTTCTCACCTTTGACTTTGGAAGAACTGGTCTGCGGCGGCTTCTAGGGAAGGGGGACATGAGGGCAGTAGAAATTCATCCCTCGGCTGCCTCCTTGCTCACCCCAAACAAGTGTTGGGGGTTTACATATGAGTTGTTGGGTCTGCTGAGTTATGGGCATCCCAGACCCTGAGTGCAGGCAAATCTGCCTCCAGGCCATGCAGGCACCTCCCCTGGACTGCACATGCTCAGAAGCGCACTTGTGTGGCTTATCACCTACATGTGCAGGTCTGTGAGCTGTCCATGACAGCATGGACCTGCAAAGCCCTGTCTCTGGCCTGGGCTCTGGAAATGGCTCTCCTCCTTAGGGGCAAATGACATTGACGATGTCTGCAGGTAGCGCCAATAGCATGCGACACATAATTACACATCGTTGTCAAAACACAATCACAGCCACACACACAACTTCGGACACATCCATGTACTTTAAGTTGTAAGACCCAGGGCATCCACTCACACTCATCTCAGACACGCAGGCAGTTACACCCAGAGACAATCACAGACTCGACCCCACTAGGACACACAATTGCACATCCATTCCATTCATTGCCTCATCAAAACATTTTCAGGGAGGGCTTGCTGAGCACTGGGAGCCGTTCTGGGTGCTGAAGGCACACACGGTAGTGGGGTTCTTGAGAAGGACCTCCCTGCCCCCACAACACCCTCCCTAAGCCCCACAGCAGTAGATTGCAGTGCATCAGGAAGGGGTTTCCCAGGTGGGGGTGACCTTAGTGATGCTGTGATGCTTCTTCACAAGGTCCTGGTCATTACAGCACTCCTGTGAGTCTGGGTTGGGGAAGGAGGGAGAGCCATGCGATTGAGGCCCTGAGTCCCTCCCTGTCCTCCAGTCTGTACTCGTCACTGTGTTCTCTGAAGCAGCTGGCCCCAAGGTCTCTGGTTCCAGGGTCCTGGACCAGTGAATTGTATAGTCCAAAGTCTTGTCTGAGGAAGCGCCTGAGGATGGGTGGATGAGGGCTTCCTGAGGCCCAGCCCAGAGCACTCCAGCCCCTCCCAATTCCCCTGCCCTGGGGCAGCCCCTCAACGAACCCCAGTACTTGTCACACTTCCCGTTAGCAAGCAAACACGAGTTGGAGGGTGAGGGAGATGAGCAGTAGCAGGGCACAGAGTAGTCAATGTCCCGGGGTAGGCCAGCCAGAAGAGGGTCGCTTCAAACAGAGAGTACACGGGCTGCACTGAAACCAGACCCCATGTCCAGCACTTCCAGACTCTCCTCTCCCAACACCCCAGAGAGGCCTCAGCCCTGAACACAGGGCCTCCCAGTTACTGGTAGAAGCTCACTGAAAGATGATCCCAGCCCCAGGCTTGGGTTGGGCAGTGAGAAGTACCCAGAAGGCTTCACAGGAGAAAGTGAGCCTAAAAGGAAAAAAAGAGCCTAAAAGATAAAAAGTATCTTAACATTGGGCCCTATAGGAAGGGCGTTGCTGGCAGGAAATAGCATGTGCGGAACCATGGACTCCGTATTGGTAAATTCAGGATGGCTGGAGGCAGAGTCCAAGAGGAAACAACAGGAGGTTAGCAGGGCAGCTCAAGCAAGGCACTGAAAACCAAGCAGGGGAGTTTGGACCTAGCTCCCCAGGTAAATGGGAGCCATAGTGTGTGACTAGGAGAGGCAGGGCATATCTATTCAATAAATAATAGTTGAATTGGGGCCCAGGCCTGTGCTAGGTGAAGCTGGGAACAGGAAAGAACTCAGCTCTGGGTCTCATATCCAAACCCCCTGTCATTCCAGTGTAGTCAGGGCTGGCAGATGCAGACATCTGGGGCAGGGCTGTTTGGAAAAATTGCCAGATGAAGGGCATCTTGCCCTGGGTCACACAGCCCAAAAGGCCATGCTCTAGGCCTTTCTGTTCTTCTACCTTTGCTGGGCCCTCTGGTGTCCTTCCTCTGCTCAGTCTTCCTGAGAGACTCCCACACACCCTTCAAAACCCTACTCAGCATCTCCTCTCTAAAAACTTCCTTAATCCTTTTTAAGTTCATATTTTCTGAGCACCTCACTGAGTGCTGGGCACCACGCTCAGCACTCATTGGGTCCTGACACTCCCTCTGTGATGTAGGAGTTATTCTTTTGTCTGAAATAATCTAGTGTACCTTTTCAAGAGTCACTGGAAGCCCTCTAGCGAGATGGCCTGGGTTCAAATCCTATCTCTGCCCCTTCTCAGCTGTGTGATGTTGGAAGAGTTACTGAACTTCTCCATGCCTCAGTGTCCCCAACTATAAAAATAAGCTGTCGTACTACCACCTTATTGGGTTGTTGTGACTAAGTAAATTAATCCATGTCAGTGCCTGACATACAGTAATGGGAAGCTCAGTATTTGTCCTCGAATATCACGCTGAGTATTTGGGACCTGGGGACCACAGGAGCCCTGGGAGGCTTGTAAGGACGCATTTCTGAGTGCCAACTGCAGGCAGATCCGCAGTGAAGGTCCCCTCCTCCTCCCACATCATAAGTTCCTCCCGAAGTCCTCTCCGGCAGAATTCTTGGGGAAGGGGGCGGGTCCATTAGCCTGGGCCCCGCCCCTTCGGGCTTTTAATCCTGCGCCCTCCAGGCATCCGACCCCCTTTCACCTCTACCTACCACATACCACCTGCTCATGCTCTCCCATCAGGGATCTCGAAGCCAGTCCCCAGCTGTGATGCTGAAATTTGATCCCATGGGATACCACCGCTTTAAATTGCACGGAGCCCAAATATAGAGTCACAGAGAGGGGTGTGTCTGGCATTTTAGCTCCGCCCCCGCCGATGCAGTTGAAGGCTTCATTGGCGTCTTCCCTCTTCCGCAGATCTTGGAAGCCGCTGTGTAATTGGGTAAAATCTCTGTGAGGCGGGATTTCAAGCTGGTTTCTGCTAATCGATTAGTCAATTACTAAGAGGGCGGTACAGGAGGGGGCAGATTACGATTGGATTGGCTTCCGGTTTAGCTGGGGGGCGGGACGAGTTCTGGGTCCCACGAGTGAAGGTGTCGGAGGAAGTCCGCGGGAGTGAGGTACCGAGCCCAGTCAGCCTGGCCCGGGAGATCCGGCCCCGGCGTTTCTGGTCTCGGATTCCTGGGTGCTGCGGGTTGAGGTCTGGATTCCTACTGGTGGGGTCGGTGTCTTCGAGATGAGACTTGGGGTTTCCCAGAATTAGATAGGGCTTCAGGGGTTGCTTTGGGGAGTTTCATAGCGATATCTGAGATCTTGTTATGAGAGCAGGAGTCTTTGTTGATAGAACTGGGTCCCGGGGGTGATATTGGGAGTCACTGGCGTGATCTCTGAAGACCTAGGGCTACGAGCTTGGGCTGCTGGGGCTGAACTTTGGGGATCTCGAAGGTGGCGTGGATATTGGGGTCCAGAGAACCTGAGATCTTGAGAACCTACATTTGGAGAGATGGGGGTCGAGGTTTGTTGCAGGACTGCTCTGGGTCTTCCCCACCCCTATTCCTGAGCTGCCATCCCTGCATCTCTGCTGGATTGGCTGCGACAGCGGCCTTGAGCCCGCTCACAGGGTCTGAAAGCCAAAGGTAAAGCTCTGAGCCACCCGTGCCTCTTTCCCAGGCCTGCAAGATGGAGGAAGGCGGGAACCTGGGAAGTCTGGCTAAGGTGGTCCATCTACTGGTCTTGTCTGGGGCCTGGGGTATGCAAATGTGGGTGACCTTCATCTCAGGTAGGGACCCTCGGCCTGGACATCATGGGTACCTGGAATGGGGACAGGAATAAAATGGGGACCTGGAGTATCCTGACAGGTGTGTGGTCTCTTCCACCCACAGGCTTCCTTCTTTTCCGAGGCCTTCCCCGACATACCTTCGGCCTTGTGCAGAGTAAACTCTTCCCTTTCTACTTTCACATCTCCGTGGGCTGTGCCTTCGTCAACTTCTGCATCTTGGTTCCACAGTACACCTGGGCTCAGCTCACATTCTGGGAGGCCAGCCAGGTATTCGGGCTTGGGCTTCACTACCCTCATTCCCAGGACCCCACTGAACACCTATGGCTCAAAGGCTACACCTTTGTGAAAATTGAACAGAAACTGCTGCTGCTTCCTGGTGGATACAAAGCTGGGCTCTGGATACCTCTGAGCAGTACACAGCCTGCACAACCATCCCAAGCAGCCCTGTTTATCCCCCAGTGTGTCTCTGCTGGTTGCTGCTCCCTCTCCTCCCTCTGGTTGGGCCTGCTGCCAAGCTGAGGTGACTCAGCTGGGCTAGGGCACTGACCCCAGCTCACTGTTTAAAAACTAGCCTGACTGGGAATTTACAGTCCCGCCTCCCGCCCCCCCCCCCACATATTTTTCCCAGCCACAAAGCAAGGGACCATTTCTACATCTTGTATTTCTCTATCTTGCCCTCCCGCAGCCCCCATTATGTGGGCGGGTGAGGCCTCACAACAGGGGTTTCAAGAATAATCCTACAGGGACAAGAGAGGATTATGGGTAACTGGAACTTTAAAAACTTTTTATTCACTCCCTGAGGGCCGGATGTCAGCTTCTGGGGTCTTGGCTTGGGCCACAGAGGAGACAGGCTGTCTTAGGCTCTCTGTTTTGGGGTAACAAGTGGACAGTTATAGTGCTCTGTCCCAATTTGGGGAAGAGAGATTCTGTCCTGAGATTTCCTCAGTTTGGGGGAATAGGAGAAGAGGAGACAAGCTATATTCTGGAAACTTCCAGTGTGGGTATCAGAGTAGAGGAGGCTCAGAGGTTTTGGGGGGGAGATAGAGGAGATGGTGATGGAGCCTTTTCTGCCGGTTTCAGGGTAGAAGAGCTGGAGTTCTGGGTGGGGCCCTTAGTCTGGATTTAGGGAAGGAGAGGGAGACCTGGCTTTGACCTAAAATCCTCCTCTGGGCTTTGAGGACGCAAAAGGACCCTCTGGAGGGCCCCTCCTGCCTCCCAGGCATGGCTCACCTTGTCCTCCCACACCCCCCACCAGCTCTGCCTGCTGCTCCTGAGCCTCACGCTGGCCACCATCAATGCCCGCTGGCTGGAGCCCCGCACCACAGCTGCCATGTGGGCCCTGCAGACTGTGGAGAAGAAGCGGGGCCTGGGTGGGGAGGTGCCAGGCCGCCACCAGGACCCCGACCCCTACCGCCAGCTACGGGCGCAGGACCCCAAGTACAATGCCCTCCGCCAGACGTTCTTCCGCTACCATGGCCTGTCCTCCATTTGCAATCTGGGCTGCCTCCTGAGCAATGGGCTCTGTCTCACTGGCCTCGCCCTGGGCCTCAGGAGCCTCTAGCACCTACTGCCTCTCTGTCCCTGCCGGGAACCTAAATGGCAATAAACCCTTCTTTGGAAATGGCTGCTATTATTTTTCTCCAACTGGGAAATGGGGAAGGGTAGTCAAAGGTGGAGTTGAGGGCCTCTGTTTCCGCATTCACAAGGCATCATGATTTGGAGTGTTAGCTATTGCAGCCCCTAAGCTCTTCTTATAATGGTGCCCATTTGTTGAGCACCTGCTGTATGCCAGGCATGGAGCTAACTATTGCACATACCATGTATTGTAAAAATAGCTAGTTCTGATCCCTATGGAACGAGAGTATTTCCCACCCCATTGACATTGGGGGTGACTATATGACTTGCTTTGGCCAATGAAATGTGAGCAGAGACAATACAAGTCACTTCCAAAGAGAAGTGTATAGTCGTCCCCCTCTTATTCATGGGGGATACGGTCCAAGATCCTCAGTGGATGCCTGAAACCGTGGATAGTACCAAACCCCATATATATTATGTTTTTTCCTATACAGACATACCTTTTTACTAAAATTAAGCATTTCATGGCTTCTCTTTGGCATATCTGAATTACCAGCATCTTGTTCTTTGGGGCCATTATTACATAAAATAAGGGTTACTTGAACACAAGCACTGTGATACACGACAGTTGATCTGATAACCGAGACGGCTACCAAGTGACTATTGGGTGGGGAACATCCACAGCGTGGATATGCTGGACAAAGGGGTGATTCACGTCCAGGTGGGATGGAGCGGGATGGCACAAAATTTTGTCATGCTATTCAGAACAGCACACAATGTTAAACTTATAAATTGATTATTCCCGGAATTTTCCATTTAATATTTTCAGACCGTGGTTGACTGCAGGTAACTGAAACCACAGAAAGGAAACTGCAAATAAGGGAGGACTACTATACAAGCAAGTGCATGATTCACATTTTCCCTTCACTAGAATGACCAGTGTGACTGAGAAGCAAACCTTGGGTGTTGGGCGCCATGGAAGCTTTGGGGCTGCTTGTTACTAACCATATGTCAGCCATTCCTGACTGATATATGTCATCTCTCTTCATTCTCATGCAGTCCTTAGAGGCACCTGCTGTTCCCATGAATAATGGAGCTCAGAGTTCAGCAAGTGGCTTCAGGTGGAGTTGTTGGAATTTGAACACCAACAAAGACTGAACTATTATAACTGCAGATCCTCTCCTGTCTTGAAGAAAACTCAGCCCTCAGCTGGGACTGGATGTGCCAAATTTCCTTACTCTGGCCTCAGGCAAGGGGCTGTCCCTCTCTGAGCCTCAGTTTCCTTATTTGTAAAAGGGGGATTAATTCCAAGGGCCCTTAAGGCTATTTGGCAAAGGAATCTACACACTTCAGGGTCAGGCGCTGCAATTTACAAACACTAATTCAGATCAGAATCCACATACAATCCTGTGAGGTGGAGACGCTTATTATCAACCACTTGACGATAGGGAAAACTGAGGCCCAGAGAAGTTAAGTACACGTCCAAAGTTACATGGCCAGGAAGCGGTGGAGCTGGAATTCAAACCCTGCTCCAGAATCCTCGCTCTGAACCGCTCTGCGCATAGTAGGAGCCCTATAGATAAGACAAATGCAAAGTTTATTGTTGGGGGGCGGGCCCTGGACCTCTGCACCTCCCCCCACTTTCCACAAGCCCCACCCCGGACTCGGTCCCGCCCCGCTCTCCCCCGGGTGCGGCCCCTCCTCCCCTGCCTGGGCGGAGCCAGCGCGGGATCCGGGTGGCTGCGGGCAGCGGCGGCCGTAGCTGCGGGGTCGGGGTCGCGGCGGAGGCTAGGCCTCAGCGAGTTCAGAGACGGAGACCCCGCGGGCAGCGACCCCCCACACGAGGTGACCCCTTTGGAGGGAGCGCACCCCGCCCCGCGCCTCCGCGTCCCAGCAGGTCTGGGGGAGCAGGGGGTTTTGGGGGGACCCGGAGGAACAAAGGCCGGCGGCGGGGGCCGCCCCTTAGTTCGCCCCCACCCAGCTGGGCTGATCCGGGGGCGTTAATAGGGCGCGGGCGGGGCCGAGAGCCCAGCTGGGAACATGAGATGGGACCATATGGTGATGGGAGGAAGCTCCTGAGCTCTCCTGCACCGGCTGTGGCACCCCAAATCCAGCGAAGGGAGACAGGGCCGAATGCCGGGACCCTTACCCAGTGCCAGGCGTGAGGGAGGGTCGGAAGATAGTGAGAAAGAGGTGGGGCAGGCAGAAAGAGGTGGTCTGACAGGTGGGCTGGAGGTGGAGTAGGGGGCGGGGGCCCCAGCCTGGCAAGCCTGCCCAGCTTGGGGAAAGGCTTCCTGTCTCGTCTTCCCCTCCTCAAACTCGTTCTCCCGGAACATAGGGTGGGGCTGAGGGCTGGGCAGGAAAGGGGGGCCAGTTGTGTCCTCCTTTAAAATGGAAAAAAGCCCCACAGGCAGTTGAGAAAGAGTTTTGCCAGGGGTTTCTCTGTGGGTGTGCCCTCCATTCAACCAGGCCTTCTAGAACCTACCTATGCAGCTCAGGAACAGACACAGACAGCTGGGGAAACTGAGGCCATGAGGGTTGAGGGGGTGTTCTGGACCCAGATACTCTGGTACTCTGTCCAGGAAAGACTGGACCAGGGCTGGAAGGGAGTGGTTGTCCTGGTGGTGGGGTTCTTGATTATTAGCTGTCTGGGGTGGTTTCCTTAGATTTGAGGATGGTCACCCTGGCCTCTGTGGGCTGGGACTGGGGCTGGTGTGAGTCAGCTCTACCCTGAGCGAGATGGGCCCGGCCTCTTTGACAAACAGAAGGTGATAGTACCCATTTGGAGGCTTAAACCTGGACTGGATCCACTGAAACCCCCTCCCCATGGGGATCAGGGAGGGGTTAACCTAGGCTTGTGTGGGGGCAGGGCAGGCACCCTGCTGGTGGCTGACACCTGCCAAAGTCAACACCCAGGCCTGGGAGGGGGGGAACTCTATCCAGTTGGCAGGCCCCCCCCACCCCCGCCTCCCTCCAGCTCACACCTGGGCCACACCAGCTGCTCACCAGGGGGCAAAGTCCACACTTGCACCTTCTGTTGGGTCTGGTTTCTCAGGACCAGAGGAGGCACCCCGTGCACTCTCCATCCTGGGCCCTTGCATTTGACAAGCATCCCCATTTTCCAGAGGAGGACACTAAGTCCTAGAGAAAGCAGGTGATCAGTTCAGGGTAACTTGGCCTCCACGTGGCAGAGCTGGGATTTGAACCCAGGTCTGGTGTACACACTGAAGCGGTTACTGGTGTTTTATTTCCCTGCAGGGTTCCAGGCTTCCCTCCAGGAGGCTCCCCACCAGGATGGCATCAGCTGGAGACCCCCCGACAGGCCCACGGGATGCAGCAGACCAGAATTTTGACTACATGTTCAAGCTTCTGCTCATTGGCAATAGCAGTGTGGGCAAGACGTCCTTCCTGTTCCGCTACGCAGATGACTCCTTCACACCCGCCTTCGTCAGCACAGTGGGCATCGACTTCAAGGTCAAGACCGTCTACCGCCATGACAAGAGGATCAAACTGCAGATCTGGGTGGGCCGGGCAGCTAGCTGTCCATGCGTCTGCAGCTGGGGTCCCTCCAGGGAAGTCTCTGTGAGGGTTTAGGGTTGTGGAAAGGGGTCCCTGGTGAGGGAGAATGGCCCCGAGTCAGGGAGGGGGCATGGGGTAGGTGTGAAGGATATGGGGTATTATCTATGAGATGAATTCATCAGCAAGAGGGGTTATGCCCCGCCCAGTGATATCTGAGGGGGAGTCCGTACTAAGCCAAGGCAGTTAGAAGTCCTGGTGAATAATGGGGAAGAGATTTGAGTACCTTCTCAGGTGCGAGCCCAAAGGCCCCCAAAGCACCTGCCAGGTGTCCACACCCCTGCTCCCAGCACAGCTTCTGGTACGATTGTATGGTAACAGACACCAGAGTGTCTGCATCAAGATGGTACCCTCTGGTCCAGGTAGCTCTTGTTTGTGGTTATGAAGTTGCTCAGTGAGAGGTCACTGACCCCTCAGACTGGGAACTCCTCAGGGGCAAGCCCATATTTCTCCCATCATACTGGGGCAGGTCCCTGTCTCGCTCATTAGACTGGGATTGTGAGCACAGGGCAATGCCCACCTCAGACAGGGCCCTGCAGCGGTGGGGTGGGGAACAGTGTGACTTCTAGCTGGCTGACCCCACTATTTCCCCAGGACACAGCGGGCCAGGAGCGCTACCGCACGATCACCACAGCCTACTATCGAGGAGCCATGGGCTTCCTGCTCATGTATGACGTTGCCAACCAGGAGTCCTTCACCGCCGTGCAGGATTGGTGAGTGCTTACTGACCACTCACCCCCTGACCTTTGCCCTCTCCTCTGACCCCAAATCTCTGGCCTAATAGCCCTTAAACTCCACAGGGCCACACAGATCAAGACGTATTCCTGGGACAATGCTCAGGTCATCCTCGTGGGGAACAAGTGTGACCTAGAGGATGAGCGTGTTGTGCCTGCCGAGGACGGCCGAAGGCTCGCCGATGACCTTGGTTAGTGCACAACCTGGGCCATAGGCTCTTGAGCCTCCCAGAACCAAACCCCATCCCCACCCTCAGATCCCAGGTCCAACTACAGTCACCAACCCTTTGCTCTTTGAGGACCTGCCCAGAAAAATGCCTACGTGTATGCCACCTTCTCCATTTAATTCCAGGGAATTCACCCACAGATCCCCTCTTCCTGACCGCATCCCTGGGAACCCAGACTCAGCCAAATTGTTTCTGGAAATTTATCTTACAGATATCCTTACCCATGTAGGGAGTGGTGACTATATCAAGTTGCAGTACTGTTAGTAGCAAGGAAACCTGCATAATCTCCCACATGTCTCACAGTGGAGGAAGCAGCAAAACATAATGTCCACACAGTGGAATACTATGCAGCCACAAAAAAGGACGAGGGTGTTCTTATGTTCTGTTATGGCAGATTTCTGGGATATCTAACTAAATGGGAAAAGCAAACTGCAGAACAGTGGATATGGCTGCTTCCTTTAGTCCAGGGGTCAGCAAACATTTGCTTAAAGAGCCAGATAGGAAATATTTTTGGTTGTAGTGTCTCTGTCACAACTATTCAGCTCTGCCTGAAAGCAACCATAGACAATACATCAATGAATGAGCATGAATGTCTGCCAGGAAAACTTTATTTACAGAAACAGGCAATGGGCCAGATTTGGCCTGCACCTTGAAGTATGACAACACCTGCATTAGTGTATAAAAAGGATGAGAATAAGAATATATGCTTACGCTTGCCTAAAGGAACTCTGCAAAGATACAGAAGGAACTAGTAACAGTGGTGACCTGTGTGTTTAAGAATTGGGAGGAAAGGAACCAGGCTTGGATGGGGACTTCTCAGTCTTATTTTTTTGAATCAGGTGAATGGATTATCCATTCAAAATTTAAGTTCAATGAAAATCTTGTCCTGGAGTATTCTAGGCTCTCCCAGGACTTTCCCTGTGGGAGGTGACAGAGGCAGGGTACGAACTAACTACTGTAGGGAGGGCATGTTAGGGGTCCAGACTCTGAAGCTAGAATCCCAGTCTGCAATTGCTGTGTAACCTAGGGCACATTACCTCCCTTCTCTGTGCTTCCATTTCTCCACCTAGGAAACGGAGATGAAAACAGTCTACTTCATAGGGCTGTTAGAAAGATTAAGCGAATGCTGGCCTCAATTGAACATTAACTTGAATTATTTCTCAATCGCTTTCTTTGTGATCTTAATAGTTTTTATATCTGTCTTGATATTTTTTAGCAGTTTCTAGGTTCTTCAGCGAATATTTATAATCAGAAAAAAGTATTAAAATGAAAAGAACTCAGATTATTTGAGGCAGAGCCACACATGGATAAGGAAATGCCAGATTTGCCCAGGAAGACAGCGGGGTGACATTGATGGTCACTAGGCTCAGAGTAGATATGAGTTCGTACCCTGCCTCTGTCATCTACCCATCCATCCATCCATCCATCCATCCATCCATCCATCCAGTCATTTGGCAAGCAGTTCCAAGCGCCTGCTTCATGCCAGGCACTGACTGCTCAGGCAACAAGGCAGACAGAAATCCTGCCCTCTTGGAGCCAGTGTTCTAGTAGCAGAGATGGATAGGAAATGGATAATTACACACCTAACTATTTCATTACAATTACATTTTTATAGTGCCACATGGCAAGTCCCAGGGTACAGACCCATTTACCCTGCACTGTGTGTAATATGGTGGGTGTTTGTTTGAATTTCTGGCCCACATTGGCCAGTGCGGCAGGTGAGGACACATCGGGGACCTTTCAGAGACAGCTCCTTGCAGGCAGATTCTGAACCAGCCTTTTAGGGGTGCAGGAAGGATCATCATGTACACCTTATTTTCAGGTTGACGGGCTACTTTTTCTAGCTGAGGGACCTTGGGCAAATCCCCAAAGCATTTGTACCACCTCCCACCTTTGGGAGTTAATGGTTCTAAGATTGTACTCAAAGCAACCTCTCATCCCCCCTCCCCAGGAGGAATCAGCCAGCCTGTACTTGTTCCCGGAGCCCAAGGTGGTACAATAGGAATATTTATTTATTTATTTTATATTTAAAATATTTAATATTTATTACCAGCTATTATTTGAGCCAGGCAGCCAGGGTGTGAATCCCAGCTCTGCCATGCATTACCTGTGTGAATTTAGATGAGTGACTTTCCCTCTTTGTGCCTCAGTTTCCTCATCTGTAAAGTGGGTTATAATAGGACAAACCTAAGAGCATCATTAAATGCGTTAATTTCTGTAAAGCACTTAGAAAAGTCCCTGCCACATAGTAAGCATGATGTAAGCACTTATTATTACTACCATTTTTAGTGCATTCTTTCTTTAGGCCAGGAACTGTGAGCATTGCATGCTCCCCACAGACACTGGGAAACTGCCATTACCTGCCTAATGGAGATTGCAAACTGGTGGTTCCACGGGCTTAAGCCAGTCTTTAGCTGTGTTTTATTTGGTCCAGAGTGCATTTTTTAGAACATGTGAAATAATTGGCTCCATTTCAAAAGTCTACATAAATATTTTCACTGTACCTTCCTGTGCAGCACAATTGGGGGAAAGCTGAACTGCAGCTACCCATAGGCACCCCATCCCTTCTGGGCACCAGAATGTTATTACCTGGACTCTTGCAGCCACTGCCTAGGATAGTTCAGAGCAGGGCTGCTACCACAGGTTTTTATCAACATGGTTCCCATTTTATAGATGGGCAAACTGAGGCTCAGAGACTAAGGCACTCAGTCATGGGCCCACAGCTGCATAACAGGGCTTGGAACCCAGATTTGTATGATGCCACAGCCCAGGCTTTGCCCCTCTGGGTCTCACAGGTGCCCCCATCTATGTCCATCCAGGTTTCGAGTTCTTCGAGGCGAGCGCCAAGGAGAACATAAACGTAAAGCAGGTCTTTGAGCGCCTGGTGGACGTCATCTGCGAGAAGATGAACGAGTCCCTGGAACCCAGCTCCAGTCCAGGCAGCAATGGGAAAGGCCCAGCCTTGGGGGACACCCCACCTCCCCAGCCCAGCGGCTGCAGCTGCTAGAGACGATCCCCAACCCCTGGCCACCCCTCCTGCCTTGGCAGGGACTGTGACTGAGGCATGAGCCACAAGGGCTGTTTCCAAGCTCAGGGTGCCCCCTTCCCTTCCGTCAGCTGTCAGCTGCCCCCTACTTCTGTGTGACTTGTTCTCGCCATGGCCACCAGCCTGCCCAAGCAGCCCCTGTCACAGGCTCCAGACCCTGGGGACTCTGCGTTAGAGGCAGGGTCTGGGGATGTTGACATGCATGAGCTTGCTGCTTTTCAGGCGTTTTAATGGGGGGAGCATGGATAGCCTCTCCCACCCTGCCTGATGGAGGGACTTCCACAGTGCCTTCTGAGTTAGAGCCATTGCCCACATCCATTCTGTATTGGGCATTGTCTGGGGTTCACAATTTAGCCAAAGGTGGTTTGTCTTCTTCCCCCTGCCATGTGGGTTCTCAGAGTTCATCCCTAGATAGGAAAGCAGCTCTTTGCTCAGGGTCCCCTGATCTAGTCCCAAGCCTGCACATGAACCTCCTCAGACCTGAAGGCTCCAAGGCAAGGAGGTGACTGATCCTGGCAGAACCCTCCCTTCTGGCTTGCAGATCCTCTGCCTGTGAAAGCAGTATTAAAGCAGCTTTTCTAGTTGTCAAGAGATAGGGAGTCAGAACCCCTGCTGGCTTCAGGGACCCCAGAAGTGCCTTCTAAGTTTCCCCAGAATTTAACATCACCCATGTCCCTGACACTGTTTTGGCTTATCATGGTGTACCTGATCCGGGATTGAATTCTGGAACTATGTACTGTGTCAGACCAGGTAGACAATCACCCAGCCCCTGGCTTTCATGCTCAGGGCTTTGTGCCAGGAGTTAACCTCTGAGCCAGGAGCCTTGGCCCTCTTGCCCCGACCTGCCTCCCCAGGGCCCATTTGACTGGTGGTGTTTTAAGCAAGGTCTTTCCACATCTTTTACATCCTGTTAGAAAAGGAAATTGAGCAACGGTCCCATAACCTGTGCTCCCTGTTGACTGTCTGGTACAAGGACTTGGGCTCCTCCCACTTGAGGACCAGTGAGGATCCAGTGTCCATTTCCTGAGCCATGTCATTGGTGAGGCCCAGTGATGGGATGTTTTCTGCCAGTGGAAGAGTCACTCTAAGGAATGTTTTGGGTTTGGGCTGGTGGGGCAAGAAGGTAGGGGTGCCATTGTCACTTGTACATCACAATATAGCTTGGGAGTGGCAGGCTGATGGAGGGTGGCCTGGGGTCAGTCTCCCTGGTTGAGGCTAGCGTCCCCAGTTGCTGGGAGCTTCTGCTGGGAGGTTATGTGCAGTTTGGGATTTACGTCTTCACCGCCCTCCTCCCAGCTCAGCAGTACTTCCTGCTCACCAAAGTCGAAACTCCAGTGGCACGGCACCTCTTTCTGCTCTGGAACACTAACTGACACCACATAACCTAACAGACACTGTGAGGATGGCCTGAGAGGATGGTTTGTATTCCCAATTCCACTCCCAGCCCCTGCCAGCAAAATGACCTCCTATAGCCCTAAAGATCTCAGCCTCCTTCTTTGGGGCATGGGGAAGGTCTGGTTTAAGTTTAACATAGCTCTTACCTTTATAGAAGCTCTACATTGAATTTATTTCTAGAGGGCCCTGTTTACCCCATACTAGGGTCTGCCCTGAGAGCTTCAAAGTGAGGATATCTTTGTATGCCAACAAATTAGGTGACTGTGGTGAAATGGACAAGTTTCTGGAAACACACAAAATGAGAGGATCTGAATATTTGGGGTGGAAGTAAAAAATGTTAGTTGCTTTAAAGTAAAAGTGAAGTTAAATTAGCTAAAAAAGCCTTAAGATGTACCATGGCCTGTCTAGATGCTGTTGGCCAGTCCATTTTACCTAAGCTGCTGCCAGAAAAAAACGGTGGGTCAGAGAGCCGTTGCCTGAGGGATGAGGTGACTGTCACCACCCATGTGATAAAACCAGCTTTGGCTGTAACTTGGACCTGACCAGGCCTAAGCTTTCTGTTTACACAACATTTTTAACAGTTCAGCTTCAAGTAGCAACTGAGACAGCTGCCTCAGGTTCTTTCAAGACTGGGAATCATGTAGAATTTTTTTGTTCTAAACAATAATGCAAGTTTTTATTTTATGTCTGGGGGGGAGGTTTAACTCAAGATGGTCTCTGGGGAACAGAAACTGATGTCCTCACAGATTACTGTGGGGGTTGGAGGTTCATTGAGTTTACAAACAAAAATTAAACCAAAGGCTGTGCGAGCTGGTGCCTGGAGCTGTTGCCTGAGGCTGGGTCCTGCATCCATGCTGTCCCTTCTTAACATTTGCTTTTAGCAACTTGTCTTTCCACAGCTGGCTTGGTGGGAAATTGCCATGGCTGCTGTGGTTTGGGGTTCTGCTTTTTTTCTTTTTGTGGCTTCTCTGGGGATCATGTTCTTGTATCTGTCTCTCCTGCTTGACTTAGAAAAACAAGTAACTGGTGAAATTTGGTCTCAGAGTTGAAGTGCTAATTCTGCTAAATGGCTTCTCCCCGGCGATCCCGAAACACTACGGAGTGAGCTCTGGACCTGCTGCTCATTTCTATGCTGAATGTGGTTCCCCTGCATAAGCAATTCTTTGATGTCCACCTGGAAAGACATGCACTTTTCTCCACAAGAAAAAAATAAAGCCATTGTACCCAGATGCGGTTGTTCTCTTATTTCCATTAGTGAAATGTGATTTCCAGGAAAAGGTCTATTGAATCATAGCCAAGCAGATGGTTGGTTGAGGACCACGTGTGATGCAGCAGATCCCAGTTTAGGCCAGTGAGGCTCAGGCCTGGGGCTGTGTCTAGCGGGGACTCATGGCTACCACCTTGGCCCTAGAAAATTCCTCTGAGGGGAGGGCAGGGGGGATAGTGTTGCCCCAACTAATCTTACCAGGAATGTCTGTCCTCCCAGGAGCTAGAGGGCACCCGTGAGCACCTGAGTCTGGTCAAATCCTGCTCAGAACCCTCCATGGCTCCCACCTGACTGGGACTAAATGCCAAAGTTCTCCCTATGGCCGGCAAGGTCTTGCATGGTCTGACCTGACCTCAGTTCTTCTAACCTGCCTCCTATACTTGCTTTGCTCCAGTCCCATTGGCCTCCTTGCTGCTATTTGAACACACCAGGCTCCTGCCTCAGGGCCTTTGCATTGGCTGTTCCCATCAGCCTAAAACCATCTTATCCCAAGTAGTCAGACAGCTTCCCTCACTTCCTCTTTCAGGTCTTTCCACAAATTTCACCTTCTCTTTGCACCCCCCTCTCTGTTTAGTACTGCAACCCCCTCTCCAGCATTTCTGATGTCTCTTTCCCTGTGACCCCTCCCCATAGCCCCAGCATCTAAAATACTATGTCATTTACTCATTTAACTTAAACAAGTGTCTCCTTCACTGTAATGTCAGCTCCTCAGATGCAGGAATTTTTTTCTTCTCTTTTCACCACCACACCCAGCTCTTCCTGTCTGATACAATAAAAAAAATAATACTCAGTCTTTGTCCCTGGTTCCGGGCACACAGCTCCTAAAACCCATGGAATCTCCGGAGTGCTAAAAGTGTCTTTTGTCTGCTAATTACAGGATGGGGGTGGGGGTCGGGGGGTGCACAGCTAGGTAGCTTCAGCCTGGGAATGGGTCTAATCAAGCCATGATTGGAGGGTTGGCACTTTCAGCGCAGCCCTGTCCTCTGAAGAGTGGGGAGAGGCTGGAGTTAATCACCAATGGCCAATGATTTAATCAATCATGCCTAGATAATGAGACCTTCATGAAAATACTAAACAATGGGGTTCAGAGAGCTTCAGGGTTGGTGAACACTTTTTGCGGTTCTGGGAGGATGGCATTCCCAGAGAAGTCATGGAAACTCCGCGCCCCTTCCCCATACATTGCCCTGTGCATCTCTTGCATCTGGCTTTCCCTCTGTTGTAGCCTTTATAATAAAGGCAATAGCAAGTAAAGCACTTTCCTGAATTCTACGAGTCACTGTATTTATCAAATCTGAAATGTAGGGAGGGTGGCAGGAACCCCCTGACTTTATAGCCAAGTCAGAAAGAAGCGTGGCTCACTTGGGAATTCGATATTTGGAATTAGCATCTGAAATGAGGGCAGTCTTGTGGGACTGAGCCCTTAAACCTGTGGCTTCTGATATGGACTCTGGGTAGTGTCAGAATTGAATTCAACTGTAGGACCCCCCCATTGGTGCCCACAGAGAATTGCTTGGTGTGGAAAACCCCACACATCCAGATTCAGAAGTGTTATGAGTAAAAACGGTTTATTTCTGACATACAGCAGGCATTGGATAGATGCTTGTTGAGTATTCATGAGTGTGTATGACCTGCAGAGCCCAACAATGAGCTAGGTCCACAGATTTGCATATGGTCCCAGGATTCTCAACTCTACTCTCTGTACCATCTCTCTGCAGCCTCGTCCCCATAAGGTGGCTTCCTCTGAACCAGGTGAGTTCAGGGGAGCTGCTCTCTCCTGGTCACCCTAGCTAAAGTCCCAGAACAGGTCTTTTGACCAGCTTGGGTCTCATGCCTATGACTGAACCAATGACTGCCGTGAGAGAGATGGAATGTACTGATTGGCTGTCTGGGATCATGGGTCCATGCTAGCACCGATGACTGAGGTCAGACAGATGGAACATGCTGATTGGTCAGCTGGGCTCACATGCCCACCCTGGCTTATGTGAGAGGTGGGCGGGTTTCAAAGAAAACTAGGTGTGTTTTTCAGAAGTGGGAGATGATTGCAACAGCAAATATGACATGTGCCCATTTTATCCTCCTCAAAATCTCTGCAAGAGAAAGATGGAAAAATTAAACTACCATTTGCAATCCCCAAAGAAAGAATTGATTCAGGCTGTTATGGTCAATAAGATCAATAAGCCCTTGGATTATTTACTCTCAGCCATGACCATGGCTACCACTGAGAAGCATCTGGGTAAATGTCATAAGTTCCCATGCCCAAGCCACAGCCCAGTCCAATTAAATCAGAAGATGGTGTAACTGCAGAACCACCTCAAACTTGTCCTATCCTGTTTCTAACAAGACCTAGAACCAAGTTTAAATCTTGGATACACCATGTATGAGTAACATTTGTGAACACTTAACTGCTCCCCCATGGAAGCAAAGGACTGGGACATGACCAGAATCTGAATGCTGGAACCCTTTCAGAATCGAAGGGTCTGTTGTTCAGGAAGATCTGGTGCAGGAAAATCTTGCCCTGAACCCTGGACTGTGGCAACAGATTTGAGCCTTGCCTCCTGGCTCCATGCCGGTCCACCTCACGATAAATAAAAGCTTCTTTCTTTTCTCAAAAGCTGGTGCCATAGTATTGCACATCAGGAAGCAAGCCCGTGATCATTAACAATGAGATCCAGCCTTGAGTATTTGTTAAAGCTCCCAGAGGGTTCTAATGTGCAGCCAGATCTGAGAACAAGTGACTTACAGGAAATATGGGGGAAAGAGAGGATCAAGGTAAAGGCACCACAGAGCAGCAGCAGCAAATCCAGAAGGTATGGAATTCCCAGTGTTCCTCACTCTTCCTGCAACAAATCAAAGGTAGATGGGGTTGGGGAAGAGGAGGAAGAATCTAGAGCAGCAGTTCTCAAAGTGTATTCCCTGTGCCAGTGCATCATCACCTGGAAACCTATTAGAAATGCAGATTCCTGGGGCCCTCTCCAGCTCTCCTGAGGCAAAAGCTGTGGGGAGGGGCGACACCTGTGCTTTAATAGAACATCCAGAGGATTCTAATGCATGCTCTAGTTTCAGAACTACTGGATTCGAATAAAAGGGGTGTAGGAGGCATGACAATCAAATGTGGTGTGTGGACCTTGTTTGGATCCCAGTTCAAAGAAACCAAATGAAAAAAGACATTTTGAAGCCAATTAGGAAAATTCGATGATGGCCTGGGTGTTGGGTGATGGAAAGAAAAGGCTGCTAATGGTCTTAGCTGTTGTCTTGGTTTGTTTGGGCTGCTATGACAGAATATCATAGACTGGGTGGTTTATAAACAACAGACAGTTGTTTCTCACAGTTCTAGAGTCTGGGAAGTTCAAGATCAATGGCCAGCAGATTCAGTGTCTGGTGAGGACCAGTTTCTTGGTTCATAGATGGCTCTTTTGTTTTTTTTCTGTGTCCTCATATGGCAGAAGGAACAAAGTGGCTCTCTGGTGTCTCATTTACAAAGGTGTTAGTCCCATACATGTGGGCTCCACCCTCATGACCTAATTACTTCCCAAAGGCCACACCTCCTAATACCATCACCTTGGGGATTAGGTTTCAACAAATGAATTTTGGGAAGACACACATTCAGTCAGGTATGATAATGCCATTAGGGTTGTGAACACAAATGTATACATTTTGAAGATGTATACTGAAGTATGAAGGAAGGAAATGACATTGGAATTTGTTTTAAATTCAAGGGGGAAAAAGGATAATTAAACAAATAATGTCAAACTCTTGGTGATTGCTGGATCTGGGTGATGGGCATGTGGGGGTTTCTTTGGATGAGTTATCTTTTGTGAACACTAGATTTTTTTCACAAAATAATTTTTTAATTAAATTTATTGGTGGGGGGGCAATGGTTAGTAAAATTACATAGGTTTCAAGTGCACAATTCTATAATACATCATCTATACATCACATTGTGTGCTCACTACCCAGAGTCAGTTCTCTTTCTATCACTATATATTTGTTCACAAAATAATTTACAAAACAAGACAGGAACATGAGAAGGCAGGCCATGTCATCGCTCAGATACTTCGAACTACAATAATTGCCAGCTAGTGTGAAAAATAAAACAAAGGAGAAAGGAGTCAGGATGACAGGGGTTTCCCAAATCTTTTATTACAATCTCCCTTCAAAAAGCAGTGAGTGCCACAGAGCAATAAAAATGAGACCACATCTCCAGCAGCCAGGTGGGCCCAGTTGTCCCCTCTTCCCCAAGTCTGTCAGCCCAACTTGACAAACAGCAACCAAGGTGGCAAGAATTCCTGGCAGCTGAAATGGGAGAAGAAAGAAACATTGAACCAACTTGAGGGACTTCTGAAACCTGAATCAAATTAGATACATGGAGATGGGGAGCATCCTGTTCCAGAAAGATCGGGGCAGGGTTTTAGAGATGGCCAAAAGTCCCTCAGGGCCAAGTTGGAGATAATTTGACCCTATTAACACAGTCAATCTCAGTGGTGGGTAGAAGGTGGAGGCCTTTCATGATGCACGTTAGTCTTTCTCCCTTTGTGTCCCACAGGTCTTATTATTTCCCTGCTCTTCTGCTCGCTCCTGGGTCCTGGAAACTACATTTCCCAGAATCCCATGCCCTCTTGCTTCCTGTTAGGTTTGGCCAATAGGAAGTACTAATTAGAGATGGGCGAGTGGGAGGAAATGTTGGAGTATTTCTTCCCTATGTTCTCCTCTCTTCTGTTCATCCTGAGCTCTCCAAGACCACACCTATGGGCAGGTGGTCCCTCTTCCTTGGCTGTTGCTCTCCCCACCTCTTCAGGCCTAAGAAAAGTGAAAGCTACCCAAGTTGCTAGCCCATTGAGTGCCTCAACGTCCCTTATTTTCCTTAACCCTGCCCACACCTCTGCAAGGAGGCCGAGGCTTCTTCAAAGGATTATCTGGGGGCTGATTTCTGTTTCCAGCTTGGATGCTGACTGTTATTACCTCTTTCGGGAAGAGCGTGTGATATAGTTTGTGTCATGCGGGGCGGCCTGTGGGGCCTCTGGTCCCGCTCCCCACATAAGAACGCAGGATGTGGCTATGCCAAAAAGGAACACCCACGGAGCCATAGGTAGTGGAGTCATACTGCTATAGTCTCACTGGAGGTTGGATTCACACGACATGCGAAGTGCTGTCCGCTTTCTGCCAACGGACCGACTCTCTCCTCGACTTCCCTCCCCAACGCAGCCACGGCAGTTATATTAGTGACCAATGACTCAAGAGTTACAGCTGATGGCCAACTAGCCACAGCTGACGGCTGTCTACTACCCGAGCCACCACCTTTCCACATGAGGCCAAGAGCCTGGAAACTGCTCTCTGGGGCTCTGTCCCCACAGTTTGCAAACACATATTCGATATAAACTCGTATGATAAAAAAAAATGCCCACTTTTAAAATACAAATCAGATAGATGAAACTCATGCATATATTGGGTGGTGATCTGCAGAAAAACACTACCGCATATTGAAAATCAGTATGGGAGAAGCACATGAGAAAAACTTGGCGGCTCAAAAGGATGGAAATTTTTTTTTTAAATAACAGCTTTATTGAGAGGTAATTCATGTATTATACAATTCACCTTTCTAAAGCATACAGTTAAGTGGTTTAATCCCCTTACACTTAATGAATTGCTGAGGAGGTAGGACTTATATCTGTCATTTTGCTATTTGTTTTCTATTTGCCTTTTTTGTTGTTCTTGTTCTGCTATTCATCCATCGTGACTTTCTTTTGTGTTAGGTATTTTCTAGTGCACCATTTTAATTCCCTTGTTGTTTCTTTTCCTATATTTTAAAGTTATTTTCTTAGTGGTTGCCCTGAGGGTTACGAAGAACAGCTTTACTTTTTATGATCTAGTTTAAATGAATACTAAATTAATTTCATTAGCCTACATATAGCCCTGTTTTTCTCTAGCTTTCTTTGTGCTATTATTGTCATGTGAATTACATCTTAATATAAGTCTATCAACACAGTTTTATAGTTATTGCCTTATGAACTTGTCTTTAAATGAGGTAGGAGAAGAAAAGTTTTAAAGAATATTTTTTTTCTCCCTGGGGTTTTTCTGGACTTGGCTCTGAGCAGAGATCCGCGTCTTGGACAGGCTTGAGGATGAGAACAGCTCCTGTGCATAACGTTTCCACAGTGAGAGGTCTTCGACCATCTCAGTGGTGCATGGAGAACCCATCACCTTTCCACTACTGCCTCCCTGTGATCTCTGTCTCAGGTAAGACCTCCCTTGAGTTGATGACAATAACATCCCAGAATCATAGGGCAATGTGCCAAGCCTCTGATGCATTCCACCTCATCGATGCCAGCGACAAACAACAGGGCAGCCCATGTTACAAATGAGGTAGGCTGTGGTCCTGACTCACAGTCAGACAACTCGTAAGTGACATAACTGGGACTAGAGTTTGGAGCCCCAGTCCTTGCGCACTCAGGCCTACCCCCAGGGAAGTGTAGGGCATGCTCATGAGCTGGATGGAGAGAGCGTATCCCCAGAGGAAGTTGTTCCTCACCTGAATTGGGTCTGAGCCCCAGCACCCTCATGCCTTTCCCCCCTTTCTAGGTGAGCCATTAATGAGATCACCCTGCTTGAAATGACCTCCCCTCTCACCTTCCCAATTTTATATTTCTCCTGAACACTTATCACTATCATTTTCTAATTTAAAGAATCATATTTCTTGTCTTTCCCTGCTGATTAGACGTTCAGCTCCACGAGGGCAGGGATTTTTGTCTGTTTATTTTATTTGTTTATTTATTTATTTATCTATTTAAACTTTTATTTATTTTAAGTGTTTTTCAAGGACCCATCAGCTCCAAGTCAAGTAGTTGTTTCAATCTAGTTGTGGAGGGCGCAGCTCACAGTGGCCCATGTGGTGATCGAACCGGCAACCTTGTTGTTAAGAGCACCGCGCTCTAACCAGCGGAGCTAACCGGCCACCCTGATTTTTGTCTGTTTAGTTCGTTGTTGTGTCCCTAGTGCCTACAACAGTGGCTGGACATAGTAAGTGCTCAATAAAGTTTGTGGAGTGAAAAAGTGAATGTTAAAACTTTTCTACGGGCTTTCTATCATACTCGGAATAAAGCCAAACCCATCTTTGCAGCCCACAGGGCCTTGTATGATCTCCCCCCATCAACTCCCTACCTTCATCTCCCCTTACATCCTTCTCGCTTATCTTGCTCCAGACACAGGGGTCTCTCTGCTGGTCCTTGAATAAGCCAAGATTATTCCTGCCTCAGGGCCTTTGCACTATCTGTTCCCTCTGCCTTCCCCCCACACACATGGCTTTCCCTCATCTCCTCAGGTCAACTGTCACCTTCTCTGAGAGGCCCTCCCTAATCTTCCCTATTCCATCACTATGTTTTACTGTCTCCCCTACTTGAATGTCAGTGCCACATTGGCAGAGATTTTTTTTCTTTTGTCACTGCTTTGTCTTCAGCATCCAGAACAGTGCTTGGTACACAGTAGGTACTCAATATAGGAGCTCAGTGTGTCCCAGAGGCTCTGGGCCTTACCTCTACCACTGCTGCCCCCAGTGAGCCCTGATCAGGTTGAAGCTCTGAGTCCTGGTTATTTTCAGGAGCTTGGGAAAACAGCCCTAGGGATACAAATATTAAAGCAGACAGGACCTGGTTAGGGGCTCGTAGACTCCACGGCCTCATTACCTCCCGCCCCTTTTGGGCCACCCAAACTGCTCTCAGATTTAGGGAGGATAAAGGGACCTTGACTCCTTCTTGCTTGACTATCCCCCCAACACTCTAGCATCTTCCTGACCTCCTCACACACTCACATACCCCAGAACACCCCTGTATTCATCTGTGCTGATGTCCAACTGGGGTGAGTCCTGAATTATTACTAGCTGTGTGACCTTGGAGAAGTCACTACTCTTTTCTTTGCCTTAGTTTCCCCAACTGTAAATGTGACCAACTGTGACTCAACAACCCAACAAGATTTTTGTGTAGGTAACGAGAAAGAATCTACATGAAGAACCCAGCAGTGGTTTGACACAAGGGGAGCATTCAATAACTGTTAGTTATTTCTGAGTGCTCTTTACATATGAACAGAAAGGCTAACATGTCTCCAGGACCTTCTCAGCCCTCTACATGCATTTTCTCACTCATTTCTCATTACATCCTCATGAGGTGGGTATTTCTTTTCACTGTTTCATAGGTGAAGAAACTGAGGCTCAGAAAGATTAAGAGACCACACAGTGGGTGGGCAGAGCAGTCTCCTGCAGGTGATCGGGCCTCCACTCTCCAGGCTGGGGTCACTGAGATGTTTCCCCCTTCTAGGCCCCCAGCACTTCTTGTTTCTGGAAGCTTGGGTTGCCTTGAGCTCAGTGTTGGCAGTTCAGTGACCCACTTCATGTAAGAAGCCTTTATTAAGTGCCTAGTGTTTGCTGGCACTGAACTGGGCACTGGGAATGCCACAATGTACAAAACAGACAAAATTCTTGCCTTGGTGGGGCCGAAATTTGAATGGGGAAAACAGGTAAACAGGTAGTGATTAAACACTGGATAGACACTGGAGCAGGGTAAGGAGATGGAGTGTGACGGTGATTTAGGGGTAAATCTTATTATAGAGAGGGGCTCAGGAACAGCCTCACCAAGGAAGTGACAATGAAACACAGATCTGAAAGAGATGAGGCAGGAAGACATTTAGGGGAAAAGCATTCCAGGCAGAAGGAACAGCCTTTGCAAAAGCCCTGAGGCTGGCATGTGCCTGGTGTGTTTGTGTACCAGTGAGGAGGCCTGTGTGGCTGCAACAGAATGAGGGAAGGGGTGAGTGGGAGGAGAGGACATCAGGAGGTGACAGTCAGGTTGTGCAGGGTCCAGTGGGCTAGTGTGTAGCCCCATGTCCATCTTTGAGGCCCTAACCTGGGACTCAACCAGCCAGTTCTCTGCAGGGAGCCATTCCAGGGTGATGGATGAATTCATGAATGATTCCTATTTCCTCCCTCAGAGGAGATCCTTGTGTCCATTCACTTGTGGCAGAAGTCAAGGAGCAGCTGGGGGTTGGGTATGAAGCCCAGCTCCACCACGCCCTGGCTATGGGATCCTCTCTGTGCCTCAGTTTTCTCATCTGTAAAATAGAGAAGTGCAGTCCCCACCTGGAGGGGTGCGATGGGGACAGAATTCCCCAAGTGCGTGCGCAGTCACATGGCCTTCATTATCACGAGGATGATCATTTCTCATCACTGTTGTTGAAGTTTAAGTTCTCTGTATGGCAGGTAGTGTGGCCCAGGCAGTGGACTCAGGCCAACATAAATTCAAATCCCAAAGCCATGTGACCTCGAGCCCTTCATGTTCCCTCCCTGTGAAAGGGGGATGGTAATCCTAACTCCCCAAGGCTGTGTGGATGAAGTGAGCTGAACACCCAATGAGAGTTCATTTCCCTCTCTCCCAACCCCTTTTCCTGGGTTTCCTGCAAATATGCAAGTTTTATAAAGGTCACCAGCCCTTGACGTCTACCAAGGTGATGGCCAACAGAATCTCAGGTTACCTCCTGGTGGATGACACCTATGGATACGTTGCGCCCGTCGCAGGCCACGGTCCTGAAGGATTTACAGCAGCTTCTTGGGTAGGTGTGGCCGGTCATCATTTCAAAGGAGGAAACAGAAAAATCTGTGTAGTTCTTCACGCCACAGCACTTCAGCTGTAGAGAGGAGAATAAACACTTGAAGACTTCCTTTCAAATATTAAAGTAATAGGGCCTGCCCGGTGGCTCAGGTGGTTGGAGCACCATGCTCCTAATGCCAAGGTCACCGGTTCGATTCCCACATGGGCCAATGAGCTGCACTGTCTACAACTAAGATTGTGAACAACAGCTCCCCCTTGAGCTGGGCTGCCATGAGCAACCAGAGGTCGGGGTGAGCTGCTGTGGGCTACTATGTGCTGCCATGGGCAGCCAGTGAGAGCTGCGGTGAGCTGCTGTGAGCAGGCGACCGACGACTGGTGACCGACTGCCTCAGCCGGGGGGAGCGCAAGGCTCATAATACCAGCATGGGCCAGGGAGCTGTGTCCTACACTAGACAGAAACAATGGCTTGAACCAGAGTGGGGGTGGGAGGCAGAAGAAGGGGGAAAAATATTAAACTAATAACAACAGAAATCAGTCACCATGGCTACTGTCTAGCACAGTCACAAGGGCTTGTGCTAAATGCCTCCCTTGTCCCCCCGCCATGGCTCAGAACTGTCCATGTCTCAGCTCAGAACTGTCCATGGTTCCCATCTTACTTGGAGTGAAAGCTGAACTCACCACTGTCCAAATCATCCACAAGGCTCTGCACTACCTACCCTATCACCTCAAGGCCCTCATATCCCCCCACTCTCCTTACTCACTCAGTTTTAGCCACATTGGTCTCCTTGCTGTTTCTCAAACACACAAAGCAAGTACCAGCCTCTGTCCTTTGAACAGGCTGTCCCCTCTTTTTGGAATGCTATTCTTTCAAATATCTGTACAAATCTCTCCCTCACTTCATTCAGGTCTCTGTTTAAATGTCCCTCCTCAGGAAGACCTGTCCTGACTCCTTCTTCCAAATTAGCCACAACTCCTGACTCGGTCAGTCTGGGCTAGGTGATGATGCATAACAAACAGCCCTTCAATCTCACCCATTCATTTCTCTTCATACCAAATGCCCATCACAACTTAGCAGGGGAACTCTGTTTATCAAAGTCACTCAGGGACTCAGGCAGATGGAGCAGCCACTGTCCAGATGGTTCTGCTAATGGTCTCTGGTAAAGTGAAAGAGAGCTCTGGAGGGCCCGGCACTGGCAATTAACTACCTTGGCCCGGATGTGACACATATCATTTCTGCTCACAGCTGATTGGCCAGAACTCATCACATGACCCCCCCAACTAACTACAAGGGGCCAGGACAGGCCATTCTACTGTGTGCTGAAAATAGGTGATAAATAGTACTTAGGAGTCAACAAAACCCTCACTCTCTATGCCTTTTCTCTGCCTTGTTTTTCCTCACAGCACTTATCACCTCTGGCACCAATGTTTACTTGATAGCTTCTTGTCCATCTCTCCACTTAAGTGTCAGCAACAGAATGGCAAGGATTTTGTTTTGTGCACAGCTGTATCCCCAGAGCCCTGAAAAGTGCCCAGAACATAGTATGTGGTCATAAAGATTAGTTGAAGTGCTATATATGAATGAATGAGAGATATTCTCTATTCTCTCAAGCTTAAGAAGCCAAAACTGGGATGCAGGCAAGCCTTCTACCCATCGTGTGCCCCTCCCAAGCCTCCACATGACCCCAAGCAATTCCTGGGCCCAAGACTCAGATATGAAACACTCCTAAGAACAGACCTCAGAGACCCTCTTCAACTGCTTGCCCCAGGAGCTTAGATGCCACATGGAGGCTAGTCCTGCTCCTTAAACACCAAGACTCAAGAAGTAAGTCTCACTATCTCATACCCGTGCAGATGGCAATGATAAAAAAAAAGAAAAGAAAAGAAAAGAAATGTTGGCAAGAGTGTGGAGAAACTAGAACCCTTGTACTTTGCTGGTGGGAATGTAAAATGGTGCAACTGCTGTGGAAAACAGTATGGAAATTCCTCAAAAAACTAAGCACAGAATTGCCATATGATCCAGCAATTCCACTTCAGGGTGTGTACCTAGAAGAACTGAGACCACGATCTCAAACACCTAAGCAGGGTTTGTACACCCATGTTTGTAGCAGTATTATTCACAATCGCCAAAAGGCGGAAGCAACTCAGTATTCACTGATGGATGAGGGGATAAATTAAATGTGGTCCATCCAGACAATGGAATATTATTCAGCCTTAAAAAGGAAGGACATTCTGACACCTGCTACACCATGAATTAATCACGAGGACATTATGCTCAGTGAAATAAGCAAGACACAAAAGGACAAATACTGTGTGATTCCCCTTATATGAGGTCCATAGAGGAGTCAGATTCATAGAGACAGGAAGTAGATGGTGGGGCCAGGGCCTGGGGGAGGGGAGGGAGTCTTTAATGGACAGTTTCAGTTTGGGAAGATGAGAAAGTTGTGGAGATGGATGGTGGTGACGGCTGCACAATAAGGTGAATGTACTTAATGCCACTGAACTGGACACGTAAAAAGGTTAAGATGGTAAGTTTTACATTATGTGTATTTTACCACATTAAAAAGAGATGTGTATCTCACATTCTCCATGACCAAATTCCATTCCGTGGAATAGTCATCTGGCGCGTTGGAACCACTATAATTCCTCCTCAGGGTCACGAAGTTGTGCTCCAGGGCCATTCCTTCAACCTCAATGAAGCAGAAAGCCATGAACACGTAAAATTGAAAGGTGCCCCGTTTGGTGAGGTTTCCTGTGGACAGAGCGGGGAGGTGGGGGCTTCCCTTCTGCTTCCTTCACGTTAGTTCCCTCCCCTCAGACGTGGGTCTGTACTGGAGGGTGACAAACTCAGGCTCCCATCACCCCAAGGGAGGGACACGAGGGAGAGCGTGGGTCTCGATCAGAGTGCATCTGGTCCTACCCGTCACAAATAAGTTTGAATCATCTGCTCTTTCCAACACCCACTACATTCCCCGCTTTTGGCTGTAACTCAAAGACTTGAATGTCATCTTTAGCTACTGAATCTCTCTCTCTGCACAAAAAAAAGGGGGACAACTTTAATTTTCTATTTTTTAAATAAAAGTCTAAATAAAAACATTTTCCCCCAAAGAGGTGATATATAGTCCCATGGTTCAAAATTCACAAAGCACAGAAAGGTAGACCATGAAAAGTCTCCCTTCCACCTTTTTCTCCCAGCCAATAAGTTCCTCCCACTCCACAACGACGACTGTCACAGTTTCCTGTGTCCCAAAAGAGATATTCTATGTGTGTCAAAGCAAAACATATTCTATTATTTTTTCTCCTTGCTTCATACGATTCTATTGTTCTGCATCTGGCTGTTCTCACTAAGAGTAGCAGTTGCTCTTGGTGCCCTGCTCGCGTCCCAGTGGCCTTTGTCATTTCTGTGCCACTGTGCCTGGCTTCCCACTGCCAGTCACTGAGGGTTCTCTGTGGCCTCTCTGCCACATGCGCTATGGGAGCAGCGCTCAAGCCATGACTGATGGAGGTGGTGGGTCAGTACCACAGCTCCCTCGTCCCTTGAGGGAAAAAAAGGTGTGTGTTTGGCGATGTGTCGCAGATGTCCCCCAGCAGAATTAAGCCCACTTGCCCACATTGTCACCTTTTATGGACTGCATTCCCTTCCCTGCCTCAATTCCCTGTCCCCTACAGGGCCTTCTTAAGACCAGCTCTCAAATAAACCAAGGGCCTTCAAATTCTTGTCTCAGAGTTGGCCTCTGGGGGGACACAAATGAGGACCTGAAGAATGCACCAGAGGCCCTTCCTTCTTTTCACCTGCATTGGATTCCCTGGTGATGACTATTATAAATTAACTTCCCCCACTGATGCTCATTAGGCCCCGTGGGAGGTGGGGCAATCTTTTGCACATCTTGGTATGTATGTCATTCTTCCCTTGAACAAGCAAATCCTTGGATCATTCCTAAAAATGGGCACTGTACTTACAATTGGGAGGAAGGCAAGAACCACTGTGGCGACTGTGATTTCCATGATGAGAATGACAAGCATGCACAAGAAGCCCTGGAAGACACAGAATGGGTGGAAGGAGGCTGGGCGCCTGCTGGGAGTCCCTGTCCCCCCTCCCCCAGGCCATGTGACCTCCACCAGTTTGAAAGAACTCACACGTGAGTGGAGTAGAGGGTAGTTATTGTTTTCACGTGCCGCTTTCCTGCGTGTTGTCCAGGAGACCGACAGTGGGGTATTCTTAGGAGCTGCTCGCTAGCTGGACCCCGATTTCACACTCAGCTCTTTATGTGTGTCAGGTAGGCCTAAGTGGGGGCCTCCGGGGGAAGTAAAGCCTGTGTGTACAAATGGGGGGAGGTGAAGGGAAGGTCGGGAGGACAGAACAGAGGCAGAAGGAGGGGAGGAAAAGCCTCAGACCTGCCAATGTGGGGGGAGCGGTGGCGGGACTGAAGGGGAGGGACAGGTGACAGTTTGGTGGGTGTCAGAAGGAAAATATCAACATTTGCTGACTAACGTTTCCAATAAATTCACTTGTGTGGTAGAAAACAATGGGAAATTCAGCAAGCAGAGGGGGGTCTTCAAGTTATCCCATCAAGGAGAAACTGCCTTCCTCCCTGGGCCTTAGTTTCCCCATCTGTACAAAGTAGGGGTGGGACCAGTTCCAAGGGTTTTAGTGGGTTCTGTGGAGCTTCTTGACGCCAGATGGGGGCAAAGTAAGGTCAGCACTTGGCTTCTTTCATCTATTTCCATTTATGCCTATTATTATTATTATTATTAAGATCTGTTTAATAATTCAGGATTTGAGTCACCAAACTGGTTGATGGCAGGGTTTATTGGGCCATGTCACAGTGACACAGGAAAGTGCAGTGGATATACCCTTGGGGTCCCCACAGCCCACAGAGGTAAACTTGGGTGCAGGGCTTAGCAGTTGTGGGACCTCAGACGGATGGCTCATGTAACAGAGTATGAGAATTAATATTAACATTTTTGCTGCGATGTTCGTCTAGAGTAGAATGATATTTCTATGCCGCTGACTGCGGCTTTTGTATTTACCCCAGGAGCTCAGTGTTCCAGAAAGGAAGTTTAGGAAAGCAGATGTACATTTTTCTATATTTTTGTGTTTTTCAAGAATGAATAACAATAGGAAATTTTTATACTTTAAAGTAATCATTTATTTTAATAAAATGTAGCACTCTAACTGTATTTACTTAAAAATATAAATACTGTAATTATTTTCTGTGGATTTTTGATACATTTTGGAGAACATACTTGAAACCAATTAGCGCAGTGAGAAGGTTAATGTCAATATTACTATCTCTCTGCCTCTGAGTGACTGAGATAACCAGGCGTCAGCAAATCCTAGTGGCTCTATCTTCAGAACCTAACCTGTATCTGCCAATTCTCACCTCCTCCACGGCCCCATCCGGTCCAGCCTCCACCATCCCCCACCTGGACCAGCCCAGTCCCTCCGCTGTCCACCCCAAATGTTTCCCTCGCAGTCTGTTCCCGCTGTGGCCACCAGAGGGCGCCTGTGAGCACCTGAGTCCCCCAAGTCCCTTCTCTGCTCAGAACCTTCTGTGGCTCCTAACACCATCAAAAGGACTCAGCTGTTATGAATGAGGTGTCAGAGGCTTTGGAGGGACAGGTGCTGAAGGTAAAGTCGATCGGATTTGCCAATGGGTTGGATGTGGGGTTTGAGAGAGAGGACTCTAGGGCCTGGCCAATGAATATTTGCTGAACGAAGTAATTAAGAAAGAAAAGGAGAGACGATGGGGCTTCAAGGAGGAGCAGGGTGGGGGCAGGGTGCTTTTCATAATTGGGGTTGTCTATGCTCTGGGAGATGACTAGAGTAAGGATCTCCCAGAAACCCCCAAATTGAAATAACTGGAGTTTTGTAGCAACAGAGTGGAGGAAGGAAAACAAACACACTGGGGACAGATTAAATTTAAGGTGGGATAATTCTCTCAGACAAGATTGTAAGGGAAATGGGAATAGGGGAGCTGGGAGGTGGATTTTGGGGAGATGTTTAGCCAAGGCTTGTGTGAGAATAAGAGATGTGAAACCTGCAACATGCTGTCTGCAAGCACGATGGAAACTCGTGGAAACAGAGGAGGACTGGAGGGGACACTCAATAAGGGGGACAGTATGTCACCGAGTGGGGGGAAAAATAAAATCAGATCCCTACTTCACACCACACACATTATTCACTCCTGAAGGCTAAAGAGCTAAAAGTGAGAAAGTAGACCAAAACTATGGGAAGAAAACCTAGGAGAGTATAATTTATGTTCTTGGGTAGGGAAGGCGTTCTAAATGAGACATATGATAAAGGAAAAGACGGAGGTATTGATGACATCCAATGAGATGCCATAAACACTGTAAAATAGGGGATGGAAAGGGTTTGCAGTGTGCGCAGTGAAGGATTCGATTCATACATGAGGGGGTAGTTTTGGGGCCTGCGTGCAGATCCAACTTACAAACAAGAGAGTGCCTCTGCTTTCTTTGGTTGCTCCATACCACCTGGCAAAGACAAGCAGCACTGTGATGCAGCCCATCACCAGACACAGGTAGCCATCATGAAGCAGGTATGCAGAGGACAGCCCGAGGACCCTTGTGAGGACAGCACCTCTGAACTTGACATAGACGCCCAGGCCAATGAGGATCACACCAGGCATCTTTAGAACAGAAACCAGAAAGGGAAAAGCAGTCTGTTAGATGTATACAAATAGAACTCTCCTGGGGGAGGGAGGAGGAGTGAAGGCCAATAAAATTAGCAAAAACATTTTAAGAATGATAATACTCAGTGCTGATGAGGATGTGGAGAAACATTCTCATACATTGCTGCCAGGCAACAAACTTTTTGTGTGTGCATGGGCAGGACAACACTTGTAATTCATATTTAAAACCTTAAAGATTTAATGATTAAAAAAAACTTTACTTAGAAAGTCCATCTAGATAGTTTCAGCTTAAGGAAAATAGTCATGTATTTGCCTCAGTACTAGGATGCTCAGGGAAGTTCATTAAGGAGAAAACATCAAAAATAACTGAAGCAACCAATAAGACAGAGCAAGTAGGTAAATCATGGTATGGCCACGCAATGGGACCCTAGACTGTTATTTCAAATGATGCTGTAGGACAGAGAGTAATTTTTTTTTTTTCTTTTCTGAAAAGTCCCTTTGCAGGCTGTTGAAATAACAACTCTGCCAGTGTAGCTCAAAAGCAGCTGTACTCAGTTCGTAAACAATTTTTTAAAATTCACAAATACATTTTATCTATCTATCTGGCTGTAGTTTGCTGACCCCTATTGTAGGATAATGTTTATTGATACGGAAAGATGATTTAATGCCTTATATGTTTTTTAAAAATTGGATTGCTGGCAGTAAGACCCTTTGGTATTTGCCCAACGGAGTTGAAAACTTACATCCACACAAAAACCTGCACACGGATGTTTCTAGCAGCTTTATTCATAATTGCCAAAACTTGGAAGCAACCAAGACGTCCTTCAGCAGGTGAATGGACAAATAAACTGTCAGACAGCCAGATGGTGGAATATCAGCGCTAAAGTGAAATGGCTATCGAGCCATGAAAAGACACGGAGGAACTTTATAGCCATATTGCTGAGAGAAAGAAGCCAATCTGGAAAGGCTACATGGTGTATGATTCTAAGTATATGACATTCTGGAAAAGTCAAAACTAGGGAGACGAAAGAAGGATCCTTGGTTGCCACAGATTCAGGGATGTGTAGGCAGAGCACAGAGGATTTTTAGGGCAGTGAAACTACTCCACATGGTACTAAAATGGTGGATACATTGTCAAAAGCCATAGAAGGGACAACACCAAGAGTGAACCCTAATGTAAACTATAGACTTTGGGTGATAATGACGTGTCAGTGTAGGTTCATCAGTTGTAACATACGTACCACTCTGGTGAGGATGCTGGTAACGGGGGAGGCTGTGCACGTGTGGGGGCAGGAGGCATACGGGAAATCTATTTTCTGCTCAATTTTGCTGTGAACTTAAAACTGCTCTAAAAAATAAAGTCTACTCAAAAGGGGTGAAAAGTTAATTTTTTTAAAAGGGAATAAAGTAGACTATAAAGTAATAGCATCCCATGTTTGCTATTTTTAAGATGTATCTAGAAAAGTCTGGAAAGAGCTAATGACGACGATATTTACTGAGCCATGTTCCCATGATAGACATAAGCCCTTTAAATGCACTGTCTCTTTTAATTCCCATCAAACTGTTACAGTACAGATAACAAGAGTAGTGATATTTAATATCCTTCTCTTTCCTGGTAGCCTGTCCTTATACTGTTCTACTATGAAAACTGTTACTTCTTGAACAATGTACATTTCAAGTTATTTTTATACTAAGAAAAAAATGTTTTGAAAAACTTAAAGGACGAAAAAAATGACGACTCCCTCCTGCCCTCCCCAAACAACTTAATTTTCTGCAGGATTTGACTTAGAGCCAAACTCTCTCGCCACTGGGTCCCCCCAGATCACACTCTTCTGTGATTTTTACCAGCTCTAGGTTGTTGGAGGCTATGCCTGTTCCCAGTGTGTCCTGCTGCTCGTCATCTGTCCTACATCCCTCCTGCTTCCCTGGGGACTACAGGTCCGGATGCCAATGAATTTGGATCAACTTATTTCTGTCTTCGAGGGAGCCATCCGTGGAGGAAGGGCTGTGAAGCCCAGGGGCCTGGGTTGTGACATACTTACAGCCAGGAAGACATTGAGGAAAGATAATAGTCTCTTCAAGGAAAAATAGGGAGTGTGCATTTCAGCCGGGCTGGGGGGCCCTGGCCACTTAAGTCAGCATCTTCCTAAACCTCTGGGCTCCTGTTTCCTGAGATGGTAGAAGTCTGGCGGGGGAGGGCACCAAAGCTGACCTGCTCTACCCATCTCTCTCCTGGCTGCCTGATCGTCTGCAGAGGAGGGGGCCCAGCTGCCACCACTCTTCAGTCATAAGCCTTTATCACATCACAATTGGATGCTGGAGCAAGGCTCCTGGTGCCAGGGAAGCAGGTGTCTCAAACTGTCTCCTGCTGGCTCCTCCAAATAGGACACATCAGGGGAGGAGAAAAGGCATGGTGTGCTGCCCTGGTACCCCCAGATGTCACCAGTGCCCTGTGGGTCAGTGCTCAGCATTGACCACTCATGTGGTTGATGCTCCCCCACTAGACTGGGGGCTCCAAGAGGAGTAGGGGCCTGGACTGTCCTATTCATGGCTGTGTTCCCAAAGCCTGGTACATAGAAGGTGCTCAAGAAACCAGTGTGGAATGAATGAATCAAGAGGCTCTGTGATGCAGGAATCTAACTATAAGCCACCAGGGTCCCGAAGCCCCTGTCCACACATGAGCTCATTTGGCTCATCCTTCTTGCAGGGCTCAGAGAGGCCAAGATAAGCAAGGCCTCACAGGAAGCAGGGTCAAGGCTGGGCTTTGACGCTTCAAGAGTGTCGTGAAGGCGGAACACCCCCCATCCACCCCAAGAACCAGTCCTTTTTCCATCTGGGGCCTGCCCGGCCAAAACTCGTGAAGTGATTGTCCTTGAGCCCATGTGTCATTGGTCACTAGGACTTTCTTGATGATTACAGAAACATAGAGGGCATTCTAGGGAAAAATAAAATTGTACGCATGGGCAGAGAGCCCCAGGCCCAACTCTGACAGCCCCTAGCCCACATTGTCTTCCTGCCTCCCACCCCATCCAGGTCCATGCGAAACCACCCCAGTACCCCTCATGCTCACATGCTGGGCTGGACTGTCTGTGCCCAGGTCCTGGAGGGCTCAGGGCTTTCAGAACCGTTTGTGACCACTAGGGCCAGCTTAAAAGAAGAAAATAATTTACACTTGAATTAACCTAATGAATGTTTGTCAAATCTCTTGCTTCTTGGAACATGTAGAACTAAGCAAGATGTTCACGGAAGAGGGACTGTAGCCTCCCTGGACCCTGGGCCATGTTCACAGCTAGGAGTGTGTCCCTCCACGTCTTTCTCTAAATTGTCATTTAAAATAAGGAGCCTCAGATTCAGGGGCTGAGGGCCTAAAAGTGGGGGCGCAAAGGAGGGCGAGAAAATGGGGTGAAACGGAGCATGGGAAAATGCAAAGTGCAAAGGAGGTTGGAGAGAAGAGGGAAACAAGGAGGGTTGGGATGGAGGCACGGATGCAAATGAGGGTGGGAAAAAGAGCGGCGGATAAGGGCGGGGAGGGTGGGCGGCAGTAGGTGACGTGGAGGTAGCAGGGCGGTGAGCAACCCCGGTGGTAACTGGGGAAAGGAGTATCCCGTGCGCGCAGCGTAAGGTGCTCCACTCCGTCCCCCCGCCCCCCTCCGTTCACAGCACGGCAGCGGCTCGGGTCCCGGCCTTGCGCGTCCCCTGGCGGCCGTCAACGGAAGCGCGATCCTACGTATGTCAGACTCTGGCTTCTACCTGCAAGATACATCCATCCGTCCCCCAGAGATGCCGCTCAGCCCGCCAGTGTGAGGAAATGGTGGGACAAGCCCTACACGCCAAGTCCCCCCAATACATATGCATTAAATTGATGCGAAGAGACAGAAGTGTACAGGCATTCGACAAATTACTACAAGTGAAAAACATTTGTCAGAAAAGCATGCGGAAAACCAGTGCAAATTGATCAGTGACAATTCAAAGGTTCTGGAAAATAGTGAGAAGCTCTCTTGAAGTGGCTCTACAGAGCCATTGGGAGGACATTTAAATACCACTGTAGAAATAACACAAGAGCCCCTCCAATATTTCCTTAATAATAAGGCGTAAGGTATATTGACATTGTCCTAATTTATTTTTCCACATGCTTGGTCTCCTTCCTTATATTTTAGGAGATGCATTTTAAAAGCAGGATTTCCAAGAAAATGGAATATCTTAAACACACACACAAATACACATTTATATTAATAACCCATGTTGGTCAATGAACTGTCCTTAAATTTATGGATTTGGGGCAACCTGGTCTGGACCCCCTCTCGTTCTGAGAGCTGCGCCTCTTTACTCTTTACTTTTAATAAACTATCCTCTTTTACAACTCCTCACACAAAATAATTTATGGATTTGTCACCGACAGCAACAATACAGGGTTCAGGAGATAGGTTAACCTGGTGGACTGTCCATTTAAAACTTGCAGCATTGATATATTTGTGTGTTTAGAGCCTGCAAAACCTGGATCCATGCAATGGGCTTAGCATGTGGCCAGCCCTCAGGCAATGCCAGGCAGAACTGTCATCTTTTTAAAATTGTGACTATCCTTTCTTGCCCCATTCTAACCACAGAATGAGTCTGGTGGTTTAGCTCCTGTCTTAGAAAGGAACAGATCCTCAAAAAGTTAAACATAGAATTACTGTATGATCCAGCAATTCCACTCCTATGTTATACACACAAGAAATTGAAAGCAGGGACACAGACCCATGTTCACAGCAGTACTATTGACAATAGACACAAGGTGGAAATAACCCAAGTGACCATCGGATGAACAAAATGTGGCGTACCTTTACAATGGAATATTACTCAGCCTTCAAAGGAGGGAAATTCTGACAAATGCCACACCATGCGTGAACTCTGAAAATATGCTGAGTGAAATAAGCAAGTGTGTTAGTCAGCTAAGGCTGCCTTAACAAAATACCACAGACTGGGTGGCTTAACAAAAGAAATTTATTTTCTCACAGTTCTGGAGACTAAAAGACTGAGATCAAGGTGTTAGCAGGGTTGGTTTCTCCTGAGGCCTCTCTCCTTGGCTTGCAGACAGCTGTCTTCTCTCTGTGTCCTCACATGGTTTTCCCTCTGTGTGTTCCCTCTTCTTATAAGGATACAAGTCCTATTGGATTAGGAACCACCCCAATGACTTCATTTAACCTTAATCATCTCTTTAAAGGCCCTATGTCCAAATACTGTCACATTCTGAGGTACTGGAGGGTAGGACTTCAATGTATGAATTTGAAGAGAATACAATACAGTGTGACTGCTGGATGCCACCGAACTGGACACTTAAAAATGGTCAATTTTATATCAAAAAGACAACAAATAACAAGTGTTGGTGAGGATGAGGAGGAAAGGGAACACTCGTGCACTGTTACTACGATTGCAAATTGGTGCAGCCACTATGAAAAACAGTATGGAGTTTCCTCAAAAAATTAAAAATATTAATAGAACTACTTTATGATCCAGCAATTTCACTTCTGGGTATTTACCAAAAAAAAAATAAAGAAAACTCTAATCAAAAAAGATATATGCATCCCCGCATTCATTGCGGTGTTATTTACAGCAGCCAAGATATGGAACCTAAGCGTCCATTGATGGACAAAGGGATAAGGAAGATGTGGTACATATATACAATGGAATATTACTTGGCCATAAAAAGGAATGAAATCTTACCATTTGCCGCAACATGGATAGAGCTAGAGGGTATGCTAAGTGAAATAAGTCAGACAGAGAAAGACGAATACCATATAATTTCACTTATATGTGGAATCTAAAAAACGAAACAAATGAACAAACAAAACAGAAACAAACTCATAGATACAGAGAACAAACTGATGGTTGCCAGAGGGGGAGGGGATGGGGGGAAGGGCAGAAAAAGTGAAAGGATTAAGAAGCACAAACTGGGGTGGCCGGTTGGCTCAGTGGTTGGAGCACAAGTGCTCATAACACCAAGGTCGCAGGTTGGATTCCCACATGGGCCAGTGAGCTGCGCCCCCCGCCCCACAACTAGACTGAAAACGACTTGACATGGAGCTGAAAAACACGATGTTCCCCAATATCCCCCAATAAAAAGTTTTAAAAAAAAGAAGTACAAACTACCAGTTCTAAAATCAATAAACCTTGGGGATATAATATATTGCACAGGTAATATCAATAGTATCATAACTATGTACTGTGACAGATGGTTACTAGACCTATCATAGTGACTGCTTTGTTGGGTATATAAATGTTGACTAACTATGTTGTACACCTGAAACTGATATAATATTGTATCTTAACTATATTTTAATTTAAAATATGGTTGATTTTATGTGTACAGGAATAGAGGCCCCCTGGTGGTGGGAGGTGGAAATGACTGGGTTGAGAACACAGGTCTGTTCTTGCAGCTCCTATGGAATGTCAGTCATCTCAGCGCCCTCCGGCAGTGGAGTGGGTGCAATATTGCCCCAAACGCTAAAATCCATGTCCAGCTGGAGCCTCAGAACGTGACCTTATTTGGAAATAGGATAATTGCGGTTGCAATTAGTTAGGGATCTCGGGATGAAATCAGTTATATCACCCAATTTAGTGTGGGTTTAGGCCCTAAACTCAATGGGCCTTGGAGGTTCAATGTTGTAGAAAAATGATCCCAGGTGTTGCTAAGATGATGCGACAGGTTCCAAAGCTGTGCATTCAGAACAATCCCAACTTTGAAAAATTAGCTCAGATACCTGTTCTGTAAAGAAAAATGACCAGAAAGGAATCCACAAAAATGCCAGCGTTGGTGGACATTCGGGAAAAAGTTTTTTCTTATGCAGTCTTTTCTGAAAATGTTCCCAAATTGTGTATAATAAGCATGAATTCCTTTGGCATGCAGAAAAAAATGTTAAGAACATGGAGGGATGTTATGATTGTAAAAGGGACCCGGGGATCAAAGGATCAAAGACACTGAATGATCGTCTTCAGCCGGGACCTCTGCATTCTTGGCAGGGCTTTCTCACCATCTCAGGGGATGTTTCTTTCCGAGCCTGGCGGGAATACTGAAAGCCACGACCTCATCCTGGACTACGCAAGTGAGAGAGAATTTACGGAAACGAAAACCAGCTCTGACCTGAAACTTAGCCGGTACTCAGGGTCACGGGAAACAATCCCACCCAGCACAGGAATTTCTTCCACAGGCGGCATTCAGACTGTTTTCTGTGGTTCTCTCTGAAAAGATCTGAGAGAGTTGGTGTACACATTTCTTGGAGCCTTTACTCCACGCCAGGCGCTTAACAGTCTGGAACCTTCCCTCCCATCCTTGGAGGTAGGTATGTACCCAATTTACAGATGGAGAACCAGAGGTATGATGGGGGAAACCTTGTGCCCCAGGTCACACCGCTGAGATCTGACGGCTGGTCTTCTGAGTCCAAAGTCAGGGCTTCTTTCTGACCGGTGGCATCTACCGACTCACTAATTCATCCAGCAAGTATCCCAGGGCCTGCCAACCACTGTGCCACAGAGTCTGCCATCCCGAACTCAGATATTTTAGGGACCCAAATATGTAAACAGACAATTACAATATTGGCTTCTTTCTGAGAACATTAGGTGATGGGGATCTCACTATCTGACAAAGCAACGTGGTTCATTATTGATGGGTTCCAGTCTGACTCCCTTATTTGTTGGGCTGGCAAGTCCTCAGGCCTCCATGAGGCCAAGGGGACTCTGAGCCCATACCTGTCCCATTTGGAAGTTCAGCTTTAGATCTGCCTCACTACCTCCTCCTCGGCCTAGCTTCCAGAGTCGGCCAGGGTAGCCTCTGACCCTTCACCTTTGGCCTTTCTGACACCGGAAGACCCTCGAGACATCACCAGACCCCTTTTTAATGTGTTCAATGTGGACAGATGGAGCAGCTGGCACCAATATCTAGCTTCCATTATTTAAAAACAAAATGAAGTCCGGCCATTTTTCATCATAAAAGTAGCCTGGGCTATGATTCCACTAATATGAAATACGTATAATAGGCAAACTTATAGAGACAGAGGTAAACTAAAGGTTACCAGGGGTGGGGGAGGAAATTATTGCTAAATAAGAATTTCTGCTTGGGGTGATGAAAAATCTTGGAAATAGTGGTGATAGTCGCTAGACACTGTGACTATAACTGATGCCACTGAAATGTACACTTAAAAATAGTGAAAATGGCAAATTTTATATTATATATATCTTACCACAATTTTAAAAAGCATAAAAAAGTAGTCCATGCTTAGTCCTAAAACATCCAATCTAGAGAGCATCCCTTTTACTTTCACGTATTCCTCCAGATTTTTCTACCTTATATTAACCTTTATAACATTATTCTCTTAAACGAGATGGGTCCTCTCCATGTCATCTCACCCCACAATTTCAAGGATTCCTGTCTGCTCTGTTCATTGGATGTCTTCAGTACCTGATACACAGTAGAAGACCCATTGACTCTTTATTCAAACTTCATCGAAATGAGAAAACCCTGTGTCTGGAGAGACCCAGAGATCCAAGTGCAGTTCTGGCTCTGCCCCGCACTGGCTGTGGGACCCTTAGCTGTTGATTGGCCTCAGTATACCTGAGTCTTACCTGCAAAATGGGCTCAAGAAGTGTTTTCATGTGAAAATGTGGTGAAATTGGCACCCTTATACACTGCTGGTGGGAAAATACAATGGGACAACCACTTTGGAAAATAGTCTAGCTGTTCCTCAAAAGGCTAAATGTAGGATTACCATATATGCACCCAAGGGGAATGAAAACATGCACGCACACAAGTCCCTTGTGCTTGTATACTCACAGTGGCACTATTCACAATAGCCAAAAGGTGGAAACAGCCCAAAGGTCCCTCCACAGATGAACAAATAAACAAATTATGGTCTATCCACACAGTGGAATATTATTCAGTCACAATCAGGAATGAAGTTCTGAAACAGGCTACAATGAGGATGAACCGTGAACACATGTCACTAAGGGAAAGAAGCCAGATGCAAAAGACCACATATTGGATTATTCCTGTCATATGAAAGCCCAGAATAGCAGGTTATTGGGGACAAGAGACAGGGGACAGGGGAATAAGAGCTAAAGGGTGCAGGGTTGTTGTTTTTTTAGGTGATGAAAATATTTTACAATGGCCTCTGATGAAGGTTGCATGTATCTGTGAACATACTAAAAACCATTGACTTGGACACTTTAAATGAGATGTTGTATGATATGTGAAGTATATCTCAATAAAGCTATTTTTTTTAAATAGATTTTGCTTCTGAGCTGGAGTTGAGGAGAAGCTGCTGGCCGAGGGTGGCCCAAGGTCAGCTGTCCATCTGTGGGAGTAAACTTGAAAGACTGAGGAGGGAGGAGACCCAGGAGAGCACAGTGCCCACAGCTCAACCCGGAAGGCTGAGGTGAGGTCAGTCCAGCCCCAAACTAGTAACCATTTCCTTTGTGGCCTTAAAGAAATAGGCTGTGACCTTACTTTGTGGCCTGAAACCACAGAGGAGGTTCCCTTTGTGGGATCTCCCGTCCCACATCGGAAGTTGTTCCTCATGGGTTTTTGGAGCAAGCACCGTGGGTTCCACAGCCCTGAGGTCTGGCCGGAAGCCTCCTGGAGGCCCCGTCTGCTCTCTGCATCACTGGCTCTGGCCTGTTCATCACAGTCCCCTGACACTCTCTGCTTTACCCATGCCACCCTCTGGACCCCGGGGTGGCTTTGCCTTCATCTGACTCATTTTAACTTCATTTCCTCTTTAAAGACCTTATCTCCAAATACAGTCCCATTCTGAGGTCCTGGGGGTAGGGCTTTAACACATGAATCTGGGTGGGTGGGCAGAATTCAGTCTCTAAAAGGAAGTGAGACCAGGAAAGGAAGGCAGGTATTAAAGGTGGTATAGGGCTGGTTAGCCCCACGGTACCTCTGGGAGATAGCATGTAGGACAAGCACCTGCAGGCAAGGGCGCCGGAGATTTATCCAGCAGCCCCCACTCTCCCCGCTCCCGTCCTGTCAGCCACTGGCTGAGGGCTGCCCTCGGGAGGTGTTAATCCTCAGGCACTTCTCCCCTACTCTGTGCAGCCTCCAGAGAAAACTGTTCTACCAAACTCCTATTCATCTCTCAGCGTCCAGGAGCACCTCCACAGGTAGCCGTCCTTGATTTCCCCACCTTTTTAATGCACATTCATTAAACCCAGGCCTATCTGACCCCAGAATTTGAGCGCTCAATCCTGTGCCACAGTTGTCCCCAAGGTCACATCAGGGGATAAATGACCACTTCTCTGAATCTTGGGTTTCTCGTCTGTTAAATGGAGTGATAAGCCAGTGGGAGAATAAAGCTGGGCTGGGTTCACAGCACAGGGCTGAGCCTGGCCTGGAGCTGCCTGGGTAGGATCCCAGGTCAATCCTACTACTCCACAGGGTCTCTCCTCCACCTTGGGGGGGACACAAACAGGATGGTTATGAGCACAAGGCAGGATTCACATAGTATTGGGTTCAATCAAATCTCAGCTCTGCCACTTACCTGCTATCTGGCCTTAAAAAAGGTGACCGTACCTCTCTGGGCCTTTGATTGATTTGTTGAGCAATTATTATTGCAGACTGTGTTCTAGGATTGGGAACACAGACATAAGCAAGGCAGAGAAGCATCCCTTCCCACCTGGAGCTGACATCCTCCTGTAGTGGTGTTGGGGGTGGGAGGTGGGGAGGAAACGATAAACAGATGTATAATATAATCTGAAATGTCAATGAACAGATGTGTCATAAAGAAAAATAAAGCACCATCTTCTACTGGGTGATAAGGGAACATGGCCTCTTGGAGACATGGCCTTTAAATTGAGACCTGAAAGAGTAGTGAGGTAAGAGCCCTGTGGATACCTGGGGAAAGGCATTCCAGGCAGAAGGAAGCGCAAGTTGTACAGGGCCTTATGGACCATGGGGAGGACTTGGGCTTTAACCCCCAGGGAGATGGGAGCTATGGAGGGTTCTGAACAAAGGAGGGCTGTGTTCTGACTCAGGTGCTCACAAGCACCCTCTGGCTGCTGCATAAAAGTCAGAGTGTGGGAGGTGAGGGCAGGAGCCTGAAGACCAGGACAGAGGTGAGTGCACCAACACAAGTGAGTGATGAAAGAGGCTGGCCCAGGGTGGAGGGCTCAGGAAGAGGAAAGAAGTGCTCAGATTCTGGCTAGATCCCAAAGGCAGAAGCCACAGGCTCAGCACTGGGCTGTCTGCAGTGGGGCAGGGGTACTTCCTACATCTGATATATGATCAATTATAGATGCTGTGGTCTCCTGCCCTCCTCCTGGCTAAGGACAGCTTTTAATCACATTATCACAAACTCATTTACTTTCACCCAGCACATGATCAGGTCAACGCAGGGCATTATCCTGTTCATTTTGGCCAATGCTATAAAGTGATCTATTGTTTAAATCTGCATGTCCCTGACCGTGGGTGAGTGAGCATCTCTTTGTGAGCTTCGCACTTTCCTTTTTTTAAAAACCACTTTCTTGAGGTATGATCGACATACAAGAAGCTGTACATGTTTAATGTACACAATATGATGAGTTTGGTGGGTTCGTCTTTTGTGAGTTACCTGTTCCTGTTCTTGACACATTTTCTAGATGAGGGTCGAGGGCTGTCCTGTTCTGGTTGATTTGCAGAAGTTCAGCAAGCCTAGATTGGTTTCAGACCTTGCAAATGTTATCTCCCATAAAACAGACAACTGGGCCGGCCCGGTGGCTCAGGTGGTTGGAGCTCTATGCTCTTAATGCTGAAGGCTGCCGGTTCGATTCCCACATGAGCCAGTTGGCTCTCAACCACAAGGTTTACAGTTGACTTCTCGACTCCTGCAATGGATGGTGGGCTCCGCCCCCTGCAACTAACAACGGCAACTGGACCTGGAGCTGAACTGCACCCTCCACAACTACGATTGAAAGGACAACTTAACTTGGAAAAAATCCTGGAAGTACACAGTTCCCCAATAAAGTCCTGTTCCCCTTCCCCAATAAAATTGAAAAAAAAAATGAAGTCCATTCATTTAGAAGAGGAAAATGTTTCTCCTGCCCTTTACCCCAGCCTCTTGGAATTCTTTGAAGAGGATATCTAGAAAATCAAGTAAATATGGGTGTATACATTTTCCCCTAATATTTTGCAAAAACGATGTCTTCCTATACACCCTGTTTTGCACCATGTTTTTCTCATTCAAATCCACTCCATATACATTGCATATATGTTGTTCTCATTGTTTCTTTCATTTAAAAGAAACATTCTTTTTCACAGCTGCATAGTATTCCATTGTTCAGCCAGAGTAGAGCCAGCCCCTTGTGGATAGTCATTACCATTCTTGGCTGTTTAGTCAACACTGCCACAAATGTCCCTTTCAATGTAAAGACTAGCTTTCTAGAAGTGGACTTTCTGAGTCCAAGGGTTCATGGGTTTGTAACTTTGAAACATCCAGCCGATTTGTCCTCCATTTGACATTTACTTAAGGACACCTATGCCAGCAACACACGTGAGAATTGGATCTTCCTGAAACAAACCAGAGGGTATCCCTGCCCTGCTCCTCTACTGCTCCCCACTACCCACTGGGCTATACCCAGATCCCCAGTGGGAGGCCTTCCACTACCCTAGAGTCTCCCCCTCTCCTCCCTGCCCCCCACCTGGGGGACTTCTCCTTCTCCTCTCGATCTTGCCTTGTGAGTCCCTCTGCCTGGGGCTCCCTCCCTATCCGGTTCCGCCTGGCTGACATCCACTTGAATTTTAGGTCTCAGCACTGACATCACCTCCTTCCAGCCCGCAAGCCTGGCATACAGCAGGTGCTCAATAAATACTGGTGGAATAAATGAATGAAAGAGGCAGGACAGGGGAGGGGACAGGCTTATGGGACAGAGGAGGGGGTCTGTAGGCTACAGGGAGGGGTGTGTCTCTCTCCTAGGGCAATGGGGAGCCATAGCAGGCTTTATGCAACGGAGAGGCATGAGGGACAATTCCATTTATTTACAGGCACATTTTTTTTGTGCCATGGGCCCTTAACAGTGGAAGTTTGTAAGTGCATGCAAAACCTCAATGGTAAAGGAAATCCATTACAAACCCATTAGATTGGGGTACAGTTATCGAAATATGTTTTAATTGTAGTGAAACTTGTGCATCTTTCTAAACACAGTAAATATGAAGCTGAGTGGCAGGTCAAGTGACTGCTATCACTAGAAACAGGGTGGGCATGAGTCATGAAAGTTTTTCTCCTCTAAGTTTATGGACAGCTTTGAATTCTATCTGCAGACCTCTTGGGTGTGTGGGGACCCTCATGAAAACTCCCCAGGTGTTGGGATGTGATGAGAACACCAGAAAATGAGCAAAACTAAACAGAGGTGTCACCAAAAGGGATAAAGAGTGATTTCCAGGAACAATGGACTAGCATCCAGACAGACAAGCTTCAGGTGGCTGGGCCATCTGTTCAAAGACAAACAGGAAGCCTGAGGCCTGCCCCTCTGGCCTCTCTGGACTCAGCCTTTGTCTTTATGATTTAAACTCCCAAAGGCAGGACATCCCCAGCTGGCTTCTAGCTTCCTTCCCTAGCAGGAAAAACAAGGCAGCATCTCCCTAGGTTCTGTGCTCAGCATCTCCTGGGTTCTGTGCTCTCTTTACAGCACATCTTGGGCCCTCATCATAGCCACATAGAGCCATCTCAGAGTACCATCCATATTTCACAGATGAAGAAACAGGCCCAGAATGGGTCCAGGTCACCCAGTCTGGCTGGCTAAGCCAGGATTGGTATCTAGATCTCTTTGGATTCCAAGTCCTGCCTGTGACTGTTCCTATTCTGAGTTCACCACTGACAGCAAGACACTCATTCATTCATTCATTCATTCATCAAGTGATTCACCAAGTTGCTAAAATGCATCTGAAGAACTAGGGAAGGGGCAGACGGGTGGCTCAGTTGGTTAGAGCGCAAGCTCTGGGCAACGGGGCTGCCGGTTCGATTCCCACATGGGCCAGCGAGCGCCCTCTGCAACTAGAATGAAGTCAATGAGCTGCTGCTCAGCTCCCAGGTGACCAGATGGCTCAGTTGGTTGGAGCATGGGCTCTCAACCACAAGGTTGCTGGTTCGACTCCCTCAAGGAGTGGTGGGCTGCACCCCCTGCAACTAACGACAACAACTGGACCTGGAGCTGAGCTGGGCCTCCACAACTAAGATTGAAAGGACAACAACTTGACTTGGAAAAGTCCTGGAAGTACACACTGTGCCCCAATAAAATTCCCGTTCCCCTACCCCAATAAAATCTTTTCAAAAATTTGAAAAAAAAAGAACCAGGGAAGAGGTTTCCCTGAGCATAACAGACCCAGTTCAAGTCCTATGACTCAGATGTTGTGTGATTTTATGCCAGTGGCTGCTCCTCTCTGGCAACCCACACTGGTAGGTTGATAACCTGGGGTGATGACACTACCTCCAGGGTTAGTTGGAGCCTGGCTACAGCAGGCGCTCAGGAGACACTTGTTGAATGAATGTCCCTTGCTCCTTTCTCTCCTCACCCTGCCTTACCTGCTACTCCCCCAACTCACCTCTCCTTGTTGGTGAGAGGGTGTCCTGGGCAGGAGAGCTGGGGCAGGGCAAGTGCCCTGGGCTGGCTGGTCCTGCTATTCCTGCTGCGGGCACCAGGGGACAGTGTGCACCCACATTCCACTCCCCCACCCCCACCCCCTCCCACCCCCACCGCTGCCACTTGCCTCTAGCACCCGTTTGGGAAGCTGAGGAATGGATCCCTCTGCTAGCAGGCTGAGTTCTCCCATTACGCTAATGGTAGAAACGGGAGGCAGCAGGGGACAGGGAGGCACCAGTGTCCTCTGGCCACTGGACCCGTGTCCCACTATGCTTCATTCACTCTTTTATTGAGCACCTGCTGTATTCATAGCCCTCTGCTTGGCGCTGGGGACACAGCAGCAAATAAGACAAAATGCCTTGCTCTGATTGAGCTGACATTTGAGTAGGGGAACGGAACCAGACAGTTACAACGAGGGTGGTCAGGGCTGTGATGGGGAAACCCAGGGGCTGGTAGGGGGAGCCCAGAGGAGCTCCTGACCCAGCTTGGGCAGGAGAGAAAGGTGGTCAAGGAAGGCATGAGACCTGAGGAATGAATAGAAGTTTGTACAGATAAGGATGGGGAAACAGTGCTCCTGTCAAAGATCTGGAAGCAGCTGCACACCACGCCTCCCCACCCCACCCCCGCCTCCCTACCACAGAAAGATAAGTGACATTGATTATAATATAATGTGACACTGATTCAAATAGTGAGGTCATAGAACAAGCACTGAGCAGCAGATCAGGAAAACAGAAGAGAGGCCAGAAATAAGTATTTATGGAGCACCAACTATGTGCCAGGTGCTGGAGACATCTTAGAGACAGATAACCTGGCCACCCTGACACAGCATGATCAGGGCTGTAATGGGGGACGCACAGGCAGCTGTGGGAAGCAAGGATGTCCAAGCAGAGATTTAAGGGACAGAGAAGAGGTCAGATGGGTAGTGGGTAGAAGAGCATTCCAGGTGGAAGGACCAGCACTGGGCATCGGTGTGAACAGAGATGGTCTTCAACTCTACTCCATTGCTCACACAGACATCCAACTTGCCAGCAAGTAGATCTGCAAGAACCTGCCCTCTTCTGGCCATCTCCTCAGGTCCACCCCCACCCAGCCCAGTCATCTCCCACCTGGACCAGTGCTATGCTTCCTCCCAGGTCTGCAGGCTCCCAGGCTCCCACCCTGACACAGTCTGTTCTCCCACAGCTGCCAAAGAAGGACAAAGTCCCCAACAAGGATGGCCTCTGTTTGAGCAGCTGTCGGGGTCACCCCAGCCCCACCTGGCTGAGTCAGGCTTGAAGAGGCATTGCCTCACCAATCAGGTCTGGCAGGCACCTGGCTCCAGGCAGCTGGGCGGGGCCTTTACTTCGTGGGATCATTGAAGTTGCGTTTCCACCAAGACAGGACTTGGAGTTACTGGGCTCATAGCCCCCACCAGCTCCGGTGTGGAATCACCCCTTACAAAACCTGGAACATGATGCTCCCAATGTCCTTGCCCCGTGCTGTGTCTGACTATGAGCCCTCATGGAGCAGATGAGGAAACAGAGACTCAGAAAGATTGAGAGATTTACCCTCAGTCACACAGCCTGACCTGGATTGGGACCCAGCTGGTATGTAGAGACAACTACTTTGGGGTCAAGGTCCCTGGGTCACAGATCTGGAATCACAGATCTGACACTCATTCACCGAATGAAATGGGGCAAGTCACTCTGCCTCTCTGAGCCTCAGTGTCCTCACCTGTAGAAGAGAGATGATGACGGCAACCACATGTGGGAAGGGGAACAGCATGTGCAAAGGCCCTGAGGTACAGCTATGTCCTAGTGTTTAGAGGAAAACTGAGGAAGCAGGCAATTGGAATGAAGTGATTGATGGAGAGAGTAGCAGGACAGGGAGTGACAAGGGCAGATCATGCAGGGCCTTTTGGGCCTCGGTGAGGAATTTGGCTTTTATCCTGAATTAGGTGGGAGCCATGGAGGATTCTAAGCAGAGGAGAGACGTGACTGGACTCAGGTGTTCCCAGTCTCCTTCTGCCTACTGAAGGAGTAAGAAACTGGGAGGGGTGAGGGTGGGAATCCAGAGACCAGATAAGATGGGGCTGGACTGGAAGGAGGTATAGGGGAGGGGAGAACTCTGCCAACCTTTGCTCATATGCATATTTCCTGCCCAGCCTGCTCTCAAGCAGGGACTTTAGCCCAGGAGGCTGCAGGTTGGGGTGAGGATGACTCCGGGTGGGGCACAGCAGGGAGTGATGGGCGGGGTCACACCTGGCGTCTCTTATGCCAAAGTGGCTGGACCACTCTGCCAGGTACTTAAGCTACTGACACACATGTGCACATGTCACATGCCAGGCTGGGAGCAACCCTGTTGTGCCCTCACTGGTCTGGGGCTAAGTAGCAGGGTATGGGGGTTCCCCCACAATCCAGGCCTCCCTCCTGTGGGCTCAGAATCTGACATTTATCCACTGGACAACTGGGGCAAGTCACTCTGCTTCTCTGGGCCTCAGTTTCCTCATCTGTAAAAGGGGAATGACGACAGCACCCATACACAGGAAAGAGAACAGCACATGCAAAGGCCCTGAGATAGAGCTGTGCCATAGTATCTTCCAGTTTCAAATTCTCCCTAGGATCAGGGCTGGAAAGGCCATCAGGAGGAATCTGCTCATGCAAAGGCTTGGAGGTGAGCAAGGGATTGGCACATTCAGAGGATGAGTGAGGTCTGGAGAATTCTCTAAGACTACTGCGGTGGGGCTGGGAGAGGGACCATTGGGAAGAGAGTAGAGACCACAGATTAACCAGACATCCCCACATCCTCCTCCCAGTGAAGGCTGCCAGGCCAGTCCAGCCTCCCAGACTGGCTTACTCAGGTCCCACCACCAGGTCCTGAATCACATCTCCTGGCTCTCAGAGCCCAAGTGGACCAGTCCGCCTCCCTCAGCCCGAACTGGGGCCCATCCCATGGAGGACTCAGAGAGCCCTGTGCTCACTCAGGCCTGGACAAGCGCCCGAACACACCTGTGCCTCAGTTTAATCATCTGTAAAATGGGAGAAATGAGAGTTCCTGTCGCTCATGTGAATTTCAGGGCAGCACTTAATAAACGTTCACGATTATACTAATTATGGTGATTATCAAGAGGCGGAAAGAGCTTCACCGAGTCCGAGACCCCCACCCCCGGCCTCAGTCCCGGCGTCTCTCCTCCTCTCCCCACTCAGAGCATCGGTTTCCCCACCCTAGCCCCGAGGGCGCGGGGGTGGCCAGGGGCCCCGCGTCCTTCCCGCCGACAGGGGCAGCACGGAGCGGCCTGGGACACCCGGAAGGGCCCCGCCTCCGGTCCCGGCCTCGCCCCGCCCAACCCGGCTGCCCAGAACCAAGGACGCGGCAGCGGCGACCACAACGGGGACGGTACGCGCCTCGCTGGCGGTGGCGGGACGCGGGGCCCCATGGCGGCCGCCGAGCGCCGCGCCTTCGCGCACAAGATCAACAGGTAGCGCGGCCGCTAGGTCCCCTCCCGGTGACCCCACGTGTCCGAGCCCCACCCCGGGGCTGCCCGGCCCTGCTCTGCCTGGGCGCCCCCCATTCAAGTCCCTTCCGTCTTCTCTAGGTCCTCCGGGGCCGGGGTGTGAGAAGGGAAGGGTGGCAGGGTCGGGCTGCGTATCGCGTCCGGGCTGCGAGTGCGATGGCGGCTGAGGTCGGTCCTGGGAGCCGGGGGGACCGTGGGGGCGTGTCCCGGGGGCCTTCCTGGAGGCAGCAGTGCGGGGAAAGCGGGGGAGCTGGGCGCCCTCGGCGCCCCCTCCCTACCTCTTTGCCCCTCCTGGGTCCCCGAGCCTGAGGGCATGGGAATTGGGGGAAGGGGATTTTGCATCCCATCCTCTGTGCCTGGTTTGGGGCGCTGGGATTTGGGAACAGAGATGATTCTCCTGGCAGCCTTTGAACCCCCTTGGAAAGTTTCCCGTGCTCTTACCCCCGCCAGTCTCCCGTGTCCAGCTGTCTGGGGGGCAGGGGACAGCTGTGGATGCCCCCACCCCCACCCCCCACACTGCTTCAGGCTCTCCCAGCACTGACTGGACGCGCTGGAGATGGATGGGTGATTGAATGGAAAGAGTGGGGGCTGGGGACAGAACCAGCTGGTGGGCAGACGGGGGAGGGGACAGGCGCCAGGCGCTGGGGGATCCATTTCCGTGGCCAATGGAGATTGTGAGAGACTCAGTCTGGGAGGGGGATGTCAGACTCTCTGGAGATGAAGAGCCTCTCCCCCATCTTGGGGCTTTTGCCTCCACAGGGGTCAGAATTTATTCAGGGGTCCTCTCCATAGGGGACCTGTCCTGGCCACTCCCAGGTGAAAAAGCTGTCCTGTGGGTCCAGCGCTGGTTTGATGGAGACGCAAGAAAAGACCTGCCCCTTGGGGGGCAGATACAGTAGGGGAGACAGATGGGAAGCACAATAAAGTAGATTATTTGTTAGTGATAAGTGCTATGGGGACACACAAGGCAGAGAAGGGAGATAGGGAGGGTGAGGGATATTTTAGATAGGGAAGGCAAGTCAGGAATGCCTGGATGAGAAGATGACATTTTAGCGAAGATCTGAAGGAGATGAGGGAGGGGTCCATGCCCATATGTGGGAGAAAAGTGGTCCAAGCACAGGGAAGGGCCAGTGCAAAGGCTCTGAGGCAGGAGCAGGCTTGTGTTCATCTGAGGCCAGCCAGGCTGGTGAGAGTGAGGAAGTAGATAGTGGGAACAGATCATGCAGGGCCTTGTGGATTGTGGGGAGGACTTTAACTCTTATCCGGAGTGAGGTGGGAACCATGGAGAATTCTAAACAGAGAGATGTGACCTGGGGCATAATAGTTGGGCAATTTTTATGTTCTGTCATCTCTGTCTCTGAACCGTCTCAGGCTTGGAGCTTTGGTACCTCTGAGCCTCTTTCTTTACCTCTTAGTCCTTATGTCCTTGGGTTCTGGCTTCTACCCTGGGGAAGGATGCTACAGAACCCAGGGTAAAAAAACAGAGAGAAAGATCCTGGGGCTCTAGTGAATCATAAGCAAATGGCTCAAGTCTTCCAGCCACCCTCTAATGAGGTCTCCAGAGCTTCCTAGGGGACACCCGAGTATCTACATGTTCAGATCTGGACCTACATTCATCTATTCACTCATTCACTCATTCCACAAATAACCATATTAACACACAAATTAGACAGTCCCTTAGTTTCCTAATGAACAGATTCTTGAAAAAACAAGATTTTGGGGGACAACTTAAAAATACAAACTCTTATGAATGTAAATAACATGGACAAATGCTATTGTATGCAATATAATTTGTTCATTTTTTCACTTGTACTATTTAAAATAAAATAATAAAATACAATATAGAATGGTGATAATGACCATTCTAATAATATGTTTATCACATGCTGGGATATCACGTATTTAATTGTCACTGGAGCCCCTTGACATAGGTATAATTATTGAAACAGACTCAAAGTGGTTAGGTCCCTGTTGAGGGTCTTGTGAAGGAAGTGAGCCCAGGGAGCGTGTGGCCATAGAGCCCAGAACAATCTTGGAAACAGTGCCTCTTCCAGCCACCACATATCCCCAACCTTGTCTATTTATTCTTCCTGGGAGTCTGGGCAGATCTTAAAAAGACAGCAGTGTCTTCATTCTGCCCCTTTGGGGTTTGATATGGGGCAGTTTGCGTTTCTCGTTTAAAGACAATGATTTGTTGTACCAGTGGAGGGCCATGAAACAGACATTGACAAAATTCCAAAGGTACCTCTAGGATTTCAAGGAAATGCTCCCTCCCACCCCATCCCAAAATATGTCTGCAAACATGAGCACATGCATATATCATTACTTTCTACCTGTTAAAAAATTGTGACGTATAACATGCATGCAGGAAAGTACAAAGTTTAAAGAGTAATTATAAAACAAATGCCAGGGGAAAGTCCGTTTGGTTAAGATGGGGGCTGTCTCCACCTTCCTGGGCCTCCCCACTCCTGTAGCCCCTAGTTGCACCTAGTTCTACCACTGGGAACCACTATGCTGATAGGCTGATTGTGGCTGCCAGCTCTTCCTCACTTACATTATGGTTTCTCCATCCAAGATGACTCCCTGTCTGCTGAGGGTTAGTTTTTCCTGTTTAGAGCATCCTATAAACAGAATCATGTGGGATGTTGGACCCAGCTTTCACCCAGCATAAAGTCAGGAGGAGGGCTCATTTGTCCTGTCGCCTGTAGTCAGGTTCATTCTTTTCATTGCTGCATAGTATTCTCCTCCCTGTGGATTCGCCATCTTTGGTCAAGGAATATGTGAGTTGTTTCACTTTGGGGCTTACCAGAGCTGCCGTGAATATTCTCAGCCACGTGTTTCCTTCTGAGTATCTACACCTACAAGTGGAATTGCTGGATCAGCATATCTTCAGCTTTCCTTGATAACTACAGATGGTTTTCCAAAGGGTTCTGCCAGTGCATGAGAGCTCTCATTGCTCATCACCACTGGCACTCATATTATTTGTCTTTAAATTTTTTTGCCAGCCCAGAGGGGTGCGGTGGGTGGGGTGTGAAGAGGAATCTCTGTGATTTTATTTAGATTCAGTTTTCTCTCTCTCACTTTTTGCATAAGTGGGAAGCATCTGAGGCTTCTTCATTCTTGTCCTGGTTTTATCGTCCTCCTCCCCTGTGAGAGTAGACCTCTGTTAATCCAGCCAGTCCTGGGGTGAGGTCCACAGTCTCACACGAATTCCCAATAATACTCCATCTTTCCCCTCTGAATGTCTCTTTAGTGTTACATAGGGTTGTCAATTTTTCACCTTTGGAGGCTTTATCTCATCCATCGCTATATATAATCCACCACCTGATCTTTACAGTTACCCTCATTGCAATTGTGAGATCACTTCTTTTTTGAAATGTGCTCTATGGGGTCATCTGATATGGAGGTAGAAACAGAGAGGAGTTGGGGTAATTCCCAGGGGTGGGGTCCCAAATACCCAAGAGGGTGGGGATGTCCTTAATGAGACAGGGAGACAGTTGGGAGGGCAGGTAATGGTCATGCTGTGTGCAGGATGCCTGCAAGACACCTATGTGGGCACACAAAGGAGGCAGTGTCACACGGGATAGATCTGAGGACTCCAGTTATAGATGGTGTTGAAGCCCCAAGGCAGGGCGGGACTGGTGTGTAGGGTGCGTTTGGACAGGGACGATACAGGTTCTGGAGCCTCTGTCTTTGGCTCTGCTCCCCACATGGGCGACATGGAGTGCCTAGCACTGAGGCGCACAGACTGTGACCTCCAGCTGACCAGGGCTCGGTTCTGGCCCTGCTGTGTTTAGCTGCTGATTCTGGATGGGTTACAACCCCTCTCTGAGCCTCACCCTGGGTGTCAAAAACAGAGCTGGAATTCCAGTTTCCCAAGATCCTCTTTGAGGCAACACAGTGATAGTAAGCCTTAACTGAGCACTTAACCTACATTCAGAACAGCTCAATAAGGTGTGGGTACTGTCCCCTGAGCCCAGAGGTCCACAGAGGGGTGGTCACTCACCCATGCTCACTGAGCTCCAAGGGTAGAGCCCTGTGACTCGGTAACTGGCTTCCATGGCCATGGCATTGTGCACCCGTCCTTTTCCTACTCCAGGGGCCTTTCTCCAAGCCCAGTGACAAAATGAAGCAGGAGCTCCAGCCCTCCCGTGTTTCCCTCTCCCTGCTCTGGGGCAGCAGCTGCAGAACAGCTGGGACCAGGGCACAGACAGGTCCCCAGCCCTGGCATCTTTTGTAAATCATTCCCTAAGTCCCAGTGTGCCCAGGCTTCCTGAGGAGGCGGCCCCAATTTTGGGAATTTGAGGACAAATCCCTAATTTTAAATATCCTTTGAATATTCTAGAAGCTCCTCCCTCACACTCCTTCCCTTCCCCCCTACCGAATAGAAGCAAGATGCAGGGACAGTTGACAGAAAATAAATAGAAACAGAGACAGAAAAGGAGTGAGGCTGGGCTCTCAAACTGGAGGCCCCCACGTTGGGTCAGGGTTATGGTCAAGATTTGTTTTACCTACATGGATTTGAATTTAGAGGCTTCCAGACGGGGTTGAGGTTCCCAGTTGGCCCCAGTCTCCCCCACTCCCACCCTGTCTTACCATTGGTGGCCCACGGGCCATCAAGTTTGCAATCCTCGGCATAGTGCTTTTTGGGGGCATAACTTTTTATGAAAATTTCCAAGCACACAGACAAGTGAGAAGTGGAAGGAAGTCCTGAACACCTAGGCAATTGCTTTCTCAACTTTAAGAAGGACTGAGGCCCAGAAGCGGTGTCTCAACTGCCCAAAGCCACACAGCTAAAAGGTCTAGGGCTTCCCCCAATTTATAGTGGATTTAAGAAACTTGGACCAGGGGGGAGATTGGGAGGGATTCACTCATTCCATCAAAAATAAAAACATATTGAGCACCTACTATATACAGGATCCACCACTGGGGCCTCTGTGGGGACTACCTAGTCCTGGCTCCTGCTTTCACAGAGATCCCAGGGAACAGGGGTCTCCATGCTCAGAGCCCAGCCTCAGAGCCTTTGCACTTGCTGTTCACTCTGCCTGGCACACTATTCCTCCCAATAACTGCATGGCTCTCCTCCTTCCCTTCCTTCCAAGCTCTGCTGAAGGAATTGAGGGCCTGGGGGAACCTACCCCCACCTAGTCTGTCCCAATTCTCATGCTCGACCCCTCCCCTGTGAGTCTTGCCCCTTCACCCTTATCCTCCCTGATTTTGAAGGCCGGTGCAGATGTAGGTGACAGGAGGGCCACAGCCCTGACATTGGTTGTGGGGTGTGCTCTCATCTCAGACTCCCTGAGAACATGCATGTGTGGAGTGCCCTCTGAATGCCAGGCCTCTGCTCAGTTCCCATAGCAGCCCTGTGAGGTCAGGGCAGCTATAAATGGATAAGTAAACTGAGGCTCAGAGGCAGGAACGAATTATCTGAGTCCCCCTCGCAAGTGTGGGATGGGGCACACATTCTGGATGGGCTGCATGGCTGGGTGTGTTTAGGGGACAGAGGTCCCCCCGATGAGAAAGCAGAGACCAGAGTGTTAGTGGGCAGGACTCAGACCCCAGGTGGGGGTGGGGATAGAAGGTTGGATGAAGAGGGTCTGTGACCCCTCAGGCCCTTCCCAGTGGCAGTTTCCCCCATCTGTGCTTGGGGGTGGGGTGGGGGTGTAAGGGCCTCAGTCCCATCTTGGGGTGGGTGGCTGGGAGCTATGTGTCTACTATAGCCCTGGGACCTGCAGGCTGAGGTCTATGGATCCCGAAGCCTAGGTTCTCTTGGCCTGCGGCCTGTTTTTTCCTTTCCACAGCCTGGATTTTCCTCACATAGAATGAATTTTTTGGCCCCAAAGCCCAGGTTCTCAGGGCCCTGCTGCCCAAGTTTTCCTGCCCCCAATGGCCTCCTTCCTTTCCCTGCAGGACGGTGGCCGCAGAGGTGCGGAAGCAGGTGTCCCGGGAACGCAGTGGCTCCCCCCACTCCAGCAGGCGCTGCAGCAGCTCCCTGGGGGTAAGTGTTTGAAAGGTGCCCCCCCACTGCCCTCTGGCAGAGGTGGGGTTCCCTTCTGATTGGGCACTGTACCACCTACCCCTCCCATTAGTGCTCTGTCCTGCCTGGAAGCTGAGGCGACTTCACTGGGAGGGACCCAGCCTTGGCAGGGAAGGAGTCCCTGGCCTGGCCCCAGTGTTGTCCCATTCCTGCTTCCCTGTGAGTTGAGAGGGTGGTCCCCCCTCTGCAGCTGCTTCCTGGAGAGGGGACAGCCCTGTGGGTGGTCAGTGGGGACAGGCTCCAGCCTTATGTTGCCCCACCTCCTGCTGCCTGGACCACCCAGATGGGGAGGCTAGCTGGGGGATGGGAGGTACATCCGGCTGCAGAGTGGAGTAGGTGGGGCCATCTTGCCACAGGGCCTTAGGAATTGTCTGTTTCTTTGCTGCTGTCAACAGGCCTTTCCTTCCACTATTAGTTCCCTGCCCTCCCAGGCCCAGGGTGTGATTTCCTGCCTGGAAAGAGGGGTGGGGTGGGCCAAGCTGGGGTGGGGGAGGAGAGTCTGAGGTCACTGCCCTCCACGGAACCGCCACAGCTCCAGCACCCTCCATGGCTCCCACTGTCCTCTTCTTCAAGTCTGAGGCCAGCCCAAGCCCACTCTTACCCTCCGCCCCCCATTTCTAGTGCCCAGGGCAGGGGTCAGAGCCACTTTGCTCCAAACCAGGTCCCGCTGACTGAAATCATTGAGCCCCTGGACTTTGAGGAAGTGCTACTGAGTCGGCCACCAGATGTTGAGCCCGGGCCCCTTCGGGACCTGGTCGAGTTTCCAGCTGACGACCTAGAACTGCTGCTGCAGCCTCGGGAATGCCGGACCACGGAGCCTGGGATCCCCGAGGATGGGTGGGTTCAGCCCCATACCCTCCCTGTCCATAAGTCTACTCTGCCTTTATCCACTTCCCTTGTGCCCCGTCAATACCCTCTTTCCCAACAAGCTCCCCCCAAATAGTCCCACATTCAACTCCTGGCTCCTCTGTGTGACCTTTGACAAATCACGCTTCTGCTCTGAGCCTCCATCTCCCTATGTCTGAACAAGGCAAAAGGGCATGCTCCACCTCACAAGTCACTGGAAGTCACAAGTCACTGGAAGGAGAAACACTGGTCCTGCCTCTGTTTACCAATTTTATTTCGCGCAGGAAGCTGGATGCCCAGGTGAGGGCTGCGGTGGAGATGTACACAGAAGACTGGATCATAGCCCACAGAAGGTGGGTCTGCTTGGAGGCAGCTCAGGGCGGAGGGTCAAGAGGCTGGGTCTGAGCCCAGAAGAGCCCATTGTCTGTAGCCGGTCCTCCTACTTATCTGTCCACTGTTCCTGCAGTGGAAGCCTGGCTTCTCTGATGGAGCACAGGGTGGGTGGGTGGCCTTGCAGGCATCACCTGGGCCGTATAGGTGTGCCGGTTACACTGGGGAGCCCTGGGGAGCCCTGATCCCTGCTACCCACCCAATCTGGCCTCCTCCTAGGTACCAGCATCTGAGTGCATCATACAGTCCCATCACCACAGAGACCCAGAAAGAGCGGCAGAAGGGCCTCACGCGCCAGGTCTTTGAGCAGGACGCTTCTGGGGATGAGAAGTCCAGCCCTGAGGACTCGGTGAGGGAGCCCCAGGTGGGCATCACCGCAGGAGTATGTGTGTGAGCTCTAGCCCCAGCTCTCAGTCACGTGTGACGGGAAATGACCCAAAGAGTCTTGAACCCGAAAAGAAATATATCGGCCCCATGAGTGAAAAGTTAAGGGTAATAATTATAAATATTTATTAAGTGATTAGTGTATACTATAAATGCACTATACTTGTCCTCATCTTTCATCCTGTGAGGCAGGGCAACTATTACATCCATTTTACAGGTAAAGAAACTGAGGCACAACAAAGTGATTGATGGGGAAACTGAGCCCCTCAGAGTTGGGATTGAGACCCTGGCTCACAGAGCAGAGCTGGAATTTGAACCAGGGTAGTCTAGCTCTGACCATAACTGAGTCTGGGAGGTCAGGCAGGATCCTGGGCCATGTGACAGCCCCAGTGGGACGAACTCTCCTTCCCCTGGCAACAGTGAGCAAAGTCCCAGAGAAGGCTCTCGCTAGCCCAGCCCAGGTATGTTCTTACTTTGGAGCCAATCCCTGGGGCCTGTAGATGTTTTGTTTTGATTGGCCAGATGAGGGTCATGTGAAGCCCAGAACGTGGGGATAGGAGTTGCCTTCCCAACAATGGGAAAGGAGGGAGGCTAGCCAAAAGAAGTTTCTGGAAAGAGGGTCAACAAAGCCCCCAGCTGACCCTTGTAGTGGTGACTCCACTGCCTGGCCTTCAACTACCCCATTTGTAGAATGGGCATGAGGAGTGTCTCACACAAGTGGAATAAAGAGATATTCAAGCGGTGCTCAGCTCTTGCACATTCTCCACTGGCAGGATGACCCCCGGCACTCCTCAGGCTCCCCAGAGGACACACCGCGAAGCAGTGGCGCCTCTGGAATCTTTGACCTGAGGAACTTGGCAGCCGACTCACTGCTGCCCTCGCTACTGGAGCGCGCAGCTCCCGAGGACGTGGACCGGCGCAATGAGGTCCTGCGGCGACAGCACCGGCCCCGCACCCTGCTCTCCCTCTACCCAGCGCCTGACGAGGTGGGTGCCTGCAGGCCTGCACAGGCCCTGAGGCCAATATCCATCCATGAATGTACCCCTATTTATTATCCTACCCGCATGTGTTGGGTGCCTACTGTATACCCTATATTTTTATTCATTGGTTTTTATTGGGTGCGTAGTACATACCTCTATATTCAACCAGTACTTGCTATCTATCTACTATATAGTCCTCTCTTTCATCAAACAATGTAACCAACCAGTATTTATTGAGCACCCATTATATATATATATATATATATAACCAACATTTATATATCTAACCAACATTTACTGGGCACCTAGTGTATAACCTGTATTTTATTTGATGGGTTTTATGGACACCTACTATATCTAACCAACTTTTATTAGGTACCTAGTGTGTATACCTGTATTTTCATTCAATCATTTATTGAGTCTTAACTGTATACTCCTATATTTATTCAATCAGTGCTTATTGGGTACCTAGTATGTATCTCTATATATGTCCAATTAGCATTAATCTAATGCTTTCTGTATATGTCTATGTTATCCAACCGACTTTTAGTAGGTGCCTACTATATACCTCTGTATTTATTCAACCAACATATTTGGGCGCGTACTCTATGGCAGGCACTGGGGATACAGCCATGAACAAGATAGACCAAGTCCCTGCCCCCCAAGTTCACGGACTAGTGGAGGAGAGACCCACCTAACCAGGAAATTACAACCCCGACAATAGTACCATGATGAGGTCCTGGTAATCGTCCCTGATAGGGCCCTCAATGCCACAGCCACATGGCCCATTGCAACAGGATGTTGTGAGCACCTGGAGAAGGTGCCTGCCCAGGTCTCGGGTCAGGGGAAGTGCCAGCCGAGCCGTAATCTGAACGATGAGCAGGCATCAGCCAGATGAGAAAGGGAGAATAAAGGCATTCCAGGCAGGAGGAACAGCATGTGCAAAGGCTCAGAGGCAAAGATCTGCAAGAAGATTCGTCAGGCTGGGGGTAGAACTGGTCTCAGGCCATGCATTCCTAGCATTACATGGAGGACATGTCGCAGCCTCACCCCCCGCCGGGCTTTTGGCAGGACGAGGCTGTGGAACGCTGCAGCCGCCCAGAGCCGCCCCGTGAACACTTCGGACAGAGGATCCTGGTCAAGTGTCTGTCACTTAAGTGAGTGTGCTGACCCACCCCTCCCTCTCTTCACACATGCAAGAGGACCATGTGAGTTACAGTGTGGCACACACTGGGTACTCACTATGAGAGCCATGCCATTGCTGTGTACAGCTCTGAGACCCATGAGGCCGCCCATGGGCTTTTAGGCGGGAAATAAGACTTCCTTTTTCATTTTTCAAAGCCACCAATCCTTAAGTACCAGCTGTGTGCTAGGCTTTATTCTCAGTATATATTAACCTTCACATATATTAACTCTAATTTTCATCACAACCTTGTGAGGTGGGTGCAAGTGGTGAAACCGAGGCACAAAGTGATAAAGTCATTGTGCCCAAGATCATACAACTTGTGAGGCCAGAGTCTAGCACTCGCCTATTCTGTTGCTGGGATCCAGGCTGGAGGGGACGCTGGTGACCCTGGGCCTGGCTTCCAGCCCCCCGAGGCCCCCTCCACATTAGTCCCCAGGGAGCAGCCAGAAGTGCGTGGGAACAGAGCTGAACAGGATGTGGCCTTGGACCCGAGCCCGGCCTTGTCCCTCCCCACCCTGAGTTCCTGCCTGGATAGGGGCAGGAAAGGGAGGCCTGGTCTGGCTTGAGGCCCAGGTAGGCCGCCTGCCCCAAGCACAAGTGTTGGGAACTGGCTCTGTAGGCTCATCCAGTCATTCAACAAACACTCATTGAGTACCTACTGTATACAGGACATGTAACCATGGGATGACCACATAGGGCTCTTTAGGTGGGGGGCACAGCGCACACGAAGGTGGCAAGACATCTGGAGGGGAAAAATGAGGCCAAGAGGGGGTGGGGCAGGGACAGCCCAGGCACGAATTTGTTCTTAGGGCAGTGAGAGCCTCAAAAGTTTTTAAGATGCTTCCGTAGAAGGCACGTGGTGAGTTGGGGCCAGCAAGCAGAGTAAGACAGGGAGGTGGTTATAGTAGCCATTCACACAAGCGAAGACGGGACTCAGTCCAGGGTAGCAAAGGTAGCAAAGGACACCCCAGAGAGGGGAGACATGGAGGCCCAGAAGTCTAGAATTTCAGGTTGGGAGGGATTGTTGTCCCAAAAGCCGCCTCCATGACAACTGAACAAGGGCCATGGTTGTGATGGGAAGGGCTCTGTGTGAGTTACTGTGTGTGGGGGGGAGAAGCTTGGTGCCTCAGTTTCCCCTTTTGCAAAATGGGACAGGCCTTTCCTACAAGCCTTTAAATATGGTTCTGTGTAGCCCAATGGGAATTAGATGCCCCCCCACCCTGCACCAAGTCTGGGTTGGGCCTCGAGGGTACGGCGTATGTGGATGGCGGAACAGCCTCTGCCAGATCACCCTATTCACTCGCAGGTTTGAGATCGAGATTGAGCCCATCTTTGGCATCTTGGCCCTGTATGATGTACGGGAGAAAAAGAAGGTAGGAGCCCTTTTCTTCCCCTTCCTCCCCCACTTTCCTGCTTGTTGCAGGACAGTGGGCTTCCTACAGGTGTTGACCAGCTGCCTCTTGTACCCTCAGATCTCGGAGAACTTCTACTTTGACTTAAACTCGGATTCCACGAAGGGGCTGCTGCGAGCCCATGGCACCCACCCGGCCATCTCCACCTTGGCCCGCTCTGCCATCTTCTCCGTGACCTACCCCTCACCTGACATATTCCTGGTCATCAAGGTGCTCACTTGGGCTGGGCAAGGGGGTGGTAATGGTGAATGTCACAGGAGCAGTCCCTGCTGTCATGGAAGAAGACAGACATGTCCCAAGAACAATGATCAGGACTGTTGTGGGGGAAGCACAGTCAGAGGGGTGAGCCTGGAGAAGGCTCCCGACCCAACCCAGGTGGGGAGAAATCACATAGGGCTTCTCTAGAGAGGTGACAGCAGAGCCAAGACAAATGAGTGGGTAGCCTGCGGAGCTATGGCATTCTGGCACATGGGGACAGACATTTAAAATGTTTTTTGAAGTAGAGATGTTTTTCAATTTATTAGAGGAAGAAAGACCTAGTTGACATATTTATTTGGGATTTTCTAGAAGTGAGCTCAAATTTCCTTGCCAAAAAAGTTCAGTTAGGTTACACTAATGACATTAACTGAACACAAACGGGCTGGCACTTGTCACGGTCAGTCAGGCTTCACAGGGATTCCTGCCTTTGGTCCTCACAGCAGCCCTGTGAGATGGGGGTTGCCACAGCCCACAGTTTACAGATGGGGAAACTGAGGCACAGAACAGGTAAGGGACCTTTTCAGGGTCCCACAGCCTGGAGTGGTCAGGATTGAAGTCTAGTTCTTGTGGCCCAGAGCTATGCTTGGAGTGGCTTCTGTTCATACTAACAAAGAAAAATTAAGATGTAGGGAAAATATGGAGTTTTGGATTTGGGGTGGGTTCAAAAGGTGGGGAGCAGGGCTGCTGGACAGGCAAGTCAACTGCTAGCACTCAATCCCCAGGACAGTAGGAGCTGTGGGAGGTGCTGGAGCCAGAGCTCCAGCTGGATGGGTGTCTGGGGGCTCATGAGGGGTCCAGGAGGTTGGGGGTGGGGTGGGGAGGTTGAGGTCCTAGCAGCACCTCACTGGGCCTGCCTGCCCCTCAGCTGGAAAAGGTGCTACAGCAGGGAGACATCAGCGAATGCTGTGAGCCCTACATGGTGATGAAGGAGGCGGACACAGCCAAGGTAAGCAGGTAGAGGCTGGATCCAGTGGTGAAAGGGCAGCCCGGCAGGCCAGATACTGGATTCAGCAGGCCTGGGGCACTGAGCTTGTGGGTGTCGGAGGGTCTTCCCACAGAATAAAGAGAAGCTGGAGAAACTTCGCCTGGCGGCGGAGCAGTTCTGCACCCGCCTGGGCCGCTACCGCATGCCCTTCGCCTGGACCGCGGTACACTTGGCCAATATCGTGAGCAGCGCGGGGCAGCCAGACCGTGACTCGGACTCAGAGGGCGGTGAGGAGGCGAGGCTAACTGAGGAGGCATGGCTGACAGGCCGGGGCGTGGCTACTGGGAAGGAAAGGGGAGCCCTCTGCTGGCCAGACTCGGTACCAGGTCGACTCGCCAAGTCTCTTTCCCTCCCTGCCTCTCATCGCTGTCCTCCGCCATCCCTCACTGTCACTCCCTCCTCTAGAGCGTCGACCCGCCTGGACTGACCGCCGCCGACGGGGGCCCCCGGACCGGACAAGTAGCGGGGACGACGCCTGCAGTTTCTCCGGCTTCCGACCAGCCACACTAACTGTCACCAACTTCTTTAAGCAGGTGATGTGGCTGGGGCTGGGGAAGGGGCCATAAGGAACACAACCCAGTTTCCTCCTGTGGCTGCACAGGCCCTGGGATCCAGCTCACAGGGACTGGTCCCGTGCAGGAAGCTGAGCGGCTCAGTGATGAGGACCTCTTCAAGTTCCTTGCTGACATGCGGCGCCCATCGTCCTTGCTACGGCGTCTACGGCCTGTGACCGGTACGTGGCACACCCCGTAAACAAGAGGTGTCACACAGTCACTCTCAACAAGCACACAATGACCACCTGCTGTGTCCAGCCCTGGGGACCCAACAGTGACCGTGATAGACAAATTCCTGACTTCAGGGCCTGGACCTTCTAGTGGAGCCACAGATTAGAAACAGAATAAATAGGAACGATAGTGGGTCAAATGAAGGATATGGTGGCATGGGCCCTGAGGGCTGAGCTGATCAAATATGGGGCGAAAGACTGGAGCTGAGGGTAACTTAGGCCTTAGCACCTGAAGGACAGCCACCAGAGGGCGGAATAGGAGAGCCAGAGCCCTGACCGACAAGCCCAGAGAGGGTGGGGCCTGGTCCAGAGGCTCCCAGTCAAGTACAAACCACCTACCCCTCCCCAGCTCAGCTGAAGATCGACATCTCCCCGGCCCCTGAGAACCCCCACTTCTGCCTGTCCCCGGAACTGCTTCATGTCAAGCCCTACCCAGACCCCAGGGGCCGGCCCACCAAGGAGATCCTGGAGTTCCCTGCCCGTGAGGTCTACGCACCCCACACCAGCTACAGGTACAGCCTCTAGGGCCCAGCTGGGAACTTGAATGGGGGATGTTCGGGCATCATGCAAAATGAGATCTTTCTCTCAGACAGACACCAGGGTAAGATGCCACTGCTTGCTTTATTGGGGGTTGTATAGGCATGAAAAGGCACATGTGCTTCTTTCACCCCCCCTCGACGGTGCCATGTCCTCTGCCAGCGTCCCCGCCTGCTTCTGTCTCTGCTTCATGGCCGGAAGCGGGGCCCCGCGGCCTGGCCAACCCTAGTGGACAGGCATCTCCTCCACGTGCAGGGGCTGCATGGGCGTGGAAGCGTCCCTTGGTGCATGGCTGGTCCTCAGTTCCTCCAGGCAGGCTCAGGCTGGGAGCGCTGCTGTGTGGAGTCTGGCAGAGAGATGAATGAGGCTCAGCCAAGGCAGAGGGTCCCCATCTGGCTGCGCGTACACCCCCAGTCCAACTGCACTGCGTACCCAACCCCCGCCAGGCTCACCTCTCCTGGATCTGTCGTAGCCGGTATTCCTGCGCCTCCATCTCCCGCCTCTGTCGCTGCACGTGGCCCGTGAGGGCCCACACAATGTGGCTCTGCTCGTCAGCGTAAGCCTGTGGGGTCAGGACAGAAACCTCAGTTGGGGCCGCCTCACCTCCCATCCCCTGACCCTACCCAACCCAATCCAAACCCCACCCCCGCCCAGTGACCCGGCAAATCACTGCCACTCCTTCACCTCCACTTCCCATCTGTAAAATGAGGACGAAATGGGACTCACTTCATGGGGTTATGAGCATGATATGGAGTATTAAAGGGCATAAAACAGTGCTGGGTACTTACTGGACACTCAAGAAACGTTACCAGTTACTCTAATAGTATGCATTTATTGAGTATCTACAATGTACCCAGCCCCATGCTGACTATTTTATCTGCATTGAGTCCCTGGCTCTGCTCTGAGATATCAGTAGTTGCCCTTATTTGCAAATGGGGAAACTGAGGAACAGAAATGGACATGGGTCACGCAGGGTAGAGGTCATGGTGCTGGGAAGCTGACCTGATGGGAGGGGTCTCTAGGACTTGTTCTAGAAGCAATTTCTGGATGGGAATCAAGGTCTTGACTCCCCCCGGGCTGGGAGCCCCTTACCTTTAAGGCCTCAAATTCTTGGCGGGCATGGCCTAGCCAAGCGCCTCTCAGCCGGACTTCTAGCTGCTGCATGCTGTCCTGAAGCACCTGCTGTCCCTGGGCCACCTTCTGCAGTGCATGGGCCGTGGCTTCTGCTTGCAGCTTTAGAGCATCTTCTTCTGTCTGATCAATAGTTAATGAGACGTTAGTAGGATTACCAACTGTCTTTGCTTGGGATTTGCCTGATTTTAACACTGAAAGTACTGTATTCCAGGAAGCCACTTTTTCTGGCAAACTCAGGCAGGTCACCCTAGACATAACTCCACCACAGACTCCTACATACCCCACAATGCCCCAACTGCAGTGCCCACCTGGATCTCCAACAAGCTTGTGCGTAGCTCCTGGGCTGCATCCCAGCCCTGGCTGACCTCTTGCCCCAGAAGCCCCAGTGCACGGCCGTAGAGGTCTACGCTATGCCTGGCCTCCATCAGCCGTGCCTCTGTGCTCCTGTATGCACTGTTGAGGGCCTGGCCCAGCTGCAGGGCCCCGTGGAAGAGCAGGGTCAGCTCCTCATTCTCCGCTGGCTTCAGTTTGCCCACGGGGGCCGCAGAGGCAGGCTGGACCACCATTGCCACGGCACACAGCAGACACAGCATGATCGTGGACATGGCTGAGGGACTGGATACAGCCACAGTGCCACTGCCATCACCTTTTATGCTCAAACACCCCCTTAACCCCCGGTCAATCGTTAACCAGCCAGCTGGGTGCCCCATGTTGCGCAAGGGCCTGGTGGTGGCGTGAGGGTTGCGTCAGACGAATGTCTGGTTGAGCCATGCTGGGATCACGCTAGCTGGGGCTCAGGGCCAGGTGTGGGCTGGGAGCACTGGGAGAAGACAGGCTCAAGCCCTGCTGGGAGACCCTGGGGCTCTGAGCTTTGGTTTTCCCACCTGTGGATAGGCATGACAACAATAACGGTGAGGCTTTTGTGAGCACTGCCCATTTGCTCAGAGCTGTTTCCCTGCCATTACACTAGCTAGTCTTATACACTTCCCACCAGACTGCAGTGCTGAGGCCTTTTTGGTCTGGTTGAGAGCTGGGGGAGTGGGTGCAGGTAGCAAAATTCCCAAGGCCATAGAACCTGACTCCAGGACCCACACATGACCCAGATCAATGCTAACTGCCATTTTTCTCCCTGGATGACTGAGCAAGTACCTCAATTTCCTTGCCTGTAAAATGGGTATGACATTAGTCCTGCCTCGCAGGCTGCTTATGAGAAGTAAATGAGTTGTTTCATGTTGAGTGCTTAGAACAAAGCCTGGTGCACAGTAGGTGCCCCATTAGTGTTTAGTGCAATTATTGTCATTATTGTTACCGTCTTTGGTATTGTTACAGAGGCTCAGCTGGGAGGTTCAATGACCCCATTATATATAGATAGGGAAACTGAGGCCCAGAGGGAGGTTGGGGCTTGCACAGAGTTATCCCTGGGGAAAGAGGCAGAACTCTGACCCCAGCCTAGCCCCTAACCTCTGACTCCAGCCTCAGTTTCTCCACCTGAGAGAGGCCACATAACTAGTGACCTTTCCTGGAGGAAGCATTGGTCAGGCCCCTGAGTGGATGAGGGGCAGATCAGCCTGGTGGGGCTCATACCTGACCACTGGCCCACCTGGGCTACCTTCTTAGAACCTCAGCCCTGTCTCATCATGCCTCATTAGTGCCCCCAAAGTCCCTTTGTGTTCCCAGCTTCTGCTACATTGTTTCTCCATCTGTGCTCTGAGGGTGCCTGTCTGTCTGCCACTCACATTTCTGGCCCATGCCCCTGTTGCCACTTAGCCAGCCCTTGATGTCCCAGCTGTGTGGCCACTGTCCTGTGTCCTAGGCCAGACTTGTTCCAGTAGCCCAGCCTCTTCTGTCCCTCTCACGCAGCCCCCCCATCTCTGCAGGAACCTGCTGTACGTGTACCCACACAGCCTCAACTTCAGCAGTCGCCAGGGCTCCGTGCGCAACCTCACTGTGCGAGTGCAGTACATGGCAGGCGAGGACCCCAGCCAGGCCCTGCCGGTCAGTGGCTGGGCCAGGGGGAGGTGGGTGGGCTCTCCCTGGTGGGCCCCTCATGCCCCCATTCCTCCAGGTCATCTTTGGCAAGTCCAGCTGCAGCGAATTCACCCGTGAGGCCTTCACACCTGTGGTCTACCACAACAAGTAGGAGGGGTGGGGAGACTGGCACTGATGGGGGCACGGGTAGGAAGAGGGGAGGGAGGGGCAGGTTCTGGGAATGCTAGTGGGGGAACCCAAGGCAGAGAGCAGAGACAGTGGGGCCCTCAGCACTGGGGGGACACGTGGCCGAGGAGGTGGCGGGGATCTTAGCCCCCAACAGAACCCCAGTCTGGCCCTGCCAGGTCCCCTGAGTTCTATGAGGAGTTCAAGCTGCGTCTTCCAGCCTGCGTGACCGAGAACCACCACCTGCTCTTCACCTTCTACCATGTCAGCTGCCAGCCCCGGCCCGGCGCGGCCCTGGAGACTCCCGTGGGCTTTACTGTGAGGCCCCCTGGAGACTCCCACGGGCTTTACATCCTCCCCTCCCCAGCCCTCCTAGCCCCTGCCCAGCCCCACCCCTCACCCAGCCTCAACCTCTCCCCAGTGGATCCCACTGCTGCAGCACAGCCGCCTGAGGACAGGCCCCTTCTGCTTACCTGTGTCCGTGGACCAGCCCCCGCCCAGCTATTCTGTGCTCACACCTGACGTACGTGCCCTGCCCCACACCACCTCCCACCACCTTGGCCCCCATAGCTCCCCAGGCTTCTGTATTATGGGCTCCCCAGGAATGCATTAGCCACCTTCCCACCAACGCTTGGTGCCCTGCCAAACCCCGTTATTGCTCCTCACTGTCCTCATGGTCCCCCATTCATGCCCTGCCTTTCTTCTCATCAACACCCCTAGAAACCTTGTTGTCCCCTGTTACGGCCTTCAGGACCCCTGGCTGTCTCATCACCCCATTATTGCCTCTGTGTGTCCTATTGCTCCCATGTTCCCATGTGTCTCTCCCTGTCCCCCGCTATCCCTGCCTCATTAGTGCCCCCTGCCTCTGCACTCACTGAGCCCCACTAACTGCCCTGCCTGCCTCCCTACACACTGCCCCCCAGGAGTACTTCAGGGTTGATCACTCCCATGTCCCCTCCGTGAATGCTGTCACCCTCTGTCATTAATGCCCCTGGGGGCTCGAGTCTCCCATTATACTATTTCCTGATTCACTCCCTTCAATTAATGTTCACCCTGGGTCTCCATTCTGTATTCCCCCGTTAGCATCCTGGGCTTCCAGCCTGCCCAGTGAACCCCCATAGTGCTTTCTTCCATCTGCCCTCCACCCCCATGCCCAGTCCCTGGGCCAGGCCAGGGGCAGGGTGCCCAGCTGCTCCCCCAGGCAGGGCCATGTTCAGGCCACAGTGTTGCAATGACTGGGGCCAGTAGCTGGATCAATGGGGGAGGGCCACCAGTGCCCACCTGGTGTGTCCCTCCCACAGGTGGCGCTGCCGGGCATGCGCTGGGTGGATGGTCATAAGGGCGTGTTCAGTGTGGAGCTGACGGCTGTGTCCTCTGTGCATCCGCAGGTAGGGGGTGGGATGGGAACCCAAGAGTCCAGCCCTGGGGTTGGGCAACAGTTCCCACTGGCCAGGGAGGCCTGGCCTTAGGCCATGGACGTGACATCAGTCATCTGGACCTGTCACCCAGGAAGCTGCTGACTCAGGCAGGACAGCTGTGCCAGTGGGCATCCCAGCTGGGGCTTTGGCCCTTTACATGGTCTCTCCCCCCTCCATTTTCCCCTCCTATTTCTGTGGTCACTCCCCCTCTCTCCTCCTTTCCTTCATCTACTTTCTTGTCCCTGTCCATACTATTGATTCATTGATCCCTGGCCTCAGTGTCTCTGCCCACTCAGCCTCCTACTCAATCCTTTGGGGGCTTCCTATACCAGGGTCCCTGTCCACTCCCCACTCACCCCTGGCCCCACCCCCCACCCAGGACCCACACCTGGACAAGTTCTTCACCCTGGTGCATGTCCTGGAGGAGGGGGCTTTCCCATTCCGGCTCAAGGACGGTGTGCTGAGCGAGGGTACTGTGGAGCAGGAGCTGCGGGCAAGCTTGGCAGCCCTACGCCTCACCAGCCCCGAGCCTCTCGTCGCCTTCTCTCACCATGTGCTGGACAAGCTCGTACGTCTGGTCGTACGGCCTCCAATCATCGGCGGCCAGATAGGTGAGTAGGCAGGGCCTCAGACCTCAGTTTCCCAATCTGGAAAATGACCCCAACCCCCTGGGCCCAAAGCTAGTCCTCTGTGATCGTTTGATGGCCACATGATCCCTTGGACCCTAAGGTCTATTCCTCACGAGGGTAAGAGGCCCTGGGCCCTGGAACATGACCTCTGTTCTGTCTGGCAGTGAACCTGGGTCGTGGAGCCTTTGAAGCAATGGCCCATGTAGTCAGCGTCGTCCACCGGAGCCTAGAGGCTGCCCAGGATGCCCGTGGTCACTGCCCACTGCTGGCTGCCTATGTCTACTATGCCTTCCGACTGCCTGGCACTGAGCCCAGCCTCCCAGGTGGTGAGTGTTGGTGGAAGACACTAGGGGACAGGAAATATCTGGGAGGAGAGGTCCCAGCATATGCAAAGGTCCTAGGCCTCACAAGCCTTGGTTGGTTTGAGCAAACTCTAAGAGAGGAGTAACTTTTTGCCCTACTCTGAGGGGTGTGGTCTCTGTACACTAGATTGGCAGGTGATTCAGCCAGTCAGCAAATGGGAACTCAAGCAGGGTTGCCTGGGTTTGAATCGCAGCTCTACCTTAAAATGGTGACAATAACAGCGTCCCCTCCTGGGGGCACTGGTAACAGTAAATGACATAGTAATCAATGCAAAATGCTTGGTACAATGAGTACTCAATAAAGTTTGATTTTTTTTTTCATTTGATAAATAATTAATAATAACCACTAACCCCTCTGGGCATTTACTATGTACCATGCACTTACTATGTTCTCAGTGTTTTTTAGTCTCCCCCAAATTACTGTGAGGTAGCAGCCATTATCACATCCATTTTATAGGTGAGGAACCTGGAGACTCAGAAAAAGAAAAGTGACTTCACCAGGGGCAGCCCACTGTGAAGGGGCAGGTCATTGGGGCAAGAAGGCCGGTGGCTGACCATATTCCCTTCATGCTCAGGGGTCCCTCCAGTGACAGTGCAGCCTGCCACACTGGCCCGTGGCCCTGGCCGCCCTGCAAGCCTCTACCTGGCTCGCTCTAAAAGCATTAGCAGCAGCAACCCTGACTTGGCCGTGGCCCTTGGCTCTGTGGACGATGAGGTCTCCCGCATTCTGGCTAGCAAGGTAGGGTGAGGGGGGCCCCTGAAACCTCCAGCTTCAGTAGCCACGGCTGCCAGGTGGGTGGGTAAAGGATCTCAGTGTTGATGGAGGATAGGAAATAACAGCAGCATGGACACAGGCTTGACTCTGGGCGGCAGGGCCGGGCTCTGGCTGTCACAGGATGGGAGCTGTGACAGGTGGGCCTGGGCTCCACACTCTGGAGCTGACCCAAGAAGGGGTGGCCCGAACTTGGCCTGGTTGAAAAAAAGAGAAATGTGTACATAGTACAGCAGGTACATATACATGTGTGCTCCAGCTCCACACATGTATGTACACGGGTGCATATAGGTGTGTGCCCCACATATGTACGTACACGGGTGCATGTTTGTGTGTGCCTCATGAATATGTACACAGGTGTATATACATGTGTTTGCCCATGCACACACATCCAGAGATACACATACATGTGTGTCCCATGCACGTGCAAACAGGTGCACATATTTATGCACCCCATGCACATACATACACAGGAGGCATATACGTGTGCATTCCATGCATGTATGTGTACACCCATTTTCCAGGATAGCGTACGTGTGTCTACATGGGCACACATATAGTCCAGGGTAGTGTTCACACTTTGGTGTTTCATGCTCGTTTCTCTGCCCTCTGCCTGTGGATTCTACCACTTGCCCATGTATCTCCAGGGTATCGACCGCTCACACTCCTGGGTGAATTCTGCTTATGCTCCAGGAGGCAGCAAGGCTGTGCTGCGACGGGCACCCCCTTATTGTGGGGCCGACCCCAGACAGGTGCCCTCCCTCCCTGCCCCTGCACGTGTGTGACCCCACCTCAGAATGAGCTCCTCTTACCTCCCTGGCTGCAGCTGACTAACCTAGGGGGGCTGTCTGAAGGAGGCAGTGGACTCCTCCTGCCTTTGTTTGGGTCTGTGGAGCTGGTGTGGTAGGCATCACCGGGTCATCTAAACCAGCATTCTGCTGCCACATGGACCACAGTCTCAGGCAGAGACAGAAGGAACAGGGGTGGTATATGTAAATAGCATGCAAATGGTATGCAAATCCAATCACTGTAACCTTACTGCCCTGCATGGCCTATTTCTCCCTTTAATCCACTGTTTAGGAGACTCTTAAATTCTCCCTTTGACATAATGACCTGAATGGTGCCAAGGGGACAGAATTGAACCTCTGGGCTCCCCCATCCTGTTTCAGGCAAAGAGGGACCCCTGTGGGCAGTTCCCTTTATTGTAGCCCTATCCCAGACACCTGGTGTGGGGAGGGGCTATCCTTTCAGACAGACCTGGGTTCGAGTCCTGGCTCTGCTACGGGCTCACTCTGTACTCTAGGCTCTGTACCACATTTTCAGATGTGGTAAAGATTCAAAGTAAAGTGCTCAGTGCAGCTGTCCCTAACCTGGGAGGGAGTAGGGCACTGCAGGTGGGATGTTTTGGTGGAATAGATCCTCAGCCCAGCCTCGCCCCAGACCTGCTGGCCAGTTGAGGAGATAGACATCAATCAAACAAACACACCAGAGTATGAGTGCATAGGGTGAAAATGCCTGAAAGGACACTAACAGAAACCGGGCTACCAGCCTCCCTCTAGGTGATCTGGGGGCCTGTCCAGAAAGATGACATTTTTGCTGGGATCTGAAAGGTGAGGTGGAGCCAGGAAGCCACAGGGACTGGTTTCCCTGCACACTAGATCCCAGGCCCTGTTCCAGTTTTGTGCCCATCACCCAGGCAACCTGCACTGCATGGTGGGCCAGGGGACTATTAGCAGCACAAGCAGGGGGAGTTTTGGACAGACTTCTGCCAGGATTGCTGGGAATCTGGGTTCATGGGCCCTGCCAGCCCCCGTTCATTTTTATCAGGACTCCCACCAGTGCCCTCAGATCTCTAAGGTGTCAGCTGAGCCTTGAAGATCACATAGGATATGATGAGGAGAGTATGATGAAGATCACATAGGATATGCAGTGGATGGCCCATCTGGTACATGCCAAGGAGGCAGGGCATGTGTCTGGGACTGTGGGAGCTGGGGGGCCCTCCAGTGCTGAGGCAGAGGCCTGAGCAGGTCCCAGTGCTGGGCCACCTCCATCATTGGACCTCCTCTCCCTGTCAGCAGCCTCACTTCCTGACCAGCAAAGGGAGAGGGGAGAGTGGAGCCTGAGCCCCCATACCCATTTCACAGATGGGGACAATGAAACACAGCAAGGTTCCAAGCAAGGCTGGAGTGGGGCTAGGCCTGGAACCCGGGGCTCTCTCGTCTGCTTCCACTGCCTCTCATCACCATCTCACCTCCTCTGTCCTATATTTCTTCTTCTTTCTCCTCCATCTTCACTTTAACCCCATCTGTCTATACTCTCCCTCTTCCATATCTGTTCCCTCTTCCTCCTCTGTCCACCTCTGAACTCACAGACTCAATCACACTCTCCACCCTTGTCCACACTCACTCTTACCTCCTCTGACCACACGTTCTCTTTTCACTGTCTACGTTGATTTCACCTTCTCTACCTACACTCCCCCCATCTATTCTCTCACCTGTCCCTACCTGGTCCCGCTCCATCCACGCTCATCTTTGCACTCTCTGCCAGTGGGCTCTGGGCCACATTCTCACCTATTCTGTTTGCCCTGCTTGTCACCTTACTGTGTCTTCCTTGTTATTTTCATCTCTATCACACTGTTTCCTTCTCTACGCCTCTACTGCCCATCCATATGGACACGTTTTCCTCTGTCCATGTAAGTCATCTCTCTTCCTGTCCACACCACCAACACCCACACTAACCCCGCCCCCCACCGTCGCCATCCCACCCTCTTCATCCCATCCCATCATAGGCCACCGACCGCAGCTCTAACCGAACCTCCTACCTCGAGAGCTCCTCCTCAGCCCCACCAGCCACCCAGCCGAGACCCACTGTGCAGAAGGTAGTGGAAGGCAGAGGGTGGGTGGTGAAATTTTGGTCTGGTCCCAGCAAAGGGGTCCAGAGTTCCCATCCCCTGAGCCCAGCAGGGTCTGGAGAGCATGGGGAAAGGACACATCGAATCCTTCTGCCCCCTCTCTCCTGCATGGCCTCCTGCTGATCTAACCCCAAGCCCTCTAGCTGCATCTTCCCCTGTCATGCCCTCCAGAGGGGGGTAGGGGTAGGCTCCTCTGCTCTCTGTGACCCCTGTCCCTGCCTCCAGCTTCTTCACGAGGAGCTGGCTTTGCAATGGGTGGTCAGTGGCAGTGCTGTGCGTGAGGCCGTCCTGCAACATGCCTGGTTCTTCTTTCAACTCATGGTAAGATGGCCTCCTCCCCTCCTGAGAGCAAGAGGCCCCCAGGGGAAACGCTCTCCTTGGGGAGAGAAACCTCCGGAGATTATACCTGAGACCCCTGAGAAATGGCCCCAAAAGACCTCCACATAGAAAGATAAGAGATGCCTAAGGGGATCTCTCCCTAGAGAGAGGCCCCCTGAAACTTAACTGAAACCCCTTCCATAGAGAGAAAGCACCCTCCACCTTCCCTATGAGACTGTCTGGAGAGACCCCTAACCAGTGAGGTGACCCCCTTCAAGAGACAGCTCCAGAGAGAAAGGGAAACCCATTTGGTCACCTCCCCCGCCAAACTCTTCAAGAGGTGCCTTGAAAGACCCTTCCTGACTACAAGCCCCACCCCATTTGGTGGGCCTTCAAGTCCCACCCAGGGCTCCCTCAAGCCCCACCCTATCCAGTCTTTGCCCCAGGAGACCTGTTCCATTCCCTCATTTTTCCCACCTCTTGCACTCTGCCTGGGACCCACTCCGACTCTGCCAATGGCCTTCTGAAGCCCTGCCACAATCTGCAAGTCTTGCCCACAGCCTCTCAGGCCCTGCCCTCAGCCCAGAACTACTGGGCTCAAGCTCCACCCAGGACCCCTTATGCCAGCCTTTAGACTATCTGCCTTGCTGTTAAAGTATCACTTGCAGCCCTTCAAACCCCACCCTGTTTCTCACCCCGTTCCGCAGGTGAAAAGCATGGCACTGCACCTGATTCTGGGCCAGCGGCTGGACACACCCCGCAAACTCCGCTTCCCTGGGCGCTTCCTGGACGACATAGCGGCTCTGGTGGGCTCTGTAGGCATGGAGGTCATCACCCGGGTCCACAAGGTGAAGGGGGAGGGTCCTCAATGGGGGAAGGGCTTGAGGGAGGACATAAAAGGGGGGGGCGCCAATCCCACCCAATGCTTCTTGGCTGTGAGACCATGAATCCCATTTGCTGGATGAGTCGGTTCATTCAGCATCTATTTCTTGAGCACCTACTGTGTGCATAACCCTGTGCTGGGCACTAGAGACACAGCAGTAAACAAAACAGACCAAAATCCTTGCCCTCATGGAACTGAATTTTATGGGGAAACTTGAAGGAGGTGAGGAGGCAAGCTATTCGATGTCTGGGGGAAGAGCATTTAAGTCAAGGGACATAGCAAGTGCAAATGTTCTGAGGCAGTACCATGCCTGGGCTGTTTGAGGGGCAATGAAGTGATGAGTATAGCTGGAATGGAGTGAGCAAAGCAGAAATGGGAGTTAGTGATGCAGAGAAGTGACAAAGCAGATCCATTAGCCTTTACCACAGTGTCAGTATACAATAACTGCTCAATAAATCAACATTGATGTTCTGAGACCTTGATCGATTGTCCAAGTCCTGGATCACTAATTCCAAAGCTCGCAGGAGTTGGGCAGGCAATAATAATAATTATGATAGTAATAATATTAAGCGTTTATTGAGTGTTTATTGTGTATCTAAATACTTTAAATGGATCACATCATTAAATTCTCCCAGCAACCCTATGAAATTTGTATTATTATCTCCATTTTACTGATGGAGAAACTGAGGCAGAGAATGACTAACAACCTTCTACCACACTACTGAGAAGGGACACAATAAGGATTTGAACCCAAGCCACCAGCTCCAGAGCCCACACCCTCACCACCAGCTTCAGTTGAGAGAGTAGGGCTTATGGAGGAACACAAGGCATGTGCCCGTTAGTTGTGGCCAGAATGTCTGATTTTTAAAGTAGAATAGGACTTCTGAATTTGATGGGAACTTTCCAGATTTTTGAATGCCAGTCTGGCCCAAGCCAGCCCTTGTGCAATTTCCTGTGACCTCTGGTCTGGTCTCAAAAGTCTCGACCTTGTTCCATTGGAGCCTCCCCAAGGGCTCACATTCCCAGGGGCTGCCCCAGATTATGAGGAAATCACCCTGAGAAAGAGTTGCAAGAAAGAACAACGCCCCTGAGAAGCATCATCTTAGCTGTAAGTGGGGCATCAGTGACAGGCCACAGTGGTTTCATTCCTGGACATTCATCGAGCACTGACTATATCAGGCTCTGTGTACAAGGCAGAGCCAGTCTCTGCCCCCCTGTAGACTCAGAGCTCAGGCAGGTTTTGTATTTTGTTTCTTTGGGTTGCAGGGAACTGAGGGCTGCTCAAGCTGACTTTCGAGGCCACAGAATAGCTCATGAGAACATGAGGGCAGAACAAGCACCAGCTGGGCCTTGAAGCCATGGCAACCTCTGTGCTATTCCTTACCCTTGCTGGGCACATTCTGCCCCAGGATCTTTGCCTTACTGTTCCTTCTGCTTGAAATGCCTTTCCTCCCCATCTTTCAGGCTACTCTTAAAACAGCACCCTGTTCAGTTGTCTTCGAAATTATCTGGAGACAACAGAATTATCTGGAATCCTTTTGTTTATTGTCTGTCTTGCCCGACACAAGACTGTGAACTGTACAAGCAGCAGAGACTGCCTCTGTCTCATTCACAGGACTTAGCACATAGTAGATGCTCAGTACATGCTCGTTAAATGATTGCTGGGGTCTTATCAGTTATGGCAGAGGTTAATTTGCTCAAACATAATCACAAGTGCTTTAAATGTGACCACGGTTTATTGCTGAGTGTAACTGGGCTGGTGGGGGGCTCCACAGTGTGGGCCTGGCAATCAAGGTTCACCATTTTGCCTGCCATATCAGGCATGGCAGGCTGTGGGAACATTGGAGTGGCCATATTACTTCTCCTCAAATTCCATTGGCTAGAAGGTTATCATATGGTTCTCCTCAGCTGCAAGGGAGGCTGGGAAATGTAGTCTTTACCAGCTCTAAACTCTGATACCCTGAGATGGAGAGAAAAGATACAGTGGGGCGTCAGCAACCAGTCTCTGCCATCCACCTTGTGTTATTTAAATTTGATGAAAGAGGAAAGAAAATAGTGTCCTGAATGGTGCTCTGAGGGGTATAGACATGTTTACTCTGGGCAGGGGAGGGGATTAGTCAGAGTGAGGAGGACAACCAGGAAGGCCAGTACTGGCTACAGCTCAGAGATGAGGGTATATCAAGAAGACCCAGGGCTCTGGGGCAGTGATGTGGCTCCTGGAGGTCTCTGGTGGCCTTTACGAGAATCAGGCCCTGTGTGGGGACTGAGGTTTGATGGGGTGTGTCTGTGGCTGTGGGCTGACAGGCCCTGTGTCCCCAGGACGCGGAGCTGGCCGAGCGCCTCAATGCCAGCCTGGCCTTCTTCCTCAGCGACCTGCTGTCCCTGGCAGACCGTGGCTTTGTCTTCAGCCTGGTTCGGGCTCACTACAAGCAGGTAGGGGTGGGCATGGCAGGAAAGGCGTACCTGCAGGTGGTATAGTGGGGTGGTGGACGTGGCTGGCAGAGAAACTGTAAATGTCCTCTGACTCCCTCCCCTGCAGATGGCCTCACGGCTCCAGTCAGCCCCCAACCCGGCAGTGCTGCTGACTCTGCGTATGGACTTCACCCGCATCCTGTGCAGCCACGAACACTACGTGACCCTCAACCTCCCCTGCTGTCCCCTGTCGCCCCCAGCCTCGCCCTCACCCTCCGTATCATCCACCACCTCCCAGGTGGGCTGGCCTCACTTCTGGCTCCTCCTATTGACCTCTGACCTTCAACCTATCTTCTGAGGTTCCCTCTGTCCATTTCACAGTGGGCCACTGCCTAGAGTGACTGACCCTTTACCTCTGACCCCTCATGGTCAGCAGTTTTCCAGGAGGACCAGCTTCTAATGTCTCACCTCTAAATCATCTCCCAGACCTGCCTTCTATCTGCTGTTTCTCAGACCTCTGACTTTTGACCCCCATGCCCTGTCACATCACAGATAGGTTAACCCCAACCACTCACCTCTGACTCTTAATTCAATGTCTGCTGTCATTTCCAGATGAATTAATACCAATCTCTCACCTCTGACCCTTAACTCCAAATGAATTAATCCTAACTTTTCACCTATGACCCTTGACCCTTGTCCACTGCCATCCATGCTTTTTCCTCCCCCCTCTGCAGAGCTCCACCTTCTCCAGCCAGGCTCCAGACTCCAAGGTGACCAGCATGTTCGAGCTGAGTGGGCCTTTCCGGCAGCAGCACTTCCTGGCTGGGCTCCTGCTGACCGAACTGGCACTGGCCCTGGAACCCGAGGCTGAGGGGTAAGCGCAGGCCTTGTCTGGCCTCTGGGTAGGAAGATCCAGGCACTGCGTCCACTCTGTCCTGATCACCTCACTATCCCACAGGGCATCCCTGCTGCACAAGAAAGCCATCAGTGCAGTCCACAATCTGCTCTGTGGCCATGACGCTGACCCCCGCTACGCTGAGGCCACCGTGAAGGCCCGTGTGGCCGAGCTGTACCTGCCACTGCTGTCGCTTGCCCGGGACACACTGCCGCGGCTACACGACTTTGCTGGTGAGCGAGTCAGGGCATGATGGGGTCACATGATCCGGGAGCTTGATTGATACTCAAGGCTCAGGTCAGGGAATGTGGGAGAGCACAGTCAGAAGTAAAAACACAGCATTAGGGTCAATAGATTGAATTCAAGTGCTGGCGCTGGGCCCGAGGTAAGCCATTAACCTCTCTGAGGCTTAAGTTTCTCACTTGTAAAATGAGGACAGTGGTAGCACCAACTATTTCCTATAGTTATATGAAAATTTGGGGAGCTGTAGCACTGGGATATTGTCAGCCTACAATAAATGGGAGATATTATAACATGTATTTATCTTCTAAGAGAGGATGTGAGGAGGGAAGGTGGGGAACATCAGGGTGAGAAGGCAGTGGAGCCCTGTGTTCATTCAGTCACTCATGTGCACATTCATTGGCACTACTGAGGGACACACATACAGTGGTACATACAGTGGTTAAAAGCACAGACTGGGGATTTGTAGGTTGATCCCCTTCATCATTTAGAGGAAATTCTCCGTTATCACTTTTTTTTTCTTTTTTTAAATATTTATTGGGGAATATTGGGGGACAGTGTGTTTCTCCAGGGCCCATCAGCTCCAAGTTGTTGTCCTTCAGTCTAGATGTAGTGGGGGGCAGCTCAGCTCCAGGTCCAGTTGCCGTTTTCAATCTTTAGTTGCAGAGGGCACAGCCCACCATCCCATGTGGGAATTGAACCAGCAACCTTGTTGTTGAGAGCTCGCGCTCTCACCAACTGAGCCATCCAGCTGCACCTCAGTTGTTATCTCTTGAGTTTTTTTCCTGCCTCATTTTCTCACCTCTTTCCTTCTGGGACTCCAATTACACGTATGTTAGACCTTTTGATCATGTCACACATGCATGCTATGCTCTGTTGTTTTCCATTCTTTTTTCTCTGTGTGCTTCACTTGGGAAATTTTCTGTTCACCTGTCTTTGAGTTCACGACTTCTGTCTTCTGTTGTGTCCAGGCCTCTATCAACCCCATCCATTGAGTTCTGAATTTCAGACATATTTTTCAGTTGGAAAATGTCTATTTAATCCTTTTTTTTGTAGATTCCAATTCGCTGTTGAAATTCTTCTTTTTATCCATTTTGTTCTATCTTTTCTGCTACTTTTTCTTTTAAAGTCTTTGTTTCCTAACTTTTGGTCATCTAAGTACATGCTTCTGTTGTCTCTCTTTCTCTCTTACCAGTCGTATTTTCCTGCCTCTTCACATGTCTTGTAACTTTTTATTGTATTTTGGACATTGTTGGTAAAAGAACCATCTGAACTGAAGAAATGTCATCTTTCTCTAGTGAGAGTCTTTCTTTCCCTCTCTTAGGCAGATGGGTTAGGGAGCTGATCACCTCACTGCAATGAGAAACTGAGCTCGGTTAAGCTGGATTGGAGCTATAGTCAGACTCAGTCGACCTTTTGTTTTAAGAATCTCTAGGGTGCGACCTCTTCTGTATTTGTTGGCTGCTCCTCTCTTTTGTGAGACTTTTTTTGGGAGGAGGGGTACTCTCTTAAGAGCATAGATTTTAGAATCAGACGGTTTAGGTTACAATACTAGCTTTACCATTTACCTACCTGCTGTGTGACCTCAGGCAAATAACTCAACCTCTCTGTGCCTCAGTTTCCTCGTCTATAAAGTAAGGGATTATAAAAGTACTTATTGCATATTGTTGTTTTGAAGATTAAGAGTTAATATCTTTTAAATTAGAATAGTACCTGGCACATAGGAGATGCTTTGTAAGTGGCAATTGATGCTCTAATAGCAGCAGCAGCATATATTATTGTTGTGATTGTCATCACCATCATCATCTTTACAATTACTACTCCTGTGGGCTAGGGACATGTTCTAAGTGTTGAGTATATAGCAGTGGCCAGAGCAGATATAGTCCAGTCCTTTGTGGACACAATGAATGTATCTAATTACAAGTATAATAAGTGAGCTCTAGGAATAGATAACTGGAGACTCCACCCTGGTCTGAGGGGATTGATATCAGGGAAGACTTCCATGATGAGGTGACCTTTGAGCTAAAATTTGAGACGGAGGGACAGCACTTACCAAGGGCTGTCTCTCCCCCTCCTCTCCTTCCAGAGGGCCCAGGTCAACGGTCAAGACTGGCCTCAATGCTTGACTCAGACACAGAAGGAGAAGGGGACATTGGAGGCACCATCAACCCCTCAGTGGCCATGGCCATTGCTGGTGGCCCCCTGGCCCCTGGCTCCCGGGCCAGCATCTCCCAGGGCCCAGCAACGGTGAGTACAGGGCCGGTCCTCAGAGACACCATCCAACCTGGCAATAGAAGTTATGTAACAAGATTCAAATCAGCTAGTTCTTATCTCACATGGAGAAAATGAAAATCAACTCTGTCCCTTCTGAGCGCCCTGTCCCCTCTCTGGCCTCAGGGTTCTCGCTCAGGCTGTCCCCTCTCTGCCGAGTCCAGCCGGACCCTGCTGGTGTGTGTGCTGTGGGTACTAAAGAATGCAGAGCCAGCCCTGCTGCAGCACTGGGCTGCCGACCTGTCCCCCCCTCAACTGGGTCGTCTCTTGGACTTGCTGTACCTCTGCCTGGCTGCCTTCGAGTACAAGGTTTGGTAGGGTGGGCAGGGGACTCGGGTGTAGAGGGCAGGCTAAGTATGCATACAGGACCCTTGGTGCTGTGGGCTGGGCATGAATGGGCCTGCGCCAGTTCCTGAGAGTAAAGGGGTGGCTTGTTTCTGTGCTGAGGCAAAGAGACTGTTTCTGTGCTGGGAAGATTGTCTTCAAGAGTAGAATTTGGAAGGTGCCAAGACTTTGCAGTAAAGACGAAAGCTGGGCCGGCCCGGTGGCTCAGGCGGTTGGAGCTTCATGCTCCTAATGCTGAAGGGTACTGGTTCGATTCCCACATGGGCCAGTGGGCTCTCAACCACAAGGTTGCCGGTTCGACTCCTCAACAAGGGATGGTGGGCCTCTGCAACTAAGATTGAACATGGCACCTTGAGCTGAGCTGCCGCTGAGCTCCCGGATGGCTCAGTTGGTTGGAGTGTGTCCTCTCAACCACAAGGTTGTTGGTCGACTCTTGTAAGGGATGGTGGGCTGTGCCCCCTGCAACTAGCAATGGCAACTGGACCTGGAGTTGAGCTGCGCCCTCCACATCTAAGATTGAAAGGACAACAACTTGACTTGGAAAAAGTCCTGGAAGTACACACTGTTCCCCAATAAAGTCCTGTTCCCCTTTCCCAATAAAAATTGAAGAAGAAAAAAATAGGAAAGCTGTGTCTTCAAGCACAGAGTCCCAGAAGTTAGAAAGGGCCTGAATAAGCAGGACCAGGTTAGCCCAGGTTCTCACGAAAAAGGGCAGAGTCAACCTGGAGCCTGTTCTCTGCCCTCCTAGGGGAAAAAGGCCTTTGAGCGCATCAATAGCCTCACATTCAAGAAGTCCCTGGACATGAAGGCTCGATTGGAAGAAGCCATCTTGGGCACCATTGGAGCACGACAGGAGATGGTGCGACGGAGCCGTGGTGAGTAGATGTACCCTACAAATGTCCCCCCAGCTGCTCTCACTCTGTGTCCGAGGGGCCCCAAGAGGGCCCATCCCTACCTCTCCGTCTGACACTCTTTTCCCAGAAAGACATCCATGTGTCATCCCCATACACATGGGTGGCTGTGTCCCATCTGTTCTCACATGTCATTCATATCTAACCGTGCATACATTTAGTGAGCACCCACGTTACCCAGTGTCCTCATGGGTCATCCCACCTGTGTATCTTTGTGCCTATTTACTTCTCATGGTCACGTGTGTCCTTATGTTTTTGCACATCTGTGAACATGCGCCTATGCATCTCAGAGAGGAGCCCATTTGGGAACCAGGAGAACGTACGCTGGCGGAAGAACATCACGCACTGGAGACAAACCTCAGACCGTGTGGATAAGTGGGTGTGGGCCGGAAGTAGTTCCCTAGGGTTAGACCAGTTTGTAGAGAACCGGTGCCTCAGGGGCAGCTGAGGGCCTGAAAGAGCTCAGTCATGGGGTGGGGTCTGGCCCTGAGAGGCTCCCCAAGTCCCTCCTCTTCCCTCCAGGACCAAGGAAGAAATGGAACATGAGGCCTTGGTGGATGGGAACCTGGCCACCGAGGTGAGCCTGGTGGTTCTGGACACGCTGGAGATCATCGTACAGGTTGGTGTTGATTCAGCAGCTCCCTGACCTCTGACCCCACCCCAATGCCTTGTGATCTCTGACTCCAGACTCCCTCTCCTTCCCTGACCCCATAGTTATCCTAGTTCCTAACAGTTGGATTTCTGACCCCGCAGACCGTGATGCTGTCAGAGGCCCGGGAGAGTGTCTTGGGTGCAGTATTGAAGGTCGTGTTGTATAGTCTGGGCAGTGCCCAGAGTGCCCTCTTCTTGCAGCATGGCCTGGCCACACAGCGGGCCCTTGTGTCCAAGGTGAGCACCACTCAGCAGCTACAGCTCTTAGAGTCATAGTCGCTGCCCAGTCTGTGTGATCAGCAACTCCATGAGGCAGAGACTCCTTAGCCACAGTTTTCAGAGAGAACTGAGGATCAGAGTGGCAAAGTCACTCACTCAGTATCACACAGCAATGACTTAACAGAGTCTGACTGCAAAGCTTGCTGTGCACTGCCAAAGAAGGCGAAAGAGACAGGTGCCCCTGCCCAAGTGCTCATGGGCGGGGGTATGACTAGTGTCTGTCTCGGCCCTGGGGGACAGTTCCCGGAGCTGCTATTTGAAGAGGAGACAGAGCTGTGTGCCGACCTCTGCTTGAGGCTCCTGCGACACTGTGGCAGCCGCATTAGCACCATCCGCACACACGCCAGTGCCTCACTCTACCTCCTCATGCGCCAGAATTTCGAGATTGGCAATGTAAGTAGGAGCAGCCGACCAGGGGTTTGGTGCAATAGACTGAAGGCAGGCAAGGAGAGTGGTGAAGTCAGCAGGTCGAGCAGGCCCTGGTGGAGGCTTCGAGGCCCACAGGTATGCTTTCTCTCCCTGCCCCTGCAGAACTTTGCCCGTGTGAAGATGCAAGTGACCATGTCACTGTCATCCCTAGTGGGGACGACACAGAACTTCAGTGAGGAACACCTGCGACGGTCACTCAAGACCATCCTCACCTATGCCGAGGAGGAAGTTGGGCTGCGGGATAGCACTTTCGCCGAGCAGGTGACCCCACCAGGCTCTTGCCCCACCCTCGGCAACTCAAGGGTCTTTGCCTTGCCCTGCTTGACCCCTGACCCCACCACCTCGGCCCTGTCACTTCCCAATGAGGGCCACTGTCCCACTGCAGGTCCAGGACCTGATGTTCAACCTGCATATGATCCTGACAGACACAGTGAAGATGAAGGAGCATCAGGAGGACCCTGAGATGCTCATTGACCTCATGTACAGGTGAGACGGGCCGGGGGCCTTCGGCCACTTGTACCTGGACAGGTGGGGGGACAGGTGAGCAGATAGGGGAGGGCACAGGTAAGGTGCAGGCCTGTAAATGAACAAGTGAAAAAGGTGCCAGATGAACCTACAGAACAAAGAGAGGGGGACAGGTAGGAGAGACAGGTGAGGTGCTAACAATGGGTGAAGGAGTGACAGATCAGGAAAATAAGTGATTTTAAGGAGAAGTAAGGAAGTATAGTAAGAAACTGGGGAGTGGGACATGGGACAGGTGATACAGATAGGAAAGTTAGGGGGCCTACAGGAGGGATGGGCCTGCGGAGATAAGTGAAATGGTGCATGTGTGCAGGGGGGTTGGTGACTAGGGCATGGCCCAAGGTTCCACCAGTAAACAGGTAAGCAGGACAAATGAGAGAATGACACTTGTGGAAGTAGTGAAAGGATGAATAGGTGAAGGAGGGAGGTAAGGATGGAGCAGCGCTTGGATAAGTGAGGAGACAGGTGAATAGAAGAAGATGGGAGATGATGGACAGGCAAGGGAATAGGTGACAGACTGGATGGGTGAGATAGGTAAATGGGGTACAGGTGAGGAGATCGTCTGATCAGTGGGAGACAGGTAGAAGGACAAGTAAGAAAATGAGTGGAACAATAGGTGAGGAGACAGGTAAGGAGATGGACAGGTGGGATAGTGGCCAAAGGGATGGATAGGTAAGGAGCAGATGAAGGAATGGACAGGTAGGGAAATGGCTAAGGAAATGGACAGGTGAGACAGGTGAAAGGATGGAAGGTGGAACAGGTGAGGATACAAGTGAGGATGGACTGGTGAATGAGCTACAGGGGAGGGGAGGGACAGGTGAGTCAGGTGAAGGGATAGATAGGTGAGACAGGTGAAAGAGGAACAGATGAGGGGATAGACAGGTAAGGGAACAGGTGACCAATGGGGTACAGGTGAGGAGATTGGCTGGTCAGTGGAGCAGATGGGTAGGGTAACAAGTGAAGAGGATGGACAGGTGAGGGGTGGGCAGGGTGGGCAAGGTGAGTCCCCATCTTCCTCGTGTTCCCCCTCACCTGGGCACCAGGATTGCCCGGGGATACCAGGGCTCCCCAGACCTGCGGCTGACATGGCTGCAGAACATGGCAGGGAAGCACGCAGAGCTGGGCAACCACGCAGAGGCCGCACAGTGCATGGTGCACGCAGCTGCGCTGGTGGCTGAGTACCTCGCCCTCCTTGAGGACAGCCGCCACCTGCCTGTGGGCTGTGTTTCCTTCCAGGTGAGTGGCCAGAGGGATGGTGGGCTAAGGGGTGGACTCGTGTGGGGCAAGGACCAAACTGACACCACCTCCCACCCCAGAATATCTCATCCAACGTGCTGGAGGAGTCTGCCATCTCTGATGACATCCTGTCGCCTGACGAGGAGGGCTTCTGCTCTGGGAAGCACTTCACAGAACTGGGGCTGGTGGGGTTGCTGGAGCAGGCAGCAGCCTACTTCACTATGGTAAGGCCTGGGGCTGCTGCAGGACACAGGGCTTGGCTGGGTGGCGTCATAGATACCTACCTGCTCCTGGAGACTCGAAAAGAAGCTGCTGCCTGGACCTTTCCAGGTGGGGGATTTGCAGAAAATGGGGACCCTCAGAGGCCCTCATCACCTGCCTTTCTCCCCTTAAAGCCCTTGACACACAGCCTGGGTATAGTAAGCCTTCAACACATTTAGCTACTATTTTAAAAATGTTTTATTATAGAAAATTTCAAACACACGTAAAAGATACCCAGCACTCAAATTCATCAACCATCCATATTTACCGTATTATTTTATCTCCTCTTTGCGTCTAGCTTTTTTTTGGTTTTTGTTTTTTTAGGTTTTTGTGGGATTTTTTTGACATCTAAAAAGACAAGATCCCAGTTTTCACAAATTAATGAAACCTACATTGACCGTTTGGCTGGAGTCTTTATAAATCTTTGCTACTCAGTGTGGTCGGAGGACCAGCACTGTGGACATCAGCCAGAGTTTGTTAGAAATGCAGAGTCGTGGGCCCTCAGCCTTCTGAACCCTGCATTTTAACAGGATCTCAGATTCCTGTGCTTGTTGGAGTTGGAGAAGTTCCAGCTTAAAACATCCGATATCACACTGTCACACTCATGAGTACCTCTCGGTGCAGCTCCTGCTGACGAAGTCCCTTTTACACAACTCGTATCCCACATGACGAAGTTAACAGGAATTCTTAAATACCAGTCCATGCTTAGATTACCCTAATTATCTCAAAAAAAGTATTTTTTGCGGTTGGTTTGTTTGAATCAGAATCCATATAAGACCCAAAGTGGTTGTGCCTGCAAGTCTCTTAAGTCTCTTTTAATCATAAAAAGAACAAAGAGGGCCTCAGTTTCCCTTTTTACAGTAGGGGTTTTATGCATTTATTTTCCATTGTAGTAAAGGAGTTTCTTTTTTGCTTGTTTGTGTGAAAGCAATTGTTTTTTTCTGCATTTTACTTATTGGAGAGTAGGGCTTTGTTCCAGAGGGTTTACTGGCCTACACTGGGCTGGTTATGTCCCTGTGCTGCTGTTTGACCTGTTCTTCAGTTCCTATGTTTCTGGGAACTGGTAGTTACACTTGGGGTCCCACTCAGATTCAGGGTCAAGTTGTCCAGCGAGATTACTTTTCTGTGGTGCTGACCTCCCCCTGAGTGATGTTGTTTTCATTATTGTCACTTTGCTGGAGTCTCAGAGACAAAGGCCTCAGGGGAAGAAGCCAGAAGGTAAACACAGACCTTCTGGCAGTCAGTATATATCCCAGGCTGCCTACTGTGTGCCAGGTTTAACGCTGGCACCAGCTGGGAACAAGGGGCACCCACGAGCAGCCATTAGTGGTTAGGGAGGTCTTAGGCATCAGACCAGGGGTCTGGCATTCTGGTCCTTCCCCTAGGGGACCCCTCTATGTCTCTTGAGTTCAGTTCCCCTCTGAAAAATGAAAGGGAAAAAAAAGCACCTCCTCCTACTGATGAAGGAACACAGGTAAAGTGCAGATGTACACAGCACGTGGTCCATAGTAAATGTGGGGACCACAGAGGGTCTATAGGGGCTGAGTGGAAAAGCTGGTGGTGGGTGGTCAGGGTGGGCTTCCTGGAGGAGGTGATAGTGGATAGAGCCTTAGAGGGTGAGTGGAAACATGCGAAGGCTGTCCCAGGCGGGAGAGGACCAGGGAGGGTGCTGGAAATCCTGACTTGCTCCACTCCCACCCCCAGGGCGGGCTCTACGAGGCAGTGAATGAGGTATACAAGAACTTGATCCCTATCCTGGAAGCGCACCGCGACTACAAGAAGCTGGCTGCTGTGCACGGCAAACTGCAAGAGGCCTTCACCAAGATTATGCTCCAGGTGGGCCCAGATGCCCTCCCAGACCCTGCCCTTGGTCCTGCCCCCCCAGCCCCCCTTCCAGGCCTCAACTGACTTTGACTTCTTCCCCCCACAGAGCTCTGGCTGGGAGGTGAGTCAGCCTGGTGGCCATCTGCCTGTGGGGCCCCCAAGACGGCAGGTCCTCTGTAGTCAGACACAAACCACCAGGGGGCGCTGGAGGAGCATGGCTGCCTGGCCCGAGGTGCCGGGGCTTAGTGGGTGATGACGTACCCCCACTACTTCCCCTCAGATCCCCCTCCCTGGCCCAGATCTCCAGGGCAGCCTGTGACTCACCCAGCTGGGAGCTCTCCAGAGACACCCCTCCCTCGGGCAGGGCCAGCTCGGTCACTGCCTAGGAGGTGGGGCTCCAACTCCCTCTGTCTCTGTTTCTCATTGTCTCTGTCTGTCTCTTGGTCGCTTTCCCTCCATCTCTCCCTGTCTGTCTCTCTCCCTGTCTTGATCACTCCCTCTCTGTCTCTCTTGGTCTCTCCCTGTCTCCCTAACTTCCCCCAGGATCTCTGCTCCTCATTGCCATTTAATGTTCCCCTTCTCTAGCCTCTCCCCACTTGGGTCTATTTTTAGGCATCTCCTAGTTTGGGGAGAATTTTCTGGCCAAAGATGGCAAGAACCCAGTGCTGAGGCAGGCGGGCTGGGTGTGGGCTGGGTGGGGCGGGTAAGTCCCCTCCCTCCCTGGGTCTCTGGTCTCTGCCCCTGGGATGGTTCTCATGAGGCACCATAACCGGGACCCTGGAGGTTGGGGGCTCTGACCTTTGACCTCTCCCATGACTTTGTCTCTCTGCCCCTGTTCCCATCCCCATGTCCCGGTGCCTGCCCCGCTCTGTCCGGATATGTCTTGGTGAGTGAACATGGAGCCACCCCCTTCCTTTCTGGTTGAGTGGGGTCCCTCCTTCCAAACTTAGGGCTGGGGAGGGGAAGAATGCCCTGGAACAAGGAAGCCAGAACCTTGGTCCCAAGCATTTATTGAACATCTGCTGCATACCTAGCCTCATAGGTATTGAGAACACAGCTGTGAGCAATACAGCCCCAGTCCTCGTTTTATATTGGGATCTAGGGGCTGATATTAAATGAGGATGAAGATTTGGGGAAGGTGGGAGACAGAAACTGGGGAGAAAGAGCGAGGATATAGGCAGTTGGTGGTCATCTCGGTCCATGCCACTATATTCTCAGGGTCTCCCCTGCCCACGTCCGCCACTTGCATATGTGGGGCTCAAGGACCCGTATCTCTGGGGCAGGGGGACCTCCAGCGGGGGCTCCTAGGCAACAATGCCCCTTCCTACAGCCCCAGCGTGTGTTTGGAACGTACTTCCGTGTGGGTTTCTATGGTGCCCGTTTCGGTGACCTGGATGAACAGGAGTTTGTGTACAAGGAGCCGTCCATCACGAAGTTGGCTGAGATCTCACATCGGCTGGAGGCACGTCCTGGTGTGGGGGGGGTCGGTCGGGCATGAGGCTGCCCTGGGGCGGAGTGGGGGCTGTACCTCTGCAGCCTGAGTCAGCCCCGTGTCCCCAGGAGTTCTACACGGAGAGGTTTGGGGAGGATGTGGTCGAGATTATCAAAGATTCGAACCCCGTGGACAAGACCAAGCTCGACCCCCAGAAGGTGAGGGCTCCCGACCATCCCTGAAATCCTATATTTGGGGAGACTCCAAGTACTCTTTCCTGGAACCCTCAAATCCTATTTCTCTGGGAAACTCCAAAGTTTATCTCCTTCCGGGACCCCAAAATCCTTAACGTCAGAGAATTCCCAAACACCCAGATGTTAGGAGATCTGGGAACCCCAGATACAAAGTCCCCAGATCCATGGAGGCCCCAATTCCCTTTCTCCAGGGTTGGGGTCCCACTGGGAGTCCTGCAAGCCCTGGGGAGGGTATGTTGGAGCTGTGGGAACCTCACACCTAAGCTCCGTGCCCCAGGCTTACATCCAGATCACATATGTGGAACCACATTTCGATACCTATGAGCTCAAGGACCGGGTGACCTATTTCGACCGCAACTACGGGCTGCGCACCTTTCTGTTCTGCACGCCCTTCACACCTGATGGGCGTGCACACGGGGAGCTGCACGAACAGCACAAGCGCAAGACACTGCTGAGCACGGACCACGCCTTCCCCTACATCAAGACTCGCATCCACGTGTGCCACCGGGAGGAGGTGGGTGGGGGTCCCAGACCCTGATTGGGGAAGTGAGGGAACTCCAAACTCCAACCTCCAGACCTGAATCTGTAGCCTCAAATCTTTACCTCCAGACCCAACTGACACAAGGCTGGACCACAGCAAAACCAAAGGCCCCAGAGCCAGACAATGGCAGCTGAGCCAGGCTGTCCATCCTGCCAGATCCATGTAGGCAGACGCCCCCAGACACTGTTCATTACACAGCTGCTTGGATCCCCTCCCACCCCTGCTACCCTGGGCTGGCCTGGGTCAGGATATCTTCAGGCCCTAGCCAGTGCATGCCCCTTCCCGACCCTGCAGACAGTGTTGACGCCAGTGGAGGTGGCTATCGAGGACATGCAGAAGAAAACACGGGAGCTGGCCTTTGCCACCGAGCAGGACCCACCCGATGCCAAGATGCTGCAGATGGTGCTACAGGGCTCTGTGGGGCCCACTGTGAATCAGGCACGGCTGGTGGGGGATGCAGGCTTCCCGAAGACCCCCACGGGCCATGCAGACACCCTCACAAGTCCCTCTCTCTCCACAGGGTCCCCTAGAGGTAGCCCAAGTGTTTTTGGCGGAGATCCCAGAAGACCCAAAGCTCTTCAGGCATCACAACAAGCTGCGACTCTGTTTCAAGGACTTCTGCAAGAAGTATGCCTTACTTTGCTCATTAGAGCTCCTCCAACCCCCATCATGGCTCTCTGCCTACCTTAACCCCCATTCTAGCTCCTGACCCCACCTCAAGACTCCCCCACTTCTGGTCTTGCTTTCTCTCCTGAGTGCCAATCCCTGAGTACCTCCTGCCATCTGGCCCTCCTCAGGTGTGAGGATGCACTGCGGAAGAACAAGGCCCTGATTGGGCCGGACCAGAAGGAGTACCACCGTGAGCTGGAGCGCAATTACACCCGCCTGCGGGAGGCTCTGCAGCCCCTGCTCACCCAGCGCCTGCCCCAGCTACTGGCACCAACCACTGCCAGTCTCAGGTGCCTGACCCAGGCCCCCCACCCTAGAGAGGCCAAGAGGAGGCAGGCGCAGACAGGTCATGTGACTACTTGGACGTGTGCACAAATGCATGCTCTGGGCAGCCATTTCAGATCCTGGTGGGTCAGTTCCCAGACAAGTGACTTCATCTTTCTGAACCTTGGTTTCTGCATCTATAAAAATGGGCACATATCATCTTTCCAGTGGTGGGTTCCAAGAGAGAATCTGCGAATCTACAGCCAGATCAGAATAAATGTGAAAGGAGTAGAGAGGATTCTAGAAGGATCTCTGGAGAAAGAGGAGGAGGAGGGAGAAGGCTGGGAGCTCCATGAAGTTGGGGGCCTTGTGGCCATGTTGACCCACCTTATTCCTCCCCCAGGAACTCCTTGAACAGAGCAAGTTTCCGGAAGCCTGACCTCTGAGCCCACAGGGCCTGAAGGCACACCCAGAGAAACCAGCACCCTGGCCTCAGCTGTCTGTGCCTTTCTGGGAGTCTGTCCCACCACCCACTTGGCCGTGGGAGTGACCACATTGCAGGCAGAGCTGGGTCCATCACCTCTGTCTGTCTGTTCCTGTCTGTGCACTGATACTTCTTACCTTTTTTAATTTAAAATGTTTTTTATAAGCATCCTGTGTGGTGTGGTCCCTGGGGGCTGGGTCATGTGTGCAGTCTGAGACCCTGTTGGGTGCCAGGCACAGAAGTAACAACAGACGCAAATGTCTACCCTCGTAGGCCTGATGTTCTGGTGTGGGGAAGGCAACACACAAATGAAAATGTCACATGTGTACATGGGGAATAATAGTAACATTTATTAAATCCTTGCTAAGTGCCCAGCCCTGTACTAAAAGGCTCTTAAAAAGACACGTGACTTTTTGCCCTGGGGAAACTCCCACAGGCCCCTGGCTTATGGTCAGTGAATCTTCTCAGCACCACTATCAGGTAGATACATTCTTAACCCCACCTTACAGATGGGGAAACTGAGGCACTGAGCATTGTAGGGTCTGGGAATGGAGCCCAGGTCTCGCCGGCCATGGAGCCCAAGCCTTAGCCACGGCCAGTGCAGCCTCGCACTGACCCAGGCCCCCTACCCGCCCCGCGGCGGTCAGGCCACCGTGTACCAGGCCTGCGCTGGGCCGTTTCCAGCCTTGGGCCGGCTGGGGGAGGGGTGACCTCCCGCCGCGCCCTCCTGGAGCTGGGCCCTGGCCAGCCCCGCCCCCTCCCGCCCTCCGCAGCGGCCCAGCTACAGCCATCGGGGCAGGACCGCGGTGGGGGCCCTGGCTCCGGGGACTCGGGGAGGGGAGGCGAGGGGACATGGCCGGACACCCCTGTGCGCGCACACACACCTGCGGTCCAGGTGCGATCGTGTCCTCGGGCCTCATCCCCTGCAACCGCTGACCGGCCCTTAGGCGACTGGGGGGCGGGGCCGGTCATGAGGGGCGGGGACAGCCCGTAGGGGGCGAGGTAGGGTGGAGCTACCGCGGAGGGCCGGGAGGCCGGGCGGCGGCGCGAGGAGGACGCACGGGCGGCGGGACGCAGGGACGCGGCGGCCGGAGCGCGCGAGGCGAGTAGGACCTGGGGTCGGGTCGGGGTTCAAGTCCGGATCGGGATTGTAGTCACCACCCCAACTCCGGGGCGCGACCTCGCGGGTCTCTACCAGCTGCTGCCTCCAACTCCACCATCTCAGCCCAAACTTTACGGACTTCTGAGTGTCTCGGTCCCCGCGTCTCTGTCCCGTCTTCATCTTTGACCCTCGTCCCTGCTTCTCTCCCCCAGCCCCGTCCTCCTCCATCTGTACCTCGCGCCCTGACCCTCTGCCCCATCACTGCCTCCCCTCTGCCTCTCTTCCCCCATCTCCTTCTCCTCTCTACCTCTTTCCCCCCTCTCTGTCCCCCTTCGCCCTCCTCTGCGGCCGGGCCAGAGCCAGGCCCCAGGCGGCGGGAAGACGGCCGGGCGTCCGGCCGGGCTGGGCCTCGGCCTGGCGGCTGGGCCAGCGTGGGGAGCGGCAGCTGTTTGCCATTAGCCGGGGACCCCGCAGGCCCCGCCCCTCACTGCACGGGCGGCGTCCTCCTCACCCCCTTTTTTGAGGCTAGAAGAGGGCGGGAAGACCCCAGAGATACTCAGGCGGGTCTGAGGGCTTTAAGGAGACCCCGTCGGACATTCGAGCCCACCCGAACCCTGCTCCTTTTCTCTAAGACCCCTATCTTGTCTCCTCTTTAAGTGTCCTGTCTTACTTTCTATCGTCATCTTGTGGCCCTCCCCCTGTCGCCCAGGGGTTCCATAGAGGGAGAGGGGCCTCAGCCCCAGACATCCTCACCCCAGCCCCAGTGTGCTTTCTGGAGTCACCTGCCCTCTGCGAGGGTAGTCAGGTGGCTGGAGACCCCCAGACATCAGTCTCTGTGTATAGGAAATGGGTAAAGGGATGTGGAGTGGGGGTGAGGATGGCTTGGCCCACAGTAGGGGAATCCACCAGGCTTAGGTTCGAATCCGGGACCAGCCACTTTACTCTCCAGTGACCCTGGGCAAGTCACTGCACATTTCTGTGCCCCCAGATTCTCCATCTGTGAAATACGATGGTAACTACCCACCTGATGGGGTTGTCTGATGACTAAATGAATTGCCCAGATAATTTTTACTATTATTTGCCCCACCCCTATCCACCTCCAAGGGCCCCCACAGGATATTCCAGTCCTGCTTCCTGCCTCCAGGATTTCTCGGGTCTCCAGAAAATACTTCTGATCTGTTGTACAGGGGATGAGCCTCCAGGCAGGGGCAAAGCCAAATTTCCTACAATCAGTGACCATGTGTTCCAGGTGTTGCAAGACAGAGAAGTGAGGACAGAGACGAGGAGAGACAGGGAGAGAGAAGTGGAGAGAGACGTGGAGAGACACATGTGGAGAGATGCAGAGAGACCAAGATGAGAGAGAGATAAAGCAAGACGCTAAGCAAGAGACACGCAGGGTGTGAGACAAGGACGAGCTCCGCAGCCCCTGAAGCCCCAGCCCTGCCTTCATGCCCAGCAGGTGCCCCACCTGGCACATCCTCCCAGGTACCCACTGCCCTGGCACCAGCTGTCCAGAAGGGGTCCTCTCTGGTTGCGGAATAAGGCAGGTCCTCTGTAGCAGGGTGGCTGGAGGTCAGACAGCAGAAAGGACGGGGTAAGCTCAGGCAGAGTGTTGGGGACAAAAGGACCCTGGCTAGAATCCAGGGCTCAGGGTCGGTTAGTGAGAGGCCTTGATTGTCCCTCCCCTTTGCAGCCTCCAGGCGTCCCCTCTTACTTCCTCCCTGCACCCCCATGACTTCCCGGGCCACCGCCCGGCTTCTATCCTTGCTGTGCCACCCCCCCAGCCGGACGTGTCCTGGGGGGGCAGGAAGTTCTCCTGTAGCCCGGCTCCGAAACTGTTTATTTTTAGAGAAAATTGTTTCCATAAAGGGGAAAGGCTTTGCTCCTTGTTGCCTCCCCACAACTTTCCCTACACACCCCCCCACCCAGGCTGGCCTGACCCGGCTCTGTTTTGGGGTGCTCTACCCTGAGTTGTAGCTCTCTTTGTGTCCCTGGGTCTCTCTGTTTCATCGGATCCATGCAGGAAGGCTGTCTGTCCCCCTATTACCACCCCAGCCCCCTGCCCACCTCAGCCCCTATAACCAGTTCCTGGCCTGGACTGAGGGGAGGGGGTGCAGGAAGGGTGGAGCGTGTAAGGCTTGGGGCCCCTGGGCTGGGGGCCTTGTGGAGGCGGGGCTATGGGAACAGCTGGAGCCTGTCCAGGGGCTGGACAGATGTGCCGGCAGGCTATGAGGGTTGGTTTCTTTGTTCCAGGCCGTGGGGCCCCCCACCCCTTTCCACCGCCAGGCTGGGTGTATGCCTATGAGAGGGTCCCATACCAGGGAAGAGGGATGTTGGAGGGAACAGTTGGGGGGGGGGCACATTCCCTCCCCTTCCCCTGCAGATCCTTCCTGACTCCAGTCTCCATCTCCCCCGCTCCCCAGGTAAGCCTCAGCCTGTGCTGCAGGTGGTCTGACTCAGGGTCTCCCAGTGACTCTTGAGGAGCATCTGCAGACCAGAGGATGGCCCAAGTCCTGCACGTGCCAGCCCCCTTCCCAGGTCAGGCATCTGGGGAAGAAAGAGCCCTCCCTGCCCAGGGGTTGGAGGTGGGGGTGCTGAGGGGAGATGGCCCTGTCCTGGAGGCCTGAGGGAGGGAAAAGGGACCTGCCCTGGGGCTTAAGGCTGGGGGGAGAGATAGGGCCCCACCTGGGGTTGGGGGTTGAGGATGAGACACAGCCCTGCTCTGAGGGCCGAAATGGGATGAATTTGGCTCTGCCCTGGAGAGTCTGAGAGGGAGACCAGGCCCTGTCCTGTGGGGGGTGGGGGGTCTGAGACTGGAGCTACAGAGGAGCAGGTGAGGGCCTGGGGGGGGCAGGAAGTTCCCCCCGTGGGCTCCCATCCCTTGGGCAAATAAACCTTGACTTTCCGGGGTACATCAGTCTTGCCCCCAGAGGGGACAGCAGTGTTCAGAGGTGCTAGCGTTTCTCCCTGCCCCAGGGACTCCAGGCCCAGCCTCTCCACCCGCATTCCCTGCCAAGGAGACCGACCCTCCCTACTCCGTGGAGACACCCTATGGCTACCGCCTGGACCTGGACTTTCTCAAGTATGTGGACGACATTGAGAAGGGCCACACGCTTCGCCGCGTGGCTGTGCAGCGCAGGCCCCGCCTCGGTTCGCTACCCCGAGGGCCTGGCTCCTGGTGGACAAGCACCGAGTCGCTGTGTTCCAACGCCAGTGGGGACAGCCGGCATTCGGCCTACTCCTACTGCGGCCGAGGCTTCTACCCTCAGTATGGCGCCCTGGAGGCCCGTGGCGGCTTCAACCCCCGTGTAGAGCGCACGCTGCTGGATGCCCGGCGCCGCCTGGAAGACCAGGCGGCTGCACCCACTGGCTTGGGCTCCCTGACACCCAGCGCCGCCGGCTCAACCAGCTCGTTGGTAGGCGTGGGGCTGCCACCCCCGACGCCACGGGGCTCAGGACTGTCCACCCCCGTGGCACCCAGTGCCGGGCACCTGGCCCATGTGCGAGAGCAGATGGCAGGTGCTCTGCGGAAGCTGCGGCAGCTAGAGGAGCAGGTGAAGCTGATCCCCGTGCTCCAGGTGAAGCTTTCAGTGCTGCAGGAGGAAAAGCGGCAGCTCACGGTGCAGCTCAAGAGCCAGAAATTCCTGGGCCACCCCACAGGGGCCCGGGGCCGCAGCGAGCTCTGCCTCGACCTTCCTGAGCCCCCTGAGGACCCAGTGGCACTTGAGACTCGGAGCGTGGGCACCTGGGTCCGAGAGCGAGACTTGGGCATTCCTGATGGGGAGGCAGCCCTTGCTGCCAAGGTCGCTGTGCTGGAGACCCAGCTCAAGAAAGCGCTCCAGGAGCTGCAGGCAGCTCAGGCCCGGCAGGCTGACCCCCAGCCCCAGGCTTGGCCATCGCCGGACAGCCCAGTCCGCGTGGACACTGTCCGGGTGGTGGAGGGGCCGCGGGAGGTGGAGGTGGCAGCCAGCACAGCTGCCGGGGCCCCTGCACAGCGGGCCCAGAGTCTGGAGCCCTACGGGGCAGGTCTGCGGGCCCTGGTGACATCTGGAGGGGCAGAGAGCCCCCTTGTGTTCCGCAGCCATGAGGTGGTGGAGACAGTGTTCCCCGCGCCCTCTGCATCCACTGGCAACATCCACCTGGTGAAGAAGATCAGCATCACAGAGCGAAGCTGCGATGGGGCAGCAGGTGAGCCATAACTGGCCAGGGAGGGTGGTGGAGGGTCCCTCTTTGTTCATCTGAGCAGCAGGGTCCAGCCCCAGCCTTGGCCTTCTGCTAGATAGACTGCTGCCCCTCTCAGAGCCTCTGTCTCTTCATCTGCAAAAAGGGGACAAAATTGTGTCATCGACTCAGTGCAGTAGGAACCATGCAGAGAAATTGGGTATCTGTTAAGGTTTTGTCCTCAGGTTTAGCACATTGTAGGTGTCCAGAAAACAGGAGGTATTTTGGTGGGAGGGTCCCCAAGGCTGTTGGTTTGCTGGGCAAAAATTCTTCCCTCTTTATTCAGTAAGTGGCAGGAACCAATCTCAGACCAGTTTAAGCAATGAAAGGGAAGTGTGTTGTTCATGTAACGTAGTGACAGCTTCAGGCATAGCTGTATCCAGGTGCCCTGAAATCTCTAAGTCTTTTTCTTTTCCTCTGTGCACCCTGGAGGTTTCAGGCAGGCAAACGTGGCCCCACTGCTCTTGGCATCTGCCCTTACAGCTCTGTGAAAGAAGAGCCCCTCAGTCCAAATAGCGCCAATAAAAATTCCAGGGGTGGTGCTCATTGGCTGACTTGGGTCACATGCCTGACACCAAGCTAATCACTGTGTCCCTCACTGCCTAGCAGTGAGAGGCATCCTAAGGGTACAGGAGCCCTACCCAAGTCCTATGGCCAAGTCCTGAGGGAGGAAGGGGATGCTCCCTGAAGGAAGTGCTGAGTCCTCATGCAAAGAAAGGGGATGTGGGATGTGCAGAATGGCAGCTGTCCACCACCGCCGCCCTGAGGCTACTGGGAAAAGCTGCCGGAATGACTCATAATAATGACAGCTGTTCTTTATCGGATACCAGCCTGGTATGGAGTGCTGTGCTAAGTGTTTCACCCATGGAGGAGCTAAAGACGGGGAGCTGTGCAGCCCGACATCCTGGGCTCAAATTCCATTTCTTGCTGTGTCCCTGGGTGAGCAGCTTCACCTCTTTGGGCCTCAGCTTCCTTGTCTGTAAAATGGCATAATAGTCCCCACCTCTAGGGTGCTTGTGAATTAGAGCATAAAGTAAGTGCTCAATCAGTGCTTGTTGCTGCTTCTGCTGATGATTTTCAGGTCAACTCTGTTTATAGTTAGGGAAACTAAAGCTCGGGGAGAAGCTGCACTTGCCCTGGGTCACACAGCCATGGAATAGATGAGCCAGGATCTAAACTCAGGTTGACCTGAACAGCAGGCCTCAGAGGTGGGTCACAGGTCCTCATCCCAGCATCAAATGTCAGGTGGCCAGAGCCCCGTGGTGGGACTGGAGGGCACAGCTGGAGGGTGGGGACCCGACCCAGCTGTGTTTTCTTGCTTCCTCATGTTGTTCCTGGCCAGCTCCGGGCACCACCCCTCTGTTCTGCATCCATCCAAAACACCCAGCCCTGTGACTCTGGCCCCCAGCCAGGGACCCCGCCCGGCCTAACCTTGGGATCTCTGAGAGGCAACCTCCATTCCAGACATGCTTCCCAGGGCAGCCATGGGGCCTCCTTCCTGCAGGACCCACAGACATAGCAATGTCCCCACCCTGTGCAAGCCCCGACAGTTCTTCCTTGTGTCTCACCTTCTCTTGCAGCCAGCCCCAACCTCTGCCTTGCTTGAGTGGAACTGGTGTGTGCTGATTCATTTCAATGTGTACTCATTCAACAAATGTTTATAGAGTAGGGGGTCCTGCCAGCCTGATGTCACCAGATTAATGTGAGGCTTAAATGCATCAATTCGGGTCAAGTGCTCAACAGATAAGTAGTGGAGGCTTCATGAGTTAGTTGGCTTTTTGAACCAAGGTGTGAAAGGAAAGAAGCAGCCAGGTGCCAAAGAGGTGGGAAGAAGAGTGTTCTGGGAGGGGGGGTCACAGCAGGGGGAAAGGCCCGGAGGTGAGGAGGGGCATGGATGTTGAATAAGCTGGAATAGGAGGAGGCTAGAGAAGCAAGGTCCAGGATAGTATCAGGGATTGGTCCCACAGGGCTCGTAGACTGGGGAGGAGCAATATGGGAAATAAAGTGAGATACTACAAGGACTTGACAAGTTTTTGCAGCATGTATTTGCTTAGATGGGTCAGCTAAATACGTAGGTCAGGGAGGGCTCCCTGGAGGAGGAGGCAAGGAGGAGCCCAAACTCTGCCATATAGAATTTGCTCACTGCAGTTGAAGGGTGGGGAGGGTGAGTGGCAGCCTTCCCCTCAGGGTAGCAAAGGTAGGTTAGGGCTACTAGAGGCCTGGAGACGCCCAAGTCCCATCCCTCCACCTGGCAAAGACCCCACAGAGATCAGTGGGAGAAGGGGCATGTGCATCTGTGGGGTCTCTCCAAGACTTGTAAATTTCCTTTGCTCTTGTTCAAAATATTCATATGAAAGCAGGTCGTATTCTTTGTGGAAGCTTTGGGAAGTATGGAAAAATCTAGAACACAAAATAAAACCCCCATAAACCTACCACAGCCCAAACGCAGCTGCTGTCAACACTTATGCTTCTTTCCTTCTGAAATTTTTAACACAGAAAATAATGTATATTTTTCAAGTTTCATAACACGAAGCTGGTGGAATTAGTCGTTTTGCTTTATTTTACTTTTAAAAGCAGTTAGGCAGCCCTTACTGCAGACCAAGGCATTATTTGACTCCTTTTTCATATTTTAATTCATTTAACTTCCCAGCACCTTTATGAAGTGGGATAGTGCTTTTAATCCCCATGTTACAGATGAGGCAACTGAGGCACAGGGAGGTTAAAGGATTTGCCCACGGTTCTCAAAGCCAGGTTTTAAACTCTTTGATTTCTTTGATTTAACATTATCCGAGGAGCATTTCCTCATGTTATTAAAAATTATTGGATGTGCTTTTTTAAATAGCCACATCATCTCTTTACTCTCAAGAGTGCCACGCAGACATCCTTCTGCAGGAACCTTTTATGTCCTCTGATCTGTTTTTTTCAGCACAGGTTTTTAAAAGCGCATTTTTGAGGACCTTGATGTCTGTTACCAAATTGCTTTACACACACACACACAAACACACGCGCGCGCGGCTCAACTCCCTTCCTGCACTGGGTGGCTGAGTAATTTAAATTTTTAATGATTTCTTTGGATTTAAGGATCCCAAACCTGAGTTAATGAAATCCTGCTCATGGCAACCACACCTCTGTTTTTTCGTTTTACTCTTTTTTTCACCTTTGTCTCCACCCTCAATGATGAGGGTTGGTAAATATTTTCAGCTCTGCAGGCCATATGATCTCTGTTGCAATGACTCAGTGCTGCTGGGTTCTTTTTTTTCTTTCAGCTTTATTAAGGTATACTTAATATACAAAAAATTGCACATTTTTAATGTATACATTTTGATGAATTTGGTGCCTCCGTTCTGCCTTTGTAGCATGAAAGCATACATAAACAATCTAGATATAAATGAATGAGTGAGAGTGGATGTATACCAAAAAACGCTTCACATGTCAATACTGAAATCTCACTTCCATATGAATCCTTGTCCCAAATAGAATCCTTCTTTGAATTTTTTTCCAATTATTTAAAAATGTAAAAACCATGCCCTAGAGCCATAGTTTGTCAATCTCTGTGCCATTTACACATCAATTCCCACCCCCACCTCAATATCATTCCTGGCAATCCACCTTCCAGAAGCTTATTTGGGTGTCCTTTAAAAATATGCCCTGTGTTTAATTTCCTAAAATGGTATTGTACTTTAGGGAAAAATAAATCTTGTTCTTTTCTTATTTTTTCCTCTGTTCCCACTAGTTTTGAACTCTCCACCCTGATGTTTATAAATCTGGTTTGACACTTTTAATGCCCTAGTATATGCTACACTTTTCTTATCCGATCCCCCTTTGGTGGGTACCTGGGTTACTTCCAACTCCTGGCTGCTGTGAACAGTGCTGGGGCCATCCTCACTTGCCCCCTCTGGTAGGGTCACTGGGCTTCAGGAGATGCCCAGTTTCAAGATTCTGTCTGATCCTCTCCAGGAGAGCTCTCCCTGTTCACACTCCCATCAGCCCTGCTTGGGTCTGAGGTGCCCATTTCCCCACATCCTCACCAATATACAGTTTTATCTATCTAATTGTTTGCCCATCTGATGCTGGTACAAAGTGGTATCTCCTTGTTTTAATTTGCGCTTCTTTGATTTCTGATGAAGTTGGGCATTACCATATATGTTTAATAAGAGTCCTCTGTGGATTCCTTATTTGTAGGCTTTGTCCATTTTTCTTTGGGCAATTTTGAGAAGTTCCTGGTGTATCCCAGAATAGGAGTTGGTGAACTACAGTCTGCGGGCCAAATCCAGCCCACTGCCTGTTTTTATATGGCTCACAAGCTGAGAATAGTTTTTATGTTTTTAAATGGTTGAACAATATGAAAAGAAGAGTAACATTTTGTGAGGAGCAAAATTATATGAAATTCAAATTTGTAAGAACACAGCCACACCCATCATTTACATACTGTCTAGAGTTGCTTTTGTACCATTTTCAACTGAGATTTTATGGCCCACATAGAGAAAATATTTACTATCTGGCCCTTTACAGAAAAAGTTTGTTTACTCCTATTTTAGAACAATAATCACTTACCCTTTTTAGCATTGTGAATGTCTTCCCCCTGACTGTATTCTTCTGTCAATTAACTGTCTATAAGTTTTTTTAGTTTTTATCCAATAGAAATCTTCATGTTGGATATACTTAAACCCATTGTATTTTTTTAAATTGTTTTCCATTTTTGAGATATAATTGACATATAACATCGTATTAGTTTAAAGTATACAAATTAAGGGTTTGATAAATGTATATATTACAAAATGATCACCACAATAAGCGTAGTCAACACCCATCACCTTACAGAATTATAATTTTTTTTCTTGTGATGAGAACATTTAAGCCCTATTCACCTAGAAACTTTCAAACATATAATACAGTGTTATGAAGTATAATCACCATGCTGCACATTGTTACATCCCCAGATCCCCAGGATTTATCTTATAACTGGAAGGTTATACCTTTTGACCCTCTTCACCCGTCCCGCCCCCTGCCCCTGGCAACCACCAATCTGCTCTTTGTATCAGTAAGTTCAGTTTTATTAGATCCCACATATACATAAGATCACCTCGTGTTTTTCATATATGGTTTGTGCTTTGAGGAATTTTTAAAGGAATCTTTCCCCTTCCTGAGGCCCCTGATATTCTGCTACATTTTCTTCCTGTGGCTTTGTAGTTGTACCTTCATATTAGTCCTTCGGAATTTATTTTCTGTGTAAGGCATGAGATGGGGATCCAGCTTGATTTTTCTTGGCTAGGGGACCTTGCTTTCCCCAACACCACAGACCCACCCTCGACCACTGGTTTGTAGAAACCCCGCTCTTCCCCCCAGTTCCCTCAGGGGACTGTGCTGGGCTCTCTGTCCTCTATTCCTTTGGCTCATCTCTTCCCACAACAATGCCCCTGTGATTGGACTGTTGTGACTTTGGAATGTTTTACTCTCTCCTAGGCCAGGTTTCCCATCTCTGATCTTTTTTGTAAAATTGTCTTTGCTGGTTTTGGACTTTAGTTTTTCCATATAAATTTTGTTATCAGTTTGCCCCATCCCCCAGTGGAATAACAGTAATAAATATCAGTTTTATTATTGTTGTTGTTATTTTAGCAGTGTAGTGTCTGACCTTGAACTCCTCATGCTGGAAGGAGCCACCCTAGCTTTTGGAGGCAGGGCCTGCTTTTCTCTAGGGGCGGAATGGACCATGGTGCTATTCCTTTTTTTTTTTTCATTTAAAAAAAAATTGTTGTAAAATACATATACTATAAAATTTACCATTGCAACCATTTTTAAGTGTCCAAATCAGTGGCATTCAGCACATTTACACTGTTGTGCAGCCATCACCACCATCCATCCTCAGAACTTTCTCGTCTTCTAATGTAAAATTCTGTTTTCACTAAACACTCACTCTCATCCCCCTCCCCCAGCCCCTGGCACTCACCCTTCCGCTTCCTGTCTCTATGGATTTGAGTCCTCTAGGGACCTCCTTTAAGTAGAATCACACAGTATTTGTTCTTTTTTGCCTGGCTTATTTCACTCAGCATAATGTTGCTTTACCTGATTTTGTTACTCTCTGAGGTGTTTAAATCAGGAGCCCTGAGTTTGGGGCATTCACTGCGATTGCAAACTGACCATCTGCCTCAAGACACATTCCACTTGGCCTCATAGTGCTGTTGTTTGTTTGATGTGAATTTAGTGACAAGCTTGTTTTAAAAAAAAACAGGAGATTCATGTTAAAATTCAGTGTGTGTTCTTGGCCCCCACTTGAGTTCAACTCTGACTCTGGGTCAGCCTGGCCCAGCCCGGCCACACCCCGGGCTGGGGTGCTGTCACATGCATTCATGGCCAAGGGTCTCGTCTGTCCTGTGTGCTTGTCCCAAGTATTTAGTCAAGTTGAGTGTCCCCCACGGAATGGAAGAAGTAGTTACTGTGTATGTCAAAAAAGTCTTAACTGTTAAAAGGAATTAAAATGAATTGGTTTGCAAAGCCCTTGGCCAGTGGCAGGAAAGGGATGCCCTGGGAAAGTGGTGACACAGAAGCTGCATGTGGCCTGGGGGGACCTGAGCTGTGCGGAGACTTGGACAGCCACTCACAGTGGCGACTCAACTTTTGTTTCTCGCTCCAGGCTGGTGACCTAGGGCTGGAGCTTCCTGCCAGCCTGTTCCCAGAGGAGACAGGCCTCTAGGGGGTCTGTCTGATGCCCACAAAATCACCATTGTCCTTAGACCAACCTAGGTGGGTTTGCTAAAAAACTGTTGTAAGATATGCACAACATAAGATTTCCCATTTAAACCATTTTTAAGTGTCCAATTCAGTGGCATTAAGTACATTCACATTGCTGTGCAGCCATTACCACCACCCACCTCCAAAACCTTTTCATTTTCCCAAACTGAAACTGCCTGGGTGGGGTTTTAATTTTCATTTTCCAAGAGCCTTATTGTTTCTTTTTTCTGATTATTAAAGTAACATCTGCTTAAAATTAAGTAAAGAAGGAAAAAAGGGGGCCAGATAAAAAATGATATCCTACAGCATAACCTGCTTTTGTAAAAAAAAAAAAAGAATCATATTAAGTTTTATCAAAATATAGTTAACAGTTCTCTTGAATTAACAGATGCTTCTCAAGCACTCTTGATGCGCAGGCATTGGTCTAAGCTCTTCATCCCACCTTACCTTCTTTAGTCTGCACAAGATGCCAGGAAGTAGGAATGTCATTCTCCTGGGGCACAGAGAGGTTAAGTGAATTGCCTGAGGTCACACAGCTTGCTCCCAGGAGTTGCGATTCTCTATAGTGACCACCACATTCGGCTGTGATCAAACCTTGTTTCCAGACAACAGTCAGTATGCTCAGGAGGGTCACGAGCCAGGATTGTGGGGTCACAGGGTGCTCCCTTTCCCTGACCAGCTGTGGGGCAGACAACAAACCGAGGTTGGAATCGGATTCTGCTGCTCACTCGCTGGTGACCTTGGGCCAGCTGTCTGTGCCTCAGTTTACTCAGCTGTAATAGTCCAACTTCTCATGGGCTGGGAAGATTTGATGAACTAATACAAGAATTAGCTCTCCAAGCACCTGGCCCCAGGAAGCAGTTATTATTACTGTTGCTTTGCTGTTGTTACCCACGGTGAGTGCCTCTTTCCTGCCCCTCCAGGTCTCCCACAGGTTCCTGCAGACTCATCCTTAGCACCCCCAGGGTCTGCAGTGGCCTCCTTGGCACAGCCCAAGAAGGACACAGGCCAGGTGCCCACCCTTGATGCCATCAACAGGGAGCCCACCAGGCAAGCAGCCTCACGTGACTCAGAGGAGGCCAAAGGTGCAGGCAAGTGGGGGTAACTGCCAAGAGGGGCAGGGCACAGGAGGCCTAGACACGGGATCTGACTTTGGAAGCCCCTTGTGACACCACTCCTCCCCTTAGGCGGGCCCCCGGTGAGCCTGCGTTCCATCATGAAGCGGAAAGAGGAGCCTGCAGACTCTGAGGCCCACCGAAGGAGCCTCCAGTTCGTGGGGGTCAATGGCGGGTGAGAGGAGCCCCTATCCCATTCCCCTCACTTTCCTCAGCTTCCATCCCTGTTGTTCCTTGGTTCATTCGAGCCCAAGAACGTACCAAGGGCCTGGTCTAAGCCCCTCCTTTTGATTCATTCATTTAACTAAAGCACAGTAGACAGATGAGGAAACTGAGGCACGATGAAGCCAAGGGCCTTGCTGGAGCTCACACAGTGACCAGGAGTCTGTCGCAGTGGTGTGGCTTCAGAGCCTGTGCTATAACCGCTGTGCTGCACGACCCGTGGAAGGTGTCAGGCTCAGCTCCCTGCCCTGATGAAGCTCCCGCGCCAGGGGGCCTCCGGTGGTTGGAGCAATGGGGATGCTCAAGCAATGAGGGATCTCGGAGAGGCATGGATGCCCCCAAGGCAGTCACTGAAGGAGGGGACACATGTGCTGCAGCACAGTAGGAGCTGGCAAAGTGAAGAGAAGGGAGCGAGGGCTCTCCTATTGTAGGGCACAGCCTGAGTAAAGGCTCAGAAGTGGGAGGCATGGAGTGCATTGGGCAGGGACAGTTTGGGGCCTCAAATGCCAGGAAGCTTAGACATTGTCTAGAGGAAGCAAGAAGCTTTGGGGTCCCATTTGCAGGGGGGTGAGGCTCTGAATCAGTAACACCTGTGTAAGGAGCGAAGCATGTGGCCGGTACCAAATGGTAGAAGGGAAAAGCAGTGTCGCTCCCTACGGCATAATCCCAATCACAGCTCATGTTTATCGAGCACTGTGCCAGGTGCTATGAGCCCCGTTCCTGTAGCCCTGTGAGGTCCATACTACCATTGTCCTCGTTTAACAGGTAGGGAAACAGGTCCAGAGAAGCCCAGTAGCTGTGCCCCTCCACTACCATGTCCTGTCCCATCTACAGCATCTTCCCTCCCCTGCCCATCCCTCCTCCCCAGGTATGAGTCCTCCTCTGAGGATTCCAGCACGGCAGAGAACTTCTCGGACAATGAGAGCACAGAGAACGAGGCCCCAGAACCCAAGGAAAGGGTGCTGAGTGTGGCCGAAGCCCCCCAGCTCAGGCCCACAGGGACTGCAGTGGCCAGTACCAGCCGGGAGGAGTGCCAGCTATCTCGGGAGTCTCAGCACGTGCCCACAGCTGAGGGGGCATCAGAATCAAATGCAGAGGAGGAGATCCGGTCAGTTTTCTGAATGGGAGGGATTCAGGTACAGCGCAGGGGTGTGTGTGGGGTGACCACTGCCTCAGATCCCACCATTCAAGCCTTTCGAGGGAACAGCCAATCAGTCATGCACACCTTAGTCTGAACTAGCGAACAAGTGCTTTCTCCTTCTAGGCATCTTGAAGGTCTGGAGACTTTGCTGAAGGGCCTGAAGGGGGCAATTTGGGCTGTTGGGTTAGGATTTAGAGGGCAGGCAAAGTTTGTCCTTCAGCTACCCACCTTCTCTGGGACATTTTTGCCCCACAGGTTGATCCTGTTTATCTCTTTTTTCCCCTGATGAAAAATCTGCCCTTGGGAAAAGATTTTCCATTGCCACTGACCAGTTGAAATAAACTGTGGCCTGTGTGTCCCGTTTCTCTTAGGGTCTGTGTATTCTCATGTCTGCTCCTTGGGGTATAGTATTAAAATGTGTTTTTGGTGAAGGGGGCATCTGAGGGCCCACCACTTGGGTGAGCCCTGGCGGGATTAGGTGCGTGCCGTGGTGGAGAGCATTGAGGCCCTCTCTGCGCACCCAGCCAGATGTGGGAAGTAGGGAAAACCAAGAGGCTGAGATGGGTACTCCCCAGGTAAACCCCCTTGCCTCTCCCTGGCAGGATGGAGCTAAGCCCTGACCTCATCTCAGCCTGCCTGGCCCTGGAAAAGTACCTGGACAACCCCAACGCCCTCACTGAGCGTGAGCTGGTACAGTGGGGCCCCAAGACTGGGAGGGGGGGGCTCCTTCCCCATCACCCAACTGTCTTTTCCTTGTTTGCAATGTCCCCTGTGCCTGTCTCGGGGGCACCCTGGAGCTTGGGGGGGGGGGTGTGTGCTTGAGTCATGGGCCTTGGAGAGGGACCAGGGAGGTGGGGTGGGGCCCAAGGATTATCTCCTGCCGGCAAATCGGGCCTTGGTTTCTGGTCCTTTGGGGGCTTCCGGGAAAGAGCTGGCATATTTCCCTCTCCTGGTATCTACACTTGCCTTCAAAGGTCATACCTGAGATAGAGACATTCACATCTTCCTTTAAGGGGCAGATCTCAATTGCAGTGTCTACACTTCCCTCTAGAGTCCTTGTCCAGGATGGGGATATGACACTTCACTCTAGGGGCTCATGTGGGTGGGGAGCCCACACTCCCTCTGCAAGGCCCTGGTTGAGGACAGGGGCGTCCACACTCACCACCTGGGGCTTTGCCCTCATGCCCCTTCCTCTCCTCCCTGACCTGCATCCAGAAAGTGGCCTACACCACAGTGCTGCAGGAGTGGCTGCGCCTGGCCTGCCGCAGTGACGCCCACCCTGAGCTTGTACGGCGCCACCTCGTCACGTTCCGAGCCATGTCAGCGCGGCTGCTGGACTACGTGGTCAACATCGCCGACAGCAATGGCAACACCGCGCTGCACTACTCCGTCTCCCATGCCAACTTCCCGGTGGTGCGGCAGCTGCTGGGCAGCGGTGAGCCCCGCCAGGCAGCACGGCGGGCCCGGTGGAGTGGGCCAGCGGCCACCTGGTTTGATGGTCTGATGGGGAAGACACTGCCCTCCTAGTCCGATAGGGGAAACTCCACCCTCACACTCTGATGGGGGAGGCACTACCCTGGGTCAGATGCAGGAAATGCCACCTCCCCAGTCTGATGGAGGGAGCCACTGCCCTCCCATTCTGTTGAAAGAGACACTCGCCTCCCAGTCTGGTGGGGCAACACAGGCTCTCCCTGTAGCCTCAGTATTCTGGAAAGGGCAGCTATGGTCTTAGGGAAAACATGAGGCCCTTCCATCATCTGCAAGGAGCCTTGGATATTGGAGGCCACACCTCTGCAACCCTAGTCTGAGGGACGGACATGGCCTCCAGTCCGGGGCTTAGAGAAATGTGGTCCTCAATTCAGCAAGAAAACACTGGCCCTTCCCTAGTCTGACCAGGAATACAGCGTCCCAGTCTGATGAAGGAGGTGGGGCTCACAGTCTGATGGAGGCAGAGGCCAAACTCAAGGAGACTGGCTGTTCCAGATCAATGGCGACACAGCTCCTACTCTCAGCCCCAATGTGGGTGCCAATGTCAGGGGGCCCCAGTCTGATGGAGGAGGCACAGGCCCCACTTTTAGAAGCCACTCATCTAACGGGCTGACACGATGGAGACAGACACCCTGGGGCAGAATGGGGTTCTCAGTCTAAGAAAAGGGAGGAATTAGGCCACACCTAGACTGATGGAGGAGACACAATGCCCAATGTTCATTATGGGAGAGTGAAACAAGGTTCCCATTCTGATGGCAGAGATGTGGGCTGTCCTCGGGGACCCTCCGCCAGCCATGAGGCAGACCTGGCCAGCATCAGCTGGTCGGAGGGCTCATATCCTCCTGTCCCCTCCCTCCCTGCAGGTGTCTGCCAGGTGGACAAGCAGAACCGCGCTGGCTATAGCCCCATCATGCTTACCGCGCTGGCCACCCTAAAGACCCAGGATGACATCGAGACTGTCCTGCAGCTCTTTCGGCTTGGAGATGTCAACGCCAAAGCCAGCCAGGTACGGGCCCTGGGTGCTGCAGACCTGGGCAGCCCTTCCCATGTACTGAGGCCTGGCTATGTGCCAAGCCGAGGCATGATCTCGTTCCAAGGGAGAGTCCCCACTCCACAGACGAGGAAATGGAAGCTCGGAGAAGCAGATCATTTCCTCAAGTTCAAACTAGAGGGGGCAGATTTGAACTCAGGGTGTCTAACTCCAGAGCCCCTTTCTTATGACCTACCCAGGCTGCCTCAGTTGCAGGACCTTCTGGTGGAAACAGGGTGGGATGGGGGTGAGGGAGAACATAGGGGTCCTCAGCCTTTCTTAACCTGACACCGTCCCACATCCTGTTTGGTAATTCATTGGACAGCAGCTGGATGCGGGGAGGCTCAAATGGTGGACACGCAGGCATGGTCCCCACACTCCTGAAGCTCACTAGCCAGCCAGGGGCCCCTGGAGCCACGAGCTTTACAGGCAGCGCAGAGGCTCGGAGTGGGTTTGGACTCGGAGACTGCGGGAAGCCACGAGGGGCGTGTGATCAGGGCAGTAGCGTGGCCTGCTTTCTGGTTTGAAATCTCCCTTTGGCTGCATGTTGGGGAACGGAAGCTGGGAGACTATGGTGGCGACAAGCGTGTGGACGGATGTCCAGGCAGAAGCGCAGGGCAGCCAGGATCCAGTGGGAACAGTGCAAAGAAGAGGGATTTGCAACGGCTTAAACGCAGTGAAGGAAAGAAGCTGTGAGGGTGCATAACAGGAGCAGACCCTGGTTCCTTTTTTTATTGATTTCATTATTTTAATTAAAAATAGTTTTTTAGTGGTTTACTTTTTTTTTAATTGAGGTGAAATTCACATAAGATTAACCATTTTAAAGTGTACAATTTAGTGGCATTTAGTACATTCACAATGTTGTGTAACCATCACCTCTGTCTACTTCCAGAACATTCCATCACCCCTGAAGGGAACCCTGCACCCATTAGCAGGCACTCCCCATCCTCCCTCCCCAGCCCCTGGCAACCACCAGTCTGCTTTCTGTCTCTATGGATTTATCTATTGCGGGTATTTCATATAAATGGAGTCATGTGTCCTCTTTCACTGAGCATGTTTTCAAGGTTCATCCATACAGTAATATGCATTAGTACTCCATTTATTTTTAAGGCTGAATAATATTCTGTAGTATATTATTTGTTTGTTCATCCACTGATGAACCGCAATAATTTCTATTGAGGTTCAACTTATATACAGAAAAGTGTACAAATCTTAGCTCGATAAATTTGTACATATGTTTACACCTGTGACTTAGGCCTCTGCTTTAGGTGGGTGTGGGTATGGGGAGGCAAGTGTCACCTCCCTGAGGAAGAGGCATCTAAGCTGAGACCTGAGGGGTGAGAAGGACACAGCAGGAAGAGGAGGGACCAGCAAGTACCAAGGCTGGACGGTGGGAAATCGGACTGTTTGAGATACAGAAGGAGGCCAGCGAGTGGGGGTGCCGTTAGCATCAGAGTACTCGGGAACCATGGAAGGTTCTGGAGCAGGGGTGTCATGCCTCGGGGCCTGCGTGGTCCATAAGCTTGTTCTGTGCCCTGCCCAGGCAGGGCAGACAGCCCTCATGCTGGCAGTCAGCCACGGGCGGGTGGATGTGGTCAAAGCTCTGCTGGCCTGCGAGGCAGACGTCAACGTGCAAGATGATGACGGCTCCACGGCACTCATGTGCGCCTGCGAGCACGGCCACAAGGAGATCACGGGGCTGCTGCTGGCCGTGCCCAGCTGTGACATCGCGCTCACTGACCGCGTGAGTCCCCACCCCGGTGCACCTCAGGGAGGGTGGGAGCACAGTGCTGGGTGTAATCGTAACAACGGATGCTTTACAGGACGGGAGCACAGCGTTGATGGTGGCCTTAGATGCAGGGCAGAGTGAAATTGCGTCCATGCTGTACTCCCGCATGAACATCAAGTGTTCGGTGAGTCTCCACCCTGGCAGGGCAGGGGGTGGGGGGCTCTGGGAGGGGACAGATGTTTATGAAGAGCTGATGGTGTATGGGACCTGAGCCAGGGACTTAATAGTTAAGCTTGTTAAATTTTCATGGTTCCCCCCTGAGGAAGTGAGTCATGGGGAGCTGAGACTGCATGACATGGTTGGCATGACAGTATTTGAACCCGGATCTCTCTGGCTCCAGATGCATGCTCTTACTCGCCATTCACTCATCTGAGAAACATTTACAGAGCACTCACTGTGTCAGACCCTGGCAGTCATAGCACTGAACAAGACACAGAAGCTTCTGCCCTCATAGAGCAGACATTCTAACAAGAGACACAATAAGCAAATTAGTATATCATTGCCAGGGGTTGGTAAGTGCTGGGAAGAAATATAAAACAGAAGAAGAGGGGTGTGGCTGGTTAGCTCAGTTGGTTAGAGCGTGGTGCTAATAACACCAAGGTTGCCAGTTCGATCCCCAGAAGGGCCACTGTGAGCTGCGCCCTCCTTAAAAAAAAAAGAAAAAAAAACAGGGTAAGAGGGATGGTGACCGACGGAGGAACCATTTTAGACTTTGATAAAGTGGTGACATTTGAGCCAACATTTGAGGAAGTGAGGGAGCAAGTTGTGTGGTTCTTCAGGCAGAAGGGACAGCCCGTGCAAAGGCCCGGAGCCAGGAGCAGGCCTGGTGTGTTTAAGGGGCATCAAGGAGCCCAGTGGGAAGAGATGAGGGCAGGGAGGTGACGCCACAGATCATGCAGAGCCTTGTGGGCCAGTGAGGACTTGGGCTTTCATGCGAAGCATGTCAGTGCATTAGAGGCCATGAGGAGTAACCCTGTAAAGAAACCCAGCCTGTTTAACCCAGCATTTCTCTTATTTGACCACAGAAATCTGTTTTGTTTTGTTTTTTTTTAAAAAAAAACCTTGCCTGCTAGCAAAACGCTTTTCCAGAAGCATAACAGGAGGAGGATGATATTGATACTTGCTGTGTCCTAAATGTCTGATGTAGGACAAAGCCCTTCTAGTCTGATGGAAGAGACAAGTACTTCCAGTCTGATGGACTGTATACTAAGTGCCTACTAGGCATGATTTGTTGAACCTTCCACAATAACCCGATTCAGTTGCATAAAGTACGAATATTATTTCCATTTTTCAGGTGGGGAAGATGAGGCTTATAGTGGTTAAATCCCTGGTTCAAGGTCTCACAGCCAGTAAAAGACAGAGGCCCTGGGGTCAGCCTGACCCCAGACCCTGGGCAGGAGCGTCACCTCCCCCTCCTCATGTCCACCTTGCACTTGCCCCGGCCTCCCCGAGGAACATCTAGGGCCAAGTTCAAGGGTGGCATGGTGGGTGTCAACCAAAACAATTTCCCAAATGGTCTAAGAGAGGGAAGGTTGTGGAGACATACGCCATCCATCTCCACCTGGCTCCGAGGTTCTTCCGAGGCTCAGAGTTTTTCTGGCTTCACTCCCCAGGGTGTCAGGACACCTGGGCCTCAGTCATGGTGCTCGGGATCACCTGGGGATCAGTTTTGGGCCTTGGTTTCCTCAACGGGAAGATGGGGGTGATGAGGCTGGGTGATGACTGATCTGTGGTCCCAGGGCCCACGGACTCCTGAGGGAGGAACCCCAACCCTCCATCACTGTCCACCTGGACCACTGCTATTGCCTCTGCCCTGGTCCCCCTGCTGCCACCCTCACTGGCCCCTCCAGTCTGTTCTCTCCACAGCAGCCAGAGGTCGTGAACACCTGAGTCAGGGCACATCCCTCCTGTTCACAGCCCTCCAGGGGTCCCATCCCACTTGGAGGAAAAGCCAGTCATTCTGCACAACCGCCCTCACCTCCCCCCCACGCTCTTTCCTCTCCCCCTCCCTCACTAAGCTCCAGCCACACTAGCCTTATCACTGCGCCTGCCTCAGGGCCTTTGCACTGGCTGTTTCCTCTGCCCAGAATGCCTTCCTCTATCGCCTTGGCTGGCCCCTCTGCTTCATTCAGCTCAGATGTCCCCTTCTCTGACAACCCACTATCCACTTTCATTCCCTTCCACCCCTTATCTCTGATGAAAATCCTCTACTGTATTAATTTATTTACTTTTTTGAGGCATCTCCCTGACAATGTCGCCTCCTTGAGGCCAAGGGATCATGGCCTCTTGTTCACTCACCACAGCCACGGGGCCAGCCAACAAAGCCGGTGCCTCGTAGGCAAGGATGACAAGCAAGGAATTCTGCTTCTCATTTCAGTTTGCCCCGATGTCAGATGACGAAAGTCCAGCATCATCCTCCGCAGAAGAGTAGCCGTGAGGGGGACCAGCTGGCCCCAGATTAAACTGCCCCTCCTCCCTTCTCCCTCGTCCCTCGTCTCCTCCCTGGCCAGCCCCTTCTCATACCCACCAAGGTCCAAGTCTCAAAGGCAAGTGGGTTTTTCTTCTGCTTCCCAGGAGGAGCTCCCAACAGTGACAAGACTGCAGCTTAAAGCAGGTTTTTCCTGGTGCCCCAGTTCAAAGCAGCTCATATAAATTGGTACCAGTAGCTGACGCTGGGGTGTGGGTTTGTGAAGAACACTGAGAACAATCAGCTGGCAATGATGGATGGAGGAGGGTGAAAGCAAAAAAGACTGTATTTTTTAATTGTCTGGGGAGAGGGGACATCATATTAACTTGTTGCCAAATTTGAAAGTCACTGGAATTGCCTATTTTCATTTTAATCCTGAATGTTACTGTGCACGGGTGGCGTCTGGAGTGGCTTAACACTCCCCTTGCCTTTCTCTCCACCCCCACCCCGCATTTAATTGTCTGGTATATAATAGCATTTTGTCTGCTTCCCCCAGACGGCTTTCTTGGGGGAATTTTCTTCTGGTCTCTTCACAAAATGGATTCTGTCCTTGTCACCTGGGGAAGAAAATTCAGTCCTTCCTTCTGCTTTCTTGCTGCCACTGCCGCCCCCATTCAATTGGCGGGGGGCTCAGGACCCAGCAGCTGAGATGTGTGAGCAGTTCATATCAAGAAATTACCCCGCAGTCCGACCCCTCCCCGCATGGAGGCCCCAGCAAATATTTTCTTAGAAAATCCTTCAAACCTGAAGACAGGAAATGAACCTAGTTCCCAGTGTGGCTGCTGAGTCCCGGGGCTTAGAACCTTGGTTACAGGCCGTCCTCATCCTCCCCGGACTCCAGAATCTCTCTCCTCAAGAAAAAGAAAACAGGGCATGTGCTTGTTGGCAGAGCATGGGGCAGGCTCCAGAAACCCCATGTGTGCACGATTAAAAGTTGGCTGCCCCCGGAGGGCTCCCAGCACAAACTGAAAGAGACAGGGCTTTGCCGAAAACCAAACAAGGGCCAGCTGGGTTTTTTTTAACAACCTACAGGCTTTCCGGAGCTGCCTGGAACGGAGCCTGCTGGAAATGGGGCTCGCCAGCCAGACACACAGTTTCCTTCATGGCCTGTTTTGTCCCCAGAATCTCAATATGGTTTTCTTTCCTGTTCCTATCTTTCGTTGAACCAAAGAAAGAAAAGGGACAGATTCCAAGCCTCGAAAAGTGCCTTGTGATGGGAGTAAGACCCTTAGCTAATAGGTGTCCTGCCCTCTCTTGTCCAGTTCTCAGCTCAGCCACCAGGGTTGGAGGCAGACACCGGAGGACAGATCAGACAGACCCTGAGTGCTCATCCATTAATTCAATCAAGTGAAATGCTGGCTTCTCTCCTAGAGGAGTGGGTTTCTTGGCTTGATGGAGTCTGGCTTGCTTTGATTTTGATTGAAGGAATCAAAATCTTCTTGATTTTGTACCTAAGACATAAGAGCTTGGATGGTCAAAGGGGGGAGGCACCCCAGATTGTGTGTGTGTGTGTGTGTGTGTGTGTGTGTGTGTGTGTGTGCAAGTTGAAGAGAAAACAAAACCCAAGTTGCTTCAGGCTGACCACTGGTATCTGTTGGAAGACTGTATGCAGATTTGAGCAGCTTTGAGAAGCGGTACAGAGTTGTGTGCCTGTGTGTCCTGGCCAGGAGCCAGCGGGTATGTTTATTTTAAGCTTTTAGAAGCAGCTTATTGACCCCACACACACATACACATACTCAGATAAATCCATATTTGTCCCTTTATCCCCCTGTCCCCCGGTACCCCTAGTAGGTTACAGGGGGTCCTACCTTTGTCCCCATCCTCTTCTCACATGTATTCATGACCTTTAACTTCACTTTCCAACCACGGTACGTCCATAAAGACAGTATTACACTTAAATGAAGTATTCCTTTTTGTAATCATTTTTTAGAAAGTAAGGGAATTTAATAAAGCTACCTTATGATAATGCCCACACGTCTGTGTCTGATCTTTGTCTCATTGTATTCCTCTTTTAAGATTTAACATAAATCTTTTTTAGAATTCACTTATTTTGAACAATGTTCAAAGCTACAGAAAAATGGCAAGAATATTACAATAAACTCCCTTACCAGCACTGTCCCATACTGTAGCCACTAGTCACATGTAACTATTTCCATTTAAATGTAAATTAATTATGATTAACTTATGCTCAATAGTCACACTTGGCTTGTGGCTATTGTATTGGGCTTCAGAGAGAGAGAGAATATTGCCATCCTGGCAGAAAGTTCTAACAAACAACCACAGTGAACACCTCAGACAAAGTCTTTACTGATTGTTTTTTCCCTCCGGCAGAAAAATTCATACTGATCGTAAAAAGCAAAATTCAAACAATATAGAAATATTTGGCATAGTGGAGGGTGCCATGGTTTCACTTGGTAGAAATGGCCACCATAGTCAACATTTTTAAGTATCCCCTGCCAAACCTTTTTCTAATAGGATGGATCTTAAAATATTTTGTTCAGGTGTTTTATTTTTTGAGGTATAATAAACATACATTTTGCTGACTCTGGGTGGTGAGATATAGATAATGTATTACAGAATTGTACACCTGAAATCTAACTACTAATGACTGTCACCCCAATAAACTTAAAATAAAATAAAAACAAACATACATTTTGTGCACAAGTCGTGCACAAAAGTGTACAGCTCCATGGCTTTTCGAAAACAGTCATCAGCACCAGGACAGGAAGTGGGGCAACCTGGGCCTGTGGCTGGTCCCCAGTCCCCAGCCCTTCCCCCTCACTCCCTCTAAAGGTGATTAATGATTGATGACTGCTCTCCTAACTTCTCACTTCCATCGTTTTACCTCTGGACTGTTCAACCAGGAGTTAACGGGTCGCTTTCAGAGGTTTTAGGAAGTCCCAGAAGTTTTATGCAAAGTTGTATGAGCAGAAGGTCCACAGCACTTGTCAATTTTTCAGAGAGGTTTGTGAGCCAAGAAAGGGCCTTTTGGAAATTTTTTAAAAAATTGTTTCTCACAAGTAATTGCCGGGGACCATTATGTCATTTTTCTTAATCTTGTTCAGCTAATGCTTAAGAACCTATTCCCCACCCCACCAAATCTTGCTTTGATTTTTTTATACACGTATTTTTTTTCAGCTTTTATTTGTTTAAGTGTGGTTTTCCAGGACCCATCAGCTCCAAGTCAAGTAGTTGTTTCAATCTAGTTGTGGAGGGCGCAGCTCACACTAGCCCATGTGGGGATCGAACCGGGAACCTTGTTAAGAGCACCGCGCTCTAACCAACTGAGCTAACCGGCCGCCCCCAATATACATGTATTTTTAATTGTGATAAAGTATACATAACATCTACTATCTAAACCATTTTTAAGTGCCCAGTTTCGTGGCATTAAGTATAGTCCGTTGTGCCACCATCACCACCATCCATCTCCAGAACTCTTTTTATCTTCCCCAACTGAAACTCTTCCCCATTAAACACTAACTTCCCATTCCCCCTCCCCAGCCCCTGGCACCCACCATTCTACTTTCTGTATCTAGGATTTGCCTACTCTGGGGACCTCAAATAAGTGAATCATACAGTATTTTCCCTTTGTGTACAACTTATTTCAGTCAGCATAATGTCTTCCAGTTTCATCCATGTTGTAGCATGTGTCAAAATGCCCTTCCTGGGCGGTCAGGTGGCTCAGTTGGTTAGAGCACGCGCTCTGGGCAATGGGGCTGCCAGTTTGGTTCCCGCATGGGCTGGTGATCTGTGCCCTCCGCAGCTGGAGTGGGGTCAATGACCTGCCACTGAGCTCCCAACTGCGTTGGTTGGAGCATGTGCTCTCAGCCACAGGGTTGCCAGTTCGGCTCCCACAGGGGATGGTGGGCTGCACCCCCTGCAACTAAGATTGAACACAGCACCTTGAGCTGAGCTGCCTCTGAGCTCCCGGATGGCTCAGTTGGTAGGAGCACAGACCTCAACCACAAGGTTGTCGGTTCAACTCCCGCAAGGCATGGTGTGCTGCGCCCCCTGCAACTAACAATGGTGACTGGATATGGAGCTGAGCTGCGCCCTCCACAATGGACAACAACTTGACTTGAATGGAGCTGATGAGTCCTGGGGAAAACACACCACTGTTCCCCAATAAAGTCCTGTTCCCCTTCCCCAATGAAACCTTTTCAAAAAATGCCCTCCCTTTTTAAGACTGAATAATATTCCATTGTATGTACATACCACATTTTGTTTATGCAGCCATCTAACAATGGACAACTGCGTAGGTTGCTTCTACCTTTTGGCTACTGTTAATAATGCTGGATGCATGAATATCTCTTCAAGTTCCAGCTTTCCATTTTGGGGTTATATGAGTATAAGTGTAATTACTGGGTCTTATGGTAATTCTCTTTTTAATTTTTTGAGGAATCACTATATTTTTTTTCCATAGTGGCTGCACCATTTTATATTCTCACCAACAGCATACAAGTGTTCCAGTTTCTCCAAATCCTTGCCAACACTTGTTACTCTTTTTTTTTTTTTTTTTTTTTTTAAATAATAGCTATCCTATTAGCTTGAGGTCGTTCTAACTTTGCTTTTTGGAAGGGAGGTGAGTGGACTTTTTTGATTTGGAGCATTTATATCTGTCAGGGTATGGTTGTGCAATCTCAAATGGTTTGTCTCTTGAACATCCCGCCCCAGCTGATAAGAGAGCTATCATTAGCCACTGGCTTAGAAAGGTTAAGAACTCACCAAGGTCACAGGTAAATTACAGAGCCAAAAACTGAACCCAAGGTCTTATCTTCTCTTTATTTCACTCTGCATTGTTAGGTAATCTACTGCCTTTAGTCACAGAACGTAAGCCCCTGCCACCAAAGTTCACACAGCTGATGTCAGCGTCCAGTGCTCAGCCATCAGGAGGGTGAGCAACACTCTCTTTGAGTGCTGATTCTGGGGACCCAGCTCCATGCCCCAACACAGATATTTCTGTAGGAAACCACTCAGGTGTCATGGCTGCCACATCTGCTGGCTGGTCCATGAGACAAAGGGTGGGGAGCTTCTTAACCTGAAAATCTGGGGATGGACTTCTGGGATCCTAAACTCAAAAGCTACACAAAATCCCAAAATGAATGGATATTGGGTACATTTTTTCAAGGTAGAAGCTCTCTCATTGTTTCTGTCAGATTTCAAAGGGATCTGTGACCCAAGAAAGACTAAATAAATCTATTAGTTGTAAGGGTGTCCCCCGCTACATGACCACTGTAAAAATATAAAAACATGAGCAGCCCCTGAGGTTTGGCAAAAACTATCTCATGGAAGTAAGCTTTGAGGAGAAAGGTGGCCCCAGGCCTGGGGTTCAGGACATGTCAGATTCCTGAAGGTCAATCGAAATCACATTTCCTGAGTGGTAGCTTCTTTCCTCCCTCCCCACCTGTGTCTTCTCTGTTTTACTGGCTTCTCTTCTTTTCTACAATTTCTACAGTTGGAGTGTCTCAGAGCTTGGGCCGTGGACGTCTTCTTCTCCTTACTCTCCCTCAGGATAGTCTCATCTGGTCTTTGGACTCCTGGATTTTTATCCCCAGCCCAAATGTCCTGTAGACTCATATAGCCAACCAACCACCTTCTTGATAGTTCCATGTGGCCATCCCCAGGCATTAGGAACTTCCCCAAACTGTTCATTTCGTGCAATCCCTCATGTCCAAGCCTGCTTATCCCCCTCTTGACCACTAGCACCTCCACCATCAAGGTATTAGGTCGAACAGCCAGGAAGCATCCTCTTTCTCTTGCTCATTCTGCACATCCAGTCTGCTCACAAGTTCTCTCAATTCTGAAAGATCTGGAGCCAGTCCACTCCACAGCTCACCCCTATTTAACACCTTTCAATGCTTCCTGTTATACCAGAAAAAGCTTCAGGGCTCCTGGCTTCATCTCCTTCACTCATTTCCAACCATTCAAACCTCCTCACTAGTTCTTAAACAAAATTAAAAATTTCCCCATCTTAATGGCCTTTGCACTGCTCTTTCTTCTGTCTGGTGATTTGTATCCCAGCACCTTTTTATTACTCAGGGAATCCAACCCAGACCGTCTGACTTAAAGTCGCTTTCCTCCCCTGCCCCAACTCTAATGACTCTGTCTTATGACCTTGTTTTATTGCCTTCATAGCAGGTGTTCCTGTCTTCAAAGATCATGTTCATTTGTTTCCTTGATTGTTATGAAGTCTTGTCACTAGAGCAGTGGATTTCAATGATGTTTTTTTCTTTATGTGACCTATAGTAAGATACAAATTTCACATGTGACCCAGCCACCCAGGTGTTATGGCTATGTAATAAATTACCCCCAAATTTACTGGCTTTAAACAATGGCATTGATCTTGCTCACAGATCTACATTTTGAACAGGGCTTGATGGGGAGAGCTCATTTCTGCTTCTCTGGGTGTCAGTTTGGATGTCTCAAAGGCTGGTGGCTAGAATCATTTCAATACTCACCCTGTTTCCCCGAAAATAAGACCTAGTCAGACCATCAGCTCTAATGCATCTTTTGGAGCAAAAAATAATATAAGACCTGGTATTATATTATATTATATTATATTATATTATATTATATTATATTATATTATATTTATTATAAAGACCTGGTCTTACATTATAGTAAAATAAGACCAGGTCTTATATTAATTTTTGCTCCAAAAGACACATTAGAGCTGATGGTCCAGCTAGGTCTTATTTTTGGGGAAACACGGTACTTCCTTGTCTGGTGATTGGTGCTTGCTTTGGCTGGAAACTTATCTAGGACCATCAGGTTGCCTGGGCTCCCTTACAACATGGCAGCTGGGCTCAGAGAGAGAAAAAAAAATCCTGAAATTGAGAGAGAGAGAGAGAGAGAGAGAGAGAGAGAGTGAGAGAGAGCAGAAACCAGGCAAAAGATGTATCCTAGTTTCTGACCTAGGCTTGGACGTCACACAGTGTCCTTTCTGCAACATTCTTTTGTTGCACAGAGTCCTGCTGAAGTTCAAGAGGAAAGGAATGGAAAGGAATTAGAGTCTACCTTTTGACAGGGAGTGGTAAGATTGGAACTACAGTATTTCTGTAGCCATTTTTTTTTTTTCAAAATACAACTTGCCACACCCAGTACACAAATGTAGAATTTGGAGTGTCCCCAAACAATACAGGTACTTAACTTTCCATACACAGTACAATGAATTTTTCCATAGTATTTGGTAGAAAATGCTGGTCATGACCCACTGCATTGATTTCTTCACGCAGTTTGAGGAACATGTCACAAAAATGTGCAGTTTGTCTTTCCTCTACAGCAATTCCGCAAATAGCATACTGTTGTTAGGCACCTCACTGGCTGGATTTTTGTACGTTTTAATTAACACCTACAAGGTGTGATAAAAAAAATACAGTGAATGCTTAAATTTAAAACTTTTTATTACAGTAAAAGACACATTGCCATTAATCCCCCTTGCTTCGAGAACACTTACCACATCATTCTTGCCACTTTCTGAAGCAGTTCTGGAAGTCTTCTTTCATGAGTGTCTTTAGTTGTGCTGTCGTGGCTGCCTCGATGTCCTGAAGCGATTCAAAATGTTTACCTTTCATGGTCATTTTGACTTTGGGGAAGAACCAGAAGTCGCACAGTGCGGACCCGGTGAATAAGGTGGATGAAGACAAATAATGTTTTTATTTGACAGAAATTGCCATACCAGAAGCGATGTGTGACATGCAGCCTACGTTGAATGCTGCTGCCGAGCGCCATCCAACAGAAATGCAGGGATCTTCAATACGGGAAGCGGCGTTGAACCTTAGTAACTGTGTGAAAAATTTCAACTTGTTCAGTACAGTCAGTCAGGTTGAGAGAAGGTGTGTTTTAAAGTGTGCTGTAAATCATCCTCCATCATGACAATGCTCCGTGTCACACATCACTGCTGGTATATGGCAATTTCTGTTAAATAAAAACATCACGATGTGTCCTCATCCAACTTATTCATGGGATCTGTCACCATTCGACTTCTGGTTCTTCCCCAAAGTCAAAATTATTCAGGACATCGAGGCAGCCACAACAGCACAACTAAAGACACTTACAAAAGATGACTTTTAGAACTGCTTCAGAAAATGGCAAGAACAATGGGACAGAGTTGGATGGCTCAGTTGATTAGAGCTCAAGCTCTGAACAACAGGGTTGCTGGTTCGATTCCCACATGGGCCCATGAGCTGTGCCCTCCACAACTAGATTGAAGGATAATGACTTGGAGCTGATGGGCCCTGGAGAAACACACCATTCCCCAATATTTCCCAACAAAATTAAGAAGAAAGAAAATAGACCTAATTTATTTATAAAAAAAAATGACGGGATAAATGTGTTAGAAGCAAGGGGGAGTATTTTGAGGGGGACTAATGGCAATGTGTCTTTTACTATAATAATTTTTTTTATTTAAACATTCACCATATTGTTTGATCACACCTCACATATAGCGCTTTCTGAGTAACTGGCACCTGAGTAACAGGCACTGTCGTAATTTAATCCTCATGCCACCTCTGAAGTAGGTACTATAATAACACTCAATTTACTGAGGAGGAAAATGAGGCACAAGGGGATGAAGTTATTTACCCAGGATAACACAGCTAGTAAGTGACAAAGCTGGGACTGGAATCCAATAAATCCGGTTGCAGGCTCCATTTTGCTATGTAGCCTTTTACAGAATTTACTTTTTTGTGTGTGGGTTTCCCATGCAGCTGGCGCTCCACCAAAGAAGCAATGCACAGCTTCGGACTATAGCAGCCGCTCTCCAGTCTGCTGGGGCGCCTGAGGCAGGAAGCCCGGAGGCACCTCCCCTGTGCCCACCGGCCAGCGCTTATCGCCGACAGAGTATCCCGCTCAAGCGCGCTAGGCCAGACCGGAAAAGGCGTTCCCCCCATGCGTTGATGACTGATGGAGGATCAAGCAAATGGAAATGGATCTTTTCAGAAAGGGGGCGGGCTCCTTGAGCAGTTAAATCTGCGCGGGAATTGGCCCTCGCGCAGTCATGGCGGCCTTCCGCGACATGGAGGAGCTGTGCCAGGGGCTGCTGAGCCTGCTGGGTGCGAACCACGCCGAGGCGCAGCAGCGGCGGCTACTGGGCCGCCACGGGCAGATGATGGAGCGGATGCTGGAGACACAAGACGGAGCCGAGCAGCAGCTGCGAGGTGAGGGCCTGGGCCAGCGCGGGGGCGGGGGCGGGAGCGCGGCCCGGGCTCTAGTCCTTGTGATGGGAGGGGGCGGCCAGGTCAGCCCCGCAAATCCCTCCCTCCTGGGTGGCTCCATCCTCTGCCCTATTTCCGGTGGGACCAGTGGGCGGGCGCTGCTCACGCTGAGTCTCAGTTTCCCCGCCCATGAAATGGGCTTTGGGACAGCGCCACCTCCAAGGGTTTAGTGGTGAATATACAGGAGCTTGGAGCGCCTGGCCCAGTTCTAAATGTTATGTGAGCAGGGGTTGGGGAACTCCGGGTGTAAATTAGGGTTCAGGAGTCAAAGTGCCAGGTTTAAAACCCAGCACCCCCATTTCCAGAGGTGGTTCGGATGTTACACTGAGCACCTGCTGTGTCCCAGGCGTAGTGCCATCCCTGAGATGGCAGCAGGGAATAAAACAGACAAAATCCCTTAGGAGGCTGATATGCTAGTGGAGGGATTACGGAGAATAAACAACAACAAATGGATACATCAGGAAATGATGGGCTAAGAAGAAAAAGTAGGTGTAGGGAGGAGTGGTGATGTTTTGGAGGAGGAGTCAGTGGAAGCCTTCTGAGATGATGTTTTAGCAGAAGCCCCAAGGAGACGAGGGAGGGAGCCAGGTCTATGGTGAGGATTAAATAAATTGATGTGGGTGAAGTGCCTCCTACTTTACATGGAGAGAACACTGGAGAAATAGTACCATGGTTGTCGAATCTGAGACACCATCAAATGTAAGACTCTCAAAGGTAAGAAAAGAAAAGCTCCGCTAATAAATATCTTAATATGCCACAGAGAAGGCTAGATCCAGCCTTTCCCACAGGTGAGGCCCAGATCCTTTGACTTAGATTTCAACTGTAAACTCATGAGCCCTGTGGTCTCAGACCAGTGGCTTCCCACTCAAGCCTCAGTTTCCTCATCTGTGAAATGGGACTGCTGATAGCACCCATTGTTGCTTCTATTCTCAGTGCCAGGATGTTGTTGTTTTTTTCTTTTTAAGGCTACAGAAATTTTGTGGTGTGTGTGGTAAAATAGACATAAGATTTGCCATCTGAAACATTTTTAAGAGTACAGTTCAGTGGCAGTAAGTATAAGTACATTGTGCTGCCATCACCACCATCTATCTCTGGAACTTTTTTCTTATCCCACACTGAAACTTTGTGTACTAACTTCTCATCCCCTTTCCTTTCTACTTTCTTTCTCTATGAATTTGACTCCACTAGGGACCTTGTATAAGTGGTATCATGAAATATTTGTCCTTTTGTGTCTGGCTTATTTCACTGAGCATAATTTCCTCAAGGTTCATCCATGTTGTAGCATGGGTCAGAATTTACTTTTTAAGGCTGAAGAATATTCCATTGCATATATATGCCACATTTTGTTTATCCATTCATCCGTCAATGGACACGTGGGTTGTTTCCAACCCTCGGCTATTGTGAATAATGCTGCTTGCTGTGAACATGGGAGTACAAATATCTCTTTGACTCCCCTGTTTTCAGTTCTTTTTTGTATTTTTCAGGAATGGACTTGTAGGATCAAATGGTAATTTCGGTTTAATTTTTTGAGGAACTGCCATTTAGTTTTTCACAGTGATTTTTTTGTGCCAGGGGTTTTTAATGCCTATTTACAGTTACATTTAATGAGGAGGTGCCATTTGTGTTGAGACTTGAATGACCGAGGAGCTAAATGGGGAACGGCTCAGGGAAAGAGCGTTCCTGGCAGGCGGGAGGAAAAGGCACAGTCATGAAGTGAGGGTGAGTTTAGAGACCCAAGAGAAAGAGACAAAAGATGGGGTCAGCAGCCTCCAGACCCCACCAGGCCTGTGAGTCTCTAGGAGGAGTTTGGGTGTCCGTCTAAGCATGATGGGTGTCCTGGTCAGGGTCATCCTGTTCTTTTCTCGTTTTCTCCTCCGCCTCTCTCCTTTCCTCTTTTATCTTTCCTCCTGCCCCCCCTCCATTAACTCCCTCTCTAGAGCTGGTTTCGGGAGAAGATCAGCATCACCGAGGCTGCCTGGGTTTTAGCACAACAGATGGATTTGGGGCTGGAAAGAGAAGAGTCAGTGTTCTAGGCAGCTGGGGCTTTGAGTCAAACGGATCTGGTTCAGATCCAGATTTCGGAGCTCTGTGTGCACACGTGGACAAGTTCCTGAACCTCTTTGGGCTTCTTTTTTTTTTTTTTTTTTTTTCCAGATTTTATTGGGGAAGGGGAACAGGACTTTATTGGGGAACAGTGTGTATTTCCGGGACTTTTTATTGGGGAACTGTCGTGTGTTTTTCCCAGGACTCATCAGCTCCATCCAAGTCAAGTTGTTGTCCTTTCAGTCTTAGTTGTGGAGGGCGCAGCCCAGCTCCAGGTCCAGTCGCTGTTGTTAGTTTCAGGGGGCGCAGCCCACCATCCCTTGCGGGTGGGAGTCAAACCAGCAACCTTGTGGTTGAGAGGATGCGCTCCAACCAACTGAGCCATCTGGCCACCCGGGAGCTGAGCAGCAGCCCATTGAGTTTGTTCTAGTTGCGGAGGGTGCAGCTCACTGGCCCATGTGGGAATTGAACCCGCAGCCCCGATGCCCAGAGCTCGTACTCTAACCAACTGAGCCACCCGTCTGCCCCCCTCTTTGGGCTTCTGTTCTTCGGCTTTCAAATAGCGAGAGGAGTTAAGCCACCTCCTTCAGAGGGCTGTGAGAATGCGCTGAGTAGGGGCTCCCAGGACATCCTGCACACTTAGCGCACACTCAGGAGGGTGAGTGGAGAAGGGGCAGGAAGGCTGCGTAAGAAAGCCAGACCCTCAGCTCTCCTAACAGGAAATCAGCAGGCACCATCTCAAACAGACAAATCAAGAAATAGCAGCATAAGCAAATTATTTAGAAATATGAAGGTCAGTGCCCAAGAAAACAGTGAAGAGTTGAAAGTGGCTGCTGCAGGGGGTTGGAGAGGTGTGTGTGTGTGTGTGTTTAAATTTTCACAGCCATATACATGTAATACTTTGATTAAAAATGAAGTTGATGTCAGTTTGTAAACACTTAAATGCCAGCCCTTCGGGAAGCATTTTCGTCTGTGCCTTCTCTGAGTCGGCATGTTCCTCCTACTCTGTGGGAAGGAACACAGTAACCCTTTTAAGGTGCTTTTGATCTTTCTAAATGTTTTGTTCAACAAGTGTTTATTCTGAGTAGGTGCTGGCGATACATGGTGACTATAAGATGCAGTCTCTGATTTGAGGAAGAAAGATGAGGAATAAGTAATTCAGTGTGATAGGGGCTGTCGTGGGGGCACAGTCGTGCCCCGGCAGGGAGAGGAGCGTGCCCCACCACCTGAGCTTTCATTCGAGTCTGGGTCCAGGTATGTCCCATGGAGGACAGACAGATGGAAGTCCAGGACTGTGAAAAACATGGCGCGTTTGCAGAATGAGACATCTATGCAGCCAAAGCAGAGAGAAAAACATGTGGCAGGGTTAAAAGCAGGGAGAAAGGAGGCTGGCAAGGATGGTGAAAATGCTCAAAGGGACCTGGACCTTATCTGGGAGACACTGGGGAGCCATGGGAGGTCTCTGAGCAGTGGAGTGACTTCACATTTGCCTCTGAAGCAGCCACTCTGAAGGCAGAAGGCAGAAAGGATAGGCAGGTTGGCAACAAGAGAGACCAAGGCAGGGCATGGTGGGGAGACTGTCCAGGGTGGTCCTGGAGGGAAAAAGGACATGCACGAGGGAGGCAGGGGGACCTGCCAGGCCTGGATGGCCAATTGGATGCAGAAAGTGAGTCAGTCCCAGGCTTATTGCTCGGGTGACAGGATCGATTGTGACATTATAAATTAAGAGTAGGTGTCAAAGAAGGACCAGAGTGTGTGTGTGTGTGTATGTGTGCCTGTGGATTCGAATGTGTTTCGGTGAAATGGCAGCACTTAGGCAAGGTCCAGGTGGAACTGCCTGGTAGGTGTTTGGACAGAGGACAAGCAGGTCAGGTTGCTGCAGACAGGGAAGTGGGAACATTTGTTGTTGATGGGGGTGTTTGAGGCCACAGTCCGGTGAACCGCCCTCTGCTCCTCGGGCTCTCCTGGGGGAAGGGCAGAGCCTGGGGAGCCAGGGTTGCGGGGCCTCAGCCTTCTCCCACCCTGCAGAGATCCTCGAAGCGGAGAAGGACGTGGCCCAGAGCCTTCTTGACTCAAAGGAGCAGGCACAGCAGGGGAGCGCTGCGTTGCAGCAGATTGAAGCCGAGCTGCAGAAGGCCAGCGAGGAGGATGCTCAGCTGAAGGCCAGCCTCCTATATCCTTTCCTGCGTGCCTGAAATGGCTGGGCCGCAGCCGCGTCCGGGAGGCGCAAGTTCGTTTACGCTACCGTGTTTCCCTGAAAATAAGACCTAGCCGGACAATCAGCTCTAATGCGTCTTTTGGAGTAAAAAGTAATATAAGACCTGGTCTTACTTCACTATAATATAAGACTGGATCTTATATACTATAACGTAATATAATACCGGGTCTTATATTAAGTTTTGCTCCAAAAGACACATTAGAGCTGATTGTCCGGCTAGGTCTTATTTTCGGGGAAACCAGGTAGAAAAGAAGCTTGGAGCCAGAGGCCCTGAGCCCCGTGTGGCTGGTGTTGGCCCCTAGGCAGCCCTCCCTCCAAAGCCGGGGATCCTTAACTGACTGCCTTACTCAGCTCAGCAGGGAGCTAGAGGACCTCAAGGAGATCGAGGCCAATCTCGGAAAACAGGAGAGGGAAGTTGATGAAGACACAACGGTCACTATCCCTGCAGCCACGTAGGTCCCACAAGGCCGGTGTGAGTGTGGCCTGGGTGTGTGCACTCCCACAGCGCTTTGCTGGGGTCGATGCTGGGGTAACTTTTTTCACTTTGTGTTTTTTTTTCTTATACAGGTACGTGGCTCAGCTTTATCACCGAATTAGTAAAATTGAGTGGGATTATGAGTGTGAACCGGGAATGATCAAAGGCAGTATCCTTTGTGGGGAAGAAAGGAGCCCTGTGCGCTGGTGGTGGGGGTGGGGGATGTAAACGGTGCAGCCGCCGTGGAAAACAGGATGGTGGGTCGTAAAAAGGAAACAGAATCACCCCGAGATCCAGCAGTCCCCCTTCTGAGTATAAATACAAAAGAACTGAAAGCAGGGACTGGACCAGATACTCGCACACCTGTGTTCGCAGCAGCGTTGGTCACAGGAGCTGCGAGGTGGAAGCCACCCTAATGCCCGTTGATAGATGAATGGCTAAACCTAATGGGGTGTCCACATACAATGGACTAGTATTCAGCCTTAAAAAGGAAGGACATTCTGACACCTGCTCCAACTTAGATGAATCTGGAGGACATTCTGAGTGAAATAAGCCAGTCACAAAAGGGCAAACACTGTGTGATTGCACTTACAGGAGGTCTCTAGAGGAGTCAGATCCATGGAGACAGGAAGTAGATGGTGGTGCCAGGAGCGGGGGCGGGGGAGGGGCGTGAGTGTTTAATGGGGACTGAGTGTCAGTGTGGGAAGGTGAGAAAGTTGGAAATGGATAGTGGGGATGGTGGCACAACAATATGCATGTGCTTAATGCCATTGAACTGGACACTTAAAAATGGTTGAGATGGTAAATTTTACGTTATATGTAGTTTACCACAATTAGAAAAAATGTAGTACATGATCAGTTTTAACTTTTTGTTCATAAAAATGTATTTCAGTCTCTATCTGAATAAGTTTTCTACAGCATTGTTCTTCCACGGTGGGGTTGTGGGAACCTGTGTGGCAGGTTTCCTTACATCCTTGCCCTCAGTCCATCACGGCCCCAGGGTTGCCCAGCCCGTCCACCTGGACAGCACCCAGCTCTCCAAGAAATTCATCAGCGACTATCTTTGGAGTTTGGTGGACACGGAGTGGTAGCCAAGAGCCTCGTGAATTGTGTCTCACACACAGTGGGAATCGTGTCTCACACACAGTGGGTGGTTGGTGCCTTGGTAGTAAGATAAGCTTAAAATTAAATGTTTGTACATAAGTGGGATTTTTACTGGATTTCTCTGCCACCCCTCCCTGATTTCAGCCTCAGATGCTAGTCTGGCCTGGGCTAGGTAACCATAGAGCTGATTTAAATGCTAGGCCTGTGACTTCACATCTGTGACAACACTCTACAGACGGCACCATAGTATATGATAATAAATTTCAGGTCTTTATCATTTATTATTCAGGTTTGTCCCTTTTTTATTCATTCACGGTATGAATATCTTTGAGTGCCACTGTGTGCCAGAACTATGCTAGATACCCAAGATGAAGGTGACAAAGATCCTTCTAGCCCATGGAAGAAGCAAGCGTGAGCAGGTGCCACCCTTATGCCTGGTCAAAACACATTTCCTAGCCTCCCTTGCAGCTAAATTCAAGCCAATAAAATGTAAGTGGAAGTGTTATATGAGACTTCTAGAAGGCTTTTTAAAAGGCAAGGGAGTATCTCCTTTCCTTTCCCCTCTGTTTTCTGGAATTTGGGTGTGATGGCTGGAGCCCTGGCAGCCATAGTGCCGCATGCAAGGTATGCTGTCCTCTAGGGGTGCTAGGAAACTGGCTCCCTAATGATGGTAGAGCTGGTATCAATTCTGGACTCCTTGAACTGGAGGGGGATCCTAAACTCTCCTGTGGGGCGGCCGGACGGCTCAGTTGGTTAGAGCGCAGACTCTGAGCAACAGGGTTGCTGATTTGATTCCCACATGGACCAGTGAGCTGCGCCCTCTGCAACTAGAGTGAAGACAATGACCTGCCACTGAGCTCCCGGGCGGCTGGATGGCTCAGTTGGTTAGAGCGCATGCTCTCAACAACAAGGTTGCCAGTTCAACACCCGCATGGGATAGTGGGGTGCGCCCCCGCAACTAGATTGAAAAAAAAATATGGCAACTGGATTTGGAGCTGAGCTGCGCCCTCCTCAACTAAGATTGAAAGGACAACAACTTGACTTGGAGCTGATAGGTCCTAGAGGAAAAAAAACAAAAACAAAACACTGTTTCCCAATAAAGTCCTAGAAATACACACTGTTCCCCAATATAGTCCTGTTCTTCCCCAATAAAATCTTAAACAAACAATCTTGAGTGTGCCGTTGTTATTTTTGTGTTTCTATCAAACAGCCAAAATAAACCCTAACTGATTTAGTACACCACCTAGACCAGGGCTGGCCCAGCAATGTGTTCATCTAACCCTCATCCTCAGTGATTTGGGTACTACTATGAGTGGGAAGCTTGTGGCCTGCCTGCCTGCCTGCCTGAGGGGACAGGAAGTAGAGTCCCATTGGTACATTTTGCCCCCTGGATACAGCCTTGCCTGAAGCCAATAGATTATTAGTTACATGAACCTCTGGGTGTTGGGTTCCATGCACCTCCGTATAACTGAATTGTTTACAATAAGCGTAATTAGTATTTTCAATCAGAGAGGGACATTCTAGGCAGAAGGAACAATAAGTTCCAGCAGCATCTGAGCACATTCCAGTAGGCACTGAAAACATTCCATTTCAGTGACCCGAGTAGGTCCTGGGGCAGAGAAGCCTGCCTGTTTGGCTCCAGGGAGATGGACCCAAAAAAGAGGGCTCAGCCTCCCTGAAGCATAAAAAGCCCCAGTCCACTTGGCTTGAAAGATTGCCAGAAGTACTTCAGGGGCCTGTGCTTTAATGCCAGGGCCTGGCTTTACATATTCAAGTAAATGTTCACACAGCCCTTCTGGGCTACTTTCATTTTCTAGGTCGGTAGAGTTTTTTATGGTGTGAAATGGGAGCAGAGCCATCTACCATCAGCCTGCAAAAGCAAAAGACTAGACCTAGACCAGAGTTATCCCAGCTCAGCCCTGGTGACATTGGGGCTGGTCATTCTGTGCTGGGGACAATGCTGGACGTTGCAAGAAATTCAGTATATCCCTGGCTTCCACCCTCTAGGTGCCAGGAGCACCACTACCCCCAATGTAATGTTCACAAGTGTCTGGCTATTGCCAGTGTCCCTGGGGGGTTGCCACACACAAGGCTGCCCACCCACCTTGCAGCCTCATCCAGGAACCAATCAGGCATTGGCCAGTGGCGAGCTGAGTAACAGCTGTCACCTGATGGCCTTTCCTATTCCTGCTAACAGCTGGCCTCTACCGGCTCACCTGTGTGGGTAAAGGTGCCAGGAGTGCACCCCCCCCCCCCCCCAGCCCTGCTAGGCCCCGAGGACTTGGTAGAATAGCCAGCCCAGCTGAGAATCTAGGGCAGGAGAAGAGGCGTATTTTCCCTAGACCCAGAGTGCCTGGGAGAGTGTTCCGCCACAGAATAGGCCTATCTGTACCCCTGGCCCAGGGCCTAAGCCCCTGGGGGTCTGCTCTCAGGCCCAAAGCAATCACCTGGTTTTGTTCTGGGAGCGGACCAGGAGGCATTGGCCTGCCTGCATCTCAGTTTCCCCAAGAAGAAAGTCCCTTTAGGGAGGCTGCATGAACCCAGGCTCAGAAGGGCCGTGTCCATCCGTCTTGGATCCCCTAGCCTCTGTCTCCCCAGGCAGCCCCAGGGACTGACCCGAAGGAGTGAGCAAGTAGGGGAGGAACGTGGCCTGGCAGGGCCGAGGCTGGTGGGTGGGTTCAGGGAGGTTCCTGAGCTCACAGGGAGGGGAGAGGCCCTGGCCCTCGACATGCCTGAGCCCTGACTCAGGGCTGGCTTGACGCCTGGGACAGCCAGCGGGATAGCCTTGGGCCCGCAGCTTCCAGCCTGCTCGCCCCCTGCCCCCACCTCCCTCAGAGAGCTGCTCCATTGGCAGCCACCAGCTCTTTCTGGAATTCTGGAAGCCGGCCAGAGGCACGCTGAGCGCTAGGCCCAGCCCTGTTGAGGAAGGATCAAGATTATATCCCCAGAACCAGGGAGTGGAGAACCAGGTCACCAGACTCCAGAACTGAGGGTCAACTCCACACCACCGCCCCCATTTCTATTCTGGCACCCCCTCAGGTCCAGCATGGGCCCAGCACCATCGCAAGGGGGTGAGGAGTATCCATTTTCCTGGTGGGGAAACAGGAATGGCAGGGTTTAGTCAGTTGTCCCAAGTCACAGGACAGTGACACCCCTGGAGTCTGAACCCTGGCAGTAGGGCCTCAGGGCCCAGGGAGAAGCATTTTGGCTTTTCAGAGAAACAGCCTCTGAAGCACCTGCCCCTTGTCTAAGGTCACACAGGTAGACAGAGACCAAGCAGGGCCTGGAACTTGTGCCTCCACTTGGACAAGCTCTAAAGGGTGACAGAATCAGACAGGTTCTGTTACTGGAAGGCTGGCTGTTCTCGGCACGGTGTCCAGGTTCTTGGCGTCTCGAGCAAAGAATTGAACGAGATACCGAGGTAAAGTAGTGGAAAGCAGTTTATTAGAAGACATAGTACATTTCAAAGAAATAGAAGTGGACCCGAGCAGCAGAGAATGGCTCAAGGGCCGAAGGTGACATTAGGAGGAGAAAAGTACACTCCAAAGAGTGTGGAGCGGGCCGAGCAAAAGAAGAGGCTCAAAAAGGCTCAAAAACTGGCGAGAACTTGGAATTTTTATCCTTTTTTCTCCAGAAGGGTCTGTTCCTTTCCAGGCGTGGGGCCACTTGATTCACACCTGTGATTGACAAGAAGCTATTACTTCATCTTTTTAGACTGCGCAGGTGTGAGTGGCCGGTTTGATCTAGTTGGGTGTCTTGTACTCATTTGTTCCTCATAGGGGTGGATAATTACAATGAAAAGGGGAAGTTTTGGGCAGAGAGGGGAGGTCTTTTAGGCAGTTGAATACTATGGGTTATGCAGGAATGCAGAGACCCGATGCCCGTGTCTAACTGCCTGCCTTGTTTTCCCCTTGAGAGACGTGATCCCCATAAAATCTCTATGGGAAGTTGAGGGACAGGAGGTGTATTCTGTATCTTCTTCCTGCTGGGCAGGGGCATAGAGCTGTCCCTACGTATTGGGGGATTCATGGAACCCTCGCCCTGTCTGATCTCAGATGAGAGGAAGGGGTCCGCCTTGGAAGACCGCGTTGACTTCTTTGGTTGGGACTGGCAATCTTGCTGGGGTATCCTCTGTATCCCCAAGGCCCCTGAATGAGGAAAAATAGATTTGAATTAATAAATCCATTAGCTATACAGAACCTGTGGCCATTCAACCAGGCCATTCAGGTGGCATCAATTGTCGTGGAGCTGAGCCCAGAATAGGTTGGAAAGAACATTAGGCTTCAGTAATTACAATCAACAAGTACCCTGGCCTGGGAGGGGGGTGTCCAGAATGGCTTGGGGATGTTGGGAAGTCACAGGCTTTTAAGTATTTATCTGAGAGACATGCTGTGATGCAGGCCAGGAGCAATCTTTATAGTCTAGGATTCAGAAACTGATTAGAAGACTAATCAAAGCCGGGGCTAAGGAGCTAAGAAACTATGGAAAAGGAGACTTAAAATTTCTGTAGTGAGGGAGGCTTAAAACTTTTGTAGCGGGGGAGCGCTCCCATATCAGTTCTAGATACTTAAAGTCATTCTTGTTCAGTGACTGTGAATCAGGTATCTGCACACCAGGCCAATCTGGCTGACATTGGTGTTTCCTGGAAAAATAGCCAAGGGGCCGAACCCTTCACCAGGGACCTCTGACAAGCTTGGTGAGCTGAGGCTGGGGTAGGCCAGGACAGGTCTGGGGGCATCAACACAAAGATGCTTAGTTTCCCCGGGACTCTCCATGTGTGGCTTGCACTGGTCCACCCTCATGGTCCCAGGACCTCCCGGTGGCCTTCCTGACTGACAGAAATGTGGACTAAGCATCTGTGACCTGCCAGCCCCCCTTCAGGGAGCCACACTCCAGGGGAGGCCATGACAAACTGGAGTCGAGCAAGTGCTATGTGCCTGGCTCCGTGTTTCCTTACAGGTGAGGAAACTGAGGCACAGAGAGGCCAAGCTATTTGTGTAAATGTTTGCAGCTGATGGATGGCAGAGCTGGGGTTTGAACTCGATCCTCAGCTTGTGCACTTAACCCTGACCTACGAATGAGGTCATTTCAGAAGTCATTTCAGTTTGTGATAAACGCTGTTGCTATGGGAGGGAAGGCTCTATAGGGGACCCAGGGGGAGGTGTCTTGTGAGCCCAGACCTGGGGACAAAAGGCAGAGGCCAGTGTGAAGGGAACTTTGAGGTCCACCGGGTCTGGTTACGCTGGGCCTGCAGTCCAATGAGACATGGGGAGGATTTTCAGAGTCCAGGGAGGGCCCCTGAGTGGGGCCCTGGTAAAAGGGAGCCTGATGCGGGCTGGACTCTTGACAGAGGTCACAGTGCAGACGCCCAGCCTGACTAGGGGGGCTGGTCTTACTATGAGCCCCCAAGCTACCCCACTCCATCTCAGACAGCATGCGAGAGGAGACCAGGGTAAGCAGCTGGGCTGGGGAGGGTGGGGCTTGGGAAGGAGGGAGCCCCTCCACCCAGGGCAGGAAGCCACACTGAAACCTGAGCTGTGGGGAGGGGAGGCTGGACTGGACCCAGGAGTCCTGGGAGCTGGACCTTCTCCACTTCCCCGCGCCCGGCTGACCTGTTTAATTGAGTGGGTGATGTGACCTGTGCTTTCACACTCAAAGCCCTCAGCCTCCCATCCCTTCAATGATCATGGGAATTCACTTCCTGAGGAAGGGAAGGGAGTAGGAGTGGACCCCCTAGTGGGGGAGGGCCAGCTGGCCAGGGAGAGGGGGTTGGGGCAGCCCTCCGCCTCTTCCCCGCCTCCCCCTTCCCTCCCAAGGACCTGGGCCCAGCCCCGCAGGCTCCAGCCTGACTCACCGCAGGCAGCTGTGGTTTGGGATGCCAGGGCTGGGGGCGGGCAGCTGCAGAGGACAAGAGTTGGAACATCAGGCTTGGGGGAGCAGCTTCCCTCGGCCACCCACCCCATCCTGCCAGAGCTGTTGAGTTCGGGCCCCATCTTCAGGGGTGGCAGTCCCCAAGGTCCAGACTGCTCCCACCCCTGCAGGACCAGCACTGTGGGACAAGCACTGAACCCACAGACCAGGGAGCTGGTCATACGTCCAGGGGCCAAATCTTAACCTGGGTGATATCTATGCTTTTCACTATGGAATGCCATTCTGAGCGCAGAAAATCCCCCACGGTGACTCTCACACCAGCTGGCAGGGGAGAAAGGCAAGGGGAGGGGAGTCTGGGTCCATGGACCCCGAACCTCCCCTTTCCCATCTGTAAAGTGGGCGCGGGTCACTGTTCCCTCCTCAGGAGGCCTTCACATCATGAGGAGCAGATCAGTTAATCCCTGAGACAGGTTTATCTTTGTCAGAAAGCTCTTAGTCCATCACCTCTGGCCTCTTACGTGCGGCTCAGCTTACACGTCTGTCTCCTTTCCCCTTGAGGTGCCCTCCAGCCACCTCCTGGCCCCTCCTGTGTGCAGGCCATTCAGGATCATTTGTCCCATTTTCCACATAGCTGAGCATGGAATCAGTCAATCAACCAATTATCGACGGCCTATGTGCAGGCCCCGAACGCTTCCTGTGCGGCCTGTTTAGCTTTCGCCCCAGAGGCATTTTGGAACCTTCCCAAGACAAAAGGCGGAAGGAAGGAAGTGCCACCCTGTGGACACAGAAAAGATAACAGTCCCTGGGCTCCTGGCTTTTGCCTCCAACCACGCCTCCTCCCCACCCCCCACACACTCACAGAGCAGGGGAGGTGGGATCAGTTTCCCTCTTTTCAGTCGGGGAAACTGAAGCTCTGATGGGCCCACAGTCACCCATCTCAACCCAGGTGGCCTGGCCCCGTCTGTGACCCATCTGTGCTTTTTTTTTTAAATATGTATATATATTGTGGGGACGGAGCCAGGAGTGCAGTTTCCAGGCTCTCAGCCTCACGTGGAAAGATGCTCACTCGGGTAGTACAGGGCCATCAACTGTGATTGGATGGCCATCAGCTGTGGCTAGTTGGCCGTCAGCTGTAACCAGTGAGCCACTGGCCACTAATATAACTGCTGTGGCTACGCTAGCAGCAAATGGGGGCTAGAAAGCAGATGGTGGCTGAGCTAGCAAGAGCGGATTCCAGTTAGCAAGTGGGGTTGGTTGGTTGACAGAGAAGCAGAGAGCAGGTAAGCAGGTCGTATGGATCCTGTTTGCTGTGTCTCCAACCCAGCCACCAGCAAGAATATAGTGGTATGACTCCCCTATCTGTGGCTCCGTGGGTGTTCCTTTTTGGCCTCACCATGTCCTGCGTTCTTATGTGGGGAGCAGGACCAGAGACCCTGCATGACACCCTGCATGACAGATATATATAAGATTTTATTGGGGAAGGGGAACAGGACTTTATTGGGGAACAGTGTTTACCTCCGGGACTTTTTCCAAGTCAAGTTGTTGTCCTTTCAGCATGCACTCCAACCAACTGAGCCATCTGGCCACTCGGGAGCTGAGCAGCAGCTCATTAACTTCATTCTAGTTGCGGAGGGCGCAGCTTGCTGGCCCATGTGGGAACCGAACCCGCAGTCCCATTGCCCAGAGCTCGCGCTCCAACCAACTGAACCACCCGTCTGCCCACCCCCCGAACCCCCTCCCCTATCTGTGCTTTTTTCCACCCCACTGCCCCAACACTCTGGGTTGCCTGCTGCTGGGTCCATCCTGCCCTCCCTCGCTTCACCCTATAAGACAGGGAACCCCATTTCCCAGGTCCTGCTGGGTTCAGCCAATGGGGGCATTGGTGCAAGTGGGGGCAGGAGGTGGGAAGAGGCAGGGGTCTCTCTCTGTCACGGACAGTGTCTCCCCAAGGCTCACACAGCTCCTGGGCTCCACATCCTCCTTCTGCTGTGACTTATTTCTAGTTGCCTCTTTGTCCCCTATTTGTGTTTTTTAAAAATAATTATCACTAATTAGCATTATTTTAAATTGTGGTCCAATACACATAACATAAATTTACCTTTTAACCATTTTTGAGTGTACATTTCAGTAGTATTGAGCATATTCAAATGGTTGTGCAGCCATCACCATCATCCATTTCCAGAATTTTCTCACCTTTCCAAACTGACAACACTCTGTTCCATTACCTGCTAACTCCCACCCCACCCCTCCAGCCCCTGGCACCCACCATTCTACCTCTTGTCTCTATGAATCTGACTCCTCCAGGGACCTCATATAACTGGAATCATACTTGTCCTTTTGCGACTGGCTTATCTTACTGAGCGAGGTTCATCCATGTTGTAACATGTGTCAGAATGTTACTTTTTAAAACTGAATATTATTCCTTTGTATGAATACACCATGTTTTCTTTATCCATTAACCCATCAGTGGACAATTGGGTTGTTTCCACCTCTTGGTTATTGTGAATAATGCTGCCATGAACATCGGTGTACAAATATGTTTGGGTCCGTTTTCAATTCTTTTTGGGTCTATATACCTAGAAGTAGAATTTCCAGATCACATGGTAATTCTATTTTTAATTTTCCAGGGAACCGCCATACTATTTTCCACAGTGCCTGTACCATTTTACATTCCCACCTACAGTGCACAAGGGCTCCAATTTCTCCACATTCTTGCCAACACTTGTTATTTTCTTTTTGGTTTGTTTTTTATTAGTCATCCTAACGAGTGTGAGGTGGCATCTCATGGGTTGCCCCCTTTGTCTTTTATACTTAGGTCTCTGTATTAAGTTCTTTCTGTCCAGCGACATGCTGTGGACTCTGACCGTACCCAGTTGATATGCCAGGACTATTTGTGGTTTCACTGCCATGCGCAAGGCCAGGGGCCTGAAATGCCTACAGGCCCAGGCCCAGGTAAAGCTGGGGTGTATAAGAGAATGGGGGTACAGGGTACTGAGGAGGACCCATGTGGCGGAAGCCTGAGGCTCTAGCCAAATGTTAGGCGGAATCTGAAACCAGATTCGCCAGAACTTAGTATTTGGATTTATGCTGAGAAATCTGACTTTTTATATCTCAGCGATAGTCACATTTTTATCCTTTGTCTTATCTTTTAAGGGGACCTCACACCAACCACTCATTCCAGGGGCCCAAAAGTTTGAAGGGAGGCAACCTTCAGAAATACCACGTGTTTGATGGAGCCTGTATGTATGTGTGTGTGTGTGTGGGGGGGTCTCAGCCCCAATCACTACCCCCAGATCCTCGCATGGCCAGTTCTAATTCTGGACTCAGCTTAAATGTCACCTCCTTAGAGAATCCTTTCCTGCCCCCTCCCCACCTGGTATTTGTCTGTCCCATTACCCTGTTTAACATTATTCTTCTAAAATATAGTAATTGTATCTATTTCCCCTTCTAAAATGTCAGGTCCCTGAGGGCACAGAGGCTTACTCACTTTCATTGTCTTTTATTCACTGCAGCATCCCATATGCCGAGAACAGGACCTGGCACACACACAATAGGTGCCCAGTAAATATGTGTTGTATGGATGGACAAACAGATTTAGCAAAACCCCAATTCAGGGAAGCACCCAGCAGAGTTGCTCCCCAGCTGAGCCCAGTATCACCCCTGAGCCTGCAGCCTGTCCTGAGCTTTGGGGAAACGCTCTTTCCAGATCCTTCTCCCTGCCGAGTCCAGTACATTAATATGGAGGACGTGCGGGAACAGAAGACGAAAGCACTTCAGGTTTAGCCAAATGGTTCATTTAAGAAATGTGATCCGTCACAGTAAGACATTCAGGCTATAAAAACATTCTACACAGTCGTTTAAAATCAAAACCCATCCTCCCAGAGCAGCCCACAAAGACAACACCGACGTGGTTTTCCCAAAGCGTGCGGCGCACAAGCCGAGTGAATCATCTGTACAGAAAGACGAAGCATCTCAGGGACAATCTCCCCCAGTGCAGACACCCCCAGGGGTCACCGGACAAATGCAGCACCCAGGGTTTGTAAAAATAAATAGATCTTTTTTTCATATATATGAGTGATAAGTGTTTCAACAAATATACAAAGTGCAAACATAACAAAATGCCTCACTCTCCTGTACGGGGTTTATTTACAGGCTTCAGAAGAGAAACACCGCTCAGTTTCCTACAGGATGGAGCAGCGTCTCGTGGGTGTAGTGCACAACTGACAAGGAAGCCATGGGAGGCTCCCCCCGCTGTCTCTTTGATTGTAAACGCGACATGTGTGACAATGTCGAAAAGCATTCTTGTTTCATAAGTCCCATACAATAACGGCACCGAGGGGATGTTTTCCAGGGCTGAAACGCCATGCATGTTTCAGATGGACACCCACCAGTGACAACGGTCTTGTCGGGGAAATTAATGGCTCAGGGGCATCTGCATAGAAGTGGAAACACTAGCCAGAGAGTCCTGATCTTGGTTTTGAAGAGTTGGGAGAAAGGCCCAAGACAGCACTTCAACCACCCTCCCACCCCTGGGGGCCCTCTAGGCCTGGGAGCCTATCCCGGCCAGAACAGAAAACAGTGCAAAATAATAACGAATGTTGACTTTACACAATGTACAAGCCTGAGCTGGAAAAGTGCAAAGGCACCTGGAAAGGGCTGGGGCTGGGGCTCAGGGCTGGTGTCCACACAGCCACGCCCGGGCTGGAGGACGCTGTTAGAGGTCGGAGGCCACGCATCTTCACGAACAAGGTACCCAGGTGTCTCAGGCACTTAATAAATATTAAGGGTGATGGGTGGCTCAGGCTTTCCCTGGGGAAATGTTGAGGTTTTGGTTAATGAATGAGGCTCAGTTGGTCACCCCCAATGTGCTGGGTTTGGCCATGTCAATACCAACACCAGGGTCGCCTTCCCGGCTTAAGGGGAGGGCACATACCCAGCTTAGAAAACACTAATTTGATCCTGATCTGGGGTGGCAGAGCAAAAGCTTATTCTGGTGTCCAGCAAGGCTTGCAAGGCAGAGGTAAACACATTTACTCCTGAGTTTAGGGGCCCAGCAGCTGCCTGGGACCCTGTGGGTAGCACCTGCTCCCCCATGTTCAGAGCTATTTGCTTTCTCTCACTCGGTGTCCATCCATCAGTCCCTCAGGTAAGGAGCCAGTCGAGGAGGAGAGAAGGTCAAGAAAAAAAATCCCAAGCAAAACCCATTCTGTGTGTGCCATCACCTGCCTCCCAGACGAATAAATATATAAAACAAAGCTCTGGCAGACAGGCCCATGGCTGCCAGCGCTGAGGTGCAGCCGCCAGCAGTGCTTTTGGCCACTTCTTTCTCTGAACGGAACAGGAGGGCGTCGAGGTCTCAAGAAGGGTTTTGGGCAGGTCAAGGGTCTGAGAAGAAAGTGTTCTTCCTGCCCTTGACGAGCTACAGCTTCTGGGGAAGGACAGGATTCGAGGCAGCAGCTCATGCCACGTCATCATCCAGGCTGACCATCTGTCTCTGTCAACAAAACGATAAACGCCGGAAATAATCAGTCCAACATCCAGTAAACATGGCCAGAGGCCACCTGCTCCTCATCACCAGCCTGGACCAGCACAGTCAGTCACCTCTGCCCTGGTCTCCTGGCTCCTGACCTCGGCCCCAGTCTGTTTCCCCCACTGCAGCCAGAGGGCGCCTGCAAGCACCCGAGTCAGGCCACATCCCTCCTCTTCCCAGAACCCTGCATGGCTCCCACCTCACTCAGAGCAAAGCCCAAGTCCTCCCCATGGCTCACAAGGTCTTGCTCCATTAGCTCAACCCCCACTCCCTGCCCTTGTCCCCTCCCTCTTTCTCCATCACTCTCTGCTCCAGTCACACTGGTTGCCTTTGTGCTCAAACACACCAGGCTTGGCCCAGCCTCAGGGCCTTTGCACAGGATGCACTGTCTGCACACAGCACACTCCCTGCTCAGGGAAGCCCGCCCAAACCACTGTATGTAAAAATGGCCTCCCCTCCCTCCCACCCCCCACTGACTTTCCTCTGCTCCGCTTCCATGACTTATTGTCTCCCCTTTCCAGCCCACAGCGTCACCCCACCATGAGGACGGATTTGGAGGATCCCCCATCTTCCTCAGGAGCCATGGCACCAGAGCTGGGCGGGGCACTCACCGAAGGGTAGGTGTAGCCGTCCTGGCTGTGGCAGATGTGGACCTCATCCTCCGTGGTCTTCTGGTACACGGGATTGTCGAAGTGGATGCTGTTTATGCTCTTCAGCCGCCAGTTCTTCCAGAGCAGGAAGGTCCCAAGGCACAGGACGGTAAGCAGCACTGTGGGGGCAGGCGGCCTGGCATCACTCCCCATCCTGCCCCCGTGCCCCAAGTGAGAAGGGATGCTGCCTTCAGACTCCCCGCCTTTCTACTTGTTAATGGTTTTGTTCTGATTTAAAACAATACTTGTCCATTATAAAAAAAAAATAAAAAAAAAATCTATCCATAAAGCACAACAAATGTCTCACTTGAAGACCACTGCAACTGCCTCACCCCAGAAATGTTCTATTGTTGTGGATTATTCCAGGTCTCTTCTGGGATTACCCACACATCGGCTTTTTTAAAAAATGGCATTGTTCTCAATATACCGGACCACAACTCACTCTCTTCCGTTTCCACGTGGGTGGGGATGGATCGCTTTTCCCATCATTTATGGTGGGCATTGGGGTGGCATACCCTGTCCTCTCCCTGCTCCTTCCCCTTGATCCAGGGCACAGTGAAGGGCTCACCCAGCCCGGGTTTGTAAGAGTCTGGCCAGTGCTCAGGGCGCAGGAGAAACTGAGGCTCTGCTGGAAGACGCAGGGCAGGGGCCACCCTCGACAGCCACCAGGGAGGTGAGGGTCCCACCTGCCACCTGTCAACCCACAGTCAGATGACTGTTGAACACCAAAATGCAGGTCTCTGTGAGTAGGCCGGGTGGTGAAGGGACACCTCAAAAGGATTTCCTCAGAAGAGGAAAAAGGGCTGTGCTGCTCACCTGAGCTGTGATTGACAGGGCTGAGGGAAGGAAAAGTGGAGCTCCACAAACTGGCTCCTGCCAGAGAACCATTCACTTCATCTCCCCCAGGTGTCAGTGAGGCCTTACCTACAGCGCCTGTCACTGCACACACACCTTGGAGCTCGGCTCCATCTCCCATTTGACACATCAGCTCTCACTTTGTTCACTGTCAGCTCCCAGGGGGCGGGGTGTTTATTTCTTTCACAGTTGTGTCCCCAGGGCCCAGAAGCGGGCTGTACTGTGTACGTGCTCAACTCGATTTGTTAAGTGAATGAAGCTAGAAAAGGGGGTGCAGGGATGAATGGGGCATGTGGTGGGGACACCCCATTCCTGGGAGAAAAGGTGCCTGGGCAGGGAGGTCAGTGAACTGGGGGAGGACGGGCCAGCGGACTCACCAATCGGGAGGACAATGTACAACGCTCCCATGCTCCTTCCGCTAGCAGGGTCGTCCAGGGCTGTGGAGGAGAAGGCAGGAAAGTGATGCTCAGATCCTCAGTCAGAGCCATGGAAGAAACGCAGCAGGTGTATGATAACCCACACACAAAGGCTTCTCATTGCCCTTAAAAGTGCAGAGGAACTTGGTGCATCTCCCGAGCTTCAGGGGCCCCACGCTGGCCTGCCCCCAGACTTTATTTGTTAGCAATCAGGGTTATGGGACCCCACGTGGCTTGAAGAGGGTTCCTTAGACCAGCAGCGAGAGGTACTGGAGAGGACTTTCGGTCTCCAAGAGAGGAAAGCCTGCAGTTAAATTCCCAGTGGTCATTGGTGGAATTTTTCAATCTGGTTCTGCATCTGATAACAATGAATCTATTCTGGATGGGGTAGGGGTCACCTTCTGACCCTGTAATGCTCACCAATTCCAGAGTCTGAGTTGGATCACACCAAACCTCATAGTCCTGTGTCAACTGTCCCCAGCTAATAAAAAATATGGTGTGGGGGAGGAGACCTCATTATATAATCACTAACCACGCATGCACACCTGGGCCAGATAATGTAAAGGCTCCATGCAAATGAAAGCTTAAAGGTCTCTAAACAGGCAAATGGGGGCTGAGAAGACTTGAATAAACCACATCTGGGTAACACGCACACCGGTGAGATACGATTAACATCATGAGTCATTCAAATCTACCTGGGTTTTAATTCTACAAGCTGTTGGATGTGTGTGTACTAAGTTTATATCCAGTATTACATTTGTGCATATTTAAGAAACCTTATAACAATAATAATTTAGGGCAGCAGCAGGGTCCTTGAGTTTTTCCCTTAAAAGAGGTCCTTTGCGAAATTCCAGAAGCCCTGGTTGGGCCCATCTGTGAAATGGTTTTTTCAAGTAGTGGCCCCCTTAAGCGAGAAGGGTTTGACACCTCCCACAACCACAGCAGTTCCTGATTTATCTCGTTTATGGTTGAACAAAGGCTTCCGCTACTCTGAGGGGGAAAAAAAAAAAGTCTGAAACTTGCTGATGTGACTTTTTTTTGTCTGGCCAGAAAAAGTCCACGAGCTCCACTTCTGGATGCTCAAAAAACCAGGTCGGGCGCCCTCTGGTGGACAAAGACGTGAACGCTGGGTCTTTGGTCAATTCACGGAGAGCTCCACTCTGACCTCCTCCAAGGAGGTCATAACCTTTAGGACATAGATCATGACCTTGAGGCCACACTAGGGTGAAGAGAATGAGGCACTTGCCACGGGTACAAAACTTAAAAGGGCCCACCAAAACTCAAGTCATCTAATAGTATTTTAATGCGCTATTTTTAAAAATCAAAATTAATTCCAGTACCCTATGATGAACAAAATATCCAGGTTTTTAGGCTCCGATCATACTTTATGTACAAGACCAGGTGGTCTGCCCCGCAGGCTGTAGTTTGATGATTTGTTTTTTAAAAAATAACAAAACTTGAAATATTGTTTGAGTCCTGGGTTGGTTGGTGCTTCCTTAGATGCTGCATGAAGGGTGCCCCACCTACCTCACCCTCGTCCTGGCCCAGTCACTGAAAACAGGACAGTGAATGGGCCTGGATAACATTTCAGACTCTTATGCCCCCGCGTCTGGCAGACTCTGGGACCAGCAGCCACCATGCGAGCGCCCAGGCTCCTCACAGAAGGTAGACCCCGCGATCCCCACTGTTACCGGGAGGTGGGCGGGCACTGTGACTAGCCTCATTTTATAAGTAGGGAAACTGAGCCTTCGGAGATGCACAGGCCATGTCAGAGACAGTCAACGAAGGAGCCCAAACTAAATCCACTCTCTAGCTTGTCATCAAGATGCTCTGGCCTCTGAAGGAGCCCATGAGGTGCTCATCCCAGTGAGTGGATGTGGGGTGGTCCCAGCCTTTACCTTGGAAGGGCGTAGGACCCGTCTTAGTGGTGGGCTCAGGAACGGCCGTGCGCTTCGGCCCCACCGCGGTCATGTGGACTGTGGCAGGCCTCCGGGTGGTCACTACAGATTCAGGGTCTGAAAGAATAAACATTTCCTGAGTGCGCCGTGGCCCGAGGGCCGCTCTGACAGTGCTGCTAACAGTGCAGAGGAAATGAGTGCCATCAGCCACAAAGAAATGAAAACAAATGCAGTGAAAATACAAACCCATTAATATCTCTGTTATTACATTGTTTGTTTTTCAAAAAGGGAGATTTGCAGCGTTACTAACACACTAGCTTCAAATCGAGACTTTCTCTGAGGATGAGAAGAATTGAAAAGGACCGTTTCTCACTCGATGTCCGTATCTCAAACCTCCCAAGGGGGCCGGGCAAAGTGAACTAGACATCAAAAGTAAACTGAGTCTATCTAAGTGCCCAGCACAATGTTGATAGGCCCAACATTCAAGAAAGGCAGACTCTGGGTACCCTAACTCTACAGTCCTTACAGTGGCCTCCTGGGGCCTTGCTCTCGCATTTGGCAGATGAGCAGAGAGGCTCAGAAAGTTCCAGCTACAGGGCTGAGCTGCAAGGGTGTCAGGAGCAGGACTTGTGCTGGGCAGGCTGGCATCCCCACCTGTGAGGCAGTTCCTCTTGTCCTCGGCCAGCAGCATGCCGTCGGGGCAGGCACAGGTGAACTTGGGCGAGTGGGGATTGATCTGCGGCGCTGGGAGACACAGGTACTGGCAGCCGCCATTGGGGAGGGTGGGCCTCTCACACCAGTTCACCCCTGAGGCAGAAAAGGCGGGGAAGTTAGGGTGACAGTGAGGTCAGGAAATTCTAGAAAATTCCAGAGCACCGTTAGGGAAGTGGGGGAGGGGGCGACCATCCCATCTTTACCTCTTGGCTGGGTGAGGTTGTGAAAAAGGACAATGTCCTCTGGTGATAACAGGTTTTCCGCCATCAAACTAATGTCAGACCCCGTGAGGCGGTTGGCACTGAAAATGGCTTCGTTGATGATATCTGTCCAAAATACTTTATCCTACATGGGCATTAAGGTAGATGACAGGTCCCATTAGCCACTGGGATGGGACACAGACCACTGTCTTCCCAACCCCCAAATCTCTGGGGTTCTTTGGGAAGAAGCAGTTCTAAGTGGTAGCATCATTTCTTCTTTCTTTTAAAAAATATTTTTAATTGTGGTAAAATACACATAACATGTACCATCTTAAACATTTTTGTGTCCAGTTCTGTGGCATTAAGTACATTCACACTGTTGTGCCACCATCCCCACCATCCATCTCCAGAACTTTCTCATCTTCCCAAACTGAAACTGTCTCCATTAAACACTAACTCCCCATTCCACCACACCCAGCCCCTGGTACTCCCACCATTCTACTTTCTGTGTCTGTGGATTTGACTCCTCTAGGGACACTCTGTAAGTGTAGTCACACAGGATTTATCCTTTTGTGTCTGGCTTCTTTCACTGAGCATCATGTCCTTAAGGTTCATCCTAGTTGCAGCAGGTGTCAGAATTTCCTTCCTTGTTAAGACTGAATAATATTCCATTGTGTGAATAGACCACATTCTGTTTGTCCAGTTTTCCTTGACAGATACCCAGGGGTTGCTTTCACCGTTTGGCTATTGTGAACCAAGCTGCTTCAACATGGGTGTGTGAATACAACATTTCTTTAGAGCACAATTCTCCCACTGGGGCGCTATTTGGGGCCGGTAACCCTTCGTGGTGGCCCCCTCTTCTCTTGTAGGCTGTTCAGCAGCATCCCTGGCCTCTACCTACTAGATGCCAGTAGTAACTGCCCCACAAATTGTGACAACTGAAAAATCTCCAGATATTTCCAAATGTCCCCTGAACAGCAAGATGGCCTCCGATTGAGAACTGCTGCTTTAGACCTTTCAAGACTCTTTTGGCAAGAATAAAACAGAAATAACTCCAGGTCTAAGACCTCTTCATAGTCTTAGGCAGTTTTCTGAGTTAGTCTTGGCGTGAATGAACTAAACAATGTTTGCTGACCCATTCGCATGAGCGTTCATGCCTCATACATGAATGGTACCCAGTGAACAGCACTTGACCGTGAATTTTCTCAAGCCCCAAAGGAGCGATCATGTACTCCCAACCCCCACCTCAAAGATGGCCAAGGAAAAGGGGTGTGCCAGCATTTTCTTGTCCTCCAAAACTGTCTTCCGGTTCTGCCCATTGACATCAATGCTGGAGATGGAGTGGAGCTTGGAGTCGACCCAGTAGAGGCGGCCACTGGAAAGATCTAGAACCCACAGGTGGACAAGGAAAGGTCACATGATGAAACTGGAGGGGCCTATGAGTCTGGCCACTCTGCTCCCAGCAGGAAGGAGCCCCCGAAGGACCCAACTGAGATGTGACCAGAAAGGCAGCTCTGACCATACCCCCCAATGTGTGAGCCAGGGGCTGGGGTGGGGAAGCAGGGTGTGGGGTTTGGGGGAGGGTTTAGTTGTGGGAGCTGCACGGTCATGTTCAGCCGTGGCCTGGTCACTCTCCTCTCTTCCAGGATGTGCCTAACCCCCTGGGACCACAGTCCCACAAACATACCCAGGGTGATGCCATTGGGCCACTGGATGTCCTCTGTCACCAATGAGTAAACGTCCACACCATTCAGGCCCCCCTTTTTGATCTTGGCAGGAGTCCCCCAATCCGTCCAGTACATGAAGCTGGTGGGAGAGCAGGGAGAACAGACATGTGAATGCCGGCGGGGCAGCTCCCAGCCAACACCGAACAGTAGCCCCCACCTTTGGAGGCCAGGACTCTGAAACAGTGCCTGAGGAGGCCCCGAATTAGTTCCTTCTGCTCCCCCAACCTCACCTACTCTCCTCAGGCCTGCCACCTGGTGAGACCTGGAAGGATTTTAGAACCTTCAAGAACAAAAGGAGATTTGGATTCCACTATCAGGACAGGGGCCCTGGAATCTGCACCCTATGCGCTGCTTTCTGAGGGTTTTTAAAATTTATTTTTTGTAATTAATTTTATTTTTCACTTTTCAAATATGTATACAGGCATACCTCAGCGGTATTGAGGGTTTGGTTCCAGACCACCCCAGTAAAGCAGTGCTGCCTTGTGAGCGATAGGAGAAAAAAGGGGGACAAAATTCTAAATTTCCATGTGCTGAATATCAGGTAAATGAATTATGGCCCATGCAGTGGCCAGGGATGAAATCCCACCTGCCAAATGAGAGAGGCAAGTGCAGAACAGAGAGCGAAAATGGGCCGCTATTCAGGTATAGAGAAACACAAGAGCAGACACACACCCCACACACATACCCCACTTACATCTAAGTGGATTGTTTCTGGGAGCCTGCCTCTCTCTCTCTCTCTTGGCAGCTGAGAGGCTAAATTTACTGGACTGCATGTCCTTCTACCAAATGAGAGAATTTATCTTATTCAACTGGGGCCCAAACTTGACCGGCCCACTTCTACCCCAGGTCGTACTCCCAGCCAAATGCTCCCTTTTCCTCTGATTACTGCTGCCCATCCTGGGGTTGTCAACATCCCTCCAGAATTGTGAAATTCCACACGTGACATGTTATGGCAGCAGATGTGGTTCCAACAGGTACAGAGTACACGGGATGGGGCCATGCTTTCCTCCAGGGGACACGTGGACTGGTCCCTGTGGACCCTGGAGTTGCTGAGCCAGCCAAGGTGTCCTGCAGACACCGCCTGTGGCCCCCACAGGGTGGTGACCTTTGGTCTTTGCAAAAACCGGCCATTGATTAACACTGGGCCTGTGTAGTTTCACCTTTCTCCAATCCTCTCCTGGCATAGGACACTGCCATAAAAGACTAAATCAGAATTTTATTTTCTAATTTCCAATAAGTATTAATTACTAATACCAACTTAAATCAGTATTTTAATTTCTGGTTTTGGATTCTATTGCACAAGGCAGGACTTTTCAGGGTCCACTTCCATGTCAGGTGACACAGCAGACATCAGAGGGATTGATCCTCATGGTCCCCAAAGGGCAGGTGGGGAAGGCCCCTGGTGCCAGCCCCCACCCCACTCAATCTAGTCTCCTTTGGACACAAACCTTGCCCCCTCACTCTGAGTCCTAACTGGTTCTTCATTCTCTCTGTATTCCTCAGCTTTGGGGATACCCACCCATGCACGGGATCCACCACAATGGCCCTGGGCTTGGACCCTTTCTCTTTGAAGAGCGTCTTTCTCTTCACGCCCTTGGTGTCGGCCACGGAGATGGTGCCCAGGATGGAGTCGGTCCAGTATATGTTGCTGTGGATCCAGTCCACCGCCAGCCCATCAGGGGCCTGGAGGTCCTCGCTGATGACAGTGTCATAGGAGAAGCTGGGTGCTCTGTCAATCTGGGTGCTGAGGAGGGAGGAGGAGGAGAAGGAGGGCAAGGGCTTCAGTGCCAGGGGCCATTATTTCACCTGGGTCGGGAGGGATGCAGGCTGAGGCTCACCTGTAGATCTTCCTTTGGGACAGGTCAGACCAGTAGACTCTGTTGCTGGCCACCTCCATGTCCAGGGCCACCACGTTCTTCAAGTTCGGGATGAGGCTGGTGTATTCTCTGCGGTCCAGTGTCATCTTCCTCACCTCGTGGCGGTTGGTGAAAAAGAGGTAGGCGATGGTGCCTGTGGAGGAAGGAAGGGTGCTCAGGGGAACGGGAGGGACTCCTGACCCCTGCTTGTCACCCTGGGAGGCCTGGCTGAACCAGAGGAGACAACCAAGGCACAGGGTGAGGTGCCTCCTTGGTGTATTAACCATGAGGTTCTGATGCTCTGACCTCTGGGGCCTCGCCAGTTCCCACAGTTACCCACTCGCCTCAAGTGCAAACTAACCGGCCCACACATACCACCTCCTTTATTGGGGTATCACACTCCAGGCTGCCATCTCCCTGTCCTGGTCACCCCAGGGCCAGGAATCAGACAACCAGGGACAGTCCCTACATCCCAGGGCCCACTGAAATTATGCAAACTAGCCAATCCTAAACTCTTTTACACTGCCTCACCTGTTCCTTCCCAAGGAAACCACAACAAAGGGTCCTGCTCACTTCTTCCCCTCACATCCTCTGCTTCCTGACCAACCTTGATGCTTCCCTGTGGGGCACAGTGTGGTGTGACATGTCCCCTCCTTTCAGGAACTGTGAGTTACAAACTGTCTTTACAGTGGCCGTCATCTCCTGATCTGTTGGCCTCACCAAAGGTGCATAATAATATAAACTACATTTTAAAACACCTGGGCCCCAGCATTTTACGTTTTAGGACCCAAAGTTAAAGAAATGATAATGGTTAATGTGCAGGGAGCAATTCCTTACAGTGCAGAATTCTTTTTAGTAATTTTCCTACGAAGTTTTCCCTCATTGATCCTCATACCCCTACAAGGCAGGGACTATTTTCAACCTCCCTTTACAGATAAAGGGATTGAGGCTCAGAGAGGGGGAAGTGACTTGCCCAAGGTCACCCAGGTAGTGAGTGGCAGAGCCGGGATTTGAACCCGGGTCTCTCGGACTTTGAGGTCTGTGCTATACCTATGACACCAATATTCACCAACAAACTGACCACTTCTGCAACTGACCTCACTCAGAATATCCCTTCCCATGATGCCATCCCCACCCCCAGGATGGCACCTGTATAGACACCTAATGCTACAGATTGGAATGAAAGTAAAAGGTCAAATCATGCAGGATTTCAGGAACTGTGCTCCGAGTTTTTCCCAGAACCAGGACGTGGGCAGGGTTGTGACCGAGGGTGGCCGGAGGCTGTCTAGAGGGATGATAACAGGGGCGAAGGACTTAAAGCCTAAGAGACTCTTAGGGAAACAGGCAAAGCTCGAAAATATTTCTGCAAAACTGGAATTACCCTGCAAGAGCAGAACATGACACAAAAAGAACATTTGAGGGACTGTACGGATGACAACTCTGCCAGAACAATTACTCCTCCAAAAACACAGGATTCCTTGATTTAGGTGATTTGAAGAATTAGTGCATGGTTGAAGTTCTAACCTAAACTTCAGGTAGAAAAGAAACTCAACTATTTCTACTGTTTTGTTTCATTATGATCTATTATATTTTGGTCTCTTTTAAATGCACTTACTTTTCTTTTTGGTACAGGTACTGCAGCTAATAAGAAGAGATAGAGGAGGTGCGGGCTGTTTGAGGCCATGGCTTTCCACCTCTTGTCCCCTGAAGTCCCTGGCGGGGATGGGGGCTGCAAACTGTCCCCCATGGGGTTGACCTGTGTCTGCTGAGAAGCTGGACACCTGAGAGCAGCCTTCCAGAAGCCTGATTTCTAACTGCGCTGTCATTCACCTGCCGGAGGTCTCAGGAGCAAACAGCCTGTCCCCGGGTCATTTCAGTCTGTGCAAAGTTCAGATGCTGAAATCCCTCACCTGTTTGCTTTGGGAGCGGCCAGGCCAGCTCCCTCCCACACCCTCTGTGTACTTACCTGTAGCCTTGCAGGCCTTGGTGAGGGCGTCGAACTGGAAGCCCTTCTCACACTCGCACTTGAAGCTGCCCTCAAGGTTCACGCAGAGCTGGCTGCAGGCATCAGGGTCCTCACACTCATCGATATCTGTGCGTTGGGACAGAGAAAGAGGTTTGGGACATCCCCATAGGCTACGGGTAGAGCGATGGGCTCTGACCCAAAGCCATGCCCCACATGCCTTGTTACGTAACAGATGGTGAAACCAAGGCACAGAGGGTTTGGCGACCATGTCGGAGGAAAAGGCCAAGGAGGCCCAGCGCCCACCCTGCTCGGGAATCACCTTCGCATCTTTGCTGGCCCGCCAGCCGGAAGCCCTTGGGACACAAGCACTCGTAGCCAATCTTGAGGTCATTGCAGATATGGGAGCAGCCGCCCTTGTTGTCCAGGCACTCGTTGGTCCCTGCACCGGGGGAGGGGCACAGACCAGTCACACTCAGGCCTCCAGCCACCCCTTCCCTGCCACCCTCACTATTTCACCATCGTTATCACAGTCACAATGACTTTGAGGCCGTACCAGGACCCCTAAGGTGACTTAAAATAATCACTGTCATGAGCAACAAAATGGATGAACCTGGAGGACGTCACGCTGGGTGAAATAAGCCAGACACAAAAGGACAAACACTGTATAATTTCACCCATATGAGGTCTTTAGAGGAGTCAAATTGATAGAGATAAAGAGTAGAACGGTGGGTACCATGGGGAGTTGGGGGGAAGTTAGTGATTGATGATGGGGAGGGACAGAGTGTCAGTTTGGGAACATGAAAAAGTTCTGGAGATGGCTGGTGGGGATGGTGGCACAACAGTGTGAATGTATTTAATGCCACTGAACTGTGCACTTAAAAAATGGTTAAGATGATAAATCTTGTTATTTTCTTCGATCACAATTAATAATTTTTTTCGATTATAAAAAATGAAAACCACATACCACGGTTACGTATATTAACTCTTCTAATCCTCCCAACAACCCTTAAGGTAGCTGAACCACAGCTGGAGAAACTGAGGCATAACCAAGTTAAATGACCTGCCCAAGATCACACCACTGAACTCAAACCCAGGGCATTGGTTCCACAATCCGTGCTCTAGCCTCTACACCAGGCATAGCCCAATAGCTAAGAATGGTTTTCACATTTTTAAATAGTTGAAAAAGAAGAATGAGAATCAAAAGAAAAATGTTCTTTAACATCACAGAAAAATTCTATGAAATTCAAATTCCCGTGTCTGTAATAAAGTTTTCTTGGAACATACGTTCATGTGCACACATCTGCACGCGTAGGTATGGCTGCTTTCCTGCTACCATGGTCTAGTTGAATAACTGTGACAGAGACCACATGACCATAAAAGTCCGAATAGTTACATAACAATGCGTCGCAGAGAGTTCCCAAAACTTTACAAGCATCCCATCAGCCAATCCCAGCAGACCTAGGATGTGTGAGCAACTATAGTCCCTCCTATGGATGTGAAAACTGAAACGTGGAAGCAAAGCCTCTTATCCTCCCCATATCTGAGCTTCCCAGAGCCAAAGCACCTGGGGGCACGGATGGGCTGGAGCCTTGTGACCCCACAGCACGCATGTGCGGGTCCCACTCCTAGCTCCCCATGAGCTCGAGAGCTGCCAGCTCCCCGGGGCTCACCACACTCCTGGAGGGGCTCATCCGACCAGTCCCGGCAGTCCCGGACCGAGTTGCACACTTTGTCCATGGTGATGCATTCACCGCTGTGGCACTTGAACTTGTCGGGGCCCTGGCACAAAGTCACTATGAGAGCCAAAAAAGAGGGTTATGTGCTTCTGAGCTGCAGGACCCTGCTTAAGGCTTTTTAATAATATAGGTAATTTGTACAAAATTATATGCAAATGTGTTCACTAATAAAACATAATAATTATTGAACACCCGTGAACCCAGCTTAAGTATTAGGATGTCACCAAGAGTAGGAGTTGGCAAACTATGGACCACGGCCAAACCCACCCACTGCCTGTTTATTTAAATAAAGTTTTATTGGCACACAGTCTGGCCTATTCATTTATATACTGTCTGTGGCTGTTTTCTCGAGACAGTGGCAGAGTTGAGTAGCTGCAACAGAGACTGTGGCCCACAAAGACAAAAATATTTACTATCTGGCCTTTTATGGGAAAAGTTTACAGACCCCATGACTTAGATCATACTGTATTACCGTCCCATCCCCTTATGCTCTGCTACACCCCCAGAGGTAACAATGATCCTGATTGGGGGTTTACCACTCCCTTATTTTTCCTTAATGGTTCTATCAGACATGTATGAACAACATATTGTTGAATTTTGCTTGTTTTCGAGTCTTGTAAAATAGTTGTATTCAGTAATCTCTTGTAACTTGCTTCTTGCTGTCAGCCCTGAAGTTATGAGGTTTGTATGTGTTGCTGCTGAGGGTTGTAGCCTCATTTTCTGAGCTGTATGATAGTCTGATGCGTGTCTACGTCATCATTTTAATATTATTTCCACACACCTGTGTTCATAGCAGCATTACTCACAATAGCTGAAAGATGGAAGCCACCCAAGTGTCCATCAACAGATGAATGTATAACACAATGTGGTCCATCCATACAACGGAATATTATTCAGGCTTAAAAAAGGAAGGCAATTCTGACACGCTACAATGTGGATGAATCTGGAGCACGTTATGCGTAGTGAAATAAGCCAGACGCAAAAAGACAAACATGGTTTTACTTATACCCTAGAGTAGTCAAACTCAGAGAGAAAGTGGGATTGTGGGTACCAGGGGCTGGGGGAGGGGGATTGGGAACTTAAGTGCTTAATGGGGACAGAGTTTCAGTTTGGGAAGATGAAAAAGTTCTGGAAATGGATGGTGGTGATGGCTGCAGCACTACGTGAATGTACTGAATACCACAGACCTGAACACTTAAAAATGGTTAAGATGGTAAATTTTATGTGGTATGTATTTTACCAGTTAAAAAAAAAGATAGTGTATTATTAGAATTTAACTTTTTGTTCACTAAAATGTGTTTGGGCTTATAAATATCTTCACAAAAAATATTTTAAAAAGCAGTATCTTTACATGATGTGTATTTTACCACAATTACAGTTTTTTAAATTAATTCTGCTGCTGAGGAAGCCTTGGGCTGCTTCCAGCGTTTGGCTGTCAGCACGGTGCCGCTCTGCATGACCAGAGCCTGTCTGCTGGAGTCATTCCCAGGAACGGGACTGCTGTGTTATAAATTCAGGGAAGAGTTATACATGGAATCGTCTTGTGCGTGTAACTCTGAGCTCAAAGATCCGGACTGACCACGCCAACCTCACTAAATCTCGTAGTCCTGAAGTAGGTGCTTTCATCCTGTACATTTTTCAGATCAGGGGGTTCAAGCAAGTTGCCCAAGGATACACACTGGTGAGGGGCTGACCTGGGCACCTCCACGCTCGTCTGGAATCCACCCCGCTCGCCCCACGCCCCTCCTCGGGGCACGGAGCTCACCATTGACGCAGCCGAGCTCATCACTCTTGTCCTTGCAGTCGTATTCCTTGTCGCACTGCTGGCTGCCGTGGATGCAGGTCCCATCCGAGCACTGGAACTCGTCCGGCCGGCACGTGGTCTTAGCTGGGAGAGACAGAGATCGTGTAGATTTTTCTCAAGCATTAGCCAAAACGGGACAACCCCCACCTTTGAAGCAGCAATTTTCCAACAGCCTCACAGGAGCCTGCTGTCCTGGGCTTCGGGGACAGCGTGTGGACTGAGGAGGTTTAGACATGAAGAAACACATCCACCCTCCTCCACCAGCAGAAGACAGCGGCTCATCCATTTTATCTCCTTCTTCGAGCAGGATAAAGAGGAAAGAGGGGGTGTACCTTCCCACCACAGGGGGAAGACTCCCCAGGTACATCTGTCTTTGTATTCTCAAATTTAACCAATGTAGAGTTTAGAAGATTTTCTTTTATGGTGGTAAGCACTTTTTTCCTTAATGAAGTAGAATCACAGAAAGTTATTACTAAAGTAATGGAGCAAACGTTGGAAAATAGGAAAGGGGAGGAAAGCACCCACAATCCAAATACCCCACCACAACTTTTAAGGTTTTCCTAAACTTCTCTCCAGTTTTGCCTGATATGCATGTTTTAGATCACATTTAATTCATTAAAAAGCTACAGACCCAACAGGCCATTCTCAGCAGAAAAGCAATGATGTGATCTTAAGCTAGACAGAGGCAGGTCAAGTAAATTATAATAAATCAGATCAATACCACCAAGCATAATGCAATCATTCAAAGGACAGACTGCAGACATGAGAAATGTTAATGAAATGACGCTATGTGATAAAGGACTACGTAACAATTACATCTCAGAGGATACACAGGGTGACTGGAATAGGGTAATGGCCATGGTCCAGACCTTGACCTCACACAGGATTAGCTTTGTGCTTAAACATGTTTATGTTTTCTGCACTTTCCTGTGGGTTATATTGTACAATAAAAATGTTTACAGGGCGGCCGGATGGCTCAGTGGGTTAGAGCACGAGCTCTGAACAACAAGGTTGCCGGTTCAATTCCCACATGGGATGGTGGCTGCACCACCTGCAACTAAAGACTGAAAACGGCGACTGGATTTGGAGCTGAGCTGTGCCCTCCACAACTAGATTGAAGGACAATGACTTGGAGCTGACGGGCCCTGGAGAAACACACTGTTCTCCAATATTACCCAATAAAATTTTTTAAAAAATTAAAAATTTTAAAATTTGATTTCAAGATGTCAGTGAGAAGAGATAATAAATCTGTGGGCAGAATGATCCCCTCTCCACCTTTAAAAAAACAATGCAAATTTTGGGAGCTCTGTATGTTCAGGTGGATACTTCCTCTGCTGTAACATATGTAAAAAGGGGAATGATCTTATTTCTAACCCCTATGTAATCTTTGCAATAAAGAATAAAAAACAACCAAAGGTGACTTTAGCAAAGCACTAACTTGGATGACAGCTAAAATGGTAGGCAGACCGGATTTTTACTTTCACAGGTGTGTTCTCAGAAGATTACGCTGCCTTTCTGTGCCTCAGTTTCCCCATCTGTAAAGAGTAGGGGAAACCTGCACACAAGATATGGGGATGAAATGAGTTTGAGACTAGATCACATACAAAGTCATCCATTGTCTTTAATAAGTGATGTTAAAAATGTTTAATTACACCTACATAGCGATTACAACCCTATGAAATCTGCGCATGTGGGCAAAGATACTAAAGACACACAAAGATGAAAACACTTTCTCGACTGACAGTGATTCTCCATCGCGGTCCTCAAAATAATGGCCTGTGGGTTCAAGGAGAACTGACACAGGGCCAGGACCAAGGCCACATCCTTTATGTGCACCATCTCCAACACTGGAGCCACTAACCATGGGTGGCTATTCAACTTTCAATTAATTAAAATGAAACAAAACTAAAAATTCTGTTCTTCAGTTGCACTATGCAACGTTGGCAAGCGGCTACTGCACTGGGCAGAGCAGACGTGGGACGCATCCCAGAAAGTTCGCTATGGGGTAGCATTGGATTCTAATCGCAGATGGCCAAGGCCAATGCTATTGCCCCATTCTACAGGGGAGGACACCACAGCGCAGTAAGGTTGAGTCCTTGGCCAAGGGTCACACAGCTCTGATGTTACCAGCCTGGCCTGGAGCCCAGGATCCTTTGTAAACCAAAATATTAGGTCCGTGCCCAAGTAATTGCGGTTTTTGCAATTATTTTCAACCTTTTAAACCGCAATTACTTTTGCACCAACCTAATAATACTGCCACTTGTGGCTTGCGCCCCTTGTCAAAAAAGAGATTAATTAAATAGGCGTGTGACTGGAAATCGTTTAACCATCTAAAGGCACCTGGGGGAGCACGGGGACAGGTCAGGGGATCCCGCTAGGCGCCCCTACCGCAGTTCTCCTCATCAGACTTGTCCTTGCAGTCGGGGCCACCATCGCAGTGCCAGCTGGAGTGGATGCATTCTCCGCTGCGGCAGTGGAACTCCAGGGCCGAGCAGGGGTTTTCCCCATGTGTGGCGGATATGTTGCGGGCACCACAGTGCAGTGGCCATTCGTCTGAGCCATCATCGCAGTCGTCGTCACCGTCGCAGACCCACAGCTCAGGGATGCAGGTGGAGCTATTGCACTGGAAGCTGGAGGGGCCGCAGGTGGGGGTGGGGCAGGAGGCCTCGTCGGAGCCGTCCAAGCAATCCCAGTCCGAGTCGCAGACAAACCCTGGAGTTATGCACTTCCCGTCGTGGCAGCGGAACTCGTCCAGGGAGCACGTCTTGGGGGCTGTGCAGACAGATGGGAGACAACCCCGTCACAGGGAGACACCCCACCCCCCCCATTTCTCAACACTAGCCTGTTCTACAGAATGAGGACACTGAGCAAGGAGAGGCCAGATCCCAGGTAGTGGATCCTGGAGAGGAGGGGGGGTAGTAGTCAGGGGTCTTAGACTGGACTTGGAACCACTGCCTAGGTGGGACTCCCCAGGGCCTCAGTTTCCTCATCTGTTTGTGCCTCTGGGCATTATTATGAGGACTGGTGAGAACAGATCTCAGGTTGGGCTGGGCACAAGGAAGCCTTATTTAAGGGTTATTATTATTAAAAGAGCCTCACCCCCAAAAAGGTGGTAATTATGTGAGGTGATGAGGTGCTAAGTAACCTGATTGTGGTCATCATTTCACAATGTAAGTCTCGGTATCCTTAGGGGATTGGATCCAGAAACCCCTGCAGATACTAAAATCCAGGAATGCTCAAGTCCCTTACATAAAATGGCGACGTATTTGCCTATAACCTGTATTTGCATCTAGGCCATCGCAGGATATGCCTACGCATCACTTCATTTGCATAAATTCAGCATAGTTCTTGGCATGTGGCAAATTCAAGTTATACATTTTGGAACTTTCTGGAATTTCCCCCCTCCCAATATTTTCGATCTGTTGGTTGAGTCCAGGGAGGCAAAATCCACTGATGCAGAGGGCTGACAGTATATATGTCATATTTTAATTATATCTCAGTAAAGGTGGAAGAAAAACTAAGTGCCTGGAAAAGAAGCCAATCCATTTCTTTTGTTTAAATGTTCCCCAAAGAGTTGTTTCATCAGATGACCACTAATGAAGGTTAGATGTGTGTTTCTAAGGTAAATGTAAGTGAACACTCACATCTTGGTTAAAAAAGAAAAACTCTCTTAAGGGTTTTTATATTTCACATCAACATGAAGATTTGATGTTATCTTAGTTACTTAATTTTTCCCCAATTATTTTGTTTTTGAGAGCCTTACTCCATTAAAAATAAAAATCTACACAACTGAAAAAAACAATAAGTAACACATAAAATCAAAGAGCCAAGACAGACACCCAGCTCTGAAGTGGACTCCCCTCCAGGACTCGGCCTTGTTTCTTTGCAGAAGCTTCAGCTTGGTGAAGCTTTCCTCCTCTTAGCGGTTAGTTGGGTGAGCGAGTCTTGGTGGGTGAGCACCTACTGTGTGCTCAGCCTCCTGGGGCGGTTGATGGTGGTCACAGTGACTCACCCGCTGGAACGTGTGCCATGAGGTGGCCACTCAGCAAGGACAGGCTCACTGAGTGTGCTAATGACCCTAAGTGGGGCACCATCGCTAGCCCCTGCAATGCCTTCTGGTCAAAGTGGGGTTCAAAGGGTGGGAGGAGGGACTTGGTACGAGCCCCCAGGAAATGAAGCTAAGTGAAGAGCAGCTGACCCGCACCTCGGACAGGACTGCTGGGGGCACAAACTCTGACAGCTGCTGGATCCCACTTGGGCCACACTTACGACAGCCTTGCTCGTCTGAGCCATTCTCACAGTCCACCTGGCCATCACACCTCCAGAACTGAGGAATGCAACGGTTGACACGGCCACCGCAGCTGAAGTCCTCCAACTTGCAGGTGACAGACCCTGTGGGAGAAACAGGACTGAGCCTTAACTCAAAGGGAAGACCAATCTGCCTCGCCAGTCCTAGCTGTGCCAATGAAGAACCCAGAGTTTTCAGAAAGAGGGTGCCAATCCCACCTTTCTAGGTCAAATTTTAATGGGGCATGTTAAAAATTAAACATTAGGTGCCAAAAAGGATTTGGAATGAGATCGAGGAGCTGGTTATACAACATTGTGAATGTATTAACGTTACTGAATTGGTCACTTTAAAATGGTTAAATTTGTATTGCATGAATTTCACCTCAATTTTTTTTTAAAAGAGCTGTTAAACGGAAGTTCTAGTAATATCTTCCCTCCCCATCTCCCAATTCATGGTTGAACACATCAGTCTGATGGCCAATTTCCAACTCATCTGTCACCCTCTCTCATCAAAAAGGGTTGAGATGGGTATCACGCCCAAAGGGGACTCACTGCACGTCTCCTGGGACTCATCAGAACTGTCCTTGCACTCAGCACTCCCATCGCAAACCCACTTGTAGGAGATGCATGTCCCATCTTGGCACTGGAACTCATTTCTTTCACATTTGTCTTCCACTGAGAGAGAAGGAAAGAGGAAGGAAGGTTCAATGCCAAGGTCAGAAACTGACCATACTACCTGTGTCTGTTTCTTGCCAACTGAAGAATGAACCAGAAATATAACCCTTTTGTAACAGTGGTTCCAGGAAATGAAACGTGCACAACAAATTAAATTTTATGAACCAAAAAATACAGCAGAGGGTGCAGAGAGAGAGAGAGAGAGAGAGAGAGAGAGAGAGAGAGAGAGACTTGTCAAAAATGTGTAATTGTTGTTGAATCCAAAGTGAGAATCCACTGGGATCTGGGAACAAAATATTAGAACTTCTGTTCACGTTAATAAAAAAAATTATTTAGCATATTACACACCTGTATTGGAAACAGTAATGAAGAAAATTGACACTGCAAAAATAATTAAAACTTGGAGCCGACCCGGTGGCTCAGGTGGTTGGAGCACCATTCTCCTAACGTTGAGGTCACGGGTTCGATTCCCACATGGGCCAGTGAACTGCGTTCTCTACAGCTAAAATTGTGAACAATGGCTCTCCCTGGAGCTGGGCTGCCGTGAGCAGCCAGAGGTGGGTGTGAGCTACCGTGGGCTAGCGTGTGCTGCAGTGAGTGGCCAGCAGCCATCGTGAGCAGCTGACCAACGACCTGTGACCAACTGCCTCAGCCAGGGGGGAGCGCAAGGCTCATAATACCAGCATGGGCCAGGGAACTGTCCTACACAGCTAGACTGAGAAAACAACGGCTTGAACCGGAGAGGGAGAGGGAAGCAGAAAAGGGGAAAAAAAGTCATTAAAACTTGAGGAAATTTTTCCAGTAGGTAGAGTGGAAATATTAAAAGAAAAAAATGAGAAATTAATGTGGAGGCCAGACAGCAGAGATCCCGCCGCAAAGATAATCACACAGAGGGTGCCAAAAAATATATATACACATTTTAGGAGGAAAACTGTATTAAAATTGTAATACTCAATATATACCAACAACAAAAGATGAATACAAGTCATGTTTGACTTCTCCAATTACAAGAGATGCTCAAAGTGGTTACTGTCAGCGTCCAGACACTTCTGATTATGCTGAACTACTGCTTGAGCAACGTTGACCAAAGTGTCCACTTGTATACATTTTTTTGGCACTCTCGGTATATCTGAAGGTTGGATCCAAAGAAATGGAATAGAAAGAGTAGCCTTAGCTGTAATAAGAGAAAAGTTTTCCTAGAAAAAGAAAGACTCAGATTTTCACACAAAAATAAAGACAAAGTGTTTGGGAAATTTCCTAAAATACATGATTTTTGCACCTGGGAAAAGAGTTCAAAATTATATCGATTGCATTTTGTTTTAGGTATTATGCTTTGATTTAGAATGTATTGCTATGTGTGAACTGGAATCACAGCAAACTTTTATTGGGTGTTGATACCTGGTAATAAAAATCTTTTAATCCTGATGTATAAACTGATTTTCTATGTAAATTAAAACAATGAGGCCAATAAAAATTCTGATCTGACTTATCTAAACATGCTTTATATTGAATAAATAAGGAAATAAGACAAAAACAATAAATCCTGCAGGTAGCAGGATTTTCCTGATGAGTCAAATGTTCTATAGGCAAGTAGTATATAAAATATAAGTTTTGATTGATCGCTATATTACTTACATGTTTCATTATCCTCGTAAGAAGATTAAGAAGGCTTTTCTATTTATCAATTAATTTTGAATGTTAGCCATAACCAAGAAAATTGTTTAATGGTTTGTGCAAAATTTGGCCACAAATTTCTACAAAAGTTGCAAAAATTTTGTGCAAAATTTTGCACAAAGGTAATTCATGCATGCATCATACTTGAAGCAGAAATCACATTTCCAGAAAGTGATTCCACTCCTGGGAGAATCTTCTGGACAAAAAAGAATTGGAGAAAGTAAATAATGATTCATCATTCTGGATCTTGACGAGAAAGGACCAAGATCTTACAAGCTGTGTCATACATAGTCTTTTTATATATTTAGATATGTCTTTTCCCTTGATATTCTCTTTAAACACCATCAATTTGAAAATCACCTTCCTGAAAAATAGGACACCATTTGCTATATTTTATTACGTTCCTCTGCTTTACTGTGGGAAATTGTTCTGCTATTCAGAGTGTGTTACATTTATACAAGAGTCAGGCAGGTTTTTACCACAGCCATAAGATGCCAGGAAAAGGTAAGATGGGTTATGATTTTCCATGACCTGATTCTAGCTGTCAAGGAATATTCTGTATTTTCAGGACTTTTGGAGGACCTTGCAAAAAGATCATCTTTCACTGCCCTAGAGTCTGTGGAGCACAAATAAACATTTGGGTTGGTTTTCCTTGTAAATAACTACTTATTTATTTACTGACTCTTTACTTATTTATTTACTTATATATGTATGTGTGTATTTGAGGTCTCAGATATGCATGGACAGAGGGAGAAAACTGATTTGACATATCCAGTAAAGGGATCCATGGAAGAAAGGTATGCCCCCTTCTCACGTCTACTTTGATGGTCCACCCAGCCCCTTCATGCAGATTCCCTGAGAGGCACTGTGTGAGGTGGTTAGACGGACCTGGGTGTAAATGGCTTTCCGGGCCATTTAACTAGAATGACTTGGGCAACTGACTGAACACTCCTGGGCCTCAGTTTCCTCATCTGTAAAATGGGAGATCAATTCCTATTTCTAAGAGCATATTAAAGACCAGAACAAAAAAGGAACCCTGCCCAGAGGCTGACATAATAGACATCAGCTTAAAAACAGACAGATGATATGTTCATCCAATGGGACATGACTTTGAAATAAAAAGGGACAAGTAGCTGATAAACACATCGACACGGATAAATTGCTGAAACATTTTGTGTGTCTGGTTCCTTTTGTTCAAAAGTATGTACTCTGATTGCATTTATGTGAAGTGCTAGTTCAGGCAAAACTAACCTATAATGATAGAACTCAGATTAGCAGCTGCCTTTGGTATGTGGAGGCGGTAATTAGAGAAAGGGGCACAAGGAAACTCTCTGGGCGGCTAGAAACATTCTATATCCAAATGGGAGGTGATTACATGGAAATAAACATTTATAAAAACTCACTAAACTGTTGTTCACTTAATATCTGTCCATTTTATAGTATGTCAATTATTCCTCAATTTAAAAAGAAAACAAACTCTGGGTCTTCAAAGTTCAAGTCCCATGCTCTTGCCAAAAGTTAGGAAACCAGTTAGATGAGATTGGGACAGATAGGAGGAGGGCCCAAAGGAGGATAGAGGTGATAGAAATACAAGGAGTGTTTCCTCAGAACTTGGTAAGTGTGAATTACAAGGTCCAGGTGACAAGGACAATGAGCGGAAGAAAGGGAGGGAAGAGGAAGCAAGTGAGTTGAGCTTTGGAATTTGCCAGGGTCACACACACTGATAACTGTATTATTGCCCAACCGCTGATGGGAGCAGGTTGTCTCCTTCGGAAATGCATCTACAATACACCATGTTGCTTATGGCTGAATTATGATCGTTGATTCACTTCTCCTTGACGCTGGCACACAGGGTGGGCAAAAAGCAATTGGGATTTGAAGATTCTCAGGAAAAAAACTAAAAAGGAAGTTCAGGCAAGGGACACTGGCAACGAGGATCTTGGAGGAGGCGCCTGTCGTCACCCCCCCAACACAGCCGATCAAAGCTTTAGTTACCACCGTAGACTTAAGAATAACCAAACCTGTGGAGAATTGTTTAAGTTTATTTGAGCCAAACTGACGACAATTGCCAGGAAGCAAGATCTCAAATGCTATGCAGAATTGATAGTTTTGCTGATTCTTTTACGTGTTTGAGATTAAGGAGGGAATGTAAGGCAGATTACATGGAGGTGGGAAAAAGCAAGGTGGGAGTTGAATTACAGGCGAGTTAACAGGATTATGTGCTCTCTTGTGGGTGGTTACTCTTCTTGCAAAAGTATGTTAACCTAGATGCACAGAAACGATGCATGTCCAACAATGGACAGGGTTTGCTTAAGGCAAAGATTAACCTTTTACTAAAGAAGTTGCATGGCTGAGGTGTGACTACCGGCCATGACCTGCCCAGTTAGGGATTTATGATCAGATCCTCCTGTGAGTTTACTTTCTGTAAAACCCCTTTTTCATCCACCACTAATGCTCTTGCCTCCCAACATTTGCACCAGGATCCATCCACAAACAAAACGTGCCACTGAAATAATAACATCTTAAGGCCCTTTAAAGAGGGATAAAGATTAAAAACAATAAACCTCTTTCCTGGACATCAAGACTTCACCTGGCAGTTCTCCAAATATTTGCTAACCACAGAAAGTTGAAGTCCTCACCAACAGGAAGACCCCACCACTACCTATTTCAGACAAGGTCATCCAACAGCTGGCCATCAGCTCCAGACAATGTTTGAAAAGTGGATAGATTTTACTGTTAGTTTCATTTAAATTTCAGCGAAAGTAAAACAGAGCAGACACCTCCATATCTCCTCCTGCTGAGGATGCCTAAAATTACATAAGCACTCCAAAAAAAGTCTCTAAACTCTAGCCCTTAGAGCTCTCTTGCTATGAGTGACCAATCAGGAACAAAGTTATCGAAACAGAAAAGGAGAATACACAGTTCTGCTTTTTCTCCAGCGCACAAATGAGGTAGCAAATGCTTTCGATGTTTGCTGTCCCGTGCTACTGAAGATAGTTGTGGTAAGGGAAATCAAAATTATAGATAGAATCATTTCCTGGAAAAAAAATAAATGGCTGGAACTAACAGAGTTAGCTGAAAATGAATGGGAAATCAATTTACCAGGATTCTTTTCCAAACTCAGATGCCCAGGTATTTTCCCCAGGAGTGATCTCTATCCCCAGGTTGATTTTATTGCCAGCAACTTTGGGGAGCAGTAGCCTGTCTCTGTCACTTCACTGTTCACTGCTGGTTACTTCCGCAGTTCTTAGCAACAAATGGTCACTTGCGTGACAGCTGGGTGAAGTGTGGATGTTATTAATGTACTTAATCAGAATGTGAAGAGACCATCAAAGCATGAGCAACAAAGGCTCTAGAATTGGATCTTATCAGGGGAGGAACCCTACAGATAAGAGCTGGACTAGCCTGGAAAGAAAGAATGAAGCACATCATTCCCTTTAGAGGTTTGCAGTCTCCAAAAAGCTCTCCCTATCTTTTACCAGTTTGCCTGGAAGAAGCTGCTAAAACAGATACAACTCTTAGGAGGACATTACTTTCTCTTGGAGTTTTGGTATGCCCTTGGCATATTTGATACTCTACTCACAACTGTTGTATACATGTAGATGTGAACAAAAAACCATCTCCATCTTTGTGTCCCTTCATGCTGTGACTTTTAACCAACCTCACTGTCCTTGGTAAGCATATCAAAGCCTTCTGGTGAATGAATGTCCATGTTCCTTAAAATTTAACCATAAATACTTTTGTTAGTAATGGCCAGGATGACTACTGAGATGAGTATCAAACTGGGATAATATGGGCCACAGGAGGTATGGCCCTTGGCACGACTGCACTGTCCCTTTGTCTTGTCCGTCATTTGTACCTAAGTTATACTATTGGAAAAAAAAGGTGCAGTAACAGGCGTCTTCAGCAGAGAACAATTTGTGTGAAACCGTTGGGTCTTCTCTTCCACTCCGACCCAATCTTCCCTTAAGTAAATTACCCTATAATAAATTCTGTTATATTCTATAGAGTTGCCTGCTTTGTTTGTCAGTCTTAAGATACCTTCTCCTTATGGAGGCTGTTACTGCACCTTTGCTCCAGTAGGACAACTGTTAACAGATTTTGATCCGGCTAAGTGAAGGCCTGCAGTTCAGATTCCAACTACTTCATTCACAAAGGAAACAGACAATTTCCCACCTCCCCGCCCCGAAATGCTTTGAAGACAGCTAAGGAGCAAGCTGGGGGCAGCCAGGGTTGCTACGAATGTAGGGCATCTTGTTTGCTCGGGACGAGAGAAGTAGCTGCCAGCTCTCAGGAGTTTGGGGAACACATCAGGACTCAGAGCTTCCTTGAGAACAGGAGATAGATCCCCAGCCACCCAGTGAGAGAGAAAACTAAAGTAACCATCACATCTTGCTCAAGACTTCATTGCTATTATTTCCTTCTAGGGAAGGAGTCAATCAGTGTATGAACTACAGGTTAATCAAGTGTCACTTGACCAAGCCACACTCCCTCCACTTCAGGCAACTGGTGGTGAAATTATCACCCCAGTCCTCTGCTATGTGCGGGCAACCTCCCTCCCTTTCTCCCTTCCCGGCAGAAACCCATATGTCACAGGTAGGCATTCCACGAGTTCAAAGCTCTCTACTCAAAGTCAACCCTTTGCCCCATAAAAACAACTTCCTGCAATCCCGTTAACCAGGCAATCCCAGTCCTTTTATGGGCTGCGCTGGTTCAACATAGGAAAAGGCCCATGTTTATCTATTACCTAGGGCAAGGTCAAACGCCTCTGGAAGCTCATTTTAAAAAAACCACTCAGGATCATGCACCAACTAGCCTCTTGCCCAAATCTAAATTTGAAACCCCCTAAAATGAAAATCGCCATGTGATGTCGCTGGCTCCCGGTGCCTGCGCCTCCCCTAAGTGCCTGTCCGAGGAGGGACCGGCATTTCAGCCTCAGAAGGAACCCAGGCACGTCTGCGACTTAGTCCCGTGCAGGCGAAGCGAGGGAGGCCCTGAAAACAAAGGGGGATGAAGCCCTCGCCACAGATCGCGGAGGAAACCGCAAAGAGAACCAGGCGCTCTGCGGCAGCGGACCCAGGGGCCCGGGGCGTGTCGCCTCCTTTGTGACAGGAGCCGGGATCCGACACGAGGAATATCCTCGGCCCGCCTCACCCAGAACGAGGTGCAGCACGACTCCCGAGCCAGCCCCGCCCCATGCAGCGCGCCTCCGCAGTAGCCACCTACCATTGGTCAAGAGGAGAGGCTCGAGGCTCGCCTGTTTGAGTCGCGCCCAATGGGAGATCGGGGGCGGGGCGGGGGGCGTTGGCCTTCGGCAGAAGCGCGCGTGCAGCGGCTGGGGCCCACGCGTTCTGCTCTGCTCCGAGAGTTAGTGGCGCCCTCGGGCAGCACAAAGCCAACTAGGCCGCCTCGGTAACTCCTGCCCGCGGGCGGGCGCCGGGGAGCACCTGCAGGGACCTCCAGGCTGAACAGCGGGGCTTCGCGTCACCCTTGCCCCCAAAATAACTCGGGGGAGGGGTCCCTCATCCCCAGGGCTGGAGGTACTCGTGCCTTGCTCTGAGGGAGACAAGGGGATCCCCCCCTTCACAGAGACTTGTGGGGAAATCGCATCCTGTTTCGCCTGACTCCTCCAGATTCCCCAAACCCTTGCGCCCCTTACTCTCCCTTCAGCTGTTCCGAAAGGACTTCGTGCCATTTCCCCCGTCTCCCAAGGATGGAGTGATTTTTCGTTTTCCCCTTAAAAAAAAAAAAAATTACCACGGGGCTCTCGGAGTTCGAGGAGCTCACCTCGGCCCCGCGCGGGCGCCTGGAGCTAGCCTTACCTGCAGCCCCCGCCGCGGCGAGGAGCAGGGCGACGGACCAGCACAGCCTCATGCTCCCAGCCCCCTCCAGCAACAACCCGGCCCAGGCCGTTGTCCGCTGTCCGCGGCCCTCAGTGTCCCCGCTGGAAACCCGGGCTTCGCGCAGCCCAGCGGCGACTGCACGCGGGGCCCCAGTTATTTGCAGCATTTCAATGCGAGGTTTCTCGTAGGGGGGAGGAGTTTGCAGTGGGGTGATTTTCAAATATCTTCACCTCGCTGTGAGAGGAGGAGTTGAGAGAGGAGGAGTTTCGAACGGCTGATGTGACACAGGCCCCTTAACCCGTGAAGCCCTGACGGATTCCACTGCTTTCCAAAGCCGCTCCAGGGCGGGCTCCTTGCTTTGTCGAATTTGGGTAGCCCATGAAAAACAGCCTCCCCAAACTGGAAATGTGCCTTCTAAAAGTGCCTCCTTAAGCATCCCTTAACTTCTAATTGCTACCTTTCTCTTTGGTGGCCAAAGATGAAACCGTCTGTCCTTCCAAAACATCTAATTGGCTAACGGCAATCTCCCCTCTGCCTCAAAAGGAAAAACTAGAAATGTTGGAAACTTACCCCTTCCTTTCTCTATTGCCTTTTCCTTTCTAGGAATTGTATATCGATTTCAACTGAGTTCAGTCCTATACAGTTTTTAGATAGCTTTTCCAAGTTACAGTATAAATGGTAATCAATAAGGCATTTAAATAAAATCCTCACAGAAGTACAGCCAAAAACTGATTTTTGGTGGGATCCGGCACTTACATGAATTAGGAGCAAAAACGTCTCTGAAATCAATTGACCCACAACCTGGAGTCTGGACATTAATTTTTTAAATTATTTCTTTATTAGCATTTATTTGATGCTGAATTTACTTCTGGGCCATAAGTTTGTGTTCCTTCAGTTTCTTCTGGGATATCTTTTTCTTCTGGGCAAGCTTCTCTTCTAATTAAGGAACAATCTGCTCCTTTTCAGTTAAGATCAGCTCAATGTGGCAGAAAGAGCTCATTATGGGATAACCTGCCCACGAACTCTAAGTTCTGCGCCACCGCATCTTGGGAGCTTTGTTCACCTGGCTGTGCTCGATCACCAGAGGGTCTACATCAAAACCCTTAGGTTCAGCATTACTCTCTGCATTTGTAGGTGTGTGCAGCAAAAATTCATCACTCTTTGGGCCGCCAATCTTTCGTCCATCCCCACTGTTTGGCCTGGGCACACCTCCCAACTCCACTATTGTAAGACGGAATTGCACACATTGCTTCTATAAAGTGACATTCTTCACATACGTGGTGGCGTTTTAGATCTGCATACCCTTGATGGCCTGTGCAGTATCATGAGTGTTTTTAAAGTGAACACAAAGATTTGAATCTCTTGATTTGCATGACTTTGTGGGGTTTTCTGGATCAAGTGAATAGCAAACAGAGCTGATAGAGAGCAGCTTTTAAGACTCAGAGTCTCTTTTGGGATTCCTGCAGTTAGTTGCCAGTGGCCCCTTGCCAAAAAAGACTCCCACAACATCTGGAATTCTTGGAGGGTTCCCCCAAGAATGAGCAGAGTTCTCTGGGGCTTACAAACTGAGCTTGGCGGGGCATGCTAAGCTCTCAGCACGCTGATGGGGAAACCCATGAGAGAAGACAAAAAGGGGACTCAGAAACACTCAGAACACTCAGAAAGAAAAATGGTGATTAATCCAGAGGAAGAAATTTATAAGCAGAGTGTTTGGCAGTTAAGAGCCCCAACTCCAGAATCAGACAGAGCTTGGGTGAGTAAATTAGCTTTCACAACCTGGAAAGGGGAGAAAATATGCCTGTTTCCCTTACTTGGCAGGTTCAATGTCAGAGTCAAATGCAATAATTAGCCATCACCTAGATAAATTTACAAGGATAGACAAGTTCTGGGAGTTGTTGCAAAATGTTCAATGTGTCACCGTTAAATTCCATCCCTTATACCATATGCTACATTTTTTTTTCAGTCAATTAGGATCATAGGTTTGATTTCCTTTCAGAAAAATTACAAGACATATTGTGTTGTTTCTATTGTGAGCCCAGCTTTCTCTTAACCGCCTGGGAGTAGGAGGTCCTTTCCCCTCAACAGGCCTGGAAAGAGTGACCAGGAAGAGGTTTTCTTCAGGAAGGGAACTTAGCTTAATGTGTCTCCGGAGCTAGTCCTATGTAGATGAAAGGGCAGGCCTGGAAAAGAGCCACAGAAACTCTGAACATTGCTGGGGTGCCAAGGCCTGGGCAAGTTCTCCAGGATAGCTCTCCCCGGCTCTCTTGACCTGCCTGCGGAAATCGTGAAGCCCCTTCTGTCCCTAACACCACGCATGGACATGGTCATATAGTACCCTGTGAAGGGGTCATGCTGATTCATTTCTCAACTTCTACCTCTTGGAGCCTCCATTGCTCTTCTGCAACTAGCTCAGAGGGTTGTGAGAATTAAGTGAATTTACATACGTATGTATATGAAGTGATTGGAGCCATGCTTGGCATAATAAACACCATACATGGGTTCGCTTTTTGTTTTTGGTTGTCTTTGTGTTACAACTGCAGCTTTTTTTCTTCTTCTCTTCAAGGAAGAGTTTCTTTCTCATTGGCTCTTAAAAGTAATCCTTCCCTGGAATCTGCTTCATTTGAAAGTTCCTGGGTTTGCAAAGTCGTCTAAAACAACCCAGGCTAGGCATTTTCCTTATTCTAATGGACAGCCCGCCTTGTCCCGGTCTTCACCTCGCTAATTCACCAGGAGGCTCAGACTACAATAAGGCTCCACCCAAGGAAGTCAGGCCTTTTGGCAGAGGTGAGCCATGGCACTGCAGTCTGGCCTTTGGCCCAGAGAGAGGGTGAGTAACCAACCACAGGTGCCTTGGTGCTTTTTAATAGGTGCGATTAGGGACCTGCCTTGACTTGGTTGCCATCAATTATCTCCATAAAATACCTGTTAGCCACGTGAGGGCACAGACCATGGCTTATATCTCCAGCACCTGTCTGTAGCAAGGGTTAAATAAATAAATGAAAATAAGAGAAAGTATCATGGCAGTGGCTGCAACATCAGAGATGCGCTATTTCTAAATTCCACTGTCCTTGGGATTTTGATAATTTGGAATTTAAATTTTGTCCTGGGCTATGAGTCCTTCCTTTCAAATAGAACTCTAGACTCGATAACATGTCTATATTGAGAACACAGAGACAGCCCTGAGTCGGTGGTTGGTGGAGATTCAAAACTGACTGTCATGCCGGGTGTCATGCAGGGTCTCTCGTCCCACTCCCCACATAAGACCGCAGGACATGGTAAGGCCAAAAAGGAGCACCCACGGAGCCATAGATAGGGGAGTCATACCACTATATTCTCGCTGGCGGCTGGGTTGGAGACACAGGAAGCAGGAGCCACACGATCCGCAACCCGCCGTCCGGTTCTCTGCCAACCTACCTCCTTGCTAGCCGCAACCCGCTGTGCTAACTGCAATCCGCGCTTGCTAGCTCAGTCACCATCTTCTTGCTAAACCCCCCATTTTCTGCTAGCGTAGCCACAGCAGTTATATTAGCGGCCAATGGCTCACTGGTTACAGCTGACGGCCAACTAGCCACAGCTGATGGCCATCCAATCACAATTGATGGCCATTTACTACCTGAGCCAACACCTTTCCACGTGAGGCCGAGAGCCTGGAAACTGCACTCCTGGCTCTGTCCCCACACTGACCAAGATACCACCTTGTCCTCAAGGACTTCAGGAGAGAGAGCAAGGCAGGATGTACCTATAAACACAAGGCCACGCAGTGCCTGAGAATGCAGAGGCCAATTCTAGTACAAGAAGTGGAAGGGTACTAGAGGAAAAGGATATTTGCATTTAGTTTGAAGAGTTGAAAACATTCCCATGGTTCAAAAGCAAAAAGATTTTTTTTCAGATCAGAAAAAAGACAAGGATGCCGCTTTCATTACTTCTATTCAACAACGTAGTATTGGAAGTTCTAGATACTATAATTAGGCCAAAAAGGAAAGAAAAAAAAAAGACATCCAAATGGAAAAGGAAGAGGTAGAAAAGAAGTAGAAGTTGTATGTGTAGAAAACCCTAAAAGAGTCTACACACACACACACACACACACACACACACACACACACACAGACACACACACACACGCAACTGTTAGAACTAGCCCGTTTCCCTGAAAATAAGACCTAGCCAGACAATCAGTCTAATGTGTCTTTTGGAGCAAAAATTAATATAAGACCGAGTCTTATATTATATTATATGACCTGGTCTTATATTAAAGTAAAATAAGACATGGTCTTATATTAATTTTTGCTCCAAAAGATGCATTAGAGCTGATTGTCTGGCTAGGTCTTATTTTCGGGGAAACATGATAATATGCAAATTCAACAAAGTTGTAGCATGTGAAAAACAGTTGCATTTCACACACTACCAAAGAACAATTCAAAAAGGAAATTAAGAAGACAATTCCAATTATAATAGCACCAAAAAGAAAAAAAATTTTTAGGAATAAATTTAACCAAGAAGGTGAAAGACTTGTACACTGAAAACTAAAATATGTTGCTGAAAGAAAGAAAACAAGACATAAATAAATGGAAAGACATGCTGAGTTCATGGATTGGAAGGGTTAATATTGCTAAGATGAGATCGTTTGCAGTTTGAGGAAGGAAATTTCTGTTTCCTTCCTCACAATTTCATGAACAGAAGATTCATTCTTACCGTAGCTCTTAGCAACCTCAGCATCTGATTTCTTTTTTTTTCCTTTCCTTCCTTCCTTCCTCCCTCTTTCCCTTCTTCCCTCCCTCCCTTCCTTCCTTTCTTCCTTCCTAGGAGTGCACAGCTCACAGTGGCCCATGCGGAAATCAAACCGGCAACCTTGGTGTTATTAGCAACACGCTCTAACCAACTGAGCTAACTGGCCACCCTTTTCTTTTTTTTTATTAAGTCAAGAACACTCACCTTGGGCCTGCCCTGTGGCTTAGGCGGTTAGAGCTCCGTGCTCCTAACACCAAAGGCTGCCGGTTCGATTCCCACATGGGCCAGTGGGCTCTCAACCACAAGGTTGCCCGTTCAACTCCTCGAGTCCCGCAAGGGATGGTGGGCAGCGCCCCCTGCAACTGGCGATGGCAACTGGACCTGGAGCTGAGCTGTGCCCTCCACAACTAAGACTGAAAGGACAACTTGACTTGGAAAAAAAAAAGGCCTGGAAGTACACACTCTTCCCCCAATAAAATACTGTTCCTCTTCCCCAATAATAAAAAAAAAAAAGAACACTCACCTTTTCACTTAAAGGAAGTACTTTAACATATCTGAATTGCCAGCATCACTACTCTTGCACTTTGAGGCCATTATTAAGAAAAGTAAGAGTCACTTGAACACAAGCACTGTGATACCGTGACAGTCAATCTGAGAACCAATACACCTGCGAAGGGACTAACTGGCGGGGAGCATATACTGCACAGACACGCTGGACAGAGGGGTGATTCACGTTCTGAGCTGGATGGAGCAGGTCGGTGCCAGATTTCATCACGCTACTCAGAACGGTGTACAACATAAAAGGTATAAATTGATTATTTCTGGAATTTTTCATTTAATATTTTCAGTCCATAGTTGGCTGCTGGTAATTGAAACTGAGGAAAGCAAAACCACGGATAAGGGGGCACTACTGTATATAGGAAATCTCTGTAACTTTCCATACAATTTTGCTCTGAACCTAAAACTGGTCTAAAAATAAAGTCTATTAAAAAAAAAAAAAAAAAAAAAAAGGTTAAAAAGTCCAAAAGGTGAATATAGTGAAAAACCCCTTTGCTCTCCAACCATCATCACCCTCCCCTCTGACAAGTGGGTCAGCTCCAGTTTCAAGTGTATCCTTCTAGAAACATTTTAAGGATTTATAAGGAAGTAAGCATGTTGGAACCCCCTCCTTTTTTCTTCTATAAAAGTGTAGCACCCATTCAGCAACCCCAGCTTTCTCCTAAAGAATATTCTGGAGGAGAAGGTGGGTTTCAAATCCGGCCAGCGATGGACAGGATATTCGCAGACAGGAGAGATACTGAGGTGAGGATGGGAGAGTTTAGCTGAAGGGCAGGGTGCGTGCTTCGTGGAATTGAAGGAGGTGCAAATAAAATTGGGGTGACACAGGAGGCCTTGGCATGCCTCTTGAATGCGGAAACTATTTTAGGGTTAGTGAGAATGCTTTGAGGTCATCAAGGCTGGGAGTGGCAGGATCGAAGTGGTAAATTGGGCAGATGGCCTAGTAATTAGGTCATGGGAAGAGGAAGGGAGAGTGACAGGAGGCCTGGGTGAGAGTTGAGGCGGGGCAGGGAGAACAGGAAAGAGGGGGAAGTTCACACCTCTTACGTTGTACTTTATATTTAAGTCACGGGCTGGTTATTAATCCCCATGATCCCTGAAATGAAAAGCTTGGTCATGAATGGTCCTGGCTTTGTCATGGCTTATGGATTACATCCATGTGGAGTGCATTGCTTACAGCTGCTCCCAGGTGGAGAGTTTCCTGTATGGTTTTGAAATATCTGGAATGATCTGGAAGACCCTGGAAAGCTTCGGAGGTATGGGAAGTCTGACCAGAAGTGGGAAGAATCAGCGTTCCATCTCGATTAATGCACCTCTGTGACCTTGGACAAATCACTTCCCTTTTCTGGGTCTCTGTTTCTTCTTATTTATCCCTCATTCAACAAACTTTTCCTGAGTATCTACTCTGTTTCAGGAACGAACATTCTAGGTGCTGAGGACACAGCTGAAACTAGACAAGGATCCCACTGCACGTGGAGCTGATGTTCCAGTTGGGGAGAAAGGCAGGAGACACTTCAGCAAGAGGATTTTGGTAACCAAATTCATGGTAACATGAGGAGGAGTGATTGGTGTGGGAGGTGCCTATTTTTATTACTTTTTAATTGAGACATAACATACGTACAATAAAGTGCACAAACCTCAGGTGTTCAGCTCCAGAGACTTGTTTTAAATAATTACAGCTGTGTAGCCACCACCTGGAGCAAGGTAGAGAATATTAGTATCGTCCCTCATGCCACTGGGCTGACCTTAGATGGCGGAAAGGAAAGGTGGGCTGTCTGAGGATGGAGACATTGAAGGTGAGACCTGGAGAACAAAATGGACCTGGCTGAGGGAAAAGCATCATGGGCCGAGGGAAGGGCAGGTGCAAGGCACCTGAGGGACTGAGGTTAACACATTGCAGCTGTAGGGAGGCCACCGTGGCTGGATGGAGTGAGTGGGGGAAGGCGAGGGCAAGGTGTGACAGGGGCAGGTTGTGCACTGCCTTGTGGGTGGCAGGGAGGATGCTTTTGCCCCAAGTAAGGTGGGAGCCATGGAGGATTCTGAGCAGAGGAGGGATGGGACCTGAGTCCCTTTGTTTGCTTTGGGGAGCAAAGGGGTCCAGGGTGGGAGTTGGGAAGTCAGGGAGGAGGTGACTGCACTGGTCCAGGTGAGTGATGACAGACAGGGCTGGACCCAGGTGGGGCCATGAAGGTTAGCGATGGTCAGATTCTGTTTACATTTTGGCTGAGATGCCACAGGGGGTCCCAAAGGCCAAATCAGGTTTTCATTTGCCAGCAGTTTGTTGTTGGTCTGCAAAGTCCTGGCTACAAGGCTTCCCAGGCACAGATCCCCCTGGATGGCAGAGCTGGGCGTGCATCTCCCTATGGTTGTTGGGAACAGACTTATGTATGTGAGTTTCCCTGGCTGCTGAAGAAAGAAGGTCGAGACACAGATGTAGGCAGGAGTGAAGGTGGGATGAAGGTCCTGACTCCAGTCAAGACTGCATGCACGTCAGCTGTCTGGGTAGAAAGTGGTTACACCCTTGGGAAGCGCATAGCCCTGAGTTCCAATCTGAGAAGGTGAGTGGGAAAGGGTGCTTTTCATTCCATATCCTTCTATGATGTTTGATGTCTCACAAGGATGTGACATTTTCATGTATAATTTATTACTTGTGTGATTAAGAAAAAAATGAAATAAACCAGCCACAAAAAGACAAGTGCTTGCACTTACAGGAGGTCCCTAGAGAAGTCAGACTCATAAAGACAGGAAGTAGGTGGTGGGGCCAGGGCCTGGGGGAGGGGAGTGAGTGAAGGGAAGATGAGAAAGTTCTGGAGACGGATGGTGGGGATGGCTGCCTAACAGTGTGAATGTGCTGAATGCCACTGATCTGGACGCTTAAAAGGGGCTAAAATGGTAGTTTTTATCATTATGTGTATTTTGCCACAATTAAAAATAGAAAAAGAAAGAAAAAGAAGAACATAAAGAAATAGAAAGAAAAGAAGGAAAGGGAGGAAAAGAGAAAGAAAGAAATGAAGGAAGGGAGGGAGGGAGGAAAAAAGGAAGGGAAGAAAGAAAAGAGGGGAAAAAACACCCTTCTGTCAAAGCTCCCGCAAGCCACATGTACGACCTTGGCTCTCAGCTTCCTACGTCAGCCATCAGCCATCGCAAGCAGAGGCCTCAGGGTCAAGGGCAGCGAAGCCTCCCAGAACTCTCTTTCAGGCCACCCTCACCCTGCTGCCAGGAACCCATGGGAATCCAGGGAGATAAACAAAGCCCATCAGAAATTTCTGAAAGGGACTTGCAGCCCTGTGCTGGCTCTTCTCATTCTGCACCTGAGGACGTCTGGGCCATTTGTTGTCCGCCTGGAATCCAGGGCTCTTTTCTCTGGGGTTGAATTGATGCAACTCTTGATCTTAGGTTAGGTAGAGACGTCACACCTGTCTGCAGGCTGCCGGCAGCTAGAGCGCTCTCCTTTTTCCCCCCAAATTTAAAGAATTAATTAATAATTATAAAATACACACAACATAAAATTTACCACCTTAACCATTTTAAGTGTCCAGGTCTGTGGTAATAAGCACATTCACACTGTTGTGTCACCATCCCCACCATCCATCTCCAGAACTTTCTCATTTTCCCTTCACTCACTCCCCTCCCCCAGGCCCTGGCTCCACCATCTGCTGCCTGTCTCTATGAATCTGACTCCTCTGGGGACCTCATATAAGGGGAATCACGGTATTTGTCCTTTTGTGTCTGGCTTATGGCTTATTTCACTTAGCTTAATATCCTCAAGATTCATCCATATTGTAACAGGTGTCAGAATTTCTTTTTTTTTTTTAAAGCTGAATAATATTGCACTGTATTGATACACCACGTTTTGTTTAGCCATTTATCTATCAGTGGACACTTGGGTTGAATAATGCTATCAACATGGGTGGGCAGACATCTCTGTGAGTCCGTTTCCAGTTCTTCCGGGTATACATTCAGAAGTGGGATTGCTGGATCATATGGTAATTCTATTTTTAATTGTTTGTGGAAACTTCACACTGTTTTCTGCAGCAGCTACACCATTTGACATTCCTTTTCTTTTTTATTTATAGAATCCCAGTTCTGTTTCAGCCTATAATGTACCCAGTTAAAAATACTTTCCCAGACTCCCTTGCCACAGCCGGTGGTCCTGAGACCCAGATCTAACCAATGAAGCAGGTGGAAATCTCTGCCCTGTTAAAAATACAATCCTTGACTGTTGGCTCTCGGCCCCTGGTATTCCTCTCCTCCGGCCTGGATGTTACATTGGTGCCTGGAAGTGAAGCTGCTGTCTCAACCGCATGGAGGTGAAAGTCATACTCTGAGAATACTAAGAGCACACAGAGCCGGGACTGCCTGCCATGTTATTTGCAAATAATAATAAGTCCCAAGTTATTTAAGTCAGCTGTTCTATTACATGCAGCTGAACGCAATCCTAACTGATCTGAAAGGTTTGAGGTAACTGCGCTTCAGGGATCTTTGGAAACAGTGTTTTAACTTTGCCTTGATTTTTATCCGTAAAGAACCATGGTGAGCACATACCTCTGAGACTTCCTGTGTGACCTTGGGCAAATACTTGACTCTTCTGTGCTTTTATTTCCTCCTTCATTAAATGGGGATGAGGATCACCCTCACTTGTTAGGACTAACATTTGGGTCAAATGTGTTAATGGTATTAGCTGGTCTTATTATTATTAAATATATATATATATTTTATTTTTTTTATTGGGGAATGTTGGGGAACAGTGTGTTTCTCCAAGACCCATCAGCTCCAAGTGGTTGTCTTTCAATCTAGTTGCAGGGGGCGCAGCCCACCATCCCATATGGGAATTGAACTGGCAACCCTGTTGTTCAGAGCTCGCGCTCTAACTGACTGAGCCATCGGGCCGCCCCTAGCTGGTCTTACTATTATTGTCGTTGTGGAGATTCCAGACGCCTCATCCTGGCATTGAGATCTCATCTCTCAGCCTGAACATTAGGCACTGCACACTCTGACTTTGTTCATGCTGTTTCTTCTCTCAGAATGTTTTTCTTTCTATGCCTCTCATCTAACCTTAGTGGGCATATTGGGATTTTCCCTGCCCAGCAGCCATTCTCCCTACTTCTCGTAACAGGGGAAGGAGAGACTACCTCTCCCTGATTCTCAGTTCATATATTTTGGGGAAGGAATAGCCAGTCTCTGCTTCCAATCTCAAGGGACTGGCCACATGACCCCGGCCTGACAAAATAAAAAAATCACTCCCAACCTTAGAGATTGATTTATGGATGGGCATGTGACTCAAGCCAGCCAATGAGAAGATTAGGAAACAGGAGCTGTCTTTCTGTTGGAATAGCTGGGTTAGGGAGGATGGAGCAATGGGGAAGGCATCCCATTTGCCACCGCTAGCGGAGGGCCTGCCAAGAGGGAAGCCCCCAGAGAGGCAGGAACAAAGACAAGGCAGGGAGTCCTGACCTCATGGCTAGATCTGAGCACCTAGATACAGCCATGCCTGAAAGGCACCCCCTGGATTTTTCAGTTACGTGTGCCAGTATATTTCCTTTTTTGCATAAGCCAGTTTGGGTTGAATTTCTGCCAGACATGACAAACTAACTCTTATCCTCTAAGGCTCAGCTCAAGTATCACCTCCTCCCCCACACCCCACCAGCCTCCTCTCCATGACTGGTGGCCCGAGTGTCCCTCCAGTGCTCTGCCACGATCACCCTGTACATCCACATGGTCACTAGAATGGGAACTGCTTGAGGGTGGGGACTTCATTCTTGTTCATGACAGCGCCCCCAACCCCCAGATGGAGCTCGATACACAATGAATGAATGAATGATAAATGCAATACTTCCTTGAGAAGCCTTTTTAGACAGTGGGGGTTTCCATAAAGTCACCTCAAGAATCACCTAAAGAATGAAAATTGATGTTTTTATTCATTTAAAACGCCCTGAAACCAAATGAAATCTTTTGTGCAATGTGAATTTTTTATGGAGAGAGGGGTCCTAGTTTTCATCAGATTGCCAAAGAATAAGTTTTACAACCTCTGCCTTACGGAAAAAGTCCCTCTAGGAGATGGAGGTCAGGAAGTTAATTCAGTCTGAGTTTAATTGTGTCCCTCTTACGTAAAACAGCCAGAGTTTGAACATCTTTTTTCCTTGGGTAAACTGGTTTTAGTGTCCTTAAAATATTAAATGTCTGTCTTCCTAAGGAGAATGAGAAAAATCGTTCATCCCCTACTTTAATAGATGGAGAAACTGAGACATGGGGAAGGGAAGGGGTTTGCCCAAGGTCACAGAGCAGGTTGGTAGCAGAGCTGGTCTCCCCCTCTTTGAGCTATGCCCCCCCCCTTTATTTTGTTCAGGATCTGAACCTCTTTACTGTTGTTTGGGGATCTGCCAGCTGCCTGCCACTTTAGACTTTCCAAAGGCCAGATATTTGCTTTCCCAGCATCCACTGCACAAGAACATGAGCATGTGACCTGGATTCAGCCAATTATATCCTCACACCCAAGACTGACTCCAGAGCCAGACTGCAGATCTGGCACCCATTGTCCTTTTGATTCTGAAACCACCCAATCCGTTTTGTGACATCTGCAAACAAGAATCTGCTTGATAAAATGTCTATTAGATTAAAACCGAACTGAAGTAACCCATGTCTGGGGCTAAAAAAACCACTCATGTCACTTCAAATGTCAAATTCTTGGTCTCATGATCTCCTACTTAGAACATTCCTCTGAGGTTGATCTGAATTCCATTTATTTTCATTGTTATCTTTGTTTAATTATAGCACGTACTTAAATGTAAAAACCTTAGAAAGTAGAAAACTTAGAAGCTTCTCAGAAGAAACCAATAGACAGACACCCACAATGAATTCAAGGTGATTGCTGTTTGTATTTCTTTCTTTCTTTCTTTTTTTTTTAAAGATTTTATTGGGGAAGGGGAACAGGACTTTATTGGGGAACAGTGTGTACTTCCAGGCCTTTTTTTTTTTCCAAGTTAAGTTGTTGTCCTTTCTATCTTAGTTGTGGAGGGTGCTGTTCAGCTTCAAGTTGTCCTTTCAGTCTTAGTTGTGGAGGGCGCAGCTCAGCTCCAGGTTGTTGCCGTTGCTAGTTGCAGGGGGCGCAGCCCACCATCCCTTGCGGGAGTCGAACCGGCAACCTATGGTTGAGAGGACGCGCTCCAACCAACTGAGCGATCCGGGAGTTCAGCGGCAGCTCAGCTCAAGGTGCCGTGTTCAATCTTAGTTGCAGGGGGCAGAGTCCACCATCCCTTGGGGGACTTGAGGAATTGAACTGGCAACCTTGTGGTTGAGAGCCCACTGGCCCATGTGGGAATCGAATCGGCAGCCTTCGGAGTTAGGATCATGGAGCTCTAACCGCCTGAGACACTGGGCGGGCCCCTGTATTTCTTCTAGTCTTCTCTCTCTCTCTCGATATATATGTATATATTTTTAAGTATACTTTAAAAAATATATAGCTATGTAGATTTTTATGAAATGGGATTATTCTCTATGCACAATGTGGTAGTCACTAAGCTTGTTCTTCTAGATCCAAAAAGGACTGCTCTTTTTTTGTTCCCAAGTGAAGTTAGTGTGGCCTTATTGATTGAGCCAGAGAGTTTTTCCTAGCTTGGCAACCCGTGGAGGCACATGTCAAGACAGAGCCTCCATATTCCTGGGTCTCTGAGTGACTACACAACACAAACTCGTGTGTGAAGAAAAAAAAATTGCCTTTTGCTGATGTAAACCAGTTAGATGATGGGGATGTTTGTTACAGCAGCATATAACCAGCCTGTCCTGACTGGTAACATGTTTTCTTACTCTTATTTTAAAATAACTATAGACTCACAAGAAGTTGCACAAATAGTAGAGAGAGGCCCCGCATAGCCCCTTCCCCTAAAATCCCTCAGGGTAGATAAGATCTTACCTCACTGTAGTACTTTATTAAACTCAGGAGATTGACATTAGTATAAAACAATTAACAAGACTATAGACTTGACTTAGGTTTTATGACCGATACCATATTGTGGCCCGTTCCCCCCCTTTCTGTCATGAACCCTTCCTCATGCCCGTGATATGAAATTTAATGGCTGTTCAGTATCTTCTGGATGCACCTTGGCAGGCATTGCCACTCCATTCCTGTTGAGCACTTTCCCATCAAAAACATGGAAATGATACCTGTTCATATATTTTTGTATCGCAAATGATTTCTTTAAGAGAAATTCCTGAGAAAAGGGTCTATTTTTAACTCATCTTGTCAAATTGCTTTTTAGAAAGCCACATTCGGGTGCAGTTGTGGATATGAGGGCCTGCCTTCCACCACCTTGCCAACACTGCATGTTATCATTTCACAAATCTTTACCAATTTGCTAAGCCGAATAATAATAATAATAATAATAATAATAATAATAATAATAGTAATAAATTTTATCATTGTTTTAATTTGCATTTACTTGGTGGTTAATAGGATAAAATCCTGTTTCACGCACTTGTATTTCTTCTTTGTGGTTCCTCTGTGGAGTAAATAGGAAGAACTTCACGGTTGTCAGTTCCTCAAAGTGTGTGTTTAGTCAGCAAACAAGCTAGCATTTATTTTTCAGTTTCCACCAATTCATATTTACCACAGCCTTCTCGTTTGTTACTTATGAACAAGCCTTCATGGGTGTCATGGAGTGTACTTTGAAAACACCTTTTTAGGATTCTCTTAGGGAGGGCCTACATACTTCCTCCCCCAGATTGTCAACAAAGGCAAGAAGGGGCGGAAAGAGACATTTGAGATGAGGCTCATGCACGTGCAAGTGCTCAGAAGTCTGCGGTACAAAATTTCAGTGCGGCTGAGGTTAGACTATGGCTGGAGAGATGCCAGGTTCAGATGATCAGGGCCCATGTGCACTCAGGAATGGCAATAGTTTAGAAGCCTCTGGCTACGTGGGAAGAGCAGCCGGCAGGGAGTGAGGATGGCAGCCAGGGAACCAGGGGGGAGCTGACCACACGGGTCAAGACCAGTGATGGTGAAGGTGGTGGACCAGGTGGGGGAGGAGAGGTGGATAGACTGAGAGTTACTGAGAAAGGGCTGAGCTGGGGGACTGACTGGATGACGGAGCCTGAAGGAAAGGAATGACCACTGACTTGGATGGCTGGGGCCTTTGGGGCCACCTGTGAGGTGGCGATACAGGAGCAGAATCAGATGTGAGAGGAACGTGATGAATTGGGCTCTGGCCACCTCGTAAGTATTAATTCTCCGGAAGATACAAATGGCCTTATGGCAGTAGAAATCTTTGAGACCATGACATAAACTTAAAACCCAACTATTCTGTTGAATTAAACATTGATGAGGAATCTAGAAATGGTTCTTAAATTGTATGAACACGTGTCCAGAACCTCATCAACTTGGAGAAGCTCCCAGTTCCATCCTCTTACCCCTTGGCCCCAGGGGTACCAGCAGTGTGGGATGTGGTGTGTCTGGGATGTATCCTGATAGACCTTTCTCTAAATGTGGCAGTGACATGACCCAGAGCAAATATCTGGGATCCTGGGTGTGCACTAAAGATGGCATCTTGCTGGTCATTTCATTGTGCCACTTGCTTTTCTATCCTTAATAATGCTCTATAGATCTTTCCATGTTAATTTAATTAGACTGGTGTCATTGGAAAAGTTGTTTTAGGATGTTCTAGTTACTGTCGCTGCACAAGAAATCACCCATCAGCCTAGTGGCTTAAAACAACAGTTTAGTCTTTCTCATGGTTTCCACGTGTTGGGAATGTGGGAAGGGCTCAACTAGGCTGGTGCCCACAGCTCGGGGAAGAGCTGGAGCAGCTGGAGATTGGCCAGCTCTCTCTCTCATGTGGTCTGGGTGGTCTCAGCATAGGCTTGTTTGGGCTTCCTCACAACATGGAAGTCTCCAGGCAGTTGGGCTGTTTCATGGCAGCTGGTGGCTTCAGGTGTTGTATTCCAACAAGCAAAGGTAGAAGCTGTGGTGCCTTGTCTCCCTCTCAGCAGTCATGGTATCATTTCCACTGCTCTCCATGGGTTACCAGTGAGTCCCAAGCTAAACTCAAGAGAATTAGTCTATGTCTTGATGGGGGGATGGGGGATATTCTTGTGGCATTTTGTCACATGTGAGGTCCCATACTCTACCTGATTGCCCCCCTCCCAGTCTCAGTTGTCACGGCACTCCATGGCCCCCATCTTGCCCTGACATCTGACATTCCAGCCTTAAGCCATTCCATGGACATCCCCACCCATGACTTACTGAGGCCTCCTCTGTCCCCAGCCTGCACCCCATTGCTCAACCCACCACCCTTTCCATGGGGCTATTTCACTCTGCCAGACCCAGGCAAGACTTTTCTCCCTGAGGGCTCTTGTGCCTCCCAAACCTGGGCTCAAATCTGTGTGGCCTCGGGCAAGTCTCTCAACCTCTCTGAGCCCTCCTGCAATCTGCAAAATGGGAATAAAGTCTCCTCACCCCTCAGGGTTGTTGGAATAAATGGGGAAGGCAGGCACTGGCCAGCAGGGCAGAGATGGAGGGGAAGGGCCGTCCAGATAGATGGGTGCAGGGAGGGGAGGCAGCAAGCAGCTGTCACCAGGAGTGGCAGTTCAGGCTGGTGGAGGTCCTGGGTTTGTGGCCAGTGTCCACATGAGGGCCAAGCTGGTTCCAGGACCTCAGGTCAAGGGTGACGTGGGAGAGGCAGGCCCGCAGCTTTGACCTCTCATCCCCACCACAGTCCACGTGGCCCTGGGTGACCATGACACTTGGCTTTGCACATGTGGATGCTCAGCCAAACTAACTCCTGTCAATTCCCTTCCTTTTCCCTTCAAAAAAATTATTTTCCTTTAGTCACCATACAAAATACAGAAATGCCTCAAGAAGGAAGTAGAAACCTTCCTGAGCATCTTTTGGTTTATCTCCCACTGGGCTGAGAAGTGCAGAGAGCTGGCCAAGGTCACACAGCCTGGAAGTGGCAGGCCCAGGATTCAAACCCATGACCACCTGGAGTGGAAGTTGAGCACCGCTTGAGAACCACCGGTTCCAGGACTGGGTGCAGCCTTGGGCAAATGCTTCCCTCCTCTGTGCTGGCTTCTCATCTGAAAACGGGGTAACCACCAGTGGGTAGTGAGCTCACACCTCATTTCCTGTGTTTTCAGGCTTCATGAACCTCCTTCTCAATGTGGCCCCCAATGCCTGGCCCCTCAGCGACTGAACCCACATTAGCTGGGCACACAGGCAACAGTGGAAAGGTGGCATTTCTCAGCTTCCCGAGAAGGGTGTGATACAGCTAGATGTAACCATTTGACTACTATGCCAAGGGGCATGTAAGAGTGATGTGTCAGTTTCCAGAGAGGGTCTCTAAAGGGGGGGAGTAGAGTGGGCCCTTCTCCTCCCCAATTGCCTCCTTGTTGACAGCTGGAACGTGGAATGGATAGATGGAGCATCAGCAGCCATCTTGGGCCATGAGGCAACTTTGAACATAAGGGTGGTACATAGTGAAGCAACAAAACAGGAGTTTTTCTCCGACACTGTTAGGCACCAACTGTACACCCTGACATGAGAGATATAAAGTCACATCTAAAGTCAATTTTACTTTGGATTTTGCTCCCATTCACCAACAAACTGTATCATCATACTTTTCTCATTCAAGTTCTGAGTGTACTTTTTTCCCTTCTCAAAGGACCCATTTTTCAATTGACCTCATTTCGAATACCATGAAATCAAGGGTTTGGTGAACTGACTTTCTGTAAATATTAAAGTAAATGCAAATCTATTAAAATAAAGTCCAAGCTATTCAAAGAAAAAAGTGTGGATTTCCAAAATGATCGAGTGAGGATCCTGGAAAATCTGTTTCCTAACAGCAACAATAAAACTAGACAGAGTTGTCAAAAACAACCATTTCAGGATTTATCAATGACATCTGACAAACTAAGAAGTGTTGACTCAAGAAAACTGCCTGAATGGCGAGCAGTGGGAGACTGGTGTTTTTTTGCCTGGGGTTGCCCCCAGCCTGGGACTCCCGGTTCCTGCCTGCAGACCGTAAATATCACTGCTGGGGCAGTGGTGCTGATTTGATCTGGAGCTGGGTGGCAAACCCTCAGGCCTTTGGGCACAATGGAAACAGCAGGGCTCTCACAGTAGAATGAACGGGCCAGGCCACGGTCTCCTAACTGGCCCGCAGTTGCCAGGAGGTCCAGGAACCAGACAGCCTCAATTGGGCCCATGCATTCCGAGGGTCTGCGCACATGCTCAGGAGAGCCGGAGAGGGCCCCGCAATCCACAAATTTAAACCTGCTCAACGGGAGGCCATGTGCATGACAGAAAATTCAAGAGGCAGAGGGCAAAGGCAGGTCTCACCTGCAAAATGCCTGAGCCGAGGCCACCGGTATGTTCCAGCACCACCTCTGAGCCATCACTGGCCGACCCGGGGTGACTTCTAGAGGAAGCCAGATTGAAAATAAGAATTAAAACAAAACCCCCAAACTGAATAGAGTCACCAGTGGCTGCACACTGCGGGGGAGACAGATCCTACAGTCAGTTCAGCAATGACTAAAGAAACACAAAACACCACAACTCCCTGTGGGAGGAATCAGAATTCAGACTTGTTACAACCGATTATTTTTAAAATGTCCACTTTTGAACAAAAACATTTCAAGACATGCGAAGAAATAGGAAGCCGTGACCTACACTAGGGCAAAAAGCAGTCAATAGAACCTTTCTCTGAGGGGGTCCAGATGTTGGACTTGAAATCAACCATTATAAATATGTTCAAAGAACTAAAGGACACCATGTTTGAAGAATTAAAGGCAAGTATGACAACAGTGACTCAGGAACACAAGGTCTTAATGAAGAGATGAAAATCAGAGACAACCCAAAGGAGTTCTGGACTTGGAAGCCCTCCCTGCTCACTGGGCTCCCAGGTGCCCCGGGTTTCGTCATCACGACACTGCTCGCCATGGCACCTGCCTGTTCGTGTGACACCGCCCTGATCCCGCCTGGGCTGCAGGTAGGGAAGGGACCCAGCTGCTGTGTGCGGCAGGGCGGCTTGCATAGGTCATGGGGAATGACAGTGACCCCCGTAGGGTCAGGCACCTGAACTTGCTGTCAGACAGTCTGAGGCCTGGGTTAAGTCCTTTCCCTTTGCCTCAGTATCCTCCCCTGGGAGAGGTCCCCTGGGATCTGGTGACAGGACAGGAGGCTCCATACAGGCTGCCAGGGCCTTGCACCGCCAATGCGCCAGGACCCGGGACGAGTCCACCAGAAGAAGGCACGGTTGTGAGTTTTGTTGTCGGTTTAATTTATTACTGTTTGACATCCAGTGACACTGACATACCCTCGCTGGGCCTGCGGAAGCCGGGCCCGGCGAGCGTGACCTGTCCAATAAAATACAGTACAAGGAGTGGACGGCTACACACATGCATCCACGGCTTAAACTACAGTGATTCCAAACTGCGGTCGCAACAGTACTGTCAGGAAAGGAAAAGAAAAACAGATGTCGTGTGTTCCCCAATTCTCAACTTTGTTTTTTGTCATTTTAAAACAGTTAATGCTGTTACAAATGCTACTGATGCCAGGGCAGGGCCAGACACAAACAGTCCTACATCTTCTCTGCTGTATAAATATGGAAGATTTTAGTTTATACAGTTCTCCTCCACGTCTGAAACTACATCTGCTGCTACCCATTACTGCTAAGGGCTACACCGTCTCGGCTCTGGAACGAGGGGCTCGGGGTCGAGACTCTGGAATGTCGGGACTCAGTCTTCCTCACTGCCACTTCCTGAGCGGTCCTGTGGGGGGACAGGAGGAGAGAGCATGAGTGGGTACCCTCGAGGGATCCCTGAAACGGAAACACCAATGTGGGCAACAGAGCCACTCCTCCTGGGGCTGCGTGAGCAGCATAGGTGCCGTGAGGCTCGAGGTGCAGTGGCCTCTGGCCTCAGCCCTTCTGCCACGACCATACCCCGACGTCACTTTTCTCCTGAGGCCGGGCCCCCTGTGCCCACACTGACTCTTCCTCAGGAGCTGGGAGTCTCACTGCTGTCTGCCCTCTCTGTGGCTGTTCCTGACCACGTAGGCTCTTGGCTTGCCCTGTTAAACATTTTAAGCAGCTTGGGAAAGGTCACAAAACGGCCTGCAGGGTCCGCACGGGGCACATGGGGCACCGTTATAGCCCAGCCGTCTTCTCCAGAAACACGGGCCACCTTTCCCCATCAGGATGTCACTGACACCCTCAGAAAGTCATGTGTGTTTTTGGTCAGATCTATGCCAAGGGACTTGGTTTTGCTGTTCTCGCAAATGTCTATAGAAGACCAGCAACACGGAAAAGGCGCTTACTGAGCTTGGCCAGGAGCCTGGCCCCATAATCCACTCCACCACCCTGCTCAGTACAAGTGGAAACTGAGGATTCGAAGTGAAGTGAACTGCCCCGGACCCACGGCAGGGAAGGGTCAGGGGGCAAAGCTTACTTAAACCCAGCAAGTGGGTCTGCCCCCCACACCCCCGAAACTGTCCACTGCGGGCTCATGTAGCTTCCCCCATTTGTGGGGACTGCAGCTCGTGTGAGGGGACACACGTCACCACGGCACCATTCAGCCCCACTCCGTGTTTGTTCCGCATTGTTTTTATAACTGCGGAGCCAGGGGTTCTTGTTTTTTTAACCCACTAACACTGTTTGGAAATCCTCCTAGGCAGGAGCAGAGGGGCCTGGGGTGTGTCATGTGGGAGGAGGACATCATGACAGCCGTGACTGGATGGCACTGTGTGTGCTTGGGGAGGACATATGCCGAGGGGGCAGGGACTGTGTGGGGGCATCTTCAATCCCAGTGTCTCCTGCCACCACCCCGCCCCCCAACCCAGGGCTGCGGTAGGACAGGTGGCGTCCTGGGCAGGCAGCTCTGCAGCTGCTGCAGCGGGAAAAGGAGGCCCACCTCATCTCCCAGGTGCCCACTGGTGCTAAGTGTCACATGGAATTGGGCTTGAGTTACATGCCAGGGAACGCTGAGCCTCAGTTTCCCCATCTGTGGAGTGGGGGTGTTAGAGCATCTACCCCCACAGGGACCGTGGGGTAAGGGCCCAGGACCTGGCATGGGGATGGACCTCCAATGACAGGCTGCTGCCCAGGGCCCTGTGGCCTCACCTCCTCCTGCTCCTCCTCACTGTCGTCGTCGCTCACCACAGGCTTGGCCCGCGACCCGCGGCTTGGCCGCCGCCGGCCCCCTTTCAGCCGATCCTGTGCCTTCTCCTTCCGGCCCAGCTTGATCTTCACTTTGACTGAGCGGGCTGGGGTGGCGACCAGAAAGAGGGGAAAAAGAGATGAGCTCAGGAGAGCACGGCACCTCCTGGGTTGGGGGCATCTGGGAGCTGGGTGGGCTGTGAACAGGCGGCGCCGCAAGGCCTCTCTGGTTCCCATAGGTGAGTGTGAACCCCAAGATGCCGACTGGCTCCGGCAGCCCCATCCACCCACCCAGGCACCCCAGGACTCACACTCGGACTCCGAGCCTTCCTCCTCGCCCTCGTCTTCCTCCTCGCTTTCCTCGCCCTCACTGTCATCCTCTTTCTCTATTTTCTGCCGCACACTGGTGAAAACGGACTGGAGGACAATGGAGTCTTCGTAGATCTGGTGGAGACACAGGCTCGAGTGGGCTGGGGCCCGACGGGGGCTGCCTGCCCATGCCACCCCACCTGAGCCACAGTTCTGGCCAGGACAGCCCACGTGGGGACAGGGGTAGCTCAATAATCCTTTCCCTATCGGTGTCTGAGAGCACGTCAGGATTATGAAATCATCCTGGACAAAAGGTCAGGCGTGTTAGTTTAGATCAGGCGTGTTAGTTTAGAAACAGCCGCAGGTTCCTTCCTCCCCCAGAATCACAGTGAGCATCCACTTTTAAAGGATCTGAGGTCTAAAGCAACTAGAAACGCACACCCCATTTAAGCCAGCATTGCCCCCAACCTTCTGATGTAAAATCTCTTTTCCAGGAGGCACCTGTTCCAAACACTCTTGGGAAAACTTTGCTACGTTTAGGCTGTGTGAGTGTGAGTGTGTGTGTTGTTCATCTCATCATAGAAAAAGACACATCCACAGGATTTCCAAGCAGTCCCCTAGTGAATTCAAAATTAAATTCCAAGATATACACAGACCCCTCCTGGATGGATGGGACTGAGTCTATTTTCTGTATTTCACTTATCATTTGTTTTTCTGCCTTTTCAGTAACGAACACATATTGCTTTTGTAATTTGTAAAATATTCCAAGTTGCTGGGAATTATTTTTAAACCAATCAATTCAAAAGGGAGCAAGGGGCATGTTGGCCTGAGGCGGAGCTGTGAAGGTGGCAAAGGCCTGGAGTGGGTGCCTCCTCCCCCCGCGTCCTCACCAGGGAGCCCTCCAGGTTGAAGGTCTGCGCGTTCTGACACAGCAGCATGACGTCCTTCTCCAGGTCGTTGAGGCTACGGTACTTGTGGTTGCGGATGCGCTCCTGCAGGTGGGGGGCGGGAGAAGCAGCCTTACCTGGGGACCCTGCCTCCTGCCTGGGGACTCAGGCGGGGACTCCCTCTCCTAACAAGGTCACAGCCCAGGCTCCAGGCTCCTCTGTAGATGCAGAAGTCCAGACCCACTGAACACAAGGGCCACATGCACGACTGGAGGCCTGAGCTGCGGGTAACCCTGAAGGAGCCCTGAGCGCTGGCTGCCTGCTGACACAGCCCCAGGACCTTCAAGGCCACGAGGAACCCCAAGAGCCAATGGTGGGATCCCCGGCCAGGGGGCCCAAGGTCCTGGGTCAGATTCCCCTAAACGCCCACCCCGCACTTGGTCGTTACCTTAATCTTCTTGAAGTCCACAGGCTTGCGGATGAGCTCGTAGTACTCGGGCAGCTCCTTGCGAGAGGGCAGCTGGATGAACACCTCACTGAGCTGACGTCCACTACTACTGCAAGGGGACACAGTGGGCGTCACTCACAGGCCCTGCCCACTGGGGCAGCCCCCACCTGTCATTGTTTGTGGACAGAGAGGGTGAGAAAATCAAAGGCAACTTGGAAGTTCTTTCCTGTACACGTGTTGCCTTGGGAGTTCTGGAACATTCCCGAGAGGCAACCAGGCAGAGGCCTTGGCACTTGAAGATCACAATCATGCACGATGCAAAAATCACTTTGCTCACGTTGGGAGCATTAAGTGCCAGCATTTTCAGAGATGGATTTTGCAAGCACGTTGTGCGACCCCCACGAGCATGTTGTGTGTCTCTTGCGGGCAGCACTTAAGAGCAATGAACTTCAGAGCATTTTGCAAAAACCCCAGGAGGGAAGATGCCGCCCACCAAGACGTTAATGGAAGACAAAAGGCTGTTTCTAGTCCTTTCCCCTGAGAAAGCACTTGTTTTCCACAAGGGATCAGAGAAAAGACGTGCCACTTGTGGTCCTGAGAGGCAACGGGCCTCATGCACCGTCTCTTGGGTCTCACTTTTGGAAGAATCCATGCACTGAGCCAGGTCATGCCACACCTGAGCCTGGCTGTGTTGGAGACAGAACTCAGAGGCAACACCACTCCTGGGGTCTGCCTGAGGAGGGAGCGAGCAGGCGCATCAAGGACTGAAAGACCAGGATAGAAAACAAGCTCACTAGTGCGATTTCTCTTTGTTCCCACAGCCTTGCCTGACCCGCCCCAGGGGTCCTGCTGGGACTCCTGAGACAGGCAGCAGAAGCCCAGGGCTACGGCCCAGGGAGCTGGTGAGTTGGTGCCGATCCTGTTCTACAGGTGCCGTTTCCTCACCCAGGCACCCACACACTATGGCGGTGGTTTCACCCACGTTCCACAGCCAAGGTGTCTGCCCTGCTGCCCATGGCGCCTTCTGCTGCTTCACCATTTGGGCTTTGCAGTCACTTCTCAGAGACCGTCGATCTGGGCCCAGCGCTGCCAGCGGGCTGTTTAAGCTTGTTTTGCTCCACTTCTCATACTTTCTTTTCAAGATTATTCTCAAAGGACAGAGCAGCCCGCCCACTCCATCCTGCTGCTGCCCATCCTGACTGCACCCCATTCTTGTTTCTGTCGACTATTGTGGAAGACAGTAGGGACAGTACAACTGCTTTTTGGGTTTTGTCCCCGGGTACTCCAATTTCACAATGCCCTTAAGGAGCAGCTTGGCCAGGACTGCCCCCCTGAGGCTGTTCCCAGCTGGATTGCGGGCGGCCCATTGCTCACTTGGGGTTTCTGTGCATCACGAGGCCTCTGGCCCAGCAGCCGGGCTGGAACCTGGTCCCTGCACCTCACTTGCCTTGCACAAGTGCCATCACTCAGTCCTTGCTCTGGGCCAAGCGCACCTTAACACTGGTTCCCACCAAGCTCTGTTATTCTAATTGTTGCAATGAGGAACCTGAGGCAAAAGTTCAGCCGGCCCTGGCTGGGCACAGCCCACCTTGGGCCTTGCCTTCCAAACCTTCCTTCCTAGTGTTACGTGATGACGCCAGCAAGTGGCAGCTTCCCTTCCAGGTGGCGTTTTCAGCCACATCCTGCCCTGTGCAGGGTCCAGCTGTCACAGATAAGGGAGGACGTGCGACCTCTAGGCCACCTTCCCAGTCAGCGAGCCCCTCCCGGGAGGCACAGGTTTCTTTTCTCTCATGAATGGGTTGTGGGTAAAGTTTGGCCACAGGCAATCGGAATTTATGTCAACTCCAAAAATGAGAACAGGTAACAAAACACGCTGGCTGCTCCACCACGGATAAACAGACCGGGGAGAAGGGAAAAGAGGTCAGCCCAGCTCCGCTCTGGGAAACTTTGGTCGTAAAGCTCAGGCAGAGCCTGGATCGGAACCCGGCCCACAACTCAGCTACACACATCTGGCTCTCCCCGTGGAACCCTCTAAGCAAAGAGCCCTCCATTTTACACTCTGACCCAGGACTCCTGTCCACAGGCCTAAAACAACAAGTTCCGCAGGGTGACAGTCTGTCTCCCAAACAAAGTACAAAGGACTCTGAGGTTTTCTATTCTGTTTCGTTGAGAAATGCCAGTTGGGGCCCAAAACATTCATTTCGAAGCCCGCTAATGGGTAGCCTCCCAGCTTGAAAAGCCCTGCTTGCAGCCCCGTCATCTATGGCAGCCACACAGGTGGCCAGCCTCGGGGGGGTGTGGCCCTCCAAGGAGCTCTGAAAGTGGGACTCTAGTGCTGTAATGCAGCAAAAAGTTTCGTAAAAAAACCCTTTCTCCTGTCAGGCTAAAAAATTGTTTGATAGAAAAGAACGGGAACAAACAAACGCTCCTCTTATAAACCTTGAAATTGTGCATAAACGCACACCCAGCACCGGGCCCCACAAGCCTTGTCTGCTGCAACAAGCTCTGAGTGCCGATGGCCTGGAACTGGGTGTACGTGAGCGAGGGACAAGTGCCAGGACCACAGGGGACTTTTAAAATTGTCCACTCTCAGACAGCCCAGACCTCTTGGAAAGCCACTGCCGTAAGATTTTAATTGCTCTTAAGTTCTCTAGAGAGCCCCCCACCCGTCCCCCCGGCTGCTGCAATACACTTGGGGCCAAGCGCCGTGCAGGCTGATTCACCAAATTTCCTCACCTCTGTATTAGAGGTGGACACCTCACAGCTCCCCACCTCCTGGGAATAAATCCCAAAGTCCTTCTAATGGTCCCATGATCCTCCAGGAAGGGCTGCCCATGGCCTCTAATGTCGGTGTCCCTCTCTGCACCTCCTCACACATACCTTTGGGCCCATGAAACCACTGCTCTCCCAAGGACCTGAGACGCCCACCCTTACCTCAGCACAAATGTCACCTCTCCTGCGAGTGCTCTCGTCCATCTAGCCCTCACACGTCTTAATAAAAAAGGCATCTTGAGCTGTTAAGACGAAGGCACAAATCTTCAGCGCTCAAGTTCCTGAGGGGTCTGAGACTCCTGTGAGCGTCCCTCACATTTGATACCAGCTCAGTTTGGCCCCTTCCTCATGTTATGGGATCACACAGGGTGCGAGCTCCCAGGCCTGGCAGCAACCCCCTCCCCCCAATCACCACCTGTGGGATTTATCCCTGTTGGCGTGCGCTCATGCGCTCAGATAACTGCTCTGTGCCCCAGCGTGGCACCTGCCACAGCCCACTTGTCCATCTGCTGTCAAGGGCACCCAGGCTGTGTCTGGTTTGGGATATTACGAAGCAAGAGGCTGTGGACTCGCATCTCTCGGGGACTTACCCGGGGGTAGAAGCGCTTGGGCACACAGTGGGGGACACTCAGCTTTAGCAGATACTGAGTGTGTGTCCACCCCTGCAGCAGCGGGCAAGCTGTCGTGGTTCTGTGCACTGACACTCGCCCCTGTCACGACTCCTTGATGTGGCTGTTCTACATCTTACATGGGAACTGCTATCTCCCTGTGGTTTTAATTCCTAGCTCCTTGATGAACATGACGCTGGACACCTTTTCACAGGCGTACGGGTCAGCTGAAGGCCTCTCAGGCAGTACCTGTTCATATCTTTGCTTTCCCAGGAGTTCTCTGTGGGACACACTGATCGCAAACACCTTCTCTAGTCTATGGTGTGTCTTCCTACTCTCTTGGTGGTCTTTTGGTGAATGGATCTTAGTTTTAATCAAAGTCCAATTTATCAACATTTCCTTTTATACTTGATGTTTCTCCTGTCCTGTTACAGAAATCTTTGCCTAACCCAAGGTCACATATAACCCAAGAGCTATATAGCATTTTCTTCTTAGAAGCTTTGATATTTTCACCTTTTTGCATTAGCTATGAGGCCAGCTACCCTGATTAGTTTCTGTCTGTAGAGTTACCATCTACCCCACCCGACACCACCTAGAATATGAACCACAAGGGCAGAGACCTTGCCTGTTTTATTTACCTCTATCTTCGGCACCTGAAACAAAGGCTAGTACACAGTAGGTGCTTAATAAACATTCGCTGAATGGAGGAAGAAAGAGCTCAGGGTGAAAGTCTCAGGGTCATGGGGCGGGGTTTGAACCTGGGTCTCACCAAAGTCACCTCTAACCAGGGTGCCTCATTACCCCTCAAACCCTGTGTGGTCAGTTATATACCACCCTGTTCCAGAAAAGACTCTGGCAGCAACGACCAGGAGTCCTACTGCACAGAGGGCACGCGGTGTCAGCTTCCTGTCTTGTGACACTTGCTCTGAAGAAGCTTCTGCAGGCAGAGTTGCTTGGAAGTCCACCCCCGACCCTGTCCCGTGTCCGCCTGCCTTGGCAGGGATAGGGATGGGAACGAAAGAGCCTGGAAAAATCCTGAGGCTGGCAGGATCAGGTCTGACTCTAATTTAGACACGAAGGCAGAAGTGCCCGCCCTGGCCCTAATGCCTCCAGCCTGGGCGATCACCTGGTTGGGCAACAACAGTGGCTGCTGCTGACAAGGCGTATGACGACGAGAATAGTGATGCCTCTAGATGTCAGCTCCCATAGCAGGGACTTTCCTCAACCTCGTTACCGCCATCCCATCATTACAATGGGACGTGACAGGCAGGAGAGGCTCAGAGAGACCAAGGCCCCATGTAGTTTCACGAGACCTTCTTCTTGGAGCCTGAACAGCCCTGGTGGGGACCCTTCTTATTTAACTTGCCTAGATAGTGTCTGCCTCTCTGTGGAAATGTGCCCTCCCCTACACCGACTCTGGGTGCTGGTGGGGCGACCCATCATCGAGTCCCATCCTCTACCAGGACACAGACAGGACCAAGCACAACACCTCACCCATCTCACCTCAGTGATTGGTCCAGGCAAGGGCCTGAAACACAGCCAGCCAATCAGAGCCCTTCCCTGGGATTTTCTACCAGGATTTGGGGAGCAACAGTCACTTTCCTCTTGGGATATGAGGCACTGAGGAAGGAGCCCAGAGCTGTGGTAGTCACGGTTCAGCTTTGAGAACTGGGTGGGAGAGGAGAGATGGCTGATGATGCGGGGCCTCGAGAGCTAGTCTTCACTAACTCCTCCATGGCCTCCAGGACAAAGGAATCCCTCCTCTGCCGAGGGACTTAGAACTGGGTTCCTGACATATAGAGACAAAAAGTCCAAACTGACACATCCCTTTGACTATAGTATTATATTTGTCTTGAAGATAAAATTATAACACACAGAGAAGAAACAAACAGAATCAGAAGAGACCAACAGCGCCCTGAATAGGACAGAACCATGGATTCTTAGTATCTAAGGGATCACCCATCCATAGCCCTCTCTAAACAGATGGAAAAACCAAAGAGGCTATGAAAGCTGGCTGCAGACACATAGAAACTTGGTGGCAGGCAGGACCCAGAGGTCCCCTAGGCTAAGTCAGGGACTCTTAACCCTTTCGCGTCCACTGCTCTAAACCAAGGGTCAGCAAACCTTTTCTGTAAATAGCCACTGTAAATATTTTAGGCTATGGGCCTCATACCGTATCTGTTGCAATTACTCAAATCTGCCATTGTTACACAAAAGCAGCCACTGACTTTATGTAGGCAAATGGCTTTGGGTGTGTTCCCGTAAAAGTTCATTTATAAACAATGAATTTTTAATTTCATATAAGTTCACATCATGATATCATTCTCCTTTTAATTCTAATTCCAAATCACCTAAGAAAAACCCTTTTTAATTCACAGGCTATCCATACGCAGCCGGTGGGCCAGGTTTGTTTTTTTGCCGATTTGCAGATTTGCTAATCCCAGGTGTGAAAACTAGAGGAATAATGTCTGTGACAGGGATGGTGACCTACTGCTCGCTGTCCTTACTTCTGCATCCTTGGACCAGGGCAGACGCCACAAGTGGAACACAGCACCAGGCACTGAGTTCCCATGGCCTCGGCCAGGCACCAGCAACCAACGGAAGGTACTCAAGACAGATAAGACTTGTCTAGTATAGAAGTGGTCCCGAGCCGCCTGGAAGGAATCCCTGTGCCCCTCAGCCCTGCTCTCCTTCCTGGAGTCCAGTTCACCATCTTCCTATGATATCTCTCAATGACATCTAGCCCTGGACGATTTTCTCTTTTGACTTTTAATCAGTGAATGGAGCCAGCAAGGGCCCTGGACTTGAGCAGCTCAGGGTTTTCAAGATTGATTTAGCAGAACATTTACCTGAAATAGAATCTCAAAAGATACTTCCTAACCGAAATAGGAAAATGAAACACATTTAATGTACAGAATTATTTCTTAGGTTCAATTTTTGGACACATGACCAAGTCAAGGATATCTTGATGATTAGAAAAGCGAGCAAACTGGGGCAGATCCATTTACTTACAAATATCTATTAAGAGCCTCCACCTGCGGGGCACCCACCCACCCACCCCTAGAAGATGCATCTCAGTGTTGGATTTATGGCTCTGCCGTACAGAAAAAATCCTGACTAAGCATGAGTGAAAGAAAATGATATTCACCAATGAGCCTGCCAATGAGAATGGTCTGTAGACCGCCTGCCCTGTCAGCACTCTTCCTGTAAAGGGAAGGTTTGGGGAAGCTCTGCTGTGGCAGCTGCGTGCAGAGGGCTAGATTGGCTATAGGTTCTGAGGGTGATTGTCTAATAAGCTGATAGTTTCAAATGAGCCAATGACACATCTGGGGGACACATTTCTTAATACAGTTCAACAATACAATCCAAATCTCCTTTTAAAGAACCCCCGCCCCCCCGCCACGGTAACCTAAGCCGGGAAACCACTCAGTTTGAAAACCTTATTTTGGAGGCCAGATCCTCAGCTTTGGAGGAGAGACAGAAGGCCCAGCCAGGGTCACAGAGCAAGGGGAGAAGCCGCATCGTCATCCACGCATGCTCCTAAGTGTGGCAGTGACTTTGCGTGTACACGCTGGCTTCCCCAAGCAGACAGTGAATGCCACAAGGGATGGCACTGTGTTGTGTTCTGCTGTGACACGCTCAGAAGGTATTCACTGGGGTGACAGGACAATGAATGGAGCACCCAGGACCAGTTTATGGCGGGCGGAGTTGGTCACGTGAGTGCAGGGAGGTCCGAGACCACTTTGTGCAGGGCTGGGGGGACCGGGGCTTGGAGAAGCGAGCTTGCTTTTCTGAATTAATCAGCGTCAGCAGCTCCGAGTGCTGAGCAGGCACACGGCAGAGGACCCCCACCCTGGGAATCCAGGGTGCCGGGGTTTCTCTGGTCTATCCAGAGAATGAGTAGGGGTGTGTCTGGGGCTCAGCGGGCTGGGAAGGTGCTGCAGGATGAGGCTGACAGACTCACCTCCACACCCATCTGGAGACCTTCACACGCACTCTTCCTTCCTCCTGCTAAGTTTTCACCTTAGCTGATTTACATTTTTTTACTAGGTTCACCACAGTTCAACGTTTCTCAATTCATCTTTCTATCCTCTTATCTGTCTCTTGGCTTAATTTTAAGTTTTACCTCCTTTTCAATTTCTCATTTACTCGCCCTTGTCTTCACACCTCTTTTTTCATCCTTTTCCTTTCTTTCGTTTTTTAGCCCTTTGGAATATTCCATTTTATACCTCCTGTGTTACTATCCTCCTTTCACAAACATCTCTTTACTGTTTTCCCTGCGCAAAGGAGTGGCATGTGCTTGCTGAAATGCACTGCGCACTTTAGAAGGATCTCACATGGATGGATCTCCAGGGGAGGCAGGGGGGCAGGGGATCCAGGTGCAACCTGCTCACCCAAATCTACTTGTTTCTAGAGTCCAGGTATCTGCCCTGTCCTGTTTGAAGCTTTATGTAATTCTAGTTTAAAACCATTCTAAACCTGCTGTCCTGTTTTTGGTGTGATCTGTGTCTACCATGGTGATCACTGGCAGAGAGCGAAGTCTGGGGATAGAATCAGTCTGATAAACAAGGCAGGTAGAGCTTCTTCCAGCAAATTCTGTGGCAGGCTCAGAACCTCTGCATGGCTCCCCAAGGCCACCCTGGCTAATCTTCCTGTGGCTCTGAGCCCCACTGGGCCCTTAGCCTGGCCCGCACCCACGCTCAGGCTGGCCCAGGGCCTGACGCTGTGCCGGGGATCACGCTGTTCCCCAGCTACCTCACACCTCTTATGCCAGGTTCCAGGCTGGGCGCCAGGCAGATAGGGCTGACCTCAGTCCTGGACCCGCAGGCAGACGCCCACATCCTCCTCCTGGAGCACACTCATTCTGAGCTCAGCCTCCAGATGAAGGGCGATCTGGCCTTCCAAAGGCTGAGGCTAGAGAACCCTGAGGCCCCAGCCCCTTCCAGGAAGGGCTCCCATACTTGCCTACACTCTGGCCTCTCCCTTCCCCTTAGAAGCCTGTCCTGAGGGGCCAGGAGCCAATTGCAGTGACCTCTCCTGCAGAATGCTTCCCTGGGACTTGTTATGTTGTTCCAGTTTTCTTGGAAATCAAGGCATAACATTTCAACTCTGAAGAGCCACCTTCTTCTTGATTTTAATCAAGGAAATGCAAGAGCAGAAGGGAAGTGCTGCCAGTCCCAGGCCTGGGCCGAAGGTGTCGCCATAAATCTGGCTGGTGCCCTTCTTCACCCACAGTGGATGTGGGTTGGTCTCTGGGCTGCATGTTTGGCCCACGTTATCTTATTGGGGGTCTCCCTCACCCCACTTAGAGACTTCTACTTTGTGCTGCAGACGTGGAAACTGAGGCAGAGATCCCTATAGGGCTGCTGCCTGTCTCTGGCCGTAGGAAGAAGGAAGGGGACCCCGAGGGCCTGCCCAGTAGGCTCAGCTGTGGAGAACTTAGCCTGGGCTGTATACATCACCACCTTTCTGAGCTGCCTGGGTGCAAGTTGCGAGTGGCTCCTAAGAAGAAAGATGTTCCTTCTGTGGTCTCAGCATGGTCAACAAGTTCAGGAGTCTCGGTGCTGACACCTGCCCCATATGCAGTCTTTACAGGAGACGATTCTGCCCTGTTGCTGGTAGTAGTTGAGCTCTATACTGTGGCCTGGGGAGCACGGAGAAGGTTCTGTGGGGTCCTCTGGAGGCTGCCTGCTGAGGCCATATCTCCAGCAGATGTACTTCTCTGAAACCTTTCAAGGGCCCCAGGGGTGTGGCCCAGAGCATATTCCGCTGACTGGCATGTGGAGATCGTACACCAACGCTCCTGAAGGATCAGGGACAAAGACCACTGGCAGCACGCATAGCCCCAAGACAAGGTCCCAAAGCTGACCCAGGATCCTGTGCGTGCCTGACTTACTTGCGTGTAAGTGCAAACTCCTCCTTCCAAATTAATTCCTGAATTCTGGTTTTGATTCTGGGTGTTGACCAGCGAGTCCTCTGATGCCATTTGAGATTTCCAAGCCCCAGGCCCTGCGTGCTGGCTTGGCCCCTCTGGGGCCCTCAGCTTCCTCTAGGCCTGGAACACGTGTGCACTTGGCCTGCAGGCCCCTACATGTGCTGATGCCTCTGCCCATGAGGTTTATTCCCTCCGCTTCTCCTGGTGGCCCCTGCTCGACTTCAGGCTCTGCTTATAAGGCGCTTCTCCAGGAGGCCGCCCTGGACCCAGGCCATCTGCGCCAACTCCGCTCAAAGGCAGAGTACTGCAAGCTCTCCAAGCTTTCCTGCTGTGGCCCCAGAGTGCAAAGGGAATTTGTACCACAACCCAGTAGAGGGCTATGGCTGTAAAGGCCAGATGCCACACAACTCCAGGAGGACCTCTGGAAGCACGAAGGGAGCAAAGCTTCCAACACAGGACGTTACGTTCCGGTGAATGAAGACGTACATACAAAGGGAATATCATACAAGACTGCATTGGTATTTAAATACAACGGGGGGATCGTGAAATAAACAGTGAAAAACAACGGCTGGAGTGATGCCAAGCTGATGGAAGGGCGGCCCTGCCGAGACACGCAGCAGAGGCAGAGCTGGGCTGCTACCATGGAGGCACCGCACCCAGGTGCCACCCTGGCTCCCACCTGTGGTCACTGGGCAGTGAGAGCGGCACCACACCCTCCTGCTCCACAAAGCAGGCTCCTGACTGAATCCAAATGCTGACAACACTGTGAAATCATTCTTTGGTGTCCAGGAAGAACTAAGCTGTAACAATTCATTTCCTCCTTAGGCTCCAGATTTAACTCAAGTATAGAATTTAGCTAATTATAATTTGGTTCCAGAAAACGCATTTTTAAAAAAAATCCAATGTTTCATTTTCTCTTCTGGAAAGAAGCAACTAACTGGAAGTTTGAGAGAAGAAAGTGCAAGTTAAGCGACCTGTAATTGTATCCCATTCCAGTTCCCTTTGGTGTGGTGCAGTGGCCGGTCCTTCGGAACCTTCCAGGTGTGACAGGTGGCTCATAAAGAATGCAACCTGGCCCAGAGAGAGGTTTGGCCTTTGCCCTTGGCTCCTGGGAGGTGATCTCTCAGCCCCTGGAGTGTCTGCCTCACGGGTGCCTTGGGCCCAGACAGTCTAAGAATGTGATTTAGGGCAGGTATGTTGTGTCACATGGTATCAGCTCGACCCGCAGAGGGGCTGGAGACACGTCAGCCATGTGGGCAGTTGGTTAAGTCTATGTGACCAAGTTCCAGTAAAAATTCCACACACCAAGGCTTCCCTGGCTGGCAATGCTCTGCGTATGTTGTTTCATACAGCTGCCGGCACTGCGACTCCATGGGGAGAAGACAACAGGAAGCGCCAGGCGTGGAGCTCTCCTGGATGCTGCTCCACACACGTCTTCCGTTGGCTGATTTTAATCTGTATGCTTTTGCTGTAATAAACTTACAACCATGAGTTTAACAGCTTTCAGAGAGTTCTGCGAGTTTTCTAGAGAATCATCGAGCCTGAGGGTGGTTTTGGGACCCCTGAACTCTGCAGTGGGGTCAGAAGTGAGGGCAGTCTGTGGACCGAGTGAACCATATTGTTGTTTTCCCCGTGGTTTTAAATTCAGTTTGTCACGAACAACAAAAATATCCATTAAATAGGTCAACTTTGTACCCAAACATCTTTTGAAGGTATTTGCCAGGTTACGAAAGCTTTCAACCGGGAAAACATGAGTATTTTCCTGAGTTTATGTGCCTGCTTGAGCTCTTCCTGTGTGACCACCAGCAAAACCGTGAATCGACAGCCCCATTCCAACCGTGAACCAAACGTTTCTCAAGGCCAGCACGCGGTAGTTTCCTTCAATGCTTGTATTTGTTGCCCCCTTATTAACTCCTCTACAGTTTTTCCCTGTAAATGGAGAATTCTCAGTTCTGTGATGTCATCTGTTCCAGGAGGATCTGAGGTTAAATGTAAACCAAGCATCACGTCCCGCCACATGGCTGTGATGTCAGCCGGGAGAGCAGCCGCGTCCCAGTGTTGCTCTCCTTGAACTGGATGTCAGAATCCCTACGAGGATCTCAGCCCCCTGTAACAGCAGTCTCCGCACAGGGGTCACTGAACCCGAAAAGCTAGTTGTAATTTACTGCCTGATTTAACACTCCATCTTACGCAGTCTGGAAGAACAACTGTTTGTAGCAGCTGGGGAAGCTGTTCTCTTTTGGCACGTGATATACAGCTAAATATGATGCTAAGGAAGGTTTTTCAGTAAAGTCACAGGATGACTAAGAAAGTGGACTGACACCTGACATATTTTTTTAAATCTGAAAATATCCCAGGCCTCATTAACGAGTTCAGCTTTTTACAAACAGATGTGTAACATCACACAGGAAAGCACACACATCTTACGTGTATGTACACCTTGATGAATGTTTTTGTGTATAAACTCAGACTAATAGATAAATTTTCCCAACATCCCAGAAAGCTCCCTCGTGGTCCTTCCCTGTTAATTCCCCTGTCTCCACGTAACCACTGTTCAATGCCCATTATAATGGACCAGCTTCTGAACTTTGTATGAACTGGAAGCACACAGTAGGTACTCATTAGTGTCTGGCTTCTTTCACGTAATGAAAACATCTGGAAGATTCTTCCATGGAGCAGTGATATTTGTTTTTGAGGCGGTGAGAACTCCACACATTCTCCCGGGGGGAACACTAGGCTGTTTCCTTTGGGGCAGTTACAATAAAAGCTGCAGTGAACGCGCTTGCACAAGTCTCTTGGTGGACACGCATCAGCCCTCTCAGGTTTACAACGAGGGCTGGAGTTGCTGGGTTCGAAGGTTCTGTTCCTCCTTCTGTTGAGCTTTGGAAGATACTGCCGAAGAGCTGCACGCTCCCATGAGCAGCGTGTGAGGTCCGATTGTTCCACGTCCTCATCAACACCTAAAGGCATTACAGCCATCCTGTTGGGTGTGTAGAGGCATCTCACCCTCATTTTACTGTGCATTTCCTTGGTGTGGTCGATGCAAAGGTCCTGAGCACCATTTCACATGCTGACTGGTCATCAGGACATCTTGCAGGAGGTGTCTGTTCATGCCTTTGCCCCATTTTAAAATTGGGTTTGCTTTTCCCAGTCTGTGGCAGGAGTTTTCACTGCCCTCCGTCCTTTGATGTTCTGACTTTTAGTGAGAAGTGGTGTTTGCGTCCTGTTGAAGTCTACGTCTACTTCAAGGCCATGAAATTTTTCTCCCAGGCCTTCTTCTAGAACTTTGTTTTCCCTTTCCCATTTATGTCTATTATCCATTTCAAATTAATACTTGTATGGTGTGAGGCAGGGTTAATGATAGCCAATGACCAGCATGACTTTTTGAAAAGTCCATCCTTGCCCCACTGACCTTCGAGGGTCTTCTTCACTTTGTAATTTTAAGTTCCCCCCACAAGAACATGATTGGGAAGAAGACACCAGGGTCTACTGGATTTTTGCACATTTCATATTTTACCTTCTACAATTTTCTTTGTGGAATTTGCCTCAAAGGTCAAGTTTGCACATTAGCATCAATATTTTCTTCTCAATACTGATACTAATTACATTTTTAGGTTCAGCAGTTGAACTTGCACATGAATATTTTTCAGTTTAACTGTTGCTCTTCTAATAAACTATTTTTAAAGGTCAATTTGTATCCTTAAATCACTAAAATTTTGTGCTTGTTAAGCCTCTCTCCAAAGATGCACCAAGGGCTCACATCTCGACACTTTTCTCTGCAACTGATTAAAATTCTCCCTTACTTTGCTTTATGACTAACTGCAAAGCGCTACTATAAAGTCGAGCGATACAACCCCCGTGATATGGGGACAAACGTAATAGCCAGCACGTATCAGGAAGTGGAGTAAGACATGGGAGCAGAAGAATAAGCCAAGTTCTAGGCAAGGTGCAGGCCTTGCGTCCCTGGCCACCTTCTGCAGTTCCACACAACCCACCCTGCGCTGGCAGAATGTGTAACGTCTCCTTGGAGGGCTATGGGAGAACCATTATTTTCTTATTATTTAAATGGTACTTGTGATCCACATACAGATCCACTGCAGCTGAAAGCATGTACTGTCCTGTTTTTGGTGCCTATGAGGACGGGTACCAGTGCTTGGGGCGAGGCCTTTATAACGTGGCTGACCCGCAGAGGCCCAGGGTGAGAACTTGCTTGTCGTGAAGTATGGGGAGATGGCAGCAAGGGCGGGAGAGTCTATAGAAGAAAAGCCACACCAGCCTCCACCATAGTCCACCGGCCTGAGACAGGCACCCACCACAGCGCAGACGCCCACCTCTCCGCCCACCTTGCTCCATCCCACCCCTGAACCCAGCGGCTACCCCTTTCCTGCCTCTGCTGGAGAACTCATCCCCAGAGCTCCCCTCCTCAGGGCTTTCTACCCCCCCCCACCTCGCTTTATTTCCCTCTTCTCACGCTGACACTGCTCATGTGCTTTCTTCTTCCAGAACCTAAGATTCACAAGGGCAGGGGCACCGAGACACAGATTCAACCAGTGTCTGTGGAGCGAGCGAGCCAACCAACACCAGCTCCCAGGTGCCGGGAGGACCCGCGGACGTCCGCCCGCCCCAGGCCTCGGCTTACCTGTCCTTGTACTTGATCACGGCATCCACAATCTTCTTCATCTTCTTGGTGAGGTTGGGTGGGTTGGGGGAGAGCTTCTCAGCGGGCGGCCGCCCTCGCTTCTTCTGCTTCTTGCTCTCGTCGTCCTTGTCGCGGCTGCGGGTGCTGGTGGTTGGGGTGGAGGAGCCGGCATCGCTGTCCCGCTTGCGCTTCCGCGACGACTTCTTCTGCCGGACCTCCTCTTCTATCTCCTCCAGCGTGCCCTCCTCGATGGCCTTCAGGGTCAATAGTGGTAAAATAGGACAACCAGCACCGAGGTAGACAAGCAGAGGCCGCGGCGCAAACCCGAGAGGTGGGCGCGGCTCCCAGACGCCGAGAGACCAGCGTTGCCTGCCCAGCGTGTACCCCGCACACACAAACGGTTGCTCTGTATGAGTTAAAGTGTCACAGCCTCACTGTGCGGAGCCCAAGGAAGGGACTCGTGAAATCCCTCCACCCAGAGGTGACAGTGCTAATACTTCTGCTTGCACATTTTTAAAAAATCTGGAGTAAAACAGATATAATGTAAAATTCACCACTTTAACCAATTTTAAGTGCACAGGTCAGCGGCACTAGGTATATTCACACTGTGTGTGGCCACCACCGCCACCACCGCCACCACCTCAGGGCCCTCCCACCCGCTCCACACACACTGTGCACTATCAAGACCGCACGGAATTGCATCCACATACCACATCGTGACTGATGTTTTTGATTACTACATCCTGGATATATTTCCTGTCGTTTTTCTGCAACATAATTTTTAATGCCTGTTTAGTATTTCATTGTACAAAGGGCTTTACTTGCTCTTGGGCATTGGGTTGTTTCCATGACTTGGGCAGAGGCGGCTAGTCTACATAACGCCGTGACCAATCTCTATCTTTCTTGTAGACAGATTCCTGGGAGCGAAACTGCTGAGTTGAAGGACATGAATGTGAACAATAATAATTTTAAAATAATCTTGATTTATCCATTCTCAATAAGTAATTTGCACTTGTACCTCTGAAAACAAAGTGAAGGGAAGTCAGGTTCCCAGGAAAGCTTGGAATCAGAAAAGGAAGTGGGGCCTGGACCCAAAGAGATGTGCTGGTCACTCATCTCACATTTATTGGCCATGACCATGAGCTGGGTTTGGGGCCCGGTGTTGAGGACACAGCACTCAATGGAACCAGGTGGGCACGAGCCAGACAGACTTCCTGCAAACATGGTGGCAAGCGTGCTGAGTGCTAGTAGAAGGGTGAGTGCTCTGACTGTGGAGCAGACATGTCTTGTTTGGGGGTCGGGGAAAAGAGGTGGCACTTAAATTGAGATTTGAAGGGTGGAGGGAGGGTACCTGGCAGGCAGGAGGGACTGAAGCAAGGTTGGCATGGGGGAAGGCAGGCATGGGGGGTGAAGGGGTAGTGGGTTAAATGGTGTCCCCTAAAATTCGTATCTGCCTGGAACCTCAGAATGTGATCTTACTTAGAAATAGGTTCTTTACAGATGTAATTACTAAAGAATCATGATAAGTTCATCCTATGTTAGAGTGGGCTCCAAAACCAATGAGAGAGACAGAAAAGGCTAGTCAGACAGACACAGGGGAGAGGCCATGTGAAGACGGGGGCAGAGAATGGAGTGATGTGCCACAAGCCAAGCAATGTCGGGGCCACCACAGGCTGAAAGAGGCAAGGACCATCCCCTAGAGCCTGCGGAGGGATCAGGGCCCTGCTGACTCCTAGCCCCCGAGAACTGTGGGAGAATAAATGACAGTTGTTTTAAACCACCAGGTTTGTGGTAATTGCAATGGCAGCCCTAGGGATATCTATGATAACACCAGAGTCTCTGGCTGCATGGCCAGCGAGACTAGGACCAGGACATTCGGAAGGGTTTGGGTGCATATGGCATCAGAGTGGCCACCAAAACAGTGGTGCCAACTACACACTCACCACTGAGAGAGGAGAGTACCTGTTTCAGGCAAATGTATTTTTTATTAATGTAAATTTTATTGCGTATGACACATAAAAAGGCATGTGCTTGCTCAATGGGGAAAGAATAGTCTTTTCAACAAACGGTACCAGGACCAGTGGCTATCCACATGGTAAAGAATGAAAGTGGACCCTGACTTAATGCCTATACAAAAATGAACTTAAATAGGATCATGGACGTAAATGTAAAAGCTGAAACTCTAAAACTCTTGAAAGAAAACATAAGGGTAAATCTTTGTGACCTTTCATTTGGTGATGGATTCTCAGACATGACACCCAAGGACAAGCAAAAAGAAAAATAGAGAAACAGGACTTTATCAAAATGAAAAACTTTTGTGCTCCAAAGGACACCATGAAGAAAGTGAAAGACAACCCACGGAATAGGAGAAAACATTTCAAATCACACATCTGATAAGAATCTTGTAAAGACGATGTACACGTGGCGAACAAGCACATGGAAAGATGCTCAATGCCATTAGCCATCGGAGAAACGCAACTCAAACCACAGTGAGATACCACTTTGTACCCACTACAATGGATGGAATCAAAAAGACAGCTAATGGGCCGGCCCAGTGGCTCAGGCGGTTGGAGCTCCATGCTCCTAACTCCAAAGGCTGCCGGTTCGATTCCCACATGGGCCAGTGGGCTCTCAACCACAAGGTTGCCGGTTCGATAAAAAAAAACCCACAACAACAACAACAAAAAGACAGCTAATAAGAATTAATGAGGATATGGAAAACCTCCCCTATATTCTGCTGGTAGAAACGTAAAAGTGCGGCCGTTTTGGAAAACAGTTTGGCAGTTCCTCAAAAGGTTAAACACAGAACTACCATTTGATCCAGCAATTCCACTTCTAGGTATATACCCGAGACAAATCAAAACATATGTCCTCACAAAACTTGTACAGTAACGTTCACAGCAGCATTATTCAAAGTGGAAACAACCCAAAACTGGAAAAAACCCAAGTGTTCATCAACTGATGAGTGGGTAAACAAAATGTGGTATATCCACACAACGGAAGATTATTCAGCCTTGAAAAGGAATGAGATGTACTACAACGTGGATAAACCATGAAAATATTCTGCCCAGTGAAAGAAGCTAGACACCAAAGGATCACATATTCCACAATCCCATTTACATGAAATGTCCAGGATAGGGTGGTTGCCAAGGGCCAGGGGGAACAAAAAAATAGGAAGATAGCTAAAGAGGAAAGGGCTTCTTTGTGGGGTGATGAGAATGTTCTAACATTGACTCGTGACGAGAGTTGCATGACTGAATATAGTAAAAACCACTGACATCTTAAATGGCTGATTTCTGTGGGATATAAATTACACCTCAAAAACATAAAAAGAAAGAAATGTGCACAAAATATTAACAACATATGGGCAAAAGGCAGCCACTGTCAAAAATGCGGGGCCGGTGACGCGCCATAGGAGCTGTTACGGGTCTATAATTGGGCCCAAGTTCCCTCGTCAGGGGTTTTCTTCTTGGCTCTGGAGCCCTGGGCTGGAAAGTAGGACACCCCACCTGCCCCACCCCAAGGTTCTCCTGGTTCCCCGGCATGTTTCAATGGCCACTCCCACAAACACCTTAGTGGGCGAGGTCACAAGTCTGGGGTCATCTGAACTCCCAGGAGGGGACTGGGGCTGTAGTTAAGCCAGGGGAACTTCAGGGTGTATGCCCAAGGGCCACATGTCTCATTCTGGGGTGTGGCACTCAGCAGAGTGCAGCTGAAAGCTGCCATCTGCCTTCTGGGAAGCGTTGCTTCAGAGACATTTTGATGAAACAACTGTCACTGGATTCTTAATTGTCACCTCTGCACTCTGAGCCCCGAACATGGAGAGGGGTCTGATTTATCACCATAACCCCAGTGGTGACCTCATTGCTGGGGAATATGCAGATGCAGTGGGCCCCTGGCTGGGGTGGGGAGGAGTAGGGTTGAGGGGCTGAGTCAGGAGGGCCCCCAGGCACCCACGGCCCTGACTCGGAATTCTGCAGCTGCGGCTACAAGGGCCGGTGCCACTTGTTGAAAATGAGTGCTCATGTCACCTCTATCAGCAGCTTCGGCTGCCAGTCGCATGAGGGGCTTGCGCCCCTCTGCCCCTTCCTCACAGTCGGCCAGGAGTCCAGCCCCCAGGTGTGATGTGCTACGGGGGGTGACGTGCCCAAAGTGGGCTGCCTGACCCCATCAGTCCTCCTGAGCACCTCAGAGGGCAACTGGACTCTCACGAGTCTCTCGCTGGGTTTCGCACGGACAGGCCCTCAGGAGGCCAGCACCGGGCTGAGATCGGCAATGTTTTGTATTAACCTCGTGAAGAGGGGAAGCCTCACACCTGAAAAGGCCAGTTACACCCAGCAGTGAGTTTTGAGCTGCTTGGGGACGGCATGGGTGCTCCTTCCCGCATCAGGTTAGGAGGAACGGAGCGAACCTGATCCTGTGTTAGAAGTGACGAATGAAAAGCAAGAATGGTCGAGCCTCTGCCCCCAGCCCTACCCCTTGCCGGCCCTCTCTGGCATGTACCTTGAGCCACTGCTTCTCCGTCAGTGAGTCACTATAGTCCACCTCTTTGCGGTGGCGGGAGCCGCGGCCGAACATCTTCTCCTCCTCCTCCTCGCAGGTCAGCCGCTCCACCTCAGCATCGTCCTTGATGATCCAAGAGGGGAGCTCGTCCTCCTCCATCAGGCGCGGCTTCCGCTTCGGGTTTCGGGCCTCCTCACGTCTGCGGTCCAGGTCCATGCGCTGGGGAGCAAGGGAAGGGGTGGGGACAGGGAGAGAGGCGTCAGCGCGCGAGGGCCAGTGGGATGTGGAGGGGGCATGCTGACAAGGGGCTGCTTCTCTGCCTCAGGGACCAATGCTGCAACGGTAGTTAAAACAGCAGCTCTGGGTGTTGTGGTGGCCAAGACAGCCTGACTGCTATGTCAGGCCCTGGCTAGGGGCTCTGCTTGGGGGGCAGAGAAAACTGGGAAGGATGGGAAGGCCACAGAAAGGGGGCTGAAATGGGGTGACAGCTCCAGGTATAGCTTTGCTAAGAGGCACAAAGCCTGCCGGGACCAGGAGCCCCATCCGATTCTATGCTTTCCACCCAGGGGCATAAGGCATCTATGACCAAGGCCCATGCCAGCTCCTTGGCCTTGGACAGTTAATACCCTCTGAAAGGGAGCATGAAGGACAACAGACTAAGGAGGACAGGCATTTGGGGATGAGGGTCACAAACAGGAGGGCTGGGGGTGTGTGTGTGTCTCACGACCCCCTTGACACGCTTAGGACACAGAAGGTAGGTCAGTTAGGAGGCACTGTGAGGCCACCCCTGGCTCCATCACTTGCCAGAGATACCACTGTCACTGAGACCTCTTGCTGTTTGAGGTCATCAGGATGGGGCATGTGAACCCGAGAGCCCTGCTTCATGTAGGTGGGAGACGGAGCACCATAAATGTGTGCAAGGCAGAAAAGGGCGACTCTGCCCCTGGCGACAGTGCTTACCATGAACAGGTCAAACTCCTCCTCGTGCCGGGCAATCATCTGGTTTACGGTCTCATCGTCCGGCACTTCATCTTCTTCCTACAAGATTTCACATGTTTAGTTCAAGGGCGGAGAGGCCGGGGTGGGCGGCGGCGTCCATGGGAAATGAGCTGGTGGTCCCAGTCCGGCTGCGGTGGATGGGGAGCCACACGGCAGCGAGAGATGCACACGCACACGCACACGCACGCTCCGTGGGATCAGGGCCCTTGCTGGCCGTCTCAGCCGAGAAGCCGAGGATTGAATGGGCATGGAGACTGAACTACCCCTCTCACCTTTAGAGGTGGCTCCTCCAAGTCGGGGTTGACGCCCGCTGGCGGAGGGGCAGTGTGGGCGAAGCTGGCACTGCCGCTGCCCGTGCTGCAGTGTCTGCTCTGTGGATAAATAGAGGACTTCAGTCTCCAGGGCTGTCAATCCGGCGTCTTTTACCAGCAGTTTAGAAAAAAAAAACCACTTCAAAGAAAAAGCAAGTACTCATCCTCTTTCCTTTCAGCCCACACTCCCTTTACTCCAAAGGGATGCAAAAAAAAAAAAAAAAAAAAAGTGCAAAAAAGGTAAAAAAACAAAAATGAAAGCTGCTCATGCGTCCACCACTCACGCTGGGGGAGGGGGTCGGGGCCGGCACTGCCCTCACCTCGTCCTGCTCCTCGTGCTCCAGGATGGCCTGCAGGAAGGCGCGCCTCTCGTGGCTGGAGGACTTTTGGTCGAACATCCCGGCCTGGATCACCTTCTGGTCAACATTGAGCTTGTACTTGGCCGCAGCCAGAATCTTCTCCTCTACGCTGTTGACCGTGCAGAGGCGGAGCACGCGCACCTCGTTCTGCTGCCCAATTCGGTGGGCGCGGTCCTGTGCTTGCAGGTCCTGGGGAAGAGAGCGCGGTCAGTCCCAAGCCAGCTCTTTCCAGTTTTAAGGGGACCTTGTGAAGCCATCGGGAGTGGTGTGGACCTTGATTCTCCAAGCCTGCCTCCTGCCTGGACATCCTGCTTGCCCCAACCAGCAGCTGCACGGCCGGCAGCTCAGGTACAGGACATAGAGCCTGTGCCAGGGCGATTTCACCCCAAGTTCCTGCAGAAGTGTCACTTTATACCCAAGTGGGATTTAAGAGATTCTTGAGAAGAAAGCAGTTTTGGAGGAAAAGCCTGTGGGGGGTTATATTCCCAAGCAGCTCCTGTCAGAGCAGCAAGGGGCCCCTCGCCTGCCCTAAGAGGGCCCTGTGCTCAGCGTGGCCGTAACACGGTGAGGGCACCATTCACAGGACAGGGCCAATGCTGAGCAGCATGCTAGCGATGCCCACTTTGGCCATGGACCCTGCTACTTCCTTGTGTGCAACCCGGGCCTGAGTCTAACCCTCGAGCCTCAGGACCACTCTGCCGGCACAATCCCATCTCCTGGTTACTGCAGCCTGAGAGGAGAGAATGGGCATCTAGTGCTCAGCCCAGTGCCTGGTGTGAAGCAAGATGCAGTGAAAGTGGTAGCTATGGCTGCCAATGCTGTTTGTATCATCACCCCCAACACACTACCAGACGGGCTCCCACGAAATCCTGTGCCAGGGGCCTGGCCTGTGTGGAGCTGAACTCGAGATTCGCACACAACGGGGGTGGCAGAGGCCACAACTGGTGGGAAACAGGAGTGTGCTGTATCTACTGTTTGGCTTTCTGGCAGGGCCAGCACTCAGTGACACACTTCCTAGCCCTGCAGTGAGCTTAGTGGCCTCTGGTGCCTCCCAGTGTGACAGAGGGAGGACATGGCTTCACAGGAACCACTGTCTGCTGTCTGCTAATGGGGGAAGCACATCTCAATCAACTCCCAGGAAACTGGCCAGTCATTGAGATCTGGGCCCGAACTATTCCCCAGGCTGACAGTAGAGACACTACAACCACCCAGAATGTTCGCCCATCAGATGAGCTACAGTTTACACACTGATAATTGGCTCCACCAGGCTATGGTATGGGCACGTTCATACGTCGTCAGTGGGAGAGAAACCTGGAGAGCCTTTCAGAGGCCACCTAGGCAGAAGTGACATCATTATGAAGGGGACACACTCATGGACCAGGCAATCCCATCTCTCAGGGTCGCCTGGCCGGTGCTCCAAGACGGGAACAACAGGGCTTCCTGAGAGGGGCTAGAGGTCGTGCTGAGAAAAAGAAACCCAGATGCCTACCTAAAAGTCTCAGGATTAAAAGTCTCAGGGCCGCCATAAGCTGGGACAGACAACAGCTGATTAATGGCTGACTAGAGACCCAGTATGCTCACACGGAGGTAAAAGACACCAGCTGCTCATGGGAAGGGACATGTGCTGGAACATGCTGTAATTTTGTGGAAAACAGAACATACAGACAGATGACGGCATACGCTCAGAGAAGAGAGGGATAGGTCGGGAAGGGGGAGAATGGACTCTTAACTCTGAGTCACTGATATTTACATTTAAAAAACACATTACTTTTATAATAGAACATAGAAAAAGTTAAATACCTTAAAACTGTTGTACCTATAAAATACCACATCCCGGTATCTACTGGCATGAGCCCCGTGGAGGACGCACGGGTAAGAAACAGAGCAGCAGTATAGTGCACACAACGTGCGCCCAACGCTGTTTACAAAGCAGTGTAAGTGAGAGCACCCACGCGAAACACGGACGGGAGGACTTGTCTCACTGCAACAGCGTGAGTACTGCCGGCTGACAGGTCTACGGCCTTGCCCCCTTTCTTTACAAATTTATGAAATACTAGGATTTTTACAAACACATAACAAAGGAATATATTTTTGTCACCATCAGAACAAAAAGCCACTTTTGGTTTGAGAAACGGAAAGGAATACTCTGGGCTTCTCTCCGAGGCCTAGAGAGGACCGAGGAGGCTGGCGGCGCATGACGACGGGCAGCGTCTCCCTGAGGCCTCGAGACCCTCCCCACAGCGTGCTGGCAGCTTTTACCTGGTGGGGGTTCCAGTCACTGTCAAAAATGATCACAGTGTCGGCTGACTGGAGGTTCAGGCCGAGACCCCCGGCCCGGGTGCTGAGCAGGAAGATGAAGTACTCGGAGCCGGGCTCGTTGAAGGTTTTCAGCAGCATGCCTCGGTCCTCCGCTTTCGTGGTTCCTGCCGGGCGCAGGGAACACCGGTTAGTGCGGCGACGGGGAAGGTGGACGGTGGTGAGGAGACACAGAGGAAGCCAGACTTTGCAGAGCAGAGACAGCATGCATGTGCCCCACAGGGGGCCACCTAAGCCACAGCCACTCTCCTCAGCTCGTGGCGGAGCTGCGATGACACCGAGCGACTCAGATTTACGCTGACACTACTGAACGCCACACTCCTGCCTCAGCAGGTGAGAAGGAGCCCCAGGGCTGTCTGCACCTCTGCGTAAAGCAGGACCATAAAGCGGGACCGCGACAAGAAGTAGACGAGTCAAGGGCTGGAGCTAGCAACACTCGGGCCCCAAGTGTTGTCATCCGTGTCACTCGTGTCATCCGTGCTGTTAGCTCTACCCCTGCCCAGCTCTTCCCCCAGGTGATGGGATACACCCTCGCTGAGGTCGGTGACACTGCTCACTCCCAAGACGTGAACCAAGCAACCAGCCAGAGGCCTAGCACTGCCCTCAAGCCTACTGCGATGGGCTTTCTTGGTCCACAAAGACAGGCAAGCACACAGACGCTTTATATCAGGGGCTCCTTTTCCTTTGGGCAGGACAGGCTTCCCCTCTTCATCAAGTCACAGGGACTCTCAGAAGATGGCCCAGGACGAGAGCCTTAGCATCATGAGCATCTAAGCTCCTCGGGCTGCTGTCAGTTCATAGCAGAGCTGCTTTTGGCAAATTCAGGAGTCATTTTTGGTAAAACAAAAATTAAACACTTCCTGCCACTCACCTACAGGACATGCCTGGGCTGCAGACGTGTCCACAGCTGCCCCAGCTCTGAGCAGGCGTGGAGGCTGACCAGGGTACGGGCAGGCCCAAGTGGAGGGGCTGCCTCCCCAGACGCCCAGCCTGCTCCCTCACTCTAACCACTCTGATAGTGGAAGGTTCCATTTCACGTGTCACTAACCCCCACCCTTCCTCCGTTCTTCACCAGAGTTTCTACCTCTGTAGTAATGACCACGAGCAGTACTAGGGATGAACCATGCCAAAAAGTATTCATCCTTTTGCAAAGAATGCTTCTCGCAGAGAAAAAGATGGGGAAAAAAGGGATATACAGGTACTGGAATGGATGGGAAGGAACTCACTCTGCATACGGCCTCTCTGGGGAGCTGGGACAGTGATAGACAAGAATGGGTCCTCCCAAAGGCTTGGCCCCTGAAGGATGGAGGTGCAGCTGGAGAGGCCGAAGAACAGAGGGAGGGATGAGGTGAGGCACACGATCAGATGTGTGTTAGTAAAAGCTGCCCGGGACGGAGTTCCAAGAACAAGACGAGGAAGGCACGTTGGGCACACAGAGCAGGTTCTGGGTGGGGACGAGGAGGGCACACACTGACAGATGGTCAGTCCAGCAACCACAAGTTCGTGGTCTGTGAAACCACAGTTCCCCAAGTTGCACAAAACAGGGGCACAGATGACTGGGGTGTTCAGCCATGGAGACGCACCTGGCAATGAGCTTAGATAACGGCTTTGAGAAGTGTAGGGAGAGAAGAAACCTGCTTAACCATTTTCGCCCCAGCAACTCCCAAGTTCACTCCCACCATCTGACAGAGGGTGGAGACTCTCTGTATGGCCTCCCTGCCCAGCTGACATGTCACACCACGTCCTGCGTGCTGTCAGCATCTCACTCAGCCCCCTATCCCCCAAGCTCCCATGTGCTGGGACAAAGGCAGGGATGCAGAACTTCCCATGAGTACGGGGTCACAGCAGAAGTGCTGTGTCCCAGGGGGACGTGCTCCCCTCCCTCCCTTTCCTATTGCTCTTGGTGCTCACGGTTCCGACGGGACAAGCCTGATTCCAGCTCCAGGCCTGACCAGTGACAGCTCTACGGCCACCTGGGCAGTGGAGAGAGATGCGCATGTGGCTTGCAGCAGCCTAATGAGAGCCAGCCCCCGAACCTCTGGGGAAACGGGCTGCCTCTCTGTTGGGTACACTGAGCAGGCAGAAGGGAAGCCTGGAGACAATGAAGCCTCGAGCTCCAGAAAATCTGCTCCGTCATCTGGACACCCGGATCCAGCAAGCACTGGGGTTCAGTTATGTGTGTACGCTTTTCTCCTTATGCACACAGGAAATGGGTTTGTCACTTCCAATCAAAACAGGACTACTGTGGACCCCTCACCCACTGGACCCAATGCTGCAGTACAAAGACCCAGCCAGTCTCCCAGGCCCTGGGCGCTGATCCAGCCACAGGACTTCCCAGTCCCGTAAGCCTGTGTCACTGAGCACGCTGTGACGCTCACTCTGACCAAAACACCCCACGTCTCAGGGCCTCACCCTGCCTTGCGAGGGCGGGAACGCTGGCCAGAAGTTCCAGCAGCAGTGGATAATGAGGCCCCTTAACAAATGTCTCTCTCAGTCACACTCACCATCCAGCCTGAGGTATTTAAAGCCACGATATGCAAAATAATCTTCCATGATAGTCATGAGGGAGGTCATCTGACAGAAGAGCAGCACTTTATGGTTGGTGGCGCGGAGTTTGGGCAGGATTCTATCGAGAAGCTCGAATTTCCCTGAGGCTCGGTACAGGTCCAGCCTGGTGAGCGGAGAGAGGAGGGAAGAACAGTGTTAACGGCACCTTGTCGGTGGGCAGAGGAGGCCGCTCCCACCTCCAGCCTGACCTGGGCCAGCCTACGGGGGCTGGTCACCATGGTCAAGGGCACAGAAATGCTTCCTAGGCAGACCGCCCCCACCCAATGAAGTTTCAGCAAAGCCATTTCTACCGAGCTAAAATCATCTCAGTCCATCCTTGGTCAAGGGTGACCCTGTAATCATCATCCAACTGGGATACTTGCAAGAGTGAGAAGAGACGCTGTTAGTGACTATTTTGGGACAATGTCACCATTTCGTTCAAGAAGCAGGAGCAAAGGCCTACGCTGTGGAGCCCACCCCACGCCATAGCAGGCTGAGGGGCCATTGCAGCTTCTCTAAGTCACTCCCGTCAAGAACCCCTGGTTTACACATGTGGACACTGAGGCTGATGGGACAGTGCTGATGGGGCCATGGCTGCTGATGTGGCCCAGTAGGGACTCAAACCCACGTCTGTGGGATCCTACTATACAATTTGGTATCGACAAAATACACACCAAAAATAACTTTTTGCTCTTTGATGTGGTGCCTCTGTTCTTGGAAGTGGTTTAGTACCCCCCAGAAATGACTGAGGCTTTAGCTATAGGAATGTTTTAGCAAGGCTGCTGGCAATGGTGAAATCTAGAGGCAGTTTCCATGTCCAACACCAGGGGCTGTACTTTATAATTATAAACAATACTGGAGAAAACACACCCACAGCAAGGTGGGGAGAGAATCTCTCTGTTGGTAGATAGTGTATAGGCTCAGAGTGGTTAAGAAAGCTGTCAAAGTTCACAGAGCCTGGAGGTGGCAGAGTAGGGCCTGGAAGCCAAGTCTCCCTTAGGAATTCTGCCTCTTGGGATTAATGGTGGGCAACTCTCAAAGTGTGGAGGACTTCATTTTATTTGAGTTTGTCTATATTTTCTAAAATTTTCTGCCATGAATAAGAGCTTTGAAATCTGACCTATATAACAATGGCAATAAAGCCAACAAAACAAGTGAGAAACACCGCCTGCCCGTCCCATCCAGCTGGGAAGCTTCTCACCCTTGGACAATGCCGCCGGTAAACCCCAGGTGCTCAGAAAAGGACTCCTGCAATGGAATGAGAGAGAATTCAGTGGGCGGCAGAAACAGGCCACCCGGCGCCGTGCCTCTGAGCCCTCACACCAGTCCTCAGCGACCACCCACAGTGGCTCCAAGGCCACACACCGACACCGAATGCTGCTTTTCTATCCCACCCTTGTCCCTTCCCTCATGATCCTCCGATGAAAAACTGGAAGTGACAATGTAACACTCTTAACCACCCAAATCAGCATGCAAAGACAGTGTGCCCCTGAGGTCATCCAGGGAGTGCTAAAAATGGAATCCCAGGGGCACCAGGGGATTGCAACAACCCTAAACATTACGCCGAAAAATATGGACATATACGTGCTTTCCAGAAGCAGGAATCCCGATTCTCAAGGGCACTGTGGCCCAAAAGGTTCTGACCTAGAAACTTCACGAAGAGGAAAGCTGCTCTCAATGCATCGCCCCAGGACGGCCCCATGTGTCAATTAGCAGGAAAAGCTAGTATGCTGACGAGCAGAGGCAGTGTGACCTCACAAGGTGGGAAATGACCCCAAAGAAGAGTTTCTGGGTACTTCCACCTGAGGGCGAGCTTTCAGGGGGTTTCATTTTCATCACACATTTCCCTACACTGTTTAGATTCTTTCCCATAAGCACTTGCAAACAGAAAATCAATAGACAAACATACAGGCATCACCTATTCAAAATATTAAAAATTATTTTTCTTCCAAGTTGTCAGAGAAAAGCAACACAGCTCTGCCTAGGGGCTCAGCACCAACAGATGTCTCTGAGAGGAGGGCCTTGTGGGGTGCTGCTGGGCCTGCTGTCCCCCGTGATGGATGGGTCCTCAGGGCAGGGCGGGGGCTGGGCAGAGCGGGCCTCACCTCGATGTGCTGGAACATGTACGGGTGGTTGCAGATCTTCCTCAGCTGCATGATGGTGTTCATTAGGGTCTTGGTGCCGCCTTTGCCCTGGAGAGGCAGAAGAGAGGATTCTAAATCGGGTCCTGTCCTTGGGTGGGTGGGTGGGGGGAGGACTATGGAGGGAGAAGTTTCGGGGGAAGGCGTGGCTCACAGCAGGGAAATCACGAGTGAGGAGCTGGCTCTTGCAGGGGCTCAGAGGCCTGAAACCAACTCTGGAGGGAACACAGCCTCCCTGGTGCACTGGAGGGGTGGGAGGAGGGGAGGAAGGGAAATAAGACCGACAGAGCTAAGGCCAAGTCACAAAAACTCTAAGAGGCCAGCTTTGTCCTGGGCATTATGGGGAGTCCCTGGAGGGCTGCAGCCAGATAGGCCATGATGACTCAGGAAGCTCTCTGGCTGCAGGGTGAAGGGAGGATGTGGGGGTGGCTGGGTGCCGTGGGCCAGAAGTAAACCAACAAACACACTGCTGCCATAGCTAAGGTAAAAAAGGGCCCAAACAAAACATCTAGAGGACGAAATGGGGAGGCAGGGTCAAGCTTGAGGTACTGGGCACAGAATCAAAGGACCTGGGATAATTTCAGTCCTCGTAAGGGGAGCTAGGGGTGGGGTGGGGTTGGGACCCCAGAGCGATCCCAGAAAGCAGAAGCCTGCCCAGCTCCCCTCCTCTCCACTGTAATCCCTCCCCAACCCCAAGTCACTTGGTGACAAGGTGAGGGGCTAAGTGGTCATGGCTGTTGAGGCAGATTTTTCCCAGATGGGAAGGTGGGGCTCACTAGAACCCTCTAACTCTGCTGGAGTTAGTACTGGGCCCCAGGCTGCCAATGGTCATACCTGTAGGAGCCAACATTTCATAAACTAAGGGGACACCAGACAACAGCTTACTTAAGAGGGTCTTGGGGAAGTAAGTGTGCCCCAGAAACAGGCCATGATCCTCTGCTCCCGCAGTCCTACTGACGGGGTGTGTTCACACCAGCTATGACTTCATCAGTGGCTCTGCCATGCCCTCAGAAGCACGAGCAGATTGGGCCAGTAAGAATCAAGGAGGTAGAAGGCCCGCCTGCTGGCTACAGCGCGCTGAGGCTCCCCACACCTGGCTGCGCCCAACCCGGTGGAGCAGTGGGGCCCAGGCCAACCTTCTTGTCCTTCTCGGAGCCGTCGGTCAGTAGCACCCCCTTGGCCTGCATGTGCCGGTACAACACACGCTGCAGGGCAGACATGTCGCACTTGATGACGTACTCCACCTGCAGGGGGCACATGGTTTCGAGATTCTCAGAAGCATCCTGGGCCCTGGGATGTGTGCTCTGATCAGAGGTAATAGTGAGGAGCCCCCACAGCTGGGGGCATCAGGGGACTCATGGACTAAGGTAGATGTACCAGGACAGAAATGTTGTGCGGGGGGCGGGGGTGTCCTGGGCATAAGGGGCAGCTTGGCCACCTTCAGAAGGCCTCTCCACCACTGGCCAGAAACAAAGGGCAAGGATGACTGAACGGGGTACTGTAGCCAGCAACCCCAAACCCTGCCAAGGGGAAGAAGGGGGATCCTGGGGCTGCTCTGGGACTGGTTCCCTAAGCAAGAACCCAGAGCCATCTCATGGTGGGGAGCTGCCCAACACAACAAGCCCATGGCTTCCGAGCTCCTGTGACACGGTTGGGCAGGACCTGCCCAAGCATCTGGCCCACTGACAACGTGGGATTCTGTGCTCTAATCTAACACCTCTGTCTTCTGCTTTAGATGCTTTAGTGACCCAGAGGGGGTGAGTGGCTGCCATCAGGATGGATCGACTCTAGAATAACGGGGCAAGGCCAGGGCCATGAGACCATAGGCCCAGGCGCACAGGAGAGGCACCTGACCTGGCCCACTGGGGAGCCCTCACGGTGCTACACTGCAGCTGCTTCTGCTTAAAACTCCGGTACCTTTTCGGGCAACTGAGCCTCAACCTCCTTCTTGAGCCGCCGGAGCAGGAAGGGCCGCAGTACTTTGTGGAGACGACGGATGATGAGGATGGTCTCCTCCTCGTTCAGGTCCACCTGGCACACCGAGAGAGATGTAAATGAAGTGTGACTTCTGAAGGTAGAGCAGGGCCGTGTGCAGGCGAGCTAAAGGTTATCTGGAGTCGGCCTACGCCCAGCCTCTCCTTTTTAGACTGCTTTCTTCTTTATGGGGCTTGGCAGGGCACTTCTGCCTTTGGAAAACAGCAAGGATCTGGTCCTTCCCTGGAAATCCTGGGATGTGGCACTAAAGGCCCCTGGGCAGCAAGCCGTGTTTCTTCCCCAAAGTAATTCAAACTCGTGCCCGGACACCCACCAACATGTCCAAACGAAAGCTAAGTGGCACCGTGGGGGCCATTCATAAAAGGTATATACTGGATGATTCTCACAGAGGCTCCATCACTTGGAGCCCCATATCCGCTCTCCTTTCAGCCAGAGTGAATGGAAGGCAAGAAATACTGCTCTCCCAGGGTACCTGCTACTCTGATCAAATTTTTAAAAAGTGAAAATAAGACGACACCTAAACGTTTCTTCTTTGGGTTCCCTGAAAAAAAATCTCGTTTGGCAAAGCTTTTGCTCAACTTGAAAATGGATAAAACTAGAACGTGTGCTCCCCAACTCTTGAGATGGGGGTCCTGGGACTCTTGGGAGAGATTTGTTTCTTCTTCAGAAGGGCTTCAGTCTCAACTGACGCCAAGGAGGGAGGACCCCAGGGACGAGGTTAACAGAAGCCACACCACACACATGGTGTGGTGGCCCCAGCTGTCCTGCATTTGCCTGAGGAAAACCTCCTAATCAGGAACTAGAGAGCAGTGACACTCCTTGTTACCATCTGCAGTTGTGCCCACTTCCTCAGTCACCAGGCTCTGGCGGCTCAACTGCCTTCAACAGAAAACGCAGCTCGCCCACAAACATAGCTCAAAGCCAATAGAACAGGAGGCTCATTCTGGAGCTGGCTTGGGGACTTCATCACATAATGAAGACCTGACTGCTGACAGGCCACATGCCACAATCTGGTTTGCAGACTGACAGTGCCTCCCATGGCCATACAATGAGATACACTGGTCACAGAGCTATTTAAAACAGAACTTACAGAATCTGACCATGTTGCTTCTGTGAATGAAAACTCCTGAACTTCCCACCGCCCTGAGGGTGGAACCTGAACACACTGAAGGGACCGACAGGCCCCTCAGACACTCCAGCTGCCAGGCACACCCTGCTCTGGCCCCACGGCTGCCTCAAGGCCATACTCCTCATTATGCCCTCCCCGCACTGGAGCGCAGGGTTAGGGAAGCCCTGAGCGTCTCCTCACTGTGCCCGCCCTGTGCCTGGAGCGCAGGGTTAGGGAAGCCCTGAGCGTCTCCTCACTGTGCCCGCCCTGTGCCTGGAGCGCAGGGTTAGGGAAGCCCTGAGCGTCTCCCCACAGTTCACCCTCCCGATCTCTGCCTCTCTCTGGGGCCCTCGTGGCTCTTGCAGCCTCAAGGCCAAGGCTGATTTGTTCCATGAACACATGGACTCGAGCTCCGGCACCCAGCACAGGCCTGGCCCATGGTGGTGGGCACTAAATATGCACCCACTGAGGCAAGCAGCTGGCCCAGGACCGTCAACACAGGCACAGGTCCTCTGAGCATGACCCACCATGTCCACGTGGCTAGCCACCCACACACACCTTTTCTCCGGTCATGGCAAAGGGTGCATTGAACCACTGCTCGAAGGTGCTGCAGCTCTTGAAGATGGTGGGCAGCAAGAAGTTGAGGAGTGCCCAGAGCTCAGGGAGCTTGTTCTGCAACGGCGTGCCCGTCAGCAGCAGGCGGCGGGGGGCCACGTAGTGCGTGTTGAGGACCTGTGTCAGCTTGCAATGGTGGTTCTTCATGCGATGGCCTTCGTCCACGATCATGTACTTCCAACGGATCTGCAGGCCCAAGAGCAGGTGTTCAGTGGAAAGGCCGCAGGGCGAGACTCTCACAGCCACTAAGCAAGAGGCTCTAAGGGGAGGGGCCATCGAGGCGGAGAACGTGGGCATGACGTCCCTACGGGGGGACCAGCACATAGATGCACCACACAATGCACCTCCGTAAGTCAGCACGGAGTGAGGACAGACAGACAGGCTGCTGGATGGACAAAAGCATGTTGCAGAAAAGTACTTTGGTTTCCCCCCAAAATGACATATGCTAGTATGGAGCAAGAAAAATCCCCAACAACACACCCTTCGCTGATTAGAGGCCCCCAGAGGTCTAGAGGGGACATGGTGCGGTAATGAGTCCATTTTCTAATCAGTAGGTTGTGCCTCTAAAGGCAAAAGTGGCACAGACACGCGCAGAGTGTGAGCTCTGGGGGGCTGGGGCTGCGCCCCACAACCTGTTGGTGCCTCCACACCTGAGGGTACGGGTTCCATGCTGATCCTATGGGTGCATGGGAGCCCCAGAACCACCCTGCGTGAGTCTCCCGGGGACACAGTGAGGCCTGAGTGAGGCAGTACACAGCAGCCACCTCCCACGAAGAACCTCCATCACATGGCATTCACGTTAGTTAAAGCCCTTGCCAGAGACGCACAGGACGGCTCTGGACTGAGTTAGAGGGTGAGCCCCACCGCACGTCTGCTCCCTGGCCCTCACTTTCCTCACTGTTGACTTCGGGATGCCCATCAAGCCCCCAGTAGCATTCTGACCGAGTCCCAGAGGCGCGGCAGCATATAAACACCTCCTCGGTCCCTGGGTCAGACTCTACCCGTGACCTCACTGGATGGCTAGTGCAAGGCCAGGTGCAACATCTTCAGCCTTGACACCTCCCCAACCAGGAAACCAGCTTCTTGCAGGCAGGCACGGAACGGTGTGTTTTATATCTGGGTCACAGTTTCTTCTCAGTAATTAAATGTGGCTTAACTAGAGCCGCCTTCACAACTACGTCAGCTAAGAGGCTTGCATAGCCTCCACTGAATGCGCCAGCCCCGCAGCCCAAGGCTGACACGCCACACAGGGCCTCAGAGCGAGTCATGGGCTGGTTTCCCGTGGCTGCGATCGGGGAGGCACAGCCACCATGGAGGGAGGGCCGAGGCCTCTAGAGACAGGTGGAGACAAGGCTGGACTTCTCGTGGCCTTGCCAGGGACTCTGCAGGTGGGTCAAGAGGCACCTGTATGACTAGGTTCTTTGGGCAGAAGTACTGGGAGGAGCGAGCCCACAGGCTGTGTAGATGGTCCCATCTCTGGACCTGAACCTGGGAACAGCCAGAGGCAAACCCAGGGTCACCTTGACCAGGACCTTTCACACACACAGAGCAGCTGTCTTTAAACACACGTGCAGGGGTATCACTAAAAAATTACTTGCAAGGGGCTCTGAGATGATGAGACGTGTGACACAGACATGACAACCCTGGATCGGCAGGATCACGTGCCCCTGACAGCACTGAGTACCTGGTTGCTTTACACGAGGACACGCTACCTTTGCAAGGATGTGCTTGTCTTTAATGATGTACTCGTACGTTGTTAGCAAGACATTGAACTTGCCGCTCCGGAGCTGGGGGACAAAAGCCCTTCTGGCTGCTGGAGAGCCCTGTGAGGGAAAGAAGACATGAACACGTGAGCCTCCCAGGCCCCCAGAGGCCGAGTCCCAGCACCCCGATGACGGAGGAGAGCTGGGCAAGGCTGCTGGCTCCTGCCCTCCAACCCCAACGCGCGAGTGCCAACTGCAGGGAACGGAGAAAGGCATGTGGGGCATTGGCAGCCCGGACCCTCTGGGGGGCATGCTGCCTGCACCACCCTCTGCCCCAGTTCCAGTGGCCAATCAGCTTCCACCTCTTCCTGGGTCCCATCTCAGGCCTCCAAGCTGGAAACCACAGCTTCCCCCTAACTGCCTCCCACGCGAGCGTCAGCCATCGAGATCACTTCGACGGCGGCTCCAGCCTCTTCTCAGTTAGCGAAGCTGCCCAGACCCTCCCAGTTCCAAACTCCTGGCCAGTGTGACCCAGGCCCCAGTTTTCTCCAGGCTCACATTCCAGACTGATCTTCACTAGGTCCCATAAGCTTTTGCCAGAACTGCACTTGACTCTCCAAACATACCAAGTTCTCCCCACACATGCTCTTCCCTTTGCCAGGACCCCCTTTACCCCACAGCAAAGAGCCTCACAGCACAGGGCGAAGGGCGTGGGCCAGGGAGCCCAACGGTCAGGCATCACCTGGCTCTGCCACTAAGAGGCTGCGTGAGGCCGTATGCCTCAGTGTCCCCACCAGGACAACAGGTACACTTAGGCCTCATTTCACAGGGTGAAATGATCTAGGTAAGTCCTCATACATGATGAATGAGTTTTAACCAAAGCTCAGGTGAGAAGGACGAAAGCTTCCAGTGAGTGCATCAGTCACCAGATTTCACAAATTAGCGCATAACTTCACTTTAAAAAAATGAGCATTACCCCCAAATAAACAAGTGATCTCAAACCGGTGTCAATAACACGATCCTATGTATGTACTAACATAGGAACATGCGCACCTATGCCTCATGTATTAATGCAGGCTGACATCCGTCTGCACTCACCTGCATTCCCCACTCTCCCACCCTGCCCTCACCCACGTTCACCTCGTCAGGCTGGGACATACCTTGTAGGACACCTTCACCACAGAGGGGGCCCACTTGTCAAATTCATACGCCCAGTTTGACAGTGTTCTGACAGAAACAAGGAAGCAACAGTCAGGTTCTAGTTCCGGGAACAGCAGCTCACTGTTCACCCCGATGTCCACTGGGAGGTGAGGCCCACATAGTTGTGACCCTCAGAGCTGGCAGAGTAATTAACCATCTCCAACGGTGGCCAAGCGAGGGAAGGAGGAACAGGGACACACACAAGGGTGGGGGTGGGTATAGGGACAGGGAAGAGCCTGGGTCACCCTCGGCCGAAACCGGGAGGCCAGAGTGGGCTGTAACCATGGCTGGACCTCACAGACCAGTTCTCTGTCACCACTGTGGGGGTCACAGCCCCATGAGAACAAGCCATGTGCTGCAGACCTACTGCCAGAAAAACCAGACAGACTCACGGTGCTTCGTTTCAGGTTCAAAATCGTGCTAGAGACCATGCTATGCTATGGAGAACTGGGAGAACAGGACACACCATCTGTATCTTTTTGCCACTTTGAAACAAAGATGGGAGCCACTGGGGGCTCTGGCCCAGTAAGAAACGGAACGAGGACAGTGAGCAGGTGAGACCAAGCTGGGCTCAGGCAGAGGGCGGAGTGGGAGCAGGATGGGAGTGAGAACTTGGGGGACTTCTGAGCAAGGCCAAGAAGAGGGGGGAGAGAGACAGGCAGTGACTGGACGTGAGGGTGGGCAGAGGCTGGTGAGGAGGCACAGGTCACTAGGAATGGAGGCAGCCTCAGGAGAGGGTGATGGCAACAATAAAGCCAAGTTCACAAGGGGGCGAGTTCTCAGAGAAATACTGGGACACAGATTTTCGGTGGGGGACCTCAAAAAGTCTAGGCTGGGTGGTGTGTAAAGCCAGAACGCAAAGGATGAGTGGTAGCGACTACCGGTTCATCCAGCTCTTCCCTCCAAGGAGCTCCATGAAGGTGGTGCCGTCTCCACCTTAAACCCACAGCTCCAAAGCTCCCTGGCAGCCAGGGCCAACCAGGTGCTCACAGTCGGAGCCAATGAGAAGGAAGCTCAAGTCGCTGGGGGGAAAGCCAGGGAAAGTTCTTGAAGGGAGGTGGGGAGTGGGGAGACTCAGCTACCGTATGCTCCCGCTCCCCTTTGCCCTGCCCATTATGCTGGGAACTGAGATAAGATGACAGAGGCAGTGCAACCATCTTGCAGCCATGAGGTAAGAAGTCTGAGAGCGGAAACCACACGCAGAGTGACTGAGCAAAACAACGCAGGAGCCTGGGGCCGTGACAGCAGCTTCAAGCCACTGCGCCGCCTCAGAAGGCCTGGCTGCGGACTCCCCCTTACTGAGCGTCAGCAAGATCGCCTCGGCCCAGTCACCGAGGTCTGGCTGCTACCGCAGGGAGCAATGGGGGGCAGCTCAAGAGAAGTCAAGGGCTGAATCCTCAGGGGTGGGAGCACATGCAGCAGGAAGGGAAAGAGTCGGGGGGGGGGGGGGGACTGAGGAGATAGGGGGAGCCAGAGGTCAAGAAGGGGGCAGGACATGCAAACTCATGGGGGACAGCTGCACCCCAACCACTGGAGGGTGGAGCAGGATGCTCACAGTCTAAAAACATTCTCCAGGGCATGGAGAACATGACATTTGACAGACTGGACCCTTGTCTGGGGGCACATGGGCGTAACGGGCTGAAGGTGAACACATGGCATAACCTCACTGAAGGGAACGAGGGAAAGGAGCGCACGTAAATGACCTTGGGAAATGGGGTTTTAACCGGAAACTAAGTCGAAAGACGAAAGGAACTGGATCTAAACACAATACTCTAGTTGGTCAAGTTGGTTCTCACGGGTTAACTATTCTGAAAGTGCTGTACACTGGGAACGAACAAGGCGAAAGCCGTAGAATGAACTGCGGGGTCCCAGCTGAGTCGGAGACAACAGTACGAACATGTGTCTGACTTACTAAATGTCAGGTGACTAGACACAGCAGTGATGGCAGGCAGGTGCGTACAAGGCTTACACACACACACTAAGCCCTAGTGCTGTTCACGCAGAGGGCCCAGGACCTCCCAGAAGCAAGGAGCACACCTAGCATCCCCACGTCATGGTTTCCAATTCCATTCTCTGACAAGACAAACCAGGCGGATTCTAGGCCTGGGGCAGGAAACGGACAAGCAGAGCTTGGAGCCTCTTTGGGTGCTAAAGAGCAGAGCTCAAAACACCCCACAGTGATGGGGGCGTGTTACAGGGACAGAGCTCCTGATGGTGACAGCTGGCATGATTTGAGCGACAAAACAGATAAACGAGTATGGGCGTTTAGCCCAAAGTATAATATAAATACCTGTGAGTCCATGCTGATAGAAATGATTTGAATAAATGTACAATTGGGAGAAGAAATCTTCTGTACAGAATCCCAAATAATTTATGTATTTATTCCCCCTCAAGGAGGTAGAGCCCACCCCATGTGTACGGGCTGAAGGTAATGACTTTTTTCTAGAATACAGTATGGAAGGGGGGAAAATGAGCAACTTCACAGCAGAGAGAGCTGACAAATACTACCTCAACCAGGAGATCAAGGTCAACATCAACCGTGAGAAGTCATGGTGAGAGTAACTGCCCTTGATGTGATGCGATGAGAGGGGCACTTCACCTCTAGTCTTCCACCCCCAAACCCATCATGCCGCATAAACATGAGAAAATTACAAAACACCTGTGCCGTCCTTACCACCATCAAAGTCATTTAAAACATGGAAAGTCTGAGGGACAGTCACAGGCCAGTGAAGGCTAAGGAGACATGAATTAAAGGATCCAGGAATAGAAACTGGACCTTAGGGGGGAAAAAAACCATTGAAATTCAAAGTTCGGAGTTCAATGAACAGTAATGTGCCAGGGCTGGTTCCCAAGTTGTGACAAACGTAACAGTCATGTAAGAAGTTATCAACAGCAGAGGAAACTGAGGGGAGGGTATCCGGGAACTCTTTGTACTATCTTCACAACTTTTCCATAAATCTAAAAGTATTCAAATAAACAACCACAATACAATGACAGGGACATGTTAAAACCAACTGGAAGGGTCCCCCAAGGCCACATCTGTGACAAGTTAAGGAAAAAAATAATGACAGTGTCCATTCTGGGTTCTCATAATGGTAAGAGCCCACTGTAATATAAAGAATGCCCTGACTAAATAGATAAATTGGGGAGAAGAGACAGTTCTTTCCAGAGGAATTGCCATACACGTGGAAGGAATGATGAAAAGAGAAATCCACTATTTATTTGGTCCCTCCTACGGTAATAATTTCAGGTGAGACCTATCTAACAGATGCTGAAATTACTGGGACAGTACGATGAGAAATGGGGTATTTACATGGTTTCTAAGTGCCTTCCCACAAGATAGTTAGGATTACAAAGGACAACTCTTAGTGAGGAAACCAGCAGGCACCGCATAACCCTCCCGTGATGGGGCCCCTTGGCACGTTGCGCCTCCCAACAAGAGGCCCCAAGAAGGGCACAGCATGCCTCCAGAGTGTCAGAAACAAGCACATCACACAATCACCATCTGAGGGACGGTCTACCAAATGCCTGGCCAGGGTTCAAGTGTCAAGATCATGAAGGACAAAGATGGACTGGGGAACTGGCACAGATGTGCCACAGAAACGGGACAGCAAAACACAAAGTGGGATTCTGGACCACAAAAAGGTTATTAATGGGGAAACAGAATAAGGTCTCTAGATTCATTAACAGTTTTAAATCACTGCTCCCTTCCTGGGGTTAAGATTTGAGAGGCTGGGTGAAATGTATATAGGAATTCTTTATACTATTTTTGCAATCACTGTAAGTGTGAAATCATTTCAAAATGGAAAGTTAAAAACGAAAAACGCAGGCCGCAGTACAGCACATGGGAGAGAGCTATCCCGATGAAGATGAAGACACGTCTCGGGGGAATAAACAGAGAGAGGGGACTTCAATCTCTGCAGTGATAGGTGACAGTGTGCAGGCAAGTGCAGCAGGAAGCTGAGAAGCAAAGTTGGGTTTGACCTGGAGGTAGGAGGAGTCAAGGCCATCTGCCAGCCTGGGATCTCCTATTGCACCAGAAACAGCTCTCTCCATGAAGCCTGACAAGGCGGACCATTTTATACCACGAGGAAGGGAAGGCAGAAAGAAGAAATAAATTTCTCCAAGTTAAATTACGGGAGGCTTCTGGGGCCTCCCAGCTGTGGGCGCGTGGCTGGAGGCCTGGCTGTCTTAAAGGCAGGAGGGCACGAGTACTCTTCCCTTCATTTGCTGGTCTGATGGTGACGGGGTCCCCACTGAGCACTGGGCCAAAGTTAAGGGGGTTCCCCTCCAGGCCAGGCCAAGTATACACAGAAGCCTGGCCACCATCAGAGCAAACCATCCCCAGGACCGACACGTGACCTGCTCTGGGTCAATGAGAAGGGGCCATCAGACTTCTGGAAACACCCTGGTGCAGGTGAGACATTCTGTGGCACAGGCTGAGCTGGGAAGGGGGTGCCTAGAGAGGCTGGTGGACTTTTGGACCCAGAGCGGTGTCTGCTAGAAGAGGCCAGCGACACAAAAGGGTGGTGAATGAGAGCCTCCTGGGACGCTGTGTGGGTACCCCGGCCCTACCACACATCCACACGTGAGCATCCGTGATCCCTGGGCCGGGCGCGGACATGACTGCCAGGGTTCCAGTGCCACTAGTAAGGAGTGGAAACTGGGTTTACTCAAACAGCTCCACTCCACTCTCCTAGCAGGAGGATCTTCAGCCCGTGACTCCCTTGTGTGGGATTTGCTGGTTGGCAGGCTTGAAAAGAACCCTAATGGTATCCTGGGAGAGCTCCCCCAGTGGAGACAATGGATGGAGACTGTCACCCGCCCCTTTCCTATCATGTCCTTTGAAACCAGGGGCAGGCTGTTAGGGGCTAAGTTGTGGCCTCCTAATATCCACATAGTGAAGTCCTCCCTCCAGGACCTCAGAACAGGGCTGTGTTTGGAGAGAGGGTTTCTAAAGAGATAATGAAGTTACACTAAGGTCATCAGCGTGGACCCTAATCCAGTGACTGGCATCCTTGTAAGAGTAAACCAGGACACAGACGACACAGAGGGAAGACTACGTGAGGACACGGGGAGAAGATGGAAATCTGCAAGGCTGAGAGAGGTCTCAAAAGAAGCCAACCCTGCTGATACCCTGTTGTCAGACTTGTGGCCCCGGGAAAACAGTGCCTGCCGTTGAAGCCACCACCAGGCTGTGGTGCTGACTGGGGCAGCCCGAGCACACTGACCCACAGATGTCTGAGTGAAGGCTGGGGTGCCAGGGACAGCGGGGTGCCAGCAGCGGGCGCACTTACGAGAGAGGGACGATGATGAGGAAGGGCCCGTTGATGCGCTTGTGCTCCATGAGGTACGTGATGAGCGCGATGGTCTGGATGGTCTTCCCCAGGCCCATCTCGTCGGCCAAGATGCCATTCAGGTTGTTGTTGTAAAGGGACACCAGCCACTCCAAGCCCTTAATCTGCAAGGAGAGGGGTGGCTAGTCTGAAGCCCCCGTTGGGTCTGAGCACGCTCCCCACGCCTCGGGGACTCGAGCACATCAGCCACCCACCACCACGGTCGTCTTTATTTGGTACTTTGCTCTGAACCATCCTGGTCCTTTTTTCTTAGCCTCATCCTCAGCAATCATCCCCGTCAAATCACAGGGCTGCTGTGTTAGTAATGTATGTACAGTATAGAAAATGTCTTCTTCGGGTGCACATCTGAATAGCTAAGTTTCTATGTCACAACATCTGTCACTGACACCAAGCGACACAGCCACTGGGACAAACCTGCCCACAACCACGCGGCACACACTTCAGGGGAGCATGAGGGCTTCAGGGGAGCCTGCCGATGAATCCACCACTTGGCCAACGGCTGCCTAACCATTATGTCAAGACTCACTGAGAGCTTTCCAAAGCCTGTGATCTTCCTGCAATATAGGCAGTTACAGAGAAGACAGTTTCCAAATTGAATATAATGTTATGAAGGAAAACTTGGATATTTTGTACCAGGTTAAGGAAGTTACTTTTGGCCAAGCTTTAATTCCTTTGATTATACTGGTCAGTGGAAATTTCCACTGGTCACTGGTTTCGACTCTTTGGAACTTGATATTGGCCTGGAGGTTCTGAGAGTTCTTTCAAGAAAAGTTGGGGTTCAGGGGTCACAACCAAATGGAAAATCAGGGAGACATGTTCTTTGGTTGGAGATAAACCAGATGCCTCTTAGGAGCTTACAGATGAGCTTGGGATGTGGGGACACAGAAAAGGGAACTAGCATGAGCAACTCCGGTTCATGGCTGTTCCAGGCCAGGCCTCACAAAGAGCTTTAGCACCGGCGTCACCTCACCCTCACAGAACGAAGTGGCTGAGCCCAGGGCTCTGGGCTCCTGATCTCTAAGCTCACTCCTGTCTCACACTGCACAGAGCTCCAGGGAACATGGACCAAGGGACTGTGGACCCACACCTGGGGCCTGTCCTGGTTTGACCACTCCAGAGCTGTGTGATTTTGAGGAATCACCGACCTCGCTGTTCCACAGTTGCCCCCCGACCTGTAAAATGCGGAGGATGACAATCCCTTTGTTAGAGTTGCTGGGGATTCAGAAGCTAACCTCATAGAACACACTGCTATCCTGCCCATCAGGCAGATCAAGCACCCAGCAGATACTGATATACTGCACCATTTCACTTCCTCCTGGTGGCTAACCTAACAGATCACGTGTCTGCATTACAGACAGGGAAACTGAGGCTTAGAGGGAAAGAGCGAGGTACCCAAAGACAAAGAGTGGAACATGAACTTGGGTCTCACCTGACCTCAGCAGCCTCCCACAACCTGGGAACCCCTCTGCCAAGACTGCCACGTGGGCATGTCCTCCTCCTACCCCGCCTCACCTGGTACTGTTTGAGGACGCCATTGACCATCAGCGCCGACTGCTTATCCACTCTCTCAGTGACGGCGTGGGCCACTGCATAATAGGACTGCAGGCCACGAGCAAGGGCCTGGGACACGCCATACTCATCATCAACGTCTTGCTTGGCATTCCTGGAAGCAAACAGAAGCACTGTGTGAGGACACACATCGCCATTTATGACAATGTACTTCTGACAGAAGACTCTGGAGCCCTTCCTGCTTGATGACCCACAACCTGAGCCTTAGGGTAAATAAAAGTGTAACTAGACAGTCTGAGGAGAGACAAGGTAGCGACTACTAACCCAGGGGAGGGAGAGGGGTGCTAAGACTGGACTCCCCTTTGTGTTTCCACGCTGGCTGCTGTCTGGATGGCGATGAGTGCCATCCAGGGAGAAGCTGGGATTCTAATGGTCCTGCCCGTCCCCCTGCGGGAAGCTGGTGGAGTAGGAGCGTGTGCAGGGACGTCTTACTCAATGATGTGCCGGGCGTCCACCTCGGAGACGTCATCACTGTCTGGATCTGGAATCTTCTTCTTCTCCTCCACAGGCAGAGTGGGAGGCTGCGCTGGCTGTGGCTGTTCCTCCTCCTCCTCCTACCAATAGATGAGCCCGTGTCACTTCAGGTCACCCCACAGGGACGGGCACAGGACTCATAGGGGAAATCACACTTTTGGAAGCAAGTGATGCTTTTACAACCCTCACGCCTCTTATCACGGAATGTGTCATGACTCTTCTTTGCATCTTTAATTGCTCAGTATATTATTTTTAGTTTTCTAAGCACAGAGTCCAGACATTCCTTTTTAAGGCTATCTCAGGGTATTTTGTACTTTTGTTACTAATAGTAGATTCCTTATGCTCCCCTGTACTCATTAAACAAAGTATACTACACATTTGTTGCCCAATCCATTCAAGCAGTTTTTCACTTGAATCTCATGGATTTTCTAAGTATTAAACATTTCGTAGCCAATTTTCAATCTTTATTGCTCTTTATTTACTTCCAGTTTTATTAATATGGCTAAAACGCCTAAAACTGTCAAATAATACTGGTGATAACAGGCATTCTAGTTTACTAAGAGGTTTTCTATAAACATATAAATTAAGTATGAGTGTTGTGTTTCATTAAAGCGATTTTTCAGCATTTACTGAGCAGGTGATAAAGGGATTTTGCATGACATGTTGATAAAATACACATGTGTGTATTTCCCAATATTAAATCATCCTTAGATTCCTGTATAAGTTATATACAAAATCCCACCAGATTATTTTCTTTGTGTATAATGGAACTGCTATAAAACTAAAAAAAAATGTATTTGTAATTAATCAAAATTCAGTGGGATTTCCCTTGGGGCATGAAAAATGATTTCATAGATCACTTGGAATAATGAACAGATGATAACAGCACAAACGTTTTGCCCCCTCCCTCCCACCCAAAAAAACAAACCATAACTGGTACAGACTCATCCTAACTGATAGTAACACGTATAAAATTAAAACAGGGGTGAGACTTCTGGCTAAGTCTGAGTGAGGTGGTCAGCAATTTCTCTCCTCAAAAAGCGACTTTACAACTGGACAAAACTGGCAAAAGCAATCATTTCAGAGCTCTAGGAGACTGAGAAGTATTAATGCTTGAAAAACCACTGACCTATGGGTAAGAAGAGTGGGAACTTGTAGTGTTCTTACTTGGGACTGCTTGCATTTCTCCTGCCCCACAGCTCCGTCATGAAGGTTCTGCGGGCAGGCAGGCTGTGAGGGCTGGCTGCTGAAGCTGATGGGGAACTAATTCATTTTGTGGCGGTGGGCAATCGCCATTCCAGCGGCACTATTGGTGGCGGTGAGGCTCTCAGCAGTCATTGGGAAAGCATATTAGTAGCTGAGGCTGTGACTATGTGCGGGGGAAATGAGAAAGGGCCTGGCAGAAAGTAAAAGCCAGGGCAGACTTGAAAATGGCCTAAATGTGAAACTTGTTTCCGCTATACACATTAACCCATTGGCAGGAGACAGAAGCCTTACTGGCTGGCTCTAGGTGTTTAAGTACAATCTCTGCCCGATCGAATGACTTCTCCTTAAGAGTCAGGATTAAAAAAAAATGAGAATAAAATACAAACAATAAATTGATCAGAGACACCAAAGGAAGCACACACTGTAGGGAAAATAATTTCATATATTTAGCCCAGGTAAATTACTAAACAGGCAAACAAACAATACCACCAAAACAATCCCCACTAGAGGTGAAGTCAGACTCTAGAGTGGCTAAAATAGGCTTCCCCTAACAATGACAATACCAGCAAAAAGGAGGAAAGTGTGATAAGTACTCAGGAAAAAAGTAATTGAACCAGTCTTTATTCCCAGATGTTGGGACTTAGCATACAACCTTTGAAACTATTATTATACGTATGTTCAAAAATATTGTAAACAAGTCCAAAAAACTAAAGGAAACCATCTTTAAACACAATGAATCAAGAAATACAGAATATCAATAGAAGACAGAAACGATAAACTCCCAAATTTGATGGAAAGAATAAAACTACCCAGCCAAAAAGCTGAACAAACACCAAGGAAAATAAATACAAAGAGAGGGTTCACAAACTGCTAAAATCCAAAGACAAATAGAAAATCCTGAAAGCGAGAAAGATGAAAATGAATCATGAAGTACAGAGGAACATCAATACAATTAGTGGCTAAATTTTCATCTGATACAAGAGGCCAGCAAATAGTGGAACGACATAGTCAAAAAGAAAAAGGCTGTGGACAAAGAATTCTATATCCTGCTAAAGTATTCTTCCAAAATGTAAGCTAAAGAAATACCATCCCAGATAAACAAAGACTGAGAGGGGCGGCTGGTTAGCTCAGTTGGTGAGAGCACGATGCTCTTAACAACAAGGTTGCCGGTTCAATCCCCCCATGGGCCACTGTGAGCTGCGCCCTCCACAACTAGATTGAAACAACTACTTGACTGGAGCTGATGGATCCTGTAAAAACACACTTAAATAAAAATAAAAGTTTAAAACAAAAACGAAGACTGAGAGAATTGTTGCTAGCAAACATGCCTTACAATAAATGATAAAAGAAGTCTTTAAGCCTAAAGGAAGTGACAGCAGACAGTAACTCGAATCCACAAGAAGAAATAAACAGCATCATACATGGTAAATACATGCATCAACATAAAAGACGCTATAAATACATTTTCCCTTACTTCTTCCCTAATAACTTCTTTAGACTAAGTATGGAGACTACATAAAGTATTAATCAGAAGACTGTGTGTTGGGTTTATGACATATGTAGATGTAATATATATGACAATAACAGCACAAATGAAGAACAGCAAAGAAGTTATACTGGAGCAAAATTTCTATATTTAACCAGAATGGAGTTATTATTTATCTTGAAGTATACTGTGATAAATTAAGATTCATATTGTAATCCTCAGAGCAAGTATAAAGCAAATAACTAAAAAAGGTTAGTAATGATTGAAACATACAGAATAAAATGTTACCCTAAAAAAGTCAACACAAAAGAAGACATTAAAGGAGGAACAGAAAAACAAAAAAAGACAAGAGACAAATAAAGAAATAGCAAAATAGCAAATGTAAACAAAAGTATATCAATAATTAAATTCAAATGGACAGGTTTAAAGTAACATATAATAAACGAAAAACGTATATCATACCAACAGTAATCATAAGAAAGGTGAAGTGACTATACTAATATAGATCAAAAGACTTTAAAACAAGAAATATTACTAGAGACAAATACAGATATTTTATAATGATAAAATATTAAATACATCAGGAAGATATAAAAACGAAGTATACCTATCAACAGAGCATCAAAATATATGAAGCAAAAATTGACAGAGTTCATAGGAAAAATAAATTCAACAAAAATAGTTGGAGATTTTACTATTTCATTCTCAACAACTGATAGAACTAGACAAAAATCAGCACAGATATACAGGACCTGAACAATACTATCCACTAGCTCAACTACCATATATAGAACACTCCACCCAAAGACTGCAGATCCTTTTTAAGTGAGCATGAAACATTCTCCAGAATGCTAAGCCATAAAATGAGTCTCAATAAATTTAAAAGAATTAAAATCATACAAAGTGGGCCGGCCCGGTGGCTCAGGCGGTTAGAGCTCCGTGCTCCTAACTCCGAAGGCTGCCGGTTCGATTCCCACATGGACCAGTGGGCTCTCAACCACAAGGTTGCCAGTTCAATTCCTCGAGTCCCGCAAGGGATGGTGGGCAGTGCCCCCTGCAACTAAGATTGAACACGGCACCTTGAGCTGAGCTGCCTCCCGGATGGCTCAGTTGTTGGTTGGAGCATGGGCTCTCAACCACAAGGTTGCCAGTTCAATTCCTCGAGTCCCGCAAGGGATGGTGGGCAGCGCCCCCTGCAACTAAAATTGAACACGGCACCTTGAGCTGAGCTGCCGCTGAGCTCCCGGATGGCTCAGTTGGTTGGAGTGCGTCCTCTCAACCACAAGGTTGCCGGTTCGACTCCCGCAAGGGATGGTGGGCTGTGCCCCCTGCAACTAGCAACGGCAACTGGACCTGGAGCTGAGCTGCGCCCTCCACAACTAAGACTGAAAGAACAACAACTTGAAGCTGAACAGAACCCTCCACAACTAAGACTGAAAGGACAACAATTTGACCATTGTTCCCCAATAAAGTCCTGTTCCCCTTCCCCAATAAAAAAAAAAAAATAAAAAAAAAAAAATCATACAAAGTATCTTCTCCTACTACAAGAGAATTAGAAATCAAAAACAGGAAAAAATCTGGGAAATTATCAAATGCTTAAAATTTAACAACAAATTTTTTCCCCCCCCTTCTTCTGCCTCCCCCCCACCCCACTCCGGTTCAAGCCGTTGTTCCTCAGTCTAGTTGTGTAGGACACAGCTCCCGGCACATGCTGTATTATGAGCCTTGCACTCCCCCTGGGTTTCCCCTGGCTGAGGCCAGCCGCTCACAGCAGTTCATGCCAACCTCTAGCTGCTCACGGCAGCCCAGCTCCAGGGAGAGCCGCTGTTCACAATCTTAGCTGTAGAGGGCGCAGCTCACTGGCCCATGTGGGAATCAAACTGGCCTCCTCCGCGTTAGGAGCATGGTGTTCCAATCACCTGAGCCACTGGGCAGGCCCCAACAACAAACTTCTAAATTACCCAAAGGGTCAAACAATCAATCAATCAATCATAAGAGAAATTAGAAAATATTTTGAACTGAATGAAAACAAAAACAACTTATCAAAATGTATAGACTGAAGCTTAAGCAGTGCTTAAAAGAAAATTTATAGCTTTAAGCATCTACACGTCAATAAATTTATAGTTTTAAGCACCTCAAATCAATAACGCAAGCTTAGCACAATGAAAGAGATATCACTACCGATCCCACAGAAATATGGTAAATAACTTTATGTCAGCAAATAACTAAGATGAAATGGACAAATTCCTAGAAAGACAAATTACTAAAACTGACTCAAGCAGAAAAATCAGAATAAAACCTGTAACAGCTAATTGAATTATTAATGGTAACTAAAAATCTCACAATGGAAACACCAGGCCCAGATGGCTTCACTGGTGAATTCAATCATATATTTTATGATTAATACCGGGGCAGTCGGATGGCTCAGTTGGTTAGAGCATGAGCTCTGAATAACATGGTTGTCGGTTCGATTCCCACATGGGCCAGTGAGCTGTGCCCTCTACAATTAGATTGAAGACAATGAGCTGCTGCTGAGCTTCCAGAGGTGCAGCCAGATGGCTCACTTGGTTAGAGGACGAGCTCTCAACAACAAGGTTGCCAGTTCAATTCCCACATGGGATGGTGGGCTGCACCCCTTGCAACTAAAGATTGAAAACAGCAACTGGACTTGGAGCTGAGCGGACCTGGAAAAACACACTGTTCTCCAATAAACTAAAAAAATTAAAAAAAAAAAAAAAGACAAATACCAATTCTTCACAAACTCTTCCAGACAGAGGAGGAGGGAACATTTTCCAACCCACTCTATATGAGGCAAATGTTAACCTAATATAAAGCCACACAAAGATATCACAAGAAAACTACATACCAATAACCCTCCTGAATATAGACTCAACAGTCCTCAACAAAATATTAGCAACATTGACATACAAAAAATATTGTACACCAGGACAAAGAAGAACTTGTCCCAGGAATGCAAGGTTGGTTTAATGTCCAAAACTAATTTATGTAATAAAGCATATTATTAATGAGCAAAAACCAATCAACTTAACAGAGAAAAAAAGTATGAGACAAAACCTAGCCTGTTCACAATAAAAACTCTCAATAAACTAGGATTAGAAGGAAATTTACTCAATCTGATAAACAGCATCTGTGAAAAACCGACAGCTAACACCAATCAGCACTGATGGACTAAATGCATTACTCCTAAGTTTGGAAACAAAGCAAGGATGTCTGCTCTTGACATTTCTATTCAACACTGCACTGAAGAATCCAGCCAGTGCAATATGGCAAGAAAAAAGAAATTAAAGGCACATAAACAGGAAAGGAAGTAGTACAATTGCCATTATTTACAGTAACATGATCCTTATGTGAAAATTCTAAAGAATCTACAAAAAACAGGGGCCAGCCAGGTGGCTCAGGCGGTTGGAGCTCCGTGCTCCTAACTCCGAAGGCTGCCGGTCCAACTCTCACATGGGCCAGTGGGCTCTCAACACAGGTTGCCTGTTCAACTCCTAGAGTCCCTCAAGGGATGGTGGACTGCGCCCCCTGCAACTAGCAACTGCAACTGGACCTGGAGCTGAGCTGCGCCCTCCACAACCTCCACAACTAAGACTGAAAGGACAACTTGAAGCTGAACGGCACCCTCCACAAATAAGATTGAAAAGGACAACAACTTGACTTGGAAAAAAAAGTCCTGGAAGAACACACTGTTCCCCAATATAGTCCTGTTCCCCTTACCCCCCAAAAAAAAAATCTACAAAAAACAAAAGCCAAACTTTCAGAACTAACAATATGAGTTTAGCAAATTAACAGGATAAAAGATCAATATTTTAAAAAATCAATATAAAAAATTGTATTTCCATGTAATAGCAATAAAATGTCCAAAAATACAATTAAGAAAATTCTATTCATGACAGCATCAAAGGAATGAAATATTTAAAAATTTAACGAAAGTATAAAAACTATACTCTGAAAACTACAAAACACCACTAAGAAAAATTAAAGATTATCAAAGTAAATAGATCATCAAAAATAAATTCCATGTTCATGTACTGGAAGAGTAAATAATGTTAAGTTGCGATTTTCCCCAAATTGGTATATAGATGCAAGTCAAACATAGTAAAAATCCCAGCAAGCATTTTTGTAGTAATTGATGAGCTGACCCTAAACTTTATATAGGAATGCAAAGGATCTAGAATAGACAATAAAAGCAATAAAGTTAGGGAAATAACACTACCTGGTTTCAAAATGAATTAGAAACTACAATAATCAAGATAGAGTGGCAGTGGCACAATGTTAGACACAGAGAGCAACAGAATAGAACTGAGTCAGAAACAAATCCTTAGACTTATGGTCAACTGATGTCCCACAAAAGTGCCAAGACTATTCAATGGGCGGAGAGTGTAGTCTTTCCATAAAATGGTGCTTTGTAAAATGGATATCTATATACAAAATAATAAACTTAGACATAGAAATCAACTCAACTATGACCCCAAATGCAAGACATTAAGCTATAAAACCTCTAGAAGAAAACACAGGAGAAAACTCTTTGTGACTTCAGAGTTTTTAGATACAACACCAAAAGCACAATCCATAAAAAAAAAAAAAAAATTTGAAAAACTGGATTTTACCAAAATTAAAAAATTTTGCATTCCAAAAGACATCATTGATAAAAAAAGGCAGACCACCTAGAGATATTTACAAGATATATCTGATCAGGGACATGCATCAAGAACATATAAAGAATTCTTACAACTCAATGAGATGACAAACAACCCAATTAAAAATGTACAAAAGATCAGAGCACACTTTCAGCAAAGAAGATACATGAGTCCCGCGTATCTTGGTCGTGGAGCAGTCTCACGTGGTCTCCTCTGCAAATGGGCTCCGGGGCCTGGCGCCTCCATCCCTCGCCCCATCACCCGAGATCTCGCGCTGAGGCCCCGAGGGGTCGGCGCCGAGGTTTCTACCAGCCCACAAGCAAGAGCATGGCAGCCAATCCCTCCAGTGGCTTGCTCACAGCCACCCACAACTACTACCGGTGCCACCTGGGTTCCACTTCCAGTCACAGCTCCTGTGGAAGTGCCGAGTACCCCGGGGAAGCCATCCCCCACAACCTGGGTCTCCCCAAGGCTGACCGGATCACTGGTGGGCAAGTTTCTTTTTCGGGAAGTCCACTGTCCCATTCAGGGCCACAGTGCTGGAGTCCCCAGAGCACCCACAATCTCCCCAGGACTCCAGCAGCACGATCTCCTGTGACCTGGCTCAGGAAGCCACAAGGAAGCAGCCTGGTGGCCAGCCCAGCAAAGCCAAGGCCGGGCCCCATCCTGAGTGGCCACCACCAGCCACCAGACTTCCAAACGCTGGGCTCTTCTGAGCCCCTCCCCACCTTGCCCCACAGGCTAGGCAGGCTGCAGCAAGCGAAGCAGTTGGGCTCTTTTGTATCAAAACAGCAAAACACAAAAAAGGAACTTGAGCCTCTCTGAGCCACACGTGAGCCTGCTGCCATCCCGTAACTGTGTGCCTTGCAACAAGTGGCAAATAAACAATCATCCAGCAAAAGAAAAGAAGCTATATGAATGATACATAAGCCTCAGAAGAGGTTCAACATTTGTTACTAGGAAAATACAAATCAAAACCACAATAAGTTATCACTACACACCCACTAAGATGACTACAATACAAAGGGCAGATAATACCAAGTGTTGGTAAGGATATGAAAGAACTGGAACCTGTGAACTGGCACAACCACTTTAGAAAACAGTTTGGCAGTTTCTTAAAAAGTTAAACATAAACTTACCATATGACCCAGCAATGCCACTCCTAGGTATCTACCCAAGAGAAATGAAAACGTATGTCCACACATAGACATGTATGGAAATGTTCACAGCAACATATTCATAATAGCAAAAAATGGAAACACAATTGCTCAACTGGTCAAAGGGTAACAAAATGTGGTGGAGCTATACAATGAAATATGACCCAGGAATAAAAAGAAGTGACCTCTTGATACACAGAACAATATGGACGAACTTCAAAAACATGTTAAGTGAAAGAAGCCAGATATGAAATACTACACGTCATGACTCCATTTACATGATATACCTGGAAAAGGCATATCTGTAGAGACGGAAACTACATCGGTGGTCTCTGGGCCTGGAGGGGGCAGGAACAAACTGAAAACTGACAGGAGGGAGCTTTTGGGGGTGACGAAAATGGCATATAGCGATAATTGTACGCGTACAACTCCAAAAATTCACTAAAAATCATTGAATTGTACACTTACTATGGGTGCATTTTATGGTATGTAAATTGTACCTCCATAACTCTGTTAAAAAAATTACAACAAAATGTTACACTGGTCTAAGAATCATTAGAATATTAAAAGAAACCGAACAGGTAATCCTAAAAGGACTCTTGTGGATATAAATACCAAATACACCATTTTTCAAAAATACCATAGGTCAATGGAGAAGGGATGGGTTACGTGACATGCCAATTCTCTTAGTACCACTGGGAGGGGGAAAAGTTAGAGCTCCACCCCATATTCTACACCACATAAATTCCAGATGACCTAAAGTGGTAAGGAGGGAAGGGAGTGAAAACAGGACAAACAGAAAGATATGTATAAGTGAACAAAAACTGACTTCAGGACGAGGTAAATACCTCAAGAACACTTAAAAATTCAGTTGGAAAATACAACTGAATAGAAAGAGGCAAATGAAGCAAACCATTCACAAAAGAAACTTAAATGGTAACACCTAAAACAATGTTCAACCTTAATAGAAATCAAGGAAATGCCCATTAAAATGTCCTTTTTAAAAATGTATGGGAGTGGCGAAGCTTTTGAAGGCCCTTAAAAGCCTCTCAGGACACTGACCCCAGCTGAAGAGGAGAGCAGGAGAACCCTTTGCTGGACGGATGCTAACTGCGAAGCACGCCTGCCATAGAAACTCTGTCCCTGGGCTCCCTGAGTTACCCTCCCAAGTAGGCAATGCACGACGGACAGAGGAGCAGGCTCTCCAGCAGAGCTTTGTCAACCAGGGAGGAAATAGCCATCACCTTAACGTGGCATAATTAAATGACTTAGAGAATATGCACAAAACCATTTATGATGTTTCCAAAGAAGAGATTATAACAAGCAAACGTACGTGATCTAATGCTCACAACTTCACACTGGTTATTTTGGGGGGACGGCGTAGGAGGCAGTTGAGCACTTGAAAAGTAACTATGATCAAGGACATTAAATTCTACCAAATTTGATTAATTCAGTTTAAAATTAAAAGTCATGTGGCCAGAGGCTACTGCATTGGACATCGCTTCTCTAAAGCACCAACTTTCCACCAGGCCTGGGGCGTCGGCTGCCCTCTGCCTCTGCCCATCTCTTGCCCCCTATGATGCCCTGCCGGAGTACGACAGGGTCACAGCATTCAGGGGTGTGACAAACGCACAAGGGGTAGAGGTCACCGCTACAGAGTGCTGAGGGCCTCAACAGCAGGAAGTGGATTCTTACCTCCTCCTCTTCTTCTGAGCCACTTTCTTCACTATCAGATCTTGGAGCTACTTCATACCTAGAAAAAATATGACTGTTTTTAATATAAATCTCCCCGACTGGCATGATTCACTTTCCTTAGCAAACTGGCTTGTTTCCAAACGCAAGCAAAATCGCCCCCAGCTGCCAGCCAGCTCCCAGGGAACGAGGCTGACTCAGGATCCTGGAACTTGCAGCTGGAACTTGAGGTCCAACTCACCCCGGGTTCATCTCGAGCCAAGCCTCCAGCTGCCCTGCTTTGGGGGCGTCCGTGCCCGTGAGGATCTTCCCGCTCTCCACGTGGATCACTTTCACAGGCAGGTCACTCATCTGGCTGGTCTCGTCCAGAGGCTGAAAAAGAGCAACCTGTGTGACTGTAGGTTCGGTGGTGTCCATACCTCTGGTGTTCGCTAATCATGGCCAACTGGGAAAGTGCCCTCCCAACTCCATGGCCAGAAAATGGCACTCACACGTGGCCAGTAGTTGTGAAAAAGGGTTACCTGCATATTTATAATTCAGGAAAAATATATAACCCATTGATGACAGCAGTTTCTTTGAGGTAATTGACATACATGTTTTCATTTCCAAACAGGTACTATATTCATCGTTCAAAACTCGAAAGAGTAGAATAAAGTGTGAATTCTCCCCCGTCCTGTCCCCCCGCCTGACAGCTCTCTCTTCACAGATGCCCACCAGTTTCAGCTTCTCGTGCATCCTTCCAGACCAATTCCATGCACAAGAAACAAGGACTGGTTTCTCCCTTTTACACAAATGACTGTACTATTCATATTCTCTGGCCCTTGATTTTCTTCCATCCATACTGTGTTTGATATTTCATTCTTTTTTGTTAAATAGCTAACTGGAATATTTGAAAAATGAAACAACTAATTTCCTGTTAGCAACAAATATGGAACGCTTCGATTTCTCATTTTCAGATATCAACTTTGGATGAACATTTTCCCCTTCAAATTTCCTGATCCTTTCAGGATCAGGATGGAGTTCTTAGTTTTCACTGTGAAAATTAATAAAGGAAAAATTGGATACAATTAAATTGGACTAAAATTGAAGGCCAGAAGGCCTATAGAGGGAGCTCTAATGCCCTACCACTCAACAGCAATTATACCAAATAAGTCAATTACAGACCCCAACAGGAAAAGACCTACCTTGCACTCCCAAACAGGAAGTGCATCTACTTTACGACCCAAACAGAAAGGTTTTTCTCTTGCCCAGCAACAAGCCCAGCCAACTGAAACCCAGCTCAACCAATGAGAAGCTGTCATCACCTGAACTTTTACTTTATTCCAGTGAATTTTCCTTTTTCTTGCTGATGATTTCCTTGCCCCACCCTTGTTTCTATAAAAGCCTTCCATCTTGTGTAATCCCTCAGGCTATCTAGCTGCTTGCTACATGAGATGCTACCCAATTCATGAAACGTTTAATGAAGCCAATTATATCTTCACATTTACTCAAATTTTATTAACAGCATCTTCCAGGTACTTGTACCTCCCCCTCCTCTCTCCAAAGTGCTGTATCTCACCATCAACACAACCCACAGAGCATAGAGATGACAATTTCACCCTCAGAGTGGCCCACCATGGAAGGTGGCACAATCCCTGCCACACAAACCCTCTGTGACTTTCACCCCTGAGTGTGCCTTGGGAGTGTTTAATGGTGCTGATGCCTGCACCTGCCCCCCCCCATTCTGATTCAAGTGCTCTGGGGTTTTATAAAAGCTCCCCAGGTGATTCAGATGTACAGCCAAAGCTGAAAACCACTGGCTGGGAACAAGGACAATTCACAGCCATCTGTTACTAAACAAGAGGAACAGCTGCAGTAATTGCCCAACAGAATTCCCTGAACTGACGTTTCCTTTGAACGTCCCAAACAGTCTTACAAAGACTATACTATAGTAAAATGCCACCCCATATTTTTCCCTAAAAATTCAATACAACATTTTAAATAAAATCATGTGAAATAAATATATTCAAGTTAATCACTAGTTGTTACCACCTAGGAAATGGCCCACAGGAAAAAGTGTTCATCTGCTATGGACTGAATTGTGTTCCCCCAATTCAAATGCAGAAGCCCCAACTCTCCAATGTGACTGTATTTGGAGAGGGGGTGGGGAGAGTAGGGTTAGATTAGGTCATGAGGGAGGGGCCTTTGTGATGGGATTAGTGTCCCTCTAAGAAGACACCAGAGTTCATGCTCTCATCCCATGTGAGAACACGGGGGAGAAGGCAGCCGTCTACCGGCCAGGAAGAGAGCCCTCACCAGGAACCAACCTAGCTACTTGCTACACCCTGATCTTGGATTTCCAGTCTCTAGAAATATGAGAACATAAATGTCTGTTATTTAATCCACCCAGGCTACGGTGCTATGGTATTCCGTTACGGCAGCCCAAGATAAGAGAGCATCAAAAGGTAGTGTACAAGGAGGCTCATTACAACAATGTCCGCAACAGGAGAAAAAGGAAACAATGGAAATAGACAATAGGGGAGGAAGACCAGAGCTGCTCAGTGCAGATCTTTGTAACAACTATAAATGGGAAGCAACTTAAAGAGCTATCAGTCTGAATGATGAAATTGATTCTAATATATCAACACAATAAAATGAAAATAGAACTACTGGCTTGATATGGAAAGTGTCTCAAGATATTCGACTAAATGGGAAAAATCTAGCTAATGCCTAGATTAACCCAAATAGTCCCCAAAAAAAAACAATGAGGATATAAGCATAAAGACTTTGGGAAGTACAGAGAAGATGTCACCCAGGGATCACCATGCGTGCCTGAGGCTTCTTACTTTTCATGTTATCATTTATATTTTTTCTGTAAGAAATATGACATTTCAGTGACGTCCATGAGCTAATGTGGGAAGATGTCTGAGATACAATGCTAGGTATGAAAAAGAAAACCATCCAGTGGCTCATGCATAGAAAAAACCAGAAGCAAATACTCCAATGGTTACTAATGGTTTCCCTCTGGGAAGTGGGACGAGGAGGGGTCAGGGGAGGATGTATACTAGGACATGCTTCTTATTGACACATCTCAGTTTTATACATTTCTCTTCCAAATGAGTGTACTACATTGGAACGGCTGCCTTCAGGAGGCGGGCAGGAATGTTATGGAAAGATGGGCATGTGGTACAGCACTTCTCTCTGAGTGGGCCACTTTGTATGGTTATGACTTTTGGAACAAGCTAGTATTTCACACACTAAATAAATAAACAATGAATAAATAAAACCAACAAAGGTAGAGCAAACCACACCATTGGGGCACAAGAAGGAAACTATGCCAAGTAACTTTTGTACCCAGTATTTGGAGCACAGACTCTCGGGAGGAAGATCGCCAAACAAAAACTGACCTCTAGCTAGGAGACTCCTTTTGCGGAGGGGAACACGCTAGCAATTCTGAATATACATCCTGCATATTCTAGGACTGAGCAAATAAGGAAACACATCGTAGCTAATGGGAGCCAGGTTTCTGCTGTTTCAACATGGAAAGGGAGGAGGACACCAACAACCCCATGGTACTGGGTGAGAACTGCTGGCATCAGTGTGACGCCAAGGTTTTTTACATAGCTAGCAATGCAGATGTGGAGCACACATACACCTATTTCCTACATCTGTCCACTGAGAGGGCCTAGAAGCAATGACACTGCAAGAACAATGAGCCCTCCTAGACTCTGGTTTCTAAATATCTTTCTCCAAGAAAAGGAGCCAGGGTTCCATGAAGAAATGGTTCACTCCAGGGCTTAGGCAGGAAAAGCAGACGGTGAGCCTGAACCATTCTGGTGTGCAAAGAAGTCAGGAAGCCCCCAAAGAATGATGGGGACATGTCAAAAGGATGCAGGAGCCAATCTGAAGGGGCTCCTACTGGCCTAAACTGGAGCAATTTGAGCATAAATGACAGTGAAGGATTAAACTACGTGAATCCATTAAACTAAATGACAATCCAGGAATCGGTACCAGGAGCTGGAGAACTACAGCCCATGGGCCAAATAGGAAAAAAAAAAAAAAAAAAAGCTTTTCCTTCCTACAGAAAGCCAACTACAAAACCCAAAAGAATGATGGGGAAATCACCATTCCGTAACCATTGAAGCAAAAACTGATACAGGCAGAGATAATCAATAGATGCTGAAACCAGTGGGTGGAAGTATGAGGAGTTTACAATATGTGTACACAGCCTCAAGTATCTCCCCACAAGGTACTTAATAATTACAACAGGAAAAGCAGTAACTTTACAGGGGACATGCCTTGGCCGACACCAAGGGATCAAGGTCAACAGCACCAGTGATGGAACAAATCTACGCCATATACTCGATGTGACGCACCAAGAAATACAGAGTGTCACTTCAGGGTCTTCCTGAGAAAACACGTAACCTGAATCTAATCACAAGGAAACATTAGTCACACCCGAACTGGAGGCCACTATAGGAAATATCTGGCCTGTGCTCTTTAGAAATGCCAAGGTCATAAAAGGCAAGAAAAAGTGAGGAGCTGTTCAATTTCCAAGGAGATGAAAGGGACCACCGAGAGTGATGTGTGACCGGGGCTGTCTGTTGCCGTGAAGGACAACAGGACAACTGGCAAAACCTTAATAAGGGCTGTGGATTAGATCATAGTATCGTGTCCATATTCATTTCCGGTTTTTGATCATTGTACAGTTATGAAAAGAATGACCTTATTTTTAGGAAACATACACTAGAACATACAGAAGTAAAGGGCCATCATGTTTACATGACTCTCAAATGGCTTAGGAAAAAATGAGATGTGGTAGGTGAATGTGATGACCACTACACTACGGAAATGGGCGAAAAAATGATACGTGAAAACGGAAGCTGGGTGAAAAGTACGCAGGAATTCTCTGTACTGCTCTTACACCTCTCTTGTGAGTCTAAAACTGTTAAAGTCAAAACTGAAAAATCAATAATGTGGCACGTGAACATAAAAAGATCTGGAATATTTACAACACTTCTCTGGGTAGTGGGATCAAGGAGGGGGTGGGATGGTGGCAGGGGACATACATGGCTTCTTACCATCATCACATACAGCATTTATAGTTTACAGAAAAAAAAAAAATTTAAAAGATGAAACAGACCTAAGCTCCAGGGCTGATATTGCCACGAAAAGAAACCCCTGGTTCCTCACCTCACCATCGGGTCCAATTGCAGGCGTCTGTCCTTCTGCGTTTTCTGCCTTCTGGAAGTAAAGAGAGACACGGTCACTACCTAATGGCGGAGCTGAGGCAACACACGCTCCCATCCCGCCAAGGGGCAGGCACGCGGCCAGGCCCCAGCGAACCTTCTTTTTCTTCTTCTTCTTTTTCTCCTTGGCGACCTGGGCAGCCTTGTGCTGCCGCACCAGCTCCGTGAGGTTAGCCACATACTCGTCCGTCTGCTGCAAGAGGTAGGCCAAGCGCTTGTCCTTTTTCTGGTCGATGAGCTTGCGGTATCCTTCCTCATCTTCGGCCTGCAAAGGTGTGTGGTTACAGCGCTTGCTTGTGAGACATGCTCGTCCATTAGCACCCAAGGCAGGCAAACCAGAACGAGAAGTCTACGCGGGCTGTTAACCAGCAGCCAGACCCACATTCAGGTAGCGCTTACGCACTGCGGCACTGTGCTGTTATGTGCCAAATGTGCCTTTCACGCCACCGTCAATGCTCCCTTCAGTATTTCCCCAACTCCTGCCCAGGGCTAGGCCCTGGAGGACCTGCTACACAGAACACAGCTCTGCTCTGACATGTTTAAAAAGGCCAACAGCAAGTTCTGTCCCCTTTGCCCACAGACACACCCCAAATCCAAACCCTTCTCTCCACGTGGTCCAAGCCACATGGCCCCCACAGACCCCCGGGGCAAAGCCCTCCCAGCTTTCTAAGAATAAGGTGGATCACATCACCCTCTAGCTTATGCCTCCCATGGTTCCCCTGCATGTTCAGAATTAAATCCAAAGCCCTGCCCATGGCCTCCCTTGGGTCATGGCTCCACGTGACCTGTCATTGGGACTGACTTCTCTCCTCCCGGGCACGACGCCATTGCAGGGACCACCTGCTGTGCGTAGCACTTGGCTTTTCCCCATCTTGGATGCTTGCCCTTGGTTCCTCTATCCCTAGGAGGCACTTCCTCCACATTTCCGCACTTGTGGATTATGCCCACCCTTCCTGTATCACCCTGTCAATCCCATCCTCATCCTGCTTCATTCCCTTCAGTGCACTTGCCACCACTCAAAACTAATTGTTGGTTTCACCCGGGCCTCTCTCTCCCCAGGGCTGGCACCAGCCCCAAGGGCGGCGCGGGTCCTACCCTCACTACTGTGTCCCGTACACACAGCAGTGCCTGGCAGTATCTGCCCACAGAGAAGGATCTGCACAGTGGGTGCGGTATGGGATTCGGGGCTCACCACCAGCAGCTGACGGCAAAGAGGGGTTGTACGTCTATGTGCTGGAGAACGCAGCAGCCAGCTAACCGGCTGACGTCACCCCATCACTGACCATTCGGGCAACGGTCTGAGGCCAGTTCTTTCAGAAGAAACCCAAGCCCTTTCTTTCTCTCTCTCCCACATCTAACTCTGAGCAGTAAAACGACTCAGTGTAATGCAGGGAGATGGGTCTCTTGTCCCTGCGACCCCCAGTGCATACAAAGGGACACGAAGTCACAAATGCAGAATCTTACCATGAGCCTCCGCATCCTCTCCTTCTCAATTCTTTCATTTTCCTTCTTCTGTTCCCGCTCTGTGTTGGCGTGGTATGTGGCCACTGCCTTGGTGAGTTTCTGAATTTTGCCAGTGACCGATCTGTGATACTCTTTGAAATCCTTGGCATGCTGAAGAATGCTGTTGAGGTATTCCTGCAACGACAAACACAAGACAAGACTACTCGACAGGAGTCACTGTCACACTTCCCCAAGAGAGGCAAAACTTTCAAGGCAGCTTGTTTAAAACCAAGAGGACATAATCAGAACAGTACTGTGACAGTTTGCCTTGGTGGGTCTGCATTCTCTGTGTGAGGATAAAATTGTGTTGGCAGCTGGTGAGAGGCCCTCCACTGTACACCGCAGACAGGCAATCAACCTCGCTGAGACACGCTGTAATGGACATCAACTGCTTCCAAATGCCCCCACCCTCCAAGTTATTCCACTTGGAATTTTAAGGAAATAGCAGAGACTGGCTGAAAAATTCAAGTACGAGAATGCCTATTCCAGTGTTATTTTTAACACCGGAAAGTTGAGAATACTCTAGATGTCCCCAAACAGGAAACAGTTACATAAACTACTGGACACTGGACACATTGAGATGGAATACAATGCAGACATTAAAAATCACGCTTCACGATACTTTAAACAGGTCAATTTGTGTATATACATGTTTAAAAAGCACGATTTAACTTTTGATTACTATACGTATACCGAAAAAAATAAGGTTGGAATGATACATATACCCAAATATTAGCAGTAGACTACACTGATTGTTGACTTTTTTTTTTTTTTAATGAGGGCGCAGCTCAGTGGCCCATACGGGGATCGAACTGGCAACCTTGGTGTTATCAGCCCCATGCTCTAACCAACTGAGCCAACTGGCCACCCCACTTTTTGTTATGTTAAATGATACCAGTAATAGATGTTGATTATAGGAAAACTTCAAAAAATATAAATAAGGGGCTGGCCCAGTGGCTCAGGCGGTTAGAGCTCCATGCACCTAACTCCGAAGGCTGCCGGTTCGATTCCCACATGGGCTAGTGGGCTCTCAGCCACAAGGCTGCCAGTTCAATTCATCGAGTCCCACAAGGGATGGTGGGCTCCGCCCACTGCAATTAAGATTGAACATGGCACCTTGAGCTGAGCTGCCTCTGGAATGGCTCAGTTGGTTGGAGCGTGTCCTCTCAACCACAAGGTTGCTGGTTCGACTCCCGCAAGGGATGGTGGGCTGTGCCCCCTGCAACTAGCAACGGCAATTGGACCTGGAGCTGAGCTGCGCCCTCCACAACTAAGACTGAAAGGACAACAACTTGACTTGGAAAAAAGGCCTGGAAGTACACACTGTTCCCCAATAAAGTCTTGTTCCCCTTCCCCCAAAAAATCTTAAAAAAACAAAAAAAAACAAAGAAAATATAAATGAGTGAACAATAAACAGAATCAATCAAAATCCTACTTGAGTACAGATTTTGGTCTCCTTGACTGCTCTTTTAAAAACCTAACTCAGGTCAGTCCCTCTTCTCTTCAGGACTGTCCGTGGCTCCTACCTCACTGCGAGCAATAGCCCAGTTGTCCCCTCAGCCAATGGACCTGCACGCTCCAGCCACCCCTCCCTGTCCTCACCACCTTCCACTCTCCCTCTTGCTCACTCCACTCTGATTACCAAGGGATCCTTGCCTTTCATAGAACACATAGGCACATTTCAGCCCCAGGGCCTTTGCACCTCCTCATCAATCTGGAAAGCTCTTTGCCCACATATCTATGTGGCTCTCTTTCAGGTCTCTGCTTAGAGCTCACCTTCACAGAACGAACTTTCCCAGCCGTCCTGTGTCAACAGCTCCCCGTCACACTCCACCCCTGCTTCATGCTCCTCTATATCCTATCACCTCCCAATGTTGCCTGCCCACTGGATTATGGCCCGTCTTACCCTACCACTCAGTTCTTTTCACTAATACATTCTTAGTGCCTAAAATACTATTACAAACAGAAAAGAAAAATTGCATGTTTAGACACAAAACAAACGAGACTCAACGATGCGCGAGGTGAGGACCCAGGTACACAGGTGGGCTGGCATGGAGAGCCACGCGGCCACTGGGGACGCACCTGGTGCTTTTGCCGGCGCTTGCGCTCCTGCTCGATCTTCTGCTGCTTCTCCAGCTTCTCGGTGATGCGGGCCTCGCGCAGGGACTGCCGCTTGCTGCGCTTGTAGGCCTTGGCGTTGAGGGCTGTCTCAAGGGCCGTGTCCCTCCTCATGCACACCACCACTTCCTGCCGCAGCTTCGGAAGAAGAGGAGAAACTGGGATGGGTACACCTTGGTCAGGTCCACACAACATGCACAATTACAGTACAAGCTAGGCAGACCACGACTGCTTCCACACGGGGCCTTACGAAACGCCAGAGCACAGATACGTGTGTGGAGGACGCCGGGGAAGTGCCCAAGGCTGGAGCAAGCAGGAGACACTGCTTCTGGACACCAAGCAGCAGGTCCTCTGACACCCGCCGGTCTCCAGCTTTGCCTTCGCTCAGCCACACAGCAGTATTTCTTATGGGTCACTCAAGAGTTCAGCACCCTCAGATAATAGACCCATGTACATTTCTGTTTCAAGCTGGTAACTGCCGCCTTAGGGAACAGCCAACGTGCTACCACTGTGCAGAGCATGGAGAGGAAGGAGGGCACAGCGAGCTACCGAGTGTCGGTGCGCACTGCTGCTTTTAATGGCTGAGGTACATTTAACAACTGCCCAACGAACAGTTATTTGAATCTAAGCATCAGCATTGGCAGAAAGGGCCCTTTCCCTAAAGCAACGGGCCTGCACCTATGCCCACCTGCCTCTGGAAGTTCAGCAGCCTGAGGGCCTTGAGCTCAATGGTTGCTTTGGTTCGCAAATCCCCGGCCAGCGACCCGGGAAGGTTTTCAAGTTCCTGAATTCGGTGAGCGATGCGAGCCTGCAGCCTGGGAGGCAGAAACAGAGAAAGGGACAGGCAATGAGAGGTCTGCTTACGAGGAGTCCGCCTACACCATTTCTTGAAAGCTGGAGGCTGAGAAGAATCCATCCTTTAAGAGAGGAAGATGCTGGTCATGAGGCAGGAGATGGCTCAGAAAACGATGGCGGCCACCGAGCACTCAGAGCCACAGGAAAACGGACAGGGTGCAGCTGGCTCACGGCATCTCAGCGGCATGAGCCAGGCTCTCTCTCCCAGCCCTAGGAACTGACTTAGCCTGGGAGCCCGTGTCCTCATCTATAAACTGGGGAGATCCCTCAAGAGCAATGCCACAGGCTGTGCCTGCAGTTCAGAGAGATAATCCCCTTACTCAGTCTTTCACACATATTTACTGAGCACCTACTGTGTGCCCACCACCTTATCAGAAAGACAGGCCATTAAGGAGTTAAAATATCTGTGGGAACTCCAGAATGGCAAGTACTTTGAGAAGGGGGCTGGAGGTGAGGGAGTGGGCAGGGGTTCTCTGAGGAGGTGACCTCAGCAATGAAGCCTCGGTGAGCACAAGGAGTCATGCATCACCTACGCAAAGGCCCTAGGGCAGAAATGGGTCTAAACTGTTAAGGAAACGGAAACTGAAACCAGGAAAGTGGGGCTGGCGAGGACAGAGCATGGGCAGATGCGGAACTGAACGGAGTTTACTGGATAGGGACAGAGAAGCCCACACCAGGTTTTAACCTGGGGAACAGATCTAACATTAAGTGTAAAGAGAGACTTCCAAGTACTGTGTGGGAAACAGACTGTATAGGCAAGGGTGAGGGCAGGGAGGCTGGGAGGAAGTGCAGAGCAGGGGGCAGAGTTACAGTGAGGGGTGGGCAGCCATTGCTGGGGAGGGGAGGGGAGCTGAGGATCCTGCGATGGGACACAGGGGTCAGGGAGGGCGAGCAAGAGTCAAGGGGCTGCGGGCGGGTGGGCACATGGGACAGAGACAGCAGGGAAAGCAGGGGATATGAGGACACCTGGACAGGCCATCTTAAAGCCATCCAGATGGAGCTGGGGGGCGGCGGGGGAGGCTGGGTACAGAAGCTGGAGCTCCAAGCACTGTCACAGCTGGGAAGCACCTTAGATGGTCATCAGGCAGATTTACTGCTGCATCTGGGGATACACAGTGAACGAGGCACAGCCCCTCCCCTCAGGGAGCATACATTCACCAAGGGAGGCCTGCTCTGTGTAAGCTATGAATGCAGTGGGGAAACGGGAAGCGTCAGGTGCTTGGGAAGTGACTCTGAGACAACCCCGGCGGTGTGGGATGGAGCACACATACCTGCTGTGCCCCAGGCATCTCACACGGCGCCTGGCGCCCAGGAGGCCTTGGCAAAACAGCCAGCATTACTGACATGTGAGAAGGAGCCACTGCAGAGCTTGCAGGGGGGTTTTTGGGTTTTTTGTTGAGTGCTGATGAACCATAAGTTGGATACACTGCGTTGGCGACGAGAAACAGGCACGTTCATTCCAACACACATTGCCCGATCCCTATGGGGGCAGTTTTGCAGCATCTACAAAATTTCCCTGTGCACGTCCCCTGTACCCCAGCAATGCCACTTTCAGGGACTTATTCTGACATATGTGTACACATGTGAAATGAGAAACAAACACACAGTATATTTACTACGGCATTGTCTTAACGACTGATTAGAAACGTAATGTCCATTTAGCCAGGTCACCGGCTGAATAAATGATGGTATCACAACCAGGCAAAATACTGTGCAACCAGGCAAAAGAAAAGCTCCTTTTGGAAAGATAGGGAATGATCTCCATAATGTTGCTATGGGAGGAAATACATCATGAACCGTTTGGGGACAACTGGGCTACCTGCACCTATCTGCCTGTATACGCACAAAATTTCTCTGGAAGGATACATGCCAACCAGGGAACTGGGAGCCTGGGGAGAGAGGCAGATGGTGATTTTTGGTTGCAAACCCCACTGGCCTTTAGAACTGTGAACCACACCAACGTGTGGGGCTGAGCGGGTTGGGGGCGGCACCCTGGAGTCCTCACCTGTACTCCCGCTCCTGCAGAATCTCCACGGGGTCCAGGCCTCGCGGTTTCTGGATGGGGGTGATGCGGCTCTGCTTCTGGTGCAGCGGCACCATGGGGGCGGGTTGGGCTGGCTGCCCTGGTGACTGCGTCTGGGGCGGCATCACGGGGGAAGCAGCGGGCGGGACAGCGGGGGGCGCAGGAGAGGGACGGCCTGTAGGCTGAGGGGGGATCAGCTTCTGAGGTGTGCTCGTGGGGGCAGCAGCATTCGCCATGGGTCCTGGGGAGAGTCAAGCAGCAGGTCAACTGAGCTCCAGCTCAGTCCCAGATGGAAAGGAAAAGCCTGCTGGGTGCTCACTGCCCTGGGGTCACACGAACTGCGAGGGCCGCACCTCCCCATCTCCCCCTGAACTGGCAGGTAGCTTCGCTCTCACTCAGGGGTCTCCTCATTCCTGTCTCAAGGTCCAAGCCCCTTCCAGATCTCAGCCTCCAAGCCCTTTCCTAAAGCCCTGCACTGATCCGAGGGCCGACCCTGAGCTCGGGCTTTCTGGGCTGTGGCCTCACAGGACCGGCATCCGCCTGACTCCCATCCGCCACGATGCCAACAGAACCTGACTTCAGCGATTAGCTTGTCAGTGCCCCTCACTAAACCTCCGGTCTAAGAGGATGGGAAACAAGTCCATTTTTCCCACTGCTTCAACCCAACAGAAGTGACCCTCAAATACTTGCTAACAACTACACTGACAGCAGACAGAGAGGCCACACATGGTGAGGACAGAACCCTGAGCCGCTGTCAGGATGCCTGCCTCCCATAGCATCAGGGAGTGGGGATTCTCAGGATCAGGGGGTCGCTGCGACCTCCAGGCTTGGAAGCACCACATCCTGAAGGACTGCGTCTGTGGCTGCAGCCATGCCTCCCCGTGGCCTCTCCCTGGAGTCATAGGGGATACATTCATTCATATCATTCTCTTCTTGTTATCTGTTTAGAGACCCCAGAATCTCTGCAACCCACAGGACAAGGGTGGGCAAGAACCGTGGAGTGGAAGCAACCCAAGCATCTGGGAAATAACCAAGAACAGGTAAGGCCCCAAGAAGCGAGGATGTGTCCTCGGCCGTCTACCTGGCCAGGCTCCTCTTAGGATAGATACAGCACAAGTTCGTCATGGGACTCAGGGCACAGACACGACCAAGACAGAGGGAACTCACCTTCAGGCCAGGGCTTGGGAGGCCCTCCAGGGGGCTGGCCCGGCATCCCGGGGGGCACGCCTGAGGGGCCCGGGGGAGGCATGTTGGGCCCTCCCATTCCTAAACACAAGGAGAAACAAACAAGAGGATAAACATGTTCTGTTCTCCTCCCTGCACCTATCCCGTGGACTGTCCTATTTCCAGGGGGCACCCAACAATCCCGTGTGGGCATCGGGGGTGGAGGGGAGCTGGAGAACGAGCATGTATCCTGATAGCAGCCCTGCCTACCCGAGCGCCCTGAGCACTGGGCACTGTGCTATTCCCTAGGTCTGCCTGACACTGCTGCCCCCACTATGTGTGGTTCACTAAGAGACCCTTCCCTCCCCCAAGGGCTCGGGACAGCGGGCCTTACCGTGAGGCCTGCTGTAATTTGGAGGTGCTGCTCCCGGACCTGGCCCAGGGCCAGGGCCAGGGCCGGGGCCGGGGCCGGGGCCTGTTGCAGACACAGAGGGTGGAGGTAGTGTTGGCACCTGCTGCTGCATCCCGGGCATCGGCCGCTTGCCCTGCACTGCCATCTGCAGGTGGTCGGGCAGAGGCTGTCCCCTGGCCAGCATCTTGTAGGCCATGATCTGGGCTCTGAGCTGGTGCAGCTGGTTCTGGTTAAACGGGGTTGGGCCCCGGTTCTGCTGCCCCAAAGCCTGTGGGTCAGCGCCATCCAACGGGGCCCCTCCTGGACCGGACGACATCTGAGGGCCTGAGGCTGGGCCGCTGGCTGGAACTGGACTAGAGGCATGCTCAGAGCCACCCAGGGGCGAGGGGTAACCTGCAGGGAAATGCAGACCCGAAAGGTCGCTCAGCAGCGTATTTTTAAGACAAAGATGGTAAGCTTTCCACAAGGCTTGTACTGGCACCTATCCTGAAACATGGGATGGCCAAATGTTTTCATTCTTGTCCAAATAAGAGGTACCCAGAGTGCACATACCAGCAGCCTGACCGGTGGCTAGAATGATTAGTTTTGTTTGGCCCACCTTTCAGTAAGTTGCTGATGGTCCATACTGAGAGGTTACATAGATCCAGGCTTTCTCTAGGCCTGCCCTCCTGGCCCTCACCTTGGCCAGGCCACTCCCCTCACTTCTGTTATCTGGGGATCCCTGAGCTTCCTGCCTTAATGACAGGAAGTCAACTATCCATCACTTCTCAAACTTCTGGAAATGCCATCTGGAGCACTTTAGTGCAGAGTCTGTGACTCGGCCGGTCAGGATTAGGCCCAGGAATCTGCATTTAGAATATGCTCCAGGATGGCAGCGGAGCTGCTAACCTGAGAAGCCCACTCTCCCGGGCTGCTGTCACACACCCAGTGCTACACGGCTCCTTCCCACCAGCGTCCGCCCTTCTGGGGCTTCCCTGAGACAAGACGGCCTGAGCAGGGCACCAGCCAAGGCCAAGCTCCATAGCCTCCTGAAGCGGGTCTCCCACCGGCCTAAGTCCTGCCTGGGGGAGACCCGATTAGGAAAATGACCTCAGGACTCCGGGGGGTGACCAACATGAGGCAAGAAGGGAAACAAGGTAATACCTTGGGAGTGCTGGTCCATGGGGCTCGGCGGGGGGCCCATTCCTGTGTGGCCACCCGACCGCATCCCCATCCCCTTCATCTGGTTGTAGCGGGGGTCGTCTGACATGCCTTTCTCATGCATGGACTCCATTGGCTGCGAGGGGGCAATGACAAGGCACCATCAGCAGGAGCAGGAGGAGGTGTCACAGCAAAGCATTACCCGAGAGAAGTTCAATGTCACTGAAAACATCCACCCAATGTCGCCACGGTATTTACTGAATCGCGAACATGACCAATCAGCTTATGTCTAAGACATGGAACTGACAGCTACTGATGTGTCCCGCAGATGCATAAAATAATGCCGTCCAGGGGAGGGTGACTGCCTGGGAAACTGGGGGTCCGGAGGCAAGGGGACAACTGGACCAGGGTGCCTGGCGAGAGCAGGAAGACACTTTCAGATGGCCAAAACCCCATGAGGAAAGGACACGAGTGACAGTTCTGGTTGGGGCAGTTTTAGCTAGGACGTAAGACTCTCTGTTCATTGTCATAAGGAGACCTCATAACCACAAATCTTTAGATTAGGGACTCTCTTCCTTGCGAGACTGTAAATAAGAGGGCTACATAGAAACTCCTGTCCACAAGTATGGTACCCACATGTCAGATGTCCTCACTGAGCCGAGGGCAGCCTCCTGCCCGCTAGCTGAGGGAGTCTGTCTGTGCCATCGTTCTGTCCCTCCTAGGAGGCACTCTCAGGCCGTGGCTGATCGATGACACCTACTTTCCTCCTAACGCTCAGCACGGAGCACTTCCTCTATGGGAATGGCTGCCTATGGGGACATGTCCCAAGACACTCCCAGGGCACTCTGCTAGGCCGTGGTGACGCAAATGTCCCGCTCTCCGGGAATTTAGTTTAATGGGTGACCCAGCAAAGTCAACTGCAGCTCAGTATGTGCAGTGAGAGGAGGCTGAGAGGGTGTCTGGCTGGGACATGAGCAGCTGCCTGTACCAGAAATGAGTGGGGCCCTCAGGAGGCTGACAGGAGCCCTGGGTGCGGGCCTGCCCTCCACACCCTCTTTCCTGGGCTGGAAGAGCTGCCCGATCGGCTTGCTTCCACCCAGAGCATGAGCTCAGTACAGACAGGGGGGTGTCCTGTCATCATCAGACGCGGCTCCTAGGCTCCGGACACTGGGTGGACACATGGCAGGCCTCTGACAGACGTCTGTGAACGTGCATGTTTGTATGAGCAATTCTAGGAGGAAGAAATAAAAGGGGCGGAGAAGGATAGAGAGGGCTGTGCTAAAGGAGAAGCTGGCCTAACCAGTGTGTGTGTGGAGGAGTGAGTCACCAACAGCTTCCCAGCAAGGCAGTGACGAGACATACTGTCCCGAAGTTAACAGAAATGTACAGGAGATGGGAAGGCAGGGAGGGGGTTTCCTTGCTATGCTAGAAGCCACTGAGGTGTCACAGGCCTGGGGTACAGACAGCGACGGAGGGATGAGACAGCTCTGCCACCTACTAGCTGAGCGACCATCTCTCTGAGACCCTGGTTCTCATCTGTAAAATGGGCATAACACCCACCTATACCTGATGGATGGGGGTGGGGATGAAGTGGAATATGGTGCAATCACATGGGCAGCCCTGGTAGGGAGCCCGGAGGGTCAGCAAGGACCCCTCACCCCAGGCCACACCACGGGCATCTTTCACCTGAAGGCCTCCTGTGGTCCCTGAGGCTGGGAAATGGCACCTTTTCCTGCTAATGCTAATCTATATAAGGAGATAGTTCCTTGTTTCCTCCAACCACCTCCCAGGAACACAGAGAAAGAAAGGAAAACTATTTGTGTTGAGAGGTTTTTTCACCTCATTGGCAAAAGGAGACCTGATCAGGTCAGGTAAGCGGTGAGACGGTGGTGCCCGAGTGTGGGACAAAGGGCCTACATTGCCCTGCTCTGTGGGTTCCCTGGGTACGCAGAGCAACCCCAGTGGAGACCACGTGCCTTAAGCTATCTTTTAGGGATCTGAACATTTTTATCCAAAGGCAACTTAGGAGCAACGTTACCACATTTCCCATGTAGAATGGGTGTGGGAGACACGGGGCTGGGGTGCGGGGGTGGGGGCAGTGCGGACAGACATGGCCGCCAGCCCCAGCAGGGGCCAGGATGCACGGCTCCCCCTCCCAGCTCTAATCACGCAGACGAGCTGGTCAGGACGGGGGGCCAGGGCTCCCTACCTTGTGCATCTGGTGCATGTTGTCCTGAGCGTACCCTCCAGGCCCCTGGCTTGGGATGGGGTGTCCTGCTGAGGGAGGCCCTGGGCTGGGCCCCATCATGCTGTGGGCAGAGCCAGGGGAGGGACCCGGGCTAGGGCCCAGCATGGCTCCAGGAGAGGGGCCAGGGCCCGGGGAAGGGCCTGGCCGAGGAGTTCCGCCCAGGGGTGGGTCTGGAGTGGACATCTTCACAGGAGCTGCAGACAGTGGCCTCCTGCTGGAAAAAAGTCTCAGTCAGTCTGGGGGTCATGGCCATCGGCTAGGTGGGTCAGGGTATCGCGGGAGGACCAGTCATGTTAGAAGCACCCATCTGACAAGGAGCTGGCACATTTGACATGCAAGCCCCTGTCACCAAGATCTTTCTCCTCTATTCCCCTGGAAGGAGGGCATACATCAGGCACACAAAATCAAATCAAAGTCCCCTAAGTAAGGTGGGTGCCTCGCTTCTGATTACAGCAAAGGGTGACGCTGGCCTGCACTTCACAGCACACTGCTCAAATGCTCACCTTCCAACTGAACAAAAAAGGAGAGCATGACTAAGGCCCAAATCCTTTGCTGGCAACAGCATCTGACCGGACCCTTGTAAATTCAACAAAACCAAACAGTCATGGCAAGTGACACTGGTTTTCCATTTAAGGCAGCGAGACCAAGTTTCCTTTAAAATAAGTGAATTTAAGTTTAAAAAGTAGGTACACTTAAAAATAAGTATTTACATGAATGGCACTCTGATATCTCAAATACTTCGACAGTGATAATCAAGTGTGCAAAGTTTGGTGACGGTTGTTGTAAACTAAAAACTGATACCCGGAACTCTGACCTAGAACCTCCATAAAGAACCATAAATAAATAAGCTTAAAAAAGTATCTAATGTTGATAAATCATGCTTGCTAAGAGGAGCTGATAAATTTTATAAAGGCTCTCTACAGTAAGTGTTCAATTTTCAGGTAATCCTTAATCTGTTATGTAGTTATACAGCCTTAAATAAAATTCTCTTTAATAACCTCTTTCATCATGATGGAGTAATACAGCCTCAGTGCTGAAATCTGGAAAACACAAAAAGAATACAGAAGCTTAAAATCACTCATCACCCACCAGACACAGAAGTTAAGCGCTTGCTGGTCCTGAAGAGAGGAAGAAGCAACTCCGCCCTCCTTACCCCTCCCTCCCAGCAGAGCAGAGGAGGAGGTGTGTGGGGAGAGAGGGCCGGTGGGGATCCTCAGAGCCCCCAGAGCAGTGAGGGCGGATCTGAGCCATCCAGCCTCCTAACGCTGAGGCTGCTGGTTGATTCCCACATGGGCCAGTGAGCTGCGCCCTCTACAACTACGATTGTGAACAACAGCTCTCCCTGGGGCTGGGCTGCCGTGAGCAGCGGGAAGTTGATGTGAGCTGCTATGGGCTGCCATGGACTGTTGTGAGCTGCTGTGAGCGGCCAGTGGCTAGCGTGAATGGTCGGCAGCCAGACCGAGCTGCCATGTGCTACCTGAGTGGCCGGCAGCCACTGAGAGCTGCCGTGAGAGGCCGACTGACTACTGACAACCGGTGACCGACTGTCTCAGCCGGGGGAGCGCAATACCAGCAAGGGCCAGGGAGCTGTGTCCTACACAACTAGACTAAGGAACAGCGGCTTGAAGGGGGGGGGGTAGAAGGGGGGGGAAGGAAAGCCCCTTTCCTGTTGGCATGTCACATACATGGTTTTTGCTTTGGTTTCCAAAAGGAATCTTGTTGCCCCTAAACTTTACTGGGCACTTCTGATTCTAAGGGACAAATCCTGTTAAGAAGTGTAAGAACACTTTCACTTCTCTTGATTAATAAAATACTTAATTTGAAAGGTGGGGTTATTTTCCTCGATAATAGATGAAAAGCCCAAACTTCTTCATTCCAGTTTCCTGATCAAATAATTGGAGCAGAGAGGGTCCAAAACCTCGGCAGGGAGGGCAGGGCAGGCACCAGCGGCCGGCACAGTGGCCTGATGGGAACAGACCCCAGTGTGAGGAAAACGCTCTCCCAGCCTCTGGGCGTCCTGGATTTCCTCCAAAGTGCAAAGAGCCTCCGTACTGGACCTTAAATCAACCATACAGAGTCCCGGAAAATTGCTGTCTGCTCACAATCACTTCCCCACAAATCCAAACCCAATAAGCTGGGGTTGGGGAACGGGGGACCCACAAATTTTAAAATACAGATATATTTGATACAAATTCATTTGGGAGCAAAACCTGATCTAATTCACTTCTATGTGGATATTCACACATTCTGCCAAGGAAACAGAATCCTGTTTGATCCTGAGATGCCATCTAAGTCTCTGCCATGTGACACAGGTCTGTGCCCTGTATTTCTTTTGCTAAAATGCTGATTCTGGAGTCTGAAACCTCTAGTCCAGGGGAGGATGCCCCTGTGGTCACATTTCACAGGTGAAGCCAAATGACACGGACATGGCTGCAGCTGCGTGGACAATTATGGCGCCCCAGGGCTCCCCTCTGGCCCCTCTTCGTCCACAGGCCCTTTCAGGTCCACAGAGCACTGCAGTGAGGTGGGAAGAGGCACAGTGGTCCTGCAAATCCTTAAGGATTCCTGCAGCATCTGGCAGTCCAGGGTTTCTTTCTCACCTGGAGGTCTCTAAGTCAAGCCAACTGCAACTGACAGCAAAACAGACTCCATGCCACCTCGGGGACATCATCTCCCTGTCTAAAGGCAGACATGCCAACCAGCCAACACTGGAAGTGTCTTTGGAATGATGGCTCCTCTAAAGGTGGTTTATACTTAGAATCAGCCTTTCCCCCTCTTCTTCCCATCAAAGCGCATGGCACCTCTAGGAATTACCTGCCTCCACTCAGCAGTGCTAACTTCATCGACAATACACAGAGGCCACCACAGATACTGGAGGGCACACAAAAAGACTCCCGTGCCCAAATATGGCAATGTTGGCTTCCGAGAAGCACAGCACTTCACAACTTTGAAAATGATATTTGCTTCAGAAGCTGCCACCTCTGAAGGGTCAGGCTGCAACGAAGCAGGAAGCGCACAGAGCCACTACCAGCAATGCTTCTGGAGTGAAAGCTCAGACACATGGGGGAGCAACAGTAATGGGGACCCAACAAAAGCGCAGACACGATACAAAGCTGTCCTAAGCAGCACAACAGGTAGGGCTCCATCACACACTGAGGTGCCCAACCAAGTGCTGGCCTGCAAGTGGGCATGCGCCGTCGTGCTGGAGACGACAGGACAAGTGGAACCGGGAGCGGCTCTCTGATCCTCAGTGCAGTGCTGAGGAGGGAGGGGCTCTTCCTTTCATTTACCTGACCTGAGGTGCAGCATACCTGAAGTGCCCGATTCTAGGTGCACGGCTGCATGAAGCCTAGACCCGACATCGCACTTCCAACATTTCAGAAGGCACCCTCGGCCCCTTTCCCAGTAAGACCCTCCTCCCAGGCAGAACCACAGTCCGGCCTCGACCACTGCACGTTAGTTTCACCTGATATTGAACTGCATCTGAAAAGAAGATCACACAGCAGCGTCCTCTGGCTTATCTGGGCGGGGGTATGCATGTTGCTGGGTAGCAGTCATTTGTGCTTATTTGTCCTGTTCATGGATCTCAGGCTACTAGGTTTGGACTAGCGCGAATAAAGCTGCTACAAACAACATCATCTGGGGAGCGTGGGTGCTCATTTTTCTTGGGTATCCAAAACTCGAACTGTTGGCCATAAGGAAAGCTTAACTTAGCTTGGGTGGATAGTGTGCTTTTCCCAACTAGGACTGAGGTCTGACACACCGCCCTCCCCAACCCTCTACCCCCGCAGTGCGTCAGCCTTCCAGTTTCTCCACGTCAACACCAGCACTGGGCGCTGTCAGTCTTTCTAGTTTGTAACGTCCTTTGGGCATATGTATAATCATATCTCATTACAGTTTTAATTGGTATTTCCCTTATGACTAATGGTGCTGAACACCTTTCCGTATTCTTACTGGCCAGTGAAATAGCCACTTCTGTAAAGGTTCTACGTTTTTGCTAACATTTGATTGGGAATAAGTGGTTGGCATTACCATGTCCCAGTCTATGACTCACATGTGCTCACTTACTGGTGTCTTGTGATGAAAAGGAGATTCTCAATTTTAATCATGTCTGATTTATCAAGTTTGTTCCTTTATGGTTAATGGTTTGGGGGGGGTCCCGTTTAAGAGATTTTTGTCTACCTGTGACATACCAAAAAATATGTATTTGCTTTCTACCTTCTATACCTGACACAGAGCTTCTAAAACCCTTGTAATTTCCTAAGTGACAGGGGTGATAGCAGCATATTCCATAGAGCTCCAAAATCCCTTAGAAATTCCTGAGTGATACACACGCCTTTTGTTCTAATGAGGTTTGTTCCTAGAAAGCTTCAGGATGGGGGTTGGCTGCCAAAAAGACAAAGCCATGGTTAGAAGCTTGAAACTTTCAGTCAAACTCCCCAACCTCCGGGGAGGAGAGAAGGGCTGGGGTTTGAGTTAACTGATCACTTACGTGGTGCAGCTTCCATAAAAACTAAATTACACCGTCCAGAACCTTCTGGGTTGGTGAACATACCCACATGAAAGGAGGGGGACGCATCCCAACTCCACGAGAACAGAAGCGCCTGCACCCAGGACCCTTTCCGACCTCACCTTCTGTATCTCTTCATCTGACTGTACGTCTAATTCTTTAGAATAAACTGGGAAACATAAGTAAATGTCTCCTTGAATTTTATGAGATGTTCTAGCACATTTTCAAAACTGAGGAGGGAGTTCTGGGAACTCCTGATTTGCAGCTAAGTCAGACAGAAGAGTGGGGAGCCTGAGGGCCCACTAGCTGTGACTGGCATCAGAAGTGGGGACAGTTGGGGGACTGCGCCCTTAACCTGTGGAGTCTGCACTAAGTGCACTTACTCCCAGAACGGAACTGCAGAATACCCAGTTGGTGCGCAGAAACTTGGAGAATTGCTTGATGCGGGAAATCAACGTCTGGTGTCAGAAGTGTGAGCAGAGGAAACAGGTTTCCCTCTACTACCTCAAGCTCATGGGATAGAAGAAGGGAAGGAATACTTTAATATCCAAGGGGATTGTGACTTGCCCCTGCCCCTGGTGACTTACAATTGCTGAGTCACAAAGAAATTACAGGGAGGAGGATCCAGACCGAGAGGGAAGCAGGGCTGTGGGCAGGACCTGGATTTGGTGGGCAGGACCCGGATATCCTCACCAGGCCTTCACCACCACACGACACGCAAGGACTATCACTGGCCTTGCGGACAGAGAGGTCCCTGAGGCTCGGCAACCACACAGCAGGTCAGTGGAGGAGCTGGGGTCACAAGGCCAGGCTGCAGGGCAACCCAAACTTCGAGCATGGACTCTGTCATCTGCCATGTGCGCAACGCTGGGTGAGTGACGTGACCTGAGCTTCTGGTTCCTCCTCTGTAGGCTGGAGCTGAGACCCGTGCCTCCATCAGGGGTCGCAGCCAGCATGAGATGAGCTAACACATGCAAGGCTCAGACAGGCAGGATGTGCTACCACACTTCTGCTGAAATTGAGGGTCCTCACATTTACCGAGCAATTGCTTATTACTGGTCACTGCTGTCCTAGAAGTGTCACTCAGATGAAGTCCTTCCACCCTTCTTTCCCCATACAGAGATGAGGGAACGAGCCACATAATAAGTAACCACTCTGGAGAACTCCCTAAGTGTAGCCTCCCTGCAGGGCAAACCTGGATTAATGCTCCCGGCCCTCGGCGCTCACGACACCTCGCTCGCCTGTCCCGTCCAGAAGCAGAGTCTACACAAGGCAAACTGCAGAACTGGAGGGGCAGCGGCTCCCTGAAGAGCAGCACAGCACTGGGCAAAGTCCAGCCTGGAACTCAATGGGCAGGATTGAGTTCCTAACCTGGGAACCTAACCTCCAGGTTCCCACTGCCACAAAATGTGCCAGCCAACCCTTCCTGAGGGGCGGGGGTGGGCCTGGCCCTGCTGAGAGCTGGGACGGGTGTGGGATGGGGTACCGCTGTCCTCCAGCGAGATGCCTACCCAGGAGGGCCAGATAGGAATTCGAGAAGAAAGAGGGCAAGGGACGCCCCTTTTCGCCACCCCTTCCTTCATCACCAAACACCCGTGCCCTTTTCTCTACAGCAAACTAAAGAGCTGGCTTTTCCAGCAAATTCCTTGGGTCCCCGAGGTCATGCTAAGTCAGGTCTCGGAGGTTTCGGGTGGCTTCTATGGTGCTGCCCGGATTCCTGAAGCAAGTCTCTCTCTGACCTGTCACTTGGTCTCTGGGCTGGGAAAGGGAACGCGTCTTCACACAACACTGAGATCCATCTCAAACCAGACAGCCGCACCTAAGCGGATGAGAAAGAAATGACGAACAAGGGAATGCAGGGGCCAAAATGGCGAAACCGCTAGCATGTGTGTCTGGGAGCGTAATCCAGATGTGTGTGGCACATGGGTTGGGTGCATCACGGCTCCATGAGGAGGAAGGGAGCCTGGGAATCCAGGCATGCAGCCCAAAGGAATGTGACTGGAAGTCAAAACTACTAGGGGCAAGAATCAAAAAGCTGAAAATTAAGACGTTCAGGAGGACACAGATAAAAACAGGCTCCCGGGTTCCTAGGGCCAAAGGGTCTGGAAGTGACTTGGCCACAGTACCTCGATTTCTCTGAGAACCACCTCAATTGCCAAACCACCATAAAATGCCCCCATGATCCGTGCTGCAGAAGTCGTGGCACCGTTAACAATGAATGAGGGAGCTCTGTGCACGTGGACACAGGATGATCCAAAAGAAGCAGGGGAAAGAGTCAAAGTGCTTGGAATGAGCCCCATTTTGGTAGGCAGACCCCTGAACATGGTTTGAACTGCATGGGTCCACTTATATGAAGATTTTTTTCAATACTGTAAATATATATTTTTCTCTTATTTATGATTTTCTTAACATTTTCTTTTTCTCCAAATTATAATACAGTATATAATACACGTAACACACAACGAATGTGTTAGTTGACTGTTTATATTATCGCTAAGCTTCTGGTCAACAGTAGGCTATTAGTTTAGTTTTGGAGAAGTCAAAAGTTACACGTAGATTTTCAACTGGGTGGGGTGGGGAAGGGGGGACCCCTAACCCACACATTGTTCAAGGGTCAACTGTACTGTGTACACGTTAATCTAAGCCTAGAAGCCAGCCCAAAGAAAATATATACCAAACTGGTTGGCAGCGGGCAGCACACAGCTTTCTGGATGGGGAACGTACATTTTCCACATCACGGATTTCTAGTGTTTTTTTCCTTTATGTGTGTTTGTCTTTTACAATAATCCTCTATTACTTTTGTAATCAGATTTTTATAAAACACTTAAAAGAAAACAACCCTAGGTCAGAAAAATACCCGAGAATTAAATACCCAGAAAAGATGCCTTCTGTGGAAATAAAAGAGAAAAATGAAAGGGTCTGAGGACTGCATTATTTTCCATCTACTTTCAACTTCATCAAAATTATCATTTAAAATAGAAACGTCTGTCGCCATTCAAATGAGGAACCAGACTGCTGGAGGATTAAAGGTCTAGTTTCTTCTTTCCTAACACCCTTGCTTTTCTCTTATAAATAAAAAAGGACCCTGATGGCCAGCCATTGTAGCAGGGACCCTCTAATATCTGCTTGCTGGAATTATGGTTTGTTTTGCTGCCAGAAAAACAGCCCCAGGTTGGCCCCAGGATATCTGCCATGTAGTCTTTGGGTGTGGAGAAACACGTTTCATCGGCAGATACAACACGTTTCATCAGCAGATACAACAGGGCAGTCAAGTTATGGCAGGGTGCTCAAAGCCATCCAGGGCAGCTGGGCAAAACCAGCCCCCTTCATTACATTTAAAATACAAAACATTTCCCTCTGAATACTCACTCTACTAAGAAAAGCCTCCACACGGGACCTGATGCTGTGGGGCGCTCTAGTCCTTGAACCTGGGATGGACTTAAGGGGCGAGGCATCTGTGGTCTTAAGGATCCAGAGGAAATGGCTTATTCCTGAGACTGTGCTTCCCCAATGCTGGGTGTCCTGTAGCATTTTCCTTGCAATATAATTAAGCAGCAAAACCTTGCCCTACATTTAAAAGGGAATGCCTTTCAGAAAGGAAAAAGTCATGTCATGATGATCAATGAGAAACTCAGTTCTACCATGTTTCCCCGAAAATAAGACCTAGCCGGACAATCAGTTCTAATGTGTATTCCGGAGCAAAAATTAATATAAGATCCGGTCTAACTTTAGTATAAGACCAGGTATAATATAAAATAATACCAGGTCTTATATTAATTTTTGCTCCAAAAGACGCATTAGAGCTGATTGTCTGGCTAGGTCTTGCTTTCAGGGAAGCAGGGTAGGTATCTAAAAGGTAGACAAGCCAAATTGTTAACAGGTATTATTTTTAGCACTGGGAATTATGTATCACTTTATTCGTTGGAATCCACCCCTTACTCTTTAAAAACTTTTTCATTCACCTGAAAACCACTGGTTTTCTGCCCTGAGGCAGTTCACAGTCTAATCCAGAAGACAGGTATAGTGTCCACACGGTAAGAACACGAACACCGTCCTATCTATCCACTAGATGGACGCTTTTCAAACTCTTTTGATCATGACCCAGAGTCAGGACATGGCCCAACACAAACACACCTCAGGTAATTGCAACAAGTTTTACAAATCCCTCCTCACCCTGGTCCCCTGAAGGCTGGCCAAACCTAGATGGATGTCATTACTCACCGCTGGGTATGTTGTGGTGCCTGCTGTGCATACGCAACACTGAGCACGACGCGGGGAGAGGGCAGGAGAGCAGGCTTCCAAGGTGGGAGCTCAGAAACTGCAAGCGTGGGCAAGACTGAGCTGGGAGGCATGGCACCCACACCTGCCGAGTATCACTTGGGACAGGCACTCCCAGCCACCCAAAGACCCACTCTGGGCTGAGCAAGGTTCCAGGCAATGGGCATCTAGCAGAGAACAAAGTCCCTGCCTGGTGGGACTGATAACTGAGTGACAGAGACAAGCACATACACAAATATGACATGACATCATGTAGGAGGTAGAAGTGCTATGAAAAAATAATCAAGCAAACAGTTTAGCTGATGGAAGGTGCTCTTTCAATCATGGTGGCCAGGAATGGTCTCAGTGATGGGGACATATCTGAGCAGAGACCTGAAGTGAAATGGGAGTCACATGGCTATCTATGGGCAGAGGGACCAGCAAGTGCAAAGGCCCTGGGGTGGGACCTGGGGGCAAGGGGTGTGTGGCAGATGAGGTCGGAGACGGGTAGGAGAGCAGATAGCAGACCTTGAAGGCAGTGGTGAGGAAGGAGAAGTCTTACTCCAGGTGCAATGGGAAACCACTGGAATATTCTGGGCAGGGCAGTGGCTCAATCTGATGATGGTTTTAGATTTCTCTGAACAGGCTGATGGAACAGATGTGGGGCGAGGGGGGTCAAGGACGACCAAGGTGACCCTGCGGAAATGGCTTATTCCTGAGACTTGGGGCTGCTCAGCCCTGACGCCAAGCTTGGCAAAGCCCAGCCAGGCTAGATTTCAGCCCCAACTCACATCCCCTTCATTCAATACTGACAAGTGTGGAGACTACGGGAGTAACAGGATTGTATGGTCAGAGAGGTTAAGTCATTTGCCCCAAACCACACAGGAAGTAGAATCCTGCCTCGTCTGTCTTGAGTAACTGATTCCGGCTGAGGATCAGAAAGCAGAGGAGAGCCTGGCAGGGTGTGGAGTGCGGGCAAAGGGAAGCCCTCCTCCAGGCAGGAGCACATAGGGGGTGTTCTGTGGAGGTGGCCAAGGCACTCAGCACACGTGCAGCCCAGGCTGTGATCAGTGGTCACCAGGGCCAGATGCAGCTCACAGGGTGCAGTGAGTGTCACCATTAGGACCGTGATACTTTACTGGGACACCACTCCGGGCAAGTCAGGATGGCACACTTCAAACCCTGCCGCCTCAAGTCTCCAACTGTCACAGGTGAAGCAGCAACTGTCATGTGGCCACCTGTTTCCTGAGCCAGTGGGGCTGACCTGCTGCCTAAAGAGGAATCTAAAGCAGCCCAAGGAGACATTTGAAAGGCCACTGCTACTAAAACTGGGGCCCATCCTCCTTGATCACACTCACAGCTGGTGAACTTCACACTGAACAAAACTCAGACTGTTCTCAGCAAAATGCAAAAATGAAGACGTGCCCCTTCAGCAAAGTAAATGAGTCCCAAAGTAAAGCTCTGGAAACAAATCTGGGTGCAAAGGCCAGGAAGGGGCCAGAGCAGGTTTATGTCCTGCTAACACATCCCGTTTTCTAAAGAAAGCCCCTGCCGTGAGATAACTGGAGGGAAACCCATGCATCCCCTCCCTTCCTCTGCCTTGTGAAATCTAATCCCCCCACAAACCCAGTTACACCTGGCGCTTCCCGAGGCCCTTTCCCATATAGGAAGATGAGTAGAGGCCAAATTTCCCATGTCTGTCAATTCCATATCCTGAAAAATTAGTAACAGCCGCGTGCAACTAGAAAACTCCAACCAAGGTATCACTGATCATATTAATGAGCCTAATACTTCTTCAGGGTGACAGCTATAAGGTTGACAGCAACAGCAGCTCCATTTTGGCCTCAGACCCAATTCTGACATGTTGCTCCTCTGACATTTCCCCCCATATTCCTAGAGCTGTTACTTCCTTTTTATAGGTTTTCCACACCCCTTTTATTCTAATTTTTTTTAAAAACTTTGATTCGCTTTGAAATGTTCCAATCAATGTTACAAGTTATGAGGAAATACATGAAGTGAACAATGAACATTTGATATCTTCAAAAGCCATGCCACCAAACACACTTCCCTCTTTCTAGTGCCTTATGGTGAAATTGCAAAGCGTACAAACTTTTAAGTATTAAGGACAAAATGAAGGAGTTGATGCCTTCGTTACCACCTTGAAAACATATGGAACTACTGCAAAGGGACAAAAATATATTCTGTACCCACCAAGGTATTGTAGGAATCTTCATAAATGACAACAGCTACCAATATGCGTCAGGCACCTTTCGACGCACTCTACATTTGTCATTTTGCTGTTGAGTCTGTAGCAATCCCACGAGCTGGGTACTATTACTGCCCCCTTCTGCAAATAAGGAGATGGATCTGAGCGAACCAGAACGGGGCCCTTGCGTGCCTGCTGCCGATGGAATCGCCAGCCCCTAGCAGTGCCTGGCTCGTGGCAGGCACTCAGTGCACGTCTGTTCACTGCATGAATGGGAAATGAGTGCTTAGGCCGCTTCTTGCACAACTCCATTCACACTGTGTTCTATCTGTGGTCGGTGTGAATGGGTCCCTCTTGGACCACATCTTGCACAACTCCAGGAGGCACCTTTCACATTGTGTTTGTTCTACTGTCAATGTGAATAGGTCCCCTGTGCCATGGCAGCCCTGATGACCGAGGCCAAAATCAGCTGGCAAATCTGAGGACTTATTATGTGCCAGTAAGCTACTGTCAACCCCATTTCTCTGAGGCACCAAGAAAAAAAGTGGCAAAGCCTGGCATCAAAACCCCGGACGGCTGACTGGAGAGCCCCAGGTGAAGAAATAGCCCTGGATGTCAGTTTCTTCATTAGCAGAATGTTTTCACCAGACATTCACCCAAAATATGGGGTTCCTCCCACCTTCCCACATGTGCTCTAGGGTTACCTCCCAGGGTTTTGAGGGTCCACAAGGAGTGGCAAAGGTATGTAAATAAAAATGCGTGTATGTGGGATGCTTTGCACAGACAGAAAAAACTTTGGAGACCACGGCACTGATGTCACCCACCCCCACCGAACTCAAACCCTGAAAGATCAATGTCTCCAGAAGAGTGAGACACAAAATGATTTTAGAAGGCACGAGGACAAACATTTGTTATTTTCACAATTATGTATGCATTGATTGTAAGGCAAATTAGTAAAATATATATAACTAGCTCACCATATGCGGGGTGCTGCAGTGTGTTAAGCAGCTTCAAACCGTGTTTCCCCGAAAATAAGACCTAGCCGGACAATCAGCTTTAATGCGCCTCTTGGAGCAAAAATTAATATAAGACCTGGTCTTATTTCACTATAAGACCAGGTCTAATATAATATAATATATACCGGGTCTTATATTGATTTTTGCTCCAAAAGGCACATTAGAGTTGATTGTCCGGCTATGTCTTATTTTTGGGGAAACACGGTATGTTATCTCATTCAATCCTCACAACCACCGTTTGAGGTGGCATCACTGTCATGCCTGTTTCACAAGTGGGGGGACCCACTGATAAGTACCTTGCCCAAGGTCAAGCTAAGATTTAGAGAGTTGAGTGTGAATCCAGGAGGTCTGATTCCAGAACAGCACTCCTCACCACCGTTCCACACTAACTACCAACCCACACCCTCCTTCTGGGGGAATGAGGTTTGGGAAACAATAGCCTAGAAAGTTAAAAACCAACAACTAAAATGTTTACTGCTTACAACCCACCACTAATCAGTCCTGTACCAAGCACTTCACGCACATGTTCACTCAATCCTCCCAAGAGCCCTTTACTCATTGCACAAACGTTTGCTAAGGGCCTACCATGTGCCAGGCCCAAAGAACACTGCGGGAGACACCACCCTACTCTGATGGCCCTCAGAGAAGACTGGATGTGGAATTACAACCTGGAGTTAACTTCTACACAGGAAAGGATCAAGGCAATGTGCGAGTGTAGCAGAGGGAACAATGACTATCACAGGGCAGTCAAAAAACAAGCCTGGACATCCTCCCTGACTCTTGAGTAGAGGCCCCCTCTTCCAGGCAGCCTCCTTGATCTCTGGCTCCAGCTACTCCCCTGGGTATCCACTGTAGTCCTTTCACAGTAAGAGTTGTGAAGATTAAATGAAAAGCCAAGGGGAGTTGTTCCCACATTTACCACCTGTTCTCCTACAAGATTGGAGAGTCTCCTCAGGGCATCCAACCACCAATCATCTGACACCCAGTTAGGGACTCAATGGATATTTGCTGAACAATGAAGAAGGAGATTGAACCAGACAGCAACAACAGGGCTTCTCACTTCCCAGGAACCATTTTCAGGCTTTCACCAGCTCCATTTGTGACATTATTCCCATTTCACAAAGGAGGAATCTAAAAGGTACATAGATTAAACTATTTACCTAAAGTCACACAGCTAAGTGACCAACAGCGCCAGGAATCAAACCCTAATTCTGTCTGTCAATTCAAACAGAAAACTTGTTTCAAATTCCTGGGAAGTGGCTCTTTCACTTATTTATTCCCTACTTTTCCAAGGATTCACTGGGAGAAAAAAAAAAAAATCAAGACTGGTGTCTTCCAGACCGTCAAAACACTCTCTTAAAGGACCATGCTTTAAATAAAAGCCTTCATCTGGAAAATCAATTGGGAGGAAGGGAAAAGGATGCAAAACAAATACACTGCTTTCAATAGCAAACGGTGCCGGTCCTCCGCCACTTTGCTGTCGACCACTCAGGGCAAACATTCTGAAGTCACTACTTGCAAGGGATGGGCCAAGTTATTTACCTTTCCTTGAAAATCTAGAATACGTGATTTTTAAAATAAAATCTTAGGTCGGCTAACCCAGGGGTGCTGCCAGGAGGCATTGGACACATCTGGGTTTTTTTCTTACGGAGCCGCGATCACAGCCTCCCTAAAGGGCAATATTCGGTTCGGACCTTTTACAACATAGCCAGAAAATCCCCGAAGCCCGGCTATTGTTGCAGCCGCCGCAGAGACCCCTGGCCCGCCGAGGGGGTAGCAAGCTTTGTCCCGCGACCCTGGCGAGAGCGCGCGCGGGGGTCGCGCGGCCTCCACGCGGCCCGGGCCCCCACCCCACCCGCCCGCGGATGCTGTAGCCGCCGCGGCCTCGCTACACTGTGGCTTTCCCCGCGCGCGCGGTGCCGGACAGGCTTCTTGACCCTCGGGCGCCGCCGTACCCCAGCCCTGCTCTGGGCGCCAGTGGCCCACTCCCCCCTCGGCCCCCCGGCTCCATTCAAACCACCCTCCCAAGCCCCGCGCGGCGCTCCCCCCGCGGCCCGCGTTCCTTACCGGGAGCCGCCGGCACCGCCGCCTTCCCGGCACCTCCCCCGCCCCTCCGAGCGGGGCCGGAGGCAGAGTAAGCTTCTCGCCTCTCCTCACGAAACAAAGAAGCCGCCGCCGCCACCGAGCGAGAGTAAGCCTCGTGCGCGCGCCCGCCTCGGCCGCCCCCCCACGCCTCCCGCGTCCCCGCTGCGCGCGCAGTCACCGGCTTCCTCCCCCCCACGGACGGCCTCTCTCGCTTCCGCCGCCCGCCCGGCCTCGTGCGCGCGCCCGCCCGCCCTTCCGCTCTCAGCGCGCGTGCGCGTCGGACGGGGGACAGGGGAGGTGGGCCGGACCAGAGAGAGCATACGCGCCCGACGCACCTCCCACCGATGTCCAGGAAGGTCCTGCGCCTGCGCACAGGGGTCTTCTTCTTCCGCACGTCGCGCGTCCCGACGCCGCCGAGCGTGCGCAGAACGAGCGCCACTGCGGCGGTGGTGGTGCCGGCGACGGCAGGTTGGGGGATGGGACGGGGAGGCGGTGGCGTCTGCAGGGAAGGGATGGCCGAGTGGCCCTGATAGTCGGAATGAGGACCTGAGACCCTGTGAGTGAAGCTGGTCTGAGGTTGAGCAAAGTCGGCCAAGCGCGGTCCTGAGAATCGCTTTCATCCCTGGTCGGGGGATGGCTGGGCCTGTTGCGAAGCCAGGTGGGCCGCCACCATAGCTGTCTTTTCTGCCTACCTAGTTCTATTAATTAGTTTAGCAAATATTTGTTAACCTGCTCCTGTGTCCCAGGCGCAAGTGCAGCGGCACAGAACACAAAAATCTCAAACCGCTGTGGTGCTCACGGTCTAGTAAGGGAGGCAAGTGAGAGACAAGAGAAATAAGTAAAATACGTTGTGTTGAAACAGAGACATCTTGGGTCGTGAAGATTTTAAATGGGACAGCCAGGGAAGGGCTCGATGCGAAGAAGACATTTGAGTCAAGACATCAAAGCAGTGAGAGAGCCTTGTTCCTAGTGTGAAGGCCCAGAACTCTAGGCGGCCTCTTCTGTGTTCTGAAAGTATCTGCAGCGCCACCTCATTTAGTCCCCCAACTGGACAAACGCTCCCCAACGTCAGGTTCCACTCTCCCCACCTTGCCTCTGAGGCCTGCTCTTCATTTTTTAGGTGTCAGCTGACTCACCAACTCAAGCCTCACCTCCTTTTTGATCACTGATTCCTTTTCCCTTCACATTTCTTGTGTACCCTCTTTTCTGTTGTCTGTCTCCCTCCCCTCAATTTAAATGACAAAGATGTTAATTTTAGTCATTAGTGAATACCCAGCATCTAGCATGCTGTTCCCCTCTGCCGCATACTACATACTTCACATTTTTTCCAATTGAAAGACTAATAGGTCGCCTATTGTGTGTCATATCTGCATCAGCTTGTTGAGTCTTTCCAAGCCCACCCTGAGCCGCTTGTAGCGTAGAGTAGAAGAGGAGATCTCACACTGGAATCAGAAAGACCTGGATTTAAAACCTGACTCCATGTTAGTAGCTGGTGGGTGCCAGGCAAGTTCACTGGACTCATCTGCACTACCCGTTCTTCACCTGTAAAATGGGAATAATAATGGCGCCCATCTCCACAGGCTGGTTATGAGGAGTCCATATGCAGGTCACCTTGGAGTTCCCTAAACCTTACCTCGTAATGTTGAGTAATACACAGTAAATGGGCAAGTGGGGTCTCAACATCGATCTTTAAGTAATATTTCTTAAGCGCCCTCAACTTGCTAAGCACTGAGCTGATCTGGCCTGCAGTGATGACACTGGGAAGGCAGGGCTCCTGCCCGTGGAGCGGACAGTCAGTGAGTTCAGTTGACAGTCTCCCATATTGATCACACACATAATAGAAAAACCTAAGTGCAAGGAAGAAAAGCCTAGGGTGTGATGAGGTCATACCATGGGATCTTCCTGGGACTGAGAAGTCAGGTAGACCTCTCTGAGGGAGAGGTACGTATGTCGAAATCCAAAGGATGAGCAAGAGCAAAGAGGAGGATGACACTAGAGAGGAAACAGGATGTGCCAAGGCCCTGAGGAGGAAAAGAGTGTGGGAACAGAAAAAGGCCCAAGGGGCCTTCAGGGGGAGGTGAGTAGCAGCCATACCAGGTAGGGCCTTGTGGGCTTTGGTGAGCATCTTCAGCTTTTTCTGGAGCACAGTGGGAAGCAGTTGAAGGGCTTTAATCAGGAGAATCCCATGGCTGTTCCGGCTGCTGGGTGGAGACTGGGCCAGCAGGTAAGGAGAGGAAGTGGGGAGTCCCTTTAGGCCGTAGCAGTGGCCCAGGGTAGAGAAAGTGGTGGCTTGCACTAGTGTGAAGGTGGTAGAGGTACAGAGAGTTGGAGGAAGAATAGATAGAAATTGGAAGAGTGGACCTGAGAGATAAAGGAGGGTCAAGAGTGAACTCCCAGCTTTCTCTGCAACTGGGATAATGGGGACATGGAAACTCTGGCAAGGAAGGGTCAGGAGTCCTGTTTGAAGGATACGATATCTGTTGGGAACAATCCTATACACCAGTGGTTCATGGCTGTACATAGGAATCCGGGTTAAGCAAAATGGATGTCTTTAGTATATATATATATATATATATATATAATTTTATTGGAGAAGGGGAACAGGACTTTATTGGGGAACAGTGTGTATTTCCAGGACTTTTTATTGGGGAACAGTAGTGTGTTTTTCCCAGGACTCATCAGCTCCATCCAAATCAAGTTGTCCTTTCAGTCTTAGTTGTGGAGGGCACAGGGGGCGCAGCCCACCATCCCTTGTTGGTGTTGAACCAGCAACCACAGAGCCCGCGCGCTCCAACCAACTCAGCCATCTGGGAGCTCAGGGGCAGCTCAGCTCAAGGTGCTGTGTTCAATCTTAGTTGCAGGGGGCGCAGCCCACCATCCCTTGGAGGGAGTTGAGGAGGAGTCGAACCGGCAACCTTGTAGTTGAGAGCCCACACTCCAACCAACTGTGCCTCTGGCCACCCGGGAGCTGAGCGGCAGCCCATTGACTTCATTCTAGTTGCGGAAGCGCTGCTCGCTGGCTCAGGTGTGAATTGAATCGGCAGCCCCATTCTCCAGAGCTCGTGATCTAACCAACTGAGCCACCTGCCTGCCCCATACTGGCCTTTTAATAATGACCTGCCCCAGGACTCAGACCTTTTTCCTCTCTCTACATTTACCCCTTTGGCTTCCAGTCTTGTGACCTGAAAAAACTATCTACTTCCTAGGTAGTACCTACCCAAAGGAATTGAAAACATATACTCAGATACTCGTAAACAAATGTTTATTGCTACTGCACTATTTACAGTAGCCGAGATGGAAACATTTCAAATGTTCCTCAACAAATGGATGGATAAACAAATTGTGTTGTTATACATTCAGTGGAATATTTAGCCATAAAAAGTAATGTAGTCCTAAAACACACTACAATGTGGATGAACCTTAAAACATGCTAAGCAGAAGAAGTCAGACACAAAGGGCCACACAGTGTGTGAATCTATTTCAAATGTTTAGAATATGCAAATCCATGGAGACGGCCGATTGCCAGGGGCGGAGGGTAATGGGAGTAACTGCTTAGTGGGTAAAGGGTTTTATTTTGGGACAATGAAAATATTTTGGAACTAGATAGAGGTGGTGCTTACACAATATTGTGAATGTACTAAATGCTATGAAATTGTTCAGTTTAAAATACTCAGTTTTGTTACATGAATCTTTTAGAAAAATGTCTACATGCTAATGATTTCCAAATGTTTATTTCCTGCCTCGACCTCACCCTCGAGCTCCAGAAAATTACCTCTCAGACACCACCACTTGAGTATTATATAGGAGTTAAAATTTCAGTTCCATCGTGTCCCTCTTTTGCTCAGAACCCTCCAATGGCTCCCATCTTGCCAAGAATAAAAGGCAAAGACCATCAAGAGAAAGAGAAGGCAAGCCACAGGCTGGGAGACAGTGTATGAGAAGACACGTGAAAAAGAACTGTTACCAAATACACAAAGAGCTCTTAAAACTCCACAATAAGAAAATGAACCCAATTTAAAGATGGACAAACCTGAACAGACACCTCACCAAAGATGATACACAGAGAGCAAATAAGCATATGAAGAGGTGTTGAACATCGTGTCATTAGGGAATTGCAAATTAAAGCAACAGTGAGATACCACTGCACAGCTATCAGAATGGGAGCAATCCAAAACTCTTGAAACACCAAATGCTAGAGAGGATGTGGAGGAACTCTTAGTCGTTGCTGGTGGGAATGCAAAGTGGTTCAGCCACTTTGGAAGATAATTTGGCAGTTTCTTACAAAACTAAACATACTCTTACCATGTGACCCAGCAATCATGCACCTTGGTGCTTACCCAAAGGAGCTGAAAACATGTCCACACAAAAGCCTGCAAATGGATGTTTATAGCAGCTTCAATTACAATTGCCCAAACTTGGAAATGATCAAGAAATCCTTCAGAAGGTGAATGGATAAACTGTGGTACATCCAGACAATGGAATATTATTCAGCACTAAAAAAGAAACGAGCTATCAAGTCACAAAAACATGGAGGAACCTTAAACTACATATTACTAAGTGAAAGAAAGCAATCTGGGCAGGTTTATCCATATCGTTCCAACTATATACTAGCACTCTAGAAAAGGCAAAACTATGTGGACAGTAAAAAGATCAGGGGTTTCCAGGAATTAGAGGGGAGGGAGGGACGAATAGGTGGAGCACAGAGGATTTTTAGGGCAGTGAAACTACTCTGTAAGATCCCACAATGGTGGTAGAGACATGTCACTATACATTTGTCCCAATCCATAGAATGTACAACACCAAGAGTGACCATGTTGTAACCTACAGCCTTTGGGTGCTGACGCTGATTCAGTGTAGGTCCATCGCTGATACCAAACGCACAGCTCTGGTGAGGGATGTGGATAACGGGGGAGGGGGTCTGTACACCTGTGGGGCAGGGGGTATATGGAAACACTGCTTTCTGCTCGATTTTGCTGTGAACCTAAAACGGCTCTAAAAAAAAAAGTTTATTTTTAAAATGTAAACAAAAAAAGCCAAAGTCAGTTACCATAGGGGCCTACAGGCAGGCCCTTTGCTCCTTCCCTGACAGCATCTCCTCTTACCCTCCTGACTCTCCACCTCAGCCACCCATCTCCTTGCTTGTTTGTTGTTCTTCAAACCTGGCACATTCCTGCCCTGGGGCCTCGGTCTGTATGCTCCCAACCCCTGCATGGCTCTGTCCCAGAGGCCGTGTAATGTGCGGATGCCCCGTCCTGCATGCCCAGGTCATTTTTCTCTGTGGTACTCATCCCCCATGCTGGAACATAAGCTTTGTGTCTGTCTCTGTCACCCACGTATTCCCCAGCACCTAGCACAGCACCAGATTCCTGGTGCAAAGAAGAGGATGAATGAATGAGTGGGTGGGCGCTAAGGAAGGAGCTCTCGGGGTGACTGGATGCTGCTTCTCCTCACGTGGAATCTGGGTCTATGAGATGCTTGCTGAGGCCTCAGTACTATACCCCCAGCTTCCCAGGTGCCAATAGCGAGGAGAATGCGCAGGCCCTGGCCTGGAGTTACACTGCACTGGGCTCTGCCCACATCTCGTGTCCTTGGCCACGGCACCTTCCCCATCTGCCCTGTGGGGCCATAACACCTGACCCTACTGCCTTCCCAGGCAGGAAGGGTAGTGTGAGGTGCATGGGGAAAGGTGTACTGGTAATACAAAAAGGTGTGTGAAAGACCAGATGTTCCCAGTGTCACTCCCCATGCAGCAAAAATAAAACTCACTGTTGGTTTTTACCATCTCAGTCTGTGTTCATGTCTCCAACCTGTGTATCTGTTGGCCTATGAGGTGGGAGTTTCTCATATTTTTCACATGGCTCAGAGGATCTGTTAGGGGGTCTCCAGAGATGCAGAATCAATAAGATGTTGGATATATGCATATACATCCTATTGATACTATTGATACTATTTCTCCGAAGAAACAAAATATACAGAGAATATGTATATATGTATATGTATGTGTATATATATATATATACACATATATATGTGTGTGTGTGTGTGTGTATATATGTGTGTGTGTATATATATATATTTGGGGGAGGGGAGAATATACATATATTTAGATTTAGATAGGATAGAGATTTTTTTCGTTGGTTTATTTTCAGTTTTTATTCTACCTTTTTTGTTGTTGTTAGGTAGAGATTTATTTTAAGGAATTGGCTCACGTTGTAGGGTCTGGCAAGTCCAAAATCTAATCTGCAGAGCAGCCAAGCAAGCTGGAAATTCAGGTAAGAGTTGATATTGCAGTCTTGAGTCCGAATTCTGCCAGGCAGGAGGTTGGAAATTTAGGCAAGGTTTCTATGCTAGAGTCATAAAGAGAATTTCTTCTTTGGGAAACCTCAGTCTTTGCTGTAAAAACCTCAACTGATTGGACAAGGCCCACCAACGTTATGGATGTTCATCCACTTTATTCAACATCAACTGATTTAAATGTTAATCACATCTTAAAAAAATACCTTCACAGCAATATCTAGTCTGGTGTTTGACCAAACAACTGGGCACTGTGGCCTAGGCATGTTGATGCATAAAACCAACCATCACAGAGAAAAATTGATTTCTCTCCGACTCAGCAGCAAGGGCTTCAAATAAAAAAGCTCACCCATGTGAAAATGTAAAATGCATCCTCGTCAGTTGTCACTATAAAGGAATAATATTTGAGTAATCTCTCCAGATCTTCCTTGCAACATGAAATCGCTTATTTGTTAACCAAATGTGTATTTATTCCTCAAACATTACCTACTACCCTGAAAACGGCCTCACAAGGAAGTAATTTTCCCAAATCAGACAGTGAGACATGTAGTATGGGAAAACAAGAAGCAGTTCTTCTAAATTACAAACGCAGGACAATAGATTTCTTTTAGCAGGCAGCCGTGATTTTAATTCAACACAGCAAATAACCAGCATGTCACATTATACTTGCACTAAACCATACCACTTCCTGCAACTACAGGTGGAAATCTACCCACATTTGTCATAATTTTACAGGTGTTTTGTTCTAGGTAGAGTATGTTTTATTTTAGGTTGAATTTATTAAACTCTTCTAAAACACTAGTTCTGAATCATTACACTTTGGGCCTCCATCAAGAGTAATTGACAATAGATTTTATACACACACACATTTGACATAGACATTTGACCAAAGAGGATATACAGATGGCAAAGCGGCACAAGAAAAGATGTTTAATGTCATTAGTCACTAAGGAAATGTAAATTAAGACCACAACGAGAAATTACTACATACCTATTAGAATGGCTAAAATAAAAATTAGTGATAACACCAAATGCTGGTGAAGATGTGGAGAAGTGGGAATACACTGGAACACATGAATACATTGCAGGTGGAGATGTAAGTGGTATACCTACTCTGGAAAACAGTTCGGTAGTTTTAGAAGAAACTAAACAGACAACTATCACATGACCCAGTAATTATACTGCTGGGAGTTTATTGTAGAGAAATGAAAGCTTCATGCAGAAATCTGTGCATGAATGTTTACAGCAGCTTTATCTGCAATAGACAAAACCTGGAAGCAGGCCAGGCGTCCTTGAATGGTTAAACAAGGTCCGTCAGTACCGTGGAATACTCCTTAGCAATAAAAGGCAACGAACTATTGATTTATGCAACAATTCAGATGAATGAATCTCCAGGAACTTATGCTGAGCACAACATTTTTAAAAAGCCATTCTCAAAAAGGTTAAAGACGATCTGATTCCATTTATATAACATTTTCGAAATGGAGGACAGATTAGCAGTTGCCAGGAGGGAAGTGGGCATGGTTATTAAAAAGCAGCAGTGGGGATCCTTGGGGCATCGGAGTTGTTTGGTATCTTGACTGTGGTGGTGGAAGCACAAACCCACACACATGATAAAATTGTATAGAATTTAATACACACACCCACACACAAATGAGTACAAGTAAACCTGAGAAAATCTGAATAAGATCAAAGAATTGTGTCAATGTCAGTATGCTGACTCATATATCTCAATAAAGCTGGGCAGGGAATAATGGAGTTATTTACATGAAATAAATATAAATATATCCTGGCTGTGATATTTTACTATCGTTTTACAAAAGATTACCATTGGGGACTCACACAAATAATTGTACAGCCATGTTCATAGCAGCATTACTTACAATAGACAAGATATGGAAGCAACTTGAGTGTCCAAACAGGTGACTGAATAAACAAAATGTGGTCCATTCACACAGTGGAATATTATTCCGCCTTAAAAAAGGAAGGAAATTCTGACACATGCTACCATATGGATGAATCTTGAGGACATCATGCTCATGAAATAAGCCAGATGCAAAAGGACAAATACTGTGTGATTCCACTTATATGAGGTACCAGGCAAATAGAGACAGAAAGTAGAGTAGAGGTTACCGGGGACAGGGGAGGGAGATGGGGAGTTAGTGTTTAATGGGGACAGAGTTTCAGTATAGGAAAATGAAAAAACTCTGGAGATGGATAACAGTGATGTTTGCAAAACAAAGTGAATGTACTTAATACCATTAAATTGTGCACTTAAAAAATAGTAAATTTTATGTTATTTATATTTTACCACATGAAAAAACGGGGGTTACCACTGGAAGAAGCTGAGAAAGTGTGTGAGAATCTCTCTGTATTATTTCTTACAACTGCAAAACCGGTTAAAAAAGAAAAGAAAAACCAACTGCATCTAAATCAACAATGATCTCAATAAAATTTTCCATTAAAAACTTAAGTCAGTATGCAGGTAATTAATCGATCCTAACATTATTTTATGCTTTGACTGCTATACAAGTATTTCGTTTTATACTGCAGTGTAAGAGTCTCCTTCAAAGTTTTTAAAACATATACGTGTATATGATGGGATAAATTTTTCATAAAAATATTAAGATGAGATTAAACAAAGCAAAGCTTCGGATCACTTGTATTTCCTCGGATGTCTTTAAGCTGCTATTCAGGCAGAGAGTGAGAGCGAGAGCGAGAGCGAGAGCGAGAGCGAGAGAGAGAGAGAGAGAGAGAGAGAATATCACACTCCTTTCCTGGAGATTCATTCGTCCCTTTTATTGCTGAGCAGTATTCCACGGCACTAATGGACTAGTTTGTTTAACCATTCACCTGTGTGAAGGACGCCTGGCCTGTTCCAGGTTTTGTCTATTACAAATAAAGCTGCTCTGAACATTCCTGCACAAATTTCTGCATGAACATAAGTTTTCATTTCTCTATGATAAATTCCCAGCAGTATAATGACTGGATCATGTGATAGATGTCTGTTTAGTTTCTTCTGAAACTACCAAACTGTTTTCCAGAGTGGCTGTACCACTTACATCTCCACCTGCAATGTATTCATGTGTTCCAATGTATTCCCGTTTCTCCACATTTTCACCAGCATTTGGCATTGTCACTAATTTTTATTCTAGTCATTCTAATAGATACGTAGTGATTTCTCATTGTGTTCTTAATTTACATTTCCTTAATGGCTAATGACATTAACATCTTTTCTTGTGCCTTTTTGGGCAACAGCGGGAGCAGGAATGAGATCTGGTGAGTGCACTCAGCTTCTCCTTCCCAGTTCATTCATGATGAGGGCACAGTTTAAACTCTGATTGTGTCACTCTCCCTCCAAGATCCGTAGGATCCAAGGAGGGAGGCAGAGAGAGCATTCTGGCTGAGCAATCCTGTGCAAACATCAGGGGACCTGCAGTTAGGTGTGTATGACGATTGTTATGAAGCAGGTGGTGAAGGAACCCCAAGGGTGGAGGCAGGAGGGGTGCAGAGACTTGTGGGCCATATTAAGACATAGTCAGGGCCTATTCTGAGCCATTCAAGGATTTATGTAAATAGATAAGGCAGGCATTCTGCCCCGAGGGGTGTCGGTGTCTTTCCTCCTTTCTAGACAATGGCTCCTCCCAGAGATCAGACCCGAGCTCTGCTGAGACAGCCTGCCACCTCCCAGCTCCTCAGCCCTGCTGTGTGAGCCGGGACAGCTTTCTGAACTTCTGGGCTCAGCTGCCTCACCCGTGACAAGGGCAGCAGGGTGACAACCGTCTGAAATCTTGCCAGATTGCCGAGAGGATGCAAACGGTCCCTGGCCAGCAGTGACAGCATCACCTGGGAGCTCGTCAGCAATGCAGGTTCCCAGGCTCTGCCCCAGATCTGCTGACTACGAGGCTCTGTGGGCGGGGCCCAGTGATCTGTGTGTTAAGGGGTCTTCCAGGGGATTCTGACAGCCACACTAAAATCGTGTTTTTTAGCACACATTTAAATCTAGAGTTTAAAAAAAATGGTCATTTTGAATTAATCACGTGGCCACAATAGGTGGGCATACCTTGTTGGAGTTCCACAGCAAGCAGGTGGGGAACGTCTGTGAGCCTGTGGATCTGAAACCTGCTTCCTCAGCTGTTCACAGACGTTCTGGATGGTGGGACCACCCGGGGCACTCTTTAAGAACACATGCCAGGGCCCCAACAAGAGGGTCTCAGAGTCTCCAGGAGATTCCCCAGGCTGTGTTTTAAACAAGCCCCCTCAGCAGTTCACCTACCTGGTGAATGTGGGGAGCGCTACACAGGCCAATGTTATGTCTTTGGATATTTCTTTAAAGTATGACGTCCATCAGGACGGAGGAGGTGCACAGTACATACCGTGTTTCCCCAAAAATAAGACTGAGCTGGACAATCAGCTCTAATGTGTCTTTTGGAGCAAAAATTAATATAAGACCCAATCTTATTTTACTATAAGACCGGGTATAATATAATATAATACCAGGTTTTATATAACACCGGGTCTTTATAATATAATGTAATGTAATATTGGAAGCAACCAAAATGTCCCTCAATAAGTGAATGGGTTGACAAACCCTGGTACATCCAGACAATGGAATATTATTCAGTGATAAAGAGAAATAAGCTATCAAGCCACCACAAGAAGACATGCAGGAACCTTAAATGCATGTTACTAGGTGAAAGAACGCAATCTGAAAAGGCTCCATACTGTATGATTCAAATTCTATGACATTCTGGAAAATCTACATGTGAATGTTTAGAGAAAACTGGAGACAGTAAAAAGATCAGGGGTTTCCAGGGTTAGAGGGCAGGGGGAGGAATTAAGTGGAGCACAAAGGATTTTTAAGCACTGAAACCATTCTGCATGATACTATATTGATAGATACATGTCACTACAGCTTGTCTAAATCCATAAAATGCACAACACAGAGAGTGAACCCTAATGTAAACTATGGACTTTGGGGGATCATGGTGTGTCAATCAATGTAGGTTCCTCAATTGCAACAAATATACCACTCTGGTGGGGTGATGCTAGTTGTAGGGGCAACAGGTATATAGGAAATCTCCGTACTTTCTGCTCAATTTTGCTATGAACCTCAAAATGCTCAAAAAAATAAAGCCTATTAAAAAAAGTGGACAACATCAAGAGTGAACCCTAATATAAACCCATGGAATTTAGTTCAGAATGAATCAAAATGGGTTCGATTGTAATAATTTCAATTGTAAATAATGTTCCACATTAATGCAAGATGTTAATAATAATAGAAGCTGAAATCAATGGGGTGGAGGGCTGAGGAACGGGAAATGTGAGAACTCTGTAATTGCTGCTCAATTTTCTGTAAACTAACACTGCTCCGAAAAATAAAGTCTATGCGTTTACAAACTATATGTACTTACTTATATGAGCGTGGTCCTCACCAAACCCTATGCTGTATCTACCATCGCCCCCATGTTATAGTTGGAACTGAGGCACAGATAGGGTAATAATCAACCCAAGGTCTAACAGTCCTAGCAGAGCTGGCTTATTCACACGAGGGCAGGCGGACTATGGCATCCGTGCCCTTCACCACTGCACTGTACCACCTGCTACAAATGACAGAAGCAAAAGGAGATGCAGAGCTAGAGACAAGGCCAGGAGTAGCCTGCCTGCAGGTGACAGGTGAAGCCATAGAAGGGAGAGGACCCCAGGTGACCGCTGTCACTTGTGCCTAATGGTCTGTGACAGTGCTGGGGTTGGTTTATTTAGGTCTTATCTTACATACTATTATTCGTCAGTGTTCTCCAGAGAAACAGAAATAATAGGGTGTGTCCATAGATAGAGATTTGCTATGGAGTTGTGTCCCCAAAAATTCATATATTGGGGCCCCAACCCTCAATGTGACTATATTTGGAGATGGGTCTTTATGGAAATAATTGAGGTTAGATGAGATCATGAGCGCGGGCCTTGATCTCATAGGATCAGTGTCCTCACGAGACAGCAGAGGGCAATCTCATGTTCACTTTCTCTGCCATTTGAGGACACAGTGAGAAGGTGGCCATCTATAAGCCAGGAAGAGAGCCCTCACTAGAAGTTTCTGGCACTTTGATCTTGGACTTCCCAGCCTCCAGAACTGTGAAAAAAAATTAGCTTCTGTTTCAAAGCCACCCAGTTTATGGTATTTAGGTGTGGCAGCCTGAGCAGACTGATACAAGACTGATTTTAAGAAATTGGATCCGGTGATGATGGAGACTGACAAGTCCAAAATCTGAGACCCAGGAAGAACTGATGCTGCAGTTCAGGCCCCAAGGCCCTCTGCGGGCGGAATTCCCTCTTGCTCAGGGGAAGCCAGTCTTTTGATCGATTCAGGCCATCAGCTGATTGGACGAGGCCCACCCACATTAGGAAGAGCAATCTGCTTTCCTCAAAGTCTGCTGATTTCAATGCGAATCTCATCCAAAAACATCCACACAGAAACATCCAGGATAATGTTTGATCAAATATCTGGGCACGGTAGCCAGCCAAGTTGACAGATAAAATTAACCATCACAGCATCAACATAGGCTAGAAACATGTGGGCACAGGAGACTGTGTTTGCTGGACACTCGGGACAATTTTGGTGTGGACACATTCCATTGTCTGGATGGACCAGGTTTGGTGTATCCATTCACTTATTGAGAGACATCTTGATTGCTTCCAAGTTTTTACAATCAGTGAATAAAGCTGCTGTAAACGTTCACGTTCTTGCATGGACATAAGTTTTTAACTCATTTGGGTAAACACCTAGGAGCATGATTGCTGGGTCATATGTTTTGTTTTGTAAGAAACTGCCAAAATGTCTCTTAAAGTGGACATACCAACAAATTCAATCTTCGTCCCCAGGGCTGGCAGAGGAGCTCTGTTTTCTCTCCTTTGCCGGGTGAAGCTGGCCACAGGGAGTGTGAACTGAAACAGCTAAAATGTAGCATCTATCCCCCTTCTCTGAGGAGAAAATCAGCAGGAGGTGTATGTTGGGGTTTGGCCCACGTTGGGTCCATTTTCTCAAGGGTTTGTCAGAAGACGATCTAAGGCGAGGATCTCAACCACAGTGTCAGTGACACTTTGAGTCAGGTAATCCTCTGTTGCGGGGACCATCTTGTGACTGTAGGATGTCAAGCAACAACCCTGGCTTCCACCCATCACTGCTCAGCACTGAGGCCAGAGCCCAGGCTTTGTCTGGCCTTCCCTATAGAAGCTTCCTCACGACAGGGGGCCCAGTGTCCTGGGTTCCTGTTCTTTCTCTTCTGTTTGGTCCTTTACTGTAATTGACCATCTCACTGTCTGGTGGCTGCTCAGTGATGATTGGTTTGGTGTGAGCCAGTGAAGAAAGATAGGATTAGGTTTTATCTCTCTCCTCTGTGTCCACTCTCCTCCATGTCCTCTCTCTAGAACTGCCCATGTCCCCACCACCAGGACCCCGTTGGTTGTTCAAAAGACTAAGAATGGGAAGGGGAGACAGTCTTAGGCCCAACAGCTCCTTTCAGCCTTCAGCTGGGGGTCCAGGAGCAGGGATAACCCTATAAGACATCTGTTCCCTTGCCCTGCTCTGCCCTCCCCACTTCCCTGGACATGGGTCTAAACCGATCTCTCACCACTTACAGATGTCTGTACACTGACTTGGGTACAGATGCTGGGCCCACGGGGGATGGGACTGTCTCTACATGTTGATGTACAGAACTTTATCAGTCCACAAGACTAATTAACTTATAAAAATTCAATAACTAGTATTTAACGCTGATCCACTATTATAAAGTATTCTATAGGAAAAAAAGAAAAAAGGATTCTATATTTATATGACTTCAGAAACTCTTATGTAATAAAGGACACCCTCCCTCCAGTGTCCAATGTCTAGTTCCAACTCCAGAGGGGGGACAGATTTGCATATTTATTTGTCTGTTATGTAGTCCATGTCCATGTTTACATGTCCAGAATCCTGTTTAAGGTTTTAGGATGCCTTCAATAGTTTCTGAAATAAAAATATTTCCTATTTTAAAAAATTTCACCTCCTTGACCCCTGGGTTCTGACCACCAAAAAAATGTCTCCAAACATGGCCAGATGTCCCTTGGAGGTTAAAATTGAGAAGCCCTGATTTGGGTAGCTAACCATCCTTTCACCTTCACCTGTTCTTTGGAGGATCACAGCAGGAGTGACTCATCACCCTGCCCCCGGGGTTTGTGCAGACCCTGCAGGAGAGCAGGGGTGTTACAGAGCCAAGTGGCTGTCCCATCCACCCCTTTCCATCCACCTCCTCTTTGCCTCCCCTGTAATATCTCCTCCCTTTCTTCACTGACCTCATTTGCTGTGCAAATTAAACCTGGGAGTGGCATCTGTGAGATTGTGGCAGAACAGGTTGTCCAACCCTGAACTGGAGAAACGAGAACCTGTCTCTGCCAGAGCTGAGGGTTCCATGAACCTCACCTGCACTTGTGCTCCTGTCTGCAGGGTGACCTTGGGAAAGGCACAGTGGGTGGGGCCTAAGTGGCTCTGTTTCTCCCAGGGGAAGGGTTTCACTGTCCTGGGTTTCTCTGGCAGTTACTTCTCCCTGGGGCTGCTCACCAGTCCTAATGACTTTATAAACCCAAAACACTTCTAGGAAGGCAGAAGCAGACTCAACACTGGGAAGTGACTACCACCTCACCCCCATGAGAGTGGCTCCTATCAAGAAAACAGAAAATAACAAGTGTTGGTGAGAATGTAGAGAAATCAGAGCTTTTGTGCACTGTTGGTGGGAATGTAAAATGGTTCAGCCACTGTGGAAAACAATATGGCGGTTCCTCAAAAAAATTAGAAATAGAAGTACCATATGATCTAGCAATTCTGCTTTTGCGTATATGATCAAAAGAATCGAAAGCAGGGTCTCAAAGAGATATTCGTACACCCCTGTTCATAGCAGTGTTGGCCTTAAAAATAAAATTTATTTTACCAGCAAAAATGGGTTTATTCAGAAATAGCAGAGAATTGCAATTTGGGATATGCAAACTATAGCAACACCTAGGCCAGTCAAAGAACAAAGGAGAAGAACTGTTCTTTTATAGAGGAAAGGGGTTAGTTGGGAGAACTTTTATAACCAAAGTGCCTATTGGAAGAAACTGAGAGCTTGGAGTGCAGTGGCTTTTCATTGGCTGGGTTGTGACAGTCTCACATTGGCTGAACTGTTGCCAGGAAAGAGAAAAATCTTCCTTCCTCCTGCTGGGATACAGAGTAGAAAACATTATCCTCTTGGAGATGCAAGGTACATCTCTTCCTGTTTGAGGCAACCAATGATGAGTGGTAGCACATGAAAGCTCCCCCTACAGGCCCTCCCTACTCCAATCTTAGGTTTCCTTTATTAATTTTCATAGCAGCATTATTCACAATAGCCAAGAGCTGGAAACAGTCAAGTGTCCATTGACAGATGAATGGATAAACAAAATATGAGTATATCCACAATAAAATATTATTCAGCCTTAAAAAGGAAGGATATTCTGACACCTGCTACAATGTGGGTGAATCTGGAGGACATTATGCTGAATGAAATAAGCCAGACACAAAATGACAAACATTGTATGATTTCACTTATAGGGTCCCTAGAGGAGTCAAATTCAGAGACAGAAAATAGAATGATGGGTGCCAGGGGCTGGGGGAAGGGGATGGAGAGTTCGTGTTAATGGGGAGAGTTTTAGTTTTACAAAATGAAAAGAGTCCTGGAGATGGATGGTGTGATGGCTGCACAACGATGGGAATGTGCTGAGTGTCACTGAACTGGACACTTAAAAATGGTTATGATGGTAAATTTTAGGTTATGCATATTTTACCTGAATTTTTTGAAAACCTCATAAGCAATAATAAATCCAAGTCACCCATCTCACCTCCGCTGAGCGCAGCCAGGTCGTCATGACCGACCTCCGATGCAGGCTGAGAGATGTGAAGAATCTCCAAATGAGAAGCATCAACTCGATCGTTAAGAATCGACTCTACTGGCCTATCCGGTCACCCTGAAAAAAACATGGAGACAATTTTCATCTGATCAAGATCATGACAGTCATATTTATGAGGGGACCTGGAGGTCCCCTTCACAATGCTCTCTTCAGCAGCCTGAAGAGAGCATTGTGAAGGGGACCTCCAGATCCCCTCATAGACTTTGTCTCATCTGACAGGATGGAACTATGAAAGTGCCAGCCAGTCCCTGAGTCAGCGCGCACGTGGTAATAACTGCTGGCGGCTGAATCAACCACCAATGGCCAATGATTTAATTAATCGTGCCTATGTAAGGAAGCCTCCGTAAAAACCACAAAAGGACAGGGTTCAGAGAGCTTCCAGTTGGTGAACCAGGTGCATCCACATACTAAGCCCCAAACTGCATGGGGACAGAAGGACCTTGCCCTGTGTATCTTTTCAACTGGCTTTTGATTTGTATTCTTTAATATCCTTTGTAATAAACCAGAATCTAATAAGTGAAATATTTCTCTGAGTTCTTTGAGCTGTTCTAGCAAATTCATCGAACCCGAGGCCCAGCTTATGGGAACGTCTGATCTATAGTTGGAGGGTCAGAAGCACAGGTGACGACCTGGACTTGGTGATTGGCATCAAAGGGGTGGGGAGGTCGTATTAGTCTTGTGCGATAGAGCCCTTAACCTGTGGGGCTAGATGCCCCAGGTGGGGGGTGCAATATGGATCTCATTCTCAAACTGTGGCTGTGCAGTTTGGTCTGTCCTCAGGGCCCTCTACCCAGGGACTAGCACAGAAGCTTGCTTTTGTTTTATCCTCTCAGAGCCGTTCAGGGTGAGGCAACTTCCCAGGTGGCATCTGCCAAAAGCTATAGAGACATATGCTACCCACCGCCATCTGGGTCAAAGGATGGCAGAAGGACCAAGCAACAGGCAGATCAAAAGCCTATGAAAAGGAAATGAGGGTGGGATCAAAATGGGACACTAGAAAAAAAAAGGCAATCGAGCACAAAAGAAGGCAGGAACAGAAGAATGAAGGAACAAAAAAGAGATGAGACATAGAGAAAAGAAAATAGTCCCATGTATTTCTTAGCAGATGTTTCCCCAGCACTGACCATGGCCAGACACTGGAGATTTAACACTGAAAAGTTTCTGTAGGGCACAGGGGTGCATCCTCCTCCACACACATCAATTTGCAAAAATAAGCGAAGATTATTGCCAACCAGGGAAGCACAACCAAGTTTCAGTGTTCAGAGTTTTTCCTGGGGTTAGGTAAGCATTGTTAGGTCAGCTGCGGGCATGGTCAAAGTGGCCAGGAGCCAAAAATACCCCTCTGCCAAGTCAGACCCCTCCTCGCATGATAGAAACTGGGGCCCCTGGTGATTCCCAGAAAAGGCAGCAGACCCTGGTGCGATAAACAGCTCCGGATGCAGCCGCTCACGCCAGATCTGCACTGGGGGTGCCTGCTCACCTGCCACCTCACTCAGCCAACCCCCACCCCAAAAACTGCATATATACCTCCCTCCCTCTACCCTGGGCGCGACTTTACCGGCCCCACCTCTGCGGACCGGTGAACCTCGCTGGATTGTGGAGAATAAAGTACTCACTTTGCTCAACCCGCCTGACTCTCTCAGTCTCATTATCTCACCGCAAGCCTTACAAGCATCACTGATTGATTTGTTACACGACTCACTGAAGCATTTCCACGTGGCTCAGTCTCTGGCGCCCTCTCCCTTTTCTGGAGCTCCAGCTGATATCACGTGGCTCATCCATCTAATCACGTGGTTGGTCTTCCTGGTGTGGCCAGCCCTCATTCTGAGTATCTCCTTAGCCTAAGTGATCCAGAGTCCCACCATGAGTCATCTAAACAGCACAAACTACCAAGTGTGGCCCAAGGGGCCCACCATGAAGCCAACACACTCGTGTTACAGGGGAAATCCCAAGGGTTTAGGGGTTACCTCCCAGGAGCCAAGACAGAGGCCAGAACTTTCTTTGGATAATTCTTCACTATACAATGTTATAGTTGAATTTAAAATTTGTCAAAATAATAACTCCTGTCTAGATCAATTGTAATAAAATTGTAAAACATCAAAAGCGAAGAGATGACTTTCAGATCAGCCAGAATAAAGAGATTATCCTCAAAGAAACAACAATTATACTGACAGCTGACATTGCAAAAGCACCATTGGAAGCCAGAAGACAGGGAATCATATCTTCAATATACTGATTTTTAAAAAAACAGAGTCAACTTTGCATCAAAAATCGTTTTCAAGAACACAGTGAAATGAAGACATTTGTAGGCAAATAAAATAGTTTGCCACCAGCCAACTTTCATCAAAGGAAATTTTAAAGAACATTCTCCAAGCAGAAGAAAATTTACCCCAAACTTCGGAAGGGCCAAGACCCAAGGAGGAACATTGAATGAAAAACGGTAAATGCGGTTAAATATAAATGGATGTTGAACTTGAAATTCTAGTAATAATGAAAAATACACAGGTTAGCACTATTTTTTTAAGTAGTATGCTGGCCAGAGTTCAGCCAATGTTTCCTCAGCACAGGAGACAGACCAGATCCCTGACGCTTATGTGTCATGTGACACGGCAAACATAAATGTACGAATCCCTGTGTGATCTCCTTGTGGCAAGCGCTCTGAAGGCTGAGGGTCTGAGCAGGGGCTGGGCCCCGGAAAGTTCTCTAGAATGATGCTGCAGGGACAGCTGAAGAAGGAACTGGAGTTAAGGAGGTCGCGATGGGCGGAGACTGTGTAGAGAGAGCTGGCCTCTCAGGATGACTGGTTTCTGTGAAAATGAAGCCTGTGAGCGTACAACATGGTGCGTGTCCGACGTGGTTGTGCAGACTGCCACCTGCCCTCATGCACCAGCTGAACTTCTGTGTCTGTGTGCACTGGGCCGGCTCCGTTTGCATTCAAAGCCTGGCACAGGTGTGTGGCGCTACTGCACAGCTGGTGTTGTGTGCAGGGAAGTGTGCCATTTGTTTTTGTTTTAAGTTGAAAGAAGCTGTGCTTCAGCCCAGAAGACGGGTAAGAACCAATCTGAGCGTCGCTGTCATCTCTGAACACAACGTGTGGCTGTCTGTTATGTAATTTGGGTACTTCTGTGATCTTGAAATAATTCCTAACTTAAACATATTTTCTCAACAACACTAATCATTAGGGAAATGCAAATCAAAACCACAATGAGATACCACTTCTCCTTGGGGTGGCTATTCTATTTTTTTAAATGAAAGAAAATAACAAGTGTTGGGAGGATGTGGAGAACTTGACACCCTTGTGCGTTGCGGGTGGGAGTGTGAAATGGTGCAGCCGCTGTGGAAAACAGTTGCAGCTTGTTGTAGCACATGGCAGAATTTGCTTCCTTCTTAAGACTGAATATTATTCCATTGCGTGCATATATCACATTTTGTTTACCCAGTCACCCATTAATGGACACTTGGGTTGTTTCTACCTTTTGGCTCTTGTGAATAATGCTGCTGTTCACATATCTGGTCAACACCCTGCTTTCAGTTCTTTTGGGTACATACCCAACAGTGGAATCCCTGGATCACATGGTAATTTTATGTTTAATTTTTTGAGGACCTAACTATTTTCCATCGTGGCTGCAGCATTTTACTTCCCACCCGTAGTGCCAAATGTTCCAATTTCTCCACATCCTCACCAACAGTTGTTATTTACTATATATACACTGGCCATCCTGATGCATGTGAAATGAGAACTCATTTTGGCCATCCTCATATTTTGAAAAGTGTTTTAACTCTGTAACAGCTTTCATAAACCCCCAAAGGGTGAGACTTACAGGATTATTTCAAAAGCCTACACCCAAATGCTTAACTTTTCAGGAGAAGTAGGGAGACTTTTCAGAGGACTGAAGGCCACAGATGAGAAGTGAAGCTGGGAAAAAACAGAACCGCAGACATCATGGCCTCGCCGAAGACGAGCGCCGTCCCTGCAGGGATGCCGAGCACCTCCCACAGACGCTGTCCCAGGAGTGACATCAGAACCGGCCCACATAGCACACTGCCGACTCTGTGCCTGGCCAGTGCTCAGCAGGACCCAAACAGTGGAACATTCTAAAAGTTCAAGCATGAATAGCATCCAGGAGTGCTGGTTTCTCAGAGCACCCCTCCCTGTTTTCAATTCAAAGGACTATGAGAATTTCAATTAAATACCAAGAGGGTACCAAAAAAATGTATACACATTTTAAGAAAGGAAAACTGGATTAAAATTGTAATACTCAATATATACCGGTAACAAAAGATGAATACAAGTCACATTTGACTTCTGCAATTACAAGAGGTGCTCAAAGTGGTTACCATCAGCGTCCAGACACTTCTGATTACGGCCAACTACTGCTTGAGTAACGTTGACCAAAGTCAATGTTGTGTACGTTTTTTGGCATCCCCAGTATTTTTCATTTAATTATTTGCTGTGAAGGGTGAGAGCCAACTACAAAGTTTAAGGATACAGTCCACTCAAGACTGCCTTCATTTCTGATATTAATTGCAAGATCAGAAGTCCTCAAGACCACCCAGGGGTTTGATAATTTACTGGAAAGACTCACACAACTGACCGAAAGCTCTTATACTCATGGCTATGGTTTATTACAAGGAAAGGATATAGATTGATATCAGCCAAGAAAGAGGAACAGAGGGCAGCGTCCAGGAGAAGTACCAAATGTGCAGTTTCTGTTGAGCTTTACTCTCCTGGCATCCATTTGTGACAATACACACAGATTATGACCAACCAGGAAAGCTCACCCAAGCACAGGGTTCCGAATTTTTACTGGGGCTCCATCATGTGGGCACAATTGCTTAAGTGGTTGATTACCCAGGTCCACTGATACCACATGACCCAAAGGCCCCCCCTTAAATGACATTGTGGATCTTTCTGGCCAAAATCATCCCAAGGCTCCGAGGCAAACAAAGACACTCCTATTAGGCATGCCATCTTAGAGTTGAACTCCCGGAAGATGGGGACAAAGGCCAGAACTCTTTTGGGGCGAGGTTAAACTCTTACTACACAGTTTCCCAGTCCATTTTCTTCAGAAAATGGTAAACTCCATGAAGGCAGGGACTGGAGCCATCTTTGCTGTCTCCCAGTGCCAGGGAGTTTGTTGGATATAAAGAGTGGGAACCATTTCTTTTTTAAAAAAAGATTTCTTTGAGTATTGAATCAAAGGACAGGGTGTGAATGTGCCACCAATGATGGCCTGGGTCCTCAGCAGGAATCAGAGGCTGCTAAATTCCGGCTGCCCTCTTAGCTGTTGTCCATAGTAAAGGTTCTTCCTTTGATGATAATGGCCACTGCAGTGCATTGAATGCTTGTGTCTCGCAAAATTCTTACATTGAAATCCTAATGCTCAGTGGGATGGCATCAGAAGGTGTGGCCTTCGAGCGGTGATTAGGATATGAGGGTGATGCCCCCATGAATGGGATTAATGCCCTTATAAAACAGACCCCACAGAACTCTCTGGCCCTATTTCTGCTATGTGAGGATATATTGAAAAGTTGGCCATCTACAACCCAGAAGAGAGATTTCACATTGTGAACAGGCTGCTATGAACACAGGTGTGCAAGCAAGTATCTGTTCAAGATCCTGCTTTCAATTCTGTGGTGCATATACCCAGAGGTGGAATTGCTGGATCATATGGAAATTCTATTTTTTTCTTCCTGGGGACCACCATACTATTTCCCATAGTGGCTATCATCACATCTGTTTTCCCTGTTATCTTCTAATTAGAACAAGTGATGCTGTCTGCCATGTATGATGACAATAGAAAATTTACTTTGAGAAAATTCATTAGATGAAATGGTGAAGTTACTGAAATAAAAATAAAATTCTGCTAAAAAATCTGGGTGTAGAGCATATAGAGGCGTAGCTCCAGCTCTCTGACTGCTTCAGGTGATTTATAGACCAAGTATGAACTTTCCAGGTGGGCTTTTTTTTATTTTTGCCTTATGTTTTGTTTTTGTTCTTTTTTCATTTATGCTTACAATTAACGATGCAAACATTTCTGCTTTATCCTGCTATTAATATGGGACAAACCTCCAACAAAGGGGTAAACTAGAAGCTTTTCCTGACATCTTTTCTGTCAGTTTTGTATATTTCATTTTCATGATGGTTCCAGGCAATATTCACGGATTTGTCAGTAGAAACACAAACTAACACAGACTTTTGGCAGTAGATATCCTAGGAGCTGCTGGCATATTAATTGCTTCCTACCCTTTCTTGCCATGACTGCAGCTAATAGATCCAGGCCCCGCTGTCTCGTTGGTAATATTACACCATATCGACGTCACTGTCATCCCTACAAGAACATGGTCACACAGGGGCCCAGGGAGAGCCAGGAGGTGAAAAAAATACTGGTACAGTTTTTAAAGCTCCTTTTAAAGCATTGTAGGTCAAGTTTACAATGCTTTATGAGCAGAAAGACTCACAATGGGCTTTGATTGTTTTGCAAGGTAGCATTTCAAAGCAGAGCTTCATGGAGCAATGAATGGCCTAAAATCCAACAGGCAAAGGGACCTTCCCCTGACCACATGCTAACGTGGAATAACCTTCAAGCTATGGTCTCAAGAGCAGAGACAATAAAGAATCTTACTCTTTGGGGGGAAAAAAAAAAGCATTATGATGGTAAGAAGCCTAAATATAATCTATGGCCACCAGGATCTAATGCTTGGGATCCAGTTAAGTGTCATTCATCGCTCAATGATTGGACAGGATTTTCCATTTGCAGCAAATCAGGCTGTCATTTGAGGTCACCTCAAATCCCTCCCTATAAAAGATATGCTGCAGGATCTGAATTCATGCATTTAACTACAAGTAATGACTACCTTAGTCCATTCAGACTGCTGTAACAGAATACCATAGGCTGCATGGCTTACAAACAACAGGCATTTATTTCAGCTCTGGAGGCTGGGAAGTACAAACAAGATCAAGGTGTTGGCTAATTTGATGTCTGGTGAGAGCTCGCTTTATGGAGGGACATCACACGGTGTCCTCATATGGTGGAAAGAGAGGCCAAGGGAGCTCTCTGGGGTCCCTTTATAAGGGCACTAATCCCATTTAGGAGGGCTCCTCCTGCATGACCCAATCACCTCCGAAAAGCGACACTTCCTAGCACCACCTAGGGAGTTAGGCTTTCAACATGAATGGAGCTGGGGCACAAACATTCAGACCATAACATTGACTGTGTACTACAGGCAGCCACCTGCTCCTTCACACCTTCCAGTGTGGGTAACGGACAGAGAAAACATTAACAAGTACTAACCAGAAAGGCAAAGCAGGGCAAGAGGCAAGAGAGTGATCTCAGACAGGGTGCTCAAGGAACACCTTTTTAATAAGGTGATGCTGAGCAGAGCCCAGAATGAAGGGACGGAGCCAGGCAGTTATGTGGGAAAAACAGCTTTGGGGTGGAAGAAACAGCAAATGCAGAGGTCTGACCATGCTCTGTGTACTTGTGTTTGAAAGGCACTAGGTACTGCATGGGGAAGGGGAGAGTAGTGACACATCAACTAGGAGGGGTTTACAGGCCACTGTGAAGACTTTGGTGGTTACTGGATAATCTGTTGCCCTCACAGGCACCTAGGAAGCATTTAACAAGTGCTGAGGGCTGAAGAAAAGGAGGCCATCTTGTTTTTATCCCACAGTGTGGTATGTACTAAAAATTAGTTACCTTAAATTGCTTTCTGAACAAGATAGACAGAGGTTTTCTTTTCTTTTTCTAGTTTCTTTGAATAATTTTTTTAAGCCAGTAAGCAGCTACAGACACAATTAAAAGGTAAACAATCTTAAAAAAAAAGGAGATGAGAAACAGCAGACACATCCTTCACAAAGCACGACTCTATTAGTGTTCCCCCAACATCCCATAGGAGGCCCAGCTCTCCCTGTAGTCATGAGTTCTCGCCATTATTGTGCAGGGGGATGAGAGAGCATTGTCCTGCAGGGTCTCTGGTCCCGCTCCCCGCACCAGAACACAGGATATGGTGAGGCCAAAAAGGAACACCCACAGAGCCATGGATAGGGGGTTCATACCATTATATTCTCACTGGCGGCTGGGTTGGAGACACAGAAAGCAGGAACCACACGATCCGCAACCTGCCGTCCACTTCTCTGCCAACCCACCAACCCCCTAGCATAGCCACAGCAGTTTTATTAGTGGCCAATGGCTCACTGGTTACAGCTGATGGCCAACTAGCCACAGTGGCTGGCCATCTGATTACAGCTGATGGCCATTTACTACCTGAGCCAGCACCTTTCCATGTGAGGCCGAGAGCCTGGAAACTGCTCTCTGGGAGTCTGTCCCCACAAGCATTCAGCATGATGGTGTCAAATGGAAGGTGTACAGGCACTGCTGGGATCAAGGTCTACAGGTTGGGCCCTAGACTTGAGTGGGGGTTGATCACCCTTAATCTCTGCCAGGCTGTGCTGGATTTCAGAGCTGCAGTCGACAGCAAACCCAACCAGCATCCAGACCCCAAATTGGTCCCCGGTGCCAGCTATCCTCTGCATCATAAGGTAAACATTCACAGGACGCTCATTAGTGGGAGGAGAGGCAAAGCAGATGCCTTCAAGTGAAGGGGAATGGAGCTCGGTGCTGTCTCCAGAAGACCCGTGGGCCCAGTAATGACCATCAGGAGCTGCACGCCACTGCAATCCACACTGGGTCTCCAGACAGCAGTGGAATTGGCCACTGGGCCAGCACCAGGCAAAGGACACTCAGCAGTAGAGTCAGCATGAGGAACAAACATAGACAACTCAGCCGGAGAGTAGAATGGGGAGGGAGTGGACAAAATAGTCCCTGCAAGGTCAGCTCTTCTGCTTCAGGTATCTTCTCCTCCTGCAGCCCCACTTTTTGTTGTATCTTTTGTTTTGGATTTTTTTTGTAGGCTAAGATACATGGTCTCACTTTAACTCATGTCATCTGATGGGGTCTCTTGCACCCTGGGCCTTGGATCCTCTTAGGTAGCTACTAACCAGGAAGTCCTAGGGTGGTGTGCACCACAGAGCCCAATAAAGGTGATGACATGGGCAGTTATGAAAACTGGCATTATTTTAACAATGGTTTGTACCTCCACTGTTTGTTTTCTACATGATTTAAGAGATTAATACATTTTTTAAAAAATGAATTATTAGTCTAAAAGCCAGTATTATTGTAATGTTGGTTTGTAAGCTCTACATTTTTATACATAATTTAAGAGACTAATACATTTTTTAAATTGTTTATTGGTTTTGGACACACAATGTATAAAAATGTAATTTTTTGACACTAACAACTGAAAGGAGTGGAGATGTAAAGAAGCACAGTTTTCATATGCTATCGACAGGAAGCTGGTATAAATCCAAATTAGTGTTATATCTTTAGGATGTTAAATGTAATCACCGTGGTAACCACAAAGAAAATAGCTCTAGACTATCCACAAGAGGAAATGAGAAAGGAATTTAATGTTTCACTACAATCAATTAAAATACAAAAGAAGACAGCAAAGCAGGGAATACGGAATATAGAAACAGCTATCAGGTGCGTGGAAAACAAACAGCAGCGTGACAGAGGTTAAGTCCCTTCTTATCCATCAGCTTTAAGAAGGAAGGGAATTCTGACATGTGCAATCACGTCGATGAACCTTGAGGACATTATACTGAGTGAAATAAGCCAGTCACAAAAAGACACATACTGTGTGAACTCATTTATGTGATTTCCCTAGAGGAGTCAGATTCATAGAGACAGAAAGTGGAATGGTGGGGGCCCAGGGCTGGGTGGGGGAGACGGGGAGTGAGTGTTTAATGGAGACAGTTTCAGTTTGAAAATATGAGAAAGTCTTGGAAATGGATGGTTGGTGATGGCTGCACAACATTTGTACATGCTTAATACCACTGAACTGTACGCTCCAGAATGGTTAAGATGGTAAATTGTATGATATGTGTATTTTACCACAGGTTTTTAAATTGCATAAAAAAGAAGACATATCTTTCGTGGGGACAGAATTTCAGTTTAGGAAGATGAAAAGGTTTTGGAGGTGGTGGTGGTGGTGATGGCTGCATGTGCTGAGTGCCACTGACCTGGACACTTAAAAATGGTGATGATGGTGGGCCGGCCCGGTGGCTCAGGCGGTTAGAGCCCCATGCTCCTAATAACTCCGAAGGCTGCTGGTTCGATTCCCACATGGGCCAGTGGGCTCTCAACCACAAGGTTGCCAGTTCAACTCCTCGAGTCCCGCAAGGGATGGTGGGCTCCGCCCCCTGCAACTAAGGTTGAACACGGCACCTTGAGCTGAGCTCCGGGATGGCTCAGTTGGTTGGAGCGCGTCCTCTCAACCACAAGGTTGCCAGTTTGACTCCCTCAAGGGATGGTGGGCTGCGCCCCCTGCAACTAGCAACAGCAACTGGACCTGGAGCTGAGCTGCGCCCTCCACAACTTAGATTGAAAGGACAACTTGAAGTTGAACGGCACCCTCCACAACCAAGATCGAAAGGACAACAACTTGACTTGGAAAAAAGGCCTGGAAGTACACACTGTTCCCCAATAAAGTCCTGTTCCCCTTCCCCAATAAAATCTTAAAAAAAAAAATAGGGTGAAAAAAAAACCATAGGGTGGCTGAATGGATAAGAAAACAAAACCATTACATATGCTGCCTACGAGAGACTTAATTCAGATTGGAAGACACACAGACTGCAAGTAAAGGGATGGAAAAAGTTATTTCATGAAAATGGAAACAAACAAGCAAAAAGCAATACTTATACCAGACAAAAATAGACTTTAAAACAAAGGCTATAACAAGAGACAAAGAAGAACCCAGTAATTCCACTTCCTGGTATTTATTTGAAGAAACAAACCCAAAATGCTACTTCGAGGGGATGTGTGCATACATATATTCGTTGCTGCATTGTTTACAATGGCCAAGATGTGGAGGCAGCTTGAGTGTCCATTGATGGATGAATGGATAAAGAAGAGGTGGTACCTGTATACAGTGGAATATTGCTCGGCCAGGGAAGGGAGTGGGTTCTTGCCATCTGCAGTGACATGGATGGACCTGGAGGGTGTTGTGCTGAGTGAAGTATGTCAGACAGTGAAAGACAGATGCAGTGTGTCTTAGCTTATATGTGGAATCTAAAGAATGAAATAAAGAAAACAGAAACAGACTCATAGATACAGAGAACAATATGATGGTTGCCAGATGGGAGGGATTGAGGGAGTGGGTGTAAAAGGGGAAAGGATTAAGAAGTACAGATTGGTAGTTACAAGATAATCATGGGGATGTAAAGTACAGCACAGGGAATATAGCCAAAGATATGGTCATAACTACGTATAGTGCCAGGTGGGCACTAGACTAGTCAGGGGGATCACTTCTTAAATTATATAAATGTCTAACTATATGCTGTACACCTGAAATTAATATAAAATAATATTGAATGTCAACTGTAACTGAAAAATTAAAAGGGGAGGAAAGGTGAAGGGGAATAAATTGTCCAAATCTCCAGGTATAAAACCAATAAGTCATGGGGGTGTAATGTACAGCATAAGGAATATAGTCAGTAACAGTGTAATAGCGTGGTACAGAGGGTTGCTGGACTTATCATGGTGATCACTTCTTTAGGTATAAAAATGTTGAACAACTATTGTATACACCCGAAACCAGTATAATATTGTATGCTAACTATATTTTTAATAAAAATCTTTCAAAAAAACTGATAAGGAGGTGGCTGGCGCCCACCCCAGGAGATAGAAAAGGGGGGAATCTGATGCCCTCTGGTGGTCACCACGTGCCACACATTTGTCAGTTCCACCGCCACCCATAGCCCAAGTCAATTGATGTCACCGAAATGTCCTTCAATAGGTGAATAGATAAACTGTGGTAATCCAACTAATGGAATATATGTAGTGATTTTAAAAACTGAGTGATCGAGTCACAAAGACATGCAGGAACCTTAAATGCATATTAGTACATGAAAGAAGCCAACCTGAAAAGGCTCCATACTGTATGATTTCAACTTACACAACAGTCTGGAAACGGCAAAACTGTAGAGACAGTAAAAAGATCAGTGGTTGCCAGGTGTTGGGGTGGGGAGGGATGAACACATAGAGCGCAGAGGATTTTTAGGGCAGTAAAACAATTCTGTGTGACACCATATGGTGGAGACATGTCATTCATTATACAATTGTCCAAACCCACAGACTGTACAACACAGAGAGTGAACCCTATGTAAACTATGGACTGTAGGTAATAATAAATGTATGAATATTGGTTCATCAATTGTGACAAATGTCACCCCACTGAAGCGAGATGTTAATAATAGGTGATACTAGGTGGTAAGGGACAGAGTATGGGGGGGGGCTGTCTATACTGTGTGCTCATTTTTTGTGTAAACCTAAAACGGAAGTCTATTTAAAAAACAGCTTTATTGAGGATAACTGGCATAAAAACTAACACCAAAGGACAAATACTGTATGATTGCACTTACATGAAGTTCCTAGAGGAGTCAAATTCATTGAGATGTAAAGAAGAAGGATGGGTGGCAGAGGCTGGGAGGGGTGGACGGGTAGTGAGTGTTTAGTGGGAACAGAGTTTCGGTTTCCGGAGCTGGATGGTGAAGACAGTTACAATGCGAAATGCAACAATGTGAATATACTTAATGCCACTGAACTGGACACTTAAAAGTGGTTGAGATGGTCAATTTTAGGGGTATTTTAACACAATTAAAAAAACTTAGAGAGGGGAAAATGGGAAATCATACAATTATTTGAAGAAACTGGAAAAATCCCTTTCTAAACTTGACATAGGAAAAGCCTTTCTAACTATGGCTCTAATTTATTTAATTTATCAATAAAGTATTGATTAAGTATTGATAAATGCCGCTACATAGAAATAAACTTTTTTTGTGGGGAAAAAAAATATTTACAACTCAGGCCACAGGGAAAAGCCTAACAGGCTAATATGAAGAATTCTCATCAGTAAGTAAAGATTAGTAACCAAAGAGGAAAAGAGCAAAGGATGTGATCAGTCACTTCACAGAAAGCAAAATGAAACCACGCCTCAAAATGCAAATGGCTTTTAAACCTATCAGAAGATGCTCAACCTCACCCCTAAAAGAAATGCAAATTACAATTAGCATTTTTCAACTATCACATTGGCAAATTCCCAAAGCTTGGTAACAGGCCCAGTGGTAGAGGCTGTGGGACAACTGGCATTCCATACACTGCTGGTGGGAGGGGAAAATGGGCCGACTCCTGTAGGGAAATGGCAATACTGACCAAAATGACAAATGCACACACATGAAATTTACCATCGTAACCATTTTTAAGTGGCATTAAGCACATTCACATTTTTGTGCAGCCATTACCACCATCCATCTCCAGAACTTTTTTCATCTTATAAGTATGAAACTCTGTCCCCACTGAACACTCACTCCCCATTCCCCGTTCCCCAGCCCCTGGCACCCACCATTCTACTTCCTGTCTTTATGATTTTGACTACACTAAGTACCTCGTATAAGAGGATTCATACAGTATTTGTCCTTTTGTGACTGGCTTATTTCAATCAGCATAATGTCCTCAAGCTTCATCCACATTGTAGCAGGTGTCAGAATGTCCCTCCTTCTTAAGGCTGAGTAATATTCCATTGTGTGGATGTATTCATATTTTGTGTATCCACTCATCTGTCAATGAACACTGAACTGTTTACACCTTTTGGCGATTGTGAATAACGCTGCTATAAACATGGGTGTGCAGATAGCTGTTTGTGTCCATGCTTCTAATTCTTTTGGTATATCCCTAGGAGTGTCATATTCCTGTGTCATATGGTCATTGCATGCTTAACTTTTTGAGGAACCACCAAACTGTTTTTCACAGTAGCTGCGCCATTTTGCTTTCCCATCAACAGTGCACAAGGATGTCAGTTTCTCCACACCTCACCAACATTTTTCATTTCTGGTGTTTGGAGTATAGTCTCCCTGATGGGTGTATAGGCACCCATCTTATAACCCAGCAATTCCAGTTTGGGGCATTTACATTCACCCTCTGCTGAAACTTGCATTTGTTAGTTCATTCCGTACCCTGGCCACCCTCCCATATTGGTGCAGATAATCTTGCCCTCTTGTTAGTTTCTGTGGTATTCCATAAGGGGGTGGGCCTGGGGTTAACTGTTGTTTATTTGTGGACATTTTTATTGATTTCAATTTTTAGAGTTATACATATTTAGACAAATACTTTTTTTGGTGATACTCCAAGAAATACAGTCTTCATAACCTACTTTCAAAAACCCAGCTTTCACTCTTAATTTGCTAAACTGCACTAAAAGACAGGAGTCCAGGGGAGGCCGGATGGCTCAGTTGGTTAAAGCCCGAGCTCTTAACACAGGGCTGCCGGTTCTATTCCCACATGGGATGGTGGGCTGCACCGCCCACAACTAGATTGAAAACAGTGACTGGACTTGGAACTGATAGGCCCTGGAAAAAACACTCTTATCCAATTAAAAAATTTTTTTTTAATAAATAAAAGACAGGAGTCCATGGGCTATGTGCTCTCAAGCAGAGTCGTTTGGTCTCTGAAAACTCTCCTCCAAAATGACCCAAATTTCTGTGCTAATATATCTGCTAAGGGGATAAAGGTGGTTCCATGCTCATCTTTAACTCCAAACTGGAATTCTCCCGTGACCCCAAGCTTGGGCAAGGCGAGTGGCTGACCCCATCTGCTGAAAAATGTAAGGCCAGCAGGCTACTCAGCTGTTGTTCCTTGAACCACTCCCAGTTTTGTTTGATGTCCCAGATTTTACTCTACACAATGTAAGGGATGCAAAATGTATAAAGACTAACCCAACCAATACCCAAATACCCGCCACCCAGATCTTCCACTATAGCTAAAGTCTCCAGCGTGCTCCTCCCCCATTTCCTGCCCTGGACCCTGCCAGAGATAGTGACTGTCCCAAATCTGGGGTTTAACCTACCCTGGCACGATTTTATATCATTACAGAGAAGTGGCTTTTGTCGGCTTTTAAACTTTATTGCTCTTTGAATGTGAGCCTTCCTGTTTGATTGATCCTTTCAATGCATGGTTTCATCTCTGAAATCCACTGAACACTGGCTACTTGGAGGAGTAAAATTTCCATTTTAAAAGGCTGGTTCCTCACAAATATTCTTAAAGCTTCTCCTGCAAACTGTCCAGGTCATGACCTTGTGAGGCTCTCCTAAGGCTCAGCCGGCTGTTAGCTTATCGCTCTGGTATTGTTGGTAATGAATCCAATCACTGTTGTCCGTGTGTTTGGTTTTGTTTCTTGTTTTCCTTTGAAGTTTTGCTTTATTTGAGGTTGTTTGAACCTGTTGTTAAACTTTTTTTTTTTTTTTTTGGAAGGGGAACAGGACTTTATTGGGGAACAGTGTGTACTTCCAGGACTTTTTTTTTTTCCAAGTCAAATTGTTGTCCTTTCAATCTTAGTTGTGGGGGGCGCAGCTCAGGTCCAGGTCCAGTTGCCGTTGCTAGTTGCAGGGGGAACAGCCCACCATCCCTTTTGGGAGTCGAACCGGCAACCTTGTGGTTGAGAGGATGCACTCCAACCAACTGAGCCATTCAGGAGCTCAGCGGCAGCTCAGCGGCAGCTCAGCTCAAGGTGCCGTGTTCAATCTTAGCTGCAGGGGTTGGAGCCCACCATCCCTTGCGGGACTCGAGGAATTGAACTGGCAACCTTGTGGTTGAGAGCCCAATGGCCCATGTGGGAATCGAACCAGCAGCCTTTGGAGTTAGGAGCACGGAGCTCCAACCGCCTGAGCCACCGGGCCGGCCTTGTTGTTAAACTTTTGCTAGAAGGCATTATGCCATACGCAATCAACTTCAACTTGCTTTGATCTCACCCCACGTTATGTTTGGGTCAGGGGTATAGAGGCACATAGAGGTGGTTCATTCATCTTCACTGCCGAATGATGTCTGACAGGGTCTGAATCTTCATGTGCCTCCAAATTCATACGTGGAAATCCGAACCCCCAGTGTGATGGTATTAGGAGGTGGAGCCTCAGGGAGGTGGTTGGGTCACGAGGGAGGAGCCCTCCTGAATGGGATCAGTGTCCTTGTAAAGGCACTCAGGGAGCTCCCTTGGCCCTTCCACCACGTGAGGACACCAAGAGAAGTCTACAACGCAGGAGAGAACCCTCAGCTGACCATGCTGGCACTTACATCTCAGACTTCCAGCCTCCAGAACTGTGAGAAATAAGTTTCTGTTGTTTATAAACCACCCGCTCTAAGGTATTTTGCTGTAGAAGCCCCGACAGACTGAGGCCGCCCCCAGCGTCTGCACATACCACACATTATCTATATATACATTGACGGAGACGTCATCATTTCCTTTGGACAATCTTGAGTGTCTCCAGGCATCCACGGAGTTCTCTAGGAATATCATACCTGTGCTCACAGCAGCGGAAGACACACACGTGCTTTGACGCGACTGTCAAACAGTTCTTCTAGGTGCTGCACCAATTTCCATCCCACCAGTTGTAAGAACTCCTGGTTTCTCCACACCTTTCCACACTTGGTACTGTCCGACTTTAACGTTTGCCAGTCTGATACCTGTGAAATGGCATTTGTGTTGGGATCACCGTCCTCCTTTTCCAAGCTGACTCAGGTCCATGTGGGCACGCCAGAAGACAATGTGGCTGTGGTCTCCACCCGACCAGTCCCACTGCCTCTTCCAGAGACTGACCGGAGGCTGGGACAGCGGCTCTCAGGAGCCTCTGTCAACAGCCTCTCAAAGCCTTAAAGAAAACAAAGATCAAACACTGAGCCAGTTTTCTGAAGGAAAAAAAGTCTGATTACCTAATTAGCATTTCTTATTACATCCTATCCAGTGATATGCTGTCATTGGGATATCTACCAAACAGCTTACGTGGGTAGTTTTTTTGGGGGTCAATTTAACTTTACTTCCTGTTTTTCGTTATATATACATGTATATATATGAGAATATGTGTGTGTGTGTGTGTGTATATATATATATATATATATGTGTGTGTGTGTTTTAAGGCTCTGGCGAGAGTCTGGAAGAATATGTTAACTCAGGGGGATGGGATTATGAGGCTGAATTTCTCCTACTAATTTCTGTATTGTTTTGATTTTATACAGCAAGCATATTGCCTTGGGAAAAAAGAAGAGTTTTTAAAAAAAGCTTTATGACAAGGGATATCAAAGAAATACTTGCACACAAATGCTCACAGCAGTACTATTCACAATAGCTCAAAGGCGGAAACAACCTGAATGACCATCTTTGGATGAACAGATAAACAAAATGTGGTCCATCCACGCAGTGGAATGTTACTTAGCCATGAAAAGGTACAGAGCCCTGACACACACTATACGAGAACCTTGAAAACACAGGCTAAGTAAAAAGTCAGACATAAAAAGTCACGTATTATATGATGCCATTTATATGAAATATCCAGTCAGTAAATATTTAGAGACAGGAAGCAGATTGGTGGTTGACAGGAGCTAGATGGAAGGGGGAATGGGGAGTGACTGCTTAATGGGTACAGGGTTTTATTTTGGGGTGATGAAAATGTTTTTGAAATAGACGTGGTGCTCACACAATGATGCGAATGTTCTAAATACCCCTGCATTGCACACCTTAAAGTGGTTAACTTCATATTATGTGAGTTTTACCTCAATAAAAATAAAAATAAACAATAAAAAAACTTACAGCCTTACCTAGGCCAACTATCCTAGCATTTTTTCCCAGATTCAAAGTGAGTCGCGTAAGAAAAAAGGGGGTAGGGAGGGAATCCCTGGCACATCTCTGTCAACTGCAGTGGATCTAAGAAACAGTTGTCGGCAGGCCCTCCTTGGCCGCACACAAGTAAGATGCTTGCAGCCTCCCAGGCAGCTTCTGGTTCCAGCTGACTCTAGGATGGCTCCTGGCTGTTGCCCTTGTTCTGGCCTCACCTGGTCCAGAGGTGGCCCTCCTCACAGATATTGTTTGCAATAATGAATGACTGTTAGTAGCAGCCGTCTGTTCTGCCTCAAGTTGGAGGAAGAGACACGGCACCCTTGCAGCCGCCCTCCGGGAATTCTCCAAAGGGCAAATCTGGGACTTGTCATGGGTGGCAGCGATCTCTCCCAAAGTCCCATCTGGTAGCTCATGGTAAATCAATGACAGCATATGGATGGATGCCTGTGCCTCATTAATTCCACCTAAGATTGCAAGAACTAAAGTACTGGGCTCCATTTCACTGGGCCCCTAGTGACATGATACACGCATTTTATCAGAAAGGATAAAGTTGTGAGAAGAAAAGCTGACAGGAAACCTAATGGGAGGGACCAGTCTTACACAGTGGGACACCGAGACATGGTGTGCTCTCCATGTGATGCAATAGTAAGCAGCAGCGCCCTCTAGGAAGGACCGTGCTGGAACACATGAACGGGATTCTGATCAAACTTCAGCCCTGACTTCAGCCACCATCTACCTACCATCTCTAAAGAGCAGTACACGGATGTGTGCTGACAGCACTACCTACAAAGCTGCTTCGCAGAACAAAAGCAAACTAACTGGTCAGCGGGTCCCACGGGGTAAGCCTGAAGAGCCAGCCGGCGTCTCTGAACTGAACCTCGGGTGCCCTCTGCTGGTCTCTCTGATTACAACAGCCGGCACTAAGGACATTCTGAAGGCCAATTGCAGGCCTGGCCTGGCCGGGCCAAATGATGAAAGCGAATCAAGAATACATTTTAAGAGGAAGGGAGAACTGGAACGTGCTCATATTAGATTCAAGTGTCTTTTGGCTCCGAGCGACGCCCACACCCAGGCTCCGGGCTCGATGGGTCCTCCATACACCGAGCTCTCCCCAGGGGGCGGTCCTGAGCCAGCTCCACGCCGGCAGGCTAGGCTGTCCACAGCTGGGGAGGAGCAGCTGCCCCTCCAAGGTAAAGGGGGAAGGGCAGGGATGGACTGAGAGCCTCAATCTTCCACACACAGCTACACCACGGACTGCAAATGATTTCGTGTGTTTTTTCCCTAACAGTCCTGAGCAGAATCATTCCCATTTACAGGTAAGGAACTTGAGGCAGAGAGACGTCACTTCACCACTCCCAGGTCAGTCACAAAGCTAGTGTGAAAGCTGAGATTCAAGTGCCTTTTTTTTTCTAAACATGCAACACAGTATTAACTGTAGTCACCACGCTGTACAGTACAGCCCCATGACTTATTTATAAGTGGAAGTTTGTACCTTTTGACTCCCGTCACCATTTCATCTACCCCCGCCCTCTCAACAGCAACTAATCTGTTCTATGAGCTCGTGTTTTTCTTTTTTAGATTCCACACGTAGGAGATCATATGGCATTTGTCTGACTTATTTCACTTAGCATAATGCCCTCCAGGTCTATCCATATGCTGCAAATGGCAAGATTTCCTTCTTTTCATGGCTGAGTAACATTCCATTGTGTGTACACACCACATCTTCTCAGTCCATTCATTTACTGATGGGCACCCAGGTTGTTTCCGTATCTATTGTAAATAACGCTGCAGTGAACATGAAAGTGCAGGTATCTTTTCAAGTGTTTACTTCAGCTAAATATCCAGAAGTGTAATTGCTGGGTCATATGGTAGCTCTATTCTTAATTTTTTGAGGAATCTCCATACTGTTTTCCATAGCGGCTGCACCAATTTACATTCCCACCAACAATGTGCCAACACGTCATTTCTTATCTTTTTGATAATAGCCATTCTGACAGATGTGAGGTGGTATCACGTTGTGGTTTTGATTTGTATTTCCCAGACTAGTGATATTAAGCACTTTTTCATGTACCTTTTGGCTGGCCATCTGTATGTCTTCCTTGGACAAGTGTCTATTCAGATCCTCTGCCCATAATTTTTAATTGGATTGTGTTTTGCCATTGAGTTGTATGAGTTTTTATATATTTTGGATATACATGATTTGCAAATATTTTCTTATTCATCAGGTTGCCTCTTCATTCAGTTTATGTTTTCTCTTTAGTTTGATGTAATTCCACTGGTTTTTCTTTTGTTGCCTGGTGTCAAATCCAAAAAACCACCAAGATCGATGTCAAGGAACTTGCCTATTTTCTTCTAGTTTTATAGATTCACTAATTTGTGACAAAAGAGCCAAGAATGCACAATGGGCAAAGGACAATCTATTCAGCTACATGCAAAAGAATGCACCTGGACCATTATCTTACACCATACACAAAAATCAAGTCACATGGATTAAAGACTTGATTGTAACAATGGTATTTGTGTATCTAAACAGAGAAAAGGTACCATGTTTTCCCGAAAATAAGACCTAGCAGGACCATCAGCTCTAATGCGTATTTTGGAGCGAAAATTAATATAAGACCTGGTCTTATTTTACTGTAATATAAGACCCGGTCTTAGAGTAATAAGTAATATAGTAAACTAAGTAAACTAAGTAAAATATAGTAAAATAAGACCGGGTCTTATATAATATAAATATAATATTAATACAATACCAGGTCTTACATTAATTTTTGCTCCAAAAAACGCATTAGAGCTGATAGTCCAGCTAGGTCTTATTTTCGGGGAAACACGGTATGTTTATCTAAACATAAAATACGGTACCGTGTGTAGCCTAAGTGTACAGTGTTTCAAAGTCCACAGTGGTGGACAGTATGTCCTAGGCCTTCAGTCACTCACCACTCACCCAGAGCAACTACCAGTCCTGCAAGTTTTATTCATGGTAAGTGCTCTATACAGGTGTGCCGTTTTTCATGTTATACCGTGTTTAGCTAACATACCTTTTCTATGTTTAGATACACAAGTATTTACCACTTTTACAATTGCCTACAGTATTCAGTACAGTGACACGCTGTACAGGTTTGTAGTCTAGGAGCAGTGGGCTGTACCGTGTGGCCTAGGAGTGGTCAGCCATACCACCTAGGTCTGTGGAAGTGTACTCTGTGATGTCTGCACAATGACGAAATCTGCTAATGACACACTTCTCAGAACACATCCATCATTAGGTGGCACATGACAATAGTGACAGTGTTACTTATGATTTGCGTGCCTTTTTTCTTGCCTAATTGCTCTGGCCCAGGTCAGTTACAAAGCTTATGAGTGTGAAAGCTGAGGTTCAAACCCTACTTTAAAGCCCATTTCTTTCCCAGATCCTACTGCCCTTATGGAAACCGAGACAGTATGTCCACTTTGCTCTTTGTGGCTCTGGGCAGGGCTGAGACCAGAAGGCCTCTTTCCCTGGGCTGGCCAATGGAAGGGGAGCCAACCTCGGTCCGCTTGCCACTTGCTAGCCTGACGATACCAGCTCCCACCCACAATGGCCATGTGTAGTATCTCATTTAAGTCTTTCCACATTTGCTGGGGCTCACACTGGGCTGAGCACTGTGGGGAGATGGGAACTCATCAATGAACAAGGAGACCTGGACCTGTCCTGTGGGAGCCTGTGTATGGTCCAACACGCAGAGCATGAGGAATACCTGGTCCCCAGTCTAACAGCTCCCGGTCCACACGCCTTCCATCAAACTCAGGAGGCCAGAGGTACTGGAGTGGGGAGTAAAAATATGGTAGGATTCCTCTGGGAAAGGCCAACCCTCCTACCAGAGACAAAGCCACACGGACTTCAGGTCTATAGCAAGCCCCTTAATTCCTATGAACACTTTGAAAATTGTTTAGTTTGTTGCCAACCACTGCTGAGCTTGTTACAGGGGGTTTGCATGGAACACACCGGGGCAGGAAGTCAGAAGGGGCACTTAATAACTGACTCAAGCAATGTAGACGTGCAGTCCTCCAATACTTCTGATCACAGTGAGGAACAAGTCTCACTTTGATGCCAATGTGGCTTAAACACTTCCCTGAAGTTGGCTAATCTCTCTCTCTCTTTCTCTTGAACAAAAATGTCAGGATTTAAGTTCAGAGCCTTTGGCATGTCACACTGTAGGATTAGAATACAGTACAATATTATTTGTCTTTTGTTTTCATTGCGTTCTTAAATATTTATGTATTCAAATTTTATTTATGGCTAATGATAGCAGTACTTAATTTCTGGCAGGATATTATCAAGATCAAGGATGGCACTGTGAATTTGAGAATTAAGTGGGAGGGTTGGGAGTTACAGTTTGAACCTTGGCTCTGCCACAGTATTGGAAAAATAACAAACTTTTTGAACCTCACTTTTTCCTTTGTAAAATGAAAATGCTGACTTGGAAAACACTCCCCTGCCCCCAAAATAAGGATAAAAATTACCACGTGTCGAATGCACCCATAGTACAAATGGAGGAAGGTTCAACTACCAAAACTTAATAGCAAAGCACACGAATACAAACATGGTAACAAAGCTGGCTGTTTCATCTCCTGGTTTTATTAACTAGCCACAGGCCACCTAGTTAGTCTCATTCTTCTAATAACTTAGTTTTTAAAGTATGATTACCATAACCTAGCTAAGTACCAGCTATGTACACTAACATATTCCTTTCCATAGGATTCTGTTTTCAACATTACTATAGTATAACAAAGGCAGAGTCTGATTCCATATAGACTTCCAGTTCAGAAAACTTCCAAGTTTTATCCTTCCAAGTTTCTTTAACATCACTATCAATACGCAAATGGTACAAAGCAGCTTGTTTTTGCAAAAAGTTTCCCTGTAAAATCCAAACAGTCCTACAATGTCAATCTCTAGTTTGGTATTGCTTATGTAAAATGTTATCATTTGGGGGAAGCTGGGCAAAGGGGACACAGGATGTCTCTGTATTATTTTTCCGGTTTCCTTTGGGACTATAATTATTTCAACATTAAATTAAAAAAAAAAAAAAGTTACTCATGAACATGAGAGTATAAACATTACAGCTAAAAATTTAAAACAATCTGAAAGGCCTGAGAGATATACTATACCTCCGGGGGATGGTGAGGCCCAATCAAAAAGGCTTACACATGTGTAAGGCTCATTACAAATTCTGGCAGTGATAAACATATGGTCTTGTTGCTCTGCTCTCCCCAACTCCTAGACCAAGAAGGCGCTGAATTAGCTTCAGCTAACAAGGAACGATGTGAAAGGAAAAAAAGACCCCCTAATTTTATGAAAACCCAGCGGGGGAACACTCTGCATGTTATTCAGTCACTCTGCACTTGAGGCTCACTCACACCAACTGCATAATCCGGGCAAACAGTCTGCCAGGGCTCGGAGCTGTGTTGGGACCCTGCCCTCACTGTTTCATCTTGGGTCCTCCGACTGCATAAGCAAGTCGACCTGGCTCAGGGCCAGCTTGTCCTTCTTCTCCTTCTGCAACACCTGCTCCTCCCACAGCACCTGGTCCACCTGATCGTCGGTGAGCACGACAGGCTGGTATTTCTCGTCAAAGAGCCGCTCGTTGGCCTCCGAGTGCAGCTGATGGGGCCCGACGACGCGCAAATGTGCCGGCAGGTGGAGGAACTCGTCGTCATTGATGTCACAGTCGCGCATCCGAGCCCCCAGCACCCACCAGCGACCCACGAAGCCCACGTCCAGGATCCGGTCCGGGAACTCGTCCCAGCGGGGCTGCAGGTAGCGGCAGCGGGCCTGGTAGAGACTGGCCTGGGCGTCGTAGGGCGCCTCATACACCAGCGAACAGAGGCCCAGGTTCACGTGGCGCAGGCAACCGCGGCCCCGCAGCCAGAGCAGCCGCTGCACGTACGCTTCTGAGTCGCGATTGCGCGTGGCCGGCGCCAGCAGCAGAAGGGTCCCCGACGCATCCAGCAGCGCCTCCTCGAAGGATGCCTCGCTGGGCGCCAATGAGCAGCAGGCCGCCGCACCGCCCAGCAACCCCACGTACACGGCCGCCCTTACTGGCCGGGCCCGCGCAGCCGCTGCCGCGTCCCCGCAGGCCTCGGCGTAGTCCCGGAGCAGCGCGCGGGCCCAGACGCCTAAAAGGAGAGAAGCGCGGTGAGAGAGGTCCAGCCGCTGCGGCTACCTTTCCCTCCGCTAGCGGCTACTCACCCAACCGCGCCCACGCGCCTGGCTTAGAGGCCGCCGCGTCCTCCACCCCTCCGCGGCTTCGCGACCAAAGTCTCTTCAGAGCGGCCGCCGCCATTCCCTTCCGGCTTAGCGACCGTTCTCCGAAGAGAAACGCCAGGTGTTAAAGTAAATGGTCCGGGCAGTCTTATCTGCGCAAGCGCTAAAATTGCCGGAAGTGGCTTCCCATCGGAAGAGGATAGAAAACGGACAGACTCCGGATGTTGCTCTCTGGGCCGAGCTGGATTGATTGACCGGTAGGCGGGCCGCGCAGGCGCAGAAACCCCTGGCCACGCGAGCTGAGACGGCCTCAGGTAAAGAGGGGGGTGTTGCACCTGTGGGGCAGGGACGGCGAGTTCACGCCCGGGTGAGTGCGGTTAGCCGCCAGACCCGGCTCGGGGCTGACTCCACGAAGGGTGCCGCGTGGGATTGCGGGAGGGCCTGATTGGCCTCTGTCCTCAGAGCGAGGTGCGGTGATGCTCCTGAGCGACCATGGCAGCGGCCGACGAACTAGCCTTCCATGGTGAGTGCGGCTGCGACCTGGCCAGAACCTCCTATCCAGGTCCCAGCCCATATCTAACAGGAGCGGCAGTCTGTTGTGAACCCTGACTCCAGGCATGAAACTGAGCCCTAACTCAAACCCCACTCCAGCCCTGAACTGTGACCTCAAACCCAGACCACTACCCCAGACCTGACCCCATCCTCGAACCAGCCCTCAATTGCAGTCCCTTGTTTGGAGTGAGAACACACCTTCCTACTCCCCAAAACTGAAGCAGCTGGGCCAGGCCCTGAGTTGGGGAGAGCACTGGGATGACCCTGGTTAGTCTTGGACCCCAGATGAGCAGTGGACCAAACCAAATTGTCTTGATCTCACACACATGCCTGTGTCCCATATTTATTCTCGGTAGAGTTTGAGGAAGCTACTAATCTGTTGGCCGAGACCCCAGATGCGGCCACCACCAGCAGAAGTGATCAGCTGACCCCACAGGGGCACGTGGCTGTGGCTGTGGGCTTGGGAGCTGAGGACGAGGTGGACGACAGTGACAAGACTTCGGTGAGTCACATAAGTCCCTGTGCCCCGCCTCCGTCCAGCCCCCCGTTGACCCAGGGTGGAAGGGCAGGCACTGACAGCCCGCACTGTGCAGCTTCTACAGGAGGAGAAGCAGCAGCCCGGATTCTGGACCTTTGACTACTATCAGAGCTTCTTTGACGTGGATACCTCGCAGGTCAGGCCCGGGAGCCTTGGTGGGATGGGCTCGGAGTCACGCTTAGGGTTCAGCTACTATTTACTGAGCACTTCCTGTGCACCTGGGCAAGTTGCTGGAGATACACACGTGGAGAACAAGAGCTTGCACCCAGGCTAGCAGAAGTAACAGGTGCACTGTGAGGATTATGACGCTATAAGGATTATGACGTGATGACCGGGGCTTTTGGAAACATGATGCGCATGATGTGGTAGGTTAGAGAAAGGCCTCCTGGAGGAGGTGAGAGATTTGCTGAGACATAGAGGAAAAGGAAGACTTGTCAGGGCAGAGTGGAAGGAAGCATAAGTATGTTCCAGGCACAGGGGACATCATATACAGAGGATCAAAAGATGACAGAAGGCATGAACTATACTCAATCTGGTTGGAGAGAGAGGTGGGGGATAGGTAGGCAGAAGCCAGATCACAAAGGGCCTTGTTAGCTGTGTTAAGGAGTTTGGGTTTTATCCTGAGAGTGCTGGAGAGTTATGGGTCTAGAGCAGAAGATTGAGTGGAACGAGCTGATACGCAATGTGGAAGGTGGATCAGAGGCCCCAGGCCAGAGTGGAAGATAATAAGCCAGGGTTAGAGTAGGAAACCTGTAGGAGAGACATGTGGGAAGAATACTCAGGACTTGTTGACTGACCATACCTGGGTTAGAGGAGGCAGCAAGGGCGGCCTAGTAAAGAGGAAGATGGCAGGCCCAGAAGTCTTTCAGAGTAATGGAACACTGGAATATTGAGTGGGGTCTGGCCAGGGGAAGGGGCTCCAGGCCATGGGAACAGCCCATTACAATCCCAGAGGGAAGAACTGATTCCTTTCAAGCAGTATGGAGAGGGGTGGGGGGGCAACAGAAAGCCCCTAAGGTCAGGGGAGGAGCTTGGCCCCTTTCCTCTGTGGGTGGTGGGGAGCCCTGGCAGGCTTCCATCCTGGGCCCTGGCCTCGCCTCCAGGTTCTCGACCGGATCAAAGGCTCGTTGTTGCCCAGACCCGGCCACAACTTTGTACGGCACCATCTGCGGAATCGGCCGGACCTGTATGGTGAGTGAGGTTGTGCTTTCAGCTCATTCAATTATTCATTCAGCAACTGGGAACTGAGTGCCAGGCCCTAGAATACAGCTGAGAAGAAAACAGAATCACTCACGGAGAGCATGAAACTTATACTGTGCAGGGTGACAGAGACAAAACGATTGCAGAGAGTGATGTGCAGGAAGAGAAGCAGCTGGTGTAGAGGATGCGAGTTGCCACTTTGCATGGGTTGCTCAGGGAAGGCCCCTCTGAGGACGGTGAGGGAATGAGCCTTGTTGGTGTCAGGGCTCGGGGGTGGGGAGATCTAGGGGAAGAACACTCCAGAAGGGGCATGAGCCCCGTGGCCAAAACACACCTGAACTGCAGGGCACCATTGTCGTTGGAGCAGAGTGACCTGCCAGGAGGCCACCAGGGTGACAGATGGCACAGGCCTCCTAAGCCTCAGTGAGAAGGGATCTTACTTCAGTGCTCTCAGGTGCCCTCTGGCCACTGTGCAGGGCAAGGGTGGCAGCCCTGGTTCAGGTGTGGGATGGTGCTGGGGCCCAGCTCCAGGGGAAGGAGTGCTTGGATTTGGGCCTGTGTCTTGACGGTAGACCTGATGGGATTTGCTTACCCACGTGGTGTGGGATGGCCAGAGAACAGTCATGGACGACACCAAGGTTTATGCCTGGACTATGAGGAGGATGGAGTTCATTGATGGGAAAAGCTGGGTAGGTTTGAGAGGCAAGTGCGAGCGTGGAGGAGGAGGTGCCCATGTGGAAACACGGACTATAAACCCAACATTCAGGGTAGAGGCCCGGACTTGAGACGTTTGGGAGTCATCCGCCCAGAGGTGGCACAAAGCCTGAGGTTGAATAAGGTCATGCGAGGGGTGAATACAGATGGAGAGGGGGCCGAGAACTGGGCCCCTCTGGCTCCCTATTGTTAAAGAGATCAGGACATTGAAGAGTTTGAGGAATTGCCGGTGACATGAGACAGAAGCCAAGAATGTGGAGAGTGTTTCCAGAAGGAGGGAAGATCAGCTACAGCACTGTTGAAAGGCCAAGAAAAGTGAGGACTGAGAGCCAGCACTGGCTTCAGCCACCAGGTTGTCATGGGTGTGAGCTGAGTTAGTTGGGGTGGAGACAGCCCAGAGCTTGGGAAGAGGCTGGGACAAAACAGGGCAAGTCAGCTGTCCTAGGAGCTCTGGGCCTGGGACCCTGATCGCACCCCACCCGCAGGCCCTTTCTGGATCTGCGCCACACTGGCCTTTGTCCTGGCCATTACCGGCAACCTGACCCTGGTGCTGGCCCAGAGGAAGGACCCCTCCATCCACTACAGCCCCCAGTTCCACAAAGGTAAGCAGAGCAGGCAAGGCCCAGCCCTGGGGGAGGGAAGAGGCGGGGGGGGGGGGGGAGGCGAGGCTCCGGGGATGACTGCCTGCCTTGCCCTGCAGTGACGGTGGCTGGCATCACTATTTACTGCTATGCCTGGCTGGTGCCGCTGGCACTGTGGGGCTTTCTGCGGTGGCGCAAGGGCGTTCGGGAGCGCATGGGGCTGTACACCTTCCTGGAGACCGTATGCGTCTACGGCTACTCCCTCTTTGTCTTCATCCCCACCGTGGTGAGTGTGGCCCTCGGGGGGCGGGGGGCAGGTACCGTGGAGACACCTGTTGCTAGCTGCCATGTCACCCCCAGGTCTTGTGGCTGATCCCTGTCCCGTGGCTGCAGTGGCTCTTTGGGGCGCTGGCTCTGGCCCTGTCAGCCTCTGGCCTGGTCTTCACCCTCTGGCCCGTCGTCCGCGAGGACACCAGGTTGGTAGCCGCTGTGCTGCTGTCTGCCGTCGTGCTGCTCCATGCCCTCCTGGCCATGGGCTGTAAGGTACGGGTCTGGGGTGGTCACAGCTGGGCCTTGGGGTTGGAGGTCAGCTTGCTGGCCCGGACGCTGACCCCAGGGGGTCTCGGTTCAGTTTTATTTCTTCCAGCCGCTGCCTCCGGAGCACATAGCACCTCCACCCCAGGTCATCTCTCTGTCCCCAAATACACTCCTGGCATCCACCTCACCAAGGACCATGGTGACCTAGGAAGGCACGAGCCTGCAGGTAAGGAACTGTTTCCAGCTGTGGCTGAAGGGCTTCCGGCCTTCTCCTTCCCCTCCAACTGAGAAGTCACAGGGTCATTGCTAGTTTCTCTTTTTCAGGTCCAACACGAGGGATGCCCTTGCCTGCCCTGCCCCCCAACGATGACTGAAGGCTCCCTTGACACTTCGAGATCACTCTGCTACTTTCCACACTTTTCTTACAAAGCAAACACTTTTATTTTCTATGCAAAGGTGATTCAGAGAATTTATATAAAGGCGGGAGAGGGGTGGCTGAGCAGGGAGCGTCCAGTGCAGCTGTCAGCCCGCGGGCCGCCTACTGCGCATGCTGCTTTCCCCAACAGGACAGGCAGGAGAGCAGACAGGGCCACCCTAGCCTCCGCTGTGCCCACCCTTCCCAGCGTGCCCAGTTCGCAGGGCCTGACCTCAGCTCCACCACATCCAAGTTAAGGGTTGTTAGAATCAGGGCGGGGGGCAGAAGTAGAAGAAAATTGCCTGTGCTGAAACATACATTTCCTTGTTTATTTTGTTTTTTTCTATTTTTTGGAGGGAAAGGTCCCTGCAAGGTCCCTTCCCAGCCTGGGAAGGGACCAAAATGCCATCATTATAGTAGGGACTGAAACGTCTACAAATATGGAGGGAAATACACAGGCCTAATTTTCGCTACAAGGAAAAGGACGCCTTCCATGACAGATCCTTGAGGTTTCTGTGCCTGCCCCCAGCGGCTAACAGTGACCCTCCCCATCCAGGCCTGCCTGTTCTAGCTCTTCTTGGGGGTGGGGGACCCGCAGGGACTTGGGGACAGGACAGCAGCAAGAGGCATGGGCCAAGGACGGAGGGCCTTCCCGACAGCCAGGGTGGGTTGTACATTCAAGTGTGAGGTGAACCCTTTTGTGGGAGGGGCTGTGGGGCTGCGCAGGCCCAGCCCCACCCTGTCCTGAAGATCCGGCAGGGCCACCCCTCACCACTAACCTCTGAGTTGGGGAGGGGATGCTGGCTCGGCCCGGCCGGCCTGGTTTCTCAGAGGGTCTGTGAATTGACACTGGTTCTTTTCGTAAAAAAATAAAATTAAAAAAAGCAGCATGTCACGCCCATCGTGACCAAGGCCTGGTAGTTGAAGGGAAGGCCCTGCCTGGCCAGGGCTGCTTTCCCACTGGAGACAGGCGAGCGGGGCAGGCGCCGGGGATGGGGCGGCAGCTGCTCCCCACAGGGCCCACAGCTGTGAGGCCTGGACACGCCTGTTAGGGGTGATGTTAAACCCAGGTCAGGGTGGAGGGCAGGAGGGGGAAACAGGGCTCCCACGACATGATCTTCTGTAAAACATGGCAGCGACACGCCATATTTGGATGGAGGGCCAAGATGTGGGTGGGCGGTAGGGTGAGGGTGGTAGCGGCAACATTGTGTAAAAAAGTGTCCGAGTTCCCATAGCAAAGAGGCTGTGACCGGTGTTTCGGCTTCTCCAGTACAGGGGTGAAAGCCGCCTGGGCGGAGGGGTGGGTGGGCAGGGTCTTCATTTGGTTTCCTGGTGCTGTCAGTCCATTCCCCGCTGGAGGGGCCTAGCTCCCATAGTGCATGGTGTTGGTTGGGATGGACATGGGCGAGGCCATCGAGATGGCGGGGCCACCCATGGTGAACTGGCTGTTGACCGCATAGTGGGCACTGGAGCTGCCGCCACTGCTGCCCTGGGCGCCGGAGGAGCCTGTGGGGCGAGGCGTGGACATTGAGGGCTGGCTCTGTCCCCTCGCCCGCCCAGCCCCACAGCAGAGTCAGAGGGAGAGAGAGAGCAGGCGAGAGGGCGGGTGGGTGGCCCGGCGTTCAGAGCGCTCACACCCGCGGGACCCACTCCCTCGTTACCTTGGACAATCCCCGTGCTCATTATGGAGCCCATCCGGGAGTGGGTGTGATTGACAATCCCCGTGTTGGCTGCGCAGCAGAGGGAGGAAGGAAGGGAGACGGCGTCACCGCCCCCGGCCAGCCCCAGCCCACGTTCTGCCCGCAGTGGGCGCTCCCACTCGCGAATTCACACCAGGGTGCAGAGAGGGTGGGCACAGTGGCGGCAGAGCGAGGCAGAGAGGAATGGAGGACCTCAGCCAGGAGCCCCAGGAAGAGGAAAAGGATAACGGCGATGGTGATACAGAGGCCCAAGTACCCAGGTATCCTGGGGGGCACCCCCCCCCTCCGCACCCAGACCTGGGGATACTCACCTAGAGGGATCAGGTTGTTGTGGCCCACGCTGGAGCCACTGGCGATAACACTGCTCAGGTCATAGGCGGTCGGCATCCCTGTGCCCAGAGAGGGAGGCGTCAGGGGAGGGGACAGGGTCCTGGGCGGGGTGTGAGGGGCCAGAACTGCCAGCTTTGCCCTGGGAATGCAGGCAGGTGTGACCAGGAAGTGGACCTGCTGCCACCCACCCGCATGGGGGCCTCACCAGCCACGGCCATCCCACTGCTGAGGTTGTAGCTGCCGCCCGTGTTCCACATGTTCTCCGAAGGGGACGTGTAGTGGGAGCCAGGCGGGGGCGACGGTGTCGTGCCTGTGTATCTGCGGCAGAGATGGACCCATGGGCAGGGCCGAGGGGCTGTGGGCCAGGAAGGCGCCCCCCACGCAGGCCAAGGACCCATCGTACCTGAAGAAGGGGTTTTTCAAATCTAGGAGGTTACTGGATTTGGAGCCCGTCTGGTCTACCTGGGCCACAATACTGATGTCGTAGCTCTGTCTGTGGAGAGGGCAGGGGAGAGTGGCTATGAGCTGCTGGGTGCCGGGCCCCTGCCTCCCCCAGCCCTGGGCGGCAGCTCACACCTTTTGTTGGCAATAAGCAGACATGTCCCTGAGAGCGTGTCCCCGGCCTTGGCGAACAGTGGTGACTGGAACAGGCACCGGACCTGGTACCAGTGGGTCAGGGGCTCTGTCGGGGCCGTGGACAGCCACACGGTCATTCTGCCGAGCAGGGACAGGCATGTACTTTACCGGGCTGGAGCTGCTGCCCTGTGCACCTTCAGCTCTCTCTCCCCAGGTGTCTGCCTCTGACAGGGGTCCCCTGGGGCCCTGCAGCTAAGAGGCTGGCCACGCAGGCAGCCCCAGCTGCGCACACACACACACACACGGGGAACCAGCCATGGGTGCCCATCCACCCTGACATCTGTGCTAAGACACAGACCAGGCCCTGTGAAGGACAGTCACTCAGAACAGGGTAGACACGTTCCCCTCCCACAACCACCTCTGGCTCAAAGGCAAGCTCTCACTGCCTTTTGGAAGGGACGGGGGAATTTGGAGGGGTTGCGTGCTGCCCTCCCAGCCCCCAGCTCAGCTTCCGAAGCAGCCAGGCCTGTGGATCACAGCTGCAGGGAAGTCCTGGGGGGCCGGGGACAGCATGCTCCGCTCTGTTGCACTCACATGGAGCCAATGAATGCGACGTCAAACCAGAAAGCCAGACCATGAACCAGCCCGGAATGCAGCATGTGGAATTTGAATGGGATTTCTATCCTGGAAGGCAAAGGGCAGTGATTGCCGGGGAAGCCGAACGGGCTGCTAGGAGAGTAGAGGGGTTGGCGGTGCGCAGTCCTGGACCCCGCCCACCCACCTGCCCTGGGGCAGCAGGATGCCTATGGGAGCCAGCAGTGGCCCGAGAGGAGGGGCACGGGGGCTGGTACCTGTGCAAATCCCCTTCTTTGGCTTCTAAGAAGTTCACTGTGTACTTGACAGACTTGGCCATCAGGATCCGGATGTCAAATGTGTCCTGGAAGAGACCACAGGGGTGACCTGGCTTCAGGCTCAGGGCCAGCGAGGCACGAGGCACGGGAGAGCCCTGCCCTATCCTCGAGTGTGGCTATGGCCTCTAGGCCATTCAGCAGCTTAAACAGTTCGCCCTTCTCAACCATACTGGGAAGGATGAATAGGTACGACACCATGGAGGACAATTAGGTGACAGCTCTCAAAATGACAAGTGTTCATACGGATTAAAGATATGGCAGTTTCACTTCCAGGAGTCTAACCTATGGGTAGATATGCACATGTACAAACTCACACGCATAATAAGATTGTCTATAACAGTGACGTACTAGCAATCCTCTAATTAAATCAACGATGGCCCATCCATAAAAGGCTGTGCGTACATACAAAAGAACGAAGAGGCTCTTTGTGAACAGATGGGGAAAGATCTCCGAGATAAATTGTTAAGCAAGTCCACAAAAAAAAACACAAGTTAGAGAACTGTGTGCTAATGTCCGTTCCCAGCTACGATGGAGATTCTCTATCAGACTGACAACACTCCGGCCAAGAACTATAAGAGCCGAATAAAATACAGAGAAAAAGCCCCAGTTGTTTGAAAGCACTGGAGAGGGACTGCAGCAGCCACAGCTTTGGGGACCAAGAACCTAGAGAGACAGGAGATGTTTTTTGGCCTGCGCCTTTCCCCCTTGGGGTGGGACCTTTCAGCAGCCTCCCTGCATAGGGAAAGCAAAGTGGGGGCTCCAGGTTACCAACGCAGTTGGGACTCAAGGGGCCAAGAGTTAAAAGAACAGGTAAATGTGGAAATGCAAGGTGGACGTTCTGTATGCGATTTCACATCGTGGCATTTGCCAAGTCATAAGTTATGTATGGGATGGGGTTTAGAGACCAAGACACCAAACAGAAGACCACTTCTAAGACGCTAAAAAGCCAAGGAAAGGCTTAGCATTGGTGCTGAGAGGCTGGAATGAGGGGCTCTGGGAACCCCCAGGCTCACTGAGACCACTGAAGCTCCTGCCCAAAGCCCTGGTTCTCCAGGTGTGGTCCCTTCCAGACTGAGCACCCTCAAGGTCAAAACTATTTATATAATAAGACTCAGATGTTTTCTGCCTTTTCCATTCATTTGCTCACCTGTGATATCACAGCAAAGGAATGCAGAAGCAGAATCCAACTGTCTTCTGTTAAGCCAGATATTAAAGATTTGCAAATCTTTAAAAACCCACTATTCTCGCTGAAAAGTTTTGGAAAATAATTTTTTCTTAAAAATACTATTTATGTTAATTAAATGAATATTTTTAAATTTCTTGGGCTTAGTTTTTAATACCCATAGATACTGACAGTTACCAATATACACAACACACTTAAACAGAGAAGTTCTTTGGGATCCTCCATTTTTAACAATGTGAAGGGGTCCTGAGACCAAAATTTTGAGAACCACTGCCCTACAGGGAAGCCAGGAAATATACCAGCCAAGTAAAGTCTGAAAAGCAACCACCAAATATCTTAAGTGCATGACAGGACCAAGGTGATCTGTCCATATGGCTAACGGCCTAAAGAAAACAAATCCTTGGAAGGAAAAACACCATCCAGAACCTCTATACTTTCTCATTCTAGCATTGGATGACCAGGCACCAAGAGACACCAAAGGATGAGAACAAAAAAACCAAGAGAATAAAACAACAGAAATACACTTAATACTTAGCCAGATACTAAAAGTGATCAAAGACTTATAATTAATATATTTAAGAAAAAAGGTGAAAATATTTCACAGAGAACTGAAATAATAAAAAATAAGCCAAATAAAATTCTAGAACCGAAATTAAGAATTAGAAAATCAGATTAGACACAGCGAAGAGAGGATTAGAACTGGAAGGTAGATCAGTAGAAAATAGGAAAATGACGCATTTGAGAGACTAAAGGATGGAAAACACAGAACAGAGTGTAAGACTCATCTGAGACATGATGAAAAGATCTAATGTATATGTAATTAGAATCCTGGAAGAAGAAAGAGAATGGTATGGAGGTATATTTAAAAGAGATACAGCCTGAGAATCTCTCGAAAATAGTGAAAGACTTCAAGAGGAGAAAGCAATAATATAGACTATATTAAAACAAAAGAAGGCAAGAAAAGAGTTAAAAACAAAAACAGAATAGAAAAACAATAAAATGACAGATTTATACCCATAAAGAGCAGTATTCACAGTAAATGTAAATGTTCTAAATATTTTAATTAAAAGACAGAAAACATTAATCTGGTTCAAAAACAAATCCCAAATATATTCTACTTACGTAAGAAGACAAAAGGCTGCAAGTAGAAGGGCAGAGAAATATATATTATACAAAAATTAACCAAAATAAAGCCAGAGTAGCTGAACCACTATCAGGAAAAAAATAGACTTTAAGGCAAGAAATACCACGCAAGATAAAAAGAGCCATTTTTAATAATGACAAAAGGATCAACCCAACAGGAAGACATAATAATCCTAAACCTGTACGCACCTAATAATGTGGTGTCCAAAAATATAAAGCAAAACCTATCAGAACTAAATCGGGAAATAAATCTACAATCACTGATAGATAGGAAAAGGAGATCGAAAAATCACTAGAGACAGAAGATTTGATCAACATACTAACAAATGCGAGCTAATTGACAGTAATATAATTCTGCACTCAACAAGCGATTGATACACAATTTTCTCAGTACACACAGAACATACACCAAGAGACCATATACTGGGCATACAGCAACTCTCAAATTTCAGAGGACTAATATTATACAGTGCATGTTCTCTCACCACAAAGTAAGAACAGTATGTTGATTATGCTATATATATATATATATTGAGAAAGCAAGGTTTACACACACACGCGCGCACACACACGCATTTACGTATAAAACTTCTGGAAAGCTACAAGAAATACTGTTTGCCAATAGGAAGGAGAACTGTGTCTGGGGACAGGAGTCAGGAAGCTTCACACTTATACTTTTTGATTTTTAACCATAGGTCTATATAATCAGTTCAAAAATCTCAATAATTAAAGTCAATCAAATAAAATCATTTGACCAAGGACCAATTCATCTAGTAATAGTTAACGTGCTTACTGTGTGCTGAGCCCTCTACATGCCTGTCACTTTATTCCTGACGTCTCTGTGAGAGAGCTCTGTGCAGGGGCAGAAGTGAGAGCTCAGAGAAGGAAAGTGGATTCCCTAGGGCTGCACAGCTTGCACAAGGCCTGAAGGAAAGCCTGTGCCCCTGACCTGTCACCGCCGAGGAGGGCCATCCCCAGTGCTAACGCGACAGCAGCCTAGCTGCCCCACTCACCACCACAGGCTGCCGGAAATACTCGTCCACAGCGGCGCCTCGAAGGGCCGACAGGTCCACTCCATGGAAGGATGGCTGGTACCTGCAGAAAGCCCCCGCCCCCCACGGCAAGGTCACCAGAGCAGGAGAGCCAGGTGGGGCAGCCTGCCTTCTCTCCCAGCTGGCCCCCGTCCTGCAGTCCTACTGAGAAGGGGGGAAAGAGGCGGGGCCGCCCGAGAAGGCACCAAACGGGCTCTCACCAGAAGTTGGCCTTGGTGAACTGCTCCATGTACAGCTGTTCATCCGTGAAGGGCGCGAGGTGGACATCACCAATGGTAGGGAACATGTTTCCTGGGAGGCAGGGAGGGGTGCTGGCATCATGGTGGGACATCCCTAAGGCCAAGGCCTGGCAGAGCCTCCAGAGGGCCCCAGAAGCCTCTTCCCAGTCCCTCATTCATTCACGCGTTCGTGTGACAGAGGTACTGGACACCTACTCTGCCAGCGGCTGTGACGAGCACTGACATGCAGCGTCTCACTGAACCTGGACAGTCAGCTGGGCCTGTCCTTATGTCCCATCACTATGGCTGAGACAGGAAGTTACCCACTAGTTTCAGGGGTAAGCAAGTGGGGCCCAGGGTGCGACCACACCTCCAGGGCCCTGCTCCATAAGCCAGGCAGTGCCTCTTGCACCGGCATCCATGGCCGTGCAGCCTGAGAAAGTGAAGCAGGGGGCCTGGACAGAGTGAAGCTGAGCCCCAGACTGTAACACTGGGGCCTTAGCTGAGGCTGGAGGCAGGGAAGGGGGTCAGCTGCATCCCCGCGGCTGGGACAGGCTCTGGCAGGAAGGTGGGCAGCTTGGCCACCCTGTCTGGCCCATGGCCTGAAAGGGGAACGGGGCAGGGTCTCCATCTGCGTGGCCCAAGGAACAGGTGAGTCAGGGCCAGCAGCACGGAGATACGGGGCTCCCTAGGGAAGCCCAGGCACCGAGTCACCTGGCTTCAGGTTTGTGGGCCTCCCTCCCTCCCCCTCTGCAGGGAAAGGGCCGAGGCACTAGCAGGAATCAGGCAGGGAGGAGAGCTGTTCCACTCTGGTCCAGAGGTCACTTGTGGGACCACCTGCCAAGGAGGAGTCTGCAGGACCCCTGGCGACATCATGGGAAAGTGCCCCAGCCCTGAAGGCACCTAAAGGGGCGCGTCCTGAGATGGAAGGAAGCCACACTCATGCGGTAGACAGGGGTCAGCGCTGGTCCCGGGCTACTTGACGGGGGGGGGGGGTGTGCAGCTGCGCGGAGAGCCTGACTCCTGTCCGTCCTTATGTTCCATAAGGAAGACCCACTCTGCCAGGGCCTCCACCCCTCGCCAGGCTTAGCCACCTAACGGGCATAATGGGAGGAAAGTGGGTACAGACAACCCCCCCCCCCCCGGGCAGCCTGGCTTCCCACACTTACACCTGGGACATGAGACACAGGACACGGCCGTGGGAAATCCAGGAGTGGGGCCTGAGGCAGGTCCCTGCAGCCTGGATCCAGGAAGACTGGAGGACCAAAGTGGGCGCTTCCCGCAGACTAAACCACCCCTACCCTCCATGAGGACACCGTCCCCTGGCTTCCCACCCATGTCCTGGCCAGGTACTCCTGTGCCACACGCACACGTGCACGCACACACCCTTGTTTGTATAGAAATACTCAAATACAAACACCCAAACTGAAAAATGGACACACGAGTAGACCTTCAGAATCAGGCGCAGACCCCCGGGACAGATGGGCAAGTCCAAACAGTGATTTGATGACCCAGGAGCACTGTCCATGCCCCACTGCCCATGTCCAGGCAGTGACACAAACAGGAGCCACAGATGGCATGCCAGACAGCTGCCCCCGCTACACACCAACCCCCACCCTGTCTCCCTGGCCCAGAGGAGCACAGGGGCCTGTCCGGCTGAAGGCCAGGGGACAGGGCTGGGAAGGAAGGCGACCCATCAGCTCCTCTGTGCCCCCCACAGAACACCTTCTGCACCTGCCCACTTCCCGGACACCAGGCAAGGCACGAGACGGGAGGCAGCCCCTCTGGACCCTGACCAGGTGAACTGGCAGATGGATGTGTAGTCTGTCTGGGGCCCAGGGTTCCCAAGCCACAGCCGGCTGGGAGGGGAGGTGTGGGGGGCAGGGCCAAGGCCCCAATGCCCTTAGCACCCCAGGATACTGAAACAGGCTAGCAGGGCACTGAATCACCACTGTGCCCACTGAGCAGCTGCCAGGGGCTCCCCACGGGGGCCCCAGGGCCAGCAGGGACACTTACCGCCAGGCCTCAGGTACTTCTTGGCATGGAGGTAGCTCTCGAGCATGCGCTCATTGAAGAGCATGTAGCCCATGGGCTCCGAGATGATAATGTCCACCTGCTCGGGGAGGGAGACCTCCTCCACCTTCCCAGGGATGACGACGATCCGGTCGGTGAGGTTGTTACTCTTCACCAAGACCTGCAGGCGAGAGGGCTGCTGGGTCAAGGGGTCCCCGAGCCAGCCGCCTGCCACGCGTCCCCAGGGGAAGGAGGGCCTCCGGCCACATGCAGCCACCCAAGTCCCTCTGCCTCCGTTGGCACCCTACCCACGGCCATGACCAGTCACGGGCCCAGCCCTCCCTCAGGGCTTTCCCCGCTGCAGCTCCAGGTCCCCTGATGACAACTACTAATGGGAGGAGAGATGGGGATGGTAGGCTTTGCTACAGCCACCAAAGCCGAACTGGGACACACCTTCCACCCCAGCAATTCCAGGGCTAGAAATCTGCCCTACAGACACAGTCACACAGGGGAGGTGACACGTGTATGAGGAGTTCAGTACAGAATCTGTCTGTGCTACAAGAACTGGAAAGCAGCCCGAGTGGCAATAATAGTCTGTGTCTAAACAAAAGTGGTCCGTCCAGGCAAAGGGACACTCTGTGACCACTAGAAAGGTAAGGAAGCTTCATGATGACAGCTGCAACAAGCAGGAAGGGAGCAGAGCACGTGCAGGATGGTGGTGGGCTACCATCTGCGTAAGAGCCGGGCGGGGCAGGAGCACACGCTCGCCTCCGGAGCCCCCACGAGCTCTGCAGACTCACGATGCATTAGGGGGTAAAAAAGTATTTTGTCTCCCTCTGACAGGGCTGCGCAGCTGGGAGCCAGGGGTGGGGAAGGAAGCACCTTCACTGCTCACCCTTTTGTGACTTTTAGGTTTTGAACCTTCTGAATGGTTTCAGCGCAAAAGGGAACAACAACAAAATGACAGCTTAAACTAATGAAATGAAACCCTGTTGTTACTCATATTTCACAAGTGTGGGAAGTGGGGTTCAGAGAGGTGGGGCGTTCGCCAAGGCTGAGATCCCACCCTGGTCTGTGTGACTGCATAGTCCATAGTCCCCTGAAGCACGAGGCTGTCCAGCCTCTGAAAACCCCAAACATCCCCTGAACCCAGTAGGTGACCACCAGTCATGGAAGGGACACCACCTCAGGTCCAGCAAGCCTCTCCCTCCTGTAACCACTTGGTTTTGGGGACAAGAGACCAAAGTAGACAAATGATGTCTTCAGGTTCCCCTGGATCTGGGGTTCAGGTCTCCTGGGGGCTCCCAGCAGGGCCAGTTTCCCCAGGCTGGAGCGGGCACCAGCTGCAGGACGAGAACAGGCTGGGCTCGCGTGGGCTGCTGACCTCTGCGTGCTGGGCCATGGTGCTGGCCTCTACCGCGTAGATCTTCCTCGCTCCAGCTTGGGCGGCGAAAAATGACAGGATCCCAGAGCCACAGCCAACATCAAGAACGATCTAAGGGAGGAGAGGCCAGTGAGAAGGAAGCCCCGATGAAGCAGCGGTGGTCGCAGATGTGCACATCACCAGGCCCGGGCTCCTGCAGACCCACGCGGCCGAGCGCACCCGGGCCCTGCAGACCGCCTCCCACAGCACGTGCAGCTGCCCACAGCGTGGTTTCTGAGCGGCCTGGAGTACACGGGGGTCCCCGGTTCTGGATCTGGAGATGGTAGAACAGGATTTCTGAAGTCAGCTAGGCTGTTAAGACCATCACATGCTCTTGGACCCGATTCAAGAAGGACTAGTTGAGGGGTGGCCGGTTAGCTCAGTTGGTTAGAGCGTGGTGCTAATAACACCAAGGTTGCCAGTTCGATCCCCGCACGGGCCACTGTGAGCTGTGCCCTCCTTAAAAAAAAAAAAAAAAAGGACTAGTTGAGCTGTGAACTATCTGTGTAGCACAGTGGACACCTGGCTGTCAAACGTGATCCTGTAGTTTCTCTGGGAAAGAGCGCTCACAAGGGAAGGACACCTCTGAGCCCCTCAATGGGACCACCGAGGTCCACACAGCGGGCAGGAGGTGGGCAGCCTCCGACCCCAGGCCCCTCAGGGTTTCCCCACAACCTGGGAGGAGCCCCCGGGGAAAGCCTACACAACCCCAAGCCCACAGGCTCCATGGCCTCTGAATCAGCCAGGCCATGCTGTGGTCCTCCCTAGAAACTGGCTTGGGAGCTAAGAAGTGTCCTTCTGGGGCCTCTGCAGCCCTCAAAGGGGGGTGTTGGGGGTGTTGATGACAGTATCTCCTGGTTGCATGCTGACCCCAGCCCAGAGAAGCAGCCAGTGCCTGGGCTGGGGCAGGTGAGCTGCCCAAGCCCTGAGGCTACTGGGCACAGTCTCAAGAGCTGCTGGCCCCCATAATGTCGGCTCTTGGAAGAGTCCAGGCTAGTGTATGGTACAGCATCGCTTATTCTGGATTTCTCTGATTGCTCCTGTGTTAACGGAACCTGGATAAAAGTGCCTGGTGGACATGTGCACCTGCTTTCTAAAGCAGAACTGCTCTGGGCACAGCAGCGGGCAGAGCGAGCGCCCAGAAGGGGCACGGGGACAGTCGGACAGGAGGGCCTCAGGGTGCCTCTCAGAACTCAGGATGAACCAATAAGTGGATCCCTGTCCTGGGAGAGCTGGAAGGTACTTTGCTGAAGGAGCGTCGTGCCATTCCCGGGCCCCACACGCTGCTCCAGCACAGCACACACCAGCACACACCAGGAAGCTTGGGGCGCCAGGAGTGCTAAGAGGCTGCTGCTGTGTCCAGGACAACCCCTCCCCAGGTTGTGGGGGTCAAGCCCTGAGGCCCAGGGGGCTTTGTCCTGAGGGAATTCTCAGCAATGTTCGGGGGGGGGGGTATAACCAAGACAATGGAGGAGACAGATCCACCCAGACCATGCTGAGAGCCCCCAAAGATAAATCGAGAAAAACACAAGCTCCCATTTAGTTCAAAGGGGGAAAAGAAGAGAATAAACTTTCACTTCTGAACACAGGTGCCCTGTGCTGCTCTTTTTACTGCTCATGAGTATATTGCGTGTCCTCAAATAATGTGATTTCCTTCAACATCGTTCATTACGACATTGAGGAGATGCTGCAGGAACCTAACTCCCATTTATACCATTAGCCTACATAAAGCTGATCTCCTTATACGTCCTTTCGCCTTTAAGTCGGAGAACTTAGCAACACTGAGGACTCACTTTACACTACTTGGTAATATTGAAAAGATATTAAAAGGAACAACAGAAATAACTAGGTAGTTACACTATATCCATGTGACTTCATAGTATGTCTCAAGACACACCGTTAGGGGGTAAAAAAGTATTTTGCCGGACGAGCATGTAGTAGAACACAATCTGATTCTGTACATATATAAACAAGATTAAAGAACTCTAAAGTATGTATGTCGTACATGCGTGGGAAACATCGGGCAGTGGTTGTTTTGGAGGGAAGTGACGGAGACCTTTCATGTCTACATTTGTACATGCTGGGTTGAGTTTTTACAATAAGTGCATTTTGCTTTTGTAATCTGAAACAATTAAAGATCAAATCCATAAGCAAAGGCAAACGAGAGAGGCACTGCCATGGCGGGGCGCGCTAGGAGCCTGAGGGAGGGTGTGGGGACAGGAGGGGGATGCAGGGCAGGTCCCGCTCACCTTGTCCTTGAAGTCTGTGTGGTTCTGCAGGATTGCGCGCTGGTAGGTGCCCGTCCGCACATAGTCCTGCATCATGTTCTGCTGCTGGGACAGGTAGCCATAAAACTGGAACAGAGACACGCCAATGGCACAGGGCACGCGGTGGCACAAACGGCCAAGGCCCTGGCCAGCCCTCGATAGAGGAGGGCGCACTTTGGGCACAAACCTCCCGAGGAGGCCGCACCCCCTCTGCCAGCCCAGACCCTACTGGCAGCTGCTGGCTGCTCTGGGAGAGGGACCGGGAAGCCAGAGGCAGCCCCCAGGAGGGACACCGCCACCATCACCGTGGCCAAAGGACACAGCTGGATGCTACCTGCACCTGGAAGCCACCAGGAGAACTCAAGATTTGCCACAGGCAGGGTTCTGGGATCAGGGGCTACTTGCCCCATCTTAGGGGCCCCAAAGTGGAGTAGATCAAAACAGAACCCTAGGACTCAGAGCGCCAGGCGGGCGAGGTGCTGCGGGGTCTCTCTGTAAGACAACGGGCGATCGGGAGGCAGCGTGGCACCTGGGCAGGGGCATAGGCTTTGGCATCAGGCAGGCCTGGCTTCCCATCTTGGCTCTGTTGCATAATAGCTGTGTGACTTGGAGCAAGTCACTTAACCTCTCTGAGCCTCAGTTTTCTCATCTGCAAAATGGGGACAATAATAGTACTTACCTCCTAGAGTTGTTGGGAGGGCTCAAGTGCTTCTGTACCTGTGAAAGCGCTTGCACCACTGCCTGGCGTGCCCTACGTGGTCAGTACAGTCTAACTATGCTACCAGTACTCAGAAAAGCCTGTGCACCTGAACTTCACCTGCACTCAAGTCCTTCCAGCAACCCTCCTAGACAGGTCCTGGCATCTGTTTCACAGATGAAGAAACTGAGGCCCAGCAAATGGAGGAAAGCTGCCCAAGGTTACGCGGCTAGTAAGGGGCAGAGCCAGGAGGTGAACGCAGATGGGCCTGCCCTGTGCTGCGCGGCCTCCCGGGGGCCACTGGGTGGCGGTGGCCTGGCCGGGGACTGCACGTACCCACCTGGAAGTACTGCACGGCGGAGGACTCCTCCGTCCGCTCGCTGAACACCGACCGCTCCAGGGTATGGCCCCGGCAGGTCTTCAGGATGTTGTAGAAGGAACAGAAATCTGGAAGGGGGAGTCAGGTCAGGCATGGCTGTCTCAGTGGACTTCTGTCTAGCTATGTCCTGACTGTCTTGTGTTGAGCATGTGTGACTTGGCAATTTCTTTTTTCCAAAAGCAATGTTGAAACTTAAGGAAAAGAAGGGCTGCCAAACCCGCCACTTGGTGGCTGACACAAGAAGGTAGGCGAACGTGCTCCCCATGGTTGCGTGGACAGAAATTTCACAGGGCATAAGCCCCCAGACCAGGGTGTCAGACTTCAGGGATTCACCCCAGCGAGTAAGTGCAAGTGACACACGGCAGTGTCTGAGCATAGCAGTGGACACAAGGGACGCCACCTCTGTGTCCTGTAACAGAGGACTGGTCAGACCCGAGTGGACACAGAGAAGCACGTCAGGGAACGATCGCCATGGGTCTTCCGGACGGGATGGTATCCAGCCTTTAAAATGAACTCTATTAACACAGAGTGGTGACCACTAACTGTATCAAGTATAAGAAAGCAGAACAAAATGAGAGACAGACAGTGGAATGGTGGGTGCCCAGGGCTAGGGGAGGTGGGTGGGGACTTAGTATTTAATGGGGACAGAGTTTGGAAGGATGAGAAAGTTCTGGAGATGAATCGGTGGTGACAGCTGCACAACCTGAGTATACTTAATGCCACTGGGCACTCAAAAAGGGTTAGAGTGGTAAATTTGTTTTGTTACATCTCTGTTACAATTTTAAAAACTGATAGGAATGAAAGAAAAAAAGTAAAATATAAACATCCACGGAGTAGAAAAAGACTACAGGAGTTGACAACACCAACTCTTAAAGGTTATTAGTGGTGGTGTTTTTTCTTATTTTTTTAAACAATGAATTTAAATTTTTTATGTATATAAAAAAAGGAAAGGAAGTATGGAGCATAAGAATGCCTCCGGGTGGGGGATAGTCCCCACCTAGCTGCTTTCTCCACATCCTGACCTTCTCTGCAGGGGGCAGCTCTGAAACCTAGTGCACGAGGGGAGGGTGGGCGGCCCTAGGCTGGCCCAGGCATGGGGAGTCCCCTCCATGGTGGCACTGAGCCAAGTGAGGGGGCTCTGAGGCGCTTGTGGTGGCCGTGGGCAGATGGCCTCTCCGACTAGGGCTCTCTCCCCAGCCCCAGGGCCACCACCAGGCCCACTGCCTTCCGCTCTGCAGTGACCGAGTCCTGTTGCTGGACCGTCAAGCAGTCTCCAGTCTTGGGCATCCTACTTCCTCCACCTGCCCCCCTCCAGCCACCCAAGCCCTCCTCAGTAAGCTCATGTGTCCACTTCTGTCCCTGCAGACAGGTCTGTTTAGGACCCTCCAGTGGCTTCTCTCTGTGCTCAGAACAGAGCCCCCACCTGCCTCAGGCCTTAGTCTTGCCCCCTCCTGTGCTATCAGGAAAGTCGGGCCCCAGGCCCCATCCCACAGGTTCCTCCTGGAGGCCTGGGGTGCAGCCCAGCTGGGGGGTCTGGAAAGGCCTCTCAGAGGAGGGGACTTATAAGCTAAGCCCAGAAGGAGCCAAAGGAGCCAGTGAGGGAGGCTCTATGGCATTCGTTCCAGGCATCGAGAATGTGCTCTGACCAGGACAGACCTCCATGTGGGAATGTGATTCTGAACGGCAGCAGAGCCTTCGCTGGGACAGAGGGGCAGCCTGGGATTTAACGGGGCGCCAGGCCCCCAGCAGCCGCGGCCCAGAGCCTAAGCCACTGGCACTGGGCACTGTGCGTGCTACCGGGACAGGAGGGCACATACCGTTGGGGGTGGCGAACTGGATGAGGACACTGTTGCAGCCCAGGGTGATGATGAAGGACTGCTTGCCCACTCGGCTGCACTCTGTCTCACGGGACACCGAGCACTTGAATACACACACATCTTCATCTGCAAGGAGAGAGGCGGGCGTGAGCCGACGGCCCCGGCCAGCGAGCAAGGTTCCTGCCGGCGGCCTTTCAGTCTTCTCCTCACCACCCTCCGCCTTCCTTGGTTCCCCCATTTCTTCCGCGGTGCCACAAACCCCTCCCTGGAAGCGCTGCCGTGTGCCCTGGCTGCCCACCCATGCAGTTAGGACACAGGACACAGCCTGTCCAGTGGGAGAAGACTGCTGCCCTCAGGGGACCAGGACCAAGACGGGGGGGCTGCCAGAAGCTGTGGGGCCCAGCAAGACATCTTGGCCCAGGACATTCCCTTCTGGAGCGAGTCCTGGTACTAGGTCCCCTGTCCATCCAACAGACACTAAGGTGGGAAGACAGTGACAAAAGGGCAACTTTGGCAGGGTCAGAGGGTCCCAGGACCTGGCAGGAAGCCCAGGCCCAGGTGAGGGCGTCAGGCATTCACTCTCCTAATGTTCGGTGTCACATGGAGGCAGGGGACCAGCAGCCTTCAGGGCTGAGCGTGGCTGGGGTAGGTAGGGGTCAAGAAAGAATTCTGGGTGACACCTCTGCTTCATTTAGCTGAGCCCTCTCCTCCTTGCATTTATGTGATTATAAGTGTGGCCACTGGAGGCAGACAGCCTGGATCCACGTCCTGCCTATGCCGCTGAGTGTGTCACTAGGACAGATCACTTAGCCTCTCTGAGCCTTGCTTTCTCATCTGTCAAATGGGACTAATGGTGGGAGAGGCACAGGGCCCAGCATACCTGCAGGATGCACTGCGTCATGTGCCACCACTATTACTGTCACCAGTTATTTATTCACTGGCACACAGTACATCCACGTTGGCCCAACTCAGCATCACCAGGCACAGGACAAACCCACAGGACGCTGTGGCTCTGATGTGATGCAGCAGGACAGACGTGGCATCTGTGATGCGTTTTTGACACAAATTTTACCCTGGTCCTATCACAAGGGGACACCAGACAGTATGAGATCGTGGGACAGTCTTCGATACAACCTGCCTGGTCTCCTCAAAATGGCCAATGTCAGTAAACACCAAAGTTTCTGGAAACTATTCCAGAGGGAGGGAGACTATAGAGACGTTGACCATCAAATGCCAAGTGTGACTGGACTGGAGCTGAAGGAAAACTTTCTCAAAAGCTATAAAGGACGAGTGGGGAATGTGAATGTGGACTGTAGATGCGATCATTTTAAATGATTTGGATGTGACGGTAGCACTGCGGTTCTGCAGAAAAATAAGAATGCCTTTATTCTTAGAAGACACATGTGCAAGTATTTTGAGTGGATTCTTGTGATGTCTACAACTTGCTTTCAAGTGGCTCATCAAATCCTCAATAAAACACACGTATAGAGAGAAGCACAAGTACAGATGTGGCAAAAGGTTCCCCATCACCCAGAATAGCCAAAACAGTCTTGAAAGAGAACAGAGTTGGAAGACTCACACTTTCTGATATCAAAACATACTATCATGGTATAGTACTGTGTTTCCCCGAAAATAAGACCGGGTCTTATATTAACTTTTGCTCCAAAAGACACATTAGGGCTTATGTTCGGGGGAGATCATCCTGAAAAATCATTCTAGGGCTTATTTTCCGGTTAGGTCTTATTTTTGGGGAAACACGGTAATAAAAACAGAAAAGTGCTGGCAAAAGGACAAACATATAGATCAATGGAATAGAACTAGAGTCCAGAAACAAACCCTTATGTTTAAAGTCAACTGATTTTTAACAAGGGTGCCAAGAACAATCAATGAGGAGAAAATGTTATCTTCAATGAATGGTGCTGGGACAACTGGATCTCCACCTGCAAAAGAATGAAGTTAGATCCCTACCTCACACCATATTAAAAAACCTAACTCAGATGGACTAATGACCTAAATGTAATTGTGAAAACTATAAAACTCCTAGAAGAAAACACCAGAGTAAATCTTTATGACCTTGGATTTGGCAAAGGATTCCAAGACATGAAACCAAAAGCAAGAATATCAAAAGAAAAACTATATATATTGAACTTCATCAAAATTAAAAACTTTTGTGCATCGAGGACACTATAAAGTGAAAAGACAACCTATAGGATGGGAAAAAAATATCTGCGAATCATGTACCTGATTAAGATCCAGAGTCCAGAATATACAAAGAACTCTCAACAACAACAAAATAAACCCAATTCAAAAATGGGCAAAGGTCTTGAAAAGACAGGTTTCTCCAAAGACAACATGCAAATGGCCAACAAGCCCATGAAAAGACATCATTAGTCCTTAGGAATTGTACATCAAAACCACTATGAGATACCACTTCATACCCACTAGGATGGCTATAATTTAAAACAAGAAAAAGGGTGGGGGGATAACAAGTGTTGGCAAGAGCGTGGAAAAGTCGGAACCCTCCTCGTACCCTGCTTGGTAGGAATGGAAGATGGTGCAGTGTCTCTTTTCCACAGAGGAGATTCTTCAAAAAGTTAAACATAGAGCTACAATTTGACTCAGCAATCCCACTCATAGCTATATGCCCAAAAGAACTGAAAGAAGGTATTCAAACAAATACTTGTATGCAAATATTCAAAGCAGTACTATTCACAATAGCCAAAAAGTAGAAACAACTCAAATGTTCATCAATTGCCAAATGGATAAAAAAAATACGGTGTAATCCATACAACGAATTGTTATTCAGCCATAAAAAGGAATGAAGCCTTGACACATCTAACAGAATGAATGAAGCTCAGAAACATTACGCTCAGTGCAAGAAGCCAGACACAAAAGGTCACATATATATGATTCCATTTATATGAAATATCCAGACTTGGCGAACCCAGAGACAGAAAGTAAACTGGTGCTTGTCAGGTGCTAGGAGGAGGGAGGATGGGGAATGATTGCTTAATGAATATGAGGCTTTCTTCAGAGTGATGAAAATATTTTGGAACTAGACAGAGGTGACAGTTACACAATACTGGGAATGTACTAAATGCCACTGAATTGTATGCTTTAAAATAGTTTATGTTAAAAAAAAAAGTTTATGTTATGTTAATTTTATCTCAACAGAAAAACGTTCCCAATGGGTGGCCCAGATATGAAGGGTGTTCACTGGGCCCCCTGCTCTCCTCCTGTGTGGACTGGGCCGGGGCTAGGCCCTGAAGGAGGGCTCCCAGGGCCACAGTGCAGGTTCTGCCAAACCGCCTCACACCTCAGGAGCCAGGTGCCGCCCTGCTGGGGGGTCGGGGCACCGAGTATGGCCAGCCTCCTGACCACACGTAGGTAGGAAGGGCATATTGGCAGGGCACTGCTGCAGGCTCACAGGGGACCCAAACAAGGTGCTCCCAAGTCCAGCTCTAAGCGGATCCCAGGAAGGGGCCCCACATGTTGGCATGGTGCCTGCACCCACACCCCTTCTGGGGCAGGAGATAAGCCAATCTGTCAGCTGCGCCAGGGTGACAGCAAGCAGACCAGGGAGGACCTCTGTTTACGAAGCAAACCGATCAGTTGCCCTAGGTGCCCTGCAACCTGGCACTAGGCAGGCAGCCACAGGACCCGTGGCTGAGCAAAGCTTGGCTGCGTCCAGAGGGCCTGGGCTTGGGCCTGGGAAGCTGGAGCTGAGGACAAGCCACCTGTCCCATCATCGCAGTGGCTCCCAAAGCCCTGAGACATCCTTCTGTGAGAGTCAAAGCTATGCCACCCCACAGGCCAGTCCCTGGCACATAGGAGGTACTCGATAAATATTTAACAAACCCCCCCAAAAAAAAAAAAAAAAAAAAAAGCTGGACCATGTTCCTACGTGCTTTGAAAAGCCTCAGAAGACCAAGCTCTCTAATTGGCAGTGACGGCTCTGCGTGGCCTGTACCCCTCATTCCCCCACCTCTCCACTCACCAGACCCTTTCCCACGGCCACACTCAACCGTCCCACAGACCAGCTCTGGGCCTTGGCACGTGCTGTTCCCCTCTGCCCTTCCCTCACTAGAGCCGGCCCTCAGGATGATGGCACAGGTGGTGACATGCCTCTGCCAGCTGCACATGGCGCTCAGGCTCACCCACTGCCGTGACCTGCAGCTGGGCAGAGCACAGCTGGAATGTACACCCTGCCTCCCGGCTCCCTAACGGCTCCCCAAGGGGAGAGCGTCCCCCTAGGAAAGGGGGCCTAGGACCCAGAAATCACGGGGCCTGGCCCGCAGTGATGATTAGGTCCCAGCAAAGGCACGATCCTCTCGCCACCCTCTATTCAGCCATCAGTGGGCAAGCCACAGAAGAGGCAGGAACTTGAGGCCTCTGTGCCTTGCCCCCAGACACCAATCTAGAAAGCACCGGCCTTATCCCATCAGCCAGTGTTTTCGGGGGCTGTGTGCACACGGCTGGGAGAGGTGAGGGACAGGGAAGCAAGAGGGGTTAGCACGCTGCTGTGACAATATAAGTGGGGGAGACAGACCACAAAGGGGACTGAGGCCAGGAGGCTGTGCTGGGGTCCCTCCAACGGGAGTTGGCAGAGCTGTGGTTCATTTCCTTGCAGTAACAGGAACAGCAGCGGAGCTGGGACCAGGCCTGCAGGGGACCCAATCTTCTCCCAAGAGGCTCTCCCAAGGTAGGGTGTGAACGCACAGTGTGAGAGAGACCAACCCAGACCGAGGGACGTTAGCCATGGCATGGATACCATAATGTGTGCCCTGCTCCTGGGCCCAGCTGCGCACCATGGGCTGGCCTCCCACCTGCCAGCTGGCCACGTCTGTGCTGCTAAAACTCGGGGGCCCGCAGATGAAGGCCTGGAATCACCAGGGACACCACCACTGGGTTGCCCAAGGGGAACCCCAGTGAGGTCGGAAAATTGCCCCACCTGCCTTGCTCCGTGAGAAGCAAGACCCCTGTACATCCATGTCACAAAAACAGAGTTCCCACGGAGAGCCAGGCCCGAAACCCAGACACACCCGGGGGCGGGGATGTGAGGATGTCACACTGCAAGCAATACTCTCCCAGTGCAGGCTGTTCCTACGCTTTGCCTGAACCCCTCAGAGCACCCCTGTGAGTATCCACTGTCACTGCCCACATGGGTTCAGATGAGGAAATGGGCTCAGACAGGTTAAGTATCGGACTCAAAGTCACACAGCAAGTGAGTGGCCCAGATGACTGGCTCTCGGGTCTGTGCTCCTACCCAATGTGCTGTCCAACCTTTGTGCTTCCTAGAGCAGGAGCTGGCCAATTGTCTCTGTAAAGGACCAGACAGAAATATTTTCAGCTTTGCGGGCCGTATAATCTCTGCTACTACAACTCAACCCTGCCACAGCCAAAGCGCCTTTCCTTGGGAGGACACTTGTTTTATTGGCACAAACAAGCGAGTGTGGTTTTGTGCCAATAAAATTTTATCACAAACCCAGCAGGGGCATCTGGAACTGCAGGTGCAAAGGGGCTGAGCGCTGAGCCCCCTTCTGCACCCACTTCCTCATCTGCTCACCAGACAATGAGCATGGAGACACCGTCCCCATCCCGGAGAAGGTGCGGAGAGTGGGTGGCAGTGACAGGAACGAGGATCTGAGTTCGTGATGAGTGCTGGGGCTGGGGGACAAGGGAACCTGCGGTGACACCTGAGCCAGACTGGGAAACGGACTGGGAAGGAATCCTCCACTGAGAGGAAACGGCACGTGGGCTGGCAGGGAAAGGGGGCTGTGGTACCGTGATATATCATATGTATTTGGTCCCTGGCACAGAGCTCCGAACACTCTTGGAATTTCCTAAGTGATAAGAGTGATAAAGGCGTTTTTGATTCATAACAAGCCACTTTCAAGCACTGCAGAACTTGTCAGTGAGGTGACTTTCGGAAAGCCCCTAAGAATCAGGGGGACCAACTAAGTAATCAGAGTTGGAACTTGCAGTCTCCACCCGGTGGCTGTCAATAGCCAATGATTTAATCAATAATGAAGCCTCCATAAAAACCCAAAAGGACTGGGTGCGGAGCGCTTTCGGGCTGTTGAACACAGGGAGAATCGGAGACAGTGGCAGACCTTCCAACATACCTTCCTATCCGTCTCTTCCATCTGCTGTCCTGAGTTATATCCTTTTGTACTAACCTGTAATCTAGTAAATAAAATGTTTTCCTGAGTTCTGAGCCACTCTAGCAGATCTGTCAAACCTGAGGATGGGTTATAGAAAAACCTGCCGTATAACCCGTCGCTCAGAAGTGCAGGTAACAGCCTGGATCTGTGACTGGTGCGGGGAGAGCGGGGAGTCCTGTGGGACCGAGCCTTTCACCTGTGGCAGCTGATGCTACCTCCAGGTAGCAGTGTCAGGACTGAACTGAATTACAGGGCACCGAGCTTGGGGTGTGGGAAGCCCCCCACACGCACACCCACACACATACTTGGTGATCAGAAGCGTTCAGTGAGACACACAGGAGGAGTGGTTTTCCTTGGGAGGGCGCCAATAGGGAGAATGGGGGTGACTGACGGGGGCCCGGGGAGGTTGCGAAGACAGACTGGCAGGCAAGACAGGTGCTTTGTGGGAGGGTTGTTGGGTCGCAAGAGGCTGAGGGAGGCGTGGCTCAGGCGTCTGGCTCCTCCCACAGCCACATGCACTGAGACAGACAGATGACAGGGACAGAACTGGGAGGAGGAGACGGAAGGCTGGGAAGGAGACAGCTCCAGGGGGCACAGGCTGCCTGCTCCCCACCCCCCAAAGCCCACCTCCTTGTCAGCTCCCCAGACAGCACCCTGCGATCCAGGCAGCAGAATCTGGGGGACCCTGAGGGGAAGGGGGCTCCCTGGGCCTGGTTTGAAGGAAACTCCCTGCTCACCATCTCACCTTGGGCCCGGCCCCCGGAAGGGCCTCAGGAGCCAGCGTCCTTAGGAAGAGGGGGACATAGGGACACCCGGCTCAGGGGCACTGACCAGCGGTCCCAGGGAGTGTGCGAGCCTCCAGTCCCCCCCAGTCACAGCGTCTAACGCAGCTCATCTGCTGTGGTCTCCTGCCTGCTGACGACCCCTCCATGGCTTCCCAGGGCCAAACTCCTTACAGGGACCATGAGCCCTGCCGACGTCTGCAGCTTCACCACACCCCTCCGTCTCCCTGTCGCACCCCACCCCCAGGCAAAAGGACTTCTCTCTGGCCTTCATGCTCCTGAGACCCAGAGCACCCTTCCTCTGTTCCCTAGTGTCCCTGTCACCTACTGCTGGAGGTCCCTCAGCACTTCCTGCACAAGCCCGCATAGCAGGATGGCTCCATATTTACCTCCCGTCTTGTACAAACCCAGGGCTCCGGGCGTGGGGGCACTCAGGGATGCTGAGCGAGGCCACGCAGTCAGGAGGCTTCCCTACATGCAAGAGGCAGGCAGCCAGTGTGGGGAACCTGGTACGCGGCCGGGGAAGGTCCCGTAGCGGCTCAGACACTGGACACTGGGGAGCCCCACACAGTAACCTTTCTGCTCCTAATGTCCTTGCCCTGCCGCTGGCTTCTGGAAAACAATGGGGGGGGGGGGCTCAAGCCCTCAGGCTGGACAGACCTAGGTCAGAGGGACCCTGTAAAACAGGGACAAATGCCTGGAATTAAACTCTCCTCCCGGAGAACCTTCCATCCTCATGCAAGATGGGGGAAGTTCTTTCTCTCATGGAGAACAGGGAGGTGGAGCACGAGATGGGAAAACAGCCTCTAGCTCAGGGGAAAAACAACAACAAAAAAGCCACATTTCAAGTCCTTGATTCTCTAGCAGGAAAACTATTACAGCCACCAAATGAGAAATAATTAAAGCTATTTATCTTGGCAGACTTGGGGGAGTGGTGGAGGGAGCAGAAACACTTGTCCAAATGTGAGGTCTTTTATTAAGTCGCCTCCTGCTGCCAAATAAAATATAGGCCATTCACCTTCTAAAGGAAAAATATTCCAAGTAAAGGGGGGAGTTAGGTGAAAAGAAGGATGAGGTACGGAAAAATCAAGGTGCTCTCCCCACCTGCCCAGCGCCTTCCCTCTGCTCAGGGCCCCCAGGCACTAGCTCCTGCCTCCAGCTGCCCCGCGCCAAATGCAGGCACAGGGACCCCAGCGGCGAACAGGATTCCAGGCCCTGCCTTCCCACTTCCCACGCTCGCAGGCAGCAGTGGGAGGCCGCTGGCATACGGTACACCAGTGAGAAGGTAGGAAGAGGAGCTGGAAAGAACTTGGAGTGGGGGGGTCTGGTCACAGATGTGGGGTACGATGCAGACTGCGGACTGCTTCGGGGAGCTGGCAACATCCATGTCAAGCCAGGTGCTGGGTGACACAGGGCTCGGATCCTGGAAGGGCCTCTCGCCTCCCAGAGGCACAGGCCCCACTGCCCTGGCGGCAGCAACTGAGTTTCCAAACTGTGGGCCCTGGAAGCTTCCCTGTGTCCCTGCGTGGCATGGCGCCTCCGTGGCCAGGAGAGGGAATAAGTCACTCTCCGACCACCCAGCAGGGAAGGCCAAAAAGGGCAGTGGTTAAAATGATGCATGAAGATGGACCTGGGTTCGGGAACGGACTTGCCATTCTCCTGTGACTGGAGGCCTGTGTCCTCCTGTCACATGGCGATCATGACAGCCCGTGCGGTGAGATGACACAACCCGCATGGAAGGCCTGGAAGCTGAGCCCACCACCTGCCTGCACCCCCGACCTCAGGAGCCCCATCTGTGAAATGGGAATGAAATAATGATAAAGCCCCTCCCTGCTGTGAGAATTCGCTGAGATAGTAGAGGTGACAGTAAGTATACTAAGTACTCAGGGACCGGGAGCGGCCATCATGGCTGTCATCAGATCAATCCCACCCCGGGAATCCTAACCCAACCCGGCCTCCCTCTCCAGCAGTAACCGAAGCCGGGTGCTCTGGTGCTGTCCTCAGAGACATGCCGAGCAGCTGCTGCCACACACTGCCCAGAGCCTGGGTATTTGAGGACCATGAGGTCACCCGAGGCTCCGTGGGCCGGCCCCACGCACCTGCAGCCTGCATCTAGGCACCTCTTCCCAGGACAAACTGTCAGGCCCCGACCTAGCAATCCCAGCGCCTTCCTCCACAGCGCTACTTGTAAATGTCACACAGGACCTAACTGGATCTACTGCTCAGAGCAGCAGCAAACCTAAACACCCACTGAATAGTGAATGAGGGTGCAGCCAATGAAGACACAGACTTCAATCTGTAGAGGCAGCCGCGTTAAGACGACCAAGCCACACCGTCAGGGACGGAACAGTGTAAAACACAGAGGGTGACAAAAAAATGAATATATATTTTAAGAAAGGAAAAAATTGTATTAAAATTGTAACACTCAATATATACCAATAACAAAAGATGAATACAAGTCATGTGTATACATTTTTTTTGGCACCCTCGGCATATGCGCCATAGGTGTAAAATTGAGGGGGGGGGGAGGAGCCAGGGGCACTGCACACCTGGGGCTTGTCTAGAAACACAACAGAATGACTTCAGTGGCTGCCTCAGGAAAGGAGGGACACTTTTCATGGACACGTTCCTCTCCCATTGTTGAAACTGCAGAACTTTCAGCACAGTGGGGTTCTGGGACAGATTTATGCATGCATGCCTGCATGCGCCTAAAACACCGCGCAGGACAGTCCCACCACAAGACCAAAGTGTAGGGACAGGCCAAACTCGGTAGGGAGGAAAAGACAGGCTTTTCACATTACATCCTCCTGAGTGGTTGGAATTTTTCATTCTGTACTCAAAAGATAACGAGACAAAAGGCAATCATTACATCGCCAAGACCCTCCCAGAAGTGAGCAGGTGTGACTAGGTGCCCCTCCCAAACCTGCTGGGCCGGGAACATAGTGGGAACAGGCTCTGTGCCCTCTCCTGTGCAGCCTCGGGCCCTGTGTGACCTAAGGGCCTTCTCGGCTGGAAGGTGGAGGACACTGGGTATCTCAGCCTGCAGCCATGCTATCTCCCAGAGCAGGCCCACCCCCACCCACTCCCTCTTAACTGGGATATGATGGAGGCGGGGCAGCAGGCTGGCCAGGTCGGGGCGCCCACGGCCATGAGAGGCTTGGGTTCTAAGCCTGGGGCAGTGGGCCTCCATGCCCGACAACTGCTACCTGGAAGGGAGGCCACATGGCAGGGTCCAGTTACCAGAACCCTGGTTCTGGAGTCAGTTAGGCCAAGGTTTGACTGAGCTCTGCCAGCTGCAAACAAGGGGACCGTCACCCCTCCCAAAGCCTCAGCTTTCACGTCTAAAAATAACAACGCATTCTCAGTGTTGTCATAAAGACTAACACCCTGTGCCCACCCCAAGACACAAGGGCCACAGCAGGTGGCGTTGGCCACCATGTCCCTAAGGCACTGTGGCCAGATGGAAAGAAACCCAGAGAAAATTCTGGCCACAAGACCATGCTGGGCGCAGACCAAGCATCTGGCCCTGTCCCCAGCCTTGGTGACCAGACCAGGCTCCGGGACGCTCCTCAGGAACACGGGAGCAGCCACGGGGCAGCGGCTGACACACACTGGCCTCACACAGTACCTAGGCACATATTCACTTAGGTTGGGTTTTCAGGCCAGGTCACAACAGCTCCTGGAAAAGGCTGATACCCCCGAGTTGCGGGAAGATGAGGTTACCTCCCTGGGAGGAGACAAGATGGGGGGTGCCTTCCTCTTAGTGGCGTTTTATTTCTTAAGGTGGGGGTGGAAACACAGTGTTTGCCGTATTATCCTTCATTCCTTTCAAAATATTTCGCAATAACTCAACACAGCCACCTCTGCTGGCCCAAAAGGCTCACACTGAGGTCCAGCGTTGGCAATTTACAGGGCAACTCAAAAAAAAAAAATCAAACAATTCAATCTACTCCAGGAGGGGCCTGAGAATACAAGTTTCCCATGAGGGCTAATCATTTCCAAAGTCACCCAGCAGCAGAACTCCGGGGGGTGCATGAGCAGGGCTGAGGATGGAAGCTCTGGGACTGAGAGGTAGCCATCTGGGGGCAGAAAGGGGGTGCAGAGTTGGCGGGTGAAGAAGGCAGCAACTCCCGGCCTACCTGGGGCTTCCTGTTGGCATCTGGGGAAGGCAAGCCCCCTGCAGGCCCAGCACTACTCAGGCCACAGGCCTCCCCACCTCCTGCTGGGTCTCAACTCAGCTACTGGCTGAGGATGGGGGGTGGGGTGACGACACCTGAGAAAGGCAGGCAGGCCCACCCTGGGCTGCCCCCGGGCTGACCACAGGATGGAGAAGGGCCCCTGCACTAGAGACACCCAAAGTCTATAAATCAGCGATGGTTTGCTTCCCAAAGTCAGAGGCCAGAGAGGGATACTCAGCAGGGGCTCCTCTCCATGGGGAGGCTGGGGGTGGGGGGGGGCGGCGGGGGTGAAGACCTCTGCCTTCAGGGGTTAAAGGCTTCGGGCCCTGTAGGCCTGGTCTGGAGGGGCCCGAAAACAAGTCTAATTATGGGGTGTTGGAAGGGCAACTCCAAGCAAAGGAGGCCCAGACAAAGAAAGGGCCTGGCTTTTCTGAAAAGAATCCCAGGGCACCGATTGGGCGGGAGCTATTACATGCAAATGTCTCCCCATCCATGCTAATCAGCCGAAGCCTGGCTTTGTGAGCTACAAAAGGGATGGCAGATGTGCGCCAGTTCCTCGGCCCCTGCAAGCACAGGGGCTCAGCGGATAACTATGAAGAAGGCGGGGGTGGGGTGAGCAAGGAAACAAACAGGCCGCCCCAGCCCCTCGCTGCTCCACAAGCTGGGCCTCCAGCCTCCTTCTTCTCCTGACCTCTCTTTTCCAGCCATGACTTTGAAGCTGTAATTTATGCAATACTAGGCACACCTACTGCCACGCAGTGTGCTGGGTAATGCTCCCAACCACATTCAGCAGAACACTTAGCTTGTATCTAAGAGGGGAAACTGAGGCACAGAGTGATGACATGCTGCGGGTGGCTCAGCAGCCTGTAGGAGACAGCCTACCCACACCCTGACCTCTGGGAGATTTGGGCCTGGGAGGCCAGAGAAGGCCAGCCTGGGGCGCTGGGAAGGACACAGGCTCCACGTCTGGGCAGAGCCAGGCTGCAGACGGTGTCCCCGAGCCACCACGACAGGGAGGCAGTGAGCCTGCCTCCTACAGCTGTGAGGGGGCACCCGAGAGTCCCCACCACCTGCGACACATGGCAGCGGGGAGGACAGTGCTCTGCAGGGACAGAGGTGGGCAGGGGAGGCTCCTGGCAGGAGAGACACTTAAGGAGGCCTGGGAAGCCGGGGTGGCATGAGGTGTGTCATGCCACCCAGGCTGTGCTGGGGGACTGGCCCTCAGGGCAGTGGGTATACTCCACACTCTGGCTCCTGCCGCTGCTGGGCACAGAGTACCCAGAGCAGGAAGTGGAGCCGGGAGGAGTGGGAATGTGGCTCCTAGGAGTGGGGAGCTGCCTTGGGCAGCTGAGGGGCCTCAACCCGAAGCCGGCTGGGGAGAGGCAAAACTGGTAGAGGCCAGAGAACAGGGCAGGGTTAGCCTCGAAGGGAAATGAGTGACAAAGGAGACTGCAGCCCAGGGCTGAGGCGACTGGAATCCTCACCAAGGGCCCGTGTTGAAAGAAAGGTGTGACCACTGGCGCAGAGGTGAAACCGGAGGGCCTGAGGCTGCACCACTGGGGGAAGGGCCCCCGCCAGACCCCTGAGGCTCCAGGAGTTCCGCAGGCTGCACAGCAGGCTCAGAGGACAGGATGTTTGAGGTAGGAGGGCTGCCTCCCACCCACCTCACCAGATGTGACTCCAGATGTAGCACAGGCAAGAGGGGACACTGTAAGGACTCGGCAACTAGGCAGGAATGAGGAAAGATTGGCTTTGGGCTCCAGAAGAGCCCAGGGGCCACTGCCCTGACACAGGCCGAGGACGAGGTAGGTACCTCCTCCACATCAGGTGCGGAATCTCCTGGTACGGCTCACCGGCGGCCCAGAGGCAGCAGGGCTGATGGAGGCCCCTGAGCCCACCTGGGGGGCATCCCAACTCTGCTGCCCACCACCACACAGTGCCTCAGTTTCCTCGTTTACAAAACGGGGGTAAGATCTGTGGCTACTGTGGCTCCCGATGGGCTATACATAGTGTAGGGAGCAGAGAATGGGGTGAGCCGAATCACACCTGTGCCAAGCGCCCTTGTGCCAACAGCACACAGCAGTCAGCGCCCTTCAGAGCTGTTCTTTGGTTGGGTGAGTCAATGAACGTACAGAGCCTGGCTGACACATGCTTGTGCTCGGTAAACATTAGCCATGGGAGGGCCTGGAAGCTCAATGAGCATGGCCTGGAGCTAAGGGGAGTCAGAGCCACCCCGCGAGGAGAGGCCGCGCAGGCACACAGAAGTCTGAAAGCTGCAGCCTGCCTCTGCCTTCCCCTCCAGCTCCAGGAAGAATGTGGCGAGACCTCTGGAATGTCCCTTTGGGTCTGCAATAGGCCCCCCGAATCTGTCTCTGATTATGGATTCCTAAGCCCCCTGCGGGGGATCACAAGAGCATCCCTTTTTCATTAAGGCGCTTTCCTCGCTCAGAATCCCACCCGTGCCTGGTTGTCATGCAGGTTTCTATCCATAAAACCATTCCCCTCTGACATGTGTAACGCATCCAGTAAAAATGAACCCCAGCCACAGCCACAGGAACACAATTAGCGGGGGAGCAAATCCACTAACAAGCTAAAAGAAAATCAGCCCAGACCCACTCTTGCCAAAGCTGTCAGTGATGAATCACTTGAAAGAGACAGACAAAAACACGGAATAAAAGGGGGTTCTCTCTTCTCTATGCAAGGAGTGAGAAGAAGACAGAGCCCCTCCCTGCCCCAAAAAAGGTCTGGACTTGTTTTCATGAATGCCCAGTGTGGCGGCCGGGGACAGACCTGACAAAAAGTACCCAGAGGCTGAGGCAGTGGCCTGAGTTCTCATCTGGCGTCGGGTGGCAGGTGTACAGGTGGACACAGCTGTCGAGTGCGCCAAACAGAGCACCTAAGGCCTGGGTGTCTGTGACTAAACATTTAAAATAAGCAAAAGAATAACCCCCCCCCCCCCCAGGAGACACACGAAGGCCACAGAGTCTCCATATCCGACTCCCGCAGGCCTGGGTGGGGCTCGGTCTCAATTTCCTTCATATAACTGGTTTTCTGGGAACAAAGGGAATGGGGGTGGGGGGAAGTCGGGAACTCCAGATTTCTCACCCAAAAGGCAGAGCTGGGCAGAGGAACAAGCGTCAGGGCAGGTGCCATGGTTTCCCTGGGCAGAAGGTGCCCATGTCCCCGCCCTGCACTATTCTAGGTCCTGAATCCTGAAACTCCCAAACCAGTCCCTGAAGAGAGGACAGGAGGGTGACCACACAAAGGGAGGGGCTCCCTCCGGAGTCACTGCAAACCAGGAGGGGCTCAGGCAGGCTCTCCAAGGCCACTTCTCTGTGCCCAGCCCAGGCTCTACTTGTCCTGGGGTTGAATGACCACCCCCCACCTAGGACACATCTTCTCTTCCAGGCCACCCAGCAGCTTGAGGTGATATTTATAATACATATTATACTGTGTATTACTCATCTGCTGTGTGTACTGGGCTGACACTAGCGCACAAAACCATCCTCCATTTTCCAGAAAGGAAACTACAGCAAGATCTAGGGTCACTTGGCCAGGGTCACAAAGTCACATCAAGGTTAGGCTCCCAGCCTATGCTAATCATCCAGCAGCTTCTGATTCAGAGCAGTGGCTAGACTCCACCAGGAGGGGGGAGAATATTCTAGCCAGGGAATGCAGAGCAGGGGAGAGACAGGGACCCAGGAGAGCAGCAGGACTGACCTAGAGACACTGCAGACCCCAGCTGCCTGGGAGCAGGCTGGCCCCCCAGCCGAGCCACTGGCCTCTTATCCTAGAGTTAGTTCCCTCCTTCCCGCCTCAGCTCTCTCTCTGGCCTGAGCCTCCTGGCCCCACACTTAAGCTCATCAGCTGCCATTCTCTTCATCCTGGGCCCATGAACCACATTCAGAGAGAAGGCAGAGAAGGAGCCCCACAGTGGGAGATGGGGCTCCTTCTCTGCCTTCTCTCTGCTCCCCAAGACTGGACGTGTGCCCGGGTGGGGATCGCGTCTGATTTGGGCAGCAGGGTTGTGCCTACAGTCCAAGCACAGACGTCCACCCTCGCCAAGGCCACCTGCCACCAGCTCAGCCCCAGTGAGGCAAGGGAGCTGAGATGCGGGCGTCTCAAGCTCCCCAGGATCACCCTGCTGGGAAAGAACAGGAGACAGAATGGGACTGGCCCACAGTCACAGGGGTCATTTCCCTCCCAACACTCTTGGAATAAACGCCGAGCCCCTTTTCTGGGGCCACCCCTCCCCAGGTGTGCTGCTCCAACCACGCTGGCCACTGGCTCCTCTTGGCCATGCCAGCCCCCAGGCTCACTCCTAGAGAAGGTCTTCCCTCCTGCTGGAGAGCAGACCTATTTTAAGCACTTTTAGTTCTATTAGCTCACAACAACCCCCCAAGGTAGATGCCATCAAGATCTCCATTTTATAGTGGAGGAAACAGGCAGAGAGAGGAAATGCGGATGGTGAGGCATGGGGGTGGGACTTGGCCGCAAGCCCCCACCTGCTTTCCCCCTGACAGCTTTAATGCCCCATTCTGAGCAGGACCTGGGGATTCCACAACCCTGTCCCGGACCCACCACCCTCCCCTGGCGTCCCAGAACTGCAGCGCATGTTATTTTCTCCCAGGCACAGACCACTAGGAGCACAATCACATTCAGGTACTTACTTAGCACATGTCACACAACACCGCCAGGCCCGAAAATGTGGGGCCACGTGCTTACTCAGGTGTCACTGTATCTCGAGCTCCTAAAACAGTAACTGGCACACAGCAGGAGCTCAGTAAAAATTTTGCTATTTAAAGTTAGACGCATGGTAACTACCACATAGAACGACAGCAAGCCCACTCCCCATATATTTTTCCAGTTGAAGGAATGAAAGATCGGGTCTCCCCATCTTCAAAGAACTGTTGGGTCCTGTCATCTTGGGTGAGGTCAGCTCCTCTACCTCTCTCTCTGTGCCCCACCCCAGATCTGCCATCTGGCTGGGTCCCCGCCACACCCCAGCCCTCCAAGGGGGGCCTCTCAGCACAAGCCCACACTGCAGACCTTATTCCTACCCAATGAAAGCCACTGCCCCAGACCACAGACATAGAGTGCCTTCCTCTCCCACTGCCCACCCCATCCCTTACAAGCCAGCGGCACAGTCTCCACTCCCCAATCTGGTCCTGTCCTTCCAGGGCGGTCAGCCTTTCTTGGGTCACAGATCCCTTAGAAGGAGATCAAAAGCAGGGGAACTTCTGCCTCCCACCAAATGCAGAGAGAACCAATGGCAACGCTACGGCCCCAGTTTACCAGATACAAATGGAGTGAAGCGTATTACATGTGTTCCCTCCAGAAAGGTGCCCTTTCTGTCACCCTTTTCTACAATCAAGAAGGCTCCTCCAAGGTCACAGCCACCAACTCTTGTCCCTCTACCCTTATGCAAAACGGCACACCATTTCAGGGGATCATGAGTCACCTCTCCACCCCAGGAGCCTTGCACAGACTTCAGGTTAAGAGCCCCAGCTCTGAGGCTCCACTCTCCACCAGGAGCAGCTAGCTCTGGCCCCGGTCTGGCCCTCCAGCCCACCCTCTCTGGGATAGACATCTTGCCCAATGCCCTGGGAAACTGAACTTACCCCCTCCCTGGGTAGCAGGTAGATCCCAGAGAGGGCTCCCCAGAAAAGGAACCCCACTTGCCACTAAGGGTTCCTGAGCCTCCTCCATTCTGCTAAATCTGGCCTGATCCGAAGTCCGCCACCTGAGTCATCGTAAGTTCACACAATCCTCCTCCTTCCGCCGAAAGGCCCTATACCCCCACTAAGTCCAGACCCCCACATGTAATGCTGGCTTGCGTGCCACGTGATGCCTACTCTCTTTCCAGCTGTGATCTCACATACAGGCCCCAACAATCCCTACAGGGGTAGCATGCCGAGTCCGCGGCCCCTTGTGTTTGGATCACAGGCCGACTTGAAAGACAGTGTGGGTTCAGTTCCAGGCCACCAATAAGGCGAGGATCACAATAAAGCAAGTCGTGACCTTTTTGCTGGTGGAAGGTTTTGCCTTCAATTTGCAAAAAAAAAAAAAAAACACCTGTGGAGTGCAATAAATGAAAGTGCAATCAAATAAGGTGCGCCCATACCAAACTTTTCAGTTTTATAAAGGTAACAAGGTACAGAGGACGCAGACCGTCCCTGGCAGAGCATGGCCTGTAACCATGTTTCACAGGGAAACATGGGACCAGTCACACTAAATAGGATACGTGGAGACAATAAAGAGCCCCACGTGGCAGAGTTCGGGTCAGGTTAGATTCTGCTGTCAAATGAATAGTAGGCTAGGTTTTCTTAACGTCTGGATTTCCAAATTACCAAGGAGGGGCTGTGGGCCTGAACAGGTGCAGGTGGAGGTGAGGAGGGGAAGGGGCTGGGAGGTGGGCAGTGGGTGGGGCCTGAGACTGGAAACCAGACCAAGTTAGGACTTGGGGTAATAGCCCTCACCTGCACAGGGCTCAAATTCAGCCGTTGGATGGAGTGTCTGGGGGCCAAAGGAGGCTGTAATCTAAGGGAAAGATGGCTTCCCACACCCAATGGAGCCCTCGATTCAGAGAAATTCTTCTGTATTTGAAGAAACAGACCACTGCAAGTGACAGGACAGACGGCTACTGGCGCGAGGACTGTGTTGGGGCAGCATGACCAGGGCCAACTGGGGTGGCATGCCCCTTCTGAAGGTGGCACCATGATCTACCTGGTCTCAGGGCATGTAGGACTCAGGCTGCCAGGCTTTCTGATTTTTCAGAAGTACGAAGACAGATTTTGATGAGAAGTCACCCAATTTAAAAAATATTGGACGTCTACTTTTATTTTAATCGCACAGCCAAGCAAACTCTGCGGGCAGGTCATTTACAACAACCCTGATCAAGGGTCAGGGCCTTTGCCATCTTGTCCCCAATGCCCTGGGCAGAATTTACCTTTTGTTCCATATCACAACTTCTAGACCTCTGACATGCTTCTGGGGCAGGCTAAGGTGAAACTTATTTGGTTACATTCCTGTTGCGTTCTCTAGTTTGGAAGCTTCCACAGGCTTCTCTCTCCCTGCTCCCATCTACAGCATAACCTGCTACCAGAGTAATCTTCAGAAATACCATTTTTATCATGTTAGGCCCCTATGAAAAATGGCAGACAATTCCTGACCATATACAGGAAAAGGCCCTGTCACTTATAAAACGTGACTTGGGCCCAATCCTGTTACCTCCTCTTTAGCTCCTCCGTTCCTCAGAGGGATCCCTTTTCCTCCGTGCCAGTCTGCTGTCATCACCCCCCATCCACTTGACCATCTCTCCATAAACCAGGAATGTGCTCCCCAAACACTCTGGCTACATCCACATCCTACCCACTGTGGCCAAGGGGACTATCTCCCAGTGTCTGTTCTCCCTGTTACCTACAGGGAGAGAAATCCTGAAATTAGCTAAACACATAGTCACTCGGACTAAAGACTACATTTCCCAGCCTCCCTTGCAGCTAGTGGTAGCCACATGACTATATTCTAGGCAATAAGATGAAAGGAGAAGCCCCCTCAGCCAGCTTCTGGGCACCTCCTTTAACAGACACCCCGCCTGTGCCCTTAGTATGTTTTGTCCCTTCTTTATCCTGCTGCCTGGAAACCAGGGTGTAATAGCTAGACTCCAGCCACCATGCTGATCCGCAATGACAAGACGTCACTCCAGAAAAAGTCTGGGTCCGAGAAGTTCCTTGAGCAGAGGCTCCACACCAGCCCTGGTCTGCCAATCTCCAGACTTTAATACAAAGAGCATGAGAAATAAAATGCCATCTTGTTTAAGCCACTGCTGTTTTGGGTCTGTGTTATGCACAAATTGAACCCTGATCACCTTTCTTCACTGAATCACTCCGCAGTGAGACGGCAGGTCCAACAGCTCTGAACTCCAAAGCCAGCTCTGCTGCCTGCCAGCCATGTCACTTGGTCAAGCCTTTCCACCTCTGGTTTTCCTCCAATAAAATGTGAGTGGTGTCCTTGACCTCCCAGGACATTTTTTTTTTTTTAAGATTTTATTGGGGAAGGGGAACAGGACTTTATTGGGGAACAGTGTGTACTTCCAGGACTTTTTTTCCAAGTCAAGTTGTTGTCCTTTCAGTCTTAGTTGTGCAGGGAGCAGCTCAGCTCCAGGTCCAGTTGCCGTTTTCTAGTTGCAAGGGGCACAGCCCACCATCCCTTGCGGGAGTCGAACCGGCAACCTTGTGGTTGAGAGGACACGTTCCAACCAACTGAGCCATCTGGGAGCTCAGCGGCAGCTCAGCTCAAGGTGCTGTGTTCAATCTTAGTTGCAGGGGGAGGAGCCCACCATCCCTTGCGGGACTCGAGGAATTGAACTGGCAACCTTGTGGTTGAGAGCTCGCTGGCCCATGTGGGAATCGAACCAGCAGCCTTTGGAGTTAGGAGCATGGAGCTCTAACTGTCTGAGCCACTGGGCCGGCCCCTCCCAGGACTGTTTTAAGGACCACTGGTAACATACAGCAAGGGCCTTACCTGTCAGGTCAACTGGCCCGCAGTCCAGAAAGTGTACTCTATCTGGCCTGGGCAATCAGCACCCAGCACAATCAAAACAGAAACACACACAATGAAAGGCTTTCTGCTTTCTCTTAAAGCTGTGGCACCCCTGGCTGAGGTCAAGTTCCCACAGTGCCCCCTCCTCCTGCCCGCTTCATTCATTTATCCCAGGGGTCCACAAGCTTCTTCTGTCAAGGGCTAGCAAATAAATATTTTAGTTTTGCACAATACTATGATCTTGATTGAATATTCTTTAGGCTTTTTTTCTCCCCCTTTTTCCGCCTCCCCCCTCACTCCTGTTCCAGCCATTGTTTCTTAGTCTAGTTGTGTAGTGCACAGCTCCCTGGCCCATGCAGGTATTAAGAGCTTTGCACTCCCCCCAGCTGAGGCAGTCGGTCGCCAGTTGTCGGTCAGACACTCACAGCAGCTCACGGCAGCTCTCGCCAGCTGCCGGCCACTCACACTGGTCACCGGCTGCTCCTGGCAGCACAGAGCAGCCCACAGCAGTTCACACCAACCTTCAACTGCTCACTGCAGCCCAGCTCCAGGGAGAGCTGTTGTTCACAATCTTAGCTGTAGAGGGCGCAGCTCATTGGCTGATGTGGAACTCGAACCCGCGACCTTGGCGCTAGGAGCAGGGTGCTCCAACCACCTGAGCCGGCCCTAGGCATTTTTTTTTTTTTAATTTTTTTAATTTACTTTAGTGTGTTTTTCCAGGACCCATCAGCTCCAAGTTAAGTAGTTGTTTCAATCTACAGGTAGTTGTGGAAGGTGCAGCAGCTCACAGTGTCCCACGTGGGGATTGAACCTCAACCTTGTTGCTAAGAGCACCAAGCTGTAACCAACTGAGCCATCTGGCCGCCCCCTTTTTTTGTTTTCTGTGTTTTTGTTTTTTTAAACCAACCCTTCAAAAATGTACAAACCTCCCTTAGCTCTGACTGCAGGCCTGGCCTGGCCCACAGCCCACAGTGCCCACAGGCCCTAATTTATACCATGATCCTTTCCCCAGCTGCCCCCAAGGTCAAGTACTTCAGTCTGCCAACACAAGTTCATGTAGAGCCCGGGACACAGTAAATGCTCAATAAGGGACAGCAGCCAGTAGCAACTCATAGGCACCAATGATAAATGTGAATGTCCTTCCAGTGAATGCCCTAACTTGTCACCTCAGCATGACACTGAACGTCCTAAAGGCTAGGCACACAGGACAAACTCTTCTGTGCCCACTCCCCCTCCCCCAGCTGTCAGGGGGACTACCAGGAGCGTGACTGAAGAAGTCTCAAGGGTTCCCGATCTGTGGGAGCAGGCCATTCTTCACCTTGTTTTCACAGGGGGTTTTTCTCTGGGGTTTCCACACTCTGGCATGCCCCCCCCACAAACTGAAATTTAGCCCCTGTCAGAGCAAGTGCTGCTCTATAGCTCTTCCTAGCCAAGAGGGAAGAGAGAGTCCAGAGAACCAGCCTTACTGACTCGTGCTGACCAAGAAAGAAAAGTGACACAGTCATCTCCAGAAAGGCCGCCGTGGGGCTGAGGAACTGAGAGAAGACTCTGCTCTCCTCCTCAGCCACCCCATCGTGGGCTTTCCCGAAAAGCTGCCTCCTTTCAAGGGGAGGGCAGCCTGCATCCAAGAACTCCAGAGGCTGTGCCAAAGCTTCCTTAAGCCCAGGAAGCCTGCACCTCTGCCCAGGGAAAATGGCCTGCTCTTGGTAGCTCCCATTTAGCCAGTGCCATGGACACAGGCCAGGGTGACCTCAGGTGGCAAGAAGGGATGGGGAGAGTTACCCTTCACTGCAGGGTGACTGGAACAGGGCCTTCTGGAGATGTCATTGCTCCTACATGGATGGTGCAGACATCAAGGAACAGGGATGGATGTCCTACTACCCACAGCCAGTTCTCAGCCCTGCCGCCTGAGGCAGAGGTGGCAGCCCAAGGGTCCCTCTCCCATCTGCTGGGGGAGTGAGACAGTTGGGCAGCCCTGCAGCTTAAGGTCTTCCCTCCTAGAAAAGCCAGCTTTTCACCACTTCACAACAATCACACCACTGTCGATAATATCTTAGAAACATCGACTGTTTACTGCTAGACACCCTGCTTCACACCCCCACGGTCCACTTCACCCACATTCCCAGGTCCCAAGTGGCAGGAGTCCCACTACAGATGAGGAAAGCAAGGCTTTGTGCAGGTGTGTGTTGCTAGAGGTGAGGAAACAGGCTTGGAGAGGTAAAATGGCTAGTTTAAGGCCACACCAGTCAGACTGCATATTCAGAACCCTTGCCAATACTCAAGGTTGCCTCTGGTCCACCTCCCATATGTGAGCCACCGGGAGAGTCACGCAGGTGTCCTGGCCAATGCCCCGTCCTCACCCAAACACAGATTCGAATCCCAGGGGGTGTCCTGGAAGCACAAGCAGCTAACAGGACCCCCACCTCATGAGAGACAGGTGAGCAGAACTGGGCTCCTGACGCCTTCTCACCTGGCCAAAGCATTCAGGTCCCAGAAGGGTCCAGGTGGGAAAATTGAGACCAGGGAAGGAATAAGTTCATCCCAAAAGAAGGCCTAACGCTCCCAGCAGCCCGGTTCACCCACAAGTCCTCCCCAGCTGTCACGTCCCCACACGTCCAGTGGCTGACCATCTCTGACCTTCTCCAGGGGACTGTTGGCCAGCACTCCACACCCTGCAGGCAGGCTCTCACATCCAAGAGCAGCATGCAGCCCACACCCCAGCCCTGGGACTTTGCACTCCCGGACACCCTTCAGAGCAACGTGTTCTGTGCACCCACCCTCTCCAGGCCTGCTCAGGAATCAGTGCTGCCTCACCCTCAGCAATAACCCAGCCAACTTTGAGGCCATCGCCAGCCCATTATGGGAGCAGGTGCTACCTCCAAAGAAGTGTTCATTTCATTTATTGAGGAAATACACTGTGCCACACCCCCATTCTATCTATAAGGAAACTGAGGCACAAAGACACACGGCCACTGCAAGGGCACCAGTCTAGCCCACGTAGCAGACCAATAAAAAATACACAGAAGCCCTAACCTCCAGAACCTATGAAGGTGACCTATTTGTTAAAGGGTCTTTACAGATGTCATTAAGGATCTCGAGATAAAATCATCCTGGGTCTAGGGTGGATCCTTAATCCAAAGACAAGTGTCCTTATAGCTAAAGACACAAAGACAGAGGAGAGGCTGTATGAAGACAGAGACAGAGATTGGAGTTCTGTTGCTGTAAGCCAAGCAACACCTGGAGCCACAGAGGCTGGAAGAGGCAAGAAAGGGTCCCCTCCAGAGACTCTGGACGGAGCGTGGCCCTGCCAACACCTTGATTTTGAACTTTTGGCCAGGAACTATGAGAGAATACATTCCTGGTGTTTTAAGTCACCAAGTGTGTTATGTCAGCCCTGGGAAACTAATACAAGCAGGTTCAGCTGACTCCAGAACCCTGTTCTCAACCACACACCAATGTTATGTGAGCATAAAAGGGAAGAAAATCTTTCAGACTCCTGGGACTCTATCATCCCAGACTAAGGATCTCAGTTTGAGAAACACAGACTTTTTCTTGTTTTACAAACAATGTATCAGTTACGAATTACCTCGAAAAGAGAAGTGTTATCTTCATAGCTTGTAACAATTCAAGATTATCAACAAAAGCAAAAAAGTAAAAGCTCTCCTGGACAAAGACGTGAATAGGGGAAACTGGGTATGGAGCAGGTATATGGAACCCTGTGCTATCTTCTCAGTAATCCTATAAACTTTGAACTGTTTTAAAGTAAAAGAAAAAGTTTAAGCTGGAGTTTAAGTGTCTGTCCTGAGCTCCGATGCCCACCTGGGACACCCTCTCCTCGTCTGGTCCAAAAGACCCAGCTCTGCCCCAGCAAAGAGAGGTGCGACATTGGGGAAACAGACCTAGCTCCTCTAGTTTGGGTTTTTCAAGTCAAGGCACAGGGAGAACCCTGTGTGAATCAACTGCTCCACAAACTTCTCTCACACCCCATTCCCAAAGTGTAAAACAAAAATCACACAGACCAATGCAAATTAAGGGACCCGACACATCAGTGCAAGAAACTCTGAGAGACAAGGCTGAATGAAACTGAATAGCAAAAAGTGAAGGAGGAATCAGGAATGGGAGAGAAGGGATAAGAAAGAGTAACTAGAGGAAGAAAAAGGATGAACTCGGGGTACTTGGCAAACACATTTGTAATTTTTTTCCCCCCTGAAATGTCAGTTTTGAAACCAGCTTCTGAAAACATACCCAGCTTCGCATATCCCCTAAAAGAAAGATCAGAGGACTTGTGGCGGGGGAGGAAACTGCTACCTCTTCGAAGCACGGCAACATGAAGGGGCCCCACTGGTCCACGTTTTTACCAGGAGCACATCCAGGGGCTCGCACCACCCTCGCGTGGGCCCCTCTCCCCTTATCTAGAAGTTTCCCACTCAGGCCATCCGCACACCAAGCCCTCTAAAAGGGTGAAACCGTTCCTCTATGTCGCCCCAGACTGGGCACCACTTTCCAACTGTCCTTAGTAGTCCAGGGGGGTCCCCCAAGATGGCCAGAGGCTGCCCACACCGCTCCCTCCAGCCCGCCAGGGTGGCCACACCCGCCCGCGAGACTCCTACCTCTCCCAGGGCCCCCTCCTTCCCATCCAGCCCCCACAACCCCGGCTTCCTCCGAATTCACCTTCCACTCTCGGCCCCCCACTTCCTGCCTACCCCCTCCCAATCTCAGGGCCCTCACTCCCCGATTTCCCGCTTCCCTCAGCACTCGGGGCACCTCACCTCTGGCCACCACGCACGCCCTCTTTTCTCCCTCTGCCCCTTGACACGTTCCTCCACACCCCTCACTCGGGGCCCCCCACACCCGGCTCCCTGGGCACAGCCCCACGCACCCCACACCAGGCCCCCACGGCTTGGGGCCCCTTTACCCTCCGGACGCCGGGCCCCTCACCCACCGCGTCCCTCCCATCCCGGGCCCCCCGCCCGGCCTCGTGCGCAGCCCACGCGCGGCGCACGGCCCACGGCCAGGCTCCGGGACCCCGCACTCACGGCTGTAGAGGGCGATGCCCGCCGCGTCCGGGCCGGCGCGCACCTCGAGGCGCAGCGCCTGCTGCTCCGCGTGCCGCTGGATCTCGCCGTTCGCGTCGCCGATGGTGAGCAGGCGGGCGCCGGTGAACACGGACACGGCCGCGCAGGGCCCCGCGACGCCCGTGCCCGCCACCCCCACGACTCCCGTGCCCGGCCCCGCCGCCGCCGCCGCCGCCGCTGCCATCTTAGACCCGGCTCCAGGCCCCGCCGCCGCCGCCGCCGCGCCCGGGCCCAGGCCGCCGCCGCTGCCGCCGCCGCCGCCGCCGCTGCCGCCGCGCAGGCCGAGGCAGAGGCCGAGCCCGGCAGCGCCGCCTGCCGACTACGCGCCGCCTCGCTGATAGCGCCGACGGCCCGGCCCGTGGCGCAGCGCCCTCTGCCGGCGGCCCTGGACGCAGGGAGGGAGCACGCCGGGGGATGGGGCCAGCCCAGCCCCGCCCCGCCCCGCCCCGCCCCGCGCGAACGGTCGCCGCTTTGTGAGGTGGCTCCGCGTCCCAGGAACGGCGGGGGCGGGAGCGTGCGTCAGAGGGCGGTGCTCGGACGCGAGGACACGCCCCTAGGCCTGAGACCCGCCCCCAGTGCGGCGCGGCTGGAACGGCCGCACTAGTAAGGCGGTGCCGGTGCGGAGGCCTGGGAGGGGCGGGAGTGCGCCAGGGAGCGGTACACGGAGGTGTGACACGCTCCGGGTCCCGCCTCGCGCAAACCGCAGCGCTTTGTGAGGCGGCTCCCCTGCCCCTGGAACAGCAGGGGCGAGCCTGAAGCCCGACAACTCCGACACGCCCCTGAGACTGGGCTCCGCCCCCTGGTCCTGCAAGGCTTTGTGAGGCGGCTCGTTGAAGTGCGGAGTCCAGCTGCGACGGGGCCCCGCCCCTGTACCGGCCCTGCTCCCTCCCACTGGGCCTTGCTTTGTGAAGCATCGGCTCCTGGGGAGAACCAGAGTGAGGGGCGGGGCCAGGGCCTGGGACACGCCCCCAACCTGTGGCCCCACCCCCACCCCCCACCCCCACCCCCAGCCCACCCTCCTGGAAAAGCAGTTCCAGGTGGGACTTGGTCTCTACACCGCACCTAAACCTCTTGGGAATGCTCCCTCCTGCAGCACTCCTCTCTTCCCCATCATCTCCATTCCCGTCCCACTGCGCTCCTTTCTCCCATCCTTGGCCCTTCACTGTCTTCACTGTCTCCTCCCCCACATTCTTGGACCCCCTCCCTCTGAGCCCATCACTTGTCCCCTTGCCTCCCCTAATTAACTCTCCCCCCAATGATGGCTGGCTAGTTGGTCCACCAGAACATGGCCAAGTGACCCTCTTCATACACACACGTATACACATCCATCTTCCCTCCAAGTACCCCCCTTCACTGCTCCAGGGCCCCATTCCCTTTTGGGGGAGCCAAAGAGGCTTGTGGATACTTTCCATCTCCTCAGCTCCCACCCTTCCCATACCTCCTCATTTACTACTCTTTTTTTCCTAATGTCCCTCTGCCCCCACACCCCATCATTCCACTTCCTGTACCCACCAGTTCTAGGACTTCAGCAGAGACTCCGTGGGGCACTGTCCCCTCCTTGTATCCCATGGGCCTCCCGACACACCACCCTGCCTGCAATTGAGGGGTACTCCCCTCACCCACCAGGCATCCATCTGCTGGACCCCAGAAGTCCCCGGCTTGAAGGATTATACTCCGTAGAGGCCTTGGGAACAGCTCAACACGTGCTATAATTAATAACTTAGGCATGCCAGCAAGGCAGACACACAGAACACACCCTCAAGTACCCTATGTTCCAAAAACCCAGTTGGGTTGGCCAAGGCAGGTGTGCCAAGGGAAGAGGAAACCAGAGGGCTGTGTGGAGAGCTCAGACCTCTTGTGGCCCAGCTGGGGGTCAGAAGGGATCCTAACATTTCCTTCCTTGGAGATCTGAGAAGCTGGGAATCCAGAGAGGCTTCCTGCATTCTGTCCAGCCTCTGGGCTAATGCCTGCACCCCCTCTCCCACTCCTGCTCCTCTGTGAGGAAGGTCCCAAAGCCAGGGGTCCCTTTGTCACTGTTCAGTTCCCTGAGAAAGCAGCAGCCAGAACCCCTCAAAGGAGCTGAAGGGACCTTGGGCCCCACGCAGCCCAGCCAGTTCAAATGAGAGAATGCTGAATGGAGGGCAGAGCACGCGAGAGAGGGGGACCCAATTCTCAGCCTCACTGGCAAGCCCGGAAGGTGCTGAATTCAGGGGGCTCAGGTGAAGATGATGTGGAGGTGGGCCTCTTCCGGGGCCCAAAGTTGCTGGGAGTCGCAGTGGAGCCTGAGAGAGCATCCAGGGTGGCTGTATCTCCTTCTGAAGTCATTTTCTTTGTCCATGGAAGAAAAATAGAGAGAACCGGGTGATTTGGGGTTTCAGGGTCTAGGTTTCCCCATGTTCTGAGCCTGAGACTCCCTAGTCCATCAGGTCTCATCTCATCCACATACACATACCCCACAGCTTCAGGGCGTTTATCTGCCTTCTGTCCTCCTGCCTTCCTCTCTGCTGAATAGGGGAACAGGCAGCTTGGGTTCAAATCCCAGGTCCAGCACTTCCTAATGGTACGACCACAGTCGAGTGATTTAACTCCTCTGTGCCCAGTTTCACCTTTTGCACAATGGAGAGACCGCTAATACCCCCTCCTGGGGTTGCTATAAAGCATAAAGGAATTAAATAGATCAAGCATCTGGCCTATCATAAGCATTAAACGTTTGTTAAGTGAACACAGTTATTACTATTATCTCCAGCCCCTCCCGTTCTGGGCTTCCTCCACCTTGAAGGCTCCTCATCCCAAATGTTAGTCAAAAAGAGAGAAGTTTGCTAAAACTGAAGCCACTCCCAGTCCTGCTCCTCCCTAGCTAGGTGACCACAGTACAGCCCATAGACAGCTTCAGTCACCTTGTTAAAAAAAAAAAGTCAGCCGCACCCCTTAGGGTGTGACAAAGTCAATATCAGTGCAGTAGCACAGTATACTGGAGACCTAACAGCTGCTTCATTTTCATTTCAGCCAACAGCACAGCTTTCTAACACTTGTAAGAGAAACTAGAATTGAAAGCAAGGACTGGCATAGATACTTGCATACCCATTTTCATAGCAGCATTATTCACAATAGCCAAAAGGTGGAAGCAACCCAAGTGTCCATCAGTGGGTGACGGGATAAACAAAATGCGTATACATACAATGGAACACTATTCAGCTTTAAAAAGGAAGGAAATTCTGACACGAGTTAAAACATGAAAGAACATGAATGAACCTTGAAGACGTTATGCTAAATGAAATAAGCCAGACACAAAAGGATAAACATTGTATGGCATTATTTCTCTATAAAATGTCCAAAAAAGGCAAATCCCCAGAGACAGAAAGTAGAGTGGTGGTTGCTAAGGGCTGGGGGGAGGTAAGATTGAGAAGTTAATGTATAGTGGTGACAGTTTCAGTTTTTCCAAGATGCAGCCTGGAGATGGATGGTGATGATGGTTGCACAACGTGAATGTATTTAATGCCACAGAACTGCACACTTAAAAATGATAACAATGGTACATTTTGTTATGTATATTTTCCACACTTCTAAAAAAGAAACTAGAAAAGATCACTAGAATTTACAACTAAGGAAAAGAAGCACCGTGCAGTGTGTCTAGCATGCTCCCATTTGTGTTTAAAAGGGTGAGCATACACATTTGCTATTTTCACCTTTGCTTGCATTTTCCAAGAAGCTCCTAACAATGGTTAGTCACTATGTGTGGGCAGAGAGGGAGACCAGTGGGTGGAGAAGGGTTAAGTGATAGAAGAAAATACTACTGTATATATAACTTTGACATATGGATGTATTTCCCAAAAATTTTTAATTAAAAAAAAATATGGGCAGTCAGTTGGCTCAGTTGGTTAGAGCACAGTGCTCATAACACCAAGGTTGCCAGTTCAATTCCCACATGGGCCAGTGAACTGCACCCTCCACGACTAGATTGAAACAACTACTTGACTTGGAGCTGATGGGTCCCGGAAAAACACACTGTTCCCCAATAAATAAATATAAACATATTATTTATATATATATATATATATACTATGTAAAATATTATTAATGTATATTATATATATAAGAACAAAAATACTGAGAAATAAGTTGTTTTTCTGTTTTTCATTGTTTCATTTTAAATATCTTTGTAAAAAAAGAAAAATCACCAGGCTAGTGCCTTAAGCCTCGTGGCTTCTCACGGAAAATTTTAGAACTTGCCCTGCCTGCTGGCTTTTTCTTAACAGTTCAGGATTTGTTCCCTGAGCAGACCTCTGAGGGCTGAACAGACTGGCGCCAAGCTCCTTCCTTGCCACCACCTGTTTACTAGTGACTGGGGGGTCAGTTTAAACTTCCCTGCTTCTTGCTCCAGAACTCCAGACTCACGTCTCCATCTGCTCTTGGTCATCACCGGGTGAGGTGGCCAGTCCCTTGTCCCTCCAAGCCTGCCCCTCCCTAGAACTCCTCCACGCCCCCTCCTTCTCCCTCAGCCCGCTTATCGAATCCAAAATAAGTGCCGTGTTTCCCATCCGCAGAATCTACCTGATCTGCATCTGTTGCTTCTTCCACCTCCGCTGCCAATACGCTGGATCAAACCACTTCACGTACCCGGCCCATTACGTCCACACTCTCCAAATCTCTCCTTCCAGCAGCCGCAAGAGGGCGCCTGTGAGCACCTGCCTAGGTTACCCTCCTCTGCTCTGAACCCTCCATGGCTCCCACCTCACTTTGGGGTAAAAGTTAAAGTTCTCCGCGGGCGTCCTCAACTCCCCACTTCGTTCCATCCCAGTTATATGGGCCGGGCCAAGAACGTGTCCTGAGCTTGGATCAATCTTCCATAGCTACCTCCTGTTTGCTGCCCATCTCTGAGACATCTTGGATCTTCTAAGTGAGAAATGAGCTTCCTGGTCACTCCTAGCCCGTGTACTATCATCTGTCTCCCCCCACAGAATTAAGAAGCTCTGAGGGAGTGCGGCTTCGTCCTGTTCTTGTCCAGACACCTAGGAAGGGTGTGTTGACCAATCCAATCCTCCCCCCGCCTCAACCCCCACCCCCACCCCCACTTCCCATCACGGTGCCTCAAGCTGATTAACTCTACCCCAGATGCCCTGACAGCAGTCCTAAGGCGTCCACTTGTCCAAATGGGACCTCTGAGGCCACCTCAAGTGGGACCACCTGCTCCCCAGACCTGTACCTCTCTCTGTGTGGAGAGGAGCAGCTGAACATTTTCTTGATCCATGGTGTTCCATGGCTTAGATGTCTCTAATTTAGTTTAAACAAAAAATAGTAATAAAGTACAAAGACCAAGGCCACCCCAAGATTCAGCTATGCAGAGGAGTCCTATAGACCCAGGTTCAAATCCCAGCCCGTGTGATCTGGGGGAGCAACACCCCTTGATAAGCAGTGTGTGTGCAGTGAGAGACCTTCCCCACTAAAATGGAAATGCACAACTGGGACATTTAAGCTGAAGTCCCAGAAACTGAATGCAAAATTACGCTTTTATTTATACCAAGAGGGGACCACAGTGTGCATCAGATTGTCACAAGGCTCCATGACCCCCAAAAACTACCAGGCCACCCTGAGTCCCCTCTGTCACCATTCTGGGGGGTTGGCCCAACTGAATGCAAAGGCAGTGCTGACCCTGACAGCAAGCACCCCCACAGCTCTGCCCATCGCCACATGAAGGCCTGGACATGGCTGCCTCCGATACCCCAGGATTTCTCAGAGCCAACTCTGAGCTCACAAACAAATCCCTGCTCAGCGATTCCGGGCTTTTTCCAGGCCCCTGAAACTCAGAGAGAGCAGGTGGACCAAACCCGGTGGTGGCCCCCACCTCCCTGGGGTTAAGACAATCAGCAGAAAACAGGGACTAAGAAATGAAATGACTTACGGTCGAGATGGCAAACAGGGAGTTATCGAAGGACATGTCTGAAAGATAAAGAGAGAGGAAAACCAGGACTGGAGCCAGTTTAAATAACCTGCTCCGTGTCCTCCCCCCAAAGCCACAGGCTCAATGTCAACCCAGAGGAAGGGATGGGATCCATCTCCCAGAATCCTCTTTGTTCCCTTCCAGCCCATTCTGCAGGGTGAACCGTTCACAGCTGCAAATTCACAGCTGCAAATTCACAGCTGCAAATTGCATCGTGTCCCTCTCCTGCTCCAAGCCTTCCTTCAGCAGCCTCTCACTGCCCTCCAGAAAATGGGTGCCTCATCTCAACTCCCACTTTCTGGAACACCTTTCAGCTCCTCCCCCACCACAGTTTCTCCCCAAAGTGCCTCATGCATGTCTCTGCTTAAACATCATTTTTGGGGGGAATCACCCGCCTAGCCCCAGACAGGTCTGGCAGGCCATAGGCTGTTCTCCCACTGGAATGTGGGCAGAGACCACCTCTGTCTTGGTCATCGACAGAGCTCCCCCAGATCTCAACACACAATAGGTGCTCAACAAATGTATGGGGCAGTGAAACAAGTAGAGAGAACGGTGTTTCTCTGTTAGGGCCTCTTCCTGAGCATCGCACATCACAGTCTGGCTGCCCCTCGCCCCCTGGTGGAAGCCGGCAGAACGACATGTTTGGACCACAAGTAGGGCTCCATTTAAGGACGGCGCCAGGCACTGTGAAAGCACCCGGCTGCCCTGGTGGACAACACAGACTCAGTCTGTCCCCGTGGAGCTGACAGTCCCGCGATGGAGGCGTACATTACATACACAACAAGCAATGATTACTTGATTGTGTTTTACTGAGGTGTAAGAATGACACGGTGCCTGCCCAGCAGCCGCCAGAGGGCGGCATGGTTACTAAGTGGAAAGTGCAGATCCTGTCTAGGGAGTCAGGGGAGGCTTCCTGGAGGAGGTGATCTTCAGACTGAGACCAGAGGGATGAAGAGTGCTCTAGGCAGGAGGCAGAGTGTGTGAAATGCCTGAAGATGGGGCAAGGAGAGAAGATGAGAGGTGAAACCTGGGGGAGGAGGTGAGTAGGAAAGGGGAAGGGTGTATTCTTGACCCTAAGGAAAGTCATCAGCCCTAGAAGAGGTTCAGTAGTAAATAGTGAGGCCTGATGGCATTTGGAGGCACCCCCCACCTGGGGGTGGAGGGCGAGTACAGGAGGGAGAAGGAAACACAGACCTGTGGTGGTGAAGTTGATCTGGGCCCAGCAGGATTCTTGCTCTCTGCAAAGGGATTCAGGAGACAGTGATGACTCACCCATCTCAGGCAGGAGGCTTGTTCCAAGGCCCTCAACTTGACCTTCACTCCCCACCCACTCTCATACTCTCGTATCCTCTGTGAATCCTATCAGACGGAAATTCTCTTGCAGGAGCCCCACAAGCCTGATGAAGTCATGATTAGATCTTGGGGCTGCTGCTAGCTCTCTGCCACCAGGCAGCAGGGTGTCCTGGCCGTAGGAGAAACTAAGTCCAGGACCAGATGGGACACCCTAATGTCGAGGAACCAGGGCATCAAAGTGGGCACTGCACAACCCCAGGGGACACCACTCGCCTCACCTCACTATCAATTTCTAGAGTGACTAGACCCTTTGGAGGTAAGCGGAAGGCTCAGCTACTTGCTCCCTGTGTGACTGAGTGCTGTGTTTCAGTCTCCTTGTCTGTAAAATGGGACTATTCATAATGCCTGCTTCCAGGGCTGCTATGAAGATAGTGGGAGCTCCAGTTTCAGAGTCTCCTAGCACAGTGCCCCACACACCAGTTCTTATCAAAAGGCCCTCCCATCTGAGGGCACTGTTTGGAGTGGAGCTGTCACCCAACCAGGGAAGTGCCCTTATGTTGCCAGGACCTGGCCAGCTTTCAGCATCCCTAACACCCATCAGGAACTCCCGCCCCTGATTAGTTCTTTCCCCCAAACCACCCTCTGAGGGTCTCCAGAGATGGTCTCACCTTTTCTTCTGCAATTTTTTAACTTTCACTGGGGACAAAAAATAAATAAGCATTTGTTAGATTTTGGTCCTGGGTGCATCCTGGTTGCAAGTTTCTAAAAGCCAAGAAACCAAAAGCCCCTCTCACACATTTCTGACCCAGCCTTGCTTTCTCCACTGGCAAATTTGCTACTCAACAGGAGAGTTACTGCAAACATTTATTTTCCCCAACTACATGAGTAATGTTTGTTGCTAAATACTTGAAATAAGGTGCAAGCATGTAAAAAAAAATTTTTTTTCCCCCCTCCAAAATTTTTTTTTAATATTAATTTTAGTGGGTGCCAAGGGCAGGGTAGGGAGATGGGGAGTTAGTGTTTAATGGGGACAGAATTTCAGTTTTGGGAGATGAAAGAGTCCTGGAGATGGATGATGGTCATGGTTGCATAAGAGTGTAAACGTGCTCAATGCCACTGACGTGGACACTTAAAAAGAGTTAAAATGATAAGTTTTATATTATGTATATTTTACCACAATAATATATATAAATTTCCCCTGCCCAGCACCAATGTTGTATTTCTGGAGGGTTCTTCACGGCTAAGTGTTGGAGTAAGACCTCCTCAACTCCATGCTCCTAAAAAATAAGTGGGAGTGGGAGTGCATTCACATGTTCCAGGGGTGGCACATTGAAGCCGGTGGACCACGCTTTCTTTGCTGACTGGTTACCTTTCCTGATCACCATGGCAATGGCCACCAGTCCAGCAAGGAGGAAGGCTCCAGCCAGGCTCAAGGAGAATGGCAGGATCCATGTGGTCGCTAGAGGAAAACGGAAAAAGAGAGAGTGGTCAGGTCATAGAGTTGTGACAGGGAGGAGGGATACCTGTCATTCCTGCAGGTTATCTTGGGGGAGCCATCCTACCTCCCATAAACCCCAACTATGTGGCTTGGATGTAGCTGGACCCTAGAGACAGCAAACCTTGTGTTTAGCCAAGTAGCATAGTCGCTCTACTGGTCATCGTGAATGATTCTCAGGGATGGGCATGTGACCCAAGCTGAGCCAATGAGAGCTAATTCTGGGACTTTGGATAGACCACTGGGAAGAGAGGTTTACTCCTCTGGCCAGTATTACAAAGCTGGTAGGATATATACTTCTGGAGCTGCTGGGCACGATTTTACCACCATGAGAGGTAGGGCTTGCCTGAGAATAAGACACAGGAGAAAGCAGAATTGAGAGGTGGTAAATGAGTCCTGACACCTTTGGGCACCTGGATCCAGCCATGCCTGAAGTCAGATCGTGAACTGACTTCAGTTCAGTGAACCAACAAATCCACTTCTGTTGCTGAAGCCAGTTTCTATCAAGTTTTCAGTTACTTGCAGCCTGAAGAGGCCTGCTGGCTTCAGTCTGGATATCAGGGGGTCAGAGGACATCCACCCCAGCCTCACAGTGGACCCTGAGGCCCACGCAGAGGTCAGCCGCAAAAGCAATGAAGCCCCAGCTTGAGTTTCCTTCTCTGCAAAGGATTTGGGTCCCTTCCCTGGAGAGAGAAGGGATCTCTCAGAGCAGCCGGGAGCAGATGCCCTGACCCCAGTGGAGGTCAGGAGCTAAGCCAGGAGGGGGGAGGAGAGACGCACACTTGGTATTCTCACAGTGTTAGCCCTTGTTCATTCATTCATCTGGGGCAGGAGTGGAGTTATAACCTCCCCACGCTGAGACCACAGTACCAAGGTGATAGAAGGGGGCCTTTGACATTGGAACTCAAGGCCAGAAAAGACACAGAGACTGTTCTGTCATCACAACATGTGAGCCTCTGCTGGCAACAAAGTTCTCTTTGCAGCTAGAAAGTCCCAGCTGATGGTGAAGCACAGGCTCCACCTGGAGGCTCCTCCATCCCTCCCACTCCTGGATCCAGAGCCCACCCTCCTCCTCATCCTGGAAAGACCACAGAAACACAGCAGTCTTCCCAGGACTCTGTTCCACTCAGATAACAAGCCAGAGTCTCTGCTGTAGCCACAGGCCCTGCACAATCCTTTTGGCCATATCCCTGCTTTCGTCTCTCTCCACTTTCTTCCATGCTCACTAGGCTTCAGCCAAGGGCGCCTCCATGTTCCTCAAATACACCAGGTGCACTCCAGCCTCAGGGGTTTTGCACAGCCTGTTCCTTCTACCTGGAACCCTCCTACCCCAAACACCCATGTGGCTGGCTCCTTATCATTTAGGTCTTTGTTCAAAAATCACCTCCTCAGAGAGGGCTTCCCTGGTCACTCTCCTCTGTACTTAAAATGACACTCTTCACCAGGCTGTATTTCATCCTTGGCACTTTACTTGCCCCGTGCCGGCAGGTTGTATATTTATTGGACTCCTTGTTTATCGTCTGTTCCCATCCCGTCACAATGTCAGCTACAAGAGGGCAGGGACATTGTTTCTTTTACTGCTGAAACTGCACTGCTAAGGACAGTGCCTGGCACACAGACACACAAATTTATGTGGCCAGGAGCCGGGGAGTAGCAGAGCATGGAGGTTTAATGCCTGGGGTTTGGAGGCCAGTGGAACCCCAGCTGTGCCTCCTGCTAGCAGTATGACTTGGGAAGTCCCTTCATCTCTTGTGCCTTGGTTTCCTTATCTGCAAAATGGGAAGAATCATTGTACCCATCGCATGAGGATTAAAGAAAAGGTGAGTAAGTCTTGGCAAGTTGGAAGCCTGGCTCATCCTGTGATGACTTCCACGCAGAGGGAATGGCACATGGAAAGGCTTGGCAGTGAGAAAATGGAGCCCCGGGCAGTGAACGCCAATGGGTGGGTCTTACCTGGGAAGGAGACATTCACGGGCTCACTGCGGTCTGACAGCTGAGGTTTCCTGTGCTCGCCTAGCACACCGTACTGGCAGTAGAATGTTCCTCCCGCAGCCTCCCTGCTGCCACTTAGGTTGAAGGTGACCCCAAGCTGGTCTGCAGGGGCCTGCAGGAACTGGACCATATTCTCCTCTTGGTACAGCGTAAAATTGGCCCCTGGGAAGCCCCTGGGGGCCATGCATTCAATGTAGATGGGGTCCTCCTGGCTGCTGGGGTGTGGGGGTACCAGTAGGATGGATGGCGCTGGGATTGCCATGGAGCCTGCAATGCAGAATAAGGGAGGGTGGGTGGGTGGGTAGCTAGAGCGGAGGCCAACCTGGCTGTGTCCTTGGGCAGGGGGCTCGCCCTCTCTGGGCCTCGGTTTTTATGTCCTACTGGAGGCTAGTCATCCCACCCCCACTGCGGTGTTGAGGAAATCGAGTGCCTAGCATGTGGTGAGGGGTCACTGCTTTTGAGCCATGTTATTATAGCAACAATGGTTGTTACACAGCAATGCAGTTACACTCTTGTTACTTCAATCAACAGCACTGACTATATGCCAGGCCCCGTTTTAGGTGCTGGGGACAGAGCAGTGAGTGTAACAGACAGGCAGGCAGACAGACATGCCCACCTCAGGGAGCTGAAGTTCTCAAGGAGAGAAGGAATGCTACTCAGCACATCAGAGTAATAAGGCTGCGTTAGCTGGGGTGGCCGCGCAGGGCTTCCCTGAAGAGGTGACACAGAAAGAGCTGGGGAAAAGCATTCAGGCAGAGGGAACAGCATGGGCAAAGGCTGGGAGACTGACAGGGGCTTGGGGTGTTCCAGGAGGCCAGGGTGGCTGGAGGGGATGAGTAGGGAGAGAGCGGGAGGGGAGGACAGAGGGCTTCTATCTTGCTTCCCAGGCTGTGGTGAGGAATATGGATTTCCGAGTTCGGTTTTCTGCAGGAGGGACCAATGTCTCCCCAGCTGCACAAGTCTCCTGAGCAGCGTGTCTGGTTCAGGTGAGGGCTACACAAGCCCTCCCTTGTCCCCCGGCAGATCTCCCGTTGCCCTGGCCTTGGAGGCCTCAGGGGCCCAGCAGGCTGAGTCATAGGGCATGGCCCCACTGTCTCCAGCGGGGTGCTGTTTCTGATATCCGTGATGTGGGGGTAATGAGGAGCCCAATAAGAGAAAGCCATGCTCCTGGGGCATTTCCAAGGCTCTAGGGCAAATCTGTCAGGGCTCAGCCTTCTCCAACATCTGGGGAGGGCAGCCCCGCACTGGTTTCTGCCCCCAGAGCAGAGGCCAGGTGGGTGGGCATCAGGGGGAGCGGTGTCGGGGTGGTGCAGGGGTGGCAGGCTCACCAGCTGCAAAGAGCAGGACAGTCCAGGGCATAGCTCCTCCTGCGTTTGGCCGAGCAATCTGGCTGAGGCCAGCGCAGCCCACAGCTCGCCACAACTCCTCCTGTGAGGCCAGAGAAGGGAAAGGAGAAGCTGGGCTAATTTGAGTCGAGTGTTTCGTCACTGGCAGGAAGTTGCACACACACTAGGGTGCTGAAAGGGACTCTCTCCTCTCCCCACCCCTTCCATGGACACACAGAAGACCCTGGCATCTCTCCGTGCCTTGGTGGCCATGGTTCTGCTGATAGGAGGGACAAACAGATGAGATGGTTGGGGGTGTGTATATATTTTTCCTAACCCTGAGAGGACTGCTGGAAATGAAGGACAAGGGCCGTGGACTGTTTGGGAAACTGACTCATGCCCAAGACACACTGCAACCCAACCAGTGCCAAAGTTCATACACACGTTGGGCAGAGGTGGTTAGGCATGGTGGTTAGAGCTTGGCCTCTGTGACCTCAGGCAAGACATGGTCTTTCTTTGAAGCCTCATCTTGCTGCTCTGTAGAATGGGGCTAAAATAAGCAGACAGAAGATCCAAAGAACTCATGGTATGAAGTGCAATGCCTAGTGGGGTGTGAGCCCTCCCAATGTGAAGCCACAGGAAAGAAAAGCCTCAGGAGCTTCACCAGCCAGGAGAAATACTAGTTCCAGAACTGAGGTGATGATATACTTTGCAGGATAAATTGCCTCCCATTTACAGAAACTTCCAAAGGTCTCTCTGACCAGTAGGTTTGCTTAGGTCTCTAAACATTTCTATTCACATCAAGCAGGTCCACCTGGAGGTTTACACCCAGGAAGGACGCAAGTGTGTGGTCACCAATCACCAAAAAGGGCATAAGAGTAGCCTTTTTTCTTTGGACACACAAAGCTCATCCAACCTCAGGGCCTTTGCACATGCTGTCTCCCATGCCTGAGATACAACTCTATCACCCTGATCAAATCTCACTTTTCCTTCAAGTCTCAGCTTAAATACCGCGTTTCCCCAAAAATAAGACATAGCTGGACCATCAGCTCTAATGCATCTTTTGGAGCAAAAAGTAATGTAAGACCCGGTCTTATATAATTATAAGACCGGATAATATAATAGCAGTCTTGTATTAATTTTTGCTCCAAAAGATGCATTAGAGCTGATGGTCCAGCTAGGTCTTATTTTCGGGGAAACACGGTATTACATCTGGGAAATCTTCCCAGATCCTTCTGAACTTAGAAAAAAAAACCTTGCTAAAATCTCCCATAGTGCCTTGTAATTTTATTTTCTTGCAATTAGCATGCTTGTTATTTCCAAGGAATTTGTCCATTTCATCTAAGTTGTCAAAATGTACTGGTATAGAGCTGTTCATAGTCCCTTGATATCCTTTTAATGTCTGTAGGGTCTGTAGTGATATTCCTTCTTTCATGCCTGTTGATAACGTGTTTCTCTCTCTTTTTTCTTGCTTTGTCTTACTATGCGTTAATCACTTTTATTAATCTTTTCAAAGTAGCAACTTTCGACTTTGTTGTTTTTCCTCAATTTCCAATTTTCCATTTCTTTGCTTTTTGGTCTTTATTTTTTCTTTCTTCTATTTATCTTGTGTCTAATTGGCTCTTCTTTTATTACCTTCTTAAGATGGAAGCTTGGTTTTAAACCTTTATATTTTAAACCTTTTAATATTTATATTTTAAACCTTTATATTGCATTTAAAGCTATACACTTCCATCTCAGCACTGCTTTAACTACATCTAACATTTTGATATATTGTGCTTCATTATCATTGTTAGAAAGGTTATCTTATTTCCCTTGAGAATTTTTCTGACCCATTTTCATTTAGAAGGTGCGTTGCTTAATTTATAAATATTTGGGCTTTTTTGATAACTTACTGTTAGTGGTTTTTTAATTTAATTCCTTTGTGGTCAGAGAATATGCTCCATATAATTTCAATCCTTTGAAATGCATTGATTTTTTTAATGGCCCAGCATATCTTGATCCAAATTCTATGTGCAGTTGTTTGATATATTCTATAAATGTCAATTAGATTAGGTCAAGGTGGTTCACAGAACATGCTTGAATGTATTGAATTCATCCAGCGCTCTTCCTCCAGAGGCACAGGGCTGGGGTCCTTGCTGTCTCCTGCAGTTTCCCAATGCCTACCAGTGCTTGGCACACAGTGAACCATAAATATCTCGATTGTGTGACCTGAAAGCCAAAAAACATTCATTCAGTCTATTTTTGTGGTCCTATCCTATGGGTGTAGAAGACAGAGTTGAGATTCCTTCCAGATTTCTGACTCCAAAAGCCTGGAGGAGGGGCATTCTAGGTAGAGGGAATAATTTATGTAAAGGGCTTTAGATATATGTAAAGACTTCATCTTGAGAGCATTTAGTATGGTGCAGGAATCTGTAACCTGGAATTCTGAGTTCAGAAAAACATCGATTTATGCCTGTATTGGTCAGCTCTCACACTGCTGTCACCCTTAAGAGGGACAACTGAGGAGTCATGGGCAGGGTAAAGGGAAATCAACAATGGATGGTGACTCCTGGGGGCCTGGGGGCTGTTACCAGCTCAGGCCAAAGTTGCTGGGGAGGAAGCAGTCCTGGCATTTGGAGAAAGCTGGGATTGTAGGCCTTGGTAGAGATACAGACCAACAGGGTGGGAGCCAGGGGATATATACCTAGACTTACCTCTCCTCCAGGCCTCAGATCTCCTGCCAGGGCTGAACCCAAGTGGCCAGGTTGATCCAGTGTATAGAGATCACCCTCCTGGGGCACGGAGTGGTGCAGGGAAGGGTGAGCAGCTCTGGTGTGGGGTACACAATGACTGCTGAGCACATACTGTTGGAATATTTGGTTATAATCTCGGGGGATCCCTGAACTTCAGAAGCCAGTCTGCAAACTCCCCATTATTGTAAGAACCCTAGGCTAAGATTCTAGGCCAATACTACAAAAGGACCTTACATGATGTGGCCTCTGCTGACAGCTCCCATCTCTTCTCTGGTTACTCTTCTCACCTTCATCACCCCCTCACCTCCTTTCTGCCCCTGGAGCCCTCTGAATACTTTCTGACCTCAGGGCACTGTTCTCTCTCCTCGCTTTCTCCTGTCCTTTCTACTTCCAGTCTGAGTGTCAATGCCACCTCCTCAGGGAAGCCTTCTCTGACTCCATCCAGGCCATATGAGCCATACCACCTACAACCCAGCATTGACTTAGTGCCTGTGACTACCTGAAATCATCTTAGTGGAGTGACACTAGCATGATAGCTCCACAAGGACACGGACAGTGTCTGTTTGATTCACAATGTCAGACCTCAGTAAATATTTGTTAAATAATGGGGGGAGGGGAAGAGTTTTTGTTTTTGTTTAATTGAAGGAAATAAGAATCACCCATTCAGAGCCCAGATGTCAGTGAAAATGAAGGAGTCATTAGCTCCAAGTCCCTCCAGAAACACTGACAAATCAAGCAAAAACAGTCAGAATCAATTTTATCTGAACTCTGGAAAAGAGCCAAAGGTTTATGCCAACCAAGCAAATGCTCATCTGGGAAAAAGGCAATGTGAACATGGCAGGGAAGCTTTGTGGTGATTTCCCTTTCTCTCATCTCCTTTCCCAGCATGGTGGGTCTCGAAGATAGCAGCCTGTGCCCCCAATATGGGGCCCTGATCCCTCCTTCCTGAGTGAGCAGAGCAGCCCTCCTTCTCATAGTATTGTTTGTCTGTTCTGACATGTCTGGAAGCTACCTTCAGCACTGACTCCATATACTTGTCTGTTTAATTCAGAATGCACTCCTAGAAAATGCTGTAAGGCAAAGGGAGACCCACAGCCACCTGGGCAAAAGATTACAATTGAGGACAATGATAGACATGCCAGAAGCTGGGAGGAAAAGCTGGGGTGAGAGTTGCTTTGGGTAATTAGAGCCTTCAAAAGTACCCATATATATTGGGGAACTTAGAAAGCAACATGCATGCCTGGAGCAAAACAAATCCTCAGAAAAGACTTGAGAAGACAAGCTTTCACTTCTGGCGGATCTCTAGGTTCAGCACAAACAGGAAGCGAAGGTTAAGGCAGAGCTGAAAAATGCTCTGGTGAAGAGTTGAAGGAATGCTTCATAGGTCTGCAGAGTGGGAGAGGTTTTTCATTGTTTCTTTTTCTTCCTTTTTCTCTCCATAATATATAAATAACTCTTATAACTTAACAGCAAAAAGACAACCTGATTTAAAAATGGATGAAAGACTTGAACAGACAGTTCTCCAAAGAAGATATACAAATGGCCAACAAGCACATGAAAAGATGCTCAATATCATTACGGAAACGCAAATCAAAACCACAATGAGATACCACTTTACACCCATTAGGATGGCTATAATAAAAATAAAATAGAAAATAAAAAGTGTTGATGAAGATGTGGAGAAACTGAAACCCTCCATACATCGTTGGTGGGAATGTAAAATGGTGCCGCTATTGTGGAACAGTTTGGCAGTGCCTCAAAACATTAAACACAGAATTACCATATGATCTAGGAATCCCACTCCTAGGGACATACGCTAAGGAATTGAAAGCAGATACTCAAACAAATACACATGCATGCATGATCATAGCAGCATCATTCACAATGGCCAAAACGTAGAAACAATTCAAATGTCCATTAACACATAGATGAACGGATAAACAAATGGTGGTATACCCATACAATGGAATATTCAGCCATAAAAAAGAATTAGATACTGATATATGCTATGATGATAAATCTTGAAAACATTATCTAAGTGAAATTAGCCAGTCACAAATGATCATATTCCACTTACATAAAATATCCAGCATCAAGAAATCCATAAAGGGAGATTGGCTGTTGCCAGAAACTGGGGTAAGTGGGGGAATGAGGAATAACTGCTTAATGAGTACAGGGTTTCCTCTTGGGATGATGAAAGTGTTTTGAAATAGGTAGCAGTGGTAATTGCACATTGTGAATGTACTAAATGCTACTGAGTTATTCACATTAAAAGGGTTAATTTTATGTAATGTGAATTTCACCTAATTAAGAAAAATCCATTAAAAAAAAAATCACCCATTCTCCACAACTACTTCAAAACGTCCAAGCAGAGTCTGAACAACAGAAAAACTTTAAGTTCCACAAACATGACTGAACATAAACTTTGACATTTAAAAGTGGCGTTATGTTCCCCAAGTTCTCCAAGTACAGGAAGGAGCTAACAGCCACCAGCTGTATTTGAAGAGTAACTGTCACCACCTGTCAACTTCTCCCAGGCCTATCTTTTTTTAAAAGACTCAAAATTTCTGTCTAAACATTTTTTCTTATATTTAGACAGAATCAACCAGCAGAGTCCATTTCTCCAATGACTTCTTTGCTTATCTGTCTGCTTCCCAGAGGAAGGTCGCCTCCAAATCCTCTAAGCCAGACTGAGGGACAGGTTAAATGGTTGGATGATAAACCTGGAATATAACAGATAATATTTACTGAGCGCCTATAACGTGCCAAGCACTGAAAAAGCATTATCTCAATCATCACAACAGTCCAATTAAGTAGGCCTAGTATCACCCCTATTTTACAGATGAGTAAATTGAGGCACAGTTGGGTGACTGCTTCAAGTAAAGGGTGGGGCATGGTTTGAACTAGGGAACCAGGCTCCCAGGCCCACTTTTCACCTTTTCTCTGCTGACTCTAAGCACCTGGGCTATTCTTCCCCTGGGCCACTTCAGTCACCCTATTTACCTGCCGGCCCCTCCCTGAGTTTGAGACCCTTGGGGTGCCGGGTGGGCCCACGCCCCTCTATTGACTGCAAGGAAAACCAAGCGCTACGGGCCAGCTCTCATCTCACTAAATTCGCATCATTTCCAACCAGAGAATGATGGTTCTAAGGAGCAAAGATAATGAGGGGTTGGATTCCAATTTGGGGAACACGCTTACAGAACAGGGGAAACATGATACCCGGTTAATATTGGAAAAGGCTCTGCCCGGCCCCAGCTGAGTCTTTTTATACACGAGCCCTACGGGTCGCGTACAGGGACGCTTCCTGCCTCTCTTTTGGCCGGGCTCCATAGTCCGGATCGCCCAGCTGTCCGGACCCGAGGCGTATTCTGGGAAAACCGCAGGGCTGTGCCTTAATAGAAGGACCCGGCCGCCTCCACTTTAGTTGTCTTAAGGTTTGCCTGAGAAGAACGCATCATTATGGTACTTATTTATTTTTCCATCACTAGCAATTGAGACTAGAAGTGGAGGCTTTTCAGAAAAACGTCTCTAAAAGGTTTAACTTTTCCGAGAGCATCAGGGATTCATTCGGGCAGCTACACTCTCAGAGGTAATTCACTCCCGACTCCGCTGGTTTCGGACAACGAGAAGGGGCTGCCAATGAGCTCCGCCGAGTAGCAGAGGGGCAGGGCTAGCCCTTAAAGGAGCCGCTACCCGTTAGCAGACCGGAGGGTGACCCGGATGATGGCGGCCGGCGCGGCCCTAGCCTTGGCCTTGTGGCTACTACCGTCAGTAGGGGTGGGAGGTGCAGGACCCCCACCAATCCAGGACGGCGAGTTCACGTTCCTGCTGCCTGCAGGAAGGAAGCAGTGTTTCTACCAGTCCGCGCCGGCCAACGCAAGCCTCGAGACCGAGTACCAGGTAGAGGGGTCCCGGGCGGGCCAGCGAGTAGAGCTAGGGGAGGGGGCGTGGCCAAGCAGCTGCGGCGAGGCTTGCATTAAAGAGGGAAGGAGGAGGAGCCCCTACGTTAGGAACACGGGGGCGGAGCCCGGGACAGCGAGACGGAGAGGGTGGGGACAGCGCGTGGGAGCGGAAGGGGTGGGAGTAATGGAAGGCGGGGCTAGAGTGAGACGCCCCCTCGGGGCGGGGCCATAGGGAAGAAGAGAGGAGCCCTTCAGGGGATCGGACCCTCGCGGGTGGGCGTAGCCAAAGGGTTGTGTAAGATTGAGTTGGTGGAGTGACCAGGATTCGCTACGAGAAAGGGCGCGGTTTTTCTCCGGGATTGGGCTGAAGGCTGGACCCTGTGGTTTTATGTGGGGCGTGGCCAAGTACGGAGTGTGGCCAGGTAAACGTCGATCAAGGACTCCCGACGGGGTCGTGACCAGATGAAAGAGCCGATCCCAAAGCTGTCCTATCAGTGGGGGCGGAGCCAAAGCAAGGGGCGCGGCCCGAAGGACGGGTAGGGACAGGACCAGGTTGCAGGTGTAGGTGTCAGCACTCAGGTAGGCCCCTGGTGGTCTGTATGGGTCTGTGCGGATTGTTCAGCCCTGGCCTTCTCTGACCAGTGCCCTTAGCCTAGCCCTATACCCATCTTACCTGCCCCCCAGGTGATAGGAGGTGCTGGGCTGGATGTGGATTTCACGCTGGAGAGCCCTCAGGGAGTGCTGCTGGTCAGTGAGTCCCGCAAGGCAGATGGGGTGCACACGTGAGTTAAGTCCTGCTGCCTGCTGGGGTTCGGTTACAGCCCTGCCCCTCCCAGCGGCCTCGGGTTACCGACCTGACTGTTCACAAAGTCCAGCAGGCTGGCCATTCAGGGTCATGTCTGTCTGTCTGCCCAGGGTGGAGCCCACTGAGGCCGGGGACTACAAGCTGTGCTTTGACAACTCCTTCAGCACAATCTCCGAGAAGTTGGTGTTCTTCGAACTCATCTTTGACAGCCTGCAGGATGATGAGGAGGTTGAAGGCTGGGTAGAGGCTGTGGAGCCCGAAGAGATGTTGGATGTCAAGATGGAGGACATCAAGGTGTGCCCAGGCTGAGCTGGGGCCACCTCTCCCAGATCTCTGGCATTGGACAGCAGTATACCCCTACCCTCCCACCTTGGCTGGGGTCCTCCTTGACCTGACCCAGTCTCCTCTAGTAGTGGTGTTCCCAACTATGTTATATTAACAGTAGCACCTCAGTTAAAAGTAGCACATTTCTAGGTTAAACCCTGTTTTAAGGGCTTAAATAACTGATTAAATCTCCATAACCATCCTAAGAAGTAGGTAATGTACTTAATCACCCATTTTATTGAGGCACAGGATGGCTAAGTAACTGTCCTAAGGCCACACAGCTAGCAACTGGCCGAGCCAGTATTTGAATCCAGGCAGTCTGGCTTCAGCAACTGTGCTTTAACCACTAGTAAATATATTCTTTACACTTACTTAAGCATTCAGGTCTCATAGCAATCCTGAGGAGCGAATTGAGGCCCAGAGAGGGTAATTAACTTGCTCATCGTCACACAGCCAGTGAATGGCAGAATGATGATTTAGACTCAGGCAGGTAGCCTGGTCAGAGTCTGTGCTCTCAGCTCTCTTCCCCTTTGCAACATGGACTCACCCCATTCCCTCCAGTTTTATCGGTCTCTGCTCCTCAAAGGACTGAGGCCTGACTCTGCTCCTCCCTATGCCCCACAGGAGTCTATCGAGACCATGAGGACGCGGCTAGAGCGCAGCATCCAGATGCTGACACTGCTGCGAGCCTTTGAGGCACGTGACCGCAACCTGCAGGAAGGCAATCTGGAGCGGGTCAACTTCTGGTCAGCTGTGAACGTGGCTGTGTTGCTGCTGGTGGCCGTGCTACAGGTCTGCACACTTAAGCGCTTCTTCCAGGACAAGCGCCCCGTGCCTACATAGCCCCTGCCCCTGATGAAGTACAGGGAAAAGGAATGGCAGCACGGTGCATGCGTGTGAGACTTGGAGGTCCCTTCCTGAACTTAGTTTCCTACGGAATTCGGAAGGCTGTGTAGTCCTGGCCTGAAGTGGGGCCCATATGCGTGTCTTGTCTTCTGGGCCGGAAATACTAGCCGGCTTGCAGGCATGGGCCATCCAGAATGGGTGGCTCAGCGGTTGCACCTGCTTTCCTGGAAATTATGCACAGGGGGGATTGTAGCACTTGAATGCAACCCTGGGATTTTTCTGGCCCCACCTGTCCCCTACTGTAAATGTGCCTTAGCCTGAGCCTTTCAGTTGCACCAGCACTGTCTGGTGCAGGAACGGGCCCAGGAAGCAAACTTCCCCTTCCCTTCCCCACTGGCCCTAGGAGCCAGGTGGTGGTGGGAGGGGTCTGGCGGCTCATGAGACCCTATGCCTTCCTCTCCTTGCCGCTCAACCTGAAGCCTGTTGCTGCTGCTGGGAAGGAGACGAGACTGCAGTGTTCTTGCCAGGACAGTCACTTTATTAACAGGAAGGGGCCCAGCCCCTCGGCCCAGCAGGGGTGGGTGTGAGGTCTGGTAACAGAATTCCAGGAGAGGGGCCTGCAAGACCACCCGCCCCTCCCAATCTCCCTGAAGGGGCCCCGACAGGGTTGAAAGGTAGCCCAGCCTGCACAGGAGCCTCACAGAACAAAGGGTAGTCTGCCTGGGGACTGGAGCCAATAAATTATGATCATAAAATCACAGAGCCTGGTGATTGGGGCTCAGGGAAACCAGCTGGGACAGACCTGCCCCCAAGGGGGCAGCCAGGCAGGCGGGAGAGGTCTCCCACGAAGCTCAGAAGAAGGGTCTGGCGGGAGCCGATGGAGGTGGTCGCCTGGGCATAAGAGAAAAATCAGAAAGCAAAGTTTAACTGTGTCATCGGCTGGGCCAGGCCTGGGGCCCTGAGAGGGGGAAGTGCTCAGGACTGCAGGGTAGAGAGGGGGCCTGACCACTGCAGTTTGGGGTGGCGGGCCAGGATCCCTTTTCCCTTCAGTGATTCTGGCACCTGCCCCAGGCCTTTGTGTGTGTACTGTGGTGGGGTCGTGGGGGTTATCTGCCCCAACTCCTGAGTATTAAGGAAAGCAAAAGCTGTCCTCTGTAGAGCATAGATTCCTCTAGAAGTGAACCCTCTGCACGAGAGCAGAGGCCCCATGAGTGAGGTGTGGGGGGAGCCCATGGTAGGAGGGGTGGAGTCCTCTTCAGAGGTCTCCGGGGGAAGGCCCTGCTGGGGGAAGGCAAGCAGCCCACGTCCTCAGCCTGAACACCAACACAAAAGGCCCACACAGCAGCCACCAGAAGCTTCTTCCCTTTATTTTAGTTTATTAATAGGATACAGAGTGCAGGCACTTACAGTGGTCAAACCGAGCGAGGAGCGAGCAAGGGTCTGCTCAGAGAGTGGCCGCCTGGGGCCCGCCCCATGGGGGAAGCCTTGGTGGAAGCCGAGAGGCCCCCCAGCCTCCCCACCCACTCAGCCCCAAGCCCAAGCCACCCTGGGGACCCAGGAGGAGAAAGGGGCAGAGAGGAGAAAGACAGCGAGGCCGGCAGTGCTGAGGGTTCCGGACCTGGCAAAGGCACCTCTGGCAGCCGAGGCTGGGCCGTGCAGTTAATACGGCCAAGGAAGGAATATGTACAACTCGGGCAGGGCAGGTAGTGCTAGGCTGGTGGGCCTGGCTTGCCACCAGGCACTCCCGCTGCTGAGAATCGGACACACTCCTTGCGCCCCAGCAAGGACTGAGGGTACAGGCACCCTTGGTACCCAGTTTTGAGAAGGCCTAGGCCTGGTCTACTCAGGCTTTCTAGTCCAGAGAAGCCCCTTGGGCAAGTCTTCCCCATCCCAGCTGGGATTCCTCATTCAAGATGGCGCTCGGGGTACAGCTCCCTCCTCTGCTACCAGATGCCCCATCCCCCAAAGTGCAACACCCCAGCTGCCCCTGCCCCGGGGCTCCAGGGCCCCTTCATTCAGTGCTGTGTCCAGCTGGGGATGGGGGCCAGGCCAGCCCGACTGGGCAGGGTAAGGAAAGAGTCAGGGAGCCTGGTCCCGACATGGGGATGGGAGGGCGAGGAGTGGCAGAGGGGCCCAGACCACTGAAGCTCCGGCACTAAAGGTGCACAAGGACCCCCCGAGAACGTGCCCCCCGCAGCCTAGTCGAGCAGGGACGGCTCGGTTGGGCGGATAATGGTGGGCCGGCTGGGCGCAGCCGGGGGTCTTCTGCTGCAAAGAGAATAAAGACAGACAGGGAGGGGGAGACGCCAGTGAGGCAGGAAGCAGGGCAACAATGAAGACCCAGGCCCCACCACCCTGCCCCAGGGTGCTGCCCTCTGCTGCCAGGGTGCCAGGTAGGAGTTTGCCAAGCCTAGGCATCGGTACCCTCGCCGTCACTCGTTCTGCTACTCTGGGCAGGTCCCCCACCCACCCTGGACTCAGGTTCCTCATGGGACAAATGTGGGAGTCTGGCATGCAGGGTGGGGAGAGGAAGGCCAGGATTGTGCCGTGACTGACGTGTGTGTGTCCTGAGGAAGCAAAGGCCAAAACCACGAGAGTCCCCACGTGAGGAGTCCCAAGATCCGTGGGGGGTCCACCCACTCAGGCAGAGGACAGGCCGGGAGCCCTGGAGTCACCTGACTCCACCACCCCGTGATTTTGGGCAAGGGACTTGGCTTCTCTGGGCCTCAGTTTCCACACCAGTCAAATGGAGATGCTGGTGACTCCACTTCCTACAGGGTGTAGGCCGGTGGCTCTAGATGGCAGGTAGTGAGAGGGGGCTAGCTTACCTGGGCACTCCGGGGGGGATGCCGGGTGGAATCCGAACGGGCCGAGATGGGATCTGAGGCGGGGCCAAGAAGGGGTCATTATTGGCAAACACGCTTTGGGGTCCAGGCCGGGATGGGATGGGGGGTGCTGACAAGGAGGCTGCTACCCCCACGGGCACAGGCATCATGGGAGGCCCCGGGGTGGGGCCCCTCACTGCTGGTGGCCGGCCTGGGGGGTGCACGCTGGACATGGGTCGGCGCTGCAGAGTGGGGCTGTGGAGGAAGGAGAGGGTGTGAGCTGGAGATGGTGAGCAGGAGCACCAGGCACGCCAGTATGCCCGGCCGCCTCTGTAACGGGTAGGCACCAGCTACCACCCAGGGAGATGCGAGTAAGCGCCTGGTTCTGGGCAAGGGGTAGTACAGATGCACTGCAATCCTCCGCCCATTCCCCGACCTGTCCTCCCGCCCAAAATGCTTGGCCACCAAAGGCTCCTGCTTCCCTCTGACCTCACTCCCGCAGACATTTCCCTCTCACCGGCCTGGCTCGGGCCTCCCTACCTCCATGACTCCTCTAATCCACCCTCCATAGTCCAAGATCCTACCACAGCCCAGCCCTGCCCTGCAAATCCAGTCCAAATGCTTCCAGAGGCCGCAAGCCCCTGCCCTAGGTGTCCCCCTGGATCCCCCTGGGTCTGAGCACCTGCTGCTTCCCAGGCTGGATACTGTGTCTTCTCCCTAAGTAACTCCATGGTTCCCTAAAGTCTCAGTGAGGCTGATACCTTGAGATTTCCCTGACCTACCCTCTCCTCCTACCATTTGCCTCCTAACCCTTCCACTGGTTAGGTGTCCCTGCCGGATACTCTGTGAATTGCCCACGCCAGTGTCTCACTTCCATCCAACAGCTCTGGGGCAGAGGGGAGGGGATGTGCTTGTTATGTCCTATGCCCCTCCCGGCCCCCCCGCACATGTGATTGTAGGCTGTACTCTGTGCCTCAGGAGACTGACCCCTAAGGCTGGTGTCGCCCAGGCCTCTTGCCCTCTCTGGCTTCCATTTGGGCTAAAGAAATGGAAGGCACCAGGAGACAGGTGGCACTTGACCCCTTCTCTCTTCTGGTCCCTTCAGGCTAGGTGGGCTAGCAGCTCCCATTCTCACTAGCCCTGGGTGCTGTGCCATCCGGATCAGGCCCCTTCAACCTGCCCACCCGCGGGTTGTACCCTGACGAACACATGGGGTGGGGTGGAGGGAGCTGGGAGCCCCCAGGCAGCAGCCTCTGTAGCATGTGGGTGGTGGGTGACCAGACCTCTCGGACCTGTGGCTGCTGGTGTTCTGGAGCCAGGTGTCATCAACAGGTGGGGGCACGGGCGTGGACACGGTGCTGGTGCTGATGTCCCCGATGATGTTGAGCGCCTCCTTGAGCGCATGGTACATGCGCAGCATGTCGTCCCGCCGCTGGGCCTGGTCGGCCGACTCCTCCATAAGGCTGCTCTGGTCCGCCGACGAATATAGGTAAGCCAGGAGCTCGTGGTGGATGAAGGCCTTCGTCTGGGGACAAAGGTCAGAGAAGTCAGGACTTCCCACCACACCGCCCGTGAACTCAGCCGACCATTGCAACTGGCTGGAAAAGCAGCCACCACACTGGGTCGGGCAGTCTTTGTCTTTAATTTATCGTAGAACACGTTTAAAATGCAGGTGAGCTTTCCACCCAGCAGTGTTCCAAATGATTCAGGGACGCTTTCAAGTGTTCTTCCAACCCATTTCAGGAGATTCTTATTAAACTTATTCCTAGACTCTTACCTCTTTTATTGCTATCTTTTCTGCTATCCTTTTGTCTTCAAACTGGCTTTTGTTCAAAAACAACAGCAGGTTTTCCAATAATATTTATTTATACTGTTGATGCAATGTCGTAGGAATCTAACTCTTATTTATTTATATCAATTAGCCCATAGTATTTTTTTAAAATTTAAGTATAACTGGTATACAATACTATATTAATTACATTAGTTTCAGGTGTACATCAATTAGCCTATTGTAAAATTGGTTTTGTTATACCTTATTTTGCTTAAAGTTGCAGAACCTATTGATGATAAGTGAGGACATACTGTACTAGTTTCTGTTCATTAATTTTATACTTAGTTCGTGAATCCTCCTACAGGGTACAGCAGTTTTGCAGTTACTCTTCTTGGGGTTTCTAGGTAAACATGTTCCTGTGTACATGAGCTTCAAGAAATAGGAAACATTTTTCCTATTTTTATAATGTTCACACCTCTAAATTATTTTTGTTGTCTAAGTGCATTGGCTGGTAACTTTACAGGAAAGTTAAATAAAAGTAGAAATGGCCAACTCGTTCTTGATTTTAGAGGGGATGCTTCCAGAGTGTCCCCATTAAGGTCAAGAGTGGCCTGAGGCTGTAAATACATAAATTCAGTGGATATATGACACCTCATAACAGAAGACTCCTATAAATTGTCTATATTGGAAATTTTCTCAAACTTTCAACATTTGCAAAGATGGCCATACTTCATAGTTTTTGACTTGCGAACCATGTGAATGCATCAGCTATTTAAACACTTAAATTTTGAGAAACTAGTAAAAGGAAAAATAAAATATAATCTTAAGGTACAGTGACAACTCCTTTGTTCACTCTGGCCTTAGCCCCCAACTTCCCCTTCTAAGAAGCTTGTACAAACTCCCAGAGATTTCTATGTATATACAATATGTATGTATTTCCCCTCCGTTTTTTACACAAATGGAGCCTTCCTGTATATTCTGTTTACTCCATACCTTTTGCACTTAATAATGAAAGTAATTATAGATATGGAGATATTCCTCATTCTTTTTTTGTGTCTGATAGAATGGATATTCATTAAACAGAGTATATTAAATGGATGGAAATTTCCAATATTTGGCCACTACAAAACAATGCGGAAAAGAATAATCATGTATGTGTTCAACTGGCATGTGGCAAATGTCTCTGTGGGAGAAATTCCTGCAAGTAAAACTGAAGGGTCAAAACATATATGAATTTAAATTTCAAAGCTGCAGAATGATTTATATCATAAATCTCATTTAGGGCCTCCCCAGTGGCTCAGGTGGTTGGAGCACCGTGCTCCTAAAGCCGAGGTTGCCGGTTCGATTCCCACATGGGCCAGTGAGCTGCGCCCTCTACAGCTAAGATTGTGAACAACAGCTCTCTCTGGAGCTGGGCTGCTATGAATAGCCAGAGGTTGGTGTGAGCTGCCTTGGGCTGCTGACTGCTACCACGGGCTGCTGAGTACTGCCGTGGGCTACCATGTGCCTCCATGAGCGGCCAGCCGCCAGCAAGAGCTGCCATGAGCTCCTGTGCACAGCCGACCGATGACCAGCGACCGACTGCCTCAGCCGGGGGGGCTGACTGACTCAGCGCAAGGCTCTTAATACCAGCATGGGCCAGGGAGCTGTGTCCTACACAACTAAACTGAGAAACAGCGGCTTGAACCGGAGTGGGGGTAGGGGGGAGAAATGGAAGAAGGGAGGGAGAAATCTCATCCATATGTGAAGAATATACCAGGGCACCCACGACACTTAAGAAAGGACTGTGAAGAAAGGAGCGAAGGGAAGAGACAGGATTTTTGCTTTAGATGCTGTTATACCCTGTTTCCCCAAAAATAAGACCTAGCCGGACAATCAGCTCTAATACATCTTTTGGAGCAAAAAATAACGTAAGACCCAGTCTTATTTTACTGTAATATATGACCGGGTCTTATCTAACATAATATAAGACCAGGTCTTACATTAATATTTGCTCCAAAAGATGCATTAGAGCTGTTGATTCGGCTAAGTCTCATTTTCAGGGAAACACGGTAGTTAGAGCTTTTTAGTCATAACACAAATCAAACCTGGTCTATATAGCTTCCTGAATACCTACTGCCGAGCAAAAGGCCTGAAACTGTGAATCACTGAACCCTCCCAGCAGCCTAGAGTGGGAAACAGTATAGCTGCATTTCACCAGAGAGGCCTAAAGCGCTGAGAGGCTTGCGAGCCCAAGGGCAGGCAGGTAACTCCCTAAAGGTAGGCTGGGCCACAGGCCACCAGGGGGCCAAGGTTGCCAATACCAGACAAAAATTGGGGACAGACTCAGTCTGGCTTTGAATCCCACCGCCCACTCCTCTGAGTGGCTTTGGACAGGTTTCTTGACCTCTCTGGGCCTCTGTTTTCCAGTCTACAAAATGGAGGTGATAGCAGTCCCTCTTCTAGGGTTATTGTAAGACTAAAAAAAATAATTTAGAGAAAGTGCATACGTGTTGTATTAGCTTCAATTACCGGATTAATGGGAGGGTGGGCTCCATGTGGCCTGCACCTTCCAATTTCCCAGGACAGGCTAGGAATCCTGATTTTGATGGTTAAAAGGTGGTGACTCACTAATTTTAAATTTGATAGTGTGTTCAGGTCAAATATAGCTGTAGCTGCCTGAGGCCCTCTCCGAGACCGGTGGCCCTGGGGGACAGGCACTCACGTTATTGATCATGAGGTGCATGATGGTCTTTGGCATGAGGTCGCGGATGGACTTATTGATGATGGCCACGTACGAGTCCACCAGGTTGCGAATAGTCTCCACTTGGCGCTCCAGCTGCGGGTCCATAGAGAAGGTGTTCTCCTGTGCTCCCTCCTCGTTTTCTGCCTGCAAGTGGGGAGGGGAGGCGGTGAGGGGTGACATCAGCCTCAGGCGAGTGTGGGGAGTCTCCCTTCTTTGGAAATTGCTTGCCCTGTCCCACCCACAACCAACCCTCCAGGGCTGGCCCCCGATGGCCACTTTGGCACAATGTGGCCCTGCCTACCCTTGGCCTGAGCTGCCCAGACGGGGGGCCCACGGCACAAAGTGGACTAGTTCTTCTCACTGGGGGACTGCAACAACATGTTAATTTGTTCACTCTGCCTCAAGGACAGGAGGAGAGAAAACAGATCAGACAGGATGCAGTCCCTATGCATCCTTGTCTTTGCCTTCAGCTGGAGAATCTTCTGGACCCTGATAACAAAACCCTCCCCTACCTTTCTGCTTTGTTTGCTCGAGGGCATTGGGCTATGTGCCTTCAAAGAGTTATGGCAAATACAGCCTGGACATAACCCATCCTATGAGACCCCAGTCCCCATCCTCTACAAGATGGGGTTCGCTTAGCCAAAGGTATGCCAGCCAGACAGAGCGGGCGGCTCCTCACCTGGTCCTTCTCGGGGTAGACGCCAGCTCGGAGGAAGGAGGCCTTCCAGCTGTCCACGTCCTCCTGTGAGTCGCAGGCCAGCTCTATCTGCCGCAGGTCCTTGTACACGTTCCTGTGGGGGAGACGCGCGTGCTGACCCTGACCGTGGGTGCAGTGAGCTCTGGAGTCTGAGTGACTGGGATTCACTTAAACCAGACACACACACCAGAGACTCCAGGATGGTAGCAGCACCTGTACCCTGTCCTGTCCCACAGGGCAGGCATGGCTGAGATGGCCAAGCTGCCCCAAAGCCTTGGTGTGAGATTTGGGTTTGAGGTTAGGCACAGCCCTGTGACAGAGCTCTGGCCAACTGGTGATCAGTAAGTGGCTGCCCTGAGAGACTTCTGGAAGGAGTTGTGAAGGGAGGGGCATGACTTTGTTGCTATTCCTCCTCTTCCGTGCTGCCTGGCAAATAATCAGGATGGCTGGAGTTTGGGCAGCCACCTTGAACAGAGAAGGAAAGCTGAGGCGTAAGGAGGGCCTAAGCCCAGATGCCTGTGGAGCTGCCCTGGATGGGAAAGTCTGAAGTTGATTTATATAAAACCCCAAAACTGCTATCTTGTTTCTGCTACTATTATTCTGGATTTTCTGAACTCTTAAATAATACATTCGATAATATCTTCACCCCCTGCCCTGGGGGCACAGGACCAGGGAGGTGGGATAGCTGCCTTGATGTCACACAGCCCAGAAGAGTTTCCCAATAGGCCTGTCCCACTGCAGAGGCAGGGTCTCCCACGTGCCCCCGAGGGCTTCTTAGACAGAGGAGGGAGGGGGGAGGCGGATGAGCCTAAAAGAGCTATAAAGGTTTTTGGAACCAGTTGATGGCCAAAGTAGGTCTCAGAGCTTTAGGCCTGTCCAGAACAAAGCAGGACAGAGCTTTTCTTACACAAAACAGGAGGCTTGACTGGAATTGGTGGTACAGACGGGGGCGCCTGTGAGCACCGGAGTCAGGTCCATTCTCACCTGCTCAGAACTCTCCACGGCTGCATCATTTCATCCCAGTCTCTGTACAGAGAGGTCTTCCCTGACCACCCATCTTCCCTGACCGCCCATGGCATTTTTGTTTCTCACCTGACTCCCTTTCTAGAATGTAAGACTCCAGGCCAGGGACTATAAACCTCAGAAGTGCTCAATGGATGGTGGTGAATGACTGAAGGAATGACTGGGGGAAACATCGGTTTCCCCCCTGGGACCTCATGGGCCCTCACCTCTGCTCTGTGTTGAAGATGGCGAAGACGTGCTTGTTGGACATGAAGCCCTTCTCTACATCACGGATTTTGAGGTTGTCCAGAGGCAGCATGTACTTCTTCTCTTTTTCCTGAGGATGGAAGGGGTAAGGTCATCCTGGGCTGTTTAACTGAGGATGTGAGGATGCGCAGGGCTGGACTCGACCATGAGGACCACTGCTAACACCTGATGCTTCCCATACTGGCTGCTTTACTCAGATTAACTCATCAGCCACCATCATCCCCTGGCTCAACCCTGCCCCAGCCATGCCAGCCTCCTTGATGTTCCCTGAACATCTGAGGCGAGCTCCCGCCCCAGGGCCTTTGCACATCTGGGGCTGCTACCTTGAATGCTCATCCCTCCCAATGCCTTTGTGGCTCCCTCTTTGCCTCCTTCAAGTCTTTGTGCAGAGGGGACCCTCCTGGCAACACCTGCCCTGCCCCTGCCTGGATCTCCCTCCCACTCCCAGTTCTCCCCTTGGCCCTTCCCCTCACGACACAACACACTATATATCTTGCTCATTAACCTAGGTTGCCATCTGTCACCCGGACTGAATTCATCAGATCCTCGAGGGCAGGGACTCCTATTTTAGTCACTGCTTACACACAGTGACTGCTCAAAACTGGCCAGCTCTGACTCTATGCAGAATCCACTTCTCCCCTTCAGGCTGAGGGAATGAAACCATTAACTTGGCTACAGCCTCACCACAAGACTGGGAGTGCGTTACCACTATGTTCCCACTTACAGAGGGGAGACTAAAGCACACAGAGGGGCAGCAGGGTGTCAGGGGCAGGGCTGGGATTTCGGATGAGCCCAGAGCTAGAAAGCAAGGCCCCACCAAACTGATGCCTGAAGCCTGAAACCACAGAAGTGTCACTCGCTTCCTAAGGGCAGCCCCGTTCAGGAAATACCAACCAACGGCGGGGCACAGCAGTCTTAATGGCTTCTGGGGAAGCAGGTCTGAGAGGATGGGTCCCCTGGCCAAGGGCATGGGCCTGGTGAGTCATACTCCGGAGTCCAATGCTCACCCACCAAGCACTTACTGTGTGTCCAGCATGGGGCTGGTGCATCATTGTTAGTCCTCACAGTAGCCCCCTGTGGGTGTGGTACGCATGCACATACTAACTAGGTTTTCACATGAGGAAACCAGAGCACAGAGCCACGTGACCCACAACAGCCCTCAAGGACCAATGAGAAGTGCTGTTTGTCTATCAGCTCACAGAAACCTCCCCATCCCTGCCAGGGAAGCATGATGCTCAAAGAAGGACGTTGGCTGCCAGGGACACACAGAAGGCAGAGTGGGCCACACTGGGACATGTGCCCCAATGCCAGGTTTTCTCCACCACCCTCCTGGCCTTTTACCTTCTAGGCAACTTTGGAGACCCACTCCCTCACCCAGCAGTTCACTTCTTTTCACCTCTCTTGTCCCTGGCTCACAGTAAGACCCCAGAAAGAAGCCCAAGATGGCTGCTGCTTCCAAATTTAAGAGCAGAGAGTGATGGAGGGAAGGGGGCCGGGGCTCCATGGCTGGTGGGGGCTGGCTGAGTTTCAGGATTATGGGCAGGGAGGCAGGAGCAAGCTGCAGGCTTGGTGCGTGGGCTCAGTCCTTTGGCGTTAGAAGCTCAGTGAGCTCTGTCCCTCCTTGACCATGTGTCCTTGGGCAAGTCACTTCCCCTCTGCCTCAGCATCTGTCAAAGGTAGACAGGAGTCGTGCCCTCCTGGTTTGAGGTGAGGATTCACACAATGTCACAATGTGTGAAAGTGCTAAGCATGAGCCCACCGTAAAGCTGGTGCTTACGAGGCACCAGGGGTTTTCTTTTGTCTGTCTCGCTCTCGTGGCTCAAGGATCGGCCTACCAGGCTTTAGGCAGGGGGCAGAGCAGGGCAGAGCACTCTTCAGGCTGAGCCACAGTCAGACAGGAAGAGGGGCCTGGCGGCCCCTGAGATAATAGTCCCTACATTCAGGCTGCGGACTCGGAGTCCAAGGGAGGGAGGGTGGTAAAGAAATGGTGGACCAGTCATCCCAGGCAAAGCCTGGGGTCCTCCTACTTCTCAGGGAAGTTTTGGGGGCTTTAGAAGGGGCCTGACCAGAAGTTTTAGAAGGGCCTCCCTTGCCCCCACCCTGCTGTGTCATGAGGAAGGAAGCTTCTCGTCAGCCAGACAGGCCAAGGAACTGAGTCAGTCCTTTCAGACCCCAAGCGAGACGCCACATCTGGTACTGTTTATAGTGATTCCACCCAGAGTACGACGGCTGCCTCCCTGATGTTGCTGGCGCGCGCGTGCGCACACACACACACACACACACACACACACACACACACACACACAGAGGCATGTGTGCGACACACACACAGGCACGCATGCACACACAGAGGCATGTGTGCGCCTGCCCCCACCCTGACCCCCAAGGAGACCGTCTCCTGCACACAGAGGCTTCAGATCCAAACCCTCCCTTCTCCCCACCCCCTCCTTAGGATTTCCTGAAAACCCACAACTTTCTCCAGATGCAAGCCGGCCCAGCCTTGCCACGTCAGAAGAGCCAGAGCAGATTGTCACGGGCAGAGCGGTGGCTTCCTCGCCTGCTTGGAGGTGCTGAGGCATGGTGGCCCTTCTGCTGCCTGGGGGGCCCATGGGATGAACAGCCGGCCCCGCCAACCCAGTGTTCAGACTACCTGTTCAGGGGGCTCTGAATGTGTACAGTAGTCTGCACATTGGTTAGGCTGGGCTCGGGCCAGCAGCACGTCAGGACTGGGCCCCCCAAACTTGCTGCCACCCCCTCAGAGAGGCAGACCTGGAGGTGAGTGTCATCGCCCACCACCCTATTTCCCACCGGGGTGGAGACTTGGACAGAAGATTCTGCATTCCAGAAGGGCCTGGGGGGGGGGGGGGGGAGAACAGGCACCAGGGAAGGCAGGGAGCCCCAACACTGAGGTTGGGGGTCCCTGGCTGAACCACCCTCCTATTCCTACCCTGTACTGTAACCACCTCCTCTTATTTATTTTTTAAATAAAGCAATGTGGATAGACGCCTTGCCCCTCTCCAACGCTTCTCTAAGCCATAGGGATGGCCGCCATGTGTGACTGAGGGTCCCAACTGAGACACTAACTTGGGAGGGGTACAGGACCTCACTCCTGCCCCTCCCGATCTGAGCCTGCTTTGTGTCTGGGGCACACATAGGGCCTCTTTCACGGGCTGCTGGTTCTCATTACTGCCGGCGGGCACTCCACTTTCCTCCCAACACTGCCCCTGCCTCTGGTCTGGGGCCCCAAGGGAAGAGTCTGGCGCTCCTGCTTTCAACCCCCAGATGAGGGGAAAACAAAGGGTCCCTCCTTAAGTTCAAGAAAAGAAGCTCTGAAAATTGGACACACAATGGCACCATGCAGCGAACTAAGCTGGGGTTTGGGCCCAGAAATTATTCTACAGCTGCTCAAGGCTGGTGTCAAGCCCTGGGGACCCCCAAGCCCAAAGGCGGGGACCAGCCCTGGGCTTGCCTGACAGCTGACAAACCACAGAGCAGGTTGGGTTTCAGACTGCGGGGGCGGAGAGACGGGAAAATGTAAAAGCGTCACCTCACCCCTCACCCGGCCATTTTGAGGAGCTAATCTGGCTACATAAGTTCCTTGAGGAACGCCTGGTTGCCCTCCCTCCACATCCCAACACCACGATGTTGTGGAGTCATGGACAACCCCCAACCCTCGTTTAGAAACAGCTACCCAGGCAGGGTCCCTCCCTTTGGGGTCTCAGAGTTCCTGACGCTTCCAGAATGTTCTAGGGTTGAGTTTCTGGCCTTGTGTGGAGTAGGATGATGTTACCCTTTACACCCTCCCTTTGGAGGAACCACATCCAGCCTAGGCTGTGGGGCAGTGGTCCAGGCCTGGGCTGAGGTGTCTCATGGGTCAGAGAGCTCATGCTCTTATCCATCATAGGAACCCAGTTTTGCTCTGTGAAATGGGCAGAGTCACAGCTTGGAGCTTCAGTTTCCTCACTGACAAAGTGTGAGGATTTCCTGAGGAGGAGGAGGAGGAGGACGGTGCCCTTTACATGCAGCCTCGGTGGGTTCCCCAGCCAGTGAGCCTGGAACAGACTGTGGGCTTCATAAACGAAAGGGCCACAGACGGGCCTTGACAGATCTCTACCTGCCTTCTGTCGGAGCCTAGGCGGAAGTATACATGGTTGGACCCAGGCCTGCCTGATCCTGGATGGTGTCAGTGAGGCATCTGGTGTGAGCCACTTCTGCAGGGGGTCTTCCTAAACCCCAGGTAGGATGGCTCCAGGGGCAACGAGAAGACTGACTTCTCCTCCAAGGGCACCTGGTGCCAGTGCCATCCCAGTTGAGCAGGACACATAGCGGCCATGTGTCTAGATTCTGGTCAGGAACGCATGAGCACTCTTATTTCCCTTTTTGGGGCTGCTAGAGGCCACGTGGTGATGGGCATGGGGGCAGCCATCTTGGACTGTGAGGGGAGGCAAAGCCCAGGCTCTGGACAGCATCGAAGTACAGGGCCACCAAGCTCACCAGGGGCACCGGCAAGAAACAGACTTCTGTGTTTGTAAGTGCCTTCACTTTGGGCTTCTGTCACAGACGTCTACCAATGCCCTGGCCAACAGGGTGACGCAGGAAAATGACAGAAGCACAATGCCCCTTGCAGGTGACCCTCAGCACGTGACAGTGGCAACAGGAACCGAAGGAGTGGCTTCACTCCTCGGCCACTATGCCACACTTATGTTGTTCCCTTAAGAGAACTAAGTAAAGAAATAGGACACTCAGGATGGGAGGATGGGCCAGGGCAGAAGCGGAGGAGGGACACGGACAGACAAACTGCTCACTGGGCCGGGGGTGCACTCACTCACAGCCGCCTACCCACAGGTGTATGGAGACCAGAGCAGAACGCAGCATGCAGTGCTGTTCCTGGTGCTGTTTTGTGAAGCCTCCCTCTGTCCTTCTGATAAGGACAAGCACATGTGCAATGTTCTAAAGACAGACAGTATGGCTAAGCACTTCGCAGTTGGCAGGGGCCACTCTACCCACTTCAAAGATGAGGAAACTGAGGCCCAGAGAGACTAAGGGCCTGGCTGAGTCTATGTAGGTTATAGAGCACAGAATCCCAGTACCCCAGCAGCCTGCCTGTGAGCCTAAGTCCCTGACATCAGGCTGTGTCCCCTCAGAGTCAGGGTCCCCCTTGCTGTGACTTTGGAGGCTGAGGTTAATTTCCAGCCTGCCAGTGGCTCCGAAGGGCTGGAGATGTGCGATGCCTGGCACACCCTCCATTAATGGTGAGCTCTAGGCACAGTGGCACTTGGGGAACCTTTCTTTAATGAACGAATGAATGAAAGAACAAGCCAGTAAGTAAATGAGTAAAAGAGTGTGTGAACAAGTAAGCAACCACCCAGACCACCCATTCTCGCCCTATGGCCACATCACTGCCGGCTACTCACCTCCTCATTCTTGTACCAGGACAGAGACTCGGCCGTCAGCACAAACCAGTACTCCTTGGAGCCACCCTTCATCAAGCTGATGTTGTTGATGGTCAGCCAGCCCCTGCGGATCACCTGGGGGGAAGGGTGCAGCTCAGTGGGGGACCCATCGCCCAGCCCGGCCCACCCCCAGCACAGCAGCCAGTGCCCTCGTCCCCAGCAAGGCGGGAAGCCAGGGGACCATGGCAGAGACACCTCCAGCCCCAAAACAGACAACCCAACTCTGCCTTGCCCCAAGTACTTCCCGCTGGAAACTGGCATGAGGCACTCGAGTAGACAGTCACCCATGCAATGAAGCAGCTCTTTTTCTCTCTCTTTGGCTCTTTTTCTCTTTTCAGGAGCCAACCAGCAGATGCTCAACTCGCAGCTTCAATTCTGCTGCCTGCTCTGTCAGCTTATCTGCTCAGCTCGCCGGGGTGGGTACTCAGTGGGCACAGGGACCTGCCCTGACAACCGACCCCTCCCCCATCCCCGGGCTCCTTTCCCCACAGGCTCTTTTCAGAGTATAACGATGCAGGGACGCCTATACCCAGAGGGCTGGGGACAAAGGTTTGAGCCCGGGGGAACTGCATGGGATATGCTCCATACTGGCCTCAAGCCCCACGTCCCACTTTTCTCTGCCTGACACGTTGGGGTTCTGGGCTGGGAGACCCCATGGAGGGGGCTTATCAGGCCATAACTGTCACCTGAGTGAGAGGCAGAACCCAGGCCTGTGCGGGAAACTCACCTGACAGTTAAATGCAAGCAGCCTGGGGGGCCATGCTCCCATGTTCCCTGGACCATGGAGGCATGTGTGGGCCAGAGCCCTCCACCACTCTGGACTGGGGACCCCGGGGCAGTGGGAAGCACATGGAGGCACAGGAAGGGTCGCCCCAGGCCAAGGCAGCAACAGACTGGGCCAAGCTGCAGAGGGTGGGCTGCATGTGGTTAGACAGCTGGGAAAGTGTTGTGACCCCAGATTGGGGTGGGGCAGGAGCACACTAGATGGGGCTGCAGGGATGCCTCTGGGGCCCACATACCTTCCTAGTGGGTGGGTCTCAGGAGGGGCTTCACCCTGCCTACTCTGATCTGTCCCCAGGCCTGTTAAATCTTAACAGGTGCCCAGTCCCCGGCCCTCATCTCTCCTGGGGCTGAGTGTGGGGCTCTCAGCACAGAGCCCATGAAGGTGGAGGTGGCCACAGAGCGCCCAGAAGTCCCTGCCCAGGCTGGGGATAGCATGAGCTCCACCTAGGAGCCCTTAAGGCCAAGAGTATAAACTTCTCCACATCTGGGATGATGAGATAGCACTTGAGTGTTGTGGCCTTCAGGAAACAGGCAGTGACCTCTGGCACCTACCCACCCATGGGCTCCCTGGTGGGCGAGGGGGCAGAGGCCATCAGCCCCAGCAAGATCATGGAATCCTCCCGGGACTCAGGGTGACCAACTCACCCCGGTTTGCCCAGGACTCTCCCGTTTAGCACTAGAAGTCTCGAATCCTGGGAACACCCTCACTGCTGGGCAAAGCAGGACAGCTGGTTATGCTGGGGGTAAGGCTGATCTCCAGAAGTAGGCCCAAGGCCATTCTGCGTAGGACCCGGGAAGGAGCCCCTGCATCTGGCCACCAGTGCCAACCCCAGAGCTGTGTGGCTCTGGTCATGCCTGTTCCTTTGCTCCCCCAGCAGCAGGTGGAGGGTCTTCCCTGACTTAGTCCAGGCCCACAGAGTGGGTGCTTCTAACCTTCAGTTCAGTCACTGATTGATAGCCAGGGGAGGGAAAGAGGCGGGGTGGAGAAACAGGTTTTCCAGTGCTCCCCAGAGCCCTCCCATGGCGAGGCCTCCACATTCCCGGGTCCAACCTGGTTCCCGAGGGCAAATGTGCCCTGACCACCCCTTGGTGGCCTGGCTTGCCTGCATCCACTATTGGTTAATAGTTGCCACAGCTGGCAGGCAGGGCCTTGGCTGTGCTATAGGGCATGTGGCCACGGGGTGGAGGCCACGCCAGGAATGGTACATCTGAGCCTCAAGGAAGGAGGTTGCTTGTCAAGCCTGGAGAAACCCTCAGGTCTCTTCTCCCTCAAGCCACCCAAAGAGATACCTTCATGGGGGCCCAACTGGGGTCAGAGACTAAATTCCACCCTGGGATGGTGCAAGCTGTGGGTGGTGGACACAGGTGCTGAATCTAGAGGAAAAGGAGTAGTTGGTTCTCCTCATCCAAAAGCCAGATTTGTGCCCAAGGGGACTGGGCTTAGAACGAGGTGGGGGATGGGAGTGGGGTAGGCAGGGGAGACAGAAGAAGCAGGTGGGGCTCCCACACTCTAGGGTGTATAGCAACAGGCATGCCGGGGAGGGTGCAAGGGCCACAGGGACAGGAAGCATGGGCAGCAGGCAAGAAGCAACACAGCTAGGGACCACCAGCAGGGTGTACCAGCCTCCTACTGGGTAAGGGTCCCAGCCCCTGTCGCCTGGACAAGGATGGCAACCAGAGCTGGGAGACTCAGGGACCAGCCACACTTTGTGGCCAGGGGTGTGGAATCCATTAGGAAAAGAATGACTAAGCCTCTCGGGTGAGGGGGTGTAGGGAGAAGCAGGCCCCTGGGTTCTTTAGAGGCAGGAAATCATTCAAGTTCAAAGGGGGTTGGGGGTGACACATGGGAAAATGGGAACCATGGGCCAACGGTAATCCATTTATCCTGCCACTGACCCACACCCCACTTGGCCAAACTCTGGCCCTTTCTGCATCTTTTGAGAGAATTCTAGGCTCTGGGCACAAGTGAGGCCCAAGCACAGTATCAGATCAGCTACTAGACAGATCCTGGGTCCTCCACAAGATCCCTGCCACAGGGCAGCAGTGGGGCCAGACCACTGCCTCAGTGGCTGGGGGTAGGAGAGTATTCTGGAAAAGGAGGCCTGTATTAGGGCTGGAGGCCCAGGCCGTGCTTTCTGAGGTGGAGAGCTGGGGCTGAAGCCAGCTGCCCAGAGGTGGGCACCTTGAAAAGAACTCAACTCTCAGATATGTGCAGTACCTGCTCCCCACTGGGCTGGGCCACACATGGAGAGGAGGTATAACCTACAACAGGGATGGCAAATACCACTCAATGTGGGGGCCACACCAATCAACGAGTAAGAACTGCCCGGAGTCCTATACTGAGAATTCTAGGCTCAGTGGGAAAGGTTGCTAGAATCAACTAGTGATGTCTGCCATAAGCAAAGGTATGGGACGGGGACAAGAGGAACAAAAGAGCTTAATCCATCTTCGTATCTGCCATGGAGGCAGGATAGTGGCAGCATCCAGAAGAGAGTTCCCTGATCAATTAGTCATGTCTGTCATGGGACTGTGTCACATACAAAACTATCACATGGGGAAAAAATTTTTCTTGCCAGTTAGTCACATCTGCCACAGAATGGGGAGTGGTGGCATGTTTAGGAAAGAATGGCAGGATTGATTAGTGGTGTCTGCCATGGATGGGCACATGAAAGAAGAGAGGCACAAGGGAAAGAGTGCTGGATCAATTAGTAATGTCTGCCATGAGCACAGGAGAGGAGAAATTTCTGCATGGTGATGTCTGCACTGGAATTGGAGTGGCGGCAGTGGCAAGTTCCAGCAGGGCTTGAATAAAATCTTCCCTGGCCAGGGATGTGAGGGGAGGGAAGTGTGTGGTGTTACCCAAGTATTTGCCATCCCTGACCTACAGGAAACCAGGTCAACGTGTCAGGAATGGGCTGGAGGGGTGGGCCTCTCACCAGGGCATGTTAGTGTCTGTGTGAGTCAGCTTATGCCCAGGGCAACATGACATTGGGCATCAGCTGTGGCAGGGGGTTTTAAAGTTAGATGTTTAGTTGTTTTGTTATTTTGGGGGGAAGGGAATGTTAAGGGGTGGCAGGATGTCCACCCTACTAGATTCTCTAATGTTTGCTACCACACTAAGTGGGTACTTACCAAGATCTCCCCCTTTGAAAATGCAAAGTTAGGATTGTGGATAAATCAAAGAAGAGCAGGCGGAGGAAAAGAGACGTAAGGGACATGAAGGAATGGAGAAAAAGCAGGAAAAGCACAAAAATGGGAGGAGAGAAGAGCAGAGGAAAAAAACAGCAAAAGAAAAAAAATTACATGCTATTAATTATATTCATGGTGTTAATATTTAATTCATTATCATCTCCTGAAACAAAAAAGCAACAACATATGTATTACCTACAGCAAGCGCAAAAAAATCATGCAGTGGTTACAGCCTTCTTTTACAGAGGGCTCTATAATCGTGCAAGATAAACAGCAGAGTCCCACCTCCCCCAACGATGTGGAGAAGTGGGGGATATTGGCAGAAATTTTCACAAAGATGATGATTTTCTCAAAAATAAAGTACCTAATACTCGCAAATATAAGGCTGTTCCTATTTCACAGGCCTCTGGTTGGGCACAACATCAAGGAAGAAAACCCTGTGTGTGGCTTAGGGTTTCTCCAGGTGTGGGGGTCAAAGCACCTCCAGTCTCCTCAGAACTGCTTGTCACAATGCAGCCTCCCATAGGCTCCAAGTCCTCGGAGATGGTAACCCAACATGGCCACACACACCATGAGTGATTGAGCTGCCCTGAGGGTGAAGTTCTAACCATGGCCTTAGATGTTCAGACAGGGCCTTCCAGATGCATAAAATCTGCCCCCTTGACCCTGCCAGAGCTCTCTTTGGCTCTCAGAATCTGGTGGGACAGGCCACAGGCCAGGTGCCATCACCAGGCTCAGCAGTCCCTTATTGCCCTCCCGCCCCTGCCCAAGGGTGGAGCTGCGGGCCCTGGATGGGTGGCTACCTGGTTGGGAATGGCTCTCTTCTTGTTCAGCTGTGTGCTCCTCTGCTGGGCGCTGAAACCAAAGCACAGAGAGACTCGTGTGGGCAAGACACCGGGAGGACAAGGAGCAAGAGGCTCTCATGGCCGCGTGGGCTACACTCCCACATGAGGAGGCCAGTGACCAGTTAAGGGCCAAGTCAGAGAGAAGACCCCCTGCACACAAAGGGCTGCCCAAGGGAAAGAGCTCAGGTTCATGGGATGGGAAAACGTACGGAGTTAAACTGAGGCTTTTAGGCCCTGACATTAGCCACTCCTGAGTACCAGCTATTTCCAGAAATCACTGGGTCCTGGAGCCTCAAAGAGTGGGCATGAGAAACTGGATTAACAGGTGGCTGGAAGGTAACCATGGTGGCTTCAGAGTAACCTGAGCGCTGGGCCGTTTGGGGTTCCTCCCACTCTCAACCCTGCCCCTGACCCCAGACCAAATCCTAAGTGGTTCTGACCTGAGATGTCAGACTGTGGGACAGCTGCTCGCCAATAAAACATCACTCATCCTGGATGGCTGCTGGCCCAAACCAGAGGACACTCAAGGTCAACAGGGTGTGTTTCTACAAGGTCTCTTATTTGTCTACAGTCTCAGATCTTTTTTTCATCTATCCTGTTTCCTAGCTAGTTCATGCCAGAAAATGAGTAAATGAGTGCAGATGAAGTCCGCATATCTTGCACATGGGCACCTACTTATCTCCCTTATTGTCCTAATATATTTCCTACTTGGACAATCACATCACCATCTGCAAACAATTGACATCTCCTAAGACGTCATATTTTCTTATCGTATTGCTTTAGTTGGACTTCAGAACAATACGAAAAGGCAAACCACCTTATTTCATTCCTTTACTGACTGCCTCTGGGGTTTTACCTTAAAGATGAAGCGGGCTGTTGGGTAAGCTGTGTGTGTGTGCACGCGCAAAGGAAAAAGCCTTCTGTTTCAATAAAAGTTGAAACATTAAGAATGGAGGCAGAATTTTACCCAATGATTTTCCCAACAATGAGTTTATTCAATAGGGTTTTTTTCTCAGGGCCGTTTTTAATGTTTAGAGGACAGTGGGAAGGCAGCCCAGAACATCTGAGCAAACCAAGAAATTTGATCAATGTCTGAAGCAGACAGGACCAAGCTAAGCCACACATGGTGATGGCTCAGTGCTAGAGAGGTCCCAGATATGCTATTTCCTAAGGGCTTCCTGGCTCCCTCCTTTTCCTGGCAGCCACCGTGGCTGCACCTGTCCCTTGCCTGTGCCCAATCAGGGAGTCCTCACTTCCCTGGGCAGGGGTTAAGTCCAGTCTTTCCCTTGGTCTGCAGGGGCCTCCTGGTGATGGGGCCTGGCCTCTCATCTCCTCCTTGCATAGGTCTCGCTAGGCTCCTGCTCCTCAGCTTTCCTTCCCTGCTCCTCAGCTTTCCTTCCCTGTCTTATAACACTTTCTTGGGGTCCCCTGCCTGTCATCTGGCTGTCATGACTTCCTCAAGAGGGTCTCTCCAGGACTCGTCCTTTGTGCCCCTTTCCCACAACCCCTCACTTACTCTACTTTCCAACTCTCATTTTCCTGTGACAATTTGCTCAATGACAAGGCGTCCTGAGCCTCTGGGCTCGGAAAGGGCAGGCCCAAGCTGGCTTGTGCACTGTGCTAGGCCAAAGGCTCTGAGACAGCACTTTATGGCTGTTCAGTGGGCCCCTGGGATATCCCACCCAGAGCTGGGGTCCTGGCTTATACCTGGGCCCCACCCCCAGCCATTCACACACCAGAGAAAAGGCACACAGCAGGCAATACCCACCAGGTCACCAGCTGCTCAGTATAGTAACAGCTGGGGGAGGTGGGAAGGCCCAGGAATCCAGAGGAAAGAGTGGAGTGGTCAAAGGAAAAACAGGAGAGATTGTGAGAAGGAACTGTGGATGAAGTGTGAGAAGCAGAAACATCAAGGTGAGGAAAACAGCAGCAAACCAAAGAGGGGGAACCGGCGTTTTCAGCCCACACACATCTGGCTGCTAGGGGACAGGAGCAGGAGGGGCTGCTCCCCAGGCTCTGAGAACCCCACCGGAGAGGCGGCCCACGGCTAGGGCCCCTCAGCCCAACTCCAGCAGGGACAGCCCAGCTGGGGCCCAAAGCTTCTGATCATGCCCTCATTCATTCATTCATTCATTCATTCATTCCACTCACCTACCCTGTGCTCAGCACAGAACAGCTGCCCAATCAACTGTGTTGAGTGCACTAATGAATTTTCTACCCAGGTAACTACTTAGCCCAACAGAGAGATCCCTGACAGAAAGACCCTCTTGCCCCAGCCGCTAGCCCAAGACTGGGTTCTAGCAGGCCCCTCCTCAAAGAAGCCCCCACGCACTCTCAAGGCCATGCCAGAAGGCCGCCTTCTGGACTCCCATGGGCCCTCCACAGTCCCGCCCTGTCACTAAGCACACTGTATTTTAACTGCCCATGTGCATGTGTGTCCCCAGCACAGGACTTTCCTTGAAGGGTGGGGATCTGGATCTATGCTTGCTCACTGCTGTCACACAGGGCCTGGCACGGAGAAGGCACACCAGCAATATTTGCTAAATCATGCAAGGGAGTTGGCTATCCAACGGTCTGTTATTTTATTGGGCTCAGGCAAGATCTTTGTGAGCTACCAGAACAATCCACATGGCACCCAAGCTCGCTGAGGAGGGCCCAGGAGCTGATGGAATAACTGGATGACGCCTGAGACCACCAGCATTTATATCTATATCCAGCTAAAATCAGAGCTCCCTGATCTGGCCCTTTATCCAGGTCCCACGGAAGGTTCTGGTTTAAAACCTATATTGTACGGATGGATGCCATGGGCAATCCTAAACCCGTGAGACACTCACAAGTAAGTAAGTGTGGGGAGTCTGGAAAAGCTGCACCAGTCTACGAACAGTTCTGAGAAGTCCCGTGGGAGAGGAAGCACGGGATGCTGGCTAGCCCTGCCCCTTCCTAATGAGTCTCACCCCAGGACTGCCCTTTCCTCCTTCACCTAACCACAGGGTGCCCCATAGGAGGTGTGCTGGGGACAGTGGGGACGGGGCCGCTCCTGGCCCAGGCAAGCTTCCAGATACTCTCACCCCAGGACCCCTGATAGAGAGACCCTCGTGCCCCAGCCCACCGAGGGAGTCCGAACTCGACTGTGTGGGAGCGACACTGGAGGCACCCACCAGCCGCTATTCTGAAAAGCACGTACTTGGCAAATCCGATGAAGTCCTCGTGGTTTGTGTTGATGTAGGACTGCTCGATGTCGATGAGAAGAAGAATCTGAGGGAAAGAAGGGGTCACTGTACGTTCAGACGGTCCCTGATTTCCTATGATTTGATTTATGACTTTACAATGGTGTGAAAGCCATACACATTCAGTAGAAACCGTACTTCCCATTTTGAATTCTGATCTTTTCCCAGGCTGTCGACATGCGGTATGACACGTTCCTGTGACGCTGGGCAGCGGCCGTGAGCCGCAGCTCCCCGTCAGCCACATGATCACGAGGGTAAACAGCCAATACTCTGCAGTGTATTCTTTGTGTTAGATGACGTAGGCTGATGTAAGTTCTGAGCACATTTACAGTAGGCTAGACTAAGCTATGATTTTCTGTAGGGTAGGTGTTAAATGCATTTCCAACCTACAATATTTTCAACTAATAATAGGTTTATCGGGACCTAACCCCATTCTAAGCTGAGCACAGCAGCTGGAGCACTTCTCGCACCAGCCAGCAGGGGGAGCCCAGAACCACACTGCTTCCCAAGCAGAAGAACAAGGGTAACACATACATATTGGGGAAGGGGACACCGGAGCTTCCAGGCGTCAGGGCCTCACAAGTAAGACTGGGCCAACAGAGCAGAGCAAGGCAGTTCAGCGTGGTGGTCACGGGCACACCCTTTGGGGCTGATCACCTGGGCTGCAGGTTCAGCACAGCCACTGCCAGGCTGTGTGACCCCAGCCCTCATGTTACCAAGCCATGGAATGGGGGAGACAAAAGCCATACTTTAAATAATTCACAGTATGTAAAGTCTTAGCTAGCACTTAGCATTTCCTAAGTGCCGCATTTAGACAGCAAAGATAATGTGGTCAGTGAAGAACATTAAAATGAAACACACGCACATACACACAGGTACACGTAAGCCAGTCGGATGTCATCTCAGATAAGGGGCAGGCCCTTAAACAAACCATACAATGTCCATTCCTGTCACCTCACTGTGCCTCCGAGCCCTCGAGCATAGAACGGGCCGGGCACTAGTCAGACTTTGTGGGGCTGCAGGAAAATACTGGGGTGCTCTGTCCGTAGGATCCACTGTCGCTGGTTTTATAAAACCTGAATCCTGTCACCCTGGAGCCCATGGATCGAGCCTGGCAGTGTTGACAGTGAGGCAACGAGGGGCTGTGGTGTGTATAGAAGGGACAGCAGGACCCTTGCCAACAATGCCAACAAAACAAATTGGAATCTCTCAAGCTTTTTTGATACAGCTTCCAATCTACAGAAGCTACGAAGGAACAGGGCACAAGATGGCTAGGGGAATCCTCTGTGGGACAAATGAGCGGGTTTCTTTTCCATCAATGTCAAGGGAAAAGGAACCATTCTAAACAAGGTGATATCACAACCAAATACTACACGTCAGCTTGTTTCGGTTCTAGTTTGAACAAACGGCTGCCAAGAGACCACTGGGTTCGGGAAAGTGACTCAGAACAGGTGTTGGGCCGTGTGCAAACAGAATGAAGGCCCTGGGTGCATTCAGCAGGGGACATGTGAGACTCACGCTTGACTACGTGGAGGAGTCCGACTCTCTACCTTTGTGTGTGGTTAGATGGTCTTCACAAGAAAACTAAAACGCCTCTGGCAGGCAAATAGATAAACAAGCTGTGGTCCACACATTCAACGATCAGAAGCAACAAACTTTGATAAACCATAAACAGGGATGAATCCTGAATACATACAGCATGCTGCGAGAAGGAAGTCAGAATGAAAAGGCTACATATCGCAGGAAACCATTCACAGAACATTCTGGAAAAGTCAAAACCACAGGGATAGGGGCAGCCAAGTGGTTGCCACGGCCTGAGGTGACGGGAGGGGTTGCCAACAAAGGCGTAAAGGATGAGAATTTTAGCGGGGTGGTGGTGATAGAACCATTTTATATCTTGATTGAGGTGGGGTTACTGTATGCATTGGTCAAAACTCAAAGAACTGTACACTCAAGATTTACTGCAAGTAAATTATACCTGAAAATTAAGACAAAAAACCAATACCTGATCCTTGGTTCTCCCCTCCCGTTCCCGGATGTAAGTGGTGACAATTCGCTCTGTCTCCTCTCTCAATCGGGGGTAGGAGCTGAGCTGGGGGGAAAGCAGAGTGGCAGCGTTGGCTAGGTCCTCATGGAATGGGGAGAAACATGAACCACACCAGAAACACAGGGGAAGGTGGGTGACATGGGGTGGGCCCACTGAGTCCCCACCCCACTCCTGTCTCATAGCTGCTCTAGCTGGGAGACAGGGGGACAGTGGGGAGACAGTGGGCCAGAAAGAACGACAGGGTGAACACGCATAAGCAGAGAGGCTTTTCGGGAATGTAATTTGGAGGTGGAAAGTGGCAGAAAAAGTGGGTGACAGCCACCCCCTCCCGCCCCGCACTGGGTAAGAGCAAGGGCACTGAGTGTAATTAAAGCCGCCAGGTCACTGGGGCGAGCGCTCTCACCGAGCTTGTGAGTGTGTAGTGCTTGTTCTAGGATGGTGGGTCAGCATCTGGGCCATCTACCTCGGAGGGACCCCCTTGTGGAAAACTGTTCCCCATCATCTCACCTTTGGAATCCACTCCTCCAACACCCCCAGAGCCTCAGCCTTTACAGCAGTAACCAAACCAAACACATGGGGAGCCCACCTTCCACAGTTTGGGTTAAGTCCCCAAGTTGGGGAAAATTGAGTGAACAGTCAAAAACTCATGGAAAACCTATTAAATGTCCCATGACATAAGAACACAGGTCTGCACATTGCAATGTTTCACTGCTTTGGTGATAGTTCAGAAACCCCCTTTCCTTAAGGGTTCCAGGACCGGGCACTGACTCTCATCCCCACCGCCTACTTAGTAATCGCATTTGGCAACACCGAAGTCCTCCCAGCCCCTTTAGTAGCCCAATCTGCAAAGGTGGGCACACGTGCAATATGTCCCCCCTTTTGTCTGCCGATGCAAAGTTGAGATGTCACTAAATGACAAGGGGCCCACAGAAGGGGGTTCCTGCCGAGGCAGAGTCTCCCAGATGCGTAGGTTAAGACTAACAACAAAGGGAGAAGATGGGAGACAAATGCATAGGTGATAATAACAAAACCTTCTGTTACCTTCTCGGCACACTTTTTAATGACCGTGGCCAGTTCTGAGACCACGAGATCAACACACTTCAAACTCGGCTCTTTGAGTTTTACAATCTGTTTTTTCACAATGGCTTCAAAGGCCATGTCGGGGGTGAAGAGCCCCGTCCTGGGTCATGCGGAAGGTGGGACCAAGTAGAAAGACACCCAGGGACAGTGCAGGCCACACACCCGGGACGGGAGACAGAGAGAGAGAGAAACGAGAGTCAGCTGGTTAGTGACATGCATGAAGGAGCCTGTGCCCGCATTTGCCCCGGAAGCTGCTTCGGATCAAAGAGGCGTCCTGGGTCCGAGGGGTGGGCTTGGTCTGGGGTTTAATTATAGAAGTGCTTTATCGGTATCATCATACAGACGGATAAGGGCATGCGGATGCCTTAAGTTTTCGTATCTGCGACAACAGGCTGCAGGATGATAATCTCCAACCCATCTGCGTTTCTTTCCCCTCCCTTTTCCAATCGAAGAAGCTTAAGAAGCAAATGTGGGCTTTTCCAGACTGAGAACAGAAGGCTCAAGCAGAAATCCCCTGCCTGGGAGGCCGACCCAGAGCCATCGTGGACGTGCAAGCATAAACCGCCCACGGGGAAGAGCTTCAGCTGCTTGGCCAAAGCATGCTGCCCTGGGAACCAAGCCCTCGGGGGATCCCAGCACATCCTGCCGGGTGGAGGCCGTGGCCTGTGAACACAGGCGCTTGTGACCTAGTGGATCTGACGACGGGCTGCCTGGGGGACAGCACTGCTCCTAGGGAGAGCAAGGAGAATGGCAGAGGCAGTCAGGAGCCAAGCCCACTTTGGGACCCGAGAACTTATTATGCTGTTGGTCTTTGGGCCTTGCTTGGTAACTAGGGACAGAGAAGTGGCTGGCACCAGGGCAGCCTGAGCGCTCTAGGCATCTGTCAAGAACGGGTGACCACCAAGGAGGTTCAGGGAGCTTGGCCTCCAGCAGCTGACGCGGGGTCCCTCTCTGCTTCCCAGAAGGCAGCAAAGCAATAGCCCAACGACACCCCCAATTCCATCAGACACATGCTTGGCTTGGTATCAGGGTCCCAGGGAGCCCTACCCACCAATATGGCCAGTTCTGGAGGTCTGGCACCACCACCCCACAAGTTGCATCCACCCCAGCCTCTGGAAAGAGGCCCTGTTCTTAGAAACCGAGGCAATATGGGGGATAAAGGCACTATGGGACACAGGCTGGAGCAGCACTGGGAGTCTGATACCAAAGCCCCGAACCCCAGTTTCCACACGGCCAGGAGTCCCCTGCCAAGGGGCCGATACCTTACTGGTACACTGCCTAACTGTATTGATTAGCTCCTGGATAACCAGGTCGACACATTTCAGACAGGGCTCTTTCAGCTTGACGACCTGCTTTTTCACAATGGCCTCGAATGCCAGGTCCGGGGTGAAGAGCCCAGTCCTAAAACCATCCGAACCCGGGGGCAAGGGAGATAAGTCAGAGAGAAACAAAGCACGGTCAGCAATTTCACAAGCACGGGGCAGGTTCCCAAGAAAGAACCAAGGTCATGGCAAGTCAGACGCCTGTATCCACTACCTGAAAACCCCCAGGGTAAGCTGAGGACCCCGTGGAGATGTGGGAGTGGACGACTGAAGTGACGGCTGTTGTAGGAACACGAGGGGACCCAGGAGGCTCACAGGGGACAGATGCTGGGTTCCTGTCATCAGGATTCAAGTCTGGCTCCCCACCCTCAACTCCCAGGACAAATATGAAGTGAACCTCCTTGGCTGACCATGGTAACTAGGGCTCATGCCAACCGACTGGGGGGCTTAACCAATGTTTAATCCAAGGGCAGCAGGCAGTCCTGTGGCCCATGACAGACTCACAAGGACCGAGCACACCCGCCTTCGAGTACACCAGGAGACACACAAGGACAGACTTACAGCTACTGAGAACCACCCAGGAACCCTATCAAGGCCTCACAGTCAGGGCACCCAGAGGTTTCGGGGGACCAACTGGCTGGAGGGTGGCACCGCGGAGGTGAAGGGAACAGTGGCGACACTCCCTGTGGAACTTGCCTGACTCCGTGAATGTTCTTAATGGCGTAGCTGATCTCCCGTCGTAAGTCCTTCTCATCGAACTCCATCTGAGAACAGAGAAAGCAAACGTATGCAAGGACGTACAGGTAATCCCAATAGGTGTGTGTTCAGGGAATGTTACCTCCCGTGTGCATCTGCATTCACGTGACAGAATATTAAACTGGTCAACATTTCTAAAAATATTAACACATTGCGTACAGATCACGAGAATCTTCACAAAGGATTTAAACCCCGCCATACGCAACGTGTTAAAAACTCAGTATCAGCAACAATTCTGTGAAACTAACACTCTTGTTCTTTTAGAGGAAACATAAATTCATATAAACTTTATGAACTACTTGCAGTACAAATCAAGAACTTCCTAAAATATATCTATATTGTCACTTGGTAGTTTTTAATGCACTAGAAACTTATCTTGAGGAATTAATAATTAGTTCCATTCATAGAACTATTCATAACTGCTGAAAAATATGAAAACAGCCTAAACATCCAAAAATGGTAAACTGGTTAAATGCATAATAAGACATCAACAAAATAAAATATTGTTTTGTCACTGACAATGCATGAAATGTTTATAACTAGTTTCAAAAGATGGCCACCACACGAAAACAGCAGGGGCAGAGACACATAATTTTTAAAAATATACAGAGGGTGCCAAAAAAATGTATGTACCTTTTAAGAAAGGAAAAAACTGTATACCGATAACAAAAGATGAATACAAGTCACGTTTGACTTCTGCAATTACAAGAGGTGCTCAAAGTGGTTATCATCAGTCTAATTTTAATCAGTTTTTTCCTTTCTTAAAACGTGTATACATTTTTTTGACACCCTCTGCATATGTGCACACAAGTACGGATGAGTGAATATATGTGCCGTGCTTGTGTATGCAGGGGGCTTCCTCATTTGCATAAAAATTCTGAAAGGATACACATCCAGGTGCTAATAGTTGTCTGTGGGTATTAAGATTATAAGAGTTTTTTTGCTTTTAGCATTGATCTTTAGTTGAAAAGAATTTTACTGGTGGTTTTTATCAAAACGATTACGTGGGCTCCATAAAAAGTAAAACTTCAAGCAAAATTAAAAAAATAAATCTCAAATCCCAGCATCAAGAAGTATTAAGAACATCCTTGCAGAGGTATGCAAAGACACACATCCGGACATACATGTGCGATTTCATATGGAAGGATATTATACGTATTATCCATTGCACATGCTGGCTCCATAACTTGCCTTTTTGTATTCTCTTTCTTCAACATGGTGGGGACATTTTCTCATATGAAATTACCTCTATTTTCTATGTATTTTGCAAAGAACACATACTGGTTTTTGTCAGAGGGAAAAAAATGGAACATTTTGTATAGCTCTGCCAGGAATCTGTAAACTGCCTGCTCAGGGAAGGAAGCCCGAAGGGGACGCCTCCCCCAGGCCACTCTGCTCTCAGCGGGCTCCGGCCTGGAGGCAGGAGCTCAAGACCTCAAGCCCTGGGACGAGGCTGGGCTCGAGACTGAGCAGAAGGGTGCCTGGCAGAGACAGGAGGGCCCAGCCACGCTACCTTCACCAGCTCAAAAGGAAACCGCTCGTGAAAGATGCGATTGATGCGGGCACCGCCAGAGAGCTCCAGTGTGTCCACTTGGTCTCCAGAGCCCTCGATCCTCTTTTCAAAGTCCACCCCAAACTGCTGGACCATCCTACAAGGAAAAAGAAAAGCTGAATGTCAAAGCAGAGGTTTGGACGCAGCTCCAGCGTTATGTCCCTCATCAAGCTAATTTACATCTTTTCACTTTTTAGCAGCAAAATGTACACACAGGTGAAAACAAAGAAACAAAATTCAGGGGCTGTAGGTGGCAAGCATTCGCTATACACCAGGCCTACTCTGTACTCCTGCTATGATTATTCATTCATTGAATCAAAGGGGGTGGTTACTACTCCCACTTTGCAGATGACAAGAGGTACAAGGGTCATCTCTACCCTGAGGCTTGGCCTGATCCAACAGGACGATGGCCCCTCCACACAACTCGGGGGGCTTCCGCTGGTTCCCACCATCCCCAACCTGTGTGGGGTGGTACACCACCACCATGGGCTGTGAGGCCTTGGATGGGTGGCTCTGTCCTCTGAGCTTTAATTTCTTCATCTGCAAAGTAGGTGGATTGTTACAGCACCTCCACCCAGGGTCACTGTGAGGAGTCAAGGAGTTTCTAGATTTCATCTACTCCAAGAAGTCATCGATCCTAAACTGTACCATCAGTCTATGCACCCACAAAAAGAGAAAAAAATGCTGTCTATTGATGGTAATTCACCTAAAACTTCCAAATTCAGAGAAGTGAAATTTTTATTTTTAAAAAGTGCTCCTATAATTGACAAAATGTGCTAATACCACGTGTGGCCCCTTAGAATCCAGATCGTAAAAAGCGTCGCCGAGGAGCACTGTGATAATGTGAGCAGCAGAGAAGAACTAAGGTCTTTAGTAGCGTCTTGGTTTTGCTTAGCACTTCTTTCTAATCACTCCCCACAAGTCCCTTGCACTGTCTGCCTTAATCATTTCCTTACTTCTGTCTTTCCAATTCTTGATCTACTCAAGTACAGCACACCTCGGAGATACTGCAGGTTCCGTTCCAGAGCACCGCCACAAAGCGAGTCAACGAATTTTTTGGTTTCCCATGGCAAGTTTGACCTTTACATTATACTGCAATCTATTAAGTGTCCAATAGCATTATATCTAAAAAAACAATGTAGATGCCTTAATTAAAAAATACTTCATTGCTAAGAAACGCTAACCATCATCTGAACCTGCTGCAAAAGTGCTGATAGACTTTCATGATGGAGGGTTGCCACAAATCTCCAATTTGTAAAGAACTCAGTATCAGCAAAACTCAATAAAACAAGGTATGCCTGTATTGTGCGGGGTTTCTCCGAAGGGGAGCTGCTTCAATGGGGACCAGCCCCCACGGGGCCTGCAGCATGGAGCCCCCAGTGCTCTAGCAGAGAGAAATCTAGCTCTTACGAGCAAATCCAGGAGATGTCAGTGTACTGCTGGGGTGGCCAGACCCAGCGCTATGAGCGCCAGTCTCCCAGGGGCCCTAGAGTACAAGCCACGCTCACAGAGCACCCTTACCATCTGTCACTGGTTAAACTGTGTCCCCCGAGCTCATGTTGATGTCCTAACCTCCAGGACCTCTGAATGTGACTTTATTTGGAAACAGAGTCGTTGCTAATGTAATTCATTAAGATGAGGTCATATTAGAGTGTGACCCTAAGCCAAGGTGACTGGTGTCTTTAGAAAAAAGGGAAATTTGGATGCACCCAGGGAGAAGCCATGTGAAGCTGAAGGCAGAGACTGGGAACACCGAAGACTGTCAGCAAACCACCGGAAGCCTCCAGAAGGAACCAACCCTGTTGACACCTTGATCTCAGACTTTTGGTGTCCAGAACTGCAAAACAATAAATTTCTATTGTTTAAGCCACCCAGTTCGTGGTGTTTTATCACAGCAGCCATAGCGAAGGAATACAGCAATTGTCCAGGGCAGGGGAGATTGACAGATGACCAGCAGTCACCAGAGACGAGTGGTCCTGAGTGTATAGCCATAGTTGCACGTCTAGGAAACAAGCATTTCTGTTTCTAGTTCTAGAGGAGAGAGATCCATGTGCAAAGCAGAAAAGTTGAGGAAGGAGAGTAAGCCTGAGAGATGCTGCCATCCCCTCTGACTGGGGAAAGAACCTGCCGGGGTCTTTTAAATGATCTGCATTCTAGTCACAGCTGGTAGGTAAAGAAAGAGGTTGTACAACTTCATTCCCTGACACGGAGTGATGACCAAGCTGTGCTGGGGGGGGGGGATGAAGCCAAATACAGGACAATCTATCATAACGTTGGTGACAAAAGTAAAAACGGTCAGCTTTTCTGTCACTGGCTTCCTGTGGGCCACATACTGCACATGCCTGCAGACATGGGTATCAGTAACACCTTCCTGCAGACGGTGTAAGTGACACAGATTCAAACTTAAGTGCTGCTCGACCCAGCGACCCCTCTTAGGAGTCTGCCCTGCAGAAATCCTCCCATGTGCGCTCAACGATGAATATGAGAAGCATCTGTTGAAGCAAAAAATACCCAAATGTCCCTGAGAGGCGTTGGATCACAAAAATAACCTACGGGATGGGCCAGGGGGCCAGAAGAAATGGAAGGTTCTCAGTGATGCTTCTGTCATTTGTGCTTATTCTGTTGTAAGGCAACAACCTGAAGACGGAACCAGGGTGCAGAGCAGGGAGTTTTCAGCCTCTGCATCTCTTTTATAGTAAAGGCTGAGGAGAAAGTTATGCAACAAGCCATTCAAAGGGACAACCACCAGTGGAAAAGGAAGAAACAGGGTCTCCGCCTGTCTGTGTGGCCTGCAGGAGCCAGGACCCACGGATAAGATGCTAAGGAAGAAAGGCCCAGCCCTCCCGGAGGCTGCAGAGTGACAATAGAGCACTTCCATTGTGATGTCAAAACTACCTGCAGGGCCCTGGTGGAAAAGGACAATTAATGTGCTAGGCCCCGGAGGATGTGGACTGTCTGGAAAGCATCCCCTGGCCCAGTCCTACCAGGCTTCTCGGACAGCATTGAGCAGTATTTCCACAAGATCCCGCAATGGCCACGAGATAACAGCCACTGCTGTCATTTTAGTGGCAAGGAAAGTAAGGCTCAGAGAGACATGGTCACCTGCCAGTGGTTGCCCAGCAGGCCCAGGCTTACTCCCAGGCCATGGCTTTTGCAGTATGTGGCCTCTAAATCTCCTCTTAAAATCTGCACAAGACCATGGTTCGCTCTGTAGAAAGCTTTGCAGAATGCAGTTGAGGTTATCTGGGCTTAAAAGCATTCTCACCCTAATCCTACCACCATGCACTGCCATGTGGCCGAGAGGGTAGGGGAATGTCAAGCCTACCATGGTCACAGGGGACAGTGTCCCTCTGGTGTGTCTGTGAGAGGAATCTCATGCATGGAACCATCTGCCATATGAGCTGCCAGGGACTTTCTGGAACCCACTATAGCCAAGCCCTTCCAGCACTCAGGGTCCCCGGCAGGGCAAAAACCAGGAGTCCAGGAGCAGGAGGGGCCCCAAGAGGCACACCCACTCCCCAGCCTCACAGCTACACAGCTGCAGTGGGTCCCCCATGACTCTGATCTGGACTGAGAGTCAGGCTGTGGATTCCGAGACCAAGCAGCAGCAGCTGACACAGGGTCCGGCTCCAGCCCCCACTCCCGCCCCCCCCCGCATGTCCTCCTGGCAGCAGCCAGAGGGCACCTGTGAGCACCTGAGCCAGCCCATGCCCATCCTCTCCTCAGAAGCCTCCATGGCTCCCACCTCACTCAGAGCAAGAGCCCAAGTCCACCCCATGGCCCACAAGGCCCTGCACACTTGGCCCTGAACACCCCCGCTCCCTACCTCTTCCCAACCCTTCCTTATTCACTGTGTGCCAGCCCCATGGCCCTCCTCCAACATTGCCGGGCACAGTCCTGCCTCAGGGCCTTTGCACTGGCCAAGCCCCGTGCCCCAGGACTCTACATAGCTTCTTCCCTCACCTCTTTGCCTGACTCTCACTGTCAGAGAGCTCTTCTTGACCTCTCTATTTGCCCACCCTGGCACTCTCTGGCCCCTTCCCCACTTTAATATTTTGCCATTTCACATACTGTCCATTTTCTGATTTACTTATTTTCTGTCTCATCCCTCCCTCTCCCCTCTGTGAGCACATAGGGCAGGGGTGGGCATCTGCCCTATTTACTGCAGGGACCGCAGTGCTCAGGACAGGGCCTGACACACAGGAGGCCCTTGGGAAATGTTTGTTGAGTGAACGGATGGATAAATGAGGATCGGTGCCCAGCCCGACCCAGGACCCTGTGGCTGGGTGGAGGTCCCAGTGAGCCAGGCTGGGGGATTGCAGGATACATACTGCAGCAGGGCTTTGGTTTTGCGTGTGGGGTCGTCGGGCCGGAAGTTCTTGTACTCCTCCACCTCCTTCTCCAGAGATAGCAACTGGCTCTGCAGCTTGCTGCGCAAGGTCGGCAGGGACTCCCGGATGTGGTTTGTCAGTTGCTGTAGGAGAGAGGCCAGAGGTCAGAGGTCAGTGTAGTCATGAGGAAGGGGCAGGCCCGCTCTGCCCACCGAGGGCCATGCCACAATGGCCTCTGAGCCCAGCACCCTGCTCACAGCCTCAAGAGAAAGCTGGAGACTCGAGAGAACATCCAGCTGGAGTCACACTTGTGCCATGGGGCAGGGAGAGGCGGCACAAGGCCGTCCACAGCAGTGACACACTGCAAACAGCCCGCAGGGCCTCTGTAGCACCGACCAGCTAGGGTGCTCACGCCATGGAAGACACGCAACCGTGTGCAACGACTGGGCAGAACGGCGTGTGCTGACCCAGAACAGCCACCCACCAGCGCCGCTCAGTGAAAAGCCCAGGAGGCCACCGCAGGACCACGGACTGAAGGACCGACTGACAGGCGACCGTCCACGCTGACTGCAGGACACCAGGTGGGTGTGCAGGCATGGGGATGGGCCTGACAAACTAAGTTGGACACGACTCCCCAAAAAAGATACAGAATGGATGCATGAAGTGCTCCCTCTGTGAAACAGAGTAAGAACATGTTTTCATTTGCAGAAATAGAGAGAGGGAAGCTTCACAGGAAACAAATGCAGAAGGAAAGGGCAGAACGGAGCAGGGGGCCAGGAAGGAGACCTTTCACCGCAGCCCCCTTCCTTCCACTGCTCTGCTTTTGCATCATGTGGTTTTATTAGTCACATATTTTAAAAGGAGACAGCACTGCAAAAAAGGCCAGGGCAAAATGAATCTCAAGAGGTGTCCTTAGAGAAAAAGCCAGGTACAGAATAGTGGGTAAACACCTTACTGCCCAGGTAGGAATGAAAGGCGGGAAGGAGGGAAGGGGCGATACAGATACTTTGGCCCTCCAGGCCCCGAGTGTCTCTAGAAGGAAGTCCAGGAAATGATGCCACTCGCACCTCTGGGGAAGGGACCCATCATGGGATGGGAGGAAGTGGAACATTCACTAAATTTGGGCCATATGCATTCACTTTTTTCTTTTTTAACTAGTATGGAGGTGGGGGAGGGAAAGAGAGGGAAAAGAAAAGGAAAGAGGAGGGCAGGGAAAGGGAGAAGGGAAGGAAGGGCAAAACAAAAGCCACAAAATCAGCTAATACCCCAAAAGCTAAAACCTGCATTTTGTTGCCATCTGACCTACAACAGTAAAGAAGTTACAAAGTGTCCATCAAGCTAGACATAGGGCTGAAGGAGCATCATACTCTGTGGTATGAATCCGGGCTAGTGACCAGTGGCCTAAGCAGGCCCCCCGCCCCGCCCCGCCCCCCCCCCCCCCCCCGTGGGAGCGGAAGGTCTCTAAAGGTCAGGAGCCATGCTACATGCTCTGCAGACCACTGTGGTTTCCAACAGCAACCTAGAGCATTACAGCAACTCCAAGTAACTCCTGGGGAAACGGAGGGGTGGAAGGACAACTGCTCCAGGAAGCACCTGATATGGAGCCAGGCCCCCAGGAGGCCAGCGGGGCTGCAGGCCCTCAGAGGAGGCTGCAGCGACCTGCAGGGGATTTTACTTCCAGGGAGTTTTACTTCCCGTCCCATTCCTCCACGCCGCTGCCCAGGCAGACGTGCTTCCTTTCCTGGAGGGCCCCTCCTACTGGACACTTCCTTCCCTCTTTGCTCCCCTAAGCTGGAGCCCGCTCTCTTCCTGGCACCCATCACTACCGAACACTTGATCAAGCATTTATCTGGTGACTTGTTCCAAGTCTGTTCCCCCATTAGAAATCTGCCTTCCCAGAGGACAGGGTCCTGCTCTCATGTTGCCACTGTGTCCTCAGGGTATACATGAAGGAATGACTCTTAGATTGTAGCTCTGAGACCCTGCCACCATCCAGGAAGCTGCCATCAAGTATCAAGGAGGGAATGTCTTGCAACCCCAGACAGGCAAATCAGGACAGTCCGTAAGGACAAGCACTGCCTGTTACACTGTGGCTACATAAACCCCCATCAGGGACGTTGAGTAAATCAGCACATATGCAAAATGATGTTATTAACGGCTGCCTTTCATTGACTAGAAGAGGAGAGGCCATCCCAGTGGCCTCCAAAGTGAGACTGGTTAAACAGATTGGGGCCCATGTGCTTAGGAAACACTACACAGCCACAGCAGACAGAGGAGGGCTCTTCCTGCAGGAACAGAGCTCCAGGAGAAACTAACTGCTGAGTAGAAAAAAGCAAGGGCGGCATCCATGACTGTGTCATCATTTATGGTAAGAGTGTGATTCGCAAAAGTCCTTTTTGCTTTTATGGACAGAAAAAAAGTTGTGTAGTACTAACAGTGGTGCCCTGTGGGTTGGACAGAGGCACTTCACTGTACACTTTTTATACTGGTTTTGTTTAGGAACCCTGTGACTATATATACACACACACACAAATAGCGAGAGAAAAATAGTGAAATGCTGGAGTTATTGACGTTTGGTACGTCCTGCATTTCACGCAGCGTCTGCACTGAGCACTTAGCAGACGCCAGCCTGAGGGGGCGGGGATGGTGATGATTCCCGATTGATGGATAAGGGAGGGCGGCTTGGAGAGGGTGGGCCCCTGGTCCAGGGCTACTGGGTCAGAAGCTGACCTGGGCTTTTTTTGGACCCAAGAGGGTCAGGCTCTGAAGTCTTCCCACTTAGCAACTATCTGCTATTACTAGCTGCTCTGCTTTGGTGCAGGCCAGGTGTTCATAACCCAGGTCACCAACCTCAGGAACTGTATGCAAACTTCTGGATATGTGACTAAATCATTACAATGATAATTAAAATAATAGAAATAGAAATAATAATAGCAAGGGTAATAACATTACTGGTACCAACTTACTCTTCATTAGGCCCTGAATCAAAAGTGGATTGAACCCATTCTGCTAAAACAAGAACTGCTCTAGACCAAGGCCAGTGCCATCGTGGACGATAGCTATTGTGCAGTGTACAGCATGCACAACTGTACAAAACCACTGCCCTACCTGATTCAGAGTCTTCTGTAGGTGTGGAGTGCCCATGCGGTCAGCCATGTGCCGGTAGGCTGGGTGGGAGAGGAAGAACTTCCTCTCGGCCGCCAGCGCCGCGCGAATGTCTTTCTTGCCCTCGATGTCCTTCTGGCTGCGGTTCACCACACCAATGTAGCCTATGGGGAGAGAGGGTCAGGGTAGAGGCACTGCCAGGGGGGCCAAAGTGCCCAGGTGCCCACTGCAGCCCAGGCACACAGGGCCAAGCAAGGTGCAGGTGAAGACGTGGATTCTATCCTACAGGTCACTGACAGTCACAGGCTGTACGTATTACTTAGAAAAAAATACAGAGAATGCAAATACCGGGCAATCGAAAAGCAACGTTAAGTGTCTTCAGGAAGATTACATCACATCCAGCCTGGTTTGAGGGGGGTAGATAGAGACAAGCTTTGGAGAAGCTGAAAGCCACAAACTGAGCTTTAAAGATAGGTAAGAAAAACGTCTCAAAAAGTACAATTTGGGGACAGCTAATTTTGACAGACATTAAAACCTATTCTAAAGCTATTATACTGCAAAAGATTGGGTACATTGGGGTATGTAAGTCCAGAGAGATGAATGGAACAGAAAGTCCAAAACCACCCAGCAGCAGGTGGGCGCTAACAGCTAACACTTCCAACTCTGGAGGAGGGAAGCTGGATTATTCAATGGTTGCTGCTGGCAAAACTGGGTGCTTCCCAAAATTGATTCTTGAGGGATCATAGATTTACACATAAAATATGAAACTACAGAAGTATTGGGAAAAAACATGGGTGAGTTTTAAAAATGTATTTATATTAAAATACTCTGAATGAAACATCTTAACAGCTAACCATGAGTACATGAGAAATGGGACTTGGGGAAATGGGTTGAGAGAGTGTCTCCTCAATTGAGAACCTTCAGTATTATTTTGGAATTTTTTTTCCAAATGTAAGAAACTATATTTTTCAGGCTAAAAATGCCAGTGTGAAGAAAAGATCTGTACTATTTGGACACAAAGAATAGATAGACAAAAACATAAAAAGGAAGAGAAAAAAGACAGGGGAAGCAGGATGGTTGGTGTTCAAATTGCCAGAACCGCCAGGAGCCCCCGGGCGTGGGCATGATGCACCGAGCGCTACGGGTGTACGAATGGGTGTCATGGGAAATAATGAAGTCAGCCTACTGGTAGGTGCTCAATAAACAGAGGCAGTTATTCACTGTTATTAATATAATTAAAGTTGGAAAAGTAGACTGGGGATAGGTGGCAAAAGGCCTGTTCTCTCAGCAGTGGGGGTCTTTCAACGTTTCTCTTGGGAAGAAGGGGAGTGGCACCTGCTGAGTCTTGTGAAGACCTGACTGCTTTTTGTCCACTCCATATTTGTCAGTATGTCCACTTTACAGATGGGGGAACCAAGGCACGCCCAGAGAGGATCACAGAAAGGATCAGTAGATCCCAGATCTGAACCTAGATCCATGGGAAGCCCAAAGTTTCCAATCACCTGTGTCATCGTGAGCAGAAGGAAGCAGCTGGGGCAGAGCGAGGCATCTGGCTTGGGTTTTGGTTCCTCTAAAGGTGCCAGGGGTCTGAGTCTTTCATAAGCCAAGAAAAGGATACGGGGCGGCCGGATGGCTCAGTTGGTTAGAGCACGTGCTCTTAACAGGTTGTCAGTTCAATTCCCACATGGGCCAGTGAGCTGCGCCCTCCACAACTAGATTGAACACAACTAGCTGCTGGTGAGCTGCTGGTGGGCAGCTGGATGGCTCAGTTGGTTAAAGCCTGAGCTCTCAACAACAAGATTGCCAATTCAATTCCCACATGGGATGGTGGGCTGCGCCCCCAACAACTAAGATTGAAAACAGCGACTGGACTTGGAGCTGAGCTGTGCCCTCTACAACTAGACTGAAGGACAACAACTTGACTTAGAGCTGATGGGCCCTGGAAAAACACACTGTCCTCAATATTCCCCAATAAAATAAAATAAAAGATAAAATAAAATTGGAATGCCCTAAATATTAAAAAAAAAAAAAAAAAAAAAAAAAAAAGAAAGAAAAGGATCCAGCTGGAGGGATTGTGAAAGCCACAGGACAAAGGAGAAAGCTGAAAGAGAGCCTGAGGTCGTAAGTCAAGAGGAAGCATATAAGTGAACGGAGACAGGAAGAGCCACTTTCCTGGAAACAAACAGGAAGGCAGAGGAGGCAGAGACAGTGAGTAAGGATGAAGGAAGGTGAGGAGGTTCATGTCATCTGGCAGCAATGCTGAGCCCCACTAATATCCCTCGGAGTCTAAGATGGTGGCCTGAGACGTGTGTGAGGGAGCATGGGGGCAAATGGGATCTGCTTCCCTCTTCAGCACTGACCCTTCCTTCCTAAACCTCTGACATCAATTTGCTCTTCAGCCTCTGATCCTTGCAACCAAGCAGGTTTTTGGGTTTTGTCCCTAACTACATTCTGTCCTGATCTGCAGCCACCCCATGTCACTTAGTGTCTCAGCAGTGCTGAGGGAAGGTGGCAATCAAGGTCTGAATGTTTCCCCCATGCCTATACCAGATATTGCAGAGGGAAACTCCGGGAGCAAAAGATAAGACCTAAATGGTGCTGGCAAGGTACGAGAGCCAGAAGGTGCCCACAGCTGAGAGCTGATCCCAGAGGGCAGGAATGGGAAAGGAAGGAATGTAATTAGGGAAGAAATGGCCTAAAAAAAAACAAAGACCTAGATGGACAGTCAACACTACGCCACAGTGAAAATCCATAACCAACCTAAGTGTCCAACAAATGGGGAATAAGTAAGAAACAGCCAACACACCTCCATATAAGGGAATCCATAGGACCTTTTGAAATCGTCTTGATGAAATCAAAGATGTTGAATTCATCTTTGAATTCAACATCTTTGAATTCATCTTTGAATTCCCTGTTGTGGGAAAATGTTCTGCTATTCTGCTATGTGAAATGGAAAATCAAGTCACAAAGCAGCACGGTGCTGGAGGGCTGGCGTTCAAAACCAGCTCTGCCACTTGCTAGCCGTGAGAGCTGGAGCAAGAGATTTAGCCTCTCTTTGCCTCAGCTTCTTCATCCATAAAGTGGGAATGAGAATAGAGCCATCGTGTTGGTTATCAGAATGAAGTGGGCTCTTACACATCAAGAGCTTAGAACAGTGCCTGGTAAATACCAGACACTTAATAAATAAATGTTTGCTATTCTCATTTTTTGGAAAGGAAAATACTTAGGGGACCCGTCCAAAGATCTGAACCTGAAACTGAGCCTAATCAGGCCTCTGTCTAGATCTAATTAGCAGTTTACATGGACCTACCATTGGCCAAACCCCGAGTGTGGGATGTGATCTGGTTTCTTCCACAAATGAATGTTATAGAAAAAACAAAGGGCCTGGGAGGGGGAACTGTTCAAACAGAAACTTAGGTATTTATGTGTAAAATGATATGATGCCTAGGATTTGCTTTATAATCCCCCAGGAAGACAATGACAACAGAAGGTAAGGACATGCGGGGGATTCAAGATGAGCTGTGTGTTGATAACCACTGAGGCTGAGTCCATAGGGGCTTCTTGCACTTCTTTACTTTCAAGAATGTTGAAAAATGTTCATAATACAGTGGTACCTCGGTTTTCGAATGTCTCCGTCGACGAATATTTCGGTTTATGAATGCCGTAAATTTTATGGGTCTATGGTATCAATAGATAGTAGAATTCATGCTAAATTTGAAGTTTTCGGGGTTGATTTTAAAGGTCTGGAAGGCATTAATCCATTTTGCATTACTTTCTATGGGGAAGACCACGAACGGTCTTCCGGAACGGATTACGTTAAAAAAACCGAGATTAAAAAGAATAAACAAACAAAAACCCGCGATACCACTGTAGTAAGTATGAAAATTAATAAAAGTTACAAATTCTGGGAAACTTTTTGGAAGGAGAGCCACAAAGTGGTAACTAGTGACTATCTAAAAAATCATAAACAGCTGACCCTTGAACAACTCGGTAGTTAGGGATCCCGACCTCCAGTGCAGTCAACAATCCACATAAAACTGTAGCTGGCCCTTTGCAGAGCAGGTTCCCAACCAGAGTTGACCCTTGAACACGGGTTTGGACCGCATGGGTCAACTGAACTGTGGTCATTTGAACTGTGTGGGTCAACGGAAAAAATCCATATGTAATTGGACCCACGCAGTTCAAACCTGTGTTATTCAAGGATGAACTTTATTTGTTTTCCCATGTTCCCCAAATGAGCGGTGTTAACTGTGTAATTGAAAAATGAATGTATACAATCAGGAACAAAAAGACATGTATGTTCACTCAGAAAAAAAGGAGTTAGAAAAGCTGGGAAACAGGTGACAGGGGAATGTATCTGGGAGCACTTGCCAAGGTCTCAATAACGAGAACAAGAAAAACAAATTTTGTTCACAAAAAGCAGGGGTGCACCAGCTCTTCTGCTCAACCCCACCTATCTTCCCTGCCCTCCTGTGGCCCTTTGGCCCCCCAGGTCTCCCTTCCCTGGCCCTGTGGCCTCCCACTGCCCCACCCTATGGCCCCACCTCGTGGCCCCCAGACCCCACCAAGCCACACCTCTTCTCAAGGGGAGCAGCTTGTTCTCCAAGATGTCCCTGGCATCGGTGCCCTCGTCCATCAGGTCGAGCTTGGTGATGACGCCAATGGTCCGCAGGCCTGAAAGAGCCCAGAGGTCAAGGGCGCCATGAGGAAGGAGCCCCAGGCCACCATGGGCCCAACCGAGCCCCCCAACTTCCAGGCTGTGCGACCTGGCACAAGCCGTAATGTCACCTGCCTGAACACCAGTTTTCCTCATGTCAAATGAAGACAGTAACAGCACCAATCTCAGGAGGTTAGCCATAACAATAAACCTGGCACGGCAGGTTTTAGTAAAGCATGGCAAATGTTTCATTAATAAACCCTAGCCACCGTCATCGTCATTCGTATGATCAGTGACCGCATCTTACGGCTGCAGCATCAGGGGAAACCTCATCACACTTGCGGGTCAGAGGCGCCATGCTGTGCTCTCTGTGTGCAAAGTCCCAACAGAAAGTGCAAACCATGGTGACTGTTTCTAGGGTAACCTTTCACCTGAATGGCCAAAATTCCACTCTGGACGCCATCTATTGAATTCCACTCCTCCCCAGGTCACCCAGAATCCAGAGGGCCCTCCTAGCAAAGCCTGACACGTGTCGGGATTGAGGGAGGCCCAGGGAGATCTCCGGTAGGTGCTAACTTGGGCAATTAGAGGATGACAGCATGCCCTCCCTGGGGCCCCTGCCTGCTCCCATTCTGCTGTGAGGTTGGGAGCTGGCATCACCTCTTCAGAGGCCACAGGTGTGCATATGCACAAAGCTCATGCCTGGTGGGGAGGGGAGAGGCAGAGCAAGGTAAAGAGATGTGACGGGGGAGGGGATCTGTGGGTATCAACTCTATTGGAAATGTCCAATGTCACCAGAACATTGTTTATTAGAGACCTGAAACAACCCAAATGGTCGAAAACAAACAAGGCAACAATGGGGCGCCTGGTGGATGGCTGTGTATATACGTCCCTATGGTAATAGGAATGCATGCACACATCACAGAAAAATAAATGAAGATCATCCCATTTTAAAAATGTGCGTTTAAATGGAAGAACAAACTTTGAAAGGATATCTGCCAAGTGTGGTCACCAGTATCTCTGCAGGGGGAGAGGGGCTGTCACTTTCTGGGTTCTATATTCTACAATGGTGACATTTTTTGAGTAGTAATTATGAATACTTTTACACTTGATCTTAGCCAAAAGGCCGAGAAGCGATTATGAATACTTTTAAAGGCAGAAAAACACTTTTTTAAGGAAGAATGCCAGCATCAAGTTCACAAATGGTGCTCAACGATATTCAATCAGATTTTCTCACCACCTGATCAATCCTCTGCAGCGTCTCTGTCACAGTCACACCCCATTTGGTAGGACCAGACTGTGGGGATAGGGAGGCTGTCGGCAGGGGTGGGCCCTCCTGGGAAAGTGTGCCTGGGATGACTTTGGGGGGTGGTGGAGCCAGCACAGCCGGTCCCCCACAGAACAAAGACGCTTAACACACAGCCCTAGACTTTGAAGAGCTTGCAGTCCAGGGAGGGAAAGGGTCATCGGCAGCCACCCAACACTGATCACCCCCTGGACGTGACTCAGAGCTAGAAACTGGGGAGCGTGAGCCACAGGCCCCGTCTCCCCCAGCTCCTTGCTGGTTCCCGACTCCCTCGAAACCACTATGGAATCAGGCAGTTGGAGGACATTTTGTAAAATGTATTTCAGTCTGTATCACACTCCTTTAAACCTCCGACACTCTCAGAATCCAGCCAGGTCCCACGGTGGCCCACGAGGACATGGCCCTGGCCACAGCCCCGCTCTCCCCTCCCCAACCCTCCCTTCAGTTCACTACTCCAGCCACCCAGGCCTCCTTGCTGTGTCTGGGGCACCCAGGCTCAAATCACACCCAGCCTATTTGGTATCCACTGTCCATTTTCCTGGGTTTTGCCTCTTTTTATTCTTCTGGTCTTGCCTAAAACCTCACATCTTTACAGACCCCTGACCCCTCCCACCCCAGGCACTCTCAAAGGGTTCTATTTTATTCCAGCACTGTCCTCTACCAGAAATTATCCTACTTGCTTATTTCCTTGTTGGATTCTGTCTTCCCCATTGGAATAGCACCCAGTGGCCGGGACCCTGTCAATTTTGTCCCCTGCAGGGTTCCTAAGGCCTAACAGAGCCTGGCACAGCAGGTGCTTAACTGAGATTTATTGAATAAATAGCCACTGGAAAAGTTTGACCCAGTACAATGTTAAAAGGGGCAACAAATTGGGAGGTGTGAAATGTCTATTACATTGTTTTGTACACCTGAAACTTAAAAAAACAAACAAAAACAACTTACACGATTTCCGTAAATAATGTTAATAAATTCTTGCATAAAGGAAAAAAACAAAGTTTCACCCGAATGGCCTGAGCCCGAGATGCCACAGTCGTCCCCACTGCTCTCTGTTGCCCCAACTGGCTTCATTAACTCGTCATTCTTTCATCTCCCCTTCCGGCCCTGAGCAGTGATGGAGACATCTCTGTCTTCTCAACAACCCTGCAGGTGGGGAATGCTACTCCCATCTGGGGAGAAAGGGGACCAAGCCTCGGGAGGGTAAATAACTTCTAGAGGTGGGATTTGGATTTGCACCTGGGCTCTTCCCATTTCCCTAAACTAGCTTTCAGTGCAGGCGAAGTGGGGACCACCTTGTCCGAGGAGGACTGCCCAACTGCCACACAACGGCCTCCCAGGGGACGCCCTCCAGCACCACGGGTCCGCATGGGAAATGCCATGTCCCAGATGGCCTTTTCCTAGAGAGGCGAAGTGCCGAAGAGAATGCCAATGACTTGGAATTAAAGATGCTGGACAAGTGGCAATGCTCCGAGGCACCTGGAAGAGGGAGCTGCTGCTGCTGCTGTGAGGTTTGACGGTTACCTTGGGGGTCAACCTCCTTGGCCATCTTGAGGGCGTCCGAGTTGGCCAGGTCCATGTTGGCAGGGGTGACGGCAAGGATGAGGCTGCTTTCCCGGCTGATGAACTGCAGGATCATGTCCTTGATCTGGTACTCAATGTCTGGGGGCTGGTCCCCCACGGGCACCTTGGTGATGCCTGGGAGGTCGATGAGGGTCAGGTTCAACACTGGGAGGGAAACCAGAGGGAAGGTCATCAGAGCCTGGGGAGGGGAGGCACACACAGCCACTGCAGCCACTCAGCCCATTTCCCCAAAGGCCAGGTGGTCAGGCCTCAGCATTCCTCCTGCAGCAACAACTGGATCACCACTTTTGATCCAGTAACTTCCCTCCTAGGATCCTATCCTACAGACACCCTCTATCCACTCTATTTCAGTGATGGTTTTAAATGAGGACATCTGCATTTGCAGACCGGAATCCTTTTGAATGGCTAAATTAATTCAGCACAAAGATTCAGCCAATACCAAGACTCCATTAAAAACAAAAAGATGACACTCTGATTAAAAAAACACACTCCGAGATGCATTCATACAAAAAGCAGGAATAAATCATTTTTATATAATGCTACAATTTAATATACGTGGTGAAACAGACATATATGATAAACACATGTATATATTCAGAAATGCTTACATATGTAATAAACACATGTATATATTCAGAAATGCTTACATATGCATTATCATTTGAAGAACATGAAAAATATTTGTAATATTGGGGGCCAGGGTAGGTTTTTGCTCCATATTCTTTTGTAATTTTTTAATACGAGTCATGTGTAGGGATCATTTATTCAAAAACAAATTTTAAAACTCATCGCAAGGAACCCACACTGAGGAGTTAAGAGTCTGCTGGAATATTCCCCAAGCGCTGTCTGAGCTGGCGATCTGTGCTCTGGGCCAGAGGCTGTATGTGGCCAGAGGCTGCTGTATAAATGAAGCACTTTTAAAATCAGGACATTCTGCAGAGAAATCTGTCCTTCTGGATCCTCCTGAGAAACAGAAATCCTGGCTACCTTGGGCTGGTTTCACTAGCCACTATGTGCCATCATCACCTGGGAGTCAAGTGGTTGTCTGCCTCTTTAAAGGACCACACAAAACTGGCAGTTAGAAAATAGCCACAGGGATGTAAAGTACAGCAAAGGGAATCTGGTCAATAATAATCATAGTCAACAACAATAACCATGTACGGTGTCAGGTGGGTACTATACTTATGAGGGGATCACTTCATAAGTTATATAAACGCCTAACCACTGTGCTGCACATTGAAAAATAATAAAATATGGACTGTCAACCGTAATTGAACACAATTTAAAACAAACAAAAGGAGAAGCATACAGCTGCAGTTTGTCCCGGTCCCCACGGCTTCCAACAGTCTGCCTGGCATGCCATTTTTCTTAGAGCTGAGATCAATTTCTCAGTGCCACGTTCCTACCAAAAGTGGGAAGCTACAGGTCAAGAGGACAGTGTGTGTGTGAAGAAGATGGGGGGCACATGTTCTTTGGAATAGCGAGGCCAAGCCGACCTGTTAGCTTTCCTGAGCCCCCATGACAGGTTTGTGCCCGCGCTGCCTACCGTGTGGAGAGTACACCCGCAGGTTGATGGGAACTGGGGAGATGCCTTTGTTGGTCCCCGTGACCCTGTCGGTCTCCGCTTCGATCTCCTGTCGAACTTCATCAAAGTCTGTAAACTTTTTGGACTTGCAGTGCAAAAACTCGGCATATTCTGCAAAGGGAAAAAAGGTGCTCAAAAGGAGAAAGAGAAGTGGTCTTGCAGTAGGTGGGGAGCAGACAGCCTTGTGGAACAGGCGCTTTGCAAGCAGAGAAAGTGAAGAATCAGTTACAGTTGCTCTAGGAATCTGGGGAGCAATAGATTCCTCCTCGTGACAAGCATTTGAGGGGGGCACTCCTATAGACCGAGCCCCCTTCCCGTCCTCAGGGATTCCACAAGGAACAAAATTGGCAAAGATCCTGTCCCCATGGAACGGACATTCTCTTGAAGCATTTTGCAAAACTACACATGGTAATAGGTGTCAAAGAAAAAAAAATCAACAGGTGGATGTGACCAGCATTTATTCTTTTATTTATTTATTTATTTTTTCTATCCAGCATTTATTCTTTTTTGAGGAACAGAAGAGGAAACATCGGTATTCGTCACTCAGAACGTGGGTGATGTACATTTGATGAAACTTCTGCTGTAGTGTCATGTGTCACTGAGCCCTGAGTCGTGAGGTAGAACCTGCCTCGCTGTGGGTCACAGTCAAAAGAGACACAAGCTGCTATCCTAGTGGGATCTCAAGCCACCAGCGCAGCTGGCATATGTCCCTGGGACTCATCTGTCCTTCCCCAAGGCACTCACACAGTACCGGAACAGGGCACAACTGCTGGCCTCAGCAAAGCCTCTCGTTGCCCCTCCTCCCCTTCTGGCTATTCAAGTGGTCCCCCACCTAGACATGAACCGCTCGGAAGAAATACTTTCTAGGTAGGGCCTCCAGTCGATGTAAGAGATCTCTTCTGAGCCCAGGGTGTCTGAAAGCCATACTGATCCTGAGATAAAGGGAAATAAATCAGTGACTAAAGAGGCAAAGCTGGTCTTATCATTAGGCCAGAGTAATCCGAAGCACCAGTGTAAGATAAAGCAAGAAGAAAAATGCTCACTGTAGGATGTAGGTGCTGAGTTTACAGGTGTTTACGATACAAATTCCTCAACTTTTCCTTATGTTTGAACTTTCATAGTAAATATTGGAAACAAGGCTCAAAGATCACAGCTCCTGCAGTGATGCTAGAAAGAGGGAAGTCATGTGGCAAACAGCCTAAAGAACTGGACCACTGCAGAGATGCAAAGACGTGTAAAACCGTGCTCTTTCAAAAAGGGAAAACCTGGAAATCGTCTCAATGTCCACCAGGAGGAGACCTGGCTACATAAATCAGAGCACAGACATGCCATCAGCTGCCTCAAAAGAAAGGATGGTCATGGAAGCCTGCGACAGGGAAAGGCCAGGCAGGTCTAGAATCTCCACCCACAGGTGTTAACGAGACAGAAAGAAATGAGTGCAGGGAGGTTCGCCATCCATCACAATAACCTAACAAACTACCGTGTTTCCCCGAAAAGAAGACCAGGTCTTATATTAAGGTTTGCTCCAAAAGATGCTTTAGGGCTTATATTCAGGAGATGTCATCCTGAAAAATCATGCTAGGGCTTATTTTCCGGTTAGGTCTTAATTTTGGGGAAACACGGTATGGCCAACACTCAGCCCTTGCTCGCTCTGGCCAGGCCCAGCGTGTGGTCCCATGTGCTCCTTATGAGTGAGGACCTTAGCAGGCAGGCATCTCTGTGATGCCCATCAGATAAGGAAACTGAGGCCCAGAGCGGTGAAGTGACAGCCCAAGCTCAGTGGTGGAGCTGGGATTTGAAATTCAGATCATCTATGTCCAGGCAGTAGCTCCCAAGTCGCCTGGCCTTTCTGAGGCCACCTGCAGGCTCTTCCCCGCTGTGGCCAGCGTCAGGGGGACTCCAAGGACTCAGATCTCTGAGGACCTTGTCCAGCATGGGCACCAGCCACTCGACAGCAGAGGCAATGCCAGCTGGAGGATCCAGGATCACCCACCCCACCCCCATCAGCTGACCCAGGTCCCAAGGACAGTCATGCTGTCCCAAGGACAGCCCTCCACAAGGGCAAGAGGAAACATTTGGCTGCTCTTCCTGCAGCAGCCACCCCAAAATGGAACAGTCCTCCAATCCCTACAGCAAACCTCAGTTTTCTACCTGCTTAAACCCTGGGCTCAGCACCCCAAAGAGATCATCTCCCTTCCAGGAGGAGTGCAGGGGGGCGTGGGATGAGAAAGGGGTTGGGTGCCACGACATGGGCCCTCCCCCTGCAGATGTCTGCCCCGCCAGGCCTGCTGCCTAGAAGGCCCAGCCCCACCACCTCCTCTTTCAGGGACTGCCTGCCTGTCACCTCTTCCAGGGAGCCTTCCCTGACTCCACACCACCTGGCACCCCATCCTGCATCTTGGGCCTCCACCCCTGCAGAGCCAGGTCACTGTGGATCACGTTTATGGGACCAGAACCTGCCAGTTGTGGCTTCCCATACCCCAGTGAGTGCTGGCAGCCTCCTATCTGTGTGGGTGAAGGATATGCAGGAGACAGTGCTGGAAAGCTCTGCTTCTTCCTCAGCAGGTCAATGAGCAGCAGGAAGGTTCAGGAGCCAGCCAGGCCCATCCCGCATCACCTGCCTTCTTTACTAGCTTCCTTGTCACTTTGGAACCATGTGTTAAATTCCAGTTATACCAACATTAAAAAGCTTTCACCCAGCCTGCTTTCCCCCCATCTCACTGACCCTCTTAAAGCCAAACCTTGGCCCCCCTCTCCTCAAAACCCTCCATGGCTCCCACCTCACCCAAGTAAAAGCCAAAGTCTTTACTACATCCCACAGGGGACTACAAAATTTCCTTCCCCTCCAATTTCTGACCTCAACTCACTCCCGTCCAGCCATGCTGGTTTCCCGGCTCACACTCCAGGACTGCTCCTGCCTCAGGGCTCTTCTGTTTGCCTGCTGGCAAACTCATGGCTCAGTCACCTCATTCAGGTGTCACCTTCTCTGTGAGACCTGCCCTGGCCCACACCTCAGATGACAGAGCTCCCCGTTCAGTGTCTTATCCTTATGCTTTATCATCCTCCAAGCTCTAATATCATTTACCTTCTTATTCTGTGTATTTTCTCTGGTTCCCAGCTGGAACCAGAAAAGAAATCTGTGTTCATTCTGGTCCCTAGGGCTCCCTCTGGGCATGCAGTAGACGCTTAATAATTATATGCATGACTGAATGATTCTGTAAGAACATGGTCCCTACTTCAGCTTCTGTGAGGTGGCCCAGCACCTCCAAAGCCACCACGCTGGATATATAGGAGGCTGCATGGGGACGGGGTCTGGCGAGCCACCTGCTGTCTCTTCTCCTCCCTCCCTCCCTCCCTCCTTCCCCAAGCACTTACTACTTGAGGACATAGGCCCAGCCCCAGCCAGGTTCCTTGTCTGACGGGGAAGATGGACACTGCGCAGATGTGTCACAGCAGGTACGACAGAGACCCAACAAGCCAGGAACCGGGAGGGGTGGCCCACCCAACTCCAGCCCCAGCCCACCCCAAGATGATGGAGGAAGTAAGGGCGGGGATAGGCAGACAGCCCGTGCCCAAGCCATCTGTTTCATGGGCGACCTTTCCGCCGTCCTAAGGATGCTCGGGACCAGGGGGAGACTACAGAGCAGGGAGGGGGGCTGCCCACTGGCCAGCCTCACTTTCTGTACTTTGGTTTCCCTGTGAGGAAAATAAACACAGGAGAAACAGACAGGAGGGGTTAGCCTGGGCCCCCACAGCGCTGTACGTGCTTGGATACTGGAGACGATTTAACTACACCATCTCAGTAAGTCAGAGGCGGTCTTAGGACGAAGCCCCTAGCTTGCAATACCCGAACGGCTCCTTCTCAACTCATCCCCAGCAGACAAGGGCAAGCCCCTGCCCACTCTGCCTGGCCAGTCCCTGTTGCAGAGCTGCGCCTGTCAACGCCCAGCCGCAGTGTTTTCAAACCTTCTGTTTCTCATGTGCAGGTAACAAAGCCAGTCCCACCGGTCCCTGGTCCCTGCCACAGCATTTCGACAGCCACACAAACACCCCTGCACTCCTGGCAGACAAGCAAGCAGCTTCCCTGGAAGAAGGGGCAGCATGTGTACTCAGGCCTCAGGGCTCCGTGGGACTGCAGCACAGCTGGAATGAAGGAATAAAGCAGGCCCTCATCCAGAAGTCACACTGCCAAGCCTGAGGAGCCTGCGCCCTTGCCCACCACAGGGCTTCCCCCCTCAGCCCAACTGTGGGGTCAGTGAATGCACTTGCATTTATTTTCCAGAAGGAGGTTCTGCTCTCCCCACAGAATTTGTTCCCTGCCTCCTTCAGGTCTCGGCTCTAAATTCCTTGCTTGGGGAGGCCCACCCTGACCTCCTGATGCCAGCAGCACCCCTGCCTGGCACTGCTCACACTGATACACCATGTGTGTCCCCTGATAAAGCTGGAGTTCAGGAGAGGGACTGAGGGATTTGGTTTCAGTCATACTCTACCTAGTGTGTGGTACAGAGTAGCTGGTCAATAAAGTTTTATTGAACAGCCTATTACAAAGTATTAGGTGCTGTAGCCTGGGAAGATATCACCCCATGACTGCTAAGTGGGTCCCCCCTGTGCTAAACAGCTCATCCCCCAGCTTGGGCATCCCCTCGGCCTCTCAAGAAGGTGTTCTCAGAAGGGAGGTGACAAGTGCATACCACTGCCTTCTGGGGGTCAGGCTACCTGGGGCATGAGGAAGCACCCCCGTGACAGAGGCCATGCCCCAGACCTGGCTTTTGGACTCTCCTGTTTGAAAGGCGCTCAAGGAGACCCATAGGACTGAAAGCAAGGTAAGAAGATCACCCTCTCTACCCCAAACACAGACCAGGTCACATGCCTGCTGGCATTTCTTAAGAATTGTGAAATGTCTTGCTGGAACAACCTGACTTCAGCCCAACCCCGCAGCTCAGGCACCACGTGATGTAAGGAGCCGACAAGAAGAAAAGACGGAGGTGGGGTGCCTCGCCACACCCATCTATGGGGGCTTCAGGTGTCCCACAATGAAACGACACAGAACCCAGCGCTGAGACGACAGGAGAAAGCGATCAAACACAGCGCTGGGCCCACGGGGAGCCCACAAATAGCTTAGATGCTGGTCTAAAGGCACTTGCAAGGCTGCCTGGAGCCTCAGTGCTCTGCATGGAAGGGCTCTGCCCTGATCTTCATGGACAGATCCCATCCTCTCTCTGCTCAGAACCCAGCAAAGAGCAGAACCACCAGGACCACCCATGGCAGCCGGACACGGGGCCTGCCTTCCCCAAACCTGGCGCAGGCAGTTGTGCAGGTCTGGTTGACTTGGCCCGGGAGGAATTATGTGGGGCAGATTTGATCTCCAGGGACTTTTCAGAGCCTTTAGCCAACCAAGAAGGGACAAAGCACATGGCATCTCTGAAGTTCATTTGGTCCTCAAGCTCCCTCTGACTTGAGACAAGCAAACATGTCCCAGTCTAGGACACACTGCCACCCAGGGCCTGTGATTTACAGTAAGAAATATATTTGGTTTCCCTTCTTTCCTGGCACAGAGCTCCTAAAATTCTTGGCAAGTCCTAAGTGATAAGAGCCATAGAAGAGTCTAGATACTCGTAAGTCCCTTTCAACCACACCTGAGTTTGTATCGGGGGAACCAACCATGTGATTGGAGGGATGGCACTTTCCGCCTCACCCCCTGACCTCCTGGGGGTGGGGATTGAATCAACCACCGATGAGGAATGATTTAATCAATGGTGCCTACATGACGAAGCTTCCATAGTAACCTAGAAGAACAGGTCTGGAGAGCTTCCAGGCTGGTGAGCACCGGCAGCGCTGGGACAGGGCATGGAAGCTCCACCCCTTCCTCACGCCTTGCCCCACGCATCGCTTCCATCTGGCTGTTCCTGACTTATATCCACTCATAATAAACCAGTAATCTAATAAATAAAATGCTTCTCTGAATTCTGAGCCACTCTAGAAAGAAAATTAATTGAACCCGAGGAAGACGTCACTGGAACCTCCGATCTATAGCCAAGCTGGTCAGAGACACACGTGACAACCTGAACTTGCAATTGGTGCCTGAAGAGGGTTCTTGTGGCACCGAGCCCTTAACCTGTGGGACCTGACACTATCTCCAGGTAGGTAGAATCAGAACTGAGCTAAACTGTAGGACACCTGGTAAGTGTCTGCTTAAAATTAGGGTAAGTACTTGATGGTGTGGAAAAAGAAGACACACCGAGAAGGTGACAGCCCTGGCTGGCATCCTGACCAGCCCCCAGGCTGACCCCAGCCAGCTCCCAGCTTGGTTTCCTCATCAAGACACAAGGTCTATAGGCTTTACAGAAAGGACCCTGCCAGGGCCTGGCTCACAGGTAAAGGTGAAACACAGCCATTGATAATCCCACCCACAGAAGAGAAGGGGCACCCAGCCCCACTGGGGGGACAGCGCTGGACAAAGCTGATCAGTGCCCCTGCTCTTGTGGCACCGGAGTTGGAGCAGGGGGAGAAAGACCATTAAGAAAATAAAAGGACAGGATGATGTCACATAACACGGGCTGCATAGGAACTAAGGCAGCCGTGACTGGGGTGAGGGAGGGGGTCCCCCAGGGGAGCAGGAGGATGGCAGCGTGTGCCGGGCAGGGAGCACAGTGAACACGCGCACAGCCTGAGGATGAGAAGGGAGATTGTGGCTGCAGCTGGGGACCAGGGGCCAGCAAGGCCACATCAGGGACACAAAGCCACAAGGAGGAGGCCGGGAGCCAAGTCCTGACATCCCCTCTCTGGCTCCTGTGAGTACCAGCCAAGGTCAAGGCCAGGAGGGGAGGCCCAAGAGGCCCCGGTCATCTGCATCCACAGAAGAACAGTCCTAAGCACCCAGGGTTTATGAGGCCCAGGCGTTGTTCCCAAGGAGGAGCAGGATTCACCTGTGAGCCACCAAACTTCCTAGTGGCTGAGGTCTGAGGTAATTTTTAAACTAAACCAATGAAAAGTAATGTCTCACCAAGACCAGTCTGGAGGAAGAGAAGCTGGACGCCACTGGGCGTCCCAGGAGCCAGAGAGGAGTACTGAGCCCCAGCCTCAGGGCCACACCACACCACAGGGGGTGCCGGGGCTACAAGGGAGGCGCCATTGCCACCCCATTTTACAGATGAGGAAGCCAAGGCACAAGAGAGTGAAGCTACTTGTCCAAGGCCCCAGACAGTAAAGAGTGGCAGCCTGGCTCCAAGTCATGTCCCAGAGAGCCAGGGACACAAAAGTTCAATCTCTAGGAACAACATGGCCCCCGTAGCCCCTAGAGGGCAGCAGGAGCCCCAGCCATCACTGCATCCCACACTGCACTCAGCTTCCTCCCTCCAGTCAGTGGGGTGTCCCACCCCCCACCCACCTCCCTTAAGAGACCTGGAATGCCATGATCAGGTGGGGAAGGGGGAGTATGCAAGCCCATGTAGGACACCTGGCTCCTCTCCCCCACTTGTACCCCCACTCCAGCCCAACAGAATCAAACTCCATCTCCATGGCTGCCACCCTGTCCCTACCTGCCCCTGGGCACCTGATCCCTCCTCCTCCTAGGGGTACCTGCCCCTGCAGTGGTCTCTCTGGTCTCTTCTCCACCAGCAGCTAAAGGATCTGGTTAAGTCACACCTCAGCCTAAGGCCATACTCCCCAAGAGTGAGTTTAAGACCGGGCTTTCAAGATGACCCTCCCCTGTGCCCTCAGACAAGTGGCTTCAGCTCAGAAGCCTCAGTTCAGTCCTCTGTGAAGTGGGGATAACAAGAATAGAGGTTTCAGCATGAATCTGGGTCAGGCACTGGGCACATATGCGCCCGCAAGTTCCTGCCCTTGGTGTTCCCTGAAGGCTGTTGCTCATCATGTGCTTCTCCTCCCTCCCCACAGAAGGAATTTCAGTTCCTCCAAGAGGCCCCTGGGCCTGAGGCCTCATGGTCCTCACACATAGTGCTCTCTGCTGGGAAGGGCAGTCCCTCCTTCCCCGACAGACCCATTGCACTGTCAGCCTCAGCGCACACATCGCTTCCTCGGAAAAGCTCCCCAATGTCCCCACCTGCTGTGATGGAGTTAGTTGTCATCCCCCCACCACACAGGCTCCCATCTGATGAGGGCCAGGCCTGTGTGTCTCCTTCCTGGTCTGTCCCTAAGTCTCCCTTATCTGTCTCCAGGCACTAATGGGAGTGCCAGGAGGGCGGTGGCAGGTCCTGGTCCTGCTTCTCTAAGTGTCCCAGCCCGGGACCAGCCCATGGCACACAGTAAGTGCTCAGTAGACCAGTGCTGGGTGACAGCCACTATGGAGGTGAGGAGGGAGCCCTCCCACCATGACATGGTCCTGACCTTCCAGTGCAGGAAGCCAGCCAACCTGTTCTCCCAGCAAGCTGACCCCTAACAGGCTGGCAACAAGCACACCACAGCGGCTGGTACAGACCCCGCAGTGAGGGCCCCTGAGTGTGCCAGACACTGTTTTAAGGGTGTACCTATATTAAATAACATTGTCTTCATGGCAAGCAACCCACAAAGGCGGTGCTATTATTATCTCCACTGTCCAGACAGGAAACACGGCTGTGAGCAGCAGTCCTCCCTAGGGGCCAGCCAGCCAGTAAGCTGCAGAGCCAGGACTGGAATCTAGGCAATCTTAGCTCCCAGCCCCTACCCACCAGGGCAGAGGTTTCCCAGTGTGGCCAGGAGCCCGGAGCATCAGCACCACCAGGGAACTCATTCAAATGCAGATTATCACCCTTCTTCCCCATCAACTTGCAAACCGGAAGCAGAAACCCAACAAGCCAAGTCCCCTGAGGCTCTGATCCACAGACTGAAACCTGCAGCTCTAGGGCTGCTCGTTGCAGCACAGCTGATTGGACAGCTGAACCCACAGGAGGCAGCCCATTGGCTCGTCCATGGCCTATGACATGGCAGAGCTCACATAGAGGAGACACCCCGCCAATCCACTGCTGCCTCTCATTGGAGCCACGCCCTCCCACAGGTGGGTGGGGCGGAGTCAGAAGAAGAAGACAAGAGGACTAGACTGGGGCACAGCTGCAAAATCAGATCCCAGATCTGGTGCCAGCTTCTTAAAAAGGCAGATAACCTGGCCTGGCCTTAGTTTCCCCGTCCGTAAAATACGATTATATCAGCTGCTTTCTCAGTGTTGAACCGGCCAGGGCTGGCACTCCAGGTCAGTGGGGAAGCAGCACAGAGACCCTGAATGGAGACCTCCCGAGGGCTGTGGAGAGAAGAGAGGACCCACCACTGATGGCTCCCTTCTCTCTTCCACCTTCTCACCTGAGATGCTTTCCAAGGAGGCCTGAGTGGGTTTCAAGCTGGAAGACATGCCCATGTCAGGTCAGACTTACATGGGAAGAGCAGAAATAAACTGAGGCCACCCAGGGGAAGACAGAAAAAGAAATCTACATGTGGGCCATTCTTTATTCAACAGGAAGTTCTCTCCCAAAAGTCAATGTCATAATTAAAAAAGAAATGGCAGGGATGCTGCTCTAATGAACACAGGAAACATGGCAATGGAGTGTAGCATGGAATTGATCAGGGCATGTAAACCAGCCATGGAAGGCATTTGGGGGACAACTGGCAACCTGAGTATGGACTGGCCATGAGATAACGTGCAGGAATGATCACCTTTCTTGGGTGTGGTCTATGACTGCAGGAGAGTGACCTTATTGCAAGGGAAGGCACACTGAGGCATTATGGGTCGATGTCACAATGTCTGCTACTGACTTTGAAAGCATTCAGCAAAAACATGTTATTTGCAATACAGCAAGCACACATGGCACCTGGCAGCCTGTTCACGGCTGAGGACTCTTGGGGTGGGGGTGGGTGTTCAGTGAATTGTGCTTCAACTTCCCTGCACATGTGGAAAACGTGAATTCAAATCCAGCCATCAGAGACTCTATCATAAGCCCTCTGGCTCCTGCTGGACATGGTATCTACATTAGTTTCCTGCTACAGCTTCGACGCACCCCACTGTACCTGTTTTTGAGAAGATGAGCTGCAGAATGAGAGGCCGCCGGGTGACGATTCCTGAACCTCGGGGAAGGAAGTCCCTGTGGGAGGGGAAAGGGACAGAAATTACTCACGAGGCTGGTTTTGCAGGACAGGAAGTATGACCACACATGGTGGAGCAATCCCCTCTTGCAATTTGGGCGACCTCAGCAAAGACACCAACCCCAGCAGGGCACTGGGGAATACTCTGGCCTTGGAGGGTCCTGAGATCATAGGGGGTGGGGGACGGGAGGACTGGATGGGAGGTTGGTGGCAAATGGAACCATTTCCCCCAGCTGGCTATGCTCCAGCCCCAGCACAACCAAAGGGCGCTTTCCTTAACAAATATTTGAACCATCTCCCCCAGATTCCAAAGAGATTAGTATACATGTTTGAAATTAACAGAAGGCCATGTATACGATAGAAAGACTGAAAGGAAAAGTAGTTGATGACAAAATATGTGTTTTGTATCCCAAAAAAACAAACCAGCTATACAGGCAGGAAGAGGACAAGTGGTTGCCCAGGGGTAGAAAACAGAGACGAGGGAGCTTTCTGGGGTGACGAAAATATTTTAATACTGGACTGTGGCAATGTTTGCTAATATTTACTGTAAATTTACTAAAAGTCACTGCATTTGAAATGGGCAAATTTCCTAGCATGTAAGTGATCCCTCGATACAGCTTTTTAATAAAAAAAAATACCTGTTATGTATTTCTATACGGAAATACTACCTGCACCAATTTACACTAGTACGCGTGGACTCAGGCAGAGTGGGAAGACCGGAAGCCGCCCCGGACCAGTAAGAAAGGAAAGCAAAGGAGCAGGGATCAGGTAGGCACTGGAGCAGAAGCAGCATTTTCAGAGATTATTAAAGCTATGCAAAGGACCCTGTCATTTCATGTAAAGTGGAGAAAGAGTCTAGGCTCAGGGAATGTCAAACAAGGTTTGCACCCAGGTAAACGTCTGGATTATCTGAAATCTGTGCAGGACACAGAACAATTGGGACTCGACAGGTGTGTCTCATATGCACCAAGACAACAGTGTCCCTGGGTTCCTAGCATAGTGTCACTGGTGCCACCTCACTCCCCAGTACTGTGGCAACCATTGTCTCAGGGGGCACCCGACCCGTGTTGGGAACCCCATCTGGGACCCTGGAGGGCGCCAAAGGCGGCCCTCAGCTGGAGCAGGGCCTCAGCATCCCTGAGAATGTGCACACCCAGTGAGCAGAAGGAAGGAGGAAGTGGGAAGTGCACCTGCGCCACCACACTCTGCACAATGGAATCCGTGCCCCAGTACCCTGTGGGCTGTCCCACCACACTCATGCGGCGCCGCCCCCCGGCTGGGAGCAGGGACACAGCAGTGGCCACACAACATGTGGAACTGCAGCCCAGCCTGCAAAATGAGGGGCCTCCATAGGGGTGCTGGACGCAAGCAGCAAAGCGGGGCACTCGACTGGACAGGCCCACAAAGGGGTAAGGTGAGGGTGGTGCTGGCAGTCGTGATGAGAAGGCTGGTCGTCATTATTAGGGCGAGGCCACTCAATGGGGTTCAGGGGGTTATAACTGTGTGCACTTGTATAGGTGTGTGACTTGAAAAGACCCTTCTGGCTGCTGCAGGTATGAGAGTGGAGCCATGAGGCAGGGAGAATGCACCTGCGCTGTTCCAGGTGAGGAGGATGGGGCTGAACCCGGGGCAGGGGGTGGTAGGGACCCAAACAGCAGTGGACAGACACTGGATACAGTCAAGAGGAGTTTAAGAGATGAGCGCGGCCATGACCGGGGGCCAGGCTGGACTGAGAAGAACCATGGAGGGCGGGAAGGGCCAAAACAGAGGAAAGAACATCCACAGGACATGCACAAGCCCCTCTAGGATTAGGGGAGCCCAAAGCTCCTGGTGACATAGTCAACCTTCCACACCTACGCTGCTACCCATGCAACCTAGCTCCCGAGGGTGACGAAGACCCCACGGACTATGCCTGCCCTTCGAGAAGCATTTCATACCCACTTCACGCAGCGTGACACATTAAACTACCGACTCCCATTCTCCCATTTGGCAGATGAGGAGACTGAGGTGCAAAGAGGCAATGTGGCCTGGCCAAAGTCACACGCTCGCTCACACAAGTATGACTCATGCCTACAAAGCACGATGGAGGCGCTGGTGCACCACACCAGCATCCTGAGATGGACCACGTGAGACGTGGGGGTGGGGACAAAGAAGACCAGCCATGGGCGATAGAGGGCTTGGGGCTGGCATGGCCAAGAAAGGCCCCTCTGAGAAGGGAAAATGAGGGGCGAGCTACATGTAGGGGTGCGGTGGGCAGGGCAAGAGAAACAGCAAGGAGGCCACATGCGGGTAACCAGACCCCAAGGTAGGCTTTATCTCAGCCCTCGCCAAAGGGGGGTACCCAGTGTCTCTAGGAGAGCAGCGCCCTTTCATAAAGGATGCCAAGCTCTCCCAGGGAGGTAGCGGGTCTGCTGGGGGCTATTTACCTCTAGAGCACCACACATGACCTTGACCCTGGCTCCCTGAAGCTGCAGGCCACCTGGCTCACAGGCAGGGCCCTGACAGGTAGGGACAGAGGCACCTTGCACATCAGAGACTCTGGGAGCCAGCCCTCTGACGTAGAACCCCCAGCCGCAGCAGTGACACCACTCGCGCGCCCTTCACAAGAATCTCCCACTCTACCTCTTCCGTGCGACTGGAACGTGTCAGTGAGCAAACAATACAGGAGCAGTGTGTGACTGAACCCCCATGCTGACACGTGCGACCAAAGCTGGGTCCTTTTCCTTGCTGACCCATGTTCCACTGCATGGATGGACAACAGTTTGTTCATCCATTCACTAGCTGATGGGACATTTGGGGTCTCCCCAGTGCAGGGCCATGAGAAAACTGCTACGAACATTCTCGTACATGCCTTTTGTAGACATATGCCCTCGTTCCTACTGCTGAGTCATAGGGTAGACTTGAACTTGAACAGGCAAAACTAGTCTCGACTGATAGAAATCACAGAGCAGATAGTTCCCTGTGGGGAAACGGACTGGAAGGGGCACGAGGGGACTTTCTGGGATGATGACAGTGTCCCTTGTCTTGATCTGCCCCGCGATTACCGGGGTGCATGCATTTACTTTAAAAATCAAGGTGTATACTTAAGATTGAGTGACTTCCTGCATCTAAGTTACATCTCAATAAGGTCACAAGTACAAATCAAGTCCAGGAGGACAAGCTCATGAAGACTCAGATAGGAAAGTACAGAGAGAGCAGAGCATTAAAATTTGCCCACAGGAGAATCATTACCGTCTGGTTAGTTTCCCCGTAAGACTAGCTCAGATCCAAAGTACTTTAAAGCCCATGGGGGTGGGGTAGACTAATTAAATAATTTATGGCCTATCCACACTACTGTGCAGCCACCAAAAACCAACCAAACAAACAAAACTCTTTATCTCCTGACGTGGAACTTCCTTCTATATATACAGAGGAAAACAAAAGGTGAAGAAATGTGTCTGTTTTGCGACTGAAGGAAGAAAGGAACAAACAAACAAACAAACAAAAGCCCGAGCCCATGGAAGCGGAGCCTGCTGGGGGGGAGGCGATGCATGTTCTGGAACATCTCTGAATTGTGCATCACCCACATGGATTCATGACTTTAAAAAGTTACTTTTTTTTAAAGTAGTTAACCCTTGTCAAGTGCTCACTGTATGCCAGGCGAGGAGCTGAGAACTTCCTGGGGATTTATCACCTTTAGCTGTGACACAATCTACCAGGATGGTCTGAGCCCCACTTTACAGATGTAAATAGGCCTAGAGGACGCGCAGCTGTGTAGGGTCACCCATTGTCCAGGCGGCACAGCGTGGACGGAAACACATGGAGTCTGAGCTTCTGACCAGCAGGTCACCAGGCCTCTGGGCCCTCACCGCTGACGCAGAAACTGCCGGCGTCTCCGGAGCCGGGGCCAGGCCTTCTGCCACTGGTGTTGGCACGTGCTGTCCTGTGCGTGTGTGTGGGTGGGGGAAAGGCACCGCGAGCACAGCGGTGACACCACAGACATGGACAGTGAGAGCCTGAGAAGAACACGAGGGCAAGTGTGATGCCCAGGAAAACCGAGGGCTCTGGGCACGCGCAGGGGAAGTCGGCTTTCTGGGGCTGGGACCTGGTGGAGAGCGGGAAGGACAAGTGGAAGACAAGGCCTGGGTGAGGGAGGCAGAGCCTGAAGGGGAGAAGGCTGGGCAGGTGTGAGGGGCCTCGCAGGCCAGGAGCCCTGGGATTCGTCCGACTGTGTTTCTAGAAGCTCCCGGGCTGCTGAGTAGAAAGGGCAGGGACACCCATCGTTGGCCTGGGCAGCCCCCAAAAAGCAGCCCCCCAGAAATCTCCAAGGGGCTCAGTGAGCAGAGGCCTGTCCAGCTGTGCCTTAAGGCTACCCACAGGGTTTCCTGGCACACAGCAGCAGAGGCACTCTTGGGACCTTTCCAGTGGCATGGTGGAAGGAACCCTCCTCCCAAGCAGCTCTACCCAGCACACTGACTGTCCACTTATCTGAAGGCGACTTTCAAGCCTCAGTCATCTGCTTCCTCCTCTTGACCCCACCTATGTTCCATGGGTTACCACATCCCTCCCTGTGACTCAAAGCATCCACCTGCCTCCTCCTCCTCCTCCCACAATGCCCTTCATGCTGTGTGACCTTGGGCCAGTTTCCCTGCCTCTCTGGTCTGGGTTTCTTGGTTAGTAAGATGGGGATAACACCACCCACCTCACAGGGCAGCTGGGTACCAGAAAAATAGGCATCCCATGACTTGCTCCCCACAGCCTTGGCTCAAACACCTCCCTAGGGAGACTTTTCCCACCCTCATTCACAGCTCCACCCCCACCCCACCTTCCTTCTGTGCCTCATTTTTCTCCCCAGCACTAACATTCGATGTATCACTTATCTGCTTCTTGTCTGCCCCTCCCCCATGTCAGCACCCTAAGACAGGATCTTGGGTTTATTCTGTTCCCTAGGACACAGCAGGTGCTCAGTAAGTGTTAACTATGATTATTTCAGCACCTGGCCTCTAATCCATGGGTCCAGGCCTGGCCCGAGGCTTTTGACCTATCCTTCTCCTAGGCTATCTATGATCTGGGCTCCAAATCTCCTTTGTGCAGAGACCACTTGACCAACCCCAGGTTTGACAGGGTCCCCCATCTGCCCATCCCACCGCTCCTTGCACCCTCCATTAAGAGGGTGCACTTCTGGTCTCCAAGCCTTTGGGGGGCTGTACCCTCTGCCAGGAAACCCTTCCCCACAGGCCCTGCTTGCCCACCTGTGGGCAGGTGCAGTCGATTGCACCCCTCCCTCCCAAATGCACGTTTCCTACTTCCTCCAACCCAGCCTCCAATGGAGGCCTGTGACAGGCTGGGACTTCTTCACCTGGCCTGATCACTGCTGGGTGTCCAGTACCTACAACAGTGTCTGGCATACAGCAGCTTTTCATAATACGTGCCGAATGGACAAAAGGAACATGGACTCTGGAGCCAGACAGCCTGGGTTCAAAGCCCAGCTCGGCCCCTGTGAGCCGTGAAGCCCTGGACAGGTCCCCACCCTCTCTGGGCACTCATCCCTCGCAGAGGGCCTGCCTGGCTGTGTGACCTGGCATGAGTCACTTCACCCCTGTGGAGCCTCAGAGCACGGACTCAGGGCTCATCCTGCCTCTCAGCCCCCACGCTGCCTCCACCCCCAAATGCAACCACTTGTCTCCGTGTCCAAGGCCACCGGCTCAGCCCATCAGCGCTTGCCTGGACCAATTGCCACATCAGGCAGCCCACCCTCAGCCCCACACTCGGCTCTCCCCAGAGTGGCCACAGGGCACCTGTGGATGCCAAGTCAGGGCATGTCCCTTCCTGCTCAGAGCCCTCCCAAGGCTACCACCTCCCTCTCGCTCTTTTTTTTCGTTAGTTTCTGGTGTACAAAGCAATGTAATAGACATTTGCACCCTTCACAAAGTGATAACCCCCCCAATCTACTACCCCTCATATATAGCTGTTACAATACCACTGACTATATTCCCTATGCTGTACTTTACATCCCATGGCTACATATATGTATGTATTTAATTATAGTTGACATTAAATACTATTCTACTTCAGCCTCAGGTGTACAGCGCAGTGGTCAGACATGTACACAGTCTATGAGGTGATCCCCCTGGTAAGTCCAGTGCCCATCTGGTACCCTACATGATCTTTCCAACATTATTGATTATATTCCCCACACTGTATCTCGTATCCCTGTGGCTATATTGTGACTACCAATTTGTGCTTTCTAATCCCTTCACCTTCTCCCCCCTCGCATCTAACAACCACCAGTTTTTTTTCTCTATATCTCTGAATCTATTTCTGTTTTGTTTGCTCATTTATGCTGTTCTTTAGATTCCACATATAAGTGAGATCATATCATATTTGTCTTCCTCTGTCTGACTTATCTCACTTAGCATAATATTCTCCACGTCCATCCATGCTGTTGCAAATGGTAAAATTTCATTCTTTTCTATGGCCAAGTAATACTCCGTTGTATAAATGTATCACAGTTTCTTTATCTAATCACCTATCAATGGGAATTTCGGTTGTTTCCATATCTCAGCTATTGTGAATAGCACGGCAATAAACATAGGGGTGTATATATACTTTCTAATTTCTTTGGATAAATACTCAGGAGTGGAATTGCTGGGTCAAAGGTAGTTCCATTTTCAATTTTTTGAAGACCCTCCATACTATTTTCCCCAGTGGCTGCACCAACCTGCAATCCCACCAGCAGTGCACGAGGGTTCCCTTTTCTCTAACGTCCTCGCCAACAAACACTTGTTTGTTGATTCAGTGATGATGGCCATTCTGACAGGCGTGAGGCGGTACCTCATTGTACCACCTCCCTCTCCCAAAAGGCCCTGCACGACCTGCCCAGGCACGGCGCTGCCCTCACCTCCTCCTCTTCTTCCCCTTCCTCGGTTCCTGCCACACTGGCCTCCTCCATGTTCCCCAAACATACCAGGCAGGGTCCTGCCTCAGGACCTTTCTTTACAGTGGCTGTTCCCTGTGCCTGGAACCCTCTCCCTACAGCATTCCCAAGGCCAGCAGGCAACTCCCAGTCAAACTGTCTCTTCCCAACCCCCACCCCCAATGAAGCAGATCCCATCTGTCACACAACATCCTGCTCAATTCTACCCAACTGACAACTTCCAGGTTACTGATTTGTTCCCACGGCTGTGATCTGTCCCTTCTCAGCCATTAGAAGGGCAGCCTCACAGGCTGCCACTGCCATGGCCACTCCTCTGCCTGGCACATTGTCTGGCCTCTCCCCAGCTCCTAACACAGAGCCAGGCAAGAGGCAGGTGACCAATGCTTGTGGGATGAAGGATCAAACCTGCCACTGGAAAAATGAGACTGAGGCTTAGACAGCAGTGGCGTGGGACCCCACTCCGGACGCCACCCCTTCACAAAACTCCCAGCAGGTTCCTCCCTGCTCAGGAATCCTGCAGGTTCCAGAGCCAGCCCCGCCCTTGGCACTCAGCCCTAGTGTCACCTGCTCCATAGTCTCATCTGGCGACCAGGCCAGGAGCAAAAGTAGGAAGTGACCCATGGCGACAAGCAGCCCTGGCTTTGGGCTTCTCAGGGCCCAGCTGGAATCGAGGCACTGCCCTTCCTTTGTGGACAATCTGGGCAGCTTGGGTCACCTCTTTGTGCCTCGGTTTCCTTGTCTATTCAGTGGGAGTAATGCCACATGCCTCAGAGGGTAATTGGAAGAGTCTGCACAGTTCTTACCCAAAAGAGAGCATTTAACCCATATAATCAAAGGAAAACTCAATACAAAGTGAGCCAGCTCACATCCCTTCTCTGCTGCTAAGTGTTCCCATGGCCTCAAGGCCCTGAGCAATCACCCTGTCAACTCCCTACCCTCAGCCCCCACCTCCCTCACTAATTGTAGCCAAACCTCGTGACCAAGGGACAGCCAGGAGTCCAAACCTATTCCTGCCTCAGGGCCTTTGCTTGTGTTGATTCCCTGCCTGGAACGAGACGTCTCCTCTGTGCCTTTCCACAATCCTGGTTTCCTCTGTTCACTCAGGACTCAACACAGATTTCAACTCCTCTGAATGTCCCCTGCTGCCCCATGTCCTACATCACCCCGTTTTCATTCTCCTGAGTGGGTTTACAAGGACGGCCACTCCCTGCGGCAGTGCTTTCCACAGTGAAACGCATTAATCACACAGATGTCCGTCAGTAGGGAACTGGCTAAAGTGGCCTTGGAACTGGCCCAGGAAGCAACCCAGGCTACGGTGTTGAAAGCCAAGTGCAATGCACAGAACCGATTATGTCCTTTTTTTTTTTTTAATGCTTGTGCACGTTTCTGGCCTACATAGGGACAAGAAAATTGGAGGTGACACTCAGCCCCTTGACAGACGTGGTCTGTGGAGTGAGAAAGGAAAATTTCCTGTTTTAGAGTCTCCAAAGTGATCTTTTACAACTTTTGTAACAGGCAAATATTAATTTTTAACTTCTCAGTTGTACTGAGAAGCCCCAAAGCAACTGGTCAGCCAAGCAGCCTTTTCAAGGGCGACAGGAAAGCCGCTGGCATTTTGGGATCAAGGTCTCAGTGCTGAGGGTCCCCTAAGGGACCTTCTTATTGCTCTACACAGCATCACTCAAGGGCTGGCCACGTGACCTAACCAGCGAGGTCACTCACATCCTCATCTGTAAAACAGGGTGTGGTGAGGATGGGAAGAGAGGGTGCAGGTGGGGGGGATGGGGACTGGGGAGCACCACCATCTCTGCAGCCCCCAGACGGTGGTCGGCCACATGTGAACTCCCAGCTCTGCTATGTCACCACCTGGAGGGGCCGAACTGAACCCAGGCAGGATGTTAGTGAACATACAGGAAGGAAAAAGCCAGACAGCGCCCCACTCCATTCTTGACATTCCAGAACCATCCTCCTTGCAGGTTTTTTCATTCAATAGAAGAGTGGGCAGTGGCCCCTGGGGCCAAGCTCCTTCTCAGAGCCTCTTCTAGTGTGATGGTGCCACACTGTGAGGAACTGTCCCGGCAGACGGAGTGCAGTGTGACAGAGACACACCAGGCTCACTGTCCTCCCATCGTCTCTTCCCCACCCCCTACAGCCAGCTCTCAGCCAATCCTGTCCGTTGCCTAATACCCAGACCACCCCCTTCTCTCCTGCTCAGCCCCAACCCTTAGGCTAAGTTCTCTGGGTCACAGCCACACTCCCCCCATCTCCCTGGGCCTGGCCCTGCCCCATGTGTTCTCAGCCCAGCATCCAAGGAGAGCTTTTCAAACTGCAAGTCAGATCATACTGCACATGTACTTAAAACCCACCCGTGGCTTTCGGCACACTCGGGACAAAATCAGTCTCCTCCCTGTGACTCACAGAGCCCTGTCCTAGCACTCTGTCACCTCCCGGCCATTCCCTGCTCGAGGCCCTGGGGGCTGATGCCTCAGCCTGGGCTGCTTGGCCACGAGATGCCCCCACCAGCACCCTCCACTCTTCCTTAGGACACTGGCTGGCTGCTGCCTCCTGGGAGAGCCTGACTCCCACCTCCCCAGACCTGGCTCTGTCCCCTCCCCCTACACAATCATTGCTCTAATCTCAGCATATAAGCTCCCTTTCTGCCTCCTGGACGCGAATCCCACAGCCTGTCAGCCCCATGAAGAAAAGGATTCTGTCTGCTTTGTTCACTGTCGGATCATAGTGTCTGGCACAAAGCAGGTGCTCAATAAACGCCTGCTGAGGAGTAAATGGCAGGACCAGCTTCCGTCTCTGGGGTACATATGACACAGCACTGAGCTGAACTCCATGCATTCAAGTCTTTCTTTCACCCTCACAGGGGCTCTCGCTAACCCCTTTCTTAGATGGGGAAACTGAGGCTAGATCATTCAGACCAAAGTCACACAGCTAACAGCGCCCCCACCAATGAGGCACCAACCCAATCTGCCTCATTCCTGTCCCCATCTGCAGGACACCATCCAGGTCACCACATCTAACATCCAGGAACAAAGATGGAAAGGAGACCCTGAATTCTGAAAACAGGAAGGCCAGTCACATCGCCCTGTAGGGACAACTTAGCAAGCAGACGTGGTGGTGGAGAGACGAGTCTACAGCTGAACAGCTCAGCCACAGCCTCGCTGTGTGACCCAGACAAGAGTCATCCCATCCCCAAACCTCACTTATTCCACCTGTAAAATGGGATAACAGTGCCCACACCATCAGGCTGTCAGCAGGACTAGAAGGATAAGACACGCGAAGTCCAGTACCTGGCACATGTAAGGCCCTATTCAACAGGACAGTTCACAAAGGTGACAGGGCAAGGGGACTCCCCTCCATGGCACCTCAAGAAGGACCCTGGCACAGACTTTCCTGGCAGACCTGGCAAGATGATTCTAAATCCTCTTCCTGTCCAACACAGCAACCCCCTTCCAGGAATCAGCCCTGGGCATAGTGGATGCATAAGCCTGAAAACCCTCAAGGCTCTATCAGGAGGGGAAATCTAGAAAACTAAAAGCTCGAGTAGGAGAGTGACTGGACTTAGTGGCACTGGGCCAGACTGAGGAACACTACGCAGCTGTAAATAAAGCACAGGGCAGGGGAAATACAGCAACTCAATAATAAAAGCTGGAGACATCAATACCCCACCTTCAACAATGGATAGAACCAGAGACATAAGTCAACAAGGAAACATAAAATGTAAACACCATAAATCAACAAGACCTAACAGACATGTATACAACTCTCCACCCAATAGCAGCAGAACACACATTCTTATCAAGAGCACATGGAACATTCTCTAGGATAGGCTGTATTTGAATGAAGTTGGACTCCTCCCCTACACCATTTGTAGGAAATGTGCAGAATAAGTAAATTCATAGACAGAAAGTAGATTAGTAGTTGCTAAGAGCTGGGGGTGGGGAGTGACTGCTTAATGGGTACAGTTTCTTTCGGGGGCATGAAAATGTTCTGAAATTACATAGTGGTGATGGTCATTGCACAACAATTTACAAGAAGAGGGAGATGGTTTCTCGAGCATTTAATATGCCAGGCAATGAACTGGGGCACCCACAGGAACAAAGCCACGCCATCAGGGCACTCATCTTCTACTGGGTGGAGATGGACAATAAACAAATAAATAGGCAGGACAATGACAGGGAGTGACAAGTACTTCCAAGAAAAATTAAACAGGGCTCGAGGATAGAGTAACAGGGTGGGGGCATTTTAGCAGAGTGGCCAGTGTGGGCCTCTCGAGGAGTGGACATTTGAGCAGAGGCCTGATGGAGGTGATGAATAAGCCATAGGACCATGTGAGGGGAAGAGCTTTCCAGGCAGAGAGAACATGTGCAAAGGCCCTGAGGTAGGACTATCTGTGCCTGACATGTTTAAGGAACAGTGAGGAGAGCAGGTGGCTGGAACAGAGCAAGGGAAGGAATAGCGAGAGACCAGAGAAGACAAATGATGGGGCAGGGAGGAGGGTAAGGAGATCACACAGGGCCTTGTGGGTGGGAGTGAGGACTTAAGCTTTCACACTGACAGAGCTGGGAGCCATGGCGGGTTTTGAGCAGAGGAGGAGCGTATACTTACACGCTCCCTTTGGCCACTGTAAGGAGAACAACCTGGGGGGTGTGGGCAGCAAGGCCAGAGATGCGAGACCTAGGAGGAAGAGGCTGCACTGGCACAGGAGAGCAGTGACATTGGAGGAATAACACTACTGTAAATACTAATAGCGAAGCTCTCGATGTACTGCTACATGATCTTTTCTGTGGAAATCAGCAAGCTGATTCTAAAATTTACCTGTAAAGGCAAAGGAACTTGAGTGGCCAAAACAACTTTGGAAAAGACAAACAAAGAAGACTCATCCCAGAACAAGACAAACGGAGAAACAAAAACTCATAGACACAGACAATAGTTTGGTGGTTACCAGAGGGTAAGGGGGGAGGGGTGATGGTAGAAGAGGCTAACGGGGGTCAAATACATGGTGACAGAAGGAGAACTGACTCTGGGTGGTGAGCACACAATGTCATGTATAGATGACGTATTACAGAATTGTACACCTGAAATCTATGTAACTTTACTAACAATTGTTACCCCAATAAACTTTAATTTTTTTAAAAAAAGACCCATCCCACCTGATTCAAGACTTACTATATAAAGCTACAGTAATAAAAAAATGTGGTTTTGGTCAAAGGGCAGATGCATAGAATGGACCCCCACAAACATGGCCAACTGATTTCTGATAAAGGCAACTCAATGGAGAAAGGATGGTTTTTACAATAATAGTACTGGAACAACTGGACACTCATACGCAAAACAAATTATAAACCTTAATCTAGGGGCAGCCCGGACTGCTCAGCTGGTTAGAGCATGAGCTCTGAGCAACAGGATTGCCGGTTCGATTCCCACATGGGCCAGGGAGCTGCGCCCTCCACAACTAGACTGAAGACAACAACTTGAGCTGAGATCTCAGTGGGCGGCCGGATGGCTCAGTTGGTTAGAGCCTGTGCTCTTAACAAGGTTGCCAGTTGGACTCCCGCATGGGATGGCGGGTTGCGCCCCCGGCAACTAGATTGAAAATGGCAACTGGACTTGGAGCTGAGCTGCGCCCTCCACAACTAAGATTGAAGGACAAGAACTTGACTTGGAGTTGATGGGTCCTGGGAAAAACACACTGTTCCCCAATCAAGTCCTGGAAATACACACTACTCTCCTTCCCCAATAAAATCTTAAAAAAACAAAACCTTAATCTATACCTCGTAAGTCATACAAAAATTCACTCAAAAATGTTATCCCACTTATAAACCACACAGAAACCTGCACATAAGTGTTTATATCAGCATTATTTATAATCATCAAAAAATGGGAGACAATCCATTTGTCTTTCAGTGGGTGAATGGTTCAGGAGTTGGTGGTCCAGCCATAGCAGAAACACGCCTCAGCAATAGGAAGGATCCAACTATTGCTGCACACAGCGCGGATGGCTCTCAGATGCATCGCGCAGAGGGACAGGGATGCATGAGCCCACTTCCATGACATTCTACAAGACAAAATCACGGGGTGGAGTACCCAGCAGTGGGCTCCAAGTGCAGGGAAGGGGAGGCATGACTACAAAAGGGCAGGGGATTTGGGGGATGACGGAAGTGTTCCATGTGTTGATTGCAGTGGTGGTTACTCAACTCTCTGCATTTGTCAACACTCTTAAAACTGCACGCTAAAATGGGTGTGTCTACTATGTGTAAATTATACCTCGAGAGAGAAAAAGAACAAACGAGCAAGCACTCTGTGCTAATACACTAAAATCTCCAAGAAGTACTGTTAGTAACAATTTCACTGCTCAGAACAGGATGTAAAGCTGAGTATGGGGGAGGGGATATTCAAAACACATTCTTATTTGATTCTATTTGCATTGAGAAACTGGGGGGATGCACAGGAGACTGAGAAGGGTAGTTAGCTATCGGGGTGCTGGCTGGAGAAGAGGCCTCTCTCTGTTCATCCTCTATGATGGTTTTGAACTTGGGGCCATGTTGGACATATCATATATTCAAACAATTATCGAACCCTCAATGCTTCAGAAGAAGAATGTACACAAAGGAGAAAAAGGAACTTTGCGGTGGGGAAAGCTGAGCCCCACACCTAACCAAGAGATGACGGGCAGCGTCCCCCTGGTCAGCGTTCCCCCACTAAGCCTTGTTGACACCATGGACCCGATAGGATGCAGAGAGAGGGACACTTCACCTCTGTGGTCTTCCCCCAAACCCACAGCCCCAGTAAAGCATGAGAAAATACTAGATAAAACCTTAAATTTGGGGGTCATGAGAAACAAGAAAAGATGGTGGCACTGTCACAGACCAGCAGAGACTAAGGAGCCATTCAAAGGAAACGCAATGTGAGATCCTGGATGTGGCCCTGGGATAGAAAAAATATATAGTGGGAGAACTTGGGACAATCTGAATAAAGTCTGGCTTTCAGCCATGACAATAATATACTAAGGTTAATTTCTTAGTTGTGAGAAGTGTCCCATTGTAAGGTTAGGATGTTAACCTTAGACAAAGACAGGTGAAGGGTATATTGGAGCTTCCTGGATCTTTGCAACGTTTTTGTAAATTTAAAGCTTATTTATCTTTCATAAATCTAAAATTACTCCAAAATAAAAAGTCTGTTAAAAACAAAGGTAAAACCCCCTCAAGACACTAAATAGCAAGGACTTTGCATGAGGTGGTCACATTCTGGCAAGACTTCACGGTCAGAGATGGACTTACAAACACATTGAAGGGGGCACGGGGGACATTTACACATAGAACTATAGAAGAAGGATCTGACAAGAGCCACACACTGAGGGAGGTGGTTCCCACACATAGGGCAATGGAACCTCTGCCTTACTCTGTGCCTGTCCTAAAGGAGTGAATTTTATTTTACAATGAACAAACAGTAGAATTATTCTGTGATTAAAAAAGAGTTGAAAAATCATGCCAGCAGTCCTTTTTCACTTAGTGCTGAGAGTGTGTTCCAGGTAGGGCCTCCCCACCTCAGAAAGCAGCCTGCCCTGAGCTCCTCAGTGATCTGTGCCAGGCAGTGCCACTCGGAGATGCCACCAGACCAGATGCCGCAGAAGCCAGGCTTCTGTCGAAAGGGCTTCCGCCCCGGCCAGGGAAACTCCGTGTTGCAAAGACATGAAGGCATGCCAGCCCAAACCACAGGAAGGCTCTCCAGCTGAGTGGGTTGCTGCTGGCCTTGTTCACAGGCCTTGGTCTAGATTTCTAGATCGCTGGCACTCATCACCCTGCCAGGTAAAAGGTAACTTCTCAAGGCATCATCCTCAAAGCCACTAACTGCCCAGATACAAGGGTCCAGAAGGACCCTGCCCATCAGTGCAGAAGACAAAGGTCCTGAGCCTGGGACAGATGGGCCTGTGTCCCGGCGGGGGCTGGCCTGGCCGTGCCAGGGCGTATCACCCAGCAGGCGGGTGTAACCCCAGCTGGGACTGTTCCTGCCTGCTCTGCTCGCCTGCCAGCCTACCAGCCACAAAACATTCTTATCACTGGGAAAACGTGTCATGGGGCACAGTCTCCGGGGCGCCTCCTCCTACGTCTGGACATAGGAGTGTCACCGGAGCCCTGGACAGCTCTGCTGACTGCTTGTCCAGAGCCCCATGGGTCTGTGCTTGAGTGGATTCAAGTTTAACCAGAGGAGGTCTCCCGTGACAAACAGAGCAGCTGTTCTCCACGCTTTGGCACGTGCCTGGAAGGCTCCTGGGAGTTTAAGTTGGTGTGGGGAGGGGTCTGGCACTGGGCGCTACTATGTTACGGCATCTCCCGTGGTGGGTATTAATGGGCTGCCAGGACTGAGGAGCAACAACTCCCAGGGGCTTCCTTTCTTTCCTTGGTTCTTGGTCTAAGTGGGCACTTGGGGGGAAGGGAGGTTGCCTTCAAACCTCAAGTCTCTGTTTTAAGAGTGCTAGAATGCCTGGGCAGAGCGGTGCCCACTCCTGCTGGGGCACCCAGACAGGAAGCAAGAGTCAGATGGGGCACCTGACTGGTAGCTGTGCAGGGCCTGGGGAGGGGGCACCATCCTACAGGTGGGAAGCCAACCCAGAGAGACACCCATGCCTGGCCAACCTAGGGGTCTTAGCCTGTTATTATTATTACTCTTAGTTTCAACGGGGCAAATTACAGCCCTCCCCATATAGACAAGCACTTGCTCTGTGCCCCTGAAGCACCCCATGCCCCGGTCCATTCACGGTCCCACACCCCTAGTGGAGGGTGACAGCAGGCACTGGGAGAGCAGGGTAAAGGTGACGGCACCGAGCCAGGCTGTGAAGAGGTGAGGAGGCGGTACAGACATGCTGACCAGTTCCAAAGCTGCTCCTTTAACCCCAGGGATGCAGCTCCTTGGTGGCATCCTGGACACCATCCCCAGGTAGGTGAGGGCCACACACCCAGTACTGGCCATCAACTTCCCCGTGTCCTCCTCTCCCACAATCTTCTACACAGGTATCCCCTGTCCACGTGCAAATCCTGGGCTGGACGACTGGAAACAGCCTCCACATGCATCGCCAGGGGCTGGTAAATAAACAAAGATGCCTTCGTATCGTGAAAGGCCCGATGGGTAACAGGCGTGAGCACGAGCTGGGGCCCGCAGCCAGGCGAGGTGAGCACACAGGTCCGAGTTCAGCGGCCACCTGTCTGCTTCTAACCAGCAACTGCCTGCCCCGCTCAGCTCAGCAGAAAGACCTGCCGCCTCGTCCCAGGAGCTTTCCCTGGCCGCCATCCCCGTCCCAAGGCTCCCTATCGGGGCCTCCAGCTTGCACGCGCCTCCACTCACTTCGCACTGAAACGTGCCTTCTGAGAGGAAAAGGACCCCTGGAGCCTCACTCACCATAACGGCGCATGCGAACACAGCCTCTGCTGCTTGCTATGACGGCGCCATTCTCCACCGGGGACAAATACTGGCTGAGCGGACAAGTGGGTAAGTATGGGGGCTCAGAGCCCCCACGTGCCTGCCCCATTCTGCCCCTTTACTGCCTTGTCTGTGACATGAGGCCGACCCAAGAGGATGTGCCGGCAGTACTCCGCCTGGCACATGGAGGTGCCTCAAAGACGTGGGAAGGCCATTCAGTGCGGGAGGAAAACCAGAGTCACGCCCTGCTCACCACGGAAGGAGGCAAATCGAAGAGGGGAGGCACAGCACTGGTCACCCCAATGGGCACTGCGAGGACTCCACAAGGGTTTGCATTACTCCTTGACCCCTGCCTTGTTCTAGAAACTTCTGAGGCCACGCTGAGGCACAGACAGTGCAGGGGGAGTGAAAACTAGACCCTACGAAGCCAGGCCCAGGGGAAAAGGAAGTTGAAAAGAACAGACAAAGCCAGGGGTGAGGGTGCTCCTCCACGAGCAGGCCAGCAGGCCTGGGGAGGAGGCGTCCCAGGCTGGTTGAGGCCCTGGGTTCAAGTCTGACTACCTGCACCCCATCATCCTTGGGCAAGCCTCTGTGACTCAGTTTCCTCATCAACAAACAGGGATCCAGCACTGCTGGCCTCAAAGTAAGTGGAGCACCTTGTGCCAAGGCCCCAGTGCAGACCATGGCACAAGGAGGGCGCTGTCATCGACCGTCAGGACGGCCACAGCGACCTCGCGGGCCCCTGGCCTCCATTCCCGAGCCCTGGGACAGCCGGGACGCTCCCAACGGCGTTACAAACATTCCAACCCGGAAAGACCTCTAAGATGTTTTGAGTGGTTGGAAAACAAGTTGCCAAATTGTATAAATGGGGTGATCCCAATTCGGGAAAGGAGACATACTAAACAAGAACCCCTGCAATGCGGTGTATCTTCTATAGCTGCCAGCACGTACATATGTACATAAATGCATGGGGGGTCTGGCAGGCTATACCCCAAACCGAGATGGTGTTCCCACGCAGAGCTGGGAGGAAGGGACAGGTGGGCCGTGTGTTCTTCCCCTCATCTGATTTCCCTTTTCATAAGAACACTGTCACCAGTGTTTACTTGTGTAATTAAAATTTAGGACAAGGAGGCCTCCGACGGGCAGCTTCCTGACCCTCACGTGCCTGCTGGTTCTTGCCTCCCTCTCAGGCCCTTTTCCACATGTGCAGCCGGCACCTGGCAGGCCGGGTATGCAGGGCCGTCCATGCGTGCCTTTCCATCTGCCTGGGACACGCTTCTCTGGGGTCTTCAAGGGGCTGGTTCCATTGCAGGGCATCCACCCCGACACCTCTCCTGAAGCAGACCCCACCCTCTCACTACTCCCACCATTCTCGATGCACTTCTTGATCCTCAGAACATTCTTCCTCATTTAACCATTCACCTGATCTCTGTCCATCTCTGTCCCCACTGGGTCCTCAGCACCCGGCACCAAGTAGATGCTACTTAACATGTTGAGTACGGCGGGGTTTAAATCCCTCGTGAAGATTCTCATGATCCATATGCAACGTGTTAATCATGCCAACTGGACACACAGTGAATCAAACGATTCCAAACGCCAGAAGCTGCTCAATCTGTGACCTCAGCCCCATCTTTAGACACAAGGGCCATGGCGTCCACTGTCCACTCCGCTCCTAAGAGCTATGGCCACACCTTCCCGTTCCTGCTGTCCCCAGGTGTCTGTCTGGCTCTGGATAAGGAAAGTCCAGCTCAGGTCCTGGCTCCTGCACTCATCCCTGTGTGACTTCAAGCCAGGGTAACTCCAAGAGGGAAACCCCCCCAGCACCCAGCAGGGGCCTCACCACCAGTACTAACAGGAACTCAATCATACACAGATGCAGTCTTTCCTCTCTATCCAGCTTCGGAGGCAGGGCAATTGTTCTTTTATTCAGATTGCAGCTAATGCCCTATAAATATCTCATTATTGGCTTGTATTTTTCCAGAGTTTTAACACAATAAGGGCTTAATTATAGCATGCACTTGGCAACCCCAGTAAATTAAGGGTTAGCTGATGTTCCCATTTTTCTCTGTAGTCAAGGGGCCTGTAATTTCGGCATTTTCATTCAAATCAGGCAAAAGCTTGGCAGATGTGGCTCTGAGCCACATGCAAACACCCAGAGAGGCATGGGTTCCATTCTAAGACAGGCCCCTTCCTCCCGCAGTATCTTTGAAAACTCTCACTCCAGAACTTTCCATGAGACCATCTTCTGCCCTCACCCAGGACTGACCTGGCTGATTACCAGGGGATTTCAATCTGTGTACGTAGCAAAGGCCATTATCCTTAAACAAATAACTCTGAACTTTAGAGAAAGTCGTCTTCCTGGTTATGAACATAATCCCAAAATGAGCAAAAACAAACCAAGAATCCACGGGGAGACAACCCCCACATGGAGCTCAGGGACATACATCTTTCAAGGCTTTTTACTACATAAATACAACTGTTCCGAACAAGATGGGATCACAAGCCATTCGGTTTGCGACCTAACAGGTCTTACAAGGCTTTCTGGTCATTAAATCCTCTTCTAGATCACTCCTGAGTAGCGATTTCACAAACAGTTATCTGTACACATTGTTTGTCCAGCCAGTTCCCTACTGTAGGGCATTCTTGCTCCCAATTTCCCACCACCATAAATAAATGAGTGGAAATCATTTTCAGAGCCAAATATTTGCTCACAGCCACCGTTCCTACTTAGAAACAAACCAGGAACAGGACCCGGGGAATGGGTGTGCATGTGATTCCCCAGCTGGGTCTGCCTTTCACTGACAGGCACTCAATTAGTGTTTGTGCTAAAATGCACTGTGACTTATGTTAACAAAGTCATTAGGAATTCCTTTTCTTTAATGAAAAAGAAATTAAAAACTGACCCTCAGAGTCCTGACCCAGGGTTATGCCAAATGCAGGGGTCTAATGTTTCACAAGGATTAACTAATTTGATCCTAGGCCCACTCCCAGGAGAGAGGGACCACTGTGATCCCCATTTTCCAGAGGAGGAAACTGAGGCCCAGAGACCTGAGATCATTCAACTAATGTGCAGCAGCACGTGGACGGCCACATTCCCACAGGCACCTCTGGACTCTCCCTGTTGTGGCTGACCTGGGTGTGACAGACCACCAGGCAAAGGCAATTTGGTTTTGCCCCAAAGAAAGGACAATGGAAATAGCAGCCATATTTCCAAGTGGCTTTAAACACTTAAGATCCATTAGGGAACAAACCAGCCCAAAGGGTAGACCATGTGCCCCATGTCTGGCAGGGACATGAGCCAACGGTCATCCTGCATTTGTCCAGCACCCACTGCCAGGCAGAAGCCATGTCTCCCTGGAGGGACACATCACCAAAGACCAAATGGAAACACAGCTGGAGATGGTAGAGTCCCACGGGCAGCTGTTTCTTGTTAAAAGAAACATTTTTCTGTACTAGGTGTACCAGACTAGTACAGGCATTCATGGGAGCCACTCACTGAGAAAATCCAGGTCAGGCTGAAAATCAAAGGCGAGGCCCTCAGCTTGCCCAGGAGGTAGGTCCCAAAAGGTAGTAAGGACACCCCCCGCAGCTGTCCCTCAGCTCAGAGCCCTCCCCGTGGCCTACACCCCCCTACACTGACCAGAACACCTCCCTAACGTCATCTCCTCCTCTGTACTAGCCTCCAGGCACACTCCACCTCAGCACCTCCGTACTGGCTGTTCCCACAGCCTCAGATGCTCTTCCAGCAGATCTCCACTGGTGGCTCTTCCTTCACCTCCTTAAGTCCCTGTTCAAATGTCCCCTTCTCATGGAGGCCTTCCCTAACCCCTCCCCCATTTAAAACTGTAAACCTTCCCCCACCCCCCTTCACGTGCTCTCCTTAATCCTGCTCTTTTTTCCCCATAAGTTATCACCTTCTACCCTGTTTCTTCTTTATCTGGCCCCTGCGGCAAAGCCAGCTCCCCCAGAGCAGGAGTTACGGTTATCTTGCTCAGGGCTACGTCTACAGCCCCAGAACAGGGCAAGAAACACATTTCAATGAATGAATGAAAAATGCAGAGCGTTTTAGACACCCTCTCAAGCACTCTAAATGGTCTCATTTAATCCTCACTCCACCCTCAATGTGGGGCACCCGGTGCGTGACATTATCTGCCCTAAGAGGTGAAACACACCTAACAAGGATGCCTGAATGGGGCCTATGAGTAGATATTGTTAACAGCTCCATTTCCTAGCTGGGGAAACTGAGGCTCAGAGAGGAAAAACGTACAGGCCTCAGGAGTTAGAGGCCTCAACTCTGGCCTCCTCCAGCTCTTTTACCAAGGAAAAATTTCCCAAGCCCCCTCTTACCAGCTCCTGAGGCTAAATCACAAGGGTGAAGGTATCTGCTGGTGCAGAGCAGGACAAGCCAAGGGCCAGGAGGCAAATGTGAAATGGGCCTGGGCAAGCACTAGGGAGCGGCGGAGACTGGCAGCTCAAGTGGCTGGCCAGTCCTAGTCTGACCAGGCAGCCAGCGGCTGCTGCTTCTGAGATCCAGGCAGCGCGTGCCAAGTGAGACATAGGAACAGGCGGCCAGAAAACACTGATTGTAACAGCAGCAACCATGGGTACACAGGTACAGCCAAACACAGTGGAGCTGGGCCTCGGGACGAGAGCCTATGCCCTACGCTACTAAGCTCTAAAGATCTCTCGGTGTTTGTTAGCACTGCAGAAATCTGGATTTTTATGCAAAATCTAACTTTTAAATATTGACAGCTAATTAAAAACAAAACATTTTAAACACCGTGCAGGTGAAACAAAAGACCCAGACTTAGGCCCCGGGGGCCACTGATATGCAATCCCCATACAGGACTAAGTTAACTGGGTCATTCCCACTCCAACCACATTCTTAGAAAATCCACGAGGAGGAGGCAATGAAATGGAGCAACCTGTGCTGACCCCCAGGCACATACCTTGGACCCTCTCTTGTCTGTTCCTCGAAATCAGTGGGGCATCCACTGTACTGGTTCACAATAAGAAGAACAAAACAACAGTTTGACCAAATGCCCAGAAAGAAGTAGGGAGTGGAATTCAAAGTGAAGTCCATCTGCCATCCCCTTGGATCAGGGCTTTGTAGCTGAGTGGCCTTCCCCACATTCCAGAAATAATAAGAAATTTGTTCTGTTAGAACACACCTACCCAAAGAGAGGCCTTTTGACAACTTTGGTTCTCAGGCCCCAAATTAATGCTCTTAATGAAGGATGTCGCATTGCGGGTTTAGGGGAGGAGGTTGCTACAAAAGCCAGCTCAGTAGTAGTTGGCAGTCACCAGAAGCCAGCGTGGATGGGAGAGAAAGGCAAAGGGCAGAGGGACAGAAGAAAGGTGGAGAGAGAAGAGAGACTCTCCCCCTCAAAGCCCCCAATTCCTCACTTAACAGGCTCAAGCAAAAGTGCTCAGCTCTCTAAGCCTCAGTTTCCTGCTCTGTAAAATGGGATCATAGCAGTACCAACCTCATAAGGCTTAAATGAAGTTGTGTGAAACTTGAGACCACTTTAACTTTGATTAGCTTTTGTTGTTAATATGAGAGGAACCAGCACAGTGAATAATGGCCATATAGACCTACTGTGTGCCAGGTACTATGCTAAATAAGCACTTTCAACACACTTTGTCACTGCATCCTTCCAACAGTCTTGAGGGACCATCACCCCATTTTTAGGAGGGGGAAACAAGGCTCAAAGAGGTCAAAAACCTGTGCAAAGTCAAAGGCAACTAAAATGGACAAAGCTTTGCAGATGTCCACCAGAAGCCTGGACAGACAGAGAGGCCCACAACCCAGGCCGAGCTGACCCCACACCTTTCTGTCACAGTGGACAGAGGGCAAAGTGCCAGAGACAAAGCAGCAAAGGAGGAAATTCATGCCAGTGGGAACAAAACCCCAGGCCTCCGGGAAGGCAGAGACCGGGCCGCATGTTTAGCTGGGCTCCAGTGAGCACCAAACTGGTGGCCTCGGGCAAATGGCAGGGCCTTTCTGAGCCTGCCTGCTCATCTCTAAGGTGGGGATAACAACCTCCACCCCACTTGCTCATAAAGGAACTCAAGACTCTGAACCAAGAAAGAACTCAGCCTGGTTGCCTACTGGATGAACATTACTCTTTCACACTGATAACAGGAACAGTAATCATGACAATGACTATGACGTTATCATTTGACAGCCAGTCACAAATGGAGTCCTTCCCAGAATGGAAACGTGGCCGCCCATCTGGGAAGCGGAAGAGCAAGAGGCAGAAGAAGGGAGAGGGGAGAATCAACCGCCCTCAATGGCCACAGGACCACTTCTCTATGTTAGCTTCCTGAATCCCCGAAATAGCACAGAGAGTGAAATCTGCCCACTGAAAAGATGGGCAAACTGAGGCTTCTCAGGGCTGTCCTGGGAAGACCTTATCCCAGCTCTTACCACGGAGGCCTGATCAGACAAGAAGTCCCTTCCCAGGCTTCAAGAGGGCCCCCCATTTGCAGGCTTTAGCTTGGTGTCTGGCCCCTGTGTTCCGGGGTCCTGGAACACCCTGTCATGGGCCAGGAAAGAATCCTGGAGAAAATTCGCCCCAGAGTCCTAATTCCAACTGACAAAGGAGTAGTTCAAGTCTCATCCTTCAACTCCCTTCTCTTCTCTAAATTCCTATCACCCCCTACCACAGAGGGTGGGCCAGACAGGGGCTGTTAAGGGCACTGATGGGCAGACTAGACGGACAGACACTAGGACAGAGGAACTAAAGGATCCACTTGGAAGAGAGGAGCCAGTGTTTGCCAGAGACCAAACTGAAGAGTCAGGCCAGGAAAGCCAGACAACAGGCTCCCCTAGGTCCAGACAGCCAGTCAGATAGCAGAGGCCAACTGGGGTAACCCAACAGAAGGATGGCTAAGTGTTAAAGTCTTTCAGGGGCACGGATGGGCGGCCAGACTACACTGGTCATCCTGGACAGCGAGCCAGACAGCAGGGGGCTGCCCTGCAGAACTGGACAGATGGACAACCAAATGGTGGTGGCAGGCAGGTCTACCCAGGACAGAGAGACAGCTAACCAGACGGCAGGGACTGCTCCAGATAAATGAGCAGCCAGCCAGACCGCAGGGGTCGGCCCAAAACATATCTAGGTTTTGGACAGAGAAGAGAGACCTATCCGTGACCCACAGGCAACCAGATGGTAGAATTCACCCACTAAAAGTGGGGACCAGAGTCGGCAGCGGTCCACTGCAGCTCCTGGCCCACCCCCTGACCCCCAGCCGGTCAGACCCTCCTTGGGCCTGCGCCGACTCCCCAGCCTTTGCAGGGAGCCCTACACTCAGGGCGTCCAACAGGACCCGCCTCCCAGTCCCGGTCCCCACCGCAGGCACGCAAGCGCCGCAGTTACGCCGGCGGCGCAGGGCGCGCCATTCCCGGTCCGCCCTCCGCGCCCTAGGCCGCCGCCCGCCCGCGGTCGCCGCCGCGCTCGCTCACCGGCCTACGAAGTTCTCCAGTACCGAGCTCTTGCCGGCGCTCTGGCCGCCCACCACGGCGATCTGCGGAAGGTCCAGGTGGCAGCTTTGGCCGATGGAGCTAAAGGCGTCCTGCAGCTTGTTGACCAGCGGGATCAGCTCTTCCATCCCGCGGTTGCCCATGGCGCCGGCAGCCCCTGCCCGAGCGCCCAGCGCTCCCCGTCCGCCCCCGGCCCTCAACGACGCGGCCCCGCGGCGTCCGCGGCCGTTGCTCCCTGCCCGCCCGGACCTCGGCGCGACGCCCGGTCCGGCTCGGCCTCACGGTCGCCACTTCATCCGGTTCTCAGCCGACACCCGACCCGAGCGACCTCCCGCCCGGGCCTCGGGGCTGCGCCCAAAGCCCGCGCGCCACGCTCAATTGGCCGGCCAAGCTGCCACTTGTGAGCACGAACCAATGAAAGTGAGGCACGGACTTAAGGCTGAGTGAGCCTTCCCCCTGGGGACCGCCTCGCGGGCTCATTGGATGTTAGAACTGTCGCTGTTATGCGAAAGCCAATAGAGACGGGTACCGAGATGTCAAGGCCGGTAGGTGGTGTTTCGGCAAAAGGCATGTTGGCTCCGCCTGCTAGAGGGAGGCATGAAAATCTGCCAGTTTTATTGGCAAGAAGATCCTCCAGTCAACAACGCTGGCCAATGATGTTAGGGATCGATCCTTTAGACCTGGGTTTGTCATTTGACGCTACCTACTTCTCTAAAAATTTCCCATTGGCTTATATAAATATCACTCCATTCCATTAGCCAACAAACCGAAAGAGGGCGGACTTTAACCTCCGAATCTTAACTCTGATTGAGAACTGTACCTGTCAATCAACAATATCCCGTTCTTACTCGTATTCTGTATGTATGTCTATTAAGTTTTCTGGAGCAGCGGCTAAGGCCCATCGAACCCTCCGAAGGGCGACACTTATTGGTGGAAATCGGTGGTGATCAGCACTTGAGGGTTTCCTGGCTCTAAAGAAAACTACCAGTCCCAGAATACATCTCGGCCCGGGGCTTGCAAACCACCTCTCTGCGCGGGGTTCCAGGGCGCTTCGAAGGTGGGAGTTCAGCGATGCTAATGGTTCCTAAGGAGAGGCAGTCTAGCTCTGCATTGTCGTCTCCCACTCTCATTCCTATATAAAGTCACACCTCCACGCCTTTGCGAATGCTGTATCCTCTCCTCGGATTACCTTCCGCTCACACCCGTCTAGATGAGACTAACGCATCCAACGTTGTTCCCCGGCCTCTTTAACTTCGCGTCATGATCTTTTTAAGTACCTATTGAAACTCAGCGGATCTTCTGTCCATGAAAAGACATGTTAAGAAGTGATTTGATCCTCCTGGGCATAGATGGATCAGAGAGAAACTGAGGACTTCGGAGAATGCAGAAGAGCCCAGTAGGGAGTCAGGAGCTATGGAGGTGGGAAAATGGGCTGATTCAGAGACACTGGAGAGGAGGATGGCAGAGCGGCCTATACTATATGACTGCTTCAAGACCCAAACTTCAGGTCTCAGAGAGATGGGCAAAAGGAGACCAACAAGATTTGGCACTGCAGCCTTGGCTAGAATAGCAGAATAACCTGGAAACACTCTTAACTGCCCATCCATGGAGCTAGTTAAATAAATACTGTGCAGCAGCTATAAATAAGATGAGGAACTCCTCATGTACTGACATGTAAACAATTTGAAAAATACTAAGGGGGAAAAAAGCAAGGTAAAGAACTGTATAAAGGATACCAACATTCATGAAAATATGTACACATGGAAAATTTCTGGAATACACAAACTGATCAAAATAGTTGCATTTTTATGTTATTTGAATGGTGGATCCTACGTATGTATTACTTTTTCAATTTAAAACCCCTTATCTTCTAAAAGCACCAACTCTGTAATTGACCATATCTGGGTTACATGCTGGGCCTGTTTATTTGCTGGGTGATAAAGACCAAGTGACTTGATTCCCCTAAACCTGTTTCTTCATCTGTAAAATGAGGAACATAGCTATTCATGCAACATAAAGTTGCAAAAATAAAATACACATAACAACCATTTAGAACAAGGTCAGGCACAGTGTAAGCACTTGCTAGATCACACCTATTGTCATTATCACTGTGTTTTCTGACAAGATTAAGCCACATGTTGGAAGAGACAAGGCTAAGGGCATGAGCTCTGTAGCCAGGCTGCTACTTCCTCAGTGGTGACCTTGGGCAAGCTACTTCCCCTCCCTGGGCCTGCTTCCTCACCTGTAAAAAGTGGGAGGACAAGAGTGCCCACCCCTAGAGTGGCTGGGGGGCCTGGGCAACGGGAAAAGGAATGCAGCTCTCACTTTGGGGCACTCCCTACATACTGGGCTGTGCCAAGTGGTTTCCAGATACCAGCTGTTACTATGGTTATTAGTTACTACTATCAAAGGGAAGCAAGGGACATCAGACGCGATGACACTCAGACCAGGAATGGGACCAATACAGGCCACCGCCCCAAGAAGGCACAGACACACTCTGAGTTACAATAAAAAACCAAATCCTTCAATACCTTCCAGCCCCTCCCCCTGTCCCCCAAGCCGGGTCAGCTCAGTGTGATTCCCACAGAGGCCAGGGCTTCAGTGGCCCAGGTGGGACAGAGGGTGGGGTCCCCATACATGGTGCCCATGAAGTCCCGCACGAAGTCGGGAAAGCGTTTCTCCACGATGCTGGCGCGCACCGCTCCCATCAGCTGCAACTATGGGGTGGAAGTGTCAGTGTCAGCCGCCTGCCCTGAAGACCCCGCCCCCACCCTGCCTCGCCCACCCAAGCCACAGGCCCACCTGGTAGGCAATGTTGTGAACAGTGAGGTGGTGCAGGGCGGCAGTGTTGTCGCTATGGAGTAGCGCGTGCAGGAAGGCCCGGCTGTGCCTGGGGACAGGAGGTCAGGGCTCAGCAGTGTAGGTTCCTGCCTCCTCCACAACTTCCCCCCGGCCCCAGATCCCATCCTCTCCTACTTCTGGCAGGTGGGACAGGAACACTCGGGGTCTATGGGGCGGAAGTCCTTCTGAAAATGCTTCTTCTTCAACTGCAGGTTCCCGGTGGGCACCAGGGCAGAGCCAAAGCGCTGGGAGAGGAGAGGGGGGAGGGAAGGCAGGTCAACCATGTTTTCACCCTCTGTCCCCCACACCCACTTTAGCACCCCCCCAGGTTCCTGCCTCTACTGCCCAGAGCCTCACCGCTGTCCGCGTGGGGAAAACGCAGTCGAACATGTCGCATCCAAGAGCCACGCAGACCACCAGATCAGTGGCATAGCTGGGGGTGGGGCCATGGGGGGAGACGAGCACAGTACCTCAAGCCCTGGTCACATACCCAGGTCCTCCTCCCGACCCTCAGACTCCCCCTGGACTGAGACCCTCAGAACCACCCCCAGCAGAGGGCCATGTCGTCCTTAGTCCCCTCCCAGGCAGGTCTGTCTTTCCCCCCATACCACTGGGCAGGGGGTGCCCAGAAATCCACTTCCTAAAGGGGGGCTCTCTGCCCCCTTTTGGACATACCCAACCCCCATCAGGTATCGGGGCTTGTCCTTAGGCAACCTCGAAGTGCTCAGCGCCACCATCCTCCAGAACTGGCCCTTGCTCTCACCCCCACTCAGGCCCCCGATGGCGAAGCCCGGCACGTTCCTCTTGGTCATCTCTGGGGGTACAGGGCAAGGTGAGGGGTGGCCAGACAAAAGGAAATACTGCTCCTCTTCTTCCTCCTCTGTGTCCCCATCTCTGCCTCTCCTTCATCTCCATAGCCTTGTGTAGTCCTGTCACCCTTCCTCTGGGCACCCACTCCAGCCTCCTCATGGGCCTGTGCTTCCTGTCCTACTGGGACTTTTCTATGGTTCCCCATCGGTTCCTATCACACTCCTACTCAACAGTCCTCCATGGTTCCCCAGGCCCTCAGTGTATCAATTAATGCTGTAGAGTCTAGAGCTCAAGGCCTGGGCCCAAATCCTAGCTCTGCAACATCTGACCTGTCTGGCTTGGGTTGAGTGACTTAACAGTTCTATGCCTCAGTTTTCCGGTCTGTAACCTCAGGAACGTGGTAGCTCCCACCTTACAGGATGGTTATGAAAAGTCAGTGGATCAGAACTTAATCAGATCCATGATCAGAACGTGGCATAGTGTCTGGTAAACACACCAAAATTGATGACTATTGGAATTACTATTATTCTGCAAACATTCTACTCCATTCTGCCTCGGCCTTTGCTTCAGCTGTTCCTTTTGCTTGGAGTGCCGTTTCACCCATTAACAACCACTGTCTGAGCACCATCGCATGTCAGGCCCTTGTGGGGCCCCCAGCGATGTGACAAGCTCTGTTCCTGCCAGCACATGGCTCTACCTTCCAGGCAGGTGGCCCGGAGATCCGCATCTAGCCCACCCTGGATGATGGCGAAGAGATTTTGCTTGTCCGGCCGCCGATGGGCTGCAATGCAACGGTCCAGCCAGCGGATTGATCTGCAAAAGGACCAGTTAGCAATTTGGACCTGGTGAAGTGGTAGGGAGACAAGGCTAGCGCGCACACACACACACACACACACACACACACCTGTACATGGCCTCCTCTACACGTGGCCCCGTCACAGTGCTACTGACCACGTCGTCTAGCTGCATGATGATGTCCGAACCTGAGGGGTGAGAATGGGGCACTATCACTAGGAAAGCTCCCACCTCCTGTTGGGGACAGACTGGACCCCAGAAGTCCCTCCTTGGGTCTTGCTGACTTCCACATAACCCCCTAATCTGTTTATACAACAGCCAGAGGGAGCTTTCAAAATACATATCTGCTCTTGCCTCCCCCAGCACATAGAATAAAATCCCACTTCTGCAAATTTACCCTTCAAGAACAAAACATTGTGCGTACAAAGTGATTCATCGTGGTGTGGCAAACATAGCAAGATGGAAACCCAAGTGTCCATCAACAGGGGTCTCGTTAAACAAACCATGGTCCATCCCTTGACATCCCTGTACCTTCTTCATGGTTCCAAAATACAGACACTTCTCAAAATAAAAGACTTTTTCTAATGTTTATGGCACATTCATTTGGTAGCAAAACCCAAGATGGTTATAAACCCTTTCAAAAATCCAATTTAGTATGAAGATTCAAAAAGCGTTAATCCAGGGGCTGCTGGTTGGCTCAGTTAGTTAGAGCACCGTGTTCTTAACAACAAGGTTGCCAGCTCTATCTCCACATGGGCCACTGTGAGCTGCGCCCTCCACAACTAGATTAAAACAACTTCTTGACTTGGAGCTGATTGGTCCTGGAAAAACACACTTAAAATGAATTTTAAAAAGTGAAAAGAAAAAAAGTGTTAATCCAATGAAAGTGAAGTGAATGGTATACCGTATGATACAGCAATTCCACATTTGGATATATACCCAAAAGAATTAAAAGCATGGTCTTGAAGAGATACTTATACTCCCATGTTCATAGCATTATTCACAACAGCCAAAAAGTGGAAGCAACCCAAGTGTCCATCAACAGATGAACAGATAAACAAAATGTGATGTAGACATAAAACGGAATGTTATGCAGCCTTGAAAAGGAAGGAAATTCTGACACCTGCTACAACACGGATGAAACTTGAGGCCATTATGTTAAGTGAAATAAGCCAGTCACTAAAGGACAAATACTATATGATTCTATTTATATGAGGTCCCTAAAGTAGTTAAATTCTTAGAGGAGAAGGGTAGCTGCCAGGGACAGGGGGAGGGAAAGGAATGGGGAGTTATTGTATAATGGGGACAGAGCTTTAGTTTTGCAATGAAAAGGGTTCTGGGGAAGGATGGTGGTGATGACTGTACAACATGTGAATTTGCTTAACGCCACTGAACTGGACACTTAAAAATGGTTAATGGTAAATTTTATATTATATGTGTTTTACCACAATTGGAAAAAAAAAATGTGACACGTAATACCACAGGATACTGCCCCACTGAGATGCTGTGTAATAAATGGTACGTACCCTCTATTATCTTTCTAAAATTTGAAAATTCTGACACCAATCCGGCCCTGAGAATTTCAGATTAGGGATTGTATACTTTTATATTATATGTTAGAAAAGCTCAAGGAAATATTGCCAATACGTATCATTATAGAAATTATCACAGTACGCCACATTAGCCAAAGATGGGGCTATTTGACAATCAGTAAAGAATGATCCAATTGCAGTGGACTGAGATGCATTAAATACATTTAAACCCATGAGTTCATGGTGATCCTAGAAAACTAAACATTAGTTTGTCCCTGCTAGAGATGCTAAGTAATCAATCCATAAAAACTAGTAAATAAGGGAAAAGAATGAATCCCACATTTCTTACATAAAATGAACTACTTGGTCTCCCAGGAGTAGGTGAGAGACAGTTCTCTTTACAGAAGTAATATGGATAATAAATGAAAAAAGAATGACAGAATTAGAACATCACCATTTTGCATCTCCTAATGGTATAATGGTGCCAGGCAAGAAGCATGGATGATTCATTGGGAGAGAAGGGCAGACATTAGGCGCCCCTTGATGGAAATATAAGCAGTGAAGTCTTGCCAAAAGGAAGAACTTAAATTTGGCTGGAACCTCTAGATCCATGTGCCAACCTACAGGAAATCTAGGAGGCAGAGAAAAACTGTTAATCGACACCATGGGAAAGTGATCAGCACAAATCAGACTGTGTGAAACACTACAGGCAAAGAAACCAGCCTTCAAGAAGCCAATTGCAAAAAAAAGAAGAAACTATATACTATGTAATATACATAATATATGAAAGAGCTTTATGAGACCTTTCAAACAATTGTAGTATCTGCACATTATTTAGAGCCTGAAGTAAACAGATTACAGACAGAAAAATATATCATTTATGAAACAACTGGAACTTGGAACACTGGCCAGATATATGATGATGTCAATTAATTGTGAATTGTTTTTAGGTAGGATGATGGTATTGTGGTTATGTTTTTTTAAAAATCCAACTCCTATGTTTTAAAGATACAAATTTAAATACTTATAGATGAAATGATAGGATGTCTGGGATTTGGTTTGATATATTACAGATGATCTACGATTAACTGGCTAGAAAAAAAAATGGGGTGGCTAGATGGCTCAGTTGGTTACAATGCAAGCTCTGAACAACAGGGTTGCCAGTTCGATTCCCACATGGGCGAGTGAGCTGCGCCCTCCACAACTAGATGGAAGGACAATGACTTGGAGCTGATGGGCCCTGGAGAAATACACTGTTCCCCAACATTCCCCAATAAAATTTAAAAAAGAAAAAAGAAAAGAAAAAGGAAAGCCTTTAAAAAAAAAAAAAAAAGCTAGAAAAAAAAGACCAAAGCCAAAAAAAATTTAATTAATTAAAAAATAAACAGGAGATGTAAGATGGCAATTATTTTAAATCAATGAAGCATAACTGTTCAATGGTATATTATTTGACTATAAAGAGGAATAAAGTACTGATCACACTATCATATGATGAACCTCAAAAACATTATACTAAGTAAAAGAAGCCATTCACAAAAGACGACACATTGTATGATTTCATTTACAGGAAATGTCTAGAATATGCAAATCTATACAGACAGAAAGTAGATTAATTAGGGCTTGGGGAAGGAGGAAAGAGGAGTGATTGATAATGGGTATGGGATCTCTTTTTGGGGTAATAAAAATGCTCTGAAATTAGATTGTGGTAATGGTTGTATAATTCTGTGAATATACTAAAAACCACTCGAGTGTACATTTTAAATGAATGAATTATATGTTCATCATATCTCAATAAAGTTGTTTAAAAAAAAAGAAAAGAAACAAAACAGAACACAAAGGGAGAAAATAAACCAACCAGAAGTTGGGTTTTTTGGGGTTTTTTTTAAGGAGGGCGCAGCTTACAGTGGCCCATGCAGGGATCGAACTGGCGACCTTGGTGCTACCGGCACCATACTCTAACTAACTGAGCTAACCGGCCACCCCCAGAAGTTGGTTTTTGGAAAAAATCAACAAACTCAAAATCAATAAACCTCTAGTAAACTGAAAAAGAAAAAAAGAAATTAGGTGGTAGCCGGTTAGCTCAGTCGTTTGGAGCATGGTACTTCACCAAGGTTGCTGGTTGGATCCCCACGTGGGCCACTGTGAGCTGTGCCCTCCTTAAAATAAATAAATAAATAAATAAATAAATAAATAAATAAATAAATAAGAAATCACAAGTTGCCAATATCAAGGATGAAAAAGGAGACATCACTACAGACCCTATGACATTAAAAGGATAATAAGAGAATATCATACATTTTATGCCAAGAAAGTTGAAATAAAGTTCAATGGCCAAATTCCTTGAAAAATCCAACTTACTAAATCTGATCTAAGACGAAACACAAAATCTGAACAACCTTATCACCATGTTAAATAAAGTGAATTAATCATCAAAAAACTTCCTACAACAAAACTGCAGGCCCAGGGGACTTTACAGGAAAATTTTATGAAACATTTAACATAATGGCCGTGACCTGGTGATTGTTGAAACTGGGTGACAGGTGGATGAGGTTGTGTCTGTTTCAGGATATACTTGAATTTAATAAAAGAAAAGCAAGTTACAGAAGAAGACTGTGCCATAAATAACATGTTCTCATAATGAGAAAAATTAGAATAGAATTGAACTTGCTTGTATTTACATAAACTCTAGAAGAATGTATAAGAAACTAGAAATACTGGTGGTCTGTGGGAGTGACAGAGATGAATGGAGGACAGTCATGGGAAGGGCACTGTACACATTTTTGTCTAGAAATGTATACAAAATGTATTCTTGTTCAATTGTTTTTTTAAGGACAAATCAAAACTCACAAGGCCCTCAGGACATACCCGAGTCACCTCCTTGTCCTCACCTCCCACTCTCCCCATTCCCTCATTCTGCTCCAGCCAGACAGGCCTCCTGACTTTTCTTCCAACATGCCAGTCTTGGTCCTACCTCAGGTCCTTTGCACTGGCTGCTTCCTCTTTCCAGAACATATTTTCCCCTTTGGACACCTAGTTTATTCTTCCTCATCCACTGAGCCTGCAGACTGAATCATGTCCAATAGTTCTGTGTACTTGGCCTTCATGGTCATAGTTCCAAATTTATACGTGTCTTTTAGAAATTTTTAAATAACTTATTTGAAAAAATTATACATACACGATTCCAAATGTTCGAAGTACCCCCAAATTTTAAAAACTATAACAGGATATTCAGTGAAAAGTCTCTTGCTCACCAAGAAAGGAATTACAAAGGGGTACAAGTAAACTTTTAGGGGTGATGGATATATTCTCTATTTTGATTGTGGTGAACGTTTCACAGGTGGATACATAAGTCAAAACCTATCAGAGAGCACATCTTAAATATGCACAGTTGACTGCAAGTTCATTATACCCCAAGTTAAAAAAAGGAAAAAAAATTAAATGTGCCCACCCGTCTACCAGCTCCCCATTTCCTGTCCCCCAGGGAATCTATATTACAGTTTCTTATGTTTCTTTCCATAGATATTGTATGCAAATAAAAGCAAGTCATATATGTAGGTTTTTTCCACACAAATAGAAACATACAATGCACTCTATCTGTACTGTTTTAGTCCCTTTTCTAGCTGTGACGTTCTCACCAATGCCTGTCTCCCTTGTGGATGTAAGTTCCATGAATAATGTTAACACCAGCACTATGATTATGAGTAGAAGCCAAAGAATTTATGGAGGAACTTAAAAGCACCATCTGGTTAGAAGATGGGAAAGTTTGAACCTGTTTCTTTAGCACTTTACAAGATTGAGAAAATGTTAATTGTCCTTATCAAGGAACTCGGGAATATTGTTGGAGATGGGAGGGGCCTAAAGCCTTACCAATCACCTCTTGTTGAATCCATTATTTCAACATATCTTTGCTCAATTAATTTGCAATTTGAGTAATAATAGCAATAGGGTAATAATAATAAAAGTTACTACATGTCAAGCACTGTGCTAAGAGATTTACCAACATCACATGAATCTTGTGAGCTTATCCGCTTTTAAGTTGGCTCAAATGAAGCTCAGGGAAGGGGAGTGATTAGCCCACAGCCACGCAGCACGCAAGGGGCTGGGCCCGCGGTACCTCTATCCCCGAAAGGCAGGGAAAGGGGCCGCTCCCCGGAGTCTGCTCACCCAGCGCGTTTTGGATCTCCACGGACCTCTCCGGGCTCAGAAGGGTCTCGTCGCCGTCGTAGGGGGAGTGGAAGCGGACGCCCTCCTCCGTCACCTCTGACAGGGACACTAGGGACACCATCTGGAAACCGCCGCTATCCTGGGGGAAACCCCACCGCAAGGCAGTCAGGAGAGGGGTTGGGGAGCTCCACCTCGGAGGAGCGCTTTCGCATTCCGGCCCCGATCCCACCTCACCGTCAGCAGATTGTGGGGCCAATTCATGAAGCCGTGGAGACCGTGCGCTTTCTGGATCAGCTCGGGGCCCTAGGTTGGAAGGGAGGGTCAGGTTAGGGGTGAGCGCGACCCTGAGAGCTCCTGTGCGGGAACAGGGATAGCCAACTTCGGTCCCCGCCGTTTTCTCGCGCCCAGCACAAGGCCTGGGCCACCGGGAGCGCTCAATAAGCGTTTGTCGACTGACTTTTGGAGGAGTGCCCGGGTCTAGGAAATGCACAAGGGCTCCCCAAGCACCGCCACCTCCCGGGACAGGCAGAGCCCACCCACCGGCCTCAGACCCAGATGGTAGGTGTTGCCCAGGCAGATGCGGCAGCCCAGCGCGTCTAGCTGCTCCGCTGTGATGCCCTTCATGGTGGCCTGTGTGCCCACTGGCATGAACACTGGAGTGGCCACCGGTCCGTGCGGCAGCCGCAGCTCTCCTGCCCGAGCCCTAGAGAGGCTGCACTCCGCCACCAGACGGAAGATCCGCGGGGCCGACTCAAGTGAAGTCGGGCTCGCTGCCGCCGCCATCTTGCCTGCCAGAACCACGTGGGCAGAATTCTGGGCGGCGCCATATTGTCTAATGCCACGTGACGTGTGATGCGTCACAAATCTTGGGAGAGCGTCAGGGGGACCATGGCAACAACTACGGTCGTTTGCTAGTCCTATCTGGGTTGCCAGTTCTCTCCCACCCGCAGAGCACTGTTGCGTATCAAAAATTGTCTTGTGATCACTGTAAGTTATATAATTGTCTAATCACTATGTTGTACACCTGAAACTAATATAATATTGTATGTCAATTGTAATTGAAAAATAAAAATTTTAAATTGTCTTGAGTTCGAGTCCCATTCTTGCCACTTCCTCGCTCTACAATCAAAGCTTCTCTAAGCCATAATTTTCTCCTCTATAAAATGGGGCGAATAATAGCATCGTGGTATAAGGACATTGTGAAGATTGAATTAGGAGGATGGATGTGTATATAGATCATTACACGTTGCCTGGCACAGGCTTTTGTCTGTCCTGTTCATTGCTTTGTCCCAAGAGCTTAGAATAGGACCTAGCACATAGTACCTGCTCAATCAACAGTAGCTTATTCAATGAAGCAGGAATCCCAGATTTACAGAAGGGGAGGCTGAGGTCCTGAACCTGGCCATATCTATTCAATCAATGTACACCTACATATACATCCCCACTAATGCCAACCTCCATGCTGCACAGGGATGAGAGGCTGGGTCACGGATTTATTAAGCACTGACTGTGTTCCACTAATATAAAAAATACGTAACACTGATCGTTGTTGGAAACGGAGCTGATAGTTATCCTGGCCAGCAGAGTGCGCCATTGCCCAGAGTCCTTCCTCTCAGGACCACTGGCCTAACGGCTGATCTGAGCAAGATTCTGACCTTCAGGAGCCTTGGGTTAATGATGACAGTTTCTCAGGGTGGTGGAGAGTCTCACGGGACTACATCTGGAAAACACCTTCCCCCCCAGGAGGCCCACCTCAGGGCCTTTGCATTGCCATTGTCTGCATCACTTTTCTGATTTTTCCCATGGCTGGATCATATTTCACCATTAGTTGCTCCTAACTCCCCCAATCTTAACAACCGTTCATTCTCCATAACTCTGTATCACATAGCTTTTTAAAACTTCTATACACTGACAATGCCCCAAATTTTATTCCTCTCTTCTGAACTCCCATCTCCTAACAGATGCCTCCTTGACATCTCCATGGGTGTCTATAGGTATCCAAACTCTACATGTTGCAGAGCTCCTGATTGTTGCCCATCCCAAGCTTACCTCCCAAGCTACACCCTTCCATCTTTCCCTTTTCAATAATAGCAACTCAATCTTTCCAGGAGCTCAGACAGAAACTTAGGGATACTCCTTGACCTCTCACTGTTTCTCACACCCCACATCTGATTTATCAGCAAATCCTGGCTGTGCTTTCAAAATCTAGAGAGAATCAACCACTTCACACTCCCCTCCATAGCTCTTTCCCTGGTCCAGATACCAACAGCTCTTGCTGGGATTATTGCAGTCGTCTCCTCACTGTTTTCGTTTCTGTTACTCCTTACACCTGAAGGCATTTTAAAACAAATGTTTTCAACATTTCAGTATTATGCATAATATGATGTCTATTGCAGGTTTTTTGAAGATGCACCATATTAAGTAAAGAAAGGGCCTGTCGATTCCTAGTTCACTCACAGATTTTTATCATAAATAAAATTTTATTGTACACTTTTCCATAGAGAGATAACCATATAATTTGTCTCATTCAATTTAAAATGCCTGATGACAAGTTTTCTTTTCTAAGTTATTAATAGATGTTATTTCCTTTTCTGAGATAAATCCAACTTGATCATGGTATCTTTTTCTATATTTTGGCATTTTATTTAGAATTTTTGCATCTCTGTTATAAATTATATTGGTCTATAATTTTCCTTGCTTGTAGTTGTCTTTGCCTGAGTCTGGTGTTCAAATTATGATAATCTCATCAAATAAACTAAGGCGTTTTCCTTACTCTTCCTATTTTCAGGAAGAAATTCTGCAAGATTGGAATTATCTGTTCCTTGAATGTTTTATTGACTTCACCTGTAAATCCTTCTGGTTATGTATGTTATTTTCCTTATAGGAATATTTTAAACTACTGATTTAAGTTTTCTAATGATTAAAAAGGACTATTCAGGTGTTCTTTTTCTTCTCAAGTCAATTCAGGTAAGTAGAGTTTTTCTAAGAATTTGTTCATTTCATTTAAGTTGTCTAATTTATTGGCCTACAATTGCTCCTAAAGTCCTCACATTATTATATCCCCTCTTTGTGGATTTCAAATGCAGAGATTTGAGTTATTTATAGTCCTTGAATGATGGCACTTTATGAGAATGATCCATGTAAGGGCTCTCTCTCCCTCCTTTCTTCTCTTTAATCCTTATCTCCACAGCCTATGGATTTCTGTACATCTTTTTATTTGATATTAAAATAACTACTACAGTTTCCTTTATGTTATGGTAACCCTGAAATATTTTTGTACATCCCGTGACTTTGAAATTTTCTGTCTTGTTTAAGATGTGTCTTTAGAAAACAACAAAGGACTGGATTTTGTACTTTTTAACTATTCCAATAATCTTTGCATTTTACTGACAAGTTTACTCTATTTACATTTATAATGGTTACTGGTATGTTTGTATCTGATAGTATCTTTTACAGACTTTCTACTTGTGTAGCATCTGTGTGTTCTTTCATTTGCTTTTTCTCTCCCATCTCTCTTGCCTTTTCTGAATTGATCAAAACAAAATTTCCCCTTTATCAATTTATTTTTTCCTCTTATTTTACTGGAACTTATATGCTCTGTCTTTTTTTGTGGACTTGCTAGCCATATTAAATGGCATACTTAACAAATTAAAGATTACCCAGTACCTCTACCATATCCCAGTCAACATAAGGCCTCTAGACACTTTAATTCAGATCTTCAAAGTCTTATTTGTCCAGTGTTTGATATCTTGATTGGGTTTTCTGCCCACAAATTAGGTGTTGTTGTTGCTGTTGCTGTTTTACACAATCAGTGCAATATACAGCAATATCTTTGTAACTTCTACTCACTGAGACGTTGAATCTCAGATGAATTTCTGTTTGTCTGCAGAACATCTTTGAGACTTCTTTCAGTAATAAGAACCCTGTATTGATAGACTAAATTTTGTTTACAGAAAAATACATTTATTTTGCCCCGATTCTTGACAGATAATTTCACTGGGTATAAAATGCTAAATTGATAATTATTTTCTCAGCACATTGAACATATTCCACTTGTGGCTTCCATTATCACTATTAAGAAGTAGAATCACAATCTACGTATAATTTATTATCTGTTTTTGTCTTTCTAGTTTCTTTAAAAAATCATTTCTTTTTCATTGCCAGTTTGCAATTTCACAGGATGTGTCTAATTGTGGATTTCTTTTAATTTACCCTGTTTTGGATTCCCTGAATTTCTCCTATCTGATGATTGGAGTCTTTCCTTAATTTTGGAAAATTGTCAGTTATTTTCTCTTTGAAGAATTGCACTTGCCTGGAACTTAACCTCAGCACAGGTAGCTGAGGGCAGGATGAGAAATTCTGACGTCTTGCTGCCCCTCCTGAGGAAAAAGCCCTCTGACTGGGGTCTGGGGGAGAGCAAACCCTATTGCACCAGTCTGGAGTGGAGTTTCCATTTCACTGAACTGGTAGAAGGCAGGTAGGAGATGTCAAACACCACAGACACTCACTGTTCTAACCAAATTTTCTTGTAGATTTTCTTGAATAAAGATGTTTCCTCATTTACTATATGCCATAGGACCATTTCCAGAAACTTTAAATAGTTGTTTTTTGAATAGTTTTTGCCAACTTGACTGGGGAGTGGATCTGTGAAGCTCCTTACATTAGCGTGCAAGAAATTGATTGCCTTTTAATACTTTTTGATGTTATTTCCCATTTAAAATGTTAAATACATTTGCAATGCATACATATATCAAATAATTATATTGTACACATAAAACTAGATACAATGTTATATGTTAATTATATCTCAAAATGGGGGGGGAATAAATCTCTTAGCAAATATGAAAAAAGGTTAAAAAGATAAATTTTATACTTTGTGGGCCGGCCCAGTGGCTCAGGCAGTTAGAGCTCCATGCTCCTAACTCCGAAGGCTGCCGGTTCGATTCCCACATGGTCCAGTAGGCTCTCAACCACAAGGTTGACGGTTCGATTCCTTGACTCCTGCAAGGAATGGTGGGCTGCACCCCCTGCAACTAGAAAACGGCAACTGGACCTGGAGCTGAGCTGCGCCCTCCACAACTAAGATTGAAAGGACAACAACTTGACTTGGAAAAAAAATCCTGGAAGTACACACTGTTCCCCAATAAAGTCCTGCTCCCCTTCCCCAATAAAATCTTTTAAAAAATATATACTTTGTATACCTTACATAGTACAAAATTTATATTAATAAATAAAAACACATGTACACTAACAAAAAAATTAAATATAAAGAAAAATTTTAAAACACAGGCATATGGGCAGCCGGTTGGCTCAGTTGGTTAGAGCGCAGTGCTCATAACACCCAGGTCACCTGTTCGATTCTCACATGGGCCAGTGAGGTGCGCCCTCCACAAATAGATTGAAATTAAAAAAAAAAACGACTTGACTTGGAGCTGATGTGTCCTGGTAAAAGCACACTGTTCCCAAATAAAAGTTTTAAAAAACAAATCACAGGAGTTTAACAAGCTTTACTTATGACTCAATTTTTTTTTTAATTTATTGGGGTGACAATTGGTAGTAAAATTGCATAGATTTCAGGTGTACAATTCTGTATTACATCATCTATAAATCCCATTGTGTGTTCATCACCCAGAGTCAGTTCTCCTTCCATATGACTCAATTTTAAGTAAATAGATTTATTCAAGGTTTTAAAATACATAATACATTACCACATGGTTTAAAAATACATGGATAAAATGTATACTGTGAATTATCTTTCCAACTCCTGTTTCCTGTCCAAATAGTTCTCACCTCTAATATTAAGTAATATTTAGTATTCATTCTTGTAACACTCATAGGCATGTTTATCATCATATACAAGCAAATATGTTGTTTTTTATTGTTGCTGTTGTTTTGTTTTCAACTGATTCATTTATATAGACCAATGGAGTTTTTTTCATTTTCTGGAAACTTTAATACTTTAATACTTTTTATAAACTTATGGAGTTTTTAAGTTGTCATTTTGCATCAGTCATGGATCATTGACTCATGGAATTGCCTGAACAATATTCCCAAAACATTATTACTTACTCCAATATAAGTTTCATAATAGTTTTTAAAAATTCAATAGCAAAAAGAGGAAGTATGGGAGAAATTTTGCTGGTCATCCCCCAACATTTATTACACTAATACAATTATATTTTACCACACCTAGTCCCTGTGACTTGCTTTATGTTTTTTACAATTGTGTTTCTAAGATTCATGCATGTTGTATTTAGTTGTGGTTCATTCATTTCTTTTGCAAATCAATGTACCATTATGTATTGGTATAAATACACCAAAGCATACCTATCCATTCTCCCATCAATGGACTTGTGGACACTTTAGCCTTTTTGTGTTGTTTGTTTTTGCCATTATAAACAGCGCTGTGAGCATTTGTGCACACATCTTGTTCTATTCCATGGCAAGAATCCTAGGAATGGAATTGCAGAAAACTAGACCAGGTAGATAGCCAACTTTACAAGGCAGAACCAACTACTTTTAAGTTAATTACACCAATTGATATCCACAAAAGCAGCATAGGAAAGCTCCCTTGTGTCACATCCTCTCAAACTCTTGTATTTTCAGAATTCTTAAATTTTGCCAATCAGGTGTGTGTGAAATGGCATTTCACTGGGGTTTCAATCTGCATTTCCATGAGTCCTACTGATATTGAACACCTTTTCAGATGTTGGAGCCATTTTATCAACATCTGTCATTACTCAACTTAGGTTATTTGGCAGCAGAAATCAACATGGCCGAGCTGCTGAGCACTTCATTTTTTAATTTAGTGTTTGTGTATGTATATATATATATACACATATATATACACACACATATATATATATACATGTTTTTTTCCTTTCACATGAAACAAAAATACAAAATGGCAATTTTTAGAGGTTGTAACTACAAGAATCTTCATTGACCTATACTTTTATGTTTTACACATTTCTGCATTTGTAATATTTTAGTTTCAAATGTATAAAAAATTCAGAAAGTATAAAAGTCAAACTCATTTCCACCTCATCCCCTATTCACTTTCCATCTCAGCCTTTCCTAGTTATATGTTTGATTAGATTCTTGTGTCTTTCCAACCTTTCTTCATGCAAGCAGAAGCAAATACAAAGCTAAATACTTATATTTATCCTTTTATTTTTTCACAAAAATGGCCTTGCTAGTTACACTGATATGACGCACCTTGCTTTTTGTCTACACTTTGGAGACCGTCCTATTGTCAGTACATAGTCTCCTTTTTCTTTTTAACAGTTGCCTTGTAGCCCAAAGTAGGGGTAGACCATCACTCACTTATGGGGTCTCCTGTTGATTCTCACTTGAGTTTTGAGTAATCTTTTGCTTCTATAAACAAGGCTGCAATTAACAATCTTGTATTTAAGTAATTTCACTTGGCAGCAAGTATATCTTTAGGAACAACTTCCAGCAGTTGGATGACTGGGGTCAAAAAGTATATGGAAGTAGCCGTTTCCCCACAGCCTCTCCCTCACAATTTCACCTGTCCACTTGACAGAACTGTGGTAACTCCATGTCGTTTTAATGTGCATTTATTTTTCTTACTCCCACTGAGGATTGGCATCTATCCTTTACTCCCACCTTCTTGAAACACTGTCTTCCTGTAGCTTTTCTGGCCTCATTATCCTAATTTTTAAAAGTTTTTATTAAAATTCATCCAAATAAAAATAATATGATGATGATGATCACCAGCCAACACCGCCAATATTAATGGAGCAGGTGCCAATGTGTCAGGTGTCTGGTAAGCGCTACACTCTCATTGCCTCACTTGACCCTCACAGTACAATGAGGTGGGTATTATTTTTATCCCCACTTTATGAATGAGAAAACTGTGGCAGACACATTAACTGACTTGCTCATGGTCACATGACTAGTGACCAAGGAACAGGCATTGAAATCTCGTCCTGTGGAGCCCTGTGAAGTCATCCTCTTATACAACTTCTTTACCTGAAGGAGAGGCAGTGTTAGGGATTGCAGCACGGAGGAGTGGAAAGATTACAGCCAGAGAAACATGAGAAGGAGGATTCAAGCTCTGCCATTCAAAAGCCAGGTGATTGGTAAAGTGATCGTCACTCTCTGAATCTCAGTTTCTTCATCTTTAAATGGGGGCAGAGGGTCATTATGAAAGTAAGCAGGGATCGTCGCACAGTAAATGCCCAAATACACGCATGAATATACATGCGATAAATAATACGGAACACCTACTCTGTGTCAGGCACTGTTCTCACTGCTGGCAACATAGCAGTGAACAAGCACACAAAAATCCTTGCCCTGGAGGGGTGAACAATAAAAATTACTAAAACATACGTCTCAGGTAGTGAGGGGTGCTGGAGAATAAAGAGGGCAGGGAAGGAGAGGAGGAGTTAGAAGTGACTATTTTATGTAGGGTGGTCAGGATCAGACTCACTGAGGTGACATTTGAGTTAAGGCCTGAAGGAGGTGAGGGAGGGAGGAGCCATGATGGGAACTGAGAAAAAGCATTTCATGCAGTGGAAACAGTGAGAGCAAAGGCCCTGAGGTGGGATTTGTCTGGATGGTTTGCGGTGGAAAGGAGGTCAACGTAGCTGGAGAGAGTGAGGGAAGGAGCAGAAGATGAGGGTTGGGAGGTCAAACCACGAAATTTTGCGTTCGTCTGAGCTAGATGGGAGGGTAGGGTGGGATGTGGATTGAAGCGAGCTCTTTGTATCAGTTAAAGGTAAAGGGGGGGTGGCGGTGGAAGGGGGTGCGGCCGAGGTTCAGTGGCATCGACTTTAGGATTTTTGCGTCGCTCAGTAAGGTGGGCTGGGGGCATTAAGTCGGCCCTTGAGTACGCGTAGGGAGAGCGGTTTCAGCACGCTGGACAGCGCCCCGCACGTTGCCTGGAGACTCAGGGAAGCGGCCGCCTTGAGGGCTGAGCCTTCGAAGGCGTCCTATTGGAAGCGGCGCGCTGTGCGTGACAGAGGGCGGGGCCTGTGAAAGCGTTCTATTACAAGCGTTTGTTGACGACACAAAGACGCAGCGGGCGAAGTCAAGGGGCGAGGACTGCTGGGGGTGGAGTCTGTGAAACGCTTCTTTTCCGAGCGGGGCCTATAGATTGGGCACGGAAGAGCTGGGCGGGGTGGAGCGCATTGGCCTAGGGGCGAACAGCAGCTTTGAAAAGGGGGCTGTTTGCAGAAGTGGGGCCTCTGCCGACATCCGCGCCCCTCAGGTGGAGGCCTACGCATCACCCAAGGTGCGTGACCGGGATTAAGGATGCTCAGTAGAATCCCCCCGACCTCCTCTTCCCAAGGATCACTGCAGCTGCCCAGGGTAGACCCCCAAACTGGCCTTGAGAGGGTATTGAGGTCCTGGGACCCAGAAGGGCAAGAGCTGGATTTTTGAGCAGAGTGGGGAATCCGGAAACCTCTGGAGAAGTGGGGGTTTCGAATACCTCTAACATTGAAGTGGGGGTCCTTACAACCCTGGGAGCCTGGGGTTTTTTGTTTTTGTTTTGGCTTTACCCATCCGAGGATGAGGGGGGCACTCCTGTGATATTTTCACACACACCCTTCGCCTCCTGGGTGTTAAGGGGCTGAGCTTAGGTGCCAGCTTCTTGGGATATACTGGGAAGACCACGTATCTAGGACTTAAAGACCCTTGGGTAATAACCTTTGTGGCCACTCCCTAGACATTTCAGCTAGTTTTTGCTTGTTTCCCCACAGCAGAGGGGAGGACCTGTCAGTCTGGGCACTCCCTCTTTGCTGTATCCTGTGGCAAGGAAATGCCCTTCCCTTCCCTTTCTGGGACATGCAGTTTTTACCCCTCTTGAGTCTGGGGGCTATTCCCTCACCAAGTCCAGAGGACTCTGCCGCCTAAGCACCTCTGAACCTCACAGCCTGGATGTTCCAGAATTCAAGCCACTTTATTGGCCTGTTGGCCTCCATTCTCACCTCTCCCACACACCTCTGCCCAACAACCTAAGGACTGTTCTGAGGCTCCATTCAGCCTGGGGTTTTCCCAGTTCAGAATCCTTCCATGACTCCCAATTACCTTAAGATGTTAGAATTCCTCTGGCTGACTTTCAAGGTCCTGCCCTGTGTGCCCCTCACTGGTACAGCCACACTTTTGCCTTTTTGCAACCAAAATGCTTCACCCACTTGACTTCAGCTCCTTTAAGTCCATTCCCACCACTTAGCTGACTTTCTGTGCATGCTGTTCCCTCTACATGGCATACCTTTCCCTTCCCCTCCCTAATACACCCCTTGTTCAGATTCAACTGTCCTGTCTCACTTGAAACACAGAAAGCCTTTCCCGACACTCCCTGCCCAGCTGGGACAGGGCCCTCTTGGTGTCCACTGCCGTAGTCCCAGCACCCTCTGCAGGACTGATACATAAGCAATGCCCAATAAATACATATTGAGTGAATGAAACAGTGAACACAGGAAGTTTCCATTTATTCTGGAATGGGTTAGAATGAGCATCCGGGTCAAGAAGGCTTGCTGCTAAGGGCAGCCAACATGGGGCTCACATTTGGAGACTGAATCCTGAGGCTGAAAGCCCAGCTGCATAGAGCCAGGCCTCAGGTGGAAAGGCCCTGGTGACTATGGAAGAATGGTCAATGGTCTGAGGGAGTGAATGCTTCTCTGCCAGGGCAGAAGGTAGCTGGGCAGCTCGGTGAAAACTTCCAGGTCAGATTGGACCTCGGCCCAGACACACCAGGGTGCCTATAACTCTGCTCATCTGGGGAAGTGGAAATCCTGGATCTATGCCCCATTGCTGCTCAGAGACCGCCTTTGGTCCAAGGTAGCCAATTCCCAATCCCTCCCCCCAAAATCAGTCCAAATTCCTGGAAAGGCCCTGTACTTCCCCTCGGATGTCATCTCAACCCACCATGCCCATGTCCAGCTGTTCCGGTTGTGTCATCTTTCTTCTGTCCTTTCTTCCTTCCCTCCAAAGGCATCCTGGGGCCCTCGGAGGTGTTGTATCCAGTCGCGGGTCACTGACCCCCCGGCCTATCCACCGAGTACCGTAACTTGATCAACTCAGAGTAAGCATGTGAACTGCATGGTTCCTCCTGCTCAAGCTCCTGGTGATCTCTGGTGGTGACTGAAAGATGCACAAGCACTGTCCTCCTGCAACGTGTAGGCCAAAGCAACTCTTCATCATCAGCCAGCAGCCAGCTGTTGCCCACCACAGTCCTGGCCGAGGAGGAGTTAATGGAGAAGCAGCTCAGTGAGGCCCTCCTCCAGGATGGCTTCCTGGGCTTGAAGGGCAACAGACCCGGGAAAGCCTTGGTCAGCTCTGAATGGGTGATGCGCCAGCAGCAAGGCCTTCTCTGTGCTCGAGGCAGAAGCCATCTTCCTGAACCCAGCTCCTCGGGGTAGCATGTCCTGAAGGCTGGATACTACTATCGGCCAGCTGCATCACCGTATCAGCACCACCAGTGCTTCTCCCAGAGGCCCCCAAGCAGAGTTGGGGTGCCAAGAGATCTGGGCTCATGAGCTGTTCCCTTGGGACAGGTATTCACTGTGCTGCAAAGACACTGCTGGCTCTGTGCTGTCCATCCAGACCTGACCAGTGATCCTGGCTAATCAACCCCCAAGGCTGTGCCAACAGCCCAGGGTGGGGTGGGTGAAGCCTTCATCCAGCCTGTAGAGGGTTGAAGTGTTCCCCAAAAGGTTATGTCCAAATCCTAACTGCTGATTGTGAATGAGACCTCATTTGCAAATAGGGTCCCTGTAAGCATAATTACGGATCTTGAGATGAGCTCATCCTGAATTAGGGTGGGCCCTCATCCAACGACTGGGGTCTTTATAAGAGGAACAGTTGAGACAGTGAATCTTGTTCAGGAATTTGAATGTGGTGGTGGTCACTGCTTGGGAAACTGATGGAGAGACCTGTGTTGACAATGCAGGTAGAGTTTGAAGGCATTTGGCAGGTTTCTGAGTGACACAGGCTCTATCCACAGCCTGTATCCTCTCATCTCAAAGACAAGGTCCCAAAGATCTCACGTGGGTCTTTTCCCCCAGCCCCTAGATGTGTTTGGGAGGAGCTAGGATGGGTACCCATCCCTCAGGTCTGTCTCCTCTCCCCACTTGTGCACACACTCAAGGGATTCCAGGGCACTTCAGGCTGACCCAAACGTTCACACTGTGAGCCACCTCTGACGGGCTTCATAGGAGGTGTCCTCTCCTGACGGGCTGGACCACGTATCTGGGGCCTCCTCTGTACCAGCAGAAAGCAACTCTTCCAATATGTTCGAGTGCAGGACACCTTTCTTTCATTTCTCCAAGAAGGCAAATCCTCAACATCTGAAGGCACACTGGAGTTTCTGCTTCAGCAGAGTGATCCTGCGTCAAGAATGGTTTGTGCTTCTCCTAGGGGCCACGGTTAAACCAAGCACAGGAGGCCAAAGGGCTGTCTGGGTGGGGCTCAGGCCACAAACACTGCCTGTTCTGAGGGTGAAAAGGCAGCAAGTCGAGAGGTCCCTGCAGAGGGGGCAGTCCCAGGCCTTGCCTGCCCACAAGGCTCTTCCAAAAGAAGCCACCTCCTGGGAAGGTCCGAGTTGAGAAACGCTGCTCTGGGGAGGGCTCCCCCACCTCCGCACTGCTGACATTTCAGTGTAGAATGTTCTGCAGCATCCTTGGCTTCTACCCACTAGGTGACAAATGTCCCCAAGCACTACAAAATTGCCCAGGATTAAGAGCACTGCTCCTGGGGAATGTGCTGGAACAGGGCTGGGCCACTGCCAAGAACCCCAACTGAAATTCTGGACAGCGGCAGTACCAGAAATGAAGGCTGCGGCTGTCACAGAGCGCCATCCCACCACAGACGGTTCTGTGGCTGGGCTTTCTCCTATGTTGGGGTACTTCAGCCAGATTCAGTTGAGCTTTTTCAAATCAGGTTCCACCTGCCAAACCCACCAGGACGTTTTACCCCATGGTGACTTGAACTGCACTTACACCACACCCATTCTTAGAATGGAGAAAACAAAGCATGCTGAATTATGTGAGCAAACCCCAAACAGCAGCATGGGCCACGAGGTCGCACTGCAGAAGGCCGGGAACGGGGTGTGGCGCTTGCTGGGACACGAACTGGTTGCTGGCCCTGGCCAACTCAGAGTAAGGTGTCTACTGGCCTGGAGCTGGGCCCTGGAGCCTCTCTGGTGACCAGGGACCGTCCTGCCACCCATGCCGCACTTTCTCATGCTGGCAACAGAGTGGAGAAACCTGCCCATTGCTCTGCTGGAGGGTCAGACACCCAGGCCTACGACGGTGCAGAGTTTTCTTTCTTTTTCTTTATTTGTCTACATTCAGCTGAATTCAGATGTACTGCCTGAATGATCCAGACATACAAAAAACCCACTCTTTCCCACTGGTTTTTAAAATAAAATCTTCACTTATAAAACTGAAACACTAAAGCATTAAAATACAGAAAGCTCGTTTAACTCACTTCACAAAAGCATTAACAGATGAGGTATCCCTTCTGTAACTATTTCAAGACAAACTGAGTTAACACTAACACCAATTGTAAATAGACAGAGGGATACTGAACTGCAAGAACTCAGAAAACTCTACTCAGACAAAGTTGTAATGGCAACTAACAAACCATTGAAGACGCAGAGTCCCAAACACGGCTAAATATGGGTCACAGGACGGGTCACAAGAGTGCCCAGCTGCACCTCACAACACAGCAACGTGGACGGGGTAGGGCGAGGGGGCCCGGAGGGGCCACAGACATGTTAACTGTGATGCATAAAACTGAATCTTACAACGAGGAGGGGTAAGTGCAGAAGGTACAAATCTTCACCCTCGGGGCTTTATCTGTACTGGTAGTTCATGCTGTGGTCTGCGTTCCTGCCGTAGCCGCCTTGTGATGACTGGTAGGAGCTGGGAGGGCCGCTATAATTCTGGCCGGACCCCGGGGAGTTGTAGTTCGACTGTGACGAGTAGCCTCCTAAGGGAGAGAGGGAATGCGATCAGCCCAGCAGAGGCGGCGGCAGCAGCAGCAGCGGGAGCTGTGACTGGGGCCGCCTGGGTACAGACTGGGCCTACCGCCCCGCACCAGGCTGTGTGACTCTCAGTATTGTCAGCATTTTTTCATGTAGGTGTTAACATTTACGAGTAAGGCAATTTCTGGCCTCTGAAAAGCCAAGAAGCTGGAAGTACGCCTAAGTCCATGCTCACACAAGGCCCCAAGTGCCCGCATCTTCTACTTCGTTCTCTCCCCACGCAGAAGCCAAGAGGCAGCTGCCACTGCAGCCTTGCCCACGCTGCCACACCCCTCCTCATAGCCTGTGTGTGGCCCAGGGCCCCCCATGCTGTGCCACCTGCAGCTCCAGGCCCACCTTGTTTGCCTTGGTAGGAGGAGCTGCCCCCAGAACCTCCTCCGTAGCCCCCATGTGACCCTGGGTTGTAGGATGACCCGCCTGAGCCGTAGCTGTTCCCACCGCTGCGGCCTCCGCTACCACTGTAGTCTGGGGGAGAGAAGACAGCGTGGTTAAGGGGCCTTGCACTGCAGCCCTGGACGTGGCAGGCCCTTGGCCAAGACATTGGCATAGGCAAACTTCCCTGTCCTAACTGCTTACATTTGGCATGTCAGTCCCTCCATGAAGTGCTGGGGGTTGGCTGGGGCCCTGCAAGGTTACCACGCCCTGGGCGGGTCTGATCACACTCAGAAGCCCAGTTCCGAACCACCTTCCCACCTGCTCCTCCAACTCGAGCAGTTCAGGAACCGGGCAGCCAGCCCAAGTCCTGGCCGCTGCTGCTGCTGCCCGCTGTCCCATCATGAGCCACCAAACATCTACGCTTCCCTAGCTGGGCCACCAGCACAGTAGCCCACCGGGTCTGCACAGGAGGGAGGGAGAGGTGGAGCGAAGTTAATTCAAGCTCTTGCAGGAGCTACTCGGACCCCAGTCTCCAGAGTTCACCTCGCAGCGGCTGCCCAGACTGACTCCAGCCTCTAGAACCAGCCTCAGCTCACAGCCGCCGGGGCTTTGGCCGGGGCTCTGCTAGACCCGCCTTCAGAGAAGGCGACAGAAGGGAACAGCCAGGTGCTAGGCCAGGGGTACTCTGCCAAGTCCCTTTTAGTCTCTCAGCCAGAGGCGGGGCAGTGCTGCACTTCTGGGGGACTGGACACCAACTCACTGAATTTGCTCTCGTAGCTGTAGTCAGAGCCGCCGCCACCCCCGGGGGAGCTGTAGGAGTTGGAGTAGGAGGAGTAGTTGCCTTGGCCGTGACTATAGCCTTTCTGCTTGCCCTGCGGGGGGCCGTAGTTGCTGTACTGGCTCTGGTTGTACGACTGCTGCTGGCCTGGGTGGGACTGGTAGCCGGAGCCATAGGAGGGCTTCTGCTGGCCGCCATGCGGCTGCTTCTTCCCAGCATGTTTCGGGGGCACTGGGGAGTTGTAGTTGTCGCCTTGGTAATACGAGCCGTAGCCGGAGGAGCCACCACCGCCCCCGCCGCCGCCGCCACCACCGGCATTCCCAGAATGCCCTCCATTGCTGTAGAACTGACCTAAACAGGAAGGCAGCAGGTCAGGTGGAGGCTCGGGGAGACGGGGAACGTAGAGGAGGGAAGGTCGCAGCTGTGGGCCCTGAAGGCTGACCCACTAGCCCACTGCCCAGGCGGGGGCAAAGTAAGAGGCAGGAGAGAGGAACATCGGCTCCGGTCCCTAAAGCAGCCTGGTCTGGGCTGGCCCAGCCTTCAGCTCCACTCACCCGTCAGCTGATGACAACAATGGATCTTTGCCAAGCAGCAGCACGAGAGCAACTTTTGCAGCGGATGTCAATGTTACAATGAGATGGGCTCCGAGTGCAGGATGACATTCACGACTAGCTGACCTCTACCCAGATGTCCCCAACGGTGACAGGAAAAGCAAAGCCCCGGAGAAGCAGCTAGCCCTCCCCCGCTGTGCTGGGAAGAGGATTAGTCACAGGCCTGGGTGACCCCACGAAATGCTCTTTAATGAGGCCCCCAAACCTGGTTTCATTCCTGGAAGACCAACTGGTCTGATCTGGTTCTTGGAGAACCTGGAGTAGAGACTTAGCCACATGACCTGGGGCTTCTCCCTGGTGGGACTTGTGCAAACATGTCTTAAGGAGCAATTCAATAGCCTTGTGGGAAAAGGAGACTGACTAAGGCTGGGATCAGGAGATCCAGGTGGGCACTCAGGCTATAGCCTCAGGGCCCCCCAAAGGGCCCCTCCTTGTTCCCAGCACAGCTGCTGGGCGCGGGCAGGAATGAGAGCAGGACTGACAAGCGTGCAGCAAGGCCGCCACATTCTCAGGCCCTGGAGCCGAGAATGTCACGGAGAGCGCCCCTCCCCCCTCTGGTCATTCGTTAAGGCCCCCAGAACACACGTTCATCAAGCTACAGCCCCCACCAGACACTCAGGTGGACCTGTGGGGGACAGGTCAGCTAAGGTGAGGGGGGAGGGGGAACAAGGGTTGTGTGGGTGGCCATCCAGCCTCGGCAGTGGAGCTCCTGGGCTTCCAGAGCAGGTAGGCACGGGCATATCTTTGCTGGCTGTAGCTCTGCCTCTTTCCACAGAAGGCCAGGGCTGGTGCCTGGTCAGCCAGGCTATGGCCAGTGTGGGTGGGAGGGGGAGGGGATGCGCCCACACAGCCTGTCCCTTCTTCCTCCCTCCCCATGTTTAGCACCAAGGGTCCCCTGCCTCTTGGGTGGAGTGAATTTGGGAGTCCTCACAAGCCTTCCACCCACTGAAGATGTGCGCCCCACAACAACGTGCCTTGGGTTGTTTGAACAATAATTTGGATAAAACTGATCTCCGCCATAGGTTAATGTCTTCAGGCGGGCTGCCTCCCCTCTCCCTCCCCCGCCCCCGGCCCCATCACAAAACCAAGAAGGACGTGCCCCGCAATGCAAGAGAGCACACATGCGAGGAGCCAGAGAACAGGAGGTCCTCTTTGGGTCCCCTCTTAGAGCTCTGCCGCATCAGCGGCCCTTCCTCAAACACGGGAATGAATGAAGACGCCGAGTAGTGAGGGCTTGTTACTTTAACATGTATTGATTAAAAAAAAATAAAGGGATGGGGAAGTTTTCAATGTCATTCAGGATAACTATTTCCTGGTATAAAAAGACATTATACTCAAACAATAACTTTCTAAAAAAAAAAAAAAAAAAAAAAAATACATCATGCAATCAAAGTTTTAAAAAGTTTCACTGAATGTTTCAAACCTCTGGGAACACATTATGCAGTAACCGTTTTGACCAGTTTTTGCCTGAATAAACGCAAAATCTTGCAAGTCAACGCAGAGGCAGACTTTGCTGCAAAAAAATCTGCTGATGAGAGCCAAAACCAGGCTTGTTTCCAGGGACTCCCACCAGGACACAGGGGCCTAAATAAAGAGCCCAATCACTGTGTGTGTCTCTGCACACAGGGAGAAGTCACAAATGCAAATCTGCACCCTAAGGTGAGAGGGCGGAAGCTTCCCGGGCTTCTGGAATCTGCCACAGCTGCACGCCCCGGCAACAGGCCCTGCGGAGGCCAGTTCTTCACTGGAGAATTGAGCTACATACTAGGCTCTTTCTGCTTGCTTTGGAAGTCCCATAAAAAGATTAACAACAGAAATTCTAGAATCCCATGCATTTAGAACTGTGATTAGACTTGCAAAATTCTGCGTTATCGCTCCCTTAAAGCCTGTCTGTTTCTTGCACTAAATGATGGAAGCACAGTTTTGATACCTTTGAGAGTTCACTTCTAGCTAAACCAGCCATAGACTATCGCCTCCCCAAACAAACCCACCAGAGCATTTACAAGAGGCGGGAGAGGTAACTTAGCACAAGATACAATTCCCAAATGTTCCCAACGTTTTACATGCTTATTAAAAAAAAAAAAAAAAAAAGTCGGTTGCTCTGGATACAGATGTGGTGAAATTGTTTTCATCACTGTCAAAGGCATCAACCAGATTTGGGAATTTGTTAAAAGGTTAAAAATTCATACAAAACCTGCTGTAAATTAAGACAAAGGTAGATTAAAATGTATCATTATGTCTCTTAAATAAAGTAATGCTTTCCATAAAAAGCAAAGGTGGGCTTTTGCCTTGATGCTGACCAACGCTGGCTCTAGAATTCTGTGCAATTCTGCACAAAAAAATGCACTCTGAAAATTGCTTTCCACTTATTGTGAACTTCAATATGACCAAGTTCAAAGGCAAATCACGATAAAAACTGCCATTGTCTTAAATTCTGCAGGCTAAGAGTTTCAGACAAGCTGCGGTGACAAGCCACGGTTGAGAAACCCAGTGAAGCACAGGGGCACAGCACGGACACTTTGGGTTTTGGAGTTCGAGAAAATTGGAGTAAAAAGTTGATTTTGTGTGCAATACTTTTAGATGCTCTAGGAAGACCCAAAATCATGATAGCCGTAGCAGTCTGTGAAAAAGTCACCTACAAAAGGGGGAGACAGAGCAGAGAAAAAAAATTAGAATTCTTTTGAAAAATGGCACAGAGCGCCACATTTGAAATTCATGTTTTAGATTTCTCTGCTCCTGTAACCCCCCAGTGAAGGCTCCTTCTCAAGACAAGAGCTGTGCACTGTCAGGAAAAGCATATTCACAGAACTGGTGCTTCGTTCGCATGGCTTAAAGCAGAGAAATTTAAAATTTTGACTTTAAAGAAATTTTCAAGTCACACGTGTGTGTTAACATCTACAGAGTAAATCACACTTTTGCAGGATGGGGGGTGAGGGTGGGGGAGGGGGCTTTGAGGACCACTTGACCTAATCACTAAGAACGTGTGGACCACTCTGAAGTCTCAGGGAGGCTGTTGGTGGGCCACCCTGCTCTAACTCAGGCACAGGAGCTAAACTGCAGCTTCTTCCCAAGCTCAGACAAAGAGAAACACACACTTACTGTAGCCAGCTGTTGCTGAGTTGCCTCCGTACCCGTAGCTGCCATACCCAGCGCCTGGAAGGAAATAGAGAGTTACCAGGGCTGGAGACAGGTCTCCCCTGTGCCTGCCTCTCCCAGCATCTCAGCTTGACCCCAGGGGACTCACACCCCCCAGGGACCAAGCCTGGCCCACGGGAACAGGACAGGACAAGGGTCCTCACCAGCATTCATGTAGCCTCCATGGTTGGCACCACCAAATCCTCTCCCTCTCCCTCGACCACGGATGTTCCCTCCTCTTCCCCGCCCTCGAAGGTTTGGGGGCGGGGGCACTTCGTTGTGCATGGGGCCTCCCATGCCAAAGCCAGGGTTATGGGGCTGGACAGGAGAGAACAGACAAGTTACATTCGCCTCATGCTAAAATAACCAGAGAATTTGTGCTGAGGCCAGAGATCGCAAGGGCAACCAGTTACCTTAGCAGCAAATTTCGGTCCACCTCTGACAGGCACGGGCGCTCTCTTCTTTTTATTGGCTTCGAGGGTGAGAGGGGCGTCAGGGAACAGCTTTTCTAGTGCCGCAAGGGCAGCGTACGCTTTTGCCACCTTTTTGTTTGAGCCAGCACCTTGAAACTTCTGTCCATCCACCTCGACCTGGGGAGAACGGACACATGTCCAGAGTGATTCAACGCCTCCCTAAATGTCAGGGGAGTTCTCCAAAGACCACAGGCCTTCAGGGGAATGGCCCCAGGGCCACTCACCTCCATGACAAAGCGCTTGTCATGGCTGCCACCGGTCTCTGAGATGAGCTCGTACTTGAGGCCACGCCTCTTCTCATTAAGCTCCATGACAGGGTTCTTGCCATGCTTGGTCAGGATCGGCCCCTGCTGTTTTACGTTCTCAGGGGAAACAGAAAAGAAAACCAACACACTCAGCTAAGGGCTGTCCAGCAAGTGAAGGACAGCCATACCCACGTCCTGGCCGAAGCCCTCTGCTCCATGTATCCTGCTGTTCTTTGCCACCCTCACCTCCCAGCAATGCGATCACCTCCCCCCGACTCTCTCTCTCTGGGGAATGGTCTGTCCTCGACCAAGTGCCACCCCAGTGCAGATGTGAGTGCTGGGTCAACATCGGCAAAGCCCTCTTGAGTTGTGGCTCAAAGGCTCACAAGCTCTAAGTTCCCAGACTGGAAGGTGACTCCTTTCAGGGGAAATGAAAAGGACCAGTAACCATCCAGGCTCACAGGACATGGCTGCCTGCTCCATCCTGTCAGGCACTCCGCGGAGCCCACCATGGGCTCACCTCGGCAGTGGGATCTGAAGTGAAGGCAGCGCTGGGGGTCGAGGCGGCTTCTACCACAGGCGGAGGGGCCACTACAGCTGGCTTGGCTTCAGTCTCCTCAGCCGAGTCCTCCCCTTTACTGGAGTCCCTGCCTTCGGCACCCGTAGGCAAGCCCATATCCTGTAACACCTGGGAAGGAGACCCACGGGGACGCCAGTGAGGGAGGGCTCAGCACTGGGGCACCCCAAATCAGAACCTCCTCGGGTGGCATCCAACAATATGGAGGCAGTTTTTTCCTTTAGCTCCTCACATGCCCAGCTATGTGTGGACACCTTCTGCCCATCAGCCACGACAAAGGCATGCCTGCCACATGTGACGTGGCAAACACTCGAAAACCTACCCATTTCAGCGTTCACATGCACACCCTCACGATGCCTTCCCCAAGGGCTTAAATAGGGGACAATGGCTCTGAAGGAGCGCCCGAAGAAGAAAATGCTTTTGCTGTCCGGGGGACAAGGACAGGCTGCACAAGATGGCCGCCCACCCTACCTTAACAGCAACGTGCAGCTTGGCAGTCTTTTTGGATGGTCCAGAGGCCTCGAATGAGCTGCCATCGACCTCCACAGACATAGTGAAGATGGGGGCGTGGACCGGGCCGGCCTGGGAAACCAGTTTATACTGCAGCCCCGGCTTCAGCTGGTTCAGCCTCATCAGGGCGTTCATGGCCTGCGGAGGCTCTGCCTTCTCCTCTAGAGAGAGACCAACATCACTCTGCAACATCAGTCAAGCCGGAACCGTGGCAGGGCACTGGCTGCTGACACCTCTTCGTGGGACAAGCGGACTAGGCGGCCACATCCGCCAAGGCCTCCCTGTGCTGTTCCCAGCACGCGCCACCCAAGGGGTTGCCAGCTGGGGCACATCCACCCCACTGGTGTTTCATACTCGGGTTGTACTTAATAGTTTAAAAAATGACTTAAATATGCCCCCCAAAAGTAAGGTTTTAAAAAGCAGGCATCTCCCCACTTTGGGGTGAACCTTAACTGGAAGCAGATAGAGAGTAAAGAAGACCCAAGAACGAACGCCTATACCTTTCTTCTGAATCTTCTTCTTCTTTTTGCTCGGAGATTTTTCCTCCCCATCCTCCTCCATTGGGCGTTTCATGGGCGTAATGGCATAGGTGGTACTGGGGGGGATTTGAACTGAAAGAAGAGATGAGGACAGAAGCGACTGAGTCCAGTCTGGCACTCTGCGGAGAGTCTATGAGGCCGCCCAGCCAGGCCCCCTCGGCACGCTTACCCGTATAGTCCACTGGGTTTTCATTCTTTGGTTTCTTGGGCATCTTAGAAGGCAGAGGGTCCATACCCAGAACTTTATGCAGCTGGCCAAACGCAGCGAGTCGGAGAGCATGCTGGAAAAGGGGAAGAGGAACAGGAACCTGACTCAGCCACCCTGCACTCCTGGCCAACGTGTGTGCGCTTGCTAATGCCTTCTGCAAGGGGCAGGAGCTGAGGGGTTTGCTAACAGTCTCCCCTACAACAGCAAGGGGTCCCCCAACAGCCAGGGGAGGGCCTGACTACCAGGGCCCAGCCTTGCTGTGGGGGAAGGCCAGCCTGTGACCACCCGCCTGGAGAGGAATACAGGAGACCCCAACCTGGGGACTGGTTGCCACACGGAGCCACGTGGGGGGCCTGCAAGGGAAGGACCCCTGGAGCAGTCCACACAGCAAATACATCTCCCCGCTGAACTCGGTGTCTGAAAACAGCACTCGAGCAGGCTGAGGGGCAGGCGACAACCACGCGTGGCGCCAGGGGAAAGAAGCAGCCCAGATTGGGGCGCCCTGTATCAGGCATGATCCTTTTGCCTTCAATCCCCAACCTGAGCCTGTGAGTCCAGTGGTGACCCTGAGAATACCCAGTAATGGAACTAGAAGCCAGTGATTACAGACTGGGTAAGGGCTCACGGTGGCAATGGTGATGACTATACCTGCGCACTCTGTGTGATATCTTCCCGTTGCTGTCTGTCTAGATGCCCAATAGCATCAGTGGCTTCTTTTTCACAAGGGTCATAAATGCCAGAACCATCTGAAGGCAGGAAACAAGGAAGATATGCAGAGGATTATCTTTTAGCATCTCGGAAGAGTTGTGCTGGCTGAGGGAACCAGATGCGTTACCCCCCACGCCCCATCCACACCCAGCTCTGGAAAACACGCCGAGCTCGGTGACCCACTCAGCATCCAGCCCATGAGAGAAATAATCCACATGTGTCTCAGAGCAAGGAGCTCACGTGGGAGTGGGTCACCACTGTCCCGGATCCGCCCTGAGTCACAGCTGCGGAGCCGGCACAGGGCTGGATATGATGGTGCAAGAGGGTAGTCACATGCTTCAGCCCTAGGGGGACACGGTGCTGCTGCTGCCCTAACCCAGTCAGAGGGACCCGCCAGGAAGTGGCCTCGGGGCCTTGATCCCTGTCCTTTCCCTGCAACTTGCAAAGCACAAGGCCCCAACCTGGCATCACGATGCCTGACGCCAAGCATTCCAGCACTCTCCGCAGGGCCTCGCCAGCACCCATGGGTCTGTTGGCTGTGCCGATGGACTTCTCACAGAGAAGCTCGAGGGGCTGAAAGGTAAGAGGGACAGTTAGCCAGTGTCCAGGAGGGGGCCAGCTGATGCTGAGGAGCTGTCACCGTGTGGTGTGTGGAGACGGGCTGGCACAGGGACTCGTAGCCGTCCAAGTTCACAAGTCAGGGCTAAGCCAAAGATAGGACACCCAGAGCCAGGCTCAGCAGATTTTTTTTTTTTTTTTGACATTTCTTAAAAGAAGCACATGTTCCATCCTTTAGGTTGCGTAGGCCAGGAGGCCAAGTTGAGGCTATTGTGTAGGTACTTGTATTTGAAAATAAAAAAATCATTCTTAACTGTGGGCTGTATAGGAAAATAGGCCAATGGCTTGAATTGGTATGTAGGCCCATGTGCTGACCTCTGAACAAGAACGGCTACAAAGGCTTGGTGATGGAGTGAAGCATGTCATGGTACGTGTGCCCTGGCCAGTCACCTCCCTAGGTTGAGCTGTGCACTTGCCATGAGGGTTCCTGGTCTCACTGTCACCTCCCACCCAGGATGTGGCATACAGTAGTTGCTCAACAAGCAGCTATGATGGGGACACATCAGCCACACCCCCAAAGAGCCACTCCAGCCATTACCATAAGGTATTCCTGGACTATGGGAGAAGGTCTCTGCCCACGTGACCCCCAGGGGGCCATAGCTACAAAGCGCCTTACCCATCCTCTGAGAGGTCCCCAGGTGGGCACACGGGTGCACAAGTCTCTCAGGACCCGGATGACAATGACACATGACTTCAGCCCGTTGGCTCTGGCCTAGAAGAACAAAGCACAGGCTCTTTATACCAAGACACTTCCCGGAACACAAGGCAAACGTGAACAACACAAGTCTCAGGGCGCTACTTTGTCCAGGGTAGAAGGGTGAATATTCACAACCATCAAATGTGTGGTCGCCAGTCATGTGGACGAGAATAATGGCACTCTTGGCACAAAGCAGCAGCAGCCCATCTACTCAGTCACAAGCCTCCTTGGGGGTGTCAAATTGTTATGTGCGCTGTGTTAGCAACTGCACACCTGCAGGTGCTAAGTTCAGCACGGCGCTCTTCAATGTTACCAAAAGTTTATGGTGCAAGTTAGCCAAGTTAAAACTTAGGAATTCTCTACCGAAAGACAAATAGAAGAACAAAATGCAAACCTGGAACCACTTGGCGTGTCGGAGAGACGCCAAGGCAGCAAGGCATTTCTGCCTGTCCAGGACGTCCGGGGGGTCGTTGACTGATAGCGTTTCTATTCATGGATGGAATAAGAAGACAAGGCACAGTTTGACCAAGGGGTTTCTGTCAGGTGGAAAGGGGATGTGGCAGCTTCCTAAAGGGCAGCAGAGGCTCCCAGAATCTCAAGTCATCTCCACCCTGGACCAGGGAAGGAGAAGCCAGAGTATGTTAACTCTGCCCAGAGAGGAAATCTTAAAAATCGGAGGCCCCTCAAAAAAAAACAAAAACAAAAAACAAAGCAAAACAAAAAAAACAAAAACAAAAAAAACCCAAAAGAAAAAGAAAAAAGAAAACACAAGTGGGAAGTTACTCTACAAGGAATAATCCCATAGGGAATGGGACACAGATAGGTGGATCCTATCTTCCAACAGACTGTTACCTTGCTTCCTTCCCATGATCTCCCAATAAATTAGCTATGCTAAAAATTTCAATGGGGAGGGGGGACCCCGCACACACACATACACAACACACACACAAAAAACCCACAAAAAAAGGTGGGGGGAGTGGAAATGAACTCCCTCTGTGCTTCCCACAACAGCCATCCCAAGGCATCTGCAGCAAAGGGGACCACCTCTGCCCACCAGGCGGGACTGCCCTAGCCCCAGCCCTTGACAGAGAGAGTCCTGTTGGTCAAAGGTCCAGCGTCCCTAAATTGATAAACTAGTAGGGCTTTGGTAGTTGAAATCAGATATCAGAACCAAGGTAATCAAAGAACAGCAACAGGAGTGCCAAGTGTGAGCCTCTGCTGCAGCAAAACCAAAGTGTTTGTCCCTTCTGCCGGCTGTGTATCAGGGATTTGGACAAGGCCTGTTTCCTTTATTTTGTGGTGTGAGATTTGTGATTAATAAACATCCACACAGAAGAGACGCATGAGGGGCTCTGGGTGGACTTGAAGTTGTGAAAGAATTATTAGCACCTGAGGTTTTGTTTTGAAAAAAATCACACAACTGTTTAAAACTTTATCCAAAACTCTGTATCTTTGTGTTTCAATCACTGCACTGATAAAAGCAGCCAATGGAAGGAAAACAAACGAAGAGGCCCTCAGTTCTGCGGCACCACAAGCTGTTAGCACAACTCCAACATGATGTTCATGCAGAAAGCATCTGGTTTTCTTCCGTATTTTAAAAATTGTAACATCACCCGAGACACGCCTTTCCAAGGCCAGAGAATGGCTCAACAGAAAACCCAGGTATAACACTGATGACAGATTCAAAGATTAAGATAAACCAAAATGGTGCAATCATCTGAAAAGTGCTACTCACTTTTAGTGCAACGGTTTGGTCAAACTCCCCAGTACCAAAACCGAATGGGAGATATGATCTCAGAGTAAAGGTGGGCAAAACTACACCGATATCCTTTTAGCAACGCAGTCTAAAACTGAATAGCACATTTGAACAGTGAGGGAACACCACGTTTCCCAAGTCCTGCTGGCCTTCTCAGCCTCCCTACCTCCAGCTAATACTTTCTCCATTTCTTCTCTCACAACAGGAGATGTCAGGTGGATGGTCAAGGACAATGGAGGTTCTTTTGTGTTTTTTATCACAATCGCAGCGTCATCAGCAGATTGGAGTATTTCGTATTTGTCTTCTGTAACGGCCTAAAAAAGAAAAGGCAACTTTCAAAACACTTTCTCCTCAAGGGAATCAACACTTCTATTTAGCCCTGCTTGTTACTGCAGTAGACAGGCCAACTTCTTGGGGCATGACAGATAGCAGTCCCTTCATCCAGGGGGTCAGGACCTCCCTCTTGATGGCTATGTCTTGGCCATTTTCTGGGTATTTCGTAAAGAGAGAAGTGATTTTCACAGGGAGCTTCATAATGCAACAAGTAAAAGTTTAAGTTCTGTGAGGAGACAAGAGTATGAATCCTCATTTTGTCATGTGCTGGTTGCATAACTGGACAAAGCATTAATCTCATTAAGACTGGCTTCTAATTTGTAAAATAGACTTAATGACATAACCTACACCACAACGCTGCAGGAGGCTTCAAGCAGGCCCTACATGGAAAGCAGTGCCCAGCACAGAATGGGCATCCAGCCACCGCTATTTCCACACCTGGAGGAGTTGTGTGGAGTAAAAATGGTGTGAAGTAGTTTGTATCACATGTTGCATATTAAAGTATGTACTTGCTGCAAATGAATGTGTCTACAAGGATGGTTACAACAGTCTGACTTCTGCTTTCTTCTTTGTACCACTTATATACCTTGATGAAGAAAATTCAAGCTTTTATGGTTTTTTAAAAAGGTAAACATAAAGTATGACGTTGTGGGGAGGACAACCGCACTTTGAAAAATCTAAACTGGGGTTTCTCTCCCTCAGCAGTACTGGCCTTCGGGCCGGAATATTCTAGGGCGTGGGGCTGTCCTGTGTATTGTAGGATGATGAGCAGTATCTCCAGCTTCCACCCAACTGATGCCATTAGCACCCCTACTCGTCATACTGTGACAACAAAAACTGTCCCCAGAATCTGCCATAGGTCCCCTGGGGGACAAAACTGCCATAAAGAAACACTAACTTAAATCAACAAAAATACACTTGATTTATATCTTTCTCTAAAGAACCAACTCTTTATAAAAAATTGTCCTTCGTTTAGAAACACACCAACTTAATTTTCTTCAATTAGTATGCTTTTTATAGACGAGGATAAAATTAAGTTAAAAATTACTTAGTACTAAAACAGGAAAGCTTAGGGATTCATCTTAAATACCTCCCCAAAAGTATCTACTATATTGCATTAGTTCCACATTTCAATTCTGACCTTTGTCCTGAAACCTAAATTGTTAGTCACATGCGACAGAATGCATGCTTACATAAAAAAGTGAATAGTGTTCCTAAGGAATGAGATTTTTTTGTTTTTCCTTTCTTCTTTTACTTATCCTGTCATTAAATCCAGAGTGACTGTGTCCCCAAGAGGCAGTATGTGGCCGTGATGAAGCCCAGAACTCACCAACTGGGGATGCTGGGGTCAGTTACTCAGCATTCCTGCACCTTAGTTATATCTTCTCAAATACTTAGACGATAAAGCCCTAAGAGGAGCGTTGTGAAGATGAAATGATACTTGTGAAGAGCACGCCTGGCCTAGGATGGGGTGCAGTAAATGCTCAAGAAATGTCATAGGCTATTCTTTCTGCAATACTTTTGTAATGAAACAAACTGGTATTTTGCTGTTGTGTTTAAGGAGGGCGTGGCTCACAGTGACCCACGCTGGGATCGAACTGGCAACCTTGATGCTTTCAGCAGCACGCTCTAACCAACTGAGCTAACCGGCCACTCCTTAAAATGGTTTTAGAAAGTTTTTGTTTATGGCCAGGTTTGGATCGGGGAGGAAGAGCTAACCATTGTACAATCTATTCCTCTACTCAATGGTGTCTGGATGTGAAGCTCACGCCCAGGGAGGTCCTAGAACCGCGCTCTGGCAGCCGGGGGCCATCGCAGTCTGCCAGCCGCTGTCCACAGAACCTTGGTGGCTCTGGGGCATCCTGCCTGTTACCCATCCTGAAGGCGTGCGAGTTAACAGGTGCGAGGGTGGGTTTGGAGAGTGCCTCGTAGCGCACGGCACACTTGGGCATCGCCTCCTCTGCCCCCATCCCCACTAAGCAACATCCAGCCCCACCCAGTGGAGGCCGTCACTCACAGTGAGCTGGATGGCCAGGTTGTCAGCCACTTTGTCCAAGAGGGCGGTCGTGGGCTTCTCCTTGCATAGCAGCACCAACTCCAGGTCCAAGTCTCCCTTGAGCAGCAGGCCCTTCGCCACAAGGCCAACACGCATCACACCCCGCAGGGTTCTGGTCATATGCTCTGGCTTCTGCTCCCTGAGGGACAGATCAATGCATGGTGAGGGATTCAGTCTAGCCAGAACCCAGAGGACCCAGAGAGGCTGGAGTTTCTTTAGAAAAGAAGATGCTCACCTTTACACTGGCCAGTCTCCCTAGGGGGAAAAAAGAAAAAAAAGAAACCCATAAAACTTCAAACTTACCCTGCCCCTTCTTTGGTCTCGTCCTCCGGGGGCATGTCCAAGTTCTCAGACTCAGCGTGCTCGCTACTGCCTTTCTCCTGCTCATCGATCCAGTCGGACACAGCTTTGAGAGCCCGCTCTGTGTGGGACACCATGTTCTGGACTGCCTCCAGCTCCTCTTGGGTTGGATACACGGAAGAATGCTTTGCCATCACATGGCGATCATCATTCACAAAAATTCGCAATGGACGCTGAAAATGTGGAAACTCAGTAAAAAACAATGCAAAGAGACAAAGCAACCCACCACTTATCTTTTAAGCTGCACAACTCATAACTATGCTTTATCATTCGTGTGAAAATAAGATTACAGTAGTCCCCCCTTATCCGCGGGAATACATTCCAAGACCCCTGGTGGATGCCTGAAACTTCAGGTAGTACTGAACCCTATATATACTATGTTGTGTTTTTGTCCTGTGTGTATAAAGCTCTGATAGTTTTTTATAAGTCACGCACAGTACGAGATTAACAATAAATAATAAGATTATAACAATATGCTATAAGTTATGTAAATGTGATATTTCTCTCTCTCAAAATATCTCATTGTACTGTACTCACCCTTCCTCGTCTTCTTGTGATGTGATGATGACACAATGCCTACGTGATGAGATGAAGTGAGGTGAATTTGAATTGTTTATTCCTGGAATTTTCCGTATAATAATTTTGGACTGCGGTTGACAACAGGTAACTGAAACCGCGGAGAGCAAAGCCGCAGATAAGAGGGGACTACTGTATATGAACACGAATGAAGATCAGAAAAGTACACCAAATATAACAGTGTCCTTTCTTTCTCTAGGCAGTGGGGAAAGGGGGTAATTATACATTTCTATGGTAATTTAATTGTTACACTATGCAGTATAATTTAAAAAGTCTAATGAAAAATGACAGAATCAAACGTTTTGAGGCAATACTACAAATACTTGTACACAAACGAAGAAATAGCATCTATGATTTAAAAAACAACTTTCTTACCATTTTTATTTCTTCGGTAGTGTCTGGAAATCAAATTTTGCTTATCTTTTCAAATTATGACAGATTTCCTTGGTGTTATCAATACTTCGGCTATCTATAAGATCAGAAAACCTTTTTAGTTTCAAGTATTTCATAGATGGATGAATTTTAGCAGCCAGACAGCGGTGCTGCCTCATGAAGGAGCCCTGTTAGCACAGCAGGACACATCTTTGTTTCCAAGTAACCACCACTAAGCCAAGGTATAAACAACCAATTATAAAACTGCCTAAAAATGAAAACTGGTTTCTGGAAACCAAGTCTCACTTCAGGCCCACAACACTCAAATGATTTTTACTTTTTCTGTCTTTCAACATTTCTTATATAAAGTATGCCAATTCTTACAAATACAAAAACAAAAATATTAACAAGCCTCCAGAAAAATGGTACAGGTAGAAATGTTCAGCAAAATCTTGTGGTATTTGGAGAAGGAAGGAGCTCTGGTCCTTGAGGATAATGAAGACACAATAAGGAAAGCAGGAGACACAGGGCCCCAAAGGCCTCTACAACCTGGAAAGGCCAAGAACCTTCTGAAACATCAGGTGGATGTGACCACTAAACCACATGGACACACCTGTGGGTTCAGCTTTGCAGAAGCCGAGACAACTGAAATGCACAATAGAAGTCTTCAAGACAAACGCAATTATAACTATAATTTTGGACTCTTTAAATAGCATGCTGACTACAACCTACTCAATTCCCACTCTGTGCAAATAGTCTGGTCCACAATGAAATCTTCCAAATAAGAACAAAAAAACCCATCATCATGACATGCAAAAGATGAATGCACCCATCGCATGCCAACCACCTAGCAGCCAGCTCCTTCAATCTAAGCCAGTTACCAGCCAGGGCAGCAGGCTCATCCTGGAAAGGCAGCCACTTCTAGGACAAACATCGATGTGATTGGCCAAAACAAGAATTTCCCACAATTCTTCAGGATGACCTAGCAATCAAAATAAAAAATTTAAAGGTTCCAAAGTAGAACTTAAAAATTTAAGAATGGAATTGAAGGTGATGCCCCTGCAGAGCCAGACAAGACGAAGGGATCAAAGGCTTCAGGGATCAAAGGCTTCGTGGTAGGGGAGGGAGAAGGAAGGGGAGAGGGGAGTGGAGGACCAGTCCCTGGGCTCAGCTGCTGGCTGTGCGTGGGCTCTTGGTGAGCCACTTGGTTGTCACCAAGTGGGAGCTTCCACACACACCTGGGTCTGAAACCCTGCTTGCCCAGTCGCAGTACCCATGTGGCCTTAAAGCTTCCTTGGAGCTTCTTTCTATACCTGCAACGCGAAGCAGCAGCCGCTATTCCTCTGCAGGAGACTGAAAAGTGAATGAGTCAACCTATGCAACGCATGAAGCGCAGATCCCACAGTACGATCTACACCAACAGGCTGCTGCGGGAGCTAGTGGTGAGTGATGCACATGCAAAAGCGCTTTCTGTGGTCAGGAATCATCACAGTTCAGTCAGGAACAAATGATACTGTGGTTGTGTTCGCAAAGAACATCTTTACCTTAGATGCATATTTAAAATAATTTTATGGCTAAAAGCACATTCCTACTATTTGCTCTTAAATACTCCAGTGAGGCAGGAAGTGGAGAGGGATGAAACAAGACTACACAATATTGATAGCTGCTGAAGCTGGGGGATGGGTATATTGGGATTCATTTGCATGTATTTGACAATTTCCATAAATTTTTTTTCTAATGCACAGTAAACTTAAGCACTCTTACAAACTGCAACCATGGCAGGTAATCTAAAAATCAAACCAAAGCTCAGAAAACCAATTCTAAACCAACAAGAAGCAGGCCTCCAGGAATCATAGCCTAATGGCGAGAACCCATGTTAAACAGCCACCAGTTCTGGCCATATCTACACTGGAACCTCATCAATCTGATAACAAAAGCTGATGTTTAAAGACGTAATTATTTATTCAACACGTACTCAGTGTGTACCTCCTCCGTGCCAGGCCCTGGACTACCTGGTGGGACATGGCCCGCAAGTCCCGTTTCCTAAGACGCGGCCAGCTAGCACATCCTGAAGGACAAACTCCTTCCGTGCAAGTCTGACGAGGTGCAGGAACCAAAATTAATATAAGATCCAGTATAATATAATATAATATCGGGTCATATTAATTTGTGCTCCAAAAGTCGCATTAGAGCTGACTGTCCGGCTAGGTCTTATTTTCGAGGAAACACTGTACCACCTATTCATCTCACATCCCTCCTCAAATATCAAATCTAGCCATTTCAAAAAATAACACAGCTTAAATCAAGGTTCCAGGTGGCTCAGATCTTTGTAGGGTTGATGTTGTCTAAAATCTACTAAAAGGAGCTCCTGGAAGAAGTGGCTGATTCAGTGCCTGAGACAGGAACTGTACCAGATGGGCACGGGTCAGTCACACTGCAGTGTCCGAAAGCAAGAAAACGCTCAGAGATTGTCCCACTACATCTGAGGCAACTGAGTCTCAAAAACAAAAACAAAAAACACCTTCCACCTATATGAAAGTTCTAGAATAGGCAAAACTAATAGATGAGAAAAAATTCAGAATAGCAGTTGCCTTTGGGGAACGGAAGCAGGGAACACCTGGAAAGTAGCCCAAGGGTGCTTTCTGTTGGTCACCGTCTACGTTTGGTAGGGGTTGGGTGTATGCAATGGTCAGAACTCATTGAATGGTACACTCAAGACATGTGCATTACTTCAAAAGAAAAACCTGTAAATACTGGACTGTAGGTAATATTCAGAGGAAAGACTGTTAACTTTCTGCTACTTACTCTAAAATGCATCATAAAAATACTGAAAAATGAACAGAACAGATGGATGAACAGATGTGTGAAACGTAAGTACAGTCAAATGTCACTGGCAGAACCTAGGGTGTGTACACAGGAAGGTGGTCACTGTAAAACTGTGTCACCTTTGAATTTTTCATAATAAAATGTTTGAATTTTTCATGTTTCAAATATATAAAACTGATTCAGCACATCATGTTTATGCAAATCCATGAGTCCATAACGATACTTAAAAAAAAACTAATTTGCGAGGGCCAGCCCCGTGGCTCAGGCGGTTAGAGCTCCGTGCTCCTAACACCAAAGGCTGCTGGTTCGATTCCCACATGGGCCAGTGGGCTCTCAACCACAAGGTTGCCAGTTCAATTCCTCGAGTCCTGCAAGGGATGGTGGGCAGCGCCCCCTGAAACTAAGATTGAACATGGCACCTTGAGCTGAGCTGCCCCTGAGCTCCCAGATGGCTCAGTTGGTTGGAGCGCATCCTCTCAACCACAAAGGTTGCCGGTTCAACTCCAGCAAGGGATGGTGGGCTGTGCCCCCTGCAACTAGCAACGGCAACTGGACCTGGAGCTGAGCTGCGCCCTCCACAACTAAGATTGAAAGGACAACAACTTGACTTGGAAAAAAGTCCTGGGAAGTACACACTGTTCCCCAATAAAGTCCTGTTCCCCTTCCCCAGTAAAATCTTTCAAAAAATAAAAATTAGAAAAAACACACTAATTTGCCACCATTGGAGATGTCTGCATCCCAACTCCATGCTCGGAAAATTACTTTGAAAGGTACTGAAGTACACCCAGTTGGTGTGGGGAATCGCTGCTATAAACACCATCTGACAAGTAGAGGTGAGCAGCAGAAAAACGCCTCCTCCTCCCACTGGGGATCAAGATACTCATTGTGTCAAAATGGCAGCCAATGCAAAGTGTCTCCGGACACACACACACCCCTCAAATGCACCTATTTTCAGCAAATGTCCTGCATGTAGATTTCCATCTGCTGTTTTCACCTCAGTTTAAAACTGGGAACGGGGGTGTGCCTCTGCTCCAACAGGCAGGCCCAGAAGGGACCCCTGATGGGATTCCCGGCACTGTGGCTGGCTCTGACCACCCCTCTTGGCCCACCTGTGGTCCATTCATCCTGAGCCCTCCTCCTAGACCAGGCCTTGGTGGTGATGCCTCCTGATGCAGGTGGACAAAGCGAGTAAGAGTACTCATCACCTGAACTAAAACAAATGTTTTAGAACTGGAGCCAACACTCCTTTGCAGGGCAACAAAACCCACCTCCTGCATCTCTTCTGTGTGAGCCCAGATCTGTCAACCAAGCCAGCCTCTCTGAAGCCAGCTGCTCTGATCTTAAATACCGGGGAATCCATCTCATTAACAAACAGGTCTTCTGGATGAGCAGAAACCTCATCAAACTTTTTTAACCAGAAACACTGCTAGCTACCGAGAAGCCATAATACCCACACACGCAACACTCCACTGCCCGCAGCAACCTAACTAAACAAAAGCTCCGAATGGCTGCACACAGCTGCTCCTGCAACCCTGTTCATGATGCAAACCTGGGCACGAGGAAAGCCTAATTTTCACTAGCCCACGGGAGGAATGAGTGGACAGTGAAGGGTCAGGATTTTAAACAGGACCTGCATGGTTGGAGATGTTCTAACACACAGGAACCAGGTTTCTTTCTTTTGTTCTCAAAACCAGCCCATCCACTGCATGGAGTTACAACAGAAGTTTAAACCACAAAACATATGTTTGCAACGTGATGACCATCTTTCTGACTTCTCGCTAATTAGAATGACGTTCATGGCACTTGCTGCAGGGAAAGAAACATGCCCAAGTCAGCATATGTGGATCAGCAAATGTTTGTAGAACGAACAGGTGTAGTGGCAACACCCTAACAGGTATGGCCCCATTTACCTTAGAGGGTGGACCACCCCTTTCCAGAGTATTTCACAAAACCTTACAGCTATCCCAGCAACACTGGGGAATTGTCCTGAAGTGGATGCTGGTCCTAAAAAGACTTTGAAATATACAATGACCCAACCCAGCTCCTGGCTTCGTGATGTCTGGAACTATCCTACCCTGGGGTATGAAGTGAAATGATAGGCATGTACTACTCTTTAGTGATTCCATAAACATTTATAGATTCACACCAAGGACACACAGAAAATGATTTCAACAAAGCAACCCAGGCAGAAGATGCCCATCTCACGTCTGGTTAAGGACAGCACTCTGAGAAATGCGTTAGGCCAACACAAATCTCAAGTCGCTAGTGCAATAGTTCCGAGTTCTGTCTCCAACAATGTCTTTATTGGTTCATAGGGAGGTATAAAGTTAGGAATAAAGATTTTCACAAATATTTTCAATGTAAAGGGCCACCCTTTAAGCTTAATTTTATTTCTATATCTTCAGTGTTAAAATATCCTTTTTTCTTATGAAAAGATGAAGATGGTGTATAACTAGTTAAAAAGATATCTTCCTTGGGGCGGCCAGATGTCTCCATTGGTTAGAGCACGAGCTCTGAACAGGGTTGCCGGTTCGATTCCCACATGGGCCAGTGAGCTGCGCCCTCCACAACTAGATTGAAGACAACGAGCTAACGAGCCGCCGAGCTTCCAGAGGGGCAGCCAGATGGCTCAGCTGGTTAGCGCGTGAGCCCTCAGCAACAAGGCTGCCAGTTCAATAACCACACAGGGTGGTGGGCTGCGTCCCCTACAACTAAGACTGAAAACGGTAACTGGGGGGCCAGACCAGTGGCTCAGGCTGTTGGAGCTCCATGCGCCTAACACCGAAGGCTGCTGGTTCAAATCCCACATGGGCCAGTGCCAGATGGCTCAGTTGGTTGGAGTGCAGGCTCCCAAATACAAGGCTGCCAGTTCGACTCCCACAAAGGATGGTGGGCTGCGCCCCCTGCCACTAACAACGGCAACTGGACCTGGAACTGAACTGCGCCCTCCATAACTACGATTAAAAGTACAACAGTTTGACTTGGAAAAAGTCCTGTTCCCCTTCCCCATTAAAAAAACAAAACAAAAGAAAACAGCGACTGGACTTGGAGCTGAGCTGCGCCCTCCACAACTAGATTGAAGGACAACGACTTGGAGCTGATGGGTCCTGGAGAAACACACTGTTCCCCAATATTCCACCCCCCCAAAACCCCCTGGCATTGTGGAACACCCACAGGTCTTAGAGCAGAAGCCCCAGGTTTGCATTCACCTGGGCTCCCCAATCTGGCAGCTGTGGGACCTCCAGCAAATCACTTGCCTTTTTGGAGCTGGATCACAAATGACATGAAAACACAACCAATGCCTCATAGATGCAAATAATGATTAAAGGTGACAATGTGGGAAAATGCTTTTTCAACTGTAGAACTACTTATGCAATTTATCATAGGAGTAATTTCAATTACTCTTGGATGAACCAATAGAAATGTTTTAAAATTTGCCTGAGAGAGGATATAACTGGGGTTTCTGGGAGGGAATTCCTGCCTGTTATAGGGAATTTTTTTCACTTTCCCATTCCCAAATCCCGAGAAAAATTGGTCGGGAAATCGGGAAAATCCGCTCTTTGAACCCAGGTGGTTGGTAGTGTCGGCCGCTACTTTGTGAAAACGATTCATCGTGGAGAACAGAAAACAGTTTGTATCTCAGGATTCAGGAATGGTAAAGAACCAATTCCCAAGAACGGGAGCGAATTCCCGCCAGGAAACCCTAGATATAAGGGAGAAGGTTTAACATGACTCCAAGCGGGAATTACCAAACCCTCTTTCCAATATGCTGTTCAGGTAACAAGGAGGTGAAAGAAGCCAGCACAGGAAATCTTCCACACCTGCTGGGGAAACAGGCAACCCATCCATCTATCCTCAGTGGGAAGCCTTGGAGGATTTTCTAATGTAGCATACAACTGAACTTCTTTACTTTTCTCAAAGCAGTTTTCCCCCTAGTTAAGAAAAAAAACCTGCTTGTCGAAAGTCATTATCACTCAGACGTAAATTATTTTAGTGGGAACTTTTAAATGAAAACTTTCCACTTTGAGATAATTGTAACTTCACCTGTTGTAAGAAATACCAGAGATTAAGTGTACTCTTCACCCAGTTTCCCCCACTGTTAACCTTTTGCAGACTAGAGTACAACGTCATAACCACCATACTGATACTCACTCATACAGTAACATCCCGACGATTGGCAAAAGGATCCCTCCTGTTACCCTGTATAGTCACATTCACCTTCCAACTGTCCCCCATGCCTAACCCCTAACAAACACTACCCCATTCCCGATTTCTATGATTTTGGCATTCCAAGGATGTTAGGTAAGGGGAATTGTAGTATGTAACCCTTCATGATTGGTTTGTTTCATGCCGCATAACTGCCTCAAGATTCATCCAAGTTGTGTATCAACAGTTGGTTCTTTTTTATTGCTAAGTAGTATTCCATGGTATGGATGTACCTTGGTTTGTTTAACCATTCACCTGCTGAAGGACATTCCAGTTCTTGGCTAGTATTATACAAATAAAGCTGCTATGAGTATTTGTGCATCAGTTTTTGTGTGAACATAAATCTTCTCACCTTTGGGATAAACACCCAAGAGTCAAATTGCTGGGTCATATGGTAGTTGCCTGTTAGTTTTGTGAGAAACTGCCAAAGTGTTTTTCCAGAGCTGAAGCCTTAGATTTTAAAAAACAAACTCAAGTAACTTCATCAAATTCAACTCAATTCACCTTCTCTCCAACCCTGTCAGCTCACACATCCGCTCTGTGAAGCTGTGGTCATTGTTGAGCTCTCGCTGGGCAGCCCACAGACCTCCCTGTTTACTGGGCAGCTATTATCCCCTCCTGTAAGCATTCTGCACAGGTCACTCACAGGACAAATATTTATTAAGTACCGCTATGAGCCCTGGGGCCAGGCTGGTATTTCCATATTGTTGACATTCAGACAGTTTTTTTAAATTATGAACACAAAGGATTTATCAACCTGCAAAAAAAATCCACGTGTACCACTGAGAGGAAAACCTAACCTGCAAAATGTCATTCTTTAACCACCACACACACACACACAAAGTAATAAATCAGTTGAAAGGCAAACAGCAGAAGAACAAGTGGCCTGGAAGATTATCCCAGTTAAGGCCTTACCCTTGAGTTTGAACCACAATCCTACTGAAAATAAGAAGGAAGGCTGTTTGGAATGTTCGAGAAAAATTGCCATGGACCTCAAACTGCCAACAGCACTACTTCTCACTGATCACCCAAGATTATAAAAATAGTACGGAGCAAACTTAAACTCTAATAAAAGGATGCGCATTTAACTCTGTGACTAAATGCTCCTTGGTGATCACATATGGCCCCCAAGGAAACAGCCGAGACAGTAAACTCATTTTCCTGTTAAAACTAGTGGGTACATTTTCAATTTCTTCATTATATGGACATTCAATGACAAGAGAAAAAAATTTCAACTGGACATTGCTTGCTCAAGACATCTAAAAACAGCAGATGCTAAAAGTCTGTCTGAATTCCCAACTGCAACTTATAATGGGATCACCTATAACGTGCTGTCTTAGAAAAATTCCACTGGGGTTTAACAGAGCATAAATATGGCAAGAAACCATTTTTAAAAATTACAAGGCTCCCTAGCAAACACTTGCCTGGCTGGCTTTCACTATTATTTCTACAACCCTGCTAGCATCAAAAAGAGGCAGCACCAACTTATCCTAAACAACAAATCAAAGAGGGAAGCTAGTTGTTTCAGCAGAAATTGTCAGATGCTGCTGCTGCAGGAAACTGAAGTCAGCTCCATCCCTTCAGGACCCGACACCCTTCACTAACGAATTGTGTATAGACTCATGTCAAACCACCATCTGCCTCACATTCCAAACCCTTCCGCTGGGGAACAAAAACTCAAATCTTCCTCTCTCAGGACTTTGCATCCAATATAGAGAGTCTAGAAAATCCTAATTCCTGTGAAGGTTCAATCAAAGCATGATGTGAATAAAATGTCACCATTTCATAGGCCATATATGCTAATACTAGAATGTGACATTTACATATCGTTCAAAACTGCACAAGGTTAATAAACTTACTGACAAAATGTAGCAGGTCAAGTTCAAGGAGGTATAAACCCAAGTTTCTTGGGAAAAGGAATCATTCCTCTGAGCCATAAAAGGTGAAATCAAGAGTAACTGGGGATGGGGGGGGGGGGGTCAGAGAAGTAATTAAGAGGGAGATGTCCCAGCTCAAATAAAACTTCTAAAGCCTTATTCAGAAGCGAGAACATTTCCAACCCTCACACCTCGCTGAAGCCTAAAGACAGACAAGATGCCACCTACTGTTTACCCAGAGAAGAGACTTACAGACTTTCATCACCACAGACTGCACCTGTCCTTACCTAGGGAACTTAACCAGGGGAGCACGAAAACCAACACCTCATATATGACATATGAATATTAGCAGCCACTCTTCCCACTGTGGGTTTTTTTGACAGAAAGAATTTAAGAAAATAAGAAAGCCTTAAATTCCTCATTCCCAGGACTCTGGGTCTCCAAAAAAACAAACAAACAAACAAACAAAGCCTTCTTAAGTATACTAGAAGGAGCTAACGGAATTTTTGCCTGTAGGCATTGGATGAGTTCAATCCTGAAAAACAAAAGTGCAAACAATTCGACACCACTCCACTCCAGAAAGAGAGTGATTCCCAGGCTTGCTCAAGCTCCTGGAGGGTAGGGAAACTGGTAGGTCAGTGTCCAGTGCTGTCAAGGCCAAGCCTGGCAGTAACTGCCAGCCTCCAATCAGCTCCAGACAACACTAGGGTCTGCACAGATTCCACTGGCAAATGGCAGGGACCCGGAACCGCCCACATGGTCAAGAGACAGCTCAGGAGCAAAGACCCCAGGAGGAGGAACAGGGATAGTAGCACCTGCCTGTGCCCTACAGCCTTATCTTATTTTCCTTTTTCCAGCTGTGAATGAGCCAGCCTCTGGTTCCCACACTTCATTCACAGCCTGAGCGGCTGCTGTCTGTACATCCCACGAGACCACACACAAAGCATCACATACAATGCACAGTTGCAGCACTGTGAGCAATCCCTGGAGATTCCCAACCAGACACCTGAAGGAAAGAGAGACTAAATTTGAATCTTAACTTTCAGGTGACACCTTGTGTTTTCCCGTGGACCCCAAATATGCCACCAGACCACTAGTAAAAAGGAAAGACTCCTAAGCCATCAGAAATAGATTCACAATATGGAATACGTGAATCCAGAAGAGAGAAGCTTATCACAGAAATTAACGCCCCCTAAGCAGAATCCCAAGCAACTTTAAATAAATTTTGAAAATACTGTGAAGAGATGGCTTACTCTCCCCAAGTTTAGACACTGAGTTGGGGGAGAGCATGCTGATCACTGTACGACCCGAATTCATCCAGGTGGAGGATTAACCTGGGCACAATCTCAGTCATTCAACTACTTGAGGAAATAAGGTAGAAGAGAGTTTTTAACACTCATGTTTGGGTCCCAAACTTGCAGATTACGGTGCACTCAAATATAGCACCATACCACCATTTTGGGAGAGGATGCAAATCCTAAGCAATGTGGAAAAAGCTCAACATCAATGAAGCACCTGTACTAAAAAAAAGGGAAATCTCAAACCCTCCCTCAAGTTTAGATCCTGATATGGGGGAGGCCTGGCTGAACAGACTTGGGAACCCAATGAACCCAGAAAGGCCTCCTCTGTAATCCGCGTAGGGACAGAGTTCCAGGGAGGGGGTCCGCCTCTCCGCGCCGTGTAAAGACAAAGGAGGCCACGTTTCCCGCCTCCGGAACCTGGGACCCTCCTGAAACCCGGGGCGGGAGTGGGACAAAGAGGAAGAGGGGGTGAGGAGGAGGGGTGGCCCCTGCCGCGCGGGCCTGGATGCTCCAGGCCCGAAGGGGGTGTGTGCTCCCAGCACGTGCGCGCACGCGGGGCGCCGCCACAGACAAAGCCCGGCCCGGGGGAGGCTGCGGCTGGGGGCCCGGTGCGCGCGCACCCCCGGCGCGAGGCGCTGCCGCGGGACGAGGGGCCGCGAGGGGGGGACGGATGCGCGCGCACCGGGTCCTCGCCGCCGATGCCGCCATTTTGTTTCCTCGGCACAATGGGAGAGAGTAACGGCCGAGCGCGGGAGCGAGGCTGGCGAGAGGGGAATGAACCAGGCGCTAGGGCGAGGGGACCGGGGAGAGGCGGGGAGCGCGGGGCTCCTCCGGCCTTGTCACCACGACACCTCAGCCAGGACCGCGCTGAGGGGGAAGACGGGAGGGGGAGGGGCAAAGGCGGGAGCAGGCCCAGCCGCCGCCACATTGGAGCTTACCTTGTTGGCGTCCCCTTCCCGGACCGCAGCCGCCGCCGCCCTCCTACCACAGCCCGCCGGGGTCTCCCCCCAAAAGCCACGCGGTGCGCACCGGGCTGCTGAGTCCAACTGCAATGGCGAGAAGAGGAGGAGGAGGAGCCGGGGCCGGGGGCGAGCGGGCGGTCGGGCGCGCGCCGGGGAGGTGCGGGACCACGTGACAGATCGGAGCCCCGCCCCCCCGCCGCCGCGTTGCTGCTCGACGCAGGCCTAGCCGACGACGGAGGGAGGGACGAAAAGAGAATTAGGAGGCGGGCTCTAGTCACGTGACAGGAGCGTAGACGTTGTTTAGCTTGTCACGTGGCATCGAGACGTCTCCCGTTTCGAAGCCTTGCTTGATCCTGGGCCACGTGACAAGGACTTTTCTCTTTCCCTTTGTCGTATTGGTCGGCCTGTATCTTGTGACAACGTCGGCTCTTTTTTTTTCAAGGGCGGTTTTAAGACGCCATTATCACGTGATGCGGGGCGAAGGGCGGAGCCTCCTGCACCTTCCAGTTTTCGCGCCTGCGCGGCCGCCATCTCACACCCGTCGTCATGAGTACGTTGGCGGAAACGGCTCGGAGAGGCTCTCCAGTTAGCGTCCTCCTAGTGGCCGGATCTCGGTCGAGGAGGTGTGGCCTCGAAAGGAGGCCGACCCACGGAGCTTCCATCCCACTCCTCTCATCACCCGCGATAAGTGAAGACCCAAGGTACCTACCTGTACAAGGCACGGCCGGGCCTGGAGCCTCCGAAGGTTAGAGCCTATCTAGTCTGATCTTCCAGCCCGTTTCACAGATGGCGAAACTGAGGCACAGTCAAGCAGGAGACCTGACACGAGGATTCACGGCCCCTTCTTTGGAGAACCGGTGCTGCGACTCAGACGCTCGGCCAACAGCTTGGGTCTCATTACTAAAGGTCCTATAGACCGAGCAACGTTTCTTTGCAAGCCTCGTGTCGGTGAATCCTCCCGGACCCCTTGTGAGATCCCCAATGTATACAACTTGTGCCTAAACTAAGCCCCGCGCCCCTCCAGTGTCAGGATTTGGCTGGCGCTCGACAGACGTTGCTAGGCAAGTTGGCAGGTGCGAGGTTGTGATTCAGACGCTGCCGAGATCCGGAACAAGGAGTTGTTGAAAAGGTTTTCTACCTGAAAGAGATGAGAAGTCGTTCAAAACTTACAGCCTACTAGCGGGTCTTCCTAGCAAAAACGTTGGGACGGCGCAGCTAATTTGTAAAGGATGCAAGATCCAGTGCCTGCCCTAGGTTTGAGTCCCCTGGCCAAGGACTAAGCCTCCGTTTCCTTATCCTTCCTTATCCACAAAATGATTATATTTTTAAAAAGCACTTGACAAAATTCTTTGTGCAGAACAAGTGTCCCCAATTGATTGCTATTATTTAAAAAGTAAGGTGTAAAAATATTACAGAAATGGGGGCATGCTCTACCTGCATTTCTTTTTTATTTACACTAGTTAGGATTTTGAACGGATCATCTATTCACGTGATATAAAAGGGTGTGAGAAAACAGTCTTCCTCCCCCAGACACTCTCCTCCTTGGCAGCCATTGTAAAGTTTTTTTGTCTCTCCAGAGATGTTTTACTCCCAGAGATGCTTAATTGTATTTCGCATCTTATTTCCCTTCATAACTTGGAGATCTTTCTTAAACAAATAGAGCTTGAGATTGAAGAAAAGCTTGGTAAAATTAATGGCGCATGTATTCAGACAGTTGATTAAAGTAAGTTTAGATTGTTCGAGGTCACTAATAATAAAGGTGACAACTGACTTTAACACTAAAGTTAGAGATCACCAGTGTCTGACCGGAGGGAACAGGATCCGAAGCAGAGTAGCTTGACTAAGCCAACAGCGCTACCAAGTGGCAGAACAGGGAAGGTTTCTAGTTTTCTGACTCAAGTACAAAACTTTTCTTGGGAGGGGCCCACAGTTAACGTTTATGAAGAACTTGCTTTCAAGGATCTTACCTTGTAAGACAACCCCTATCAGAGGGGCAATAAGCACAGTAAGGGGCAGGTACGATCCTGATTTCAAGCCGACTTTGGATCAAACCACAATCTCCATGGAGGAGCCCTGGACAGATCTGGAGAGTTTTTCAACCTCAGCTTTGCTGGAGTAACCAGCCTGGAGTGAATGCTGGAGAGTTAATGGTTGTGACTCTTACGTACTGGACTTATGGCCCATCAAATCCAGAGGATCCACTGAGTTGCAGTTAAAGTGGAGGAAACCACAACTTCCTTAAAAGTGCAGTCTGTCTGGGCCGACCCCTACCCTACCGCACTCACCAGGAGCTGCTGGATAAGAGGTTTTCAGCCCAACTTCTGACACTGCATTTATCATGCTTCTTGTCTGTGTTCTCTCCTTGGTCACCATACAAGTTGGAGACCTAAGAGGCTAGCTGTCCTCTCGTCCCTGTATCTCCACCCTAACCCAGCCTCCTACCTTTGCCTTTCCATTACGACATGGTTAACAACCCTGCATGTACAACCATTCTGTCACCTCCTTGCCTTAACTGACACCCCCTGTCGTCCAGCTATAACCGTCTCTTCCCTATTACACCTTCCCTTTCATTGGTTGAAGATTAAGGTTTGTCCCCTCCTCTTGCAGTCCCTCTAAACAGTTTTTGCCATCCGTAGGACTTTGATGTCCTCATGAACATCTTCCACTCATTGTCTTCAGAGATTTCTACCACTTCAGCCCTGCCCCCAACTCCCTTGATCACACCCAAGAACTCCCCTTGAAAGCTTTCTGAGCCAGGTCAGCTGCCTTCCCACCCTCTTAGTAGAGTAGACATGTGTTGACCACAGTGTTTTGGGGGAACCATCCTTCTAGCTTGCTAAATATGTAGTTCCGTTGGCAGGTCCCCACTGCCTGACTCCAAAATTAGGCCCATGACTTGGCCACAGTGAGTAGCTTAGTAGTGACAAAATCTGGTCAGTCAGAGCCAGTGAGTACTAGGCCTGGGACTTTAGGGTAAGAGAAGCCAGAGAAATGATCTTGAAGCCAGAGAAATGTAAGGTATGGTTAGAGGGATAGGAGGTATACTTTGATGAAAGAACTTGACAGAGAATGAAACCAGCCCCAAAGAAAACTAAACCAAAAGATGGAGTGAGAAATGGTATGGTGTTTCCTCAAAAAAATTAAACATGGAATTACCATATGACCCAGCAATTAAAAGCAGGGTCTGAAAGAGATGTTTGCACTCCCATGTTCGTAGTATTATTCCAATAGCCAAAAAGTGGAAGCAATCCAAGTGTCCATCAGTGGGTAAAGGGATAACCAATGTATATTCATACAATGGAATATTATTCAGCTTTAAAAAGGAAGGAAATCCTTCCTTCCAACATGGGTGAACATTGAAGGCATTATGTGAAGTGAAATAAACCAGTCACAAAAGGACAGCTACTGTATGATTCCACTTAAAGGAGGTTCCTAGAGGAGTCAAATCCATCGGGACAGGAAGTAGAGTGGCGGGTGCGGAGAAGGAATGAGCAGTTGTTTAGTGGGGAGTTTCACTTAGGGGAGATGAAAGAGTTTTGGAGATGTATGGTGGTGATGGTTGTACAATAGACTGAATGTGCTTAATACCACTAAACTACACTTAAAAATGGTTTAGTGAGGGGTGGCCGGTTAGCTCAGTGGTTAGAGTGTGACGCTGATAACACCAACGTTGCCAGTTTGATCCCTGCATGGGCCACTGAGCTGCACCCTCCTTAAAAAAAAAAAAAAGTTAAAGTGATAAACTTTATGTGTATTTTATGACAATTTTAAGAAATTAAAAGAAAAAAATGGAGTGAAAGTTAGGTTGTGGCCACATCATTTGAGCTCCAGGAAGTTGAGACTTGTGGGGGAAAAAAATACACAGCCACACAGTGATGCTATCATTTGGGCCACGTGTGGGACCCCAATCACCTTCAGGTCATCATCCTCACCTGCCAGGACCCTTGCTGCTGCCCTAGTTCCTGCTCTGTCATCCCACAGAGCAGCTACCTGTGACTTGCCTGCTGGACCTCCTTGTTCTGAGAACCGAGACCTGACTTTGGGGAACCACCTCTCTTCCTCTTTGTTCCTGCCTCCCAGCCTCCACCTGGGTCTGGCTCATGAAACCCACAGCTCCCCTGGTCCAATGACTGGTTCGGAGATGACAGTTCACTAAAATGGGCCAAAGGAATGGCAGATCGGGGATTTGCCTCTGATCATCTGAAAGTTCTTTCTGCTGGGGCTACTGGCCTGGGAGGATGTAAGTCCAGGATATACAGCTGTGTCCTTTGCTGTGTCCTTTCACACCTTATTACAGTCATTCATTCAAGCACCCTCCCACCTCAGGGCCTTTGCACTGGCTGTTCCGTCTGCCTGAAACACTCTTCCCTCCATACTCAGAACTTCCTCCTCTCAGCTCTCTGCTCGAGTGTCACCTCAGAGAGGCCTGCCTGCCCTGACCACCATTTCTTAAAGAGCAATATACAATTACACTGCTTTATTTTCTTCAAAGTGTTTATCACCACGTATATATTGATATTATCCATCTCCCTTGCTAGATGGTAAACTCTGAGACCAGTAAACAAGGTTCTTGTTCACTCCTATATGTCTACTATGTGAAGTGCCCAGCTCAGGGCACTCGAAACAGCAAGTGAGTGAGTGCATGAGTCACCCACCACACTGCCCCACTCTGTGCCCAAGTCAGTCCAACCTTACAGATAGATGCGCCAAAAGGGAACGCCCCACTTCTTTTAACCAACTTAAAAAGAATAAGGTATAATATACACAATCCTAAGTGTATAGCTTGGCAAATGTTTTTATAGTATACATCGGGGTAAGCACCACCCCAATCAATATAAGGAATACTGTCATCACCCCCGGAAGTTCCTTTCTGCCCTTCCTATCCAATTCTCTTCTTACATCACCAAGATTAGCTTTACCTATTCTAGAAAGTTGCAGAATTGGAAACACAGCATGGCCTTCTATGTGTCTATTAGTTGCCTGGACCACTTTGAGTTTTCAGCCATCCTATACCTGGCCAGCACATCTGTGCTCTGCATGCCTCCTTTCTAAAAGGTCAGTGGTGCCCCTTCCCCTGGTCTGGGTTCATCCTGAATCATTCTGGATCTGTACCTCTCAGAGTTGCAAACCACAGAAATGAATGCTGGCCAACCCAAGCAGAAAAGAGCTTTGGTAAAGCCTGCTGGTAATTCCCAGACCATGCAGGAGGGTGGGAGGAGCTGGCCTGGAAGACCATGCCACCAGGAGCACCTGCTAGGGACACAGTGAAACAACCAATATATAACCCTGCCCTCGTGGAGCTGACCTGGAGGGGGAGGCAGGCAACAAACAGTAAGCAAGGAATATATGTCCCGTTGTGGTAAGTGCAATGGACAAAAGTGAGGTGAGGGGTGTGCAGGGCTGGGGCAGGTGCAATTTGAAGTCAGACAGTGCACAGGAAAGTATGGGGAGCTGAGGGACAGAGGACAAGCAAATTGCTAGGAGAAAGCCTTCCAAACACAGGGAATAGCCAGTGCAAAGCCCCAGTGGTGGACTATACTTGTGGAAGGAGCAGCAAGGAGGCTCCAGGGGCTGGAATGGGGCAAGTGACAGAAGATGGGAGGAAGGGACATTTAGGAAAAGGCAGATAGTTTCTACAAGGCCCTGTGGACCCAATGCAGACAGTGGCTTTCACCCTGGGTGTGCTGAAAGCTGTGGAAGGGTTTGGGGCAGTGGAGGGGTACGACCCATCCTGCACCACTCCCTTGCACCACCCTCACGTCTCTGCTCCTCTCCGCCAACCCCAGCTAAATTTAACTCTCTATTTGCACCTCACACCTAGGTGAGTTTGGGAAAAAAAGGAAGAAGAAAAAAACCCCACAGCCTCCCTAACACTTCTCGTTCATGTGGTGCTCTCCCATGCAACTAGATGATATCTCATACCTCCTTTCTTCCCACAGCTTCCATCTCCCCACGCTCCATTCTCAGCTAATGACCTTCCTTCTTTCTTTCATGATAAAATAGTCATTCGTGTCCATATTCTTCTGCCACTACAGCCACGAGCACTTGTGCTACATTACCTGCCTTCCGCTTCGCCCCAGATGTCCCTCTCTGGTTCTCCCCTGCACCCACTTTTCTCCTTTCCCCAGGGCTCAGACCTCGCCTCTCTCTATATTCACTCCCCAGGTGATCTCAACCAACCCCACGACAGACCATGAAAGACCATCAAAACACTGAGCATTCTCGATTGCATGTCTCCCGTCTGATACTTCCCCCTGAAATCCAGACACGCACATCTAACCATCTACATGACAGCTTCCCATACTGCATTCAGCAGGTCCAAAGTCCACCTACCTGTAGAGCACACTGTCCTATCCAGATCCCTTTGGATCTGCTTTAGTTTCTTTGCGTCATTACCAGAGTTTTGCATGTTTTTGCATGACAGCCTGCACTTGCCACTCTCAGGGCACTACCCTGGGCTCTGGACCTTGTTGCCAATGCACCTTTGTTGCACATTTAGAGAATGAGAAATGCCTGGGAGCTTAAAGATTCCGCCTTTAGTCAAGGACTTACCCGTGTAGAACATCTTGGAGAGGTAACTCACCCTCCAGAGCTCCCTGCAGGATTTGATGCCCTCTGCAGGATTCTGCTGAGCTTGCTCCCTTGCAGCCCTGCCTTCTGTTTCTTTCGCTCTTCTTTCACATTCCACATATAATCAATCAGGTCTGTTCCATCTTCACATTATATCCCAAAGCAGCATGCTTTTCATCCAAGACCACCTGAGTCTAGTTTACCATCAGCATGTACCCAGACTAGTGCAGTGGCCTCCTCGTTGGTCTCAGCGCTCCTTACTTTGTCACAGTCTTTGCACACAGCAGCCAGGCTTTGAGCCTGCATAAAAGACTGGGAACTTAAAGGCTGCTGTATGCTCATAACAACCACTAACACCGTGCACTTCCCCAGGGCCCAGGACTGGGCTAAGTCCTTTACTTCAGTTGTCCCTTGCCTGTATACTGAGTGCCTGCTGTGTACTCTATCCTGCTGCCCTGGGATAAGAGGGTAAAGAAGAGGCAAGATCTGAGTCCTTTTTGAACTGACATTTTGAGTGGGGAGACTGACAGTAAGTGTGGAAACACAAATAAATAATTGGAGATTGTGACAGGTGCCATGAAAAACTAAACAGGGTGATGTGGTCATCACCAAGAGAGGCCAACTTTAGATGAGCACAGGCTTCCTAGACGAGGTGATCCCTGAGCTGGAAATGGAAGGATGAGGAGCTAGCCTTGCAAACAGCCAGCTGGAGAGCATTTCAGTCACTAGCCCTGGGCCAGGGTGGCTGAATGAGTCAGCGCGGAGGTGATGGGGCAGATTGGGCAGGGCCCTGTAGTGAAGACTGGCTTGCACTCTGAGTAAGGTGGGAGCCATGGAGGGTTCTTCATCAGAGAAGAGGCGTGAACTCAAGTGTCCACAGGTGCCCTCCTGCACCTGTGGGAACAGTGGAGGCAAGGCGCTTAATGGCAGGAGCTAGGGACCAGGGGAGGGCTGCACTGGTCCCGGTGAGTGATAAAGGGGGCTGTGAGCTGAAAATATGGGGAGAAGTGGGCAGGCTTAGGAGCTGTTTTGGAGTCGGGGCTAAGAGGAGCTAGGGTAAGGAAAAGTATATACACAAGACACTGGGTATGGGCTTTGGGGTCAAGGAGACCGGGGCTGAAATACCGTCTAGGCCCCTTTCCTACTGGGCAACATTTAGAGATGTCGCTCAACCTCCCTGCCTCACTTAATTAATGGAGAGAGTAATAGAAGTAGGGTATGGAAAGCATATAGGAAGTACTCAAAACATGGTGGCTAGTTAAGAAAAAAATTCCAGGGGCGGAGATATATAGGGTAGAAAGGCAGTTAATATGGTGGGGTAGCCATCCCAAAGGTGAGTGACCCATAGCTGGCACCAGGGGGCAGCAGCGGGCCTCCAGGCAGCCGGGCTGGGCGCTGCTTTCCAAGTCCAAAGCGGCTAGACTAGACTGTGGCATCTCAGGTGCCTGGGCCAGGGGACAAAGCAAGCCTGGGACCACGTGTCCAGACCATGTGACTGAGAGGAGGGGGGGCGGGAGGTGGAGAGGCCAAGGCCGCCTTCTGGAGTGTAGGCACCAGAACCTAATAAAGGGCATTTGTTCATGAGAAACCTGAGCCGCCTGCATGATGGAATTCAGGCGGAGACAGGGGCCAGCAGACAGGGCTTCCTGCCCCTCCTTCCCCTGGGGACAGTCGCCCCAGCTCTAGAATCCCAGAGCAGTCAAAGCCGGGGTTTCCCCTCCCAGCCTCCCACTGCCCCCACAAACACTCCAGGCTCAGGCTCTGTACAATAGGCACTTTATTAGTGGTTGGAATGCAGTTACACGCAGGGGTGTGTGGACAGAACGGGGGTGGGAGGTCTGACAACAGGCACAGTACAGAGACCCCAGGCAGGGATTTCTCCCTCTCCGGAATCCTGGACGGTGCTGATGAGCAAAGACATGAAATCGGGGGCTTTAGGATATGCTGAAGGGGGAACCAGGAGACCAGGTCCCAAGCTCAGCAAATTTGGCAAAAGGATCCTCAAGATGAGGTGCCTGGGCAGGGGGGCCTGTGTGCCTGTGGCATCTGCCCCACACCCCTTCCCCTGAAATCATCCCTTGGGTGGATTCAGTTTCTTTCCTCTCTTACAAAGAGAGCTGTGTCAGTAACTGGAGGCGGGGCGGGGCGGGGGCAGACTTCAGCCCAGCTCTTCTAGCTGCCAGCAGGTTTCCATTAGTCGGCTATTAGCAGTCTCCTCCCTCCAGCTCCCCGCAGCGGTCCCAGAATAGTCTCTCTCACTCCTCATATCCCATCAGCAAGGCCTGCTGCTGCCTCGCCTGCCAGGAGACACCCCCACCTGGGCACGCACTCCCACCCGCCATGCCAGATAAACAGAAGGCACTCCTCTGTGGCCCCATCTCAGCTGTTGAGACAGACAGAAAAAAGCTAATATACACTTTAATGCATGTCCAGCTTAAAAAAATAATAAAGAAATGCATGTGGCGACCTGTGAGCCAGTTGTTCAGCTATGGAGAAGGGGCACAGTCCTGTCAGTCCTGGCTTGAGCAGACACAAGTGAACAGAGCCTTTCGGAACTGGAGCTTACTGTGACCACTGCTCCCGCAAAGAAATGCCAGTTGACCCATGAGACAGAACAGGAAGCTTGAAACAGCCCACAGAGGTTCGGCTACATCATATGCCAGACACCCTCATGGGACTTCTCCCCATCCAGGCCAGTGAGGGCTGGAGTGACTCGTGCAGTCTTGAGGGGGCCGCCAAGAAAAGTCTGACTGCCCCTTGGCATGGGGAAGAGATGCCACAAATCCTCCACGTACCTGGAAACTGGTGTAATTGGATGATGGGGGACGGCAGTGACAGGACTTCAGGTTAGCCCAATGGGCTAGGGGTTCTGACCCAGCTGCCAAGCACCCAGAATGAGACTTTCCAGGGAGGTGGGGGAAGACAGGGCCTTTAGGATTCCACCTTCTTGTTGGTCTTGTTCAAAAGCTTCTTGAGGTTGGAAGACATGAAGTAAGGCCTCTCGGCCGAGCCATCATTCCTCTCCAGGTCCTCCACTGCGGAGAGAGACCCCAGAGCAGGTGGCATGAGGGAAGGCCACAGGCAGGGGCTTCTGGGGACACAGCATGGGCAGGCGGGGCCACAGAGAAGTCCCAAAGGGTTAGGAAGCAAGACATACTGGGGCTGGCGGAGCGGACTATAGTGGGCTCGGCAACGGGACATATACACGCTCCCCACACTCCCAGGCAAGGAAGCCCCGCATGCACCCCCAGTCTACAGGAAGGAAGCAAGGAGCAGGCCTCCCTCCTTCTCTACTCCTCGACTTCCACTCGCTTCCCCTCCTCCGCACTCCCCTTCAACAGGATGTCTCTCAACTCAGGCGACATGAAGTAGGGTCGCTCCTGAGAGCCGTCATTCCTTTCCAGGTCCTCACCTGGGCTCCCCCCAGGAACCAGCAGGGGGAAAATAGGGTGGTCAGGAAGGGAGGGGAAGAGGGAGGCAAGGAAGAACAGGGAAGCCAGCAGGCATGGAGGAGAGGACGAGAAAAGAGAGAGAAAAAAAACACAGATGGAGAGACCAGAGTTAGTGGCAGCCACACATTGCCCCCCCAACAAAGCCGGAAACTCGGAAGCCAAGGGTCCAGGGGCAGAGCATTGTAGCTGCAGCCTGGACCAGGGGACAATAGGATGGAGCAGCTCTGAGCGCAGGGAGGAAGCTGAGAGGGCATGCCAGGGCCCTAGGACGAGGAACAACTAGTCCCTGGGAAGCTAGGGGCCCCAGGCAGGTGACTACATGGACCCATGGGAAAGACGTTCTGCCCAGAGGGGAGAAGTGAGTCAAGACCCAGCAAGGGTCAGGGTGAAGGTCACTCACAGAAGCAGAGGAACAACGTGTCCACACACATGCCGTAGACGCTGAAGAAGCCATGGGCAATCAGGTAGGAGCCGATAATCACTGTCTGGGTGATGGGACAGGAGCTGTTTCTATCCCAGCTCCTCTCAGAGCAACCCCCACCCACCCAGTCCCTCCGAGGAAAGGATCACATCATTCCTCTACTGAGAAGCCTTAGGATAACCACCTAACTCCTCACCCAGGGGCAGGGCCCTACCATCCACAGGACATTCCTTACTCTCTTTAACCCCAGGGCCTGGGCACGTGATATTGCCCTGACTTGGTCTAGTGGATTATGCCTCTTCATTGTTCTGCTTTAAGCTCAAAAATCAAGTCCTCAGGTACCACCTCCTCCAAGAAGCCGCCTCTGATGTCTAGACCGTTTTCTGCTCTCCTAGTACTGAGTACCCCTCCGCCGAGGCCTCATCTGGCTGCATTTTATGGAAGTTTAGGGCATTCCAGGTTTTGCCCCCATCCCCACTAGACTGTGTCTGTCCTGATTATTGCTATGTCCCAGCAATTTGGTGACTCACAGGGCCTTGGTAGGTACCTGATACACATTTACTAACTGAAACGAGGGGACCTTAGAGAGATTAAATAAACTGCCCAAAGTTCCACATCCTAAAGCTAGCAAAAAGAGATAAAAATGTAGGTCATAGGGCTCCAAGGCCTGCACTCAGATATAATGCTTCTCAAAGTGCTGATCTAACCCCTCTACCGCCTCCCCACTTCACTCTCTCCACACCAGCCACACTGGTTTCCTCACTGGCCCTGGCATGGTCCTGCCTTAGGGACTCTGCCCATGTTCCCTCTGCCTGGATGTTGCCTACATCTCCTTCAGATCTTAGATCTCACATCGCTTCCACAGTGACACTGCCTGGACTCCCAGACCTGTCCAAATCCTCCACCACAGGTTCCAACAGTTCCCTAATTCTGCCCTGTGGCGTGTACCAGTTTGCAGTCACACATTTACCCATATCATTATTGATTAATGTCTATTTACCTCTCGACTATAAGGCCAGTAGAGGGAAGCCCGTTCTCCCCCTATGCACGGTACATAGTAGGCGCTTAATAAATGGTTGTGGGCTCACTAAACAACCAATCCCCTACTTCTGACTGCCCACATCTGTCCAGTCAAAGGAGACCAGTGAGTCCCAACACCTTCTCCCCCCGCCTCTGCCCATACCCAAAGGTCCATACCAGTATAGGGACCCAGTAATAATTGAGAGGCGGTGCTGTGTCTTGCACGATCCTAATACGATGGGTGAAGAAGAAGAAAGCCAGGATTCCTGGAGAGGGGTTGGAAACCGAGATGGTTGTGAGTTCTAGCTCAAGGAAGTAGCATCCCCGAGACGACTCCACCCACCCCAGAAGAAGACATGAGGACGCCACAGCACCACAGGTTGGGTGAGCAACACTCACCCACACTACCCACAACCAGAAGTTTGCCCAACAGGAAGAGGAAGTCTGTAACTTTGTCCAGGACAGCCACTCTGCGGGGACAGGTAAAGAGCTGGTGTGAATGCTGGCTCGGGGACCAGGGGAAGAGGGAAGCGGTGCGATGGTGTGTTCCCTGACCTGATGATGTTTCTCATGAGCAGGAAAAAGGCGTTCCTGGCTGAGGTGCAGAAGTTGGTGCCATAGATGGCAATCTGGAAGGAGGTAGGAGGGAAGAAGGATCAGGCCCCCTGGGTGAGAATGAGGGCTCCTCCCAGCCAGCAGGAGTCGGTGGGTTGGTTCTGGGTCCCAAACAGACTCACCATGATGTAAGCATTCCTGTTGAGGAACTTGATGAACTTCTCCAAACACCAGAAGCAGCATTTGAGACAGGTCATAAGGAACTTGGCAAACTTGTTGTCCGCAGCTGGGAGAGAATGGAGGGACACGGAGATGAGGGGAGACCCCCCCCTCCCCTTTATGTGTACTTGCTGCACAGTCCAGAACTCCCAGAGTCCACCTTCTCAAAGAGACAGGGAGAGGAGACATCCTGATCCAGGACCCAGGAGGTCGTGCCCCCAATGAGGGACCCACTCTTGAAGCCTGTCAGCCCAGCCTCCAAGACAGGAACCAATCACAACCCACATTGCTGCTCTGGCCCCGCCTCCCATGCAGAAGACAATCTTTGCACTCCTTGGCCCCAACCTATAGCACAACTAATCCCAGCCCCACAGCCCCTCCCTTATAAAAAAGAAAGCAGTCTTAGCCCCACCCCCCTCTGTGCAAACAAATCCCATCCCAACCCTCTTTTCAGGAACGTGAGCTGGCCCACGCCCATTGGTCCCTGTGGCTTGATAAGAACTCCACCCAATGGGCTTTCAGTAGCGCCTCCAAGATGGGAACCAATCACCCAAGCTCTTAAGTTCCCTGCTCCTCTCCATCGTCAGAAACCAATCACTATCCCACCACATTAGACCCCCAATCTTAATCTGCCTTTGAGCCACAACTCCCCAATTTAAGGCCAAAGCCAACAGCATGTGCACCTCACCTTTTAGGCGCTGATCCAAGTACTCCAGCATCACTCGGATGATCTGTACAATGGCCAGAATGAGGGCACCAAAGGCCAGGGAGCCTGTGTGGTACCTGTGGGCCAAGGGCATTGTCAGTGACTGGGCCAGGCCTCCTTCACTCCATCTCGCCCTCACTCCCAGCCCACTGGTCCCACCTGAGCGCCCGGCTGAAGGCAGAGAAGAGCGGGAAGGCAGGCAGGTCATCTGGCTTGTGCAGGGCCCAGTAGTAGGAGGCGAAGGCCCCCGCTAAGGTGACCTGGCCCAGAGCCAGCACGAAGTTGGCCAGCCAGAAGAACATGAAGGCATTGAAGATCTGCAGGCCCAGCAGGGCCCGGTGGTAACCTGACTCACCCCCATAGAAGGCAAACTGGCAGTGGGCACCAGGGCACAGGCGGGATTCATTGGAGGAGGGGAAGGTCTGTGGGAGGGACACAGAGTCCAGTCACAACCCAGGAACCTGGGGTTCGGAGTGGGCTCTGGGCGTCAGGTCTGGGTCAGCTACAACATGGGGTGGGTCAGGAGTCATGGGGATCAGAGTTAAGGGGTTGGGGGCTCAGGATTGCAGCTTATAAAAGGGGGGTTCTAGAAGCAAGCCTAGGGATCATGGACTCAATGAGTGTCAGTCAGGCAGGATAGGCTATTTTGGGGATCGGGGTGGGGTCACGTGTCAGTGGAATGACTATGTGGACAGGACAGGAGTGGCAGAGATCAGTATGTGGACCACAGGTGTTAGGTTAGGGGTTTGTGGAAAGCAAGGAAGGGGCTCTAAAAGCAAGAACTGGCCATCACTGAGTTAAGAGAGGGGTGTGGGGCAGAAAATAAGGTCAAGGGGGAAAAAGGCAGGTGGTCCAGCACTCAGGGATGGGACAACTGCCAAGTTGGATCTCTTTCCCTCCCTGCCCCCATATCCAGCACAGGATAGACAACGGGCCCCAAATGTTTATTGAATGGTCCCCAAATAGGGATGAAAGGTTTCAGATCCTCTATGGGCTGCTGGGGAAACAGCCACCCCCCATCTCTGGACACCCACCTCAGGGTTGCAGGTTTTCCCAACAACTGGGCAGGTGTTGACATCACCAAAGATCTTATAAATGGCTTCATTGGAAGTGGACAGGAAGCTGGAGGCTCGTTAAGGAACCCGAGGTCAGAGATTAGGGACCCCGGGGACTTGTGGGAAAGGACCCTTTCCCCCACCAGGTTTTGGCCCTGCCCCCAAGCTGCAGGTCACTTTTGGGCAAGTTTGGTTCTTAGCCATCCCCGGGGTCGGGGGTCGGGGTCTGATGGTGGATACACAGCAGTGCTGGCCCAGTAGGCGATGCAAAGGCACAGCAAGAAGAAGGTGACCAGTGGATACAGCATGGAGCACATCACGTATCCCACAGCCCTGGGGAGGAACAGACACGGGCATCAGGGCTTGAGCAGCCCTGGGACCAACCCAGCCAGAGCCCTGGCACCCACCTGCTGGCTTCTTTGATGAGTGCAATGGCGATGAGAATTCTCTTCCGTAGAAAGATGAGCAGCAAGATGATGATAACCTCGAGGATGGTCAGAATTATCACTGCAGGGGGCAGGGTGTGTCTGAGTCTGCCAGCTGCCTGGGCTCCCCATTCCCTCCCAGGCCTCACTGGCGACAGGACTGGGGGGTTGGGACTCACTGAAGGCCAGCCAGGTCTGCTGCAAGTGCAGGTACACTCGGAGGTCTGTCTGAAAGCCGAGGTCCATCAGGGAGATGTCGGAGCCAGCCTTCCCACGCAGTCGGGAGTACTCCACGTAGCAGTGAAATATTCCTGCACAGGGGAATCACCATGCTGTGACTGACCTCAGCCTCCTGACTGCTTCCCCAACGTTGCACAGCAGGTACAACCACCCCAATTTAACAGAAGCCAAAATGGAGGCTGAGAGAGGCTACCATTACTTGCTCCTGCCTCAGGGCCTTTGTACTTGCTGTTCCCATGGCCTGGTACATTCTCTCCCTGACTAGACCTTTCACATCCTCCAGTCTCTGCTGAAAAGTCACCTTCTCAAGAGTTCTTCCAGAAACCTTCCTCTTTTTAGAATCTAACCCTCTCACATGCCAACTTCTTATCCCTCTTCCAGCTTTAGAGTCCGAGAGGGTTTTCTGGTTTGTTTCTTGTCTACCTTCCCCATGCCCGGAATATAAGTTCCACAGGAGCAATGATTTGTCCTGTTTTATTCATTGCTATAAGCCCAGGACCTAGAAAACTACCCAGGACACAGTAGACACTCAATACATGTTTGATGTGTGGCCTGAGGCTTTCTCCTGACCCCCTTGCCACCTTGTAACAATGATTCATGGGTAGGGAGGGAGGACATGGGTGTTAATATCCAGTGGGGTAGCATTAGGGATTTTTAGCATTCCCTTTAGCTCTTTATAGAAGAAAATTATAAAATACAGATAAAGTTAAGAGCCTAGTCAGCTACGAGTAAAATGCCAGTACCCAGCTAGAAACCACTATTAACATGAATATTTTAATGGCTGTGTCCTCAGATTGGGTTGCATATCAGGCATCTTTCCCCTTGTAAAGTTTAAATGAATAATCAGAATATAAAGCACTGGGTTTTGAGCTTGGCCTCTGGATACCAGAGGCCTCACCTCTCCAAGGCCCCCCCCCATCTCCTCCTCACACTATCTTCTTTTCATTAAGCCTCCTAACTGGTAAATACTAATTATCCCCATTTTACAGAAGAAGAAATTGAGGCGCAAGGAGTCACTAGCCCAAGGTCACAGAGCAAGGAATTGGCAGAAACAGCAACTGAACCCCAGCTTTCTGGTGCCAGAGCACACATCTTTAGCTACTGTGCTAAGTAGCCTCCTTGGGAATGCCTTTGGTGTTGATAAAATACTGATCCACACCCTAGTTTGGAAGACTATCGTTTAACCCACCCCACCCCACCCCAGCAATGAGCACTGAGACTGTTTCTCAGTGTCTCCTGTCATAAACAACACTGAAATGAATATCTTCACGAATCTTCACCAGAGGTTGTCTGGTGGCTTAGGAGAAGATTCTTGATGAGCCACTGCCAGGTCAAAGGGCATGGGCATTTTGCAGACTATGGTGGGGGGGGCAAGGAGGGGGAGACGCACCGTAGCCCAGCACCAAAATCACCATGACAATCATCACCCAGACCATAATGCCAGCCAGGAAGCGGAGCAGCACGACGAACAGGAGACTCATCACCATGGCGATGACCAGGCCTCTGGGAGATAAAATGGGGGCATGAGCAGGCCCCACCCTCTCACCAGCCTCAGACTGCCTAGCCCGGGGAAGGCCACCGTCTCTCACTACTTACATGATAATCCAGTACCAGGAGACTGTGTAATCTTCAAATATCCGCATGGCCAGCTGCCGCGCCTCCAGGACCCCGTTGGCCTTCCTAGGGTGAGGTGGACAAGGGTAGTGTCAAACCCCCTCCCTGATCGGGCCAGTCCCAGGGGATGCCTTGTCCCACCCAGGAAAGTGCAACCAGTATGGTGGGCCACAGTCCTCACTTGGCGCCTTCCACCAGCTCTGTGATGTTTTTCCGAGTCCCGTGCCCATCCTCATAGGTCGTCTCATTGCCCACCATGAGGACCCCCTTGTGGGCGTGGATGGCTGGGAAGCATCGCCGGGCCACTGCACGGAGCAGGGGGTGGGACAGCAGTCAAGTGGAATCCCTGAAACCCCCCCCATACCCCACCCAAGCTCACAGGACCCCGGACTCACAGGGTGTGCTGGGAGTGAGGACAGCAGGGCAGTCGCCATCCCGAAGCACCTCAGCCACACTCTGCCAAGAGAGGGGTGGTTATTTCTCCAGGTCAGCACTCTCTACCTGGCCCTGCCTGGGCTCTCCTCACCTTGTCCTTCAGGAAGCCAGGCACGCAGAACTGCTTGTAATACTCAAAGTCCTGGGATTTGTAAGCGTTCAGGTAGGTGAGGTATCGGTCGGGGCACTTCTCCACGCAGATCTTGGGGGGGGGGGGGGCGGGGACAGGAGACAGGGTTAAGTGGGTGTCCCCACTCAGAACAGAAGTTCCATCTCCAATTCAATGGGGAAAAAGAAAACTCTGGGAGAGAAGCCATCACTACAGGGGGAAAAGGAGCTGGTGATAGAAATTGGGGATAGAGAGGGGAACAGGAAGGGGACAAGTTACCTGGGGGGTGGGACACTGAAATTCCAGCAGGACCAGGGGGCTGGCACACTTCACAATGTTGAAATAAAATAGGTAAGGTTTGTTCCTGGGGTTGGGGAAAGGAGATGGAAATTGTCAAGCTGTCTTAACCACCCCATATGAAATATCTGAATGAAAACAATAATAACAATAATCACAGCAGTAGCAACTCCATGCCAGTTGCTATTCTAAGCTCTGCACACCTATAGTTTCATCTAACCATCACAATAACCCAATGCGGATGGCACTGTTATGATACCCATTTTAGAGATGGGGGAAATGGGGCCCAGAGAGGTTGAGACACTTGCCCTAGCTCACACAGCAAGGAAGAGATGCAGCCCTCACTTTTACAGGTGAGATAAAAGAACTTCCTCTTTTACCTCATCTGTTCATGGCCACCTGATATCAGATCCAATACTGTCTCCTCTCTGTCTCTCCCCTAAAACGTGGGCCGCCATAGGACAAGGCTCTTAATGTCTCACTTAATGTTGTGTCCCCAAGGCCTAGAAAAGTGGCTGGGGATGGTGGGAGTTTTATAAACACTTGCTGACTGGAGTAATGGACCTAGAACCATTTCCCTAGAGCTCACAAAGCCCACTCCTCCCCAGATCCACTAGGGCCCAAGGAGGCAGACTTACGCATTTTTCGTGCCCTTCTGCCCACAGAACTCGCCTCGGCTATCAGTAGGGTAGATTACCTTTCGAGGGTCCCCATGGGTCCAAGCTGTGGAGAGATCCAGGGACACTGAGGCGCTACCACTCCTCAGCACCAGCCCCACTCCTGCCCAGAGGCTGTGGCTTGCCCTCCCACACTGGAACTCCAAGGCCTGTCTACGCACCTATGATCCCTACAGCCACGTAGCCCACGATGGCCAGGAGGAGGAACACACAGCAAATGATGTCTGTGCAGCCCCTGGGGAACAAGGGACAGTGTCAGTCAGGGTGGGAGCCTTAGTGCCCTGCATATCATGGACCCATTGTATCCTGCACACGTACTCACATCCATGTGTTATTTGGACACGCGTCCCTGAGAGGTGCGAATGCTGTATCAAAGTGCACATGCATTTTAAATTTTAATACCTAATGCTACACTGTCCTCAAAGAAGTTTGCAGCAATGTCCAGCTCTCTTGATTCACAGTGCCCATTTCCCCACATCTTTCCCAGCATTAAATAGTTTTTAAAAATTGAAGCTATTTTTATAAGATTAAATATGAACACAATAAAAATTAAAACCACATGGGAATGTGTACAATACAGAAATAATTCTCCCTTTCACATATACCTGCCCATAAGTAACCTCTGCTAATGATTTCTTGTGTCCTTTGGGCTATTAGGTACAAATGTTTAAAAAAAAATTTTTTTGTTAACTCAAGTGTGATATGATACAGCCACTGTTCTGTTTTGCTTTTTTTGCTTAATACATTTAGGAATCCATATCATTACTTAGGACTCTTGTACATATTAACAGCTGTGTAATATGACAACCTAAGGATCCACTGTAACTTAGCTAATTAGTTCCAAAGGACAGACATTCAGATGGTTGGATTTTTGCTATTTTCCAAAAGATAGCTATTTCATGCATTTTTGTCAGTGTGTGCAAGGTTTATGGAGAATTTTCTTCCTAGAATTTTAATCTTTAGAACAAAAAGTTGCACATTTAAAATCTTCATGTTTCCAAATTTCCTCCAAAAAACTGCAACAATTAATTTCAGAGCGGAGCATGTGTCAACATATTTAAATCTTTGCTAATCTGTGATGGGAAATTCTATTTGGCTCTTTTAAATTGCATTCCTTTACTTTCCAGTAAGTTTGAGCATTTTTCCATAACTTCATTGTCTACCAATTTCTTGTTTTAGAAATTATGTTTTCTAGTCTTTTGCCTGAATTAAAACACACACGCGTGCGCGCATACACAAAACATTTGTAAGGATTCTTTGTATATTAAAGAAATTAGTCCTTTTATCTCAAACATTGCGATAATCAAATCACAAACATTTATCACCAGTTTGTTGGAGAACAGAAGGGGAGGTGTGAAGAAAAAGGGGGGGGCAGTATTACCAGACACACCCCACACATACACAGAAACCTAAAGCCCTTACCTGTTGTAAATGGGTCCTTTGAAGGTGGGATCATACTTCTGTGGAGTTCCTGAAAAACAGCAAGATTGAGCTGGGTGAACCAAGGGACTGGGAGGCCACCCTCTCCCAGATGCCCCTAGGGGTATCTTTGGTCCCAGAAGTAAGTTTCAGAAACCCTGCGGATTTTCTGCCTCACTCATCCTCCAGGCGAGCACATCCAAGCCCCTAGCAGAGCAAGTCAGGGATGGGGTAGAAGTTGATAATTGGATTCATCAGCTGGAGGCCACCCACTGCGGAGGGGGCTGGAATGGGGGCCTCCTGAGAGCCAGGAGGAGAGAAAAGGGTCCAAAGTGGTATCCCCACAGGAGGGGAACTCGAGGGCAGGCCCTTTGGGTGAGGGGTGCTGGCAGGTGATGGTAGGGGTACTACAGACAGAAATCGACATTTCTGCTGCCCCCTCCCAATGGCCAGGCCCCGGTACGGGAGGACTACCTACCGTGCTTTCCGTAGTAATGCTGTCGTTCGCCCCCCATCCCTGCGGGAGCCCAGCCCCGGCGGCAGCCCGCCTGTTCCCGCGCCCCCTCGGCCCTGAGGTCTGGCTGGTCGGGCGTCCCAAGGGAGGGACCGAAGGACCAACTTGCCGCGGCTCCTCCCAGCAAAGAGCCGGGCGGGGCGGCCCAAACCGGTCTGACCGGCCCCAGCCCAGCGGCTGCCTAGGGTAGGCCAGGATAGAGGGAGGTGGGAAGAGAAGCCGGGTGGGGCGGCAGCTGCTCCCGCCACTCACTCCTGAGCCGAATTTAGCCCTGCCCGCCCCCTGCCCACCCCGCGCCCGGGGAACCCTGTGACTTCACTCTGGGGCCTGGGCCTGCCTCCCCACCCACCAGGCCACACAGCTTAGCACACCTCTCAACCCTGAAAGGGTGCCTAATATCCCCCCCTCTCCAGATATGGATGAGGCCCAGGGAGGTCAATTGGCTGGTGGCTGGCCCCAAACACCCATTTGTAGAGTATTTGAGCTGAAAATTCTCAAACCAGTGAATGTATTTTATTTAGGGCTGCACTTTTTTAAAAATTAAATGAATGTATTTTATTTAGGGCTGCAACAGTTAAACCCTGGGAGAGTCTATATAAAAACCACATGGCCAGTCTCTTGAAAACCAACAAACTGGGGCTAGCAGCCCCCATACCACATCCTGGCCTGGCACTGCCCTAGGGAGTCCCTTTGTAGACCCCAAGGCTACACACCCGAACGAGCTTATCATCCCTACACACTCTCATAATGTGAGAATGGATCCTGAAGCCAGTGTTTTATAGAACAAGTATTTATTGAGCACCTACGGGGAGCAGGCCCACAGCTGGAGTGGCAAATCAGACTCAGTCGTGTGAGTCTGTCCTTGTGGAGTCGACATCCTACTGGGTGGCCCTGGGTGCAAATGCTCCTTCTGCCCCATTGAGCTAGAGGACCCTTAGGCCGGGAGCTTGCCTTCCCTGAGCCTCAGTTTCCTCAACTGTGAAATGGGGCTAAAGTATAAAACCAACACTTGTCAAAGACCAGGCATGGGATGCCAGAAGGTACACAGTTGGCATGGAGTTTACAGTTGGAATGGATGTATTTCAACTGTATTATCAGTTTAGGGGTGTTCAACTGATGTAGGAGTATGCAGTAGGTATGGGGGTACCTCCAGTATGGGGCATAGTCAGGGTGGCGTTATATAATCAGTGTAGTCATATGGATGACGTGGTGGTAGATAATTGCCATGGGGATGTTTAATCAGTGTGGGGCATACAGTAGGGGTGGGGGTATACAGCTGGTGGGAGGTATACAATTAGCATGGAGTTGTACAGGTGTAGGGATGTACAGTTGGCAGAGGGTGCACTTCAGTTGGCTGTACCCCACATGCCAACCATCCACCCCCATGTAAACTATATATTCCCTCAATTGACTGCATCTCCCAAAAGCCACTGGAGCCAGTTGTATGCAGTACAGTCAACTATATGCTGTCGGCATGAGGGTATAGTCAACAGGAATACACATTCAGTGTGGGGCATACAGTTAGCATGGGATTATACAGTGTGGTCATATACAGTTGGTGCTTAATAATTACAGCTGCTACCTCAGAGTCAGGCAACACACCCCACCTCCACCCCACTCTGATCACTAATTCCGTTCATCTCTAGAGAAAGGCCACCTCCCCACAGTGGCCTCTAGTTGTAGAGGCCACACCTGACCCCTGGCCCAGACTTCAGCAAACAGGCCAGGCTCCAGGCTCCAAGCTATGCCCTTGAGTGACCAAGCCTCCTAAAGAAATCCTGCGGTTTCCAAAGTCCCTGCCTTTCCCCTGACAGCTGAAAGGCCAGCTAGTCCCACCCCACCCATTCTGAGCAGTGCCCAGGCCGAAGCTTCTTTTTCCAGATACACTAGGTCCCTTGAGGACATTCCTGCACTCAGGACTTCAACCACTATCTCCATCCTCCATCCTGATGATTCCCAAATGTCGCTCCCTGGGGCCTGGCCCCCCCCTCACCCCCTCCCGCCCCAGCTGCACTCCCCTGTGACACCTACCTCCCAGTGCCCCACACGGGGTCCTCACGGGTGTCTCACACAGCATGCCACAGCTGAGCCCCTCCCTGATCATCCTCCAACCTGTCTCGACTCAGAAATGGCAGCTCTGTTATCCAGAATACTCAGGCCAGAAACCCGGGACTCTGCTTAACATCAGCTCTGACTTCAGCATCTACCAAGAATCCAACCATTTCTCACTCCCTCCTTGGCCCCCACCCTTGTCTCCCAGCTCCCACCCTTACCCCACACTGTCTGTTCCTCCCACTGCGGCCAGAGGCGTCTTTAAAAACCTGAGTCGGCTGGTCCCTCCTCTGCCCAGAAGCCCCATGGCTGCTACCTCATTCAGCGAAGCCCAACTCACCATGGCCCACAAGGCCCTGCCATCTCTGCCCTGGCCCTTCACTGCTGTCACCTTCTCCCTCTTACCCCTTTGCTCATTCCATTCCAGCCTCACTGGCCTCCTGGTTATACCGCGGACTCACCAGACAGGGTCTCACCTCAGGACCTTTGCACTTGTTCCCTCCACCTAGAAAGCTCTTCCCCAAGATGTCCATGTGGCTCCACCTCCTTTAGGACTCCACTCAAACAGCACCTCCTCAGAGAGGCCTTCTCTGACCATTCTATCTAAAACAGCACCCTTTCCCCTCCATCCTATATCACCTTATTTTATTTTGTTTCTTATCACCATCTGACCCGTCATACATTTGCACGTTGATCACTGTCTGCTCCCATGCCAGAGTAGGAATTTATATCTGTTTTGTTTGTGGCTTTGTTTCCAGTGCCTGGCATAGAACAGGCACTCAAGAAGTGTTTGTTGAATGAGTAACCACAATGTGTAATTCATGTATATATAGTTGACCCCTGAGCAACACAGGTTTGAACTGTGCTGGTCCACTTATACATGGATATTTTTCGATAAATACATACAGTACGGTAAATGTATTTTGTTTTCCTTATGATTTTCTTAGTAACATTTTTTTCTCTAGCTTACTTTATTGAAGAATTTAGTATATAATGCATATAACATTCAAAATATGTGTCAATTGACTGCTTGTTATTGGTAACGCTTCTGGTCAACAGTAGGATATTAAGTTTTGGGGGAGTCAAAAGTTATACAGATTTTTGACTGCACAGGGGGTCGGCACCCCTAATCCCCACATGGTTAACTGCATAGCTAAGACTGAAAATGAAAATGTAGCTTAGAGTTTTCCAGGTGTGCATATTTTAAAACTTAATTTGTGAATTTTATACATAAAAGAATTTAATACATGGCAAATGTGAAATTTCCAGTTGGCAAGAAACAGATAAACCAGTCAGTAGGCTTGACTGTGCATTTGGAAGAAAATAAAGGCACACAGAGCCAAACAATTCCACATAGATTAGTCATGCAAATATATAAAAACTCAAATGATTACAAATATGAAGGGAAAACACAGGAGCATATTTCTACCATCTAAAAGGAGGTGAGACCGGTAAGGCAGGTGGATGAGAGATAAGGGAGCACTGAAAACTTCTTGTGTCAGCTGAATGGCAGAATGGGAGCAGTCACACAATGGCTGGTGCTAACAGAGGAGGACCTTTTAGACACGGACTCCCTGCTCTTCACCACTCTGGAGGTCCTATCATCAACCCATTTTATAGCAGAGGAAACCAAGGCTCATGGAGGGGAAGCAGCTGGCCCCGTCACCTAGCAACAAGTGGTCGTGAGTGGGAGCCACTGAGGGTGTTTGAGTAGGAGCATGACAAGGCCAGGCTGGGGAAGGGAAGACCCTTGGGGAAGTCTCAGACAGCTCTCAGGGAAATTGGTGGCTGCCTATGGGACAGCTGAGCCATGACCTTGCTGTGTGAACTTGAGTTATCTCTCAGGAAGATGGAACTAAAGACGCAGAGGGGCACCTGGCATAGGTGTGGCTCAGGTCTGGCCTGGTGGGCACTTAGGAAATACAAGAGGGGACGGATACTGGTACTGTCATCCAATGGGTTCCACTAGTTCTCACTAACATTAGTAGGTGGAGATAGAGGGAGGGGTGAGGCAATTACTGATGGTTTCTGATGAGCCTGATCCAAGCCCTGCACAATGGGAACCTGCTGAAATCTTTGCAACCTTGCTGCAAGGTAATAAGAAAAGTACGAATGCCTCCATTTACTGACCTGTTTGCCATGTGCCAGGCACACTTCTAAAATGTTACACAGTTGAACTCAGTTCATCCTTAGAGCAACTTTGTGAGGTTAAGCCTATCATTATACCCCCATTTGACAGATGAGGAAACTGAGGCCCAGAGAGACATAACATGCAGATAGCCACAAAGATGGTGAACATAGAGCCAGGCCACCAACTTCTGACTCAGTGTCTGTATGAGTTTCTTGTGGCTGCTGTAACAAATTTATCATCTTCAGGTTCCAGAGGTCAGATATCCAAAGTGCATCTCACTGGGCTAAAATGAAAATCAAGGTGTTGGCGGGGCTGCATTCCTTCTGTAGATTCTCTTTCCCCGACTCTTCCTCTTGCGCTTCTAAAAGCAGCCCTCTTTCCTTGGCTCATGGCCTCTTCCTCCATCTTCCAAACCGACCTCCCTCTTTTTTTTAGAAGGACCACTGTCCTTGGCCTACTTGGATAATCCAGGATAGTCTCTATACCTCAAAATCCTTAATTTAATCTCTTCTGCAAATTCCCTTTTGCCATGTAAAGCAACATAGTCACAAATTCCAGGAATTCGGACGTGGACATCTTTGGGGAAGACCATTATTCTGCCTATCACAGTGTTTTTACCATCTAGGCCAGGGGTCGACAAAATGTCACCAGAAGAGCAAATCCACCCGCTGCTTGTTTTCATATGACCCAGAGCCACAAAGGGTCTTTACACTTTTAAATGGCTGAAAAACATCAAAAGAAGAAGACTATTTTGTCATATGAAAATTATGTGCAATTCAAATATCAGTGGCCATCAATCAAGTTTTCATGGCACACAGCCATGCTTCTCTTCATACTGTCTGGCTGCTTTCACACTACAATGGCAGACTTGAGTAGCAGTGATAGAGACTGTATGTAGCCTGCAAAGCTGAACATTTTTATTCTCTGGCCTTTTATGGAATTTGCCGCCTCCTGATCTCTAAGCCATGAACCAACATTTGCTGAATCCAAGTCTGTGCCAGTATGTTTCATGTGCTCTCCTTGTAACAACCAGAAATGGTAAGGCATGTCATTCATTCCCCTGCAATACGGTTGGGAAAACCAATTAAGCCCTTTTCCTCCCCAGGCTGCCGTTATCCTATCAGGAGAATGGGACTAATACTTGCATTTGCTTTGTAGGTGTTGCCAGAACTTGATACTCAAAAAGCACTTAGCACAGGTCTGGGGTACAAGGCTTCAACAAACACTAACCAGGAGTGTGGTTCCATTTGACAAAGGGGGCAAACTGAGACCGCTTGCCCAGACCACATAGCTGATGAGGGACAAAGCTGTGACTCAAACCAAGGCCCTCTGGCTCCAATCCAGGCATTTCCTTTGGCAGATACTGGAAGAGGCAGAGCTAAAGATATGACAATGGTAGGAGGGACATGTGGAAAAGTTGGGCCAGTAGGCCTGGCTGAGAGCAGGGGTGGAGTGGGGAGGTGGCCGTTGGGTTCTGGCTTGGCTGGGCACGACAGCCAGCTCACCCAACGTGGCGGGCATAGGCGATAAGGGAATCAACACAGGCTACCTAGTCACAAGGCTGGTGCCAGGACATCAAGTGCCACCCAGCCCACGTGGCTTCCGGAGAATGGCCAAGTCTCCAAGGCCTGCAGCAGCTCAAGACCTGGCCACACAGCCAGCCTGGCTTGAGCCTCCCCTACCTCTTTCCCAGAAGTATGTTCCTGAGGAATGGGCTTCCCAGCTGCCCAGGTGCGTCCCTTTGACAAAAAGTTTGGGGACAGCATCTGAGTGGGAAAGCTGGAAGCAATTCTACTGGTCATAATGCTAAGAACAAAAGATAGAGTACCTAGTGTGTGCTAGGCACCAACCAGACATTTATTTCTAGAAACTCATGTCATCCTTACAAAGTGCTGAGGGCAAATGGCACAATATAGAAACTGAGGCACAGAAATGCTTCATGACTTGCCTAAAATCATACAGCCAGCAGGAGCTAGGATTTGAACTCTGCTCCTGACACCATGCTCTTGAACTCTATGCTCAATGAATAACTGATTAACTGCGTATTTACCACGGACCAAGCTCTGAGCTAAGTGCTGTACCTACATCAGTTCACTGAACCCTTGAGGCAGCTCCCAGAGGGAGCCAACACTGTTGTTCACCCCATTTTGTGAATAAAGAAACTGATTTTCGGGTATATGAAAGGCATAGCTATGAAAGGTTCAGGGATATGAAACTTAAAGATAGCACAGTACTAGGAAGAATGGAGCTGGCACTGGAACTGAGCCAATGCTGGGTTCCAAAACCTGGCTGAGAGTCAAAACTCTACGGTTAGCTTTTTGGTAGATGTGTTCATTTATTTAGCATCTTAGTACCTGGTAATTCACGTCCCTCAACTAGTGCTATCGCCTCTGTCCTGGTCTCCTGGTTTCTGCCATTGTAGTCCCTAAAGGCCAGGGGCACATATGAACACCTAAGCCAACCAGGTCCCTGCTCTGCTCAGAACTCTCAATAGCTCCCATCATTCTCAGAATAAAATCCAAAGTCCTTCCCATGGTGCACAAGGCTCTTTATAGCTCCACAAGTGCAGTGCCTGCTGTGTCTCCAGCATCTAGAACAGAATCTGGTACATGGTGCCTGTACAATGTTTGCTGAAGGAAGTTATAAATGAACTTGTTTATATTAAGTAACCTATATGCTTATCAAGATTAACAAAAAACAAAAAAGAAACACCTTATACCACAGCAAGAATTCAGAGGAAGAGAAATCACTCTTCCTCTCACCCCTGGCCTGGAGCCCTTACTTCCTCTCCCTGGAGGCAGTTCCTCCCTGATTTCCCTTTCTCCTTCCAGACACTGTCTACAGTTCACATACATAAGCAGATTTGTAGCTATTTATCCCCCAGTTTTGTCATACATACTTTTTCCCATTTTGCTACTTTACAGACTAGCATAATGGCACATTGTTTCCCATTGGAGAGGTTAGACCTACTTCATCTTTTTACAAGGCAGCATAGTATCCTACTCTGGAAACAGTATGGTTTTTCATTAAACCAGCCCCAGAAGCTTTAAAAGGATACAAATGCCACACACACACACACACACACACACACAATTAGTACAGTAAGCTCTGGAGACTTCTTGGTTGTTACCTCTAGGATGAGGACAGCTGGCTGAGGGTTTGTAATGGGTTCTTTCAGATGGGAGACTAAAATCCTGTGTGCAGTTGAGGGCTTATTTTTAATCTTCAGCCCCCACACGGAGAATATATTAATTTTGTTTATATAAGAGTTTAAAAATCCTATTTAAAAATAACCCTCCCTTTGAGGATTTCTGGGGCAAGGGCATAAGAGAACTTTCTGGGGTGATGGGAGGACTCTTACCAAAAATCTGCAATTTTTTTTGTTGTTGTAGTTGTTGTTGAGGGCCAAATATTAAAGATTTTAAGCTTTGTGGTTCACATATTATCTCTATTTATATGCTTTTTTTAAAAAAACAACCATTTACTGATATAAGCGTCATTTTTCGTCCGCTGGTTTTACAAAAACAGGCCACAGCCCAACAATGCGAATATGTTTAACACTACTGAGTTATATACTTAAAGACAATTAACGTGGTAAATTTTGTTATGTATTTTACCACAAAAAATAAAATAATACTGATAGGCCCTCCTTGGGCATGAGGGGCTCCTGGGGTGCAGGTAATATTTTTCTCCTGAGCTGGGTGCTGGTTACATGGGTGTGAAAACTCCTGGAGCCTCATAAATTTAGGACCTGTATCTTTTATGTACGAATTTTCTGCTTCAATAAAATGTTTAAAATATTCCTCTCGATTGGTTAAAGATAAGATGGTCCACTCACAAATGCACTATTTGATGCAGCTGTCAAAAGTGATTAAGGGGCCGGCCAGGTGGACCGCGGTGCTCCTAACACCAAAGTCACTGGTTCGATTCCCACATAGGCCAGTGAGCTGCGCCCTCTACAGCTAAGATTGTGAACAACAGCTTTCCCTGGAGCTGGGCTGGCGTGAACAGCCAGAGGTTGGTGCGGGCTGCTGTGTGCTGCGGTGGGATGCTGTGTGCTGCGGCGGGATGCTGTGTGCTGCCGTGGGCTACCGTGCACTGCCATGAGGGGCCAGCAGCCAGCGAGAACTGCGGTGAGCTGCCGTGAGGGAGCTGCTGTGAACCGCCCGTCCATGACGGGGGGAGCACAAGGCTCATAATACCAGCATGGGCCAGGGAGCTGTGTCCTACACGACTAGACTGAGAAACAACGGCTTGAACCGGAGTGGGGGGGGGCGGGGGGGGGCGGGGGACGATTAAGGAAGCTTTCCAGGAACTGACATGGGAGATCATCTCCAACATATATTAAGGGGGGAAAAAAGCAACACGTGGAACAAACACCTTTCATTCAATAAATATTTGTTGAGCACACTGTGAATACACCTCTAAACCAAAAGGCATGCATTCCTGCCTCATGAAGCTAGCACACTAGGGATTTGCCAAGTTTTGTTAAATAAGTAAATAAGAAAATAAAACAGCCATGAAATAAGGAATATGTACATATTTGCATGCAAAGGTCTAAGACCTGGATTCCATTTGGAAGAAAACACAAGATGTAGTACTGATGGATGCCAGGAAGGGAGTGTGGAGCTGGGAGCGAAACAAGGTGACTTTTCAGGATAAAGCAATAAAGTCTTTTGTATCTTTTGTATTTTGAAGCATGTGAATGTATTATATATTATCTCTTTTTTAAAAAGTTGTAATTAAGAAGTAAATACCCTCTCCTAACATTTTTTTTTTTTTAATCAGATGCCAGAACCCCATTGTTGGCTGAGTTAGACTCTCGTGAATTGGGCCATGGAATCCGTTTTTTTAAACGAGTACCATTACTTTTTTCCAGCCTCCCCCCATCAGTGTATTGTTTTAGGTTCTAGAATCTTATCCCATGCTGCTTGTGCCAAGGGTGGGAAGGAAGGGCACGCTCATCGCTGCCCCCATCACTCTTGGAGCCGCTGCCTTCCTGTAGACATAATGTCTGCTGAAAAGGGAGCTTCCTGCCCTGCCCAGGCCCGGCACATTCTATGTCCTGACAAGGCTGCTTCTCTATCAGGTCACAGAAAATCTATGTCCCCAGTATTACCAGCCCCAGAGGCTTCTTGAGCACCTGGAGCTTGCCAGAAATCGGGCAAAATGCTTCCCATCACACCCTACCCTACACATGAGGATACAGAGTTTCAGAAAGGTCACCAACATGCTTAGGGCCACACCACGCGTAAGTGTTAGAGCCAGGATTTGAGCCTATGTCTGCCATATGTTACCTGTAAATTCATGGAAGACATTGGGGTACAAGGGAAAGATATGGGAGCCACTTTTGCACACTGTTCCTAAAGGAAAGGGCCTCATTATCTGGTAGGGTCTTCATGGGGCAGCCCAAGGGGCCCAGGTTTTTTATTCTGATGAGAATGAACTATTTATAAGCTAAGCAAGACCTTCACCCACTTTGAAGACACAAGCCATATGGCCTTCCCTGGGAGAGGTGAGGGCCTGGCTGCAAAATTCAGCTACAGCATTCACTGGAGGCTCCTCTGAGTCTTATAGAAATGATTAAGCAACTGTATGGTTTGTTTCCTGTTCCCCCTGCCTGAAATACACTTCTCCCAAATTTTCCCACAGCCATCGACTCAACCTCCAGCTTTTCGTCACCTAAAATAACACCAGATGATTTCCCCCACATATATGGTGTCCCGTTCTGTGCTCCACAGCACTAACAACAACCTACAATTACATATTTATTCCCTTGTCTCTGAGGTCAAGGATTCTGCTTTGTTCACTGCTGTGTTCGCAGTGTCTAGACCCTACCTGTGAGATGCTCAATAAATACTTGTTGATGGAATGTGCTCCCAGCACCCAGCACCAGGTGTGCTGGGCATAGAGGTCCCCTGTCTCGGGTGTGAGCCAGGCAGGGCCTGGGTTTGCTCAGGCCCATCCATGGCTGGCTCCCTTTGGCCAAATTCAAGGCTGAATGAATCACATCATTGTCCGCTCTGTCCTCCATCCTCACCCCAGTCCAGCCTCATGTAGACCAAAGAAAGATCCCTCAGGTGCTGCCCACAAGCAGGCAGGGCCTGACCTGGACTGCAGGCTGAAATTTCTAGATCAGAGACAGCTGGCCACACCCAAGGGATGCACAGCATGAGCAGTCACAGGGTCTGGGGCTTGAGCCAAAACCAAGAACAAGGGGGCCCCTCAGGAGGCTGGTATGTAGCTTCAAGCAAGGAGAGCAGTGGCTGGGCAATAGCCAGGTCCCTGGCCTCTGGGCAGGGAGGGTCGCAGCCTCCTCCAACTGTCTCTGTCTGCAGCCTCTTGAGGCGACAGTTCCCTGTGGGGGAGGCACAGCTCTAGCAGGTTTTTCTTTATTTTTGAGCGGTTTCCGGCACGTTCCCCAAAGCCACGCAATCTCACAGTTTCCAGGAAGTTCCTGTCACTCAAGAAGGGGTCGCAGGGCCCCTTTGCCCTAGGGCAGTGTCTCGTGGGGCCCGTGCCCAGCTCATCCGTGGGGACCCAAAATGGAGAAGGAAACTGAGGGCCGTACCCCTCCCCCCGCCGTGAGAAAAAGGGAGAAAAACGCACAGGAGGGTGTGGTTGGAGAGGGGCCTCATCCTGGCCCCACTCCCTGGGCCGCGACGAGAAGGCCGCCATGAAAGATTCGCGGGAGGGGGGTCCCGGTCGCCTGGATCCCGCAAAATGGCAGCAGGCACCCCCCAACCGCTTGCACAGGGTGAGGAAAGTTTCCCAATTGTTTCCGGCTTTCTACCTGCCTCCTCAGCGGAGGTGCTCTGGAGACCTGATGGGTTCCCTCCCTTGCATTCAGTCTGCCCAGTCTTGCCTCAGTTTCCCCAACGGGCCGAAACCCCAGGACAGCGACTTCCAAGGAGATGTGAGTAGGAGGAAGAAATGGACAAAAAGGACTGGAAGAGGAGAGGGGTTGGAGGAGTTTGGGGCCCAGCTCCTTTTCGGGGCCCCGGTCGCCGCGCATCCCCTCCCCCACCTGGCATCTGAGCCGCCCAGATAACGGACCTCCCCGGGAGGAGCATGCGCCATGCATCCCGGCCCATCAGCCCGAGGGAGAGCAGGGGCTCCAGGTAGAGGACACGGGGCGACCTGGCGGGAAAACGGGAGGTGGGCTCGGCGCAGAGAGGGATGCAGGCCCGGGAATCACGCGAGCCCCAACTACAACGCGGGTGTTTAAGATATCAGACATCCCCCTTCCCCAAGGTCCCCACAACAGCAGAGGCGGCCGCGGGCCAGAGGCGGCTCCTACCGTAGGCTCCGTCCTTCCGCTCGTCCTCCATGGCCAAGGCAGGCGGGGAGGGGAGTCCGAGCCAGCGCGACCCCAGCCCGGGAGGGCGGGAGGCTCGGCCCGCTGCAGCGCCCCGCCCCGGGCCGGGCCCCGCCCTCCTGGCCTGCTCTGCGCGTCCTCTCCAATGGGAGCCCCACGCGGGCTGGGGCGGGGCCCGGGGCGGGGGCAGGCTGCGGAGGGGGTGGGGCCTCAACCTTTGTTTCCCAAATAGGCTCAGGCAAGACCCTCCTGATGTGTTTGGTGCAAAAGGAGCAGTCGTCTTTCATTCATCGATCCACCCATTCATTCGTCAAATAGATATTGAGCGCTTGCTGACTGTATGCCAGTGAACAGACTAAATGATTATGCCATGTTTCATTCATCACATTGGCAAGAACTTGAGTTTGGTTAACATCAAGCCGGGTAAGCAGATGCTGTGGGTCAGAATGTTATCTGGCAGAAGGATTAAATAAAATCCAAATGGTGTCCATCCTGTGCGATTCCTCTTTGCCATCACAGGCATGTGTGCATTGGAAGTCCATGCCAAAGAGTGTGACCTGCAGCTTTGATAGTTACTGTGAAAAATGAGGGAGACATACATGGCCACCAACAGAGGACTGCATAAACACTATGGTAGGGTCACAGGAGGGGATACCATGCAACAGATAAAACAACGAAGTCATCAGCGAAATGCAAATTAAAACTCAATGGAATACCGCTGTTTGCTTCTTTGTGCGGCCCATGTATCTCTCAGTCTGCTGGCACCATGAAGATCTGGACTTGGGAGCATGCCTTTGACCACCCATGGGAAACTGTTACAACAGCTGCAGTGCAGAAATACCCAAACTCTATGAATCCAAGTGTGGTTGGAGTTGATGTATTGGATAGATATATAGATCCTTCTGCAAAGTTGCACACTCATAGACTTAGCACAGAGTGGGAACTGCCTTCCATTGTTGTGGTTTTTTTTAAAAGATTTTATTAGGGAAGGGGAATGGGATTTTATTGGGGAACAATGTGTATTTCCAGGACTTTTTCCAAGTCAAGCTGTTATCTTTCCAATCTTAGTTGTGGAGGGCGCTACTCAGCTCCAGGTCCAGTTGCTGTTGTTAGTTGCAGGGGGCGCAGCCCACCATCCCTTGGACGGCAACCAAACCGACAGCCTTCGGCATTAGGAGAACCAACCACCTGAGCCACCGGGTGGGCCCCGCCTTCCATTGTTACATCTCTTGTGTAGCAAGAACCAAAACATGTACAAAAATATTCTGTAGTTGAGCCTGTGGAGAAAACAATGGAACTTAAATTCCACTAGTATTTCATTTACAAATACGGTTTCAGTAGATAAGAGACTTATAAACAAACCACATCCTCAGGACCCAGAAAAAAACTTTTGACTCAAGAAGCCTCAGTCATTGTGAAAGGAGTCAGTCTCAGTGGTTATCTCGAAGGACGGATGGCAAGTACGATATCTTCAAATGCTAATAAGGGCTGAAAAGCAATGAAATGAGTAACATAAATTAAATGCTGACACTGAAGAATTGATGGCTTCGGCAAGAGGGAGCATAAGGACACCGATGGCAGCAGCAGCGTTTGTAGAGAAACAATGATGAAAGTTGGCATACAACACCCAGTACCCCAGATCTTTACTAGCTGGCAATATATTTATTTGTTATTTAAAAAACACAACTATAATTTAGGTAGAATATTTTTTAATAAGCTGAAGAAAGGCTATGTGACTTTTGATCAAAACAAAGAGGGGCAGGGTTTCTAAATAAAAAGGATCATCCGAAATTAAAAAAAAAAAAAAAAAACTCAATGAAATACCACTACATACTCGCCAGAATAGCTAAAACTAAAAAGAAAGACAGGGGCTGGCCTGGTGGCTCAGGCAGTTGGAGCTCCGTGCTCCTAACTCCGAAGGCTGCCGGTTCCATTCCCACATGGGCCAGTGAGCTCTCAACCACAAGGTTGCCAGTTCGACTCGTGGGCTGCACCCCCTGCAACTAGCAACGGCAACCGGACCTGGAGCTGAGCTGCGCCCTCCACAACTAAAACTGAGGACAACAACTTGAAGCTGAATGACACCCTCCACAACTAAGATTGAAAGGACAACAACTTGACTTCGAAAAAAAAAAAAGGCCTGGAAGTACACACTGTTCCCCAATAAAGTCCTGTTCTCCTTCCCCAATAATAATCTTAAAAAAAATAAAAATAAAAATAAAAAAAGAAAAACAGTACCAAGTGTTGTCAAGGATCTAGGGCAAATGGGACTCTCCTCCACTGCTGGTGGAAATGTAAGATGACACAACCATTTGCAAGAAGGTCTGGGAGTGTCTCATAAAGTCAAATGGGCACCTACCGTATGACCCAGCCATTGTACTCCTAGGTATTTACCCAAGAAAAATAAAACTACTTAAAAAAAAGAAAGAAAATAAAAACCCACAAAGACATGTAGACAAATGTTCATAACAGCTTTATTCATCATGGCCAAAAATTGAAAGCAACCCAAATATCCATCAATGGGTGAGTGGTTCAAACTGGTCCATCTAACCATAATAAGGAATTAACTATTGGTAAGTGCAACAGTATGAATGAATAAATAAATAAATAAATAAGCTTTATGCCCGGTGAAAAAGGGCAGACACCTTTGTATGAAGTTGTAGAACAGGGATAATTAATTAATCTATGATACCAGAAGGTGATCAGCGGTTGCCTTTGCAGGAGGTAGTGACTGGCAGGGCCCCGGGGTGGCTTCTGGAGGACTGGAAACAGTATTGTGATTACACAGATGGGTTCAGTTTGTGAGTTACTTGACTTTCTTAATATATGCTACATTTTAAAAATGGAAAGTTTTAAAATAATTTAAGAAAGAAGGAAGTGACTCTGCAGGTTATAACAAGAATTAATAATGTTTGTAGGGAGCTTATTCAGCATTAGGGGAGGAATTAAGTGCTTTATATTAAATCTTTATATCCATTTTCTAGTTGGGGAAAGGCACACAGAGAGGTTAGGCAACTTATTAAGTGCTTTTCCTTAAATCCTTGCAACCATTTTCTAGCTGGGGAAAATGTAACAGGGAGGTTAATTTACCCGCAGTCACAGTTGGGCGGCATGGGGCTATACGCGTCAGAGAGCCCGACTTCACAACCCACACATGGTCCACACCCCTCAAGCACAACCCTGCCAGTGTAGCCCAGCTGGGCTTCTAGGTCCTACTGGTGGGTAAAAATAGCAAGTGGTGTTTAGTGTTTAGTCATGCACGGTGAGAGAGAGAGAGAGAGAGAAGAGAGAAACATCATACACACAGGCGCACACACACACACCTTCATGAAACTAAGCAGAAAAAGATCTGAACACTCCAGTGGTTGTTAGAGGGACCAGGATGGAGTGGGGCCGGCAAAGGGGACAAGATTTTCTGATCTGTACTCTCTCTCTCCCTTTTTTAATCGCAGGGATTATTTATTTGTTTCTTGGGTAATTAAAACCCTATTTCAAAAAATAGATTTAAACAAGCCAGTCACAAAAGGACAAATACTGTACGAATCCACTTATAGGAGGTTCCTAGAGGAGTCAAATCCACAGAGACAGGAGGAAGTAGATGGTGGTGCCAGGGGTTTGGGGAGGGGGATGGGAGAGAGTGTTTAATGGACAGAGTTTCAGTGTGGGAAGATGAGAAAATTCTGGAGATGGATGGTGGGCATGGTTACACAACAATGGGAATGTACTTAATGCCACAAAACTGTACATTTAAAATGAATAAAATGGTATATGTTATGTATATTTTACCACAATAAAAGTTTTTTAAAAATAGATTTTAAAAAATAAGGTGTAACACAGGTGACAGGGGACACTTGGGAAAGCCCAGAGGAGGGATCTGACCTAGACGTGGCATGGGAGCTCAGAGAACGGAAACAGACACCTGTCTGAAGCAGACACCTGTCTGAAGCAGACACCTGAGAGCTGAGTGAGAATGAGGCACAGAAAGCAAAAAGGGGTAGGTATGCACTGAGCGGTCAGGTGCCAGAGGAAAGAGAGAAGGACAGAGAGGAACTGACATTAGGGAAGTCAGTGTGTCTTGGGTCAGTGGGTTCAAGTGGTGCCTCGTGGGAGAGGTCAGCAGGGGTCTAACTGTGCCAGGCAGGGCAGCTCTGGGCAATGGGGAGCCATAGGGGATGAGACAGTGAGGGTGGGTGGTAAGAGCTGTGAGTTTCAGAGCGATCCCTTTAGTGGTGTAGAGAAGGAATTGAATGGGGTGCCTGGAAGCGGGGTCCCTGAGGGAAGGCTGGGCAGGCTATAGGCACAGAGGAGGAACTGGGGCAAGGCCACAGGCCCTTGGGACAGGGGAAGCTGCAGCTGAGGCGGGGCAGCTGCTTACACAGAGAAGCTCTGTTCTCTGACCCTACTGAAGCTTTTGGGCTCATAAATTTTTCAGCCAAACAGGTCTTGAGTTTCAGATTCCAAGGCGCCTGGCCCCGGCTTTTGCGTCCTATTTACTGCCTGAAAACATCCCAGGGCCCCAGGCGAAGGGCCCTTGTGAGGTACAGTGATTCCAGGGCTGGGGCTGGCAACATGTGAAACCCCCCGAGTCACCTTCTGAGCTTGGGACTGGTAGGATCGTGGAGGACATCCCTCTTTTGGGCAGAGCCAGCATAAAACCTTGGGGTTTGCTGGGCTAGAATTCCAGCTCTGCCACTGCTAGCAGGTGACTTTGTATAAGTCGCTCACTCACTGAGCCTCAGTTTTTCTCTGTCAAATGAGGATAATAGGTTTCCCTAATTCTAAGTGATGTTCCATGGAAGGGTTCCTGTATGGGAGACCGGGAGGGCAGCACCTGGGTATAGTGAACCCCACAGAGGCCTGAGCTATTGCTGGTCATAGTAATACTTGTACCCCACGATGCAGCAGAGCAGTTGGGTGAAGGCTGGGACCCTGCTTATGAAGACTCAGATTCAAATTCTGACTCTGCTTCCAGGCTGTTTGGCCTTAAGCAAGTGGCTTCACCTCTCCCTGCCTCAGCTTCTTCTGGTGTAAAAAGACCAGGTCTTCCTCTCAGGTCCTGAATTATCAGGAAAACCATAGTTGGGAAGACCAGAGTCAAAGACAGCAAAAAATAACAAACTTAAAAGAAACAAAAAAAGACATGAAGAAGTACTAGAAGATAAGTGCCCAACGAATGTGCACTACTGCTCTGGTTATTGTGTTATTGTCAACGACAGATGCCAGTGGAGGGGGAATGGGCAGCTCTGAGAGCCGCAGCTCTCTCTCTTCCCTTCCTCAAGTCCCCTGCAGGGATGCCCACTCCACCCGCAGGGGCTGATGAAGGTTTGGGGCTGGCTTCAGGGAAGGAGGAATGAGGCCTGGGAGAGCTGTGTGTCCTCCCCTGCAGGCCTGCAGGACGCTCTGTGAAGCAGGATTTGTCCCAGCCAGGCTGAGATTGAATTTCCTTTTTCTCTCCTCCTCCAAACTTCCCTGCAGACCACATCACACAGTCAAGGAGTGGAACTGGGGTCCACAGTAGTTGATGTGCAGGGAGAAGAGGCACAGGCATGAGTTATGCCCAGAAACTCAGTGAGCATAGCCTGTGGCAGCAGCACCATGGCTGCTATGCCCACTCAACAGAATGGGAGACTGAGGCACAAGCGGTGCAATCACTAACCCAATACTCCACAGTCAACAGTAGAGTCAGGATTCAATCCCAGTACCTGTGCTCTTAACTGCCATATAGTAAATACTAATAATTATAGCAAATAATAACAACATTATTAAGTGTCGGCTACATCCCAGGCATTGCCCCAAATGTCATGTTACATGTAAGAACTCATGCAATCTGCACTATAACTTAATTAGGAACATGCAGTTACTAATTGTATTTCACAGATGTGCAAACTCAGATCCAGGGAGAGGAGGCCAGGTGCCCGAGGCCACCCCGCTGGTCCATTGCATACCCAGGACTTGAGCCCACGCAGCTATCTCCAGAGCCGATGCGCTCAACAAGCATATATAAACAATATATAAACAACAACAAAAACAATACTGGTACCAGCTTTGTGCCAGGCTCTGCTCTGGGAATCTTTCTGGAATCTTTCTCTTGGGTGGTCCCGATTCATTAGGTTGTAGTGGAAATTTTTCAAAGGCCAGCCCTTTCTCTGATCTCCCTGCCCACAGCCCCTTATTCATTCTCCAACGCACACTCTCAACCCTGCTGCCAGTTCAGTTGCCTCATCATTCCCATCCTCACTTCTGTCCAGGGATCATCTTGTTTTGGGGTTTTTATTTTTATTATTATTATTTTTTAAGATTTTATTTGGGAAGGGGAACAGGACTTTATTGGGGAACAGTGTGTACTTCCAGGACTTTTTCTAAGTCAAGTTGTTGTCCTTTCAGTCTTAGTTGTGGAGGGCACAGCTCAGCTCCAGGTCCAGTTGCCATTGTTAGTTGCAGGGGGCAGAGCCCACCATCCCTTGCGGGACTCGAGGAAATTGAACCGGCAACCTTGTGGTTGAGAGCCCACTGGCCCATGTGGGAATCGAACCGGCAGCCTTCGGAGTTAGGAGCGTGGAGCTCCAACCGCCTGAGCCACCACCGGCTGGCCCAGGGGTTTTATGTTGTGTGTCTATTGCCCTCCCTAGAATGAGAGCAGTGGAGTGGCTTTGTCTATGTCGCCATCCCTAGCACACAGAAGGTGCTCAGTAAATACTCACTGAGTGAATCATCAACAGTATCATCACCATAATGAAAGCAGCTCCTATATGCCCAGTCCAGCACACAGTAGGTGCTCAATAAATGTTTGTTAAATGAATAATATTATAGTCATAATAGTAATAACCATTTATCTCTTCAACATTCTATCAACATCTTAACGTCACACAGTAGGAGCTTATAAGTATTTTTGGAATGAATAAGAGTAACGTTAGGATAATAATAACAGCAGCTACATTTGTCCTACTTGGAATGCAACCCACAGTTCCTATCACTGAGTGAAAGAATGCACTAGTGAGTAAATATCTGAGTGAAAGAATAATTCATAAATTTTTATGGTATGAATGAAAGTATGAATGATTTGCTCAAATATTATTGAGCACCCAGTGCTGGGCATTGGAGACACAGACAGGAACAGGACAAAGTCCCTGTCCTATTGGGGCTGGCATGCGTGTGGAAAAGACAGAGGAGGAATAAGATAAATGGATGGATGGGTGGAAGGATGGACGCATGGATGAATGGATGGATGGATGGACGCATGGATGCATGAATGGACGGTCTAGGGTTTCCACCCATCAGCACTCCTGGGTGCGATGGGAAAGTGAGGCAGGGCAGCGGTCCCTTCTGAAGCCCTGCCCCTTCCAGCCCCCGCGTTCTTCTTGTACGCCGACAGCGCCGCTCACCTGGCGGCCTCCCCTTTAAGACTCACCTGGGCGCTCACCTGCGCGCGGGCGCTTCCGCAGGAAGAAGGAAGCAGCGCCACAGTCGTCTCCTGACCGCCCTCCCCGCCTCCTAGATCTGCCCGCTGCCTCCATGTCTGCCTCGGCTGTCTTCATCCTCGACGTCAAGGGCAAGGTGAGGCTGGGCGCAGGGGTGGGGCGCAGGTGGGGGAAGCACAGGTGAGGCTGCGCTCCCCCGGACCCAGGGTCGGCTTCTCCGAGCGGGCAGGAAGGCCCCAGAAAGCCCTGGGGCGTGCGAACACTCCCTCCACCAATCCCGGGGAGTTCCGGGGAGTCCCGGGTCCAATCCCATCTCCACTGTTTTCTAGCCGCGTACCTGAGGCAAGGGGCTTCGCCTCTCTAAGTCTCAGTCTCCCTTTCCTTGGAAATGGGAATAACAGAGATTCCCACCCCATGACAGTTAATACAACCTGATGCGTGTAAACCACTTAGCACAGGATACTGCTGCAAATATCAGACGGTCAAAGATAGAAATCATTATTTCTATCACCATCATCATCCACAGTATTAATATTTGGGGAAAACAGCAGGGTCAGGGAGACCCTAATTCCCCTTTGGGGCTGCCTTGTCTCTTTCTGAGCACCGTCTCCTTCAGCTTGTCATTCAATAGCAATAATAACAGTGGTGGTGAAAATAACATTCCTGATAATAATAATAGCAAGAGCTAAGGCATTTGAGGACCTGCCGTGTGCCCTCCCTGTTCTAAACACCGGACTAAACAACCTTACCAAGTAGATGCTATTATTATTGACTGCTTACTGCCTGCCAGACAGAGCTGTATGAGCTGAAAGAGGTATATGGGCATACCTTTTTTCTTTTCTTTCTGTTTGGCATAATCTTACTTTTTCTTTTACTTTTTTCTTTCTATAATCTCTCCTTCGTTTCATCCTTCCTTTCCTTTTTTATCCCAACCTCACCAGTTTGGTGCATATGAAGTCCTGGGCAAGAGCAGGAATTCTGGAGCCAGGGCACCCTGGTCCATCTCCCAGTTTCCCAGTTACTATGGACATGGTTCCTACTTCAGTTTCCCCATGTGTACATGTCTACCTTACAGGGTTGTGGTGAGAACTTAATCAGCAAGCAAACATCCAGTCTTTAGTAGAACAGGACCTGGACCTCAGTGAGGACTCTAGACACATTAGCTGTGGTTATCATGTACCCATTTCACAGAGAAGGAAACTGAGATGCAGAGAGGCAGAGCCTTGCTCAGGCCCCTTGGCCAGGAAGTAAGGTCAGAACCAGGCACTCTGATGCCCCTGGGTGGAGGGTCCTGGGATCCCAGTGGTGACTGGACCTTCTCTGCCCACCCTTAGCCCTTGATCAGCCGCAACTACAAAGGCGATGTGGCCATGAGTGAGATAGAGCACTTCATGCCTCTGCTCATGCAGCGGGAGGAGGAGGGCGCCTTGGCCCCGCTGCTGAGCCATGGTCGGGTCCACTTCCTGTGGATCAAACACAGCAACCTCTACTGTATCCGGCTACAAGTGGGATCCATGGGGGCCCAGGGTGGTGGCAGCTTAGACCCAGAGAGGGTAGGCTGAGGACAGCAGTTGCATCGCACATCGGTGGAAGCTCAGGCAAGAGTGGGGTGGAGATAGGCAGAGATGGGGGAGGTGGTGGGGGTAGGGTGGGGGGGTTCAGGATCCGTGTTCCATTTGATCCCTTTCCCAAATGGCACCTTTTTCTTAACCTCGCTGCCCACAGTGGTGGCCACCACGTTGAAGAACGCCAATGCCTCACTCGTGTACTCCTTCCTCTACAAGACAGTGGAGGTAGGTCCTGGCCTCCCATTGGCCTGTTGGTCTGTCTGTCCACCTGTCTTGCCTGCCTCTTTCAGGATCCATCTCTCCTAAGAAGCTTTGCCTGACCTCCCTGGGGGTGCCCCCATCACAGCCCCGTCACTAGCTGCTATGGGATCATCTCTCTCTATAGGGCAGGGATCTAGGGGGTCATTGAGAGGGTGTCAGTGCTCATATCTGAGCCAGAGGGAACTGGATTCCAATCCCAGTTCCCTCCACTTCCTGGCTGTGTGATCTTGAGCAAGTCACTTCTCTCTATGCCTCTAAACTGGGGGTTACAACAAGTCCTGCCACGGGGTTGTTATACAAATTAATCAAATTCATACCTCTAACATGCCTAAAACAGTGCTCAGTATACAATAAGTGCTCAATAAAGGTTTGGTGTTGTTAGCTTTATCACTAATGTTATAAAATCATATGATTTATTGAATGCTTACTATGTGCCATTCTCAATGACTGAGAAAGTGCATAGTCAATACTTTTTAACAAGAAATATTTATTGGTTTGTCTTTTCTCTGTCAGACAAAGAGAAGACACAGCTATGCATTTCCCTGTCTGTCCTGAGGAGACATAAAGGAGGTCAAACAGGAGAATATTAAATCAGTGACTGGGGTGTTAGTCTCACCATAGCCTGACACTCAGGGGAGGGGGCCTGATTGAGGAGGTGATATTTGAGCTGGTTGACAAGCAGCCCTCTGTGAGGCAAGCTGGGGGAAGAGTGTCCCAGGCAGATGGAATGGCTTATACAAAGGTCCTGGGGTAGGAATAGAAAGGTCAGTGAGATTGAAGCAGAATGAGGATTGGAGGGTGGTTCAAATCTTGATGATTGACAGGTTTCTGCTATGCTTATGCCGACTAATTCCCAGGGTCTCTTAACTTGGGGTTCCCAAACTACCACGGGCCTGTAGTTCATGAACTTAGTCATATTTCTGTATAACAGGTTTCCTTTGCCATTCTGTTTTATTTTATGCATTTACAAATCTTATTCTGAGGTGGGTCTGTGAACGTCATCAGATGTCAAATATGCAGGGATCCATGGCCCCCAAAAATCAACAGTGGTTCTGAGCCCTTCCATTTCCTCCTCTGGGAAGTTTTCCTGGACCTCCCACGTCTGGGCTCCTACTTTCCTTGTGTTTTCCTCATTATTGTACCCAACATGTTGGATGATATTACTCCTGTTACCAGTCCATTTTTCCCACTAGACTTTTCCATGAGGACAGGGACCCTGTGGGTTTTCTTCACCATTAATATCCAGGCATTGATATACAGTAGGCACTCAATAATTGCTTGTTGGCTGGATGGCTGGATGAGTGGGGACCCAGCCCTACATCAGCTGCACCTCTGTGGGTGTCTGCTCCCTGCACCCCCAGGTATTCTCTGAATACTTCAAGGAGCTAGAGGAGGAGAGCATCCGGGACAACTTTGTCATCGTCTATGAGCTGCTGGATGAGCTCATGGACTTCGGCTTCCCCCAGACCACCGACAGCAAGATTCTGCAGGAGTGAGTGGGCCATATGGGCAGCCACAGGGCAGCTCACAGGTGGGAGGAAGTCAGGGAGGGCCAGGGGAGTGTCGCTGGGTCCACCTGCTCATGTCCCCTGCCTCCTGCTAGGTACATCACACAGCAGGGCAACAAGCTGGAGACAGGTAAGTCGCGGGTGCCACCCACCGTCACCAATGCTGTGTCCTGGCGCTCTGAGGGCATCAAGTATAAGAAGAATGAAGTCTTCATTGACGTCATAGAGTCTGTCAACCTGCTGGTGAGCCCCAAAACTTTCACCCCACCCCTACCACGGCCTGGGGGCAGGATAGGGGACCCTCTGCCAATTGCCCCCACCGTGCGTGCATCCTCAGGTCAATGCCAATGGCAGCGTCCTGCTGAGTGAGATTGTGGGCACCATCAAGCTCAAGGTGTTTCTGTCCGGAATGCCAGAGCTGCGGCTTGGCCTCAATGACCGCGTGCTCTTCGAGCTCACTGGCCGTAAGTGTCTGGAGAGGGGCTCATGGAGGAGCCAGAGACCCCCTCTGTATCTGGGGACCCAGAGAATTGCAGCCCCTTCTGAAATAAGCTTTCATGTGCCCTCTGCTGGTCGTGGCCAGCAGTGCAGCTGCTGGTTCATTGAGCAAACACGGCTTCATTATTGAGTGCCAGGGGCAATGACAGAGAGCAGTGAAGAAAAAGATAAATCCTGGCCCACTTGGCTGACATTCTAGTCTATCCTAGGAGACAGGATAGCATCGTATTTAAAATATTCGCTGGATTCAGATCCCAGCTCTGCCCCTGGCCAACTGGGTAACTGGGCAAGTTACTCAGCCACTCTGGGCCTCAGTTTCCTCATCTATAAAATGGGGGTGATTGTAGCAGTGGGCGATGAAAGTAGAGGTAGGAACCCTTCCCTGGGCCCCGGGGTCACCCTGCATGCTTGGCTCCGAGTTTCAGGGAGCAAGAACAAGTCTGTGGAACTGGAGGATGTGAAATTTCACCAGTGTGTACGACTCTCTCGTTTCGACAATGATCGCACCATCTCTTTCATCCCACCTGATGGCGACTTTGAGCTTATGTCCTATCGCCTCAGCACCCAGGTGAGGCAGGGTCAAGTCCTCTGGCAGGGAGCAAGAGTTTACCCCAGAGCCTCCCAGAACTCCCCCTTCCTCTGTCTGCAGGTCAAACCGCTGATCTGGATTGAGTCTGTCATTGAGAAGTTCTCCCACAGCCGTGTGGAGATCATGGTCAAGGTAGGCCGGGGGAACAATTACTCACAGTGCTTTATCTGTCCCTCCTACCCCGTCACTGATCTAACTTCATTTCCCACCTCCCTCCTGGTTTCTCACTTCCTTCCAGCCACACTGGTCTCCTGGCTGGTTCTCAAACATGCCAGGCACCTTTCCCTCCATCCCACCCCCTGGCCTTTGCACTGGCTATTCCCTATCCCTGGATCACTCTGCCCCCCACCCACCTAGGTATCCTCATGACTCCTTTTCTCATCTCAAGTTCTTTGCTTAAATGTCACCTCAAAGAGGCCTTCCCTGATTTCCCTATTTAGAATTGGATCCCCCTAGCATTCCCCACCTCCCTTCTTTGCTCTATTTTTTAAATTCTATTACTTATCACTGTCTGATATGTTTTACTTACATATTTACTTTCTTAAAAACATAGTGTATTTATATGATTTAAATAATGATGAATTACCCAGCTTATTCAAATGTACTTGACCAGAGCCTCTGAACCCCTACGTGCCCCTCCCCCAATTCCTGCTCCCCTCTTGCCCAGAGGTAGTCACGATCTTGAATTTTATGTAAGTTATTTGCTTATCTTTATAATTTTGCCACCCACATGTGTAACCACCAATATTTTGTTTTGCCAGTTTCTGATCCTCATAGCTGTGGATTCAGGCTGTATGTTTTATATATGACTTGCTTTCTTCATGTAACTTTGATTTTTAAGATGAATTCTGGGAGTCATAGCGTAGTGCAGACACTTCTATAGCTGTAGAATATTCTACCATGGGACTCTTCTATGTCCCTTCTCTGGGTTGTTTCAGTTCTTGGCTATTCCAGTCTGCATTGCCATAAACAGCTCTGTGCGTGTCTCCTGGTGCCCCAAGCAAGGGCTTCTCCAGAGCTTATAGTTTAGCCCTCTTTTACTAATGAGGAAACTGAGGTCCGGGGGACTAAGATGTCACTCATCTAAGAACTTGGGTTCACCTGGCTCAAGAGTCTGTGTTGTTAGATTTGACTTTATTCCCCGATCTTGGGGTCTCAGGAGCTGGGTTGCAGAGCGGATGGTCACCAGGAAGGGTCTTGATGCTCCCCAATATCCCCATCTCTACATGCAGGAAAGGGGAAGGGGCTATCAAAGCTAGTGCATTTCAGGAAGACTGCCCCCCATTTACTTCCATGTTCTCTGCCCCTGTTCCCACTTCTCAAATATCCCTCCTCAAATGAATAAATAATAGCAGTAATCATAATCCTAGCTACCACACATGGAACACTTAGAATCCTTGTATTAAAAGCTTGTCCTGTATCACAAAACACTAAATATAGAGGCTGCCAAAAAAATGTATACACATTTTAAGAAAGGAAAAAACTATTAAAATTGTAATACTCAATATATACCGACAATAAGAGATGAATACAAGTCACGTTTGACTTCTGCAATTACAAGAGCTGCTCAAAGTGGTTACCATCAGCATCCAGACACTTCTGATTATGGTGAACTACTGCTTGAGCAACGTTGACCAAAGTGTCCACTTGTATACATTTTTTTGGCACCCCCGGTATATGTAGTATGTCACACAGCTCTAGATATATAGTGTAACTTCATTTATTTGTAAGGAGTGCATGTGATGGCTGAGGATGCAGACTTAATTTGAATCCCTACTGTACTAGTTACCTGCTATGTGATTTGAGCAAAGTGTTCTTTCTGTGCCTCAGTCTCCTCATCTGGAAAATGGACATTAGGAATGGATCCTACTTTAAAGAATCAGTGAGAGGGCTAAGTGGTTGGCACATGGCAGGGGCTCCATAAATGCCAGTTCTTAAATGAAAACTCTTCTGTGACAGGCTGAGAGGTGTCATTTTGAGCCAGGCAAAGGTGTGTGACACTTTACAAATGGAAGGCACCAAGGGCAGGGTCTCTGGAGTCTCGTGAGTGTGGACAAGCTTTGCCACTTGGCTGTGTGTCTCCAGGCAACTGCCTTAACTTTTCTGTGCCTCTGTTTTCCTCATCTGTAAAGTGGGCAGGACAGTGGTCCCACTTCAGGGATGTAGAGGCTCTTGATAAGACCTCACATGGAAAGGGTTTGGTGAATAGTTGCAGAATCTATGAGCAAATTCTTCACGTGCCGCATGCTCTCTCCCCAACAGGCCAAAGGGCAGTTTAAGAAGCAGTCGGTGGCCAACAGCGTGGAGATATCTGTGCCGGTCCCCAGTGATGCTGACTCCCCGCGCTTCAAGACCAGCGTGGGCAGTGCCAAGTACATGCCTGAGAAGAATATTGTGATTTGGAGTATAAAGTCTTTCCCGGTGAGCACTGGGGAAGGGTGGGGATCTGGGGGCATCTGCCCCGACTGCTTGAGGGCCAGGCAGAGAGCCAATGGGAAAGCCACATCTGCATGCACATGGTTGTCTTTGGGGGGGATAATAAAGCTTGACACCAGGCCAGTCTGGTGGTTAAGCTCCCCCTACTCAGCTCTGGAGGAAACCAGCCCTTCATTCAGATTCCTACTCTTGCCTCTCTGAGCTGGATGGCCTTGGAAATTCCTCTTCCCATTATGGAGCCTCAGTTTGCCCATCTGTGAAATAGGCAGGATCATGCTACCCACATCCTTGGGTTGCTGGAGTATTTGGCCTGACCCTGGAATCTGGGGAGAGGGTGGGTGTTCATCAGGGCCTAAAAAATGCGAGATGGTCATTAGAAGCACCCTCCCAACCAGGCTTTAGAGTCAGAAGTTTTGGCTGTGAATCCTGGCCAGGACCCTTTACTTTCTTGTCTGTTAAATGGCCTGAGACTGAATGTCCTCCAGAGGCTGCTGTGAGGATGGTCTGGGGCTTATAGGCGCCCCTCGGTGTGTTTGATACCCCCATGTGCCTTCAGGGGGGCAAGGAGTACCTGATGCGCGCCCACTTTGGCCTCCCCAGTGTGGAGAAGGAAGAAGAGGAGGGCCGGCCCCCCATTGGGGTCAAGTTTGAGATCCCCTATTTCACCGTCTCTGGGATTCAGGTGAGAGAAGCGGGCAGGGTGGCTCTTCTCCTTGACTTCTGTGGGTTCTCCTCTCTCCCATCTCTTGTCTCTCAGGTCACTGCTGCTCCCTGGCCTGGGTCTCCTCTCTTTCCACTTATTACTTCGTGCCACCTTCTTCCCCACTAGCTCATTCACTTGGGTCCCTTTCCCACCCTCAAGCTGTTCACCATTCCCTTGGCCTGTGCCACCCTGTCCTCCCAAAATTGCCGTGTCCATTTCCTTACACTATGCCATCTCTTTCCCACTGTCCTGGACCACCTTCCTTACCCCCACTCCCTCTGCTCATGCCACATCTTTGCCCCAAGCCATGTCACATCATTATTCCCAGCCTGTGCCATCTCATTCTCTCAAGTTGTGTCACATATATTCCCCTGGCCCCAGCCAGCCCTCTACCCCAAGCCTTGGCCACCTCCTTTCCTTCCCTTCCAGGTCCGATACATGAAGATTATCGAGAAAAGTGGTTATCAGGCCCTGCCCTGGGTCCGCTACATCACCCAGAGTGGTGGTAAGACAGCCCAGCTCCCTGGGACGACAGGGTCAAGAAGAAAGGGATGGTCGTGGGGCTTTGATATATTGTCGCTTGGAGAGCTCCAAAACTCAACAGGCCTGGTCTCAGGCCTACCCCATCTTTGTCACCATACCACCCTGGGCCTCAGTTTGCCCGTTTTAAAAATGGGGGCAGTTGCCAGTTCCCGGTTTTGGATAAGGGGCTGAACACATAACACTCCCATTTGCTGCCTAGAAATAGGCTTGTTGCTGTGGTTACAGTCCCTCTATTTGACACCATCCTTAATTTTGTTACATCCTCACAGGGTTGGTTGCTCATGGGCACTGGGGATGGGGAAGGGCGGGGACAGTCCCTCTGTTCCCTTTCTCCAGTTCTGAATCAGGCCCTGCCCATTGTTTCCTTGCAGATTACCAGCTTCGCACCAGCTAGAAGGATGAAGAAGTGGGGGCTTGAACATGGGCCTCCCTCCCCTTAGTCCTTGACTGCACACTTTAGAGGAAGGGAGGGAGGGGATGTGGGGAGGGTGTATGTGAGCAGGCCCTGGTTGACTTAGCAGTTTCTTGCTTCCTGCTCCCAGCACCTGGCCTCCTCCCGGCCTTGTCCTCTACCCATAGGCTGGAAGGGATGGTCTCCCTACCTCCTTCTACCTTCGGACTCCCCACTTCCACTTTTATATGAAGAAAGAGAGGAGGGGCTTGAAGGCCCCCTCAAAAGTGCCTTCTTGCCAGTAACCTGCCTTAGGGGGTATTGGAGCCTTTTCTCCTTCACAGCTGCTGAGCCCACTCCTCTACGTTTTAGAATGGCATTAAAAAGATGAATTTAGCCACTGTGTATATGTTTCTTGGCCGGGGACTGGGGATGCTAGGGACTGAATTACTGGGATGGGAGTGAACAACAAATCTATTCCTCAGCCCTGGTGATAGGTCATCTGGGCTCGCCCAGCTGCCTTCACCTCCGGGCCCGTGGCTCCGGACTTCCCTCCCCCACCACGGTCAGTTCCCCTCATAGCCGCCAGAGGGCGCTGTGACTTCTAAGTCAGATCCCTGCTCCTCTGCTCACACCCTTGCATAGTTCTCATCTTGTTAAAAGTCAAGTCCTCACTGCAGCCCACAAGCCTGATCTGCAGTCCCCCTCCCACCACCTTCTCTTTACGTCGCTCTTCCTGGACACACCAGGGCCTTTGCATTTGTAGTACCCTCCACCTGGCATGCTTTTCCTTAGATATCCACATGGCTCCTTCCCGTACCTTCAGGTATCAAATCAATGTCACCAACTCAGGGTGGCCCTCCCTAAACTATTTTCAATGGCCTTCCTTTCCCAAGAGACTATCACTTACCCCGTTTTATCAGCTCCTTAGCGTTTACCACTCTGAAAGGACTTAGTTGTTGTCTTCTTTCGCCCTAAACGTAGAGGCCTCAGAGCAGGTGCTGCCCGGCTCGCTTAACAGTTAGGCGTCTAGTACACAGTAGGTGTTCAGTAAATGTTCGAATGAATGCCTCTGTAAGAACCACCTCCCAGGCTCAACCACGTGGCAGTTGCAGCATGAACTGTCCTGCTCGCCTTTGCACTTGCTGTGCCAGGGCTAGCTCAGCCTGAGCCAGAACATGATCCCTTCTTTCACCCACTCTCATTTTCCCGTTTTATTTTCTTCACGGTGTTTAATGGTATGTTAAATTATTTAGGTGCTTGAATGTGCGCTCCCCAGCGCCGGTAACGGTTCCTGCACACGGTGGGTGGACGAAAAAACGCTCCGCGCCTGGTAAGGGCGAATAAATGCTTATCACCGAGTGAATGGTGGAACCCTGGACTGGGCGGCCCCAGTCCTGCCTCCCTTTCCCTCGGAGGTGCAGAGGTCCTGGAGCAGCCCGCGCTACCATACCCCTGACCTTTCTCCCCTGGGTCAGTTAAACCGGCCTTCTTTCCCGCCCGCCAGCCGAGTTTGAAAAACCGAAAACCCCGCCATTGCCGGCGGTCCACCGGTCGCCGCCTCTCGGCCAATCAGGAGCGGCACCGCCCACACCGAAGCGTAAAACGTCCTCGGTGACGAGTCGCCATTGGCTACACTGGATGTGTGGGCGGGGCGCCGCAAGGTCGCGCCCCGGGCAACGCGGCTGGGCTACTATGTAGCGAGTTCGTAAGAAAACAAATCCGTGGCGTTAGGGGGCGGGGCCTCGAGCACGCTGGCTCCTCCTCCCAGCGGTCGGCTTGGCGGCCGCATCCGCCGCACTGGTTCAGAAGAGACTCCGCCCGTCGAGGAAGAGGGAGGGTGAGTTGGGGGGAGACCCAGCCCCAAAGGGGCGGGCGCCGGGTTGGGCCCTGCGGGCGGCGGAGGGTTGGGCCCAGCTCCCAGCCCCTCGCGACCCACCGGCTGACAGAGGGGAGGAGCCCGCCTGGAGGGCCGGGGTCGCACCGGAGCCTCCGACTGGCAAGCCGGGCCAGAACCCTGGCTCAGGCCGGGCGCGCCGCCAGAGGGTTGTTCGGACCAGCATCCGTGGTTTGCCCGGTACTGACCGCGTTGGGGTGGGGCGGGGGGCTTCGCAGGCCGCCAGTGTCGATATGCTGCTGGAGGAGGTCCGCGCCGGCGACCTGCTGAGCGGGGCCGCGGCTCGGGGCGACGTGCAGGAGGTGCGCCGCCTTCTGCACCGCGAGCTAGTGCATCCCGACGTTCTGAACCGCTTCGGCAAGACGGCACTACAGGTGAGGCCGGGCCGACCGGCAGCGAGAACTGGGATCCCATAATCTGGTCCCAGTGGTGGCTAATTGGGATCCAGTCTCCATCTCTGGGCTGACGTTGCTCCCTGAGGTCCCCTTTCGTAGGTGGGTGGTGGATGGTGTTAGGATGGGGGAGGGGAAGTTTTTCCATCTCTGGAGTATTCCTTGTTCTCTGGGCGCCGGGGATTCGGTTTCCCTGGGGAGGTTCTTATTCCATGAGTGAGGGTTCAACTTCTTTGGATCCCGGTTTCATGGGACGGCTCTGGTTTCTTTGGGCTTCTATGGGGGGGATTCCATCGATGGAAGAAGGGATTATCTGAGAGGTATCCAGTTTCTTTGCGGGGCGGGGGTGACAGGAATCTCCATCCCTGGGTTTTTTCAGATTTCTGGTATATTATGTGAGGTTCCAATGGAGGAACAGTTACAGATTGCATGGTAGTCCCCATTCCGTGCGAGTCATTTTATAAGGGAACCCCCTTTCTTGTGGGGTCAGGTGCTCAGGGATGCATTCTGATTATATGGGAGGGGCTATTCCTTTGAGAAGGGGTTTCAGATTCCCTGGGCATCTCCTTTCCCTTGAGGGGGCTGTGAAGTTCTTTGGGGAAACGGTTCTCATTCTATGAGGCCAATTTCCTGGAGGGGGGGGTTTATATTTCCTGGTAATTTCCCTTCTCTGAGGGGGGGGTTCTCTGGTTCCTTGGGGGAGGTTCTAAGGTTCCTTAAAAGTTCCTATAGGGGCTATTCCCAGGGGCATGTCTTATCTTTAGGGGAGTCACCAGTTTCTTGGGGGTCCCTATTCCTTAAGAGACCTTGTTCTCTGGGGTCTCAAACGGCTGCCCTCAAGGACTTGTGTTCCCTGGGCTTTCCTCATTCTCCAGAGGACCTCTTCTCTGCTGTTCCCTATTTCTGAATGACCCCTCTCTCCAGTGACTCCTTTTCCTGGAACTCCTCCCTTAAGGACCCCCTACACTCTGCCCTCGCACAGGTCATGATGTTTGGCAGCCCCACCATCGCCCTGGAGCTCCTGAAGCAAGGTGCCAGCCCCAATGTCCAGGACGCCTCTGGCACCACTCCAGCCCATGATGCAGCCCGCACTGGATTCCTCGACACCCTGAAGGTTTTGGTAGAGCATGGTGCTGATGTCAATGCACCTGATGACACTGGGGCGCTCCCTATCCATCTGGCAGTGCTAGAGGGCCACAGAGCTGTGGTCAGCTTCCTAGCTGCTGAGTCTGATCTCCATCATAGGGATGCAAGGGGGCTCACACCCCTTGAGCTGGCACGGAGAAGAGGGGCTCAGGATCTCATGGACATACTGCAAGGGCACACGGTGGCACCGCTGTGACCTGGGGCCACCCACTCCAGCAACAGGACCCAGCTGGGTTTTGTCAGTAAAGGAGGAAAGAAACACTTTCTCTTCTTGCTCCTCCTGCCCACTGCCAAAGGTGGCGGGGCACCAGTTTGTGGCTTATTGGTGTTGATTTCTGGGGGGTGTGTGTTTACGGGGCATTTCTCATTTGTTTTTCTCACCCCTTTTGGTGTGTTGGGCAGAGAAGGGCTCCAGCAGTCAACAGCCACCTAAACGGTTCAGTTTCCTTCAAGCCCCATACTGCTGGGGCTGCAGATGAGTCCCAAGGGCAGAGCGTTTAAAGCTTCAGCCCCAGAGTGAGGTCATCGCTTCCAGGGCTCCTGGAACCTGGCGACTTTGGCTGGCTGTACCCAGAGAGAGACCTCAAGTGTGCACACTGCTTTCAAGCATGGGGGGAGGGGGGAGTTCCAAATGAATAAAAGGGTAGCATGAGTTCATATTTTGTTTTCCAGTCTCTTGTACAATGTTAAAGAAAATATTCTATTTATTAAGCTTTATGGAAAAAAGTTGTGTGTGATAATTTAATGTTTTTACCCATTAAATTAAGACTTGTGCCTGATCACAGTGCTGGTGGCTTCTGATTTTTGAGTCTGCGATGGAGAGTCGCACGTCCAGGATGTTCGTGGGGGCGGGGGGCACGGGGGTCGTGGCTCATGGATGCTTCGGGGAAGGGGAGAGAGTGGTAATTGTCAGGGCACCACGGGGGAGTGCGCTAGGTGGAGCAGCGGTTTGCGCTGTCGGAACGGAAGGGAAGCAGGAAACCGCGAGTGGAGAAAGGGCCCCCAGATGTCAGCTGGGTGCCGGAGCTCCGGGGGTTGGGTGGGGTGGGCGGTGGCAGCAGCCTTCCCCGCAGAGGCGTAATACATGGGCGGGGACTGCGGTCAAGGGGCGTAAGGAATCCCGGAAAAACCAGGGGTGGGGTTAGGCGCTGTCCGCGAGTCTCCGCCCTCTTTAAAGCTCGAGTTTGGGCGGGGCCAAGAGCAGACCTGCCTGCTTGTGAGGGGCGGTGCTCGCGGTACGCGTGCGCAATGGGCCGCAGAGCCGCCATGCCGGAGTCGCGCGGGCCGTCACCCTTGCGGGTGAACGCAGCGTTCGCCGCACGGTATGGCCGCTACCGGGAACGCGAGGAGCTGCAGCGACGTGAGTGCAGGGCGCATGCGCACATAGCGCCGGCGCTGCAGGGTCGTCGGGACGTGGGGGTGTTGATCTGGTCCTCCCCAGGCTGATCTGGGGGGGCTCCCGTCTGTGCCCCGCAGTGAAAGATCGCTACCGGGACCGAGACAGCGGTGACGACTCCAGCTCCGAGTCAGACTCCAGCGACGAGCGCGTTGTGAGCTTCCTCATCCCGGTCCCGGACGTGCGGAAGGCATTCAAGCCCCCCACCGCATCCTGACCCCTACTACAGGGGGTGGCTAACCCCCAACTCCGTTGCTTCCTGCCGGAGCGTCCAACCCAGTCCCCAATCCCATGCGCGACAGCGCCCTTCCCTTCCCCAGGCGGTTGCCAAATCCCCCTCGCCCCCCTCCCCCGCCAAGGGTCCATCTGCCCATACTGATGTGTTTTGTGCGAGCCCTTTGTCCCCCATTTACTCTTCCAAGAATCTAACCATTTCTGTGTCCTACTCTGTCCCGGAAGTGGTACATCTCTGCCACATGGGGTTGCTCCCCACATCTGCTGCATCTTCCCACCTCACTGTGCAGCCAAGCCCCTCCTGTTGTTCACTATGTGCCCACCTTCCCCATGTCAATCCCTTGTCCCAGGAAGTACCCTCCCTTTGCCCCACTACCTACTTCTGTCTCTTACCCCGTACTTAGGTGTGGCCTGCCCTGCCTTCTCCCACTTTCACCCAGCCACACCGGCTTCTCCCCAGTGGCATCCCCGTTCCTCCTAATGTATACCCCTCCCACCACCCTAATTCCAACACCCTCTTAGTCCACCTGCCCCAGTTCCTTACTGCCCCCCCTTTTGAAGTCTCTCACCGATCCTTTTTCTGCCCTAGGAATTTGACCCCCAACAGGAGCGTGACTTTTACAGGACTCTCTCCTTGTTGAAGAAAAAGGACCCCCGCATTTATCAGAAAGATGCCACCTTCTACCAGAGAACAGGTCTGAGGCTGCTCCTTCCCAAGGCCCAGATTCCTCATTGCCTTATGGTTTGTTGTGACTATATAAGGAATCATTTTACTTCAAAAGTGCTTAGTAGAGGGTCTTAGGTGTGCTTGGTACTTACTGTTCAGAGCATGAGATACTCACTGAATGATCACCACCAGGAACTTACTGCCAGGTGGTAGCTGGTGTGATACCTGTTGTATAGCAGGGAACTGGTGGCTTTTAAGCCTCTACCTGACCTAGCCCAGCCCAGTGGGATTCTCTCCCTGGGAAGGAAGGGGATTGTGGGTGATGGCAGGTGTCTTCTGGTGGCCCCGCAGCAACGTCCTCGGAGAGCGAGGGGGAACTGGCAGTCGAGAAGCAAAAGAAGGTGCGGCCCATGTACCTGAAGGACTACGAGAGGAAGGTTATCTTGGAGAAAGAAGGGTGAGGAAAAGGCTTAACACATACCACCCCCTATCCCACCTTCCCAAAGCAGGCAGACACATGGGGAGCTTAGGGGCAGGTGTGGGAAGAAGCCATTGACTCACCAGAATTGAGGGAAACCCAGAGAGCAGGCTCCTTTGTGACTGCTTGTACCCCACTGGCTCTTCTACCTGTTGCTCATAAGCATTCCCCACCCCACTGGGATGGACAGGCTGTGGGGAGTCTGTTTTGAAGCCCCCACCCTTCCTTGCACAGCAAATATGTCGACGAGGAGAATTCAGATGGGGAGACCTCCAATCAGAGACTCCAGGTGGGTGGGGTGGAGGCCTGGGGTGGGCTGAGGGGCCTGAGGCTGAGCCTGAGGCCCACAGCATCCTCTCTGCAGCAGGTCTCATCAAAAAGTTACGTGGAGGAGCAGCAACAGCTCAAGGAAAGGTGAGCTGGGGGGGCGAGTGCCCAAATGGATAGCATTTGAGGCTCTGGGGTTGGACAGGCCTGGGTTCAAATCCTGTTCTGTTGCTTAATGGCTGTGTGTTCTTGGGCATGTTACTTTTTCTTTCCATACCTCAGTTTCCTGATCTGTTAAATGGGCTTGATAAGGCCCTCTATGTCTCAGAAGTACTCTGAGCTTGTGAATGGGGTTAATCTTGGGGCAGTGGGCAGGGGCCAGCCTGCCTCTCCTGAGACTTGTTCTCTTGTGTGAGCAGCTTCCGGGCATTCATAGAGGACAGTGAGGATGAGAACAGTGCTGGAGAAGGTGGCTCTGGGTTGTTGCAGAAACGTGCCAAAACAAAAGAGGAGAAGGTGTGTGCTGGGGCTCTGCTAGACCTGGGCTCGTGGCAGGGAGCAGGCTCTGGGGTTCCTGCAGACCCTGAGCGCTGGCCTTCCCCCAGGCCCAGGACCATGCTGACTATGTCGAATGGCTGAAGGGGCAAAAGGAGATTCAGAACCTTGAGACCCTGACAGAGCTGGTGAGTTTCCACACGTAGTTGCTGAAGGACTGTATTGCCTTTCCCGCCTCTAACCAACCTTTTTCCAGAAACCAACCTTTAAAAGGGTAGCTAAGAACAACATACTCTGGAGATAGGGTGAACTCATCTCTGGGCCTCAGTTTTTACATCTATGAAATGGGGATACTGCCTCTCATCTACTTTACAGGTTGGCTGTGAAATTTGTCACTTGATTCCACTTGGTACGCGTGTCTGCCTTCCTTCCCTGTGTCCGAGTCTATAACGTGGGTCCTGTCACTGCTTTACCCCCAGACTCACCTCAAGGAATATTGGAACAACCCAGAACTGGATGAAGGGGAGCAGTTCCTACGGGATTACATCCTCAACAAACGCTATGAGGAGGAGGGAGAGGAGGAGGAGGAGGAGGAAGAGGAGGAAGGGTGAGCAGCCATGTCCCCCACCAGGGCCCTGGAGCCAATACTGGCCAGAAAGCAAGGGGTACCAGGTGATTACTTTTTTCACACAGATGGTAGCAGAATTAGTCATCTGTGAAGAAGGGCCGCAGAGTGTGGGCTCTTGGAGCCAAGTGGCACTAGTTCAAATCCTGACCCTGCTGCTAGACTTCGGGGCCTCTGTTTCCCCGTCTGTATAGTGGGGCTAGTGGTAGCACTCTACTGTAGCGTTCTTGAGAGGATTGAGTGAGTTAATATGGCTGGTATACAGGAGCTCGGCTGACGCCAGCCCCATCTCATCCCTCAGGGTCTCAGGTCCTCCAGTCCAGTTGGCTGTGGAGGACTCCTCAGATGAGGGGGAGCTATTTCTGAAGAAGCAGGAGGACTTCGAGCACAAATACAACTTCCGCTTTGAGGAGCCGGACTCAGCCTTGGTGGGTGGCCAGGGCTGGGCTTTGGGAGGAGCCGGCTTGTAGGGCCCAGGCCAGGAGATATAACAGAATCATCTCTGGTCCACAGGTCAAGACCTACCCTCGGAGCATCACGTCCTCTGTGCGCCGTAAGGATGAGCGCAGGAAGGAGAGGAGGGAGGAGACTCGGGAGCGAAAGAGGAGGGTGAGTGTGGGGGTGGTGGGTTCGGGTGGGCCCCCTAGCCTGTGGGGAGAGCCTATATCTTCCTTCTCCCCACCCCCCGGCCTGCCACCCACAGGAGAAAGCGAAAAAGCAGGAGGAGCTCAAGCAGCTGAAGAACCTGAAGAGGAAGGAGATTCTGGCCAAGCTGGAGAAACTGCGGCAGGTTACCGGCAACAGGACGCTGGGCTTTGAGGAGCGGGACCTCGAGGATGACTTCGACCCCACCCAGCATGACCAACTTATGCAGGTGTGGCCCCTATTCCCTGGCCCGGTCATGCAGCTCAGTGCTCAGGAGCGTGGCTCCGGAATCAGTGGTCATTTCCTGGCTGTGTGGTCTCAGAAAAGTGATTGGACCTCTCTGAGCTTTTGTAAAGTGGTCTAACCATAGCATCTATCTCAGAACTGTAGTAAGGATAGTTGGAGAGGAATACATATAAAAGTTTTAGCTGGTAAGTGCTCAAGGAACAGTGGGTTGCTGTATTTCCTTTAAACTCATTCATTATGTCGTTAATGCTTTTTGTTGTACTTGTGGGAACATAGCATCAGGCCATAGAAACAGGTGATAAGGCTGTGTGTGGGAAGCAGTGGGGACTGCAGGAACCCCAAAGAGGCCCCTGACCATGTCTGGGAGGTCAGCGAAGGGGACTGAGGATGTATAGGTGGGCCATGTGAAAACCAGAGTGTGTGTGGGGGTGCTGTGTAGTCTGAGTTTAGTCTTCCCTTTCTAGAAGTTTCTCCCTCCTGAGCGTCAGTTTCTCAATAGAATGGAGGTAGTTTCTGTGTCAGTGTGCTTGTACATATGCAGTGAGATGCAGCCAGCTTTGGGCATATAGTAGGTGCTCAGTAAATGACTTGATTAGCAATATCTGCCGTTGCTAGGTACCCACTGGGCATTGGGGTTCCAGTAAGGGCCCAATACAGTGTCAGCCCTCTTGGAGCTCATGGAGTAGCAAGAACCAGTGTAACACTCATTGATCACCTACTGTATACCAAGCACCAGAAAGCATAGCGGTCCCTGCCCTCTCGAAGTCCCCAGTCTAGTGGCAGGCACTTAACTGTATGGTTATAACCTTCAGGGTTCTTAGCAGTGATGGGGACACGTAGGGGGAGGTGGGGTCTTAGAGGTGTCCCCTGGCCTGCTTTGTCAGGCCCACATCAGCAGCTGCATTCTGAGAGGGTGCTGGGGAGCCATGAGTGGTGCAGGAGGAAAGCTGACTGAGGGCAGTGGGCCCTGCTTACCCTCTTGGCCCCCTGACCTTGCAGAAATGCTTCGGGGACGAGTACTATGGCACCATGGAAGAGGAGAAGCCGCAATTTGAGGAAGAGGAAGGGCTTGAAGGTGAGGTCACCAGGCTAGGGTGGGAATGCTGGGCCTAAAGCCTGAGATCCCACCCTGAACCCCCTGAGGCCCCCACTTCCTGTCTGTCCTCTGGAACCAGATGACTGGAACTGGGACGCATGGGCTGGACAGGAGCAGGGTGGAGATTGGAGCCACCAGGAGCTGCACTGTGAGGACCCAGGCTTCAATGTAGGTGCCATGCGCAGGGGGATGGCGGGGCCTTAGAGGGTCCCAGGGGTCCTGAGGGCTGGCCTGACCTGCATACCCCGGCAGATGGATGCCGACTATGACCCCAGCCAACCACGGAAGAAGCAGTTTGAGGCCCCCTCTACAGGCAAGAAGAAGCGCAAGTCGCCTTTTGCTGCTGCTGTGGGGCAGAAAAAGCCCATATTCAACCCTGGTGAGGCTCTGGGCGGGCAGGCAGTAGGCAGGCAGGGGCTCCATAGGGCCTGGCTCACCCCAGCAGCCTGGCTCTCCCCATGCAGAGGACAAGACATTTGAGGAGTACCTGGACGAGTATTACCGGCTGGACTACGAGGACGTCATCGACGACCTGCCCTGTCGCTTCAAGTACCGCGCTGTGGTGCCCTGTGACTTTGGGCTCAGCACCGAGGAGGTAGGACTCCCAGTGGGCGCGGGACACTAGGAGATGCCCAGTAGGTAAGAGGTAGCACAAGCCAGCAGGTGCTGCCACAGCACCTGTTTCCTCATCTCGAAAATAACAGGAATAGTGCTAATGACAGTATTAATAATATTTCCTGCCTCACGGTTTCTGTGAGACGGAGGGCTTCAAACAGCCCCTTGTAAATATTACAGTTGACCCTTGAACAGCATGGGGATTAGGGGCACCGACCCCTATGCAGTTGAAAATCCCTGTATAACTTTTAATTCCCCAAAAACTCAACTATAGTTGGCCCTTCGTATCTGTGGGTTTTGTATTGCATATTAATAGCTTACTGTTGACCAGAAGCCTTAATACTGTAAACAGTTAACGCATATTTTGTTGTACGTTATATACAATATTACAATAAACTAGAGAAAAGAAAATGTTAGAATCATAAGGAAGAAAACATTTACTGTATTTATTGAAAGATCCACATTTAAGTGGACTCGTGCGGTTCAAACCCGTGTTGTTCAGGGATCAGCTGTCTTTGTTACTATATATCTGCAGCAGGGTGGCGATTAAGACTAGGTGGGCTCTGGAACCAGATGGCCTGGGTTCAAATCCTGGCTTAGCTACTTACCAGCTGTGAGACCTTGGGCATGTGACTTTAGGCTCAGTGCCTCAGTTTCCCCATCTATAAAACAGGCCTAATAGCCCCCACCTTGTGGCTGCGGGGCTGAAATGAATGTGTGGCTTTTTGAACGGCACTTGTCCCTTAGCCATGATGGCTGTGGGTGCTCCACTCTTCATGGTCAGTAAAAATAGCCAATGTTTATTGAGCTCATATCACCTGCATTCCCTCAGTCTTCTCGATGACCTTCCAGGAGGTTCTGAGGGGATGCCCACCTTATGAGGAAACGGAGGCCTGGAGGCAGGAGCCTGGGAGATGGGAACCTGGCCTCATCTATAATTAGCACATTTGGTGACTGGCATAGAGACCCCTGCCCTGAGGCTGCTGGGATGTGGTGAATGGGTGCGGGCTCCAGGGCCCCAGGCCAAAACTGGAATCTGTAATCAGCCACTTCCTGGCTATGTGACTTGGAGCAGAACCCTTTTCTGAGTGTTTTCCCATTTGATGTCCTCCACAAAAAACATGGATTGCCCTCAACAGAAATCCGATCTCTCCCATCATCATGACCTCCCTGCCAGGTGGTACTAGCATCACCTGCTTTGAGTGATGAGGTGACTGAAGCTTAGGGTCAGCGCCCCTTCCCCCTCTCCCCCCAGGGCTAATGCACCCCTTCCCATTCCATACAGATCCTCGCTGCTGATGACAAGGAGCTGAACCGGTGGTGCTCCCTGAAGAAGACCTGCATGTACAGGTGACGGGGGGTGGGGCCAGGTATTCAGGAGAAAGGGTGGGCAGGCACACACGGTCACCCCCAGAGCACGCACTGACAGGCACGTCCACTGGGCACTTGCAGGTCGGAGCAGGAGGAGCTGCAGGACAAGAGGGCATACAGCCAGAAGGCCCAGAACTCATGGAAAAAGAGGCAGATCTTCAAGTCGCTCTGCCCAGAGTGAGTGTCACTGGCTGGGGGAAGATGGGCTGGGGAGCCTGCCAGGCCCGGAGGGGTTTGCATGTCAGCCATTTAGTGCATGACCTTGGGAATGCCCTCTCCTCTCGGACCTGGATTCAAACCTGGGCTACAGCTGTGAGACCTTGGGCGTCACTTGCCCCTCTAGGGCATTTCCTCATTTATAAAATGGAGATAAAGACGGATCATTTCTTGTTGGTTTTTTGGGGATTAAGTGAATCAATTTGTTAGAAGTGCTTAAAACATGGTAAATGCCGAATAGGTTTTAGCTACTGTTACCGTGTTAGTTCCTGGTCTATATATAAAGCAGGGGTGGTAGGAGTTCACAGAGTTGGTTTAAGCTGAAATGAGTTAATTTATGTGAATAGCTTAGTGTAGGCCTGGGCTCAAATACCAGAATTATCTGTAACAGTCCACTGTCAGGGTTCAGTAGAAAAACCCTGGTTTTGGTGTCAGATCCGGGTTTTAATTCCAGGTAGGCCCTTGAATTGCTGCATCGTCATCTCTCTGTTCCTCTCCTTTCCTCATCTGTAAAATGGGGGATGTGTACCCAGGAAGGGGCCTAATCATGCCTGGCTTGAGCCCTGACTTTCCTCCCCCAGGACAGAGACACCCACGGAAGCCACAGGGAAGCCACAGAGCGACAAAGCCAGCCCGCAGGGGCAGCTGCTGGCACCTGATGGGGCCTGTGGGAAGCGGCTCCGGCCTGAGAGCCCCCCAGCAAAGGAAGAGGCGGACCCTGCGTCACCCACTGAGAAGCCAGCCCCCCAGAGGCAAAGGAAGGGCAAGAAGGCTCGTCTCCTGGGCCCCACCGTGACGCTTGGTGGACACAAGTTCAGCCATCAGAGACTGCAGGCCTTTGGCCTCAATCCAAAACGGCTGCACTTCCGCCTGCTGGGCCGGCAACGGAGGAAGCAACAGGGGCCCAAGAATGGCCCCTGAGCACCATGGAGCAGGCAGGGTCCCCCAGATTCCTTCCCTCCAATTAAGCCCCTGAATGCATCACCCTCTTGTTGACTGTTGAGCTACAAGTCTGTGGGCAAGGGAGAATTCCCATCTTACAGATGTGGAAGCTGAGGCCCATTTAACAAGCTCCCCAGGCAACTTGGAAACCTCACCTTTAGACACACCCTGGGCCCCATCTCTTACATGCTGGGTCCAGCCATAGCTGAGGTCAAGTCAAACGGCTTTATTAGCCCCCAGCAGTCACAGTTCCCCATGGCCACCAGCCCTTAGCAGGACGGGGGCCTCGAGACCAGTGATGGGCACAGGCGGTCCAGTGCAAACTACAGTACTTGAGTCAGGCCCTGAGTGGTTGCCCAGGAGCCCGCCCTCCCTCTGCCCTGTGACGAGGGCCCAGCTGGTGGGAGGCGGGCCTGCAGGCTCTGTCCCTGGCTGAATGGCCCCAGCCTGGAGATTTCCAGGGCTGGTCTCAGCTGCTTTATCCAGGGGGTGAGGAGGGGGAGTCCCATCACCACCAAAGTTCAATAAGCTCCTACACCCAGTGTGACATAAATAAAAAAATAAATAGTGTCTGTTCCATCTTCTCCCCCATCCCATCCCTTTATAAAAACACAAAGTCCTCGGAGCTTGGGCGCTTGGCCTTGAGGAGCCGCCCAGTTCGAGGAAGCTGCAAAGCTGGCTGGGAGAGCTGGGAGCAGAGGTGGTCCACGCTGTGGTCCTGAGCATGGCCCTCAGCCAGGGTGAACATGGGGTATCGTTCTGTGGCCGAGGAGGAACTGAGGACCTGATGGGAGGAGGGAGAGCAGATCAAAAAGCAGTAGCCATGTGGCTTATCCTGCAGGCGTAGCTAGCCTATCAGGTACAGGAGTATTTAAAAGGTGCTGCCTGAACTCAGCTCCCATTCCTCTAGGGCAGTGGCCCAGGCCAGACAATCAGCACTTTCTGTTCCCTGGGACAGTGACTGGTTCAGTGAAGAGCATGTGACCAGCCAATGAAAGGCAGCCCTGGAAATTCTGCTGTGAAAGTGGGGTTCCCTTTGCACTGAACTAGGAAGTAGGTGCCAACTCTTGCCACCATAAGGGTAAAGCCCTGATGGTATAGTAGAGCCAAGAGATGGGGAGAGGTCCTACCACTTGAGCTCCTGAGTACAGCTGTCTGCCATACTAGCAATGCTCCTAACTTCACATTCTGTCCCTTTTTTGGGGTCTATTCAGAGCTGGGCCTTTGTAGAATGACAATCTTGGTAACAGCCTACAAGCAGCCTGTTAAGGTCTGCTGACCTCAGGACTCTGTTCCTCTCCCACCCCAGCCCAGCCCCTTTCCTCCCCACCCTCCACCACTCTTCTTGCTCACCCTGGTCAGCTCTGAGCACAGTGTCTCAAACTCCTTCCTGTCTCCAGCATAGAACCCCACAGTACAGCTTGGGTCCATCTTGGCGAAGGCCATCTTGCGGGGTGAGGTGCAATGGAAGGACTGGGACAGACAAATGAGGGTAGCTCGGGACCCCAGCTCCCTCCACATGCCCCCAACCCCACCCTGGGATCCCAGCTCACCTCCAGTGGGAAGTCAGCCTGGCTGACATCCACAGTCGACTGGCAGTAGTGGGGGTCCAGGTAGAGCAGAAAGTCATCTGCAGGGGAGGAGGCATGAATGGGGCTGGGGAAGGGTAAGGTGGGGTGGGGTGGGATGGGGCAGGCCTACCCTGGTAGCCGATGAAGTACAGTGAGTGCCGCGGCTTGCCCCCCATGATGCCCAGGCACAGCTCTGAACGTAGGAGCTCCTGCAGGGAGGAGAATGGGCAAGGATGAGGACTCAGGGCAGGTGCTATCAGGCAGTCAGTTAACACACATTTAGCCAAGGCCCAAAGTGCAAGCCCAGGCCTGTGCTGAGCCCTGAGGGCAGCAGTGATCCAGACAGACAATACCACTGTCTTATGGAGCAGACGTGTGGGAGATGAATAAGGAATAAGATCCGTGAGTTATGTGTCAGAAGGTGATAACACTGGGAGAAGAATAAAGGAGAAGAGGGAGCTTTGAAATTATAAATAGGGGAGTCAGGGAAGGCCTCACTAGGAGGTGCTGTTTCAGCAAAGATGGGGAGTTAAGAGTGCATCTTGGAAAACAGCAAGTGCAAAGGTCCTGAGGCAGGTGTGTTCTGAGAACAGTGAGGAGGGCTGTGTGGCAGCAGCAGAGTGAGGAGAGTGGGAGCAGATGAGGTCAAGAAAGGGTCAAGGACATGGTTCAGGGTCCTGTGGGCTATGGGGAGATCTGGAGCCTTTGTTCTGAATGCAAACACACCAGGGTCTTTCCAGCCTTGCCGTTCCCTTTGCCTGGAACACTCCTCGTGTGCCGCTGGCAGGAGCGGGGCTTTCCCAGGCTGCGCGGCCACCCACCTCTAACCTTCATCATGTTAGTTTTGGTTCCTTTACAGTCTGAGTTGTAATGCCAAAACTGTCTATTTGGTTCCAAACCCACTGCCTGTCATTCTATTAGAATGTCCAGTCCCAGAGGGCATGAATTTTTTCCTGTTCGCATCTGAATCCCCAGCTGCTGGGAGAGTACTTGGCACACTAACAGGTGCCCTTAACTATTGGATAAACAGATGAAACAATGAAGGAAGCACATAAGTATATCTAATCCAAGCAGAAAAAAGCCTGGCGGGCTCCTGGAGGGAGGCACGATGGAATGTGGCAGAACCTACCTTCACACAGGGCACATACACGGGGTTGAGAGTCTCGCCACCCAGCCGCACGGGCACCAGGATGACCACAGACTTCCACTCAGCTGTGGGGTCTGGCCTAGCCACCAGGCGTGCCACGTCTGCCTTGTACACTGGAAGGACAGGGTAGCAGGTCACCTTCTCACCACCCTTCAAGCTTCAGAGTGTGGCCCTCCATCCCCAGGGGCCCAACCTCGCCTGAGCAATCTCCGGGGGCGGGGGTGACACTCCCATCATCAGTGGATAAGGACATGTTGCAGAGCCCCCCAACTCTCCCAGATAATCCCAGGGCCTCCAGGCAGGTGTGGACACTTCCATTTTGCAGAGAGTGCATCCAAGGCCCTGAGAATTGGACGAAGAACATATAGCGTGGAGAGTCCTGACTGGCCTTCACTGACTCAGCGCCTGGGTTTGCCAGACGGAAATGGGAGTGCAGAGCGGTTCTCTATGAAGGACTGTGTGTCCCTGCTCCTCAAGTCCGACCCACTGTGTTCTGTTCTCCTCCTCCTCCCTTGCGGGTGCTCAAAGAAGTACACTCAACCCTTTCTGAAGACACAGATGCTATAATCGGAATACCAGTGTTCCCCCAAAATTTTTGATCACCTTAACCCCAAGGTGATGGCATGAGGAGGTACGGCCTTTGGGAAGTGATTAGGATTTTGAGGGTAGAGCCCTTAAGAATAGGATTAGTGCCCTTATAAAAGGGGTAACCCCCAATTTTTTAAAACTATGTACAGTGACGAATGTTAACTAAACATTGTGCAATGTACACAAATATCGAATCATGATGTTCTACACCTGAAACAGTAAGTCAATTACACCTCAATGGAAACAAAACAAAAATGAGACCCCAGAGAGCTTGTTTGCCCCTTCTGCTATGTGAGGACACAGCAAAACGAAAAGGAGTGGGCCCCCACCAGACACCAAATCTGCCTGCACCTTGATCTTAGACTTCCCAGTCTCCAGAATTATGAGCAATAAATTCCTATTGTTTATAAGCCACCCAATCTGTGCTATGTTTGTTATAGCAGCCTGAATGGACTATGACAATGACTCTCCATGAAAATTGAAACTTGCCCCAAACCCCTACAATTTTGTATAAAAATTCAGTTTTTGTAGATTCCCTGATATCAACCCATGGAGACTCCTATTAAGACCCTCTCTAAGCGGATTTGGAGGATGATAGGGAACATTTACTATGTGACAAACACTACTCTATGGGTTTAACTTGTATTATTGACTTATGTAATTCTTAGGACAACCCTATGAGGCAGAGGAGACCAGACTTTTGTACGTGTCCGAACTGTTTACAGAGTAAGAGTTAATTGGACTTGAGAGAAGGAAGTCCTTCTGTCCTTTAGTCTGTCACTTAGGCAGCAGCCCCTGAAGTTTCCTTCAGAAGGAGTGGAGGGATCCTGAGCATTTCCCAGTGTAAGCCTTAAATCCTTTCCAAGGATCCCTCTGACCCAGTATTTGTTTCAGCCTCTGAGAAAGGTGGGTCCTAATAGGCAGCTGAGGTAGTGACTGGCTGAGGGTGAGAACTCTATCACCTTGGTTCCCAGTCCCTTACCTGTGCAGTCCTGAGAAACGTACACCACCAAGCGGGTGACCTCTGAGCAGTTCTCAACAGCTTTCCTAGAGGCGGGAGGAAAGGCTTGAGTTCCTGGGGGTACCCAGTGGCTCCCATGTCCCCTATGGCGGCCCTCACCTGAGTATATGTGCCACGAGAGATGGCCCATACCAGTCACCTGCCTTCTTGCCTGAGCTCTGCCCAAGCTCCACCAGCTGGTGTAGGCTGAAGGGGGCCTTGGGGTGGTCAGCGAACCAAGACACAATCTGCCGGTGTCGGCGTTCCTGCTCCAGCTCAGGGGTGCCCTGGGCCCAGCAAGGGGGCATCCAGCGAGCAGGCCCATGGTGCCGGTTGGGAGAGGCCAACCCTGACGGCTCAGGGGGGCTGAGGCCGACATTCTTGGCCCATGTCCAGTCTGGTGAAGATGAAGTACATAATCAACTGGTGCCAATGTGTGGGGGGCACAGTTCCCATTTACTCATGCTTTACACACAATTCTAATGCTCCTGAGATCCCACGTTTAACAATTTTTACATTCCTGAAACTTAATAACTCTAACAATCCCCCTCCCCCACAAAACTTATTTTACACACAATGCTAACATGAATTTAAACTCTTAGCTCACAAACAATTCTAACACTGCTGACCTATGTGGTTGGCTTGTATTCCTGCTGTGCACTACCCCCTCTGCCCCTCACCTCTGGGCAGGAAATGCAGCAGGAGGCCCTGTGCCAGCATCATCTGCCCACTGCGTAACATGCAGCCCCAGCCACAGTCCGAGGTCAGACAGCCCCCAGCGAGGGGCGGGAAGTCCCGGCGGTATGTGAGCCACAGGCGGGACATGAAGTCCCGCTGGAAACGCTGGATGTCACCTACAAGAGCAGGCTTGTCAACTGCCACCAGGAACACCCCTGGGGGCCTCCCTCAACCCTGGCCTGGGGCTACCAGCTCACCCTCACTCTCAAAGCGGTAGCGGCGGCCGCAGAGGTGGACACTGGAGATCTTGCTAAAGCTGGTCCGGCTTTTGACTGTCCAACCTGCGGAGACGTGGGACAGCGAGATGCCGGACATGCAACATAACTGTTATGACAGCAACAGTGCTCCTATTCCCCCACTTGTGAAATGGGGACCATTCTACTTCCCATTTCAAGGGTGGCACTGGGGAATCCATGCCACATTCCTCTTAGATGGAGGCAGGCCCTCTAGGAACAGCCACACCAGTGTTTGTCATCAATTCAGGATGAGTTAAGGCAATTCTAATTATTATACCCATTTTACAGAAGGGGAAAATGGAAGCACAGGGAAGCAAAAAAGCTTGCTCAAGGTCACAGAGGAAGGGACAAGATTTGAAAACAGATTCCCTGGTGGACCTGCCTTAGATCCGCCCTGGGCAGGGCAGGGCGGGGGACTCACAGGTGACTCACAGGAGAACAAATGGTGGAATACTCGGAAAAGAGGGTAGGGTCTGCTTCCTTGACTTCCACGGACCTCTAAGCCTGGCTGAACCCTCAGCTTGCTCGCACCGCAGAACCCAGCCCCCTGGGCCCGCCCCCTCCTCACCGTACTTGACGTTGTTCCAGGCAGTCAGGAACTTCGCCTTAAACTTGTCCACTTCGTCCGGCTCCCCGGGGGCTGCCGCGGACGAGCCCAGAGCGGGACCGCTGGCTCCAGAGGACCCCAGGCCGTTGGGGTCCGAGACTCGGGGCCCCCGCGGTCTGCGGCCCTCGGGGTGGCGCGCGTCCTCGGGGCTCCCGCTCCCGTACTGCACGGCGGCCGGCGATATGGAGTTCATGGGCGCGCGGGACGGGGGGTGGTGGGCGGACCGAGGGCCCGGGTGGGGGCCGCGCGCCAGCGCCCCAGGGGCCAGGACGCGGACAGGACGCGACCGCCCAGGAAGGCGCTAGTCGGCTCCCGACGAGACGACCAGGCCCCCGAACCCGGCACTGGACGCTGTCACAGCCGCCGCCGCCGCCATTTTAGCGGCTCTGACTCGGAAGGAAGGCGGGCGTGACTGATCCGGACGCCCCGCCCCGGACCCCAGCCTGGTCCCCGGCCCCGGTCCCAGGTGGCCGCGCTGGGGCCTCCAGACGTGGCGGCGCCCCACAACTCACACGCCCATCCGCAGCCTTATCGCAGCGCCCAGGAGCGCCGAGCCCCTTCAGGCCCTTATCGGAGGCCCCAGAGCCGGGAAGCCCCGCCCCGGCCCCGGCCCCGCCCCCGCCTGCGCGCTGGGGACTGACCGCTTGGCTGGGCCAGGCGGGGGTCTGAACCTGCCCGAGTCTCTCTGGGGACCAGAGCGCACAGCGTCCCTCTGCGGGTTACGCACCCAGAACCGGCCTCCGCCTGGGGCCAAACCTGTGTGTGATACTTCCTCCCCACCACATTTCCCCCTCCAGCCACACCTTTGTGTGCCTGTTTCCCCAGGAGCAAAAGGGGGCTCAAATACACGTCACAACATAGATGAATCTTCCCAACAATCTTGCTGAGGGAAAGAAACCAGACAAAAAAGAAGAGTATATACTCTTTGGTACCATTTATGTCAAACTCTAGAAAGTGCAACCTCCTAATACCATCAGTGATTGCCTTGGGATGGGGTGGGGAGAGGCGAGATGGAGGAATTTAAAAAGGTGGAGAGGATACCTTTTGGGGTCGTGGATATGTTTAGTACCTGAATTTTGGTGACGATTTCCAGGATGTGAAAACTCATTGGAGTGTACACTTGAAATGTGTGTTGTTTGTTGTATGTCAATTATGCTTCAGTAAAGCTGTAACAATTTTTCAATGCATCTAAATCAGAGGAATGTCAGAAGAAGGAGCTGAAATCATCCGTGTAAAGTTCTTAGAGTGGCATTTGAGGCACAGTTGGGGCTCAGCGAAAGCCAGCCACTACCTGAAAGGCAAGATGACAGAGTAAACTCTGTGAACCACAGATAGGGTGGCCTCTAGTGGCCAGTCCAGGGACACTGTCCTCTGCTGGCTGAAGGAAGTCAGAACAGGATTTGGGTGAGGGTGTGGGACCTGAAGAAGATGTAAAAGGACAGTAACCTCCCGGACTTTTCTTATGCTCTCCCTCACTCACTTCTTTTCAGCCACACCTGCCTCCTTTCTCAAACTCAACAGGTACCATCCCACCTCAGGACCTTTGCACCTGCTGTTCCCTCTCTTCCCTGAGATATCTGCATGGCTCTCCCTCAGCCTTTTTCAGGACTTTATTCAAGTGTCACTACCGCAAGGTGACCTCCCTCAAAATTCCTCCTTTCCCTGGGCTACTGTCCCCTTTCCCTGCTATATTATTTTTCCAGAGCAATTACCACAACCTGAGTAAGTCAGCTTTGGCTGATGTAACAAATACTGCAGACTGAGTGGCTTAAAAAACAGACATTTATTTCTCACAGTTCTAGAGGGTGGAAGTCTGAGATGAGGGTGCCAGTATAGCTGGGATCTTGGTGAGGGCCTCTTCCTGGTCATGTCCTCATATGAGAGAAATCTCAAGTCTCTTCCTCTTTTTATAAGGGCATTATTCCCATCATGGGGACTCCACCCTCATACCCTCAACTAACTCTAATCACTTCCCAAAGGCCCTACCTCCAAAGACCATCACATCCTCACGAAAGAGATCTCAAGTCTCTTCCTCTTTTTATAAGGGCATATTCCCATTATGGGGACTCCACCCTAATGCCCTCATCTAACTCTAATCACCTCCCAAAGGCCCTACCTCCAAATACCATTACATGGGGGTTAGGGCTTCAACGTGAATTTTGGGGGGACACAAACATTCAAACCATAGCACTGATTTTACACACATACACACAAACACACACAAACACACGCATGGTCTGACAATCAACTTCGCGAACTCATCCTAGAAAAAGTGCTATATACCTCATTGCTGAATATCACTACGGTCATCTTTGAAGCACTCCCCTTGGGAAGCTATGCACTCCAGCACCTAGTCCACCTTTCAAAGCAATTTTGGAACTCTTTTTCTGGAATGGACATCAGAGCTGTCATCCTATTACCCTTGACGCCCTGAATGTCATCTAAATGTCTTCCTTTCAATATTTCCTTTACCTTTGGGTAAAGAAAGAAGTCACTCGAGGCCAGATCAGGTGAGTAGAGAGGGTGTTCCAATACAGTTATTGTTTACTGGCTAAAAACTCCGTCACAGACAGTGCCCTGTGAGCTGGTGCATTGTCGTGATGCAAGAGCCATGAACTGTTGGTGAAAAGTTCAGATTGTCCAACTTTTTCACGCAGCCTTTTCAGCACTTCCAAATAGTAAACTTGGTTAACTGTTTGTCCAGTTCGTACAAATTCACAATGAATAATCCCTCTGATGTCAAAAAAGGTTTGCAACATCATCGCAACGAGTTCGCGACCTTAGTTGTCCGACCTTGCGCACATGCACGTACACACACACACACACACACACACACACACACACACACACACTGCCCTCCCAGCTCCAGCCTCCAGCTCCAGTGTCCCCTTGTTCACGGCCTCCTGGCTGCCACCACTGACCTCTCAAATTCACACAGCAGCAGGAAGAACCTATCTATTCATAAAATTATTTTTTTTCAAATGATACATTTTATTTATTTTTAAAATATTTTTCATTTTAAAATCTCTTTTAATTGAGGTATAATTAACATATAACATATTAGTTTTAGGTGTACAACATAATGATTCAATATTTGTATATATTACAAAATGGTCACCACAATAAGTCTAGTTAACATCTGTTAACTAAAAATAAAATAGGGCTTCTAAATATAAAAATACTTTATAAAAATAAAATTATTTATGAGCAATTTTAACCACACCAAAAAAAAAAATCTAGGCCAGGGCTGTCCAGTAGAAACGTAGTGTGAGATATAATTTTCAATATTCTAGTAGCCATGTTGAAAATATATACAAACAATCCAATTAAAGAATGGGCAGAGCATCTGAAAGATGACCATCAGGTACATGAAAAGATGCTCAACATCGCTAATCATCAGGAAAATGCAAATCAAAATCACCTTTAAAATGGCTTTCATCTAAAAGATAAGAGATAAGGGATGGCTTGTTAGCTCAGTTGGTTAAACCAGGTGCTCATAGCAAGGCTGCCGGTTCGATCCCCATATGGACCAATGTGAGCTGCGCCCTCCACAACTAGATTGAAACAACTACTTGACTTGGAGCTGATGGGTCCTGGAAAAACATACTTAAAATAAATAAAAGTTAAAAAACAAAAGATAAGAGATAAGAAGTGTTATAACTTAGCATAATGCCCTCAAGATCTAGCTAAGTTGTCAAAAATGATAAGATTTCCTTCTTTTTTCTTTCTTTTTTATTATATATGTATATGTATATATATATATGTATATATATATATATATAAAATGGAATATTGTATGAGGTCTGACAATTAAGTTCACGAACTTGTTGCAATGATGTTGCTAACCTCTTTTGATATCAGAGGGATTATTCATTGTGAATTTGTACGAACTGGACAAACAGTTAACCAAGTTTACTATTTGGAAGTGCTGAAAAGGCTGCGTGAAAAAGTTGGACAATCTGAACTTGTCACCAATAATTCATGGCTCTTGCATCATGACAATGCACCAGCTCACACGGCACTGTCTGTGATGGAGTTTTTAGCCAGTAAACAAATAACTGTGTTGGAACACCCTCCCTACTCACCTGATCTGGCCCCAGTGACTTCTTTCTTTACCCGAAGGTAAAGGAAATATTGAAAGGAAGACATTTTGATGACATTCAGGACATCAAGGGTGATACGATGACAGCTCTGATGGCCATTCCAGAAAAAGAGTTCCAAAATTGCTTTGAAGGGTGGAGTAGGAGCAGGAGTCAGTGCATAGCTTACCAAGGAGAGTACTTGGAAGGTGACCATAGTGATATTCAGCAATGAGGTATGTAGCACTTTTTCTAGGATGAGTTCATGAACTTAATTGTCTGACCTCATATATAATATATAATTATATATATAAATATATAATTATATATAATATTATGTATTATGTAATATTATATGTTATATTATATATAATTTATATAAAATAATATATATTTATATATAAATTACATATTTTATATAATAATATATAATTTACATTTATATAAAAATGTATATAATATAATTTATATAATTTATATTTATATAGACATAAATATAATATATAAATTATGTATATTTATATATATAATTTCTTTATCCATTCATCCATTGATGCATACATAGGTTGTTTCCATATTTTGGTTACTGTAAATAATGCTGCAGGGAGCATGGGGGTGCAGATATCTTTTTGAGATAGAATTTTTATTTTCTTCAGGTATATTCCAAGAAGCGAAACTGTTGGTTCATATGGTAGTTGTATTTTTATTTTTATTTTTGAGGAACCTCCATACAGCTTCCCACAGTGGCTGCACCAATTTACAATCCCACCAACAGTTTGTGAGGGTTCCCTTTCATCCTCATCAACACTCATTACGAGGTGTGATCAAAAGGTACTGTGAATGTTTAAATTTAACACTTTGTAAGCGGACATTTTCCCGCCAAATCGCATCGTAACGTGGGGCTTTTTTGACATTTTCTCGCCAAAATTAGACTTTCCGTAAAATATTCATATCTTTCGATCTATTTGATATTTTTCTATGAAACTTTCAGTGTTTTAGTTTAAAAAGAGGTCTCTATTTATTTACTTTGCAAAATTTTTGCAGGTTCCAACTAGAGGCGATATGACGAGTTTACTCGTTTCCCGCAAAAAATGTGTTTTAAAAAAATGTATTATGGTAAAAAACACATTGCGATTAATCCCCCTCAAAATACTCCCCCTAGCTCGAACACACTTATCCCATTGTTCTTGCCACTTTCTGAAGCAATTCTGGAAGCCCTCTTTCCTGAGTGTCTTTACTTCATCCTCCATCATGTCAATGTTCCGTGTTCCACATCGCTTCTGGTACAGCAATTTCTGTCAAATAAAAACATGGTGTGTGCTCATCTACCTTATTCACCGAATCTGGCACCATGCAACTCTGGCTCTTCCCTAAGTGACTTCTGGCTCTTCCCCAAAGTCAAAATGACCATGAAAGGAAAATGTTTTGAATTGATTCAGGACATTGAGACAGTCTGGTAAATGACAGCGTAACTAATGACACTCACCAAAGAGGACTTCCAGAACTGCTTCAGAAAGTGGCAAGAATGATGGGATAAGTGTGTTCGAAGAGAGGGAGAGTATTTTGAGTATTTGGCCAAGCATGGGGAATTAACAATGTATCTTTTACTGTAATACATTTAAAAAAAAAATTTTAAACATTCACTGTATTTTTTGATCACACCTTGTATTTCTTGCCTGTTTAATAATAGCCATTCTGACAGGTATTAGTTGATATCTAATGTGGTTCTGATTTGCATTTCCCTGATCATTAGCGATGTTGAGCATTTTTCATGTACCTGATGGCCGTCTGTATGTCTTATTTGGAAAAATGTCTATTCAGATCCTCCAAAAAGACATAGGTATTGAAGTCCTAACCCCACGTACCTGTGGCTGTGACCTTATTTGGAAATAAGGTCTTTGCCAATGTAATTAGTTAAGATGAGGTCATATTGGATTAGCCTGGGCCCTGAATCCAAGATGACTGGTGTCCTTATAAGAAGACAAAGTGACACAGACACACAGGAAGAAGGTCATGTGACCATGGAGGCAGAGATTGGGGTGATGTAGCTGCAAGCAAACCAGTGAACAACAGTAACCATCAGAAACTAGGAAAAGGCAGGGAAGGATTCTCCCCTCTCCCTTGAAGCCTTCAGAGAGAGCATGGCCCCACTGACACCTTAACTTTGAAATTCTAGCTTCCAGAACTGTGAGAGAATCCAGTTCTGTTTCAAGCAACCCAGTTTGTGGTAGTTTATTACAGCAGCGCCAGGAAACTAATGCAGCCTGTTGATCCCTCCTCTTGTCTAGGCCTCCGCTTGCCCATCACCTGCTCCAAGAGGCCTGCCTTGACTTCTAGCTTGAGCCAGACCTCCTTTATGTGTTCTCAGGCTTCCCCTGACCACAAGTGTAATAATTCCTAATAATTCCTGTGTCATTGCTTGTTAATCACTGTGACAGCGAAAGTCCCATGAAGATGAGTGGCCATGATTCTACTACCATGATTCTTTCAAGAACATCCATTGTCATTTGCAGCACGCCCACACCAAGGGCCAGCGATGACAATGAGGGAAAATGAGCTGCACTTGCTCTCCAGTGCCTCTGGTGCTAGAACATGCTAGATACACAATTACAGTTTGTTGAATGATTAAATAAATGATAATAGAACTTAGTTGTCCTCAGAGCCTCCTCCCAGCTGTTTCTGAGAGTCTCCACAGCTGGCTTCTCTAGGGCTCCAGGTCAACTTCTTGGAGCCTTGCCCTACTGGCTCTGTCTGTCTTAAGTTATTTAACCCTCAGCACAACTCTATACAGTAGGTACAAACATTACCCCCATTTTACAGATGAGGAAATAGAGGCTCAGAAATAAGGGTCATACAATAGAGGAGCTACTATTATTCCCAATGGTAATCTTCATAGGTGCCTTTCATTTAAAACTCAGAAAGCAACCCAATAAAAACATGAGCAAAAGATTTGAACAGACTCTTCACAAATAAAGATAACTGGGTGCCAAGTAGCACATGAAAAGATTCTCAACATCATTAGCCATCAGGGAAATGCAAAATAACATGGCACTGAGATGCTACTGCAAAGCTGTTACAATAGCTAAAATGAAAAAGACTGACATTACCAAGTTCTGGTGAGGACATAAAGGAACTGGGACATTTGAAGTTCATGTAGTTTATTGTATGTCAACAGTACTCGATGGAATTGAAAAAACAAATCAGTATGGTAACATTAGGGCACCAAAGCAAAATTTCACTTGAGTGGAATTCAATAAAGTAGGAGTGTCTTCTCGTGCCTGTAGTTTGGCTTTAGTGCATTAATTTTATCATGGGTCTCTCAGCAATTCCAAGAATGTTTCCACGCCTCTCCACCCAGTTCCCATGCCCCTTAAAATAAATCAGGCTCTAGAAATCCCTTCCAGGCTGAGCAGTTGCTAGAATAAATGACACACTCTTCAAGAAAACATAAATATGGATAGATGCTTTCTCACGATAGATCATTTCCTTTGTCCAACTTTCTTGCTTTCTTGGAGCCATCTGTCCTGCCTCTTGTGCCTATAACACTGAGAGCTGTGTGAGAGAACGCTCTAGAAATGAGCTATTTGTGGCTGTCTTTTTGGCTGAAAGGATGCAAAACTCTTTTTTAATTCAACAAATGTATCCTGAGCATCTATTACGTGGCAGATTCTGGGCTGGATTTGGTGCTACAGCAATGGATAACACAAATACTGTTGTATCCCCTTGGGGTCTTGGAGGTAGGATGTGAGAAATAGATGATGAACTCATTACACAAATGATTACATTGTTATGATTTTAATAAGGGTCATATAGGAAAACACAAGCTTGCAATAGGGGAAGTACACTAGCTTGGGGGGCTGTGATCCAGGAGGACTTCTCTGAGGAAGCCACATTTAAGCTGGGCTCTGTATTAGTCAGAATAAGTCAACTTTCACTGCAGTAACAAGCAAGTCCAAAGTTCAGTGGTTTAACACAACCTAAGTTTATTTCTCCCTCATTTTACTTATCCTACATGGGACCCAGCTCCACACAGTTGTGCAGGGGTCTGGACTGATGAGGTACCCACGCCCCATCTTGTAGGAGCTGTACCATCTGGAACTCATCACCTCAGTGGGACAAGAGGGAGACAGGAGAAGTGTGTGTGGGCTTTTTGATGTTTCTTGCTCAGAAGTGAGTGACATACAGAAGTGATGTATATCATCTCCACTCACATTTCAGTGGCTGGAATTAGTCAAGGGAGCCACTTAATTCAATGTAGTTTTTCATTCAATGGATACCGGTCTATCCTAGAAATGTCTATCATGGGATCTAAAGGATGAGTAGAAATTAGTCAGAAAAAAGAGAGGAAGGAAGTGCATTCCTGGCAGAATGAAGAGAACATTCAAAGACAGTGGAAGCAAAGAGACAATTCGTCGATGGGCTCAAAATTTAGACAGAAAAGGGTTTTCAATCAAGACCACTATTTCCAGCCAAAATATTGATCAAGCGTAAGGAGCAAGTAAAGACATTTTATTTTATTTAAAAATAATATTTTCGTTTCGGATCACAAGGTACGGGGAAGGGCAAGGTCTGTGACTCCTTGGCTGTCTGTAAATGCCCTTGTACAACAGCAGGCTCATCCTGCCCCCAAGTGTTCTTTCACATACTAACACCTGCAGAGTGTAGCATAGTCCGTGACCGTGTGGGAAGTTTAAACTTGTGTTTTCCAGCTCACCAGCAGATACTGAAACTGAACTGGTTGTTCCAGCTGTCAATTTCCTAAAACTCTCACAAACAAGTCACAGGCAAATTATTCCTGTACAGCTCTGAGAGCCATTAAAACTTTTTCTGTTTAATTAACATTTATAGGCATGACAATGGTTAGTAAAATTACCTAGGTTTCAAGTATACAATTCTGTAATACATCATCTATACATCACATTGTGTGTTCACCACCCAGAGTCAGTTCTCTTTCCATCACCATATATTTAACCCCCTTTACCTTCTTCTACTGTCCCCCCACCATTAAAATTTTTTTAAATGCCTTTTCTTAAACAGTAGTGACTATGGCCCCTTCTAAGGCCCAGGCTGCCTGAGGCCCCTGGAAGGCAGCCCCTGGAGGTCCCCCACATCTAAGAATAGTGTAGGAGGAAGGGCAGACCAGGCTAAGCATGGGGAATGAACAGTCAATTTTATTAGGCTCAGACCAGGAGTCCAAGGTCTTGAGGACCTCTGTGTATCTGTCAATTTTCTTCTCCATGTTCTTTTTTGCCTGTTTCCAGAGCCTCATGGGCTGTTTTTATTTCTGGTAGTGGATCTTGGCCTTCTCCTTCCTCTTCTCTTCCAGAGTGGCTGTAACTGCCTGGTACTTCCAGCCAACTTCATAGCCAGCTGCCCTAGTTAGGCAAAGTTCCTTGTAGGCTTCAGACTCACAACGTTGAGGGCAGCAGGAACCACCATTTGCTTTTTCTTGTCATAGGGTGGTGGGATCCCATCAAACACTTTGAGGTGGTCCAGGGCGGCCGGGCTCCTCTTGGTCTTGTGGGGCAGCATCCTTGCTCAGTCAGCCAAAAGACGCAGCTGGGAGCTCGGAAGTGGTAGGGACCTTGGGATGGGTTGGTGTTCATCCGCTTGTGGACGAAGTCCAGGTACTTCAACTCGTTTCTGAAGAAATTGCCAGAAATGTTGATGACCTCACAGTGCACAATTACCACCTTCCGTCCCAGCTTTACCTCCTTGGCCACGATGGCTGCCAGGTGGCCCAGGAGATGGCCTCAGCCATAGAGCACCACCAGTAAAGACATTGTAAAGCATGGAAGGGCTCAAAAATGTTATCTCTTATGCTCTTATGTTCTCAGAAAGTTACTGCATGATGCATGCCACCAAAACAAGGGGGTAAAGCAAGAAAAACAGAAGACATGAGATTGAGGAAACGGGTCCCAACATAGGCGATGAAGAGAATTCCCAGGAGGATGATACGAGGAATTACCCAGCAGAAAGAACCCAGGAGGAAAACAGATTGCTACCAATAGATTATCTGGCAGATTTGATCATATGGAAACTTGAATTGAGATGCATAGCCAGAACTTCTAAGAAAGACAAGTAAGGAAAACAAATAAACAAAAAAGACAACTTTAGGTGGAGAAATTATACATATTAGTTATTACACTTCTCAATTGTATCCTTCAAGGAACAATAAAATTACATATTCATAAAAGCAATATAAAGAATGCGAGTCACCAAGACATCAGGTGAATGCATGTCTCATATCCAGTCGATGACTCAATGGTACTATATGATGGCTGGAAGGCATCTCAAACCTAATGAACCCCAAACTGAGCTTCCCAAATTGAACTCCTGACCTTTCTGTGGTTCCATGGACTTCCCATCTCAGATGCCTAAAACAGAACCAGCCATGATTTGGGGATTCTCCATAGCCCAGATGAAGATGTTCAGACCAACCTTGGGATAACCCCTCCCACATTCTCCAACCTGACCAACCAGAACAGCCCATCCCCCAGGGCATTGGTTTAGTTATGACATGTGATCTGAACTGGACCAATGACATTCAGTACGGGGACTTATGTTTAAACCCTAGACTCTTTCCAAGTGGCTGCTGAGTGAGCATAAATGGATCCACAGTGCCAGGCAGAATCTCTGCCACCCAAAAGCAAACTTGATGAAATGAAAGCTCAGCCCAGCCAAGAAACAAGAGAGTTAAATTCCTGGTGATGCTGGAGTTTCTTGATCCAGCTATGCCTGAAGGCAACCCAACTCTTAGACACCTAGATTTTCAGTTACACGAGCCAATTCATTCATTCCTTTTGTCTCCCCTCATACTAGTTTTGAGTTGTTTTTTAGTTGAACTTAGCTTTTTGTTTTTTGTTTTTCTGGAATTTCCTGATAAATACAACCCCTACTCAATGCCAGGCATTGCACTAAGAGTTGACATAACTGTCTCATTGAACTCTAAGAAAGGGAATAATTATGATTCCTATTTAACTGATGAGGAAATTGAGGCTCACGGAGCTAAATTCATCGGCCCAAGATCATCAGAGCCAGGATTCCAATCCACATCTGTCTGAACCCGATAACCTGCCCCTCTGTGACAGTAAGGAGCAGTTGCCAGATTTGGAGATTAATTGGCAGGAGGTACAGTGTAGGGAGGGGCCGGAGGATGGGCCAACAAGAGCCAGATTCCAATGACCTTTGACCTTTGACGAGCTCCCTGAGCTTTCTTCAAAGGGCACCAAAGCGTTATGGAGCATTGTGAGCCGGGGAAAGACAGGAAGAAGGATCTGCTGCAGTGTGGGCAGTGGGATCAATAAAAATAGTAACAGGGCCAACCCGGTGGCTCAGGCGGTTAGAGCTCCCTGCTCCTAACTCCGAAGGCTGCCGGTTCGATTCCCACATGGGCCAGTGGGCTCTCAACCACAAGGTTGCCGGTTCGACTCCCACAAGGGATGGTGGGCTGTGCCTCCTGCAACTAACAATGGCAACTGGACCTGGAGCTGAGCTGGGCCCTCCACAACTAAGACTGAAAGGACACCAACTTGACTTGGAAAAAGTCCTGGAAGCACACACTGTTCCCTAATAAAGTCCTGTTCCCCTTCCCCAATAAAATCTTAAAAAATAATAAAATAAAAATAGTAACAAAAAGTAATAACTATCTAAACCTCAACAGATGTCACTTCACCCCTACTAGGATGGCTACAGTAAAAAAGGATACAAAACAACAAGTGTTAGCAATGATGTGGAGAAATCAGAACCCCTATACATTACTGGTGGGAACGTAAAATAGTTCAGTCAAATAGTTCAGTCACTTTGGGAAACAGTCTGGCAGTTCCTCAAAATGTTAAAGTTACCATATGACTCATCAATTCCACCTCTATGTATCTACCCAATAGAAATACGCACAAAATAGAAAATGCACAAAATATCTGTACACAAATGTTGATAGAGCATTTTTCAAAATATCAAAAGAGTAGAATCAACCCAAGTGTCCATCAGCTGATGAACAGATAAAGTGATATATATAATCTATACAATGAAACATTATTCAGCCATAAAAAGGAATGACATATTGATTCATGCTACAACGTGGATGAACATTGAAAATATCATGCTGAGTAAAAGAAGCCAGACACAAAAGGCACATTGCATATAATTCCATTTATACGAAATGTCCAGAACAGTCAAATCCATAGAGACAGAAAGTAGGTTAGTGGTTTCTATGGTCTGGGGGATGAAGAAATGGATGTGATGGTAAGGTTTCCTTTTTGAGTGATGAAATGTTCTAAAATTAATCTCAGAAATGATTACACAACTCTGTAAATACACTAAAAACCATAGAATTGTATACTTTAAATGGGTGAATTACATCATATGTGAATTATACCTCAGTAAAGCTGTTAAAAAATAATGCCTGACATTTAGCAAGTGGTTAGCTCTGGGCCAGGTAATGATTGCTTAATACTGATAAGATCACTGTGAGACAGAAAAAGACTTCCGTGACTCAATTTTATAGATGGGGAGACTGAGGTCAAAGAGATTAAGCAAGTCACACAGCAAGGTGGTGGTCAGACACCAGTGGCCTAACATTTGAAGCCTCACACACCTGACCCTTGCCCCACACCCAATTTTACCCTCCCTCCACTTTCCTCCCCCTAAGTCAAGCTCCTGCCCAATTGACCTGACTTCTGTTTCTTTTATGTATACATTCTTTTCAGTCTCCAGGCTTTTTCATGCGCTGATCCAATCCCCTTGTGCCCAGCCATTCTTTCCCCTATCCATCCCACATAATCTGTGAAATGTATGTCTAAGTGTGAGAGAGCAAGAGAGGAGAAGTAAGGGGTACAAGGAAGGGGGCGCCTATAGAGCTGGTTAGGAGGAAGGATCAGGGCCTGCCTCTGCTGCCTCTGGAGGATTTGGCCCTTGACTCATGTTGACAGCATTTGGACCCATTGGCCTGGGTTTAACCCAAGGTGTAACTGAGGACACTCACAAGAGGGTGAGGTCAGATTTTCCCCTAGGGAGTTTGCTAGGCCTGGGGTAAGCAGGTGAGAGGGGAGAGGCGTGGTTCTGTCCAATTCCTTCCCAGCACCTCGGGACAAGGTGATCCCCCACCCCACCCCGCAAGCTGCCTTCTCCTCCCTTCCCCACCCCAACTCATAGCATCTTCTTAGAATCTTTAATAAGAAGTCTGCAAATGCAATGGAATACTATTCATCTGTAAAAATAACTGAAATCCTGATGCCTGCTACAATGTGAAAGAACCTGGAAAACATTATACACAGTGAAAGAAGTCAGATACAAAAGGCCACAAGTTGTATGATTCCATTTATATGAAGTGTTCAGAATAGGTAAATCCATAGAGACAGAACCAGATTGGCAGAGGCCAGGGCCTGGGAGAGAGGGCATGGGATTGACTGCTTAATGAGTGTGGGGTTTCCTTTTGGGGTGCTGAAAATGTTTTGAAACTAGATAGAGGTGGTGGTTGCATACCATTGTGAACTACTCAATGCCACTAAATAGTGTCTTTAAAACAATTAATTTTATGTTATGTGAATATCACCTCAATTTAAAAAAATAAAAGGAAGTACACTAGGTCTTTGCTCATGCTGATTCCTCTTCCAGAAACACGCTTCTTCTTATTCTGATCTCAGTTCACTTCGACTCCCCAAAGAGGCCTTCCCTCATCTCCAGATATAAAATAGTCCCCAGTCACTCGTGTATCAGCCTATGATATTTTATTTGTTTACGGAACACATCACTATGCAGATTGATCGTATTAACTTGTGCGTGGATGTTTTTTGATCTCCCACTAAAATGTGAGCCCCTTATGGGCAGCAGACAGTGTGTGCTCCCATTTTCAGATGAGAAAATTGAGGCTCAGGGCAGTGTAGAAACCTGAAAGTCTCCCTGCCATATGTCTGCTCTAGAACCCATGCTCCTGGCATCTCAGCCAGGGATCTCAAACTCAAATATCTTCAGGGACCAGCTTGGCAATACAAATGTCCAAAGCTGCCAGGTGGCATGGCCTGGGAGGGTCTGCCCATCAAGGGCCTCTCAGGCAGACATTTTCACCTATTTAAAAAAATTAATAAACTTTATTTTTTAGAGCAGTTTTAGGTTCACAGCAAAACTGAGTGGAAGGTACAGAGATTTCCTGCCTGCCCCAACCTCCCCAACTATGGACATCCCACAATACAGTGGTACATTTGGTACAATCCATGGACCTATGTGGACACATCACTATCTCCTGAAGTCCATAGTTTACATTAGGGTTCACTCTTGGCGTTGTATATTCTGGAGGTTTGGACAAATGTGTAATGACATTACAGTATCATAAAAATCCCCTGTGCTCTGCCTATTCATCCCTTCTCACCTCTTAACCTCCATCAAATTCTGATCTTTTTATTGTCTCCAGAGTTTTGCCTCTTTTGGAATGTCACAGAGTTGGAATCACAGAGTATGTAGCTTTTTCAGATTGGCTTCTTTCACTTAGTAACATGCATTTAAGTTTCCTCCATGTCTTTTCATGTCTTGAAAGCTCATTTCTTTTTAGGGTTGACTAGATATTTTATTGTCAGCATGTTCCACAGTTTATTTATTCCATTCACCTACTGAAGGACATTTTGGTTGCTTCTGAGTTTTGGCAATTATGAACAAAGCTGCTAGCAACATCGTGTGCAGGTTTTTGTATAGACCACACTTTATTCCTTAGAAGCAAGACACCAAGTCCAGTCCCCCTCAAGGAGAGGAGAGCTTAGCTCCACCCTTAAAGGTGGGAGTATCAAGAATTTTGGGACATAGGGCTGCAGGTTGGCTCAATGGTTTGAGCGCAGTGCTCATGACACCAGGGTCCCCGGTTTGATTCCCACGTGGGCCAGTGAGAAACAACAACTTGAGCTTGGAGCTGAGCCACTGGTGAGCAGCTAGAGCCCAGTGCTCATAACACCAAAGTCGCCAGTTCCATTCCCACATGGGCAAGTGAGCTGCGCCCTCCACAACTAGATTGAAAGCAGCTATTTGATATGGAGCTGATGGGTCCTGGAAAAACACACTGTTCCCCAATTTAAAAAAAATTAAAAGAAAAAAGAATTTTTGGACATAGGTTAAGGTCATCAAAGTGATTAATAATATATTTGGGGAGAAACCTTGATGCTGTGCAAATGTCCTATTTTTCCTTAAAGTTTTGCGCATCAACTTTCCCATCAATTAGTGGATTCTGTGTGCAGTGATTATTACAGGGCTATTCTGTTAGTTTTCTATTTTCATCATTCATTGTACATTTATTAATTAGAATTCTTCTCTCAGGAAAATTTGTGCTTTCTCCCATTTTTAAATTGATTCTGTCATGTCTTTAAATCAGGATAGACTTGCAGTCATTTATTTTATTCTTTGGGTTATAATCCAAGACTACTGCTATTTATTTATTTTTATTTTTTTAATAAGTTTTTTTTAAAGATTTTATTGGGGAAGGGGAACAGGACTTTATTGGGGAACAGTGTGTACTTCCAGGACTTTTTCCAAGTCAAGTTGTTGTCCTTTCAATCTTTCAATCTTAGTTGTGGAGGGTGCAGCTCAGTTCCAGGTCCAGTTGCCATTGTTAGTTGCAGGGGGCGCAGCCCACCATCCCTTGTGGGAGTCAAGGAATCGAACCGTCAACCTTGTGGTTGAGAGCCCACTGGCCCATGTGGGAATCGAACCGGCAGCCTTCGGTGTTAGGAGCACGGAGCTGTAACTGCCTGAGCCACAGAGCCGGCCCCTGCTATTTATTTTTCATTGTTCAAATTGTTCCAGCTGTGGACAGTGAGAGTTCTTTTAGGCTGGCTCCTGTGTCCTTTTGGCTTTTTTTTTTTTTTTTTTTTTTTTTTTAAGCACTTTTTGGCATTGGAAGATGCTTCAAGATCATTTTTCATTTTCTCTGCCAGAGCCCTAGAATCAGCCATTTCCCCAAGGAGTCCTGGTTTCTCATATTGGAAATAGTATTTAGAAACCCAGATCTGGGTGCTGAGTGTACTCATTGCTACTGGGGTGTCACTGCTTCTGGAGGCAGGTGGAGCTAGGAAATATGTGTGTGTATCCTATCACCTGAATGTACACATATCTATATTTATTTTATATCTAACTATTAAAAATAAACATGTCATACTGATAACCCCAGTTCAGCACCACATCACTTACTCATATCTTTCTTCTCCAACAGCTGTCAATATCTGGCTGTCAATATCTACAGTATATCTACAAGGTCTGACAATTAAGTTCGCGAACTTCTCACCGTGGCTTGTATTGGCAGCACTGTACAAGCAGCTCAGTAAGGTTTCATAACCTCGGTATATCAGTATCTCATAGCTGTGTTCGTCTTGACATGTGGCGGTGTCTTGCTGAGTGGCATTCATTATTGTTGCGTGTTTTTGTGTGCCGTTGTCAGAATGTCTGAGCTTGAATCAGAGCAACGAACAAACATTAAATTTCTTGTTAAACATGGCAAGAGTGGAAGTGAAATCAGGGACATGTTAGTTCAAGTTTGTGGGGATAATGTCATGAAGAAAAATGGTACTGTACAAACGGATTAAACATTTTTCTGAGGGGAGAGAACACGTCACTGATGAAGAAAGGTCAGGGTGGCCAGTAACAAGCAGAACTGACAAAAACATTGCAAAAATTTGTGGAATTGTGTGTCAAAATTGTTGGCTGACTGTGAGAAGCATAGCAAACCAAGTAAACATCAATAGAGAAACAGTTAGGAAAATTTTAACTGAAAATTTTGTCATGAGAAAGGTGTGTCCCGAAGCACCTCACCTATGAACAAAAGCAAAGGAGAGTCAAAGTTTGTCAAGACCTTTTGGAGAGGCAAGACGATGTTTTTGGGCTGTGTTATCACTGGTGATGAAACATGGATGTACCAATATCACCCTGAAACAAAGCGTCAAAGTGCACAATGGAAGCCAGTCAATTTATTCTCCATGACCAAAAAGTTCCATCAATCCAAATCAAGAGTCAAAACAATGTTGCTAAACTTTTTTTGATATCAAAAGGATTATTCATTATAAATGTGTACCAAATGGACAAACAGTTAACTAAGTTTACTATCTGGAAGTGTTGAAAAGACTGCGTGAAAAATTGGACAAAAACGAACTGAACTTTTCGTCAACAATTCGTGGCTCTTGCATCACGACAATGCACCAGCTCACATGGCACTGTCTGTGAGGGAGTTTTTAGCCAGTAAACAAATAACTGTATTGGTACTCCCTCCCTACTCACCTGATCTGGCCCCCAATTACTTCTTTCTTTACCCAAAGATAAAGGAAATATTGAAAGGAAGACATTTTGATGACATTCAGGACATCAAGGGTAATAATATGACAACTCTGGTGGCCATTCCAGAAAAAGAGTTCCAAAATTGCTTTGAAGGGTGGACTAGGCACTGGAGTCAGTGCATAGCTTCTCAAGGGGAGTACTTCGAAGGTGACCGTAGTGATATTCAGCAATGAGGTATGTAACCCTTTTTCCAGGATGAGTTCGTGAACTCATTAATTGTCAGACCTTCGTACTTATTTGTTCAATGCTAGCATATAAGTAGATCCAGAATTGTTAACCTGTACCCTTTGTGAAACAAATTTGCCGACTAGAGTACCACGTTTCTGTACAGTTCAGACGGAGGTTGAAGGGGAAACCTCTGAGCTAAGCAAATAAGCCTGTGGTTGTGAGCTGGTGTTGGCCCTCTGGCCTCCAGTCTGAGACCCCCATGACTGCTCTCTGGTCACTCACTATGAGAAAGTTGTCATTTTGCACCTCCCTGAAGCCATATTTACCTCTCAGGATTATTTGGAGGAGGGTGGAAAGGGGGGTTGGGAACACCTGCTGCAGTCCCCTGGTTCTCTTGAAGGGTGTGGGTCTCAGGGGAACACGGGAGGCATGTACACTTTCAGAAGTGCAGACATAGCTCAGCAAGAGAGGACACAGATGGGGCAGGGTGATCCCTGTGGGTGAGGGCCCTGACAGCAGAACCTGCTAGGCAGGTGTGCTGGCCCAGGCATGCATCAAGGCGGGTGGGTTATAGCAGGAGCTTGGAGGCCAGGGGTGCTCTTCTGCTAAAAAGAGACCAGGCTTGGCTGGGTTGGGAGTAGAGGAGCTGGAGGTGCCTGGGTCCTCCTAATGCATTGGCAGGGATACAGTGGGAACCAATAGTACCCAAGAGAAAATTTATTGGGCTCTAACTGTATGCCTAGGCTCTGTTCTAATTGTTCCTTTCATCCTCAACAACATCTCTCAGAGTGGGTGTTGTTATAATCACCATTTTACAGATTAGCCAACGAGGCTCAGAGAGGCATCAATTCAACTGAATCTGGCTCCAGACTCCCAGCCCTTAATTAACATATACAAGGACTGGGCAGAGGGTCTGCAGCTGTGGGTCTAGGGCACAGATGCACAATAGGCCAGATGAATAAATAACCAAGGGATGCTCACATGGTGCCGACTACCATGTGAGATTGGGGAGGAGGGGGACAGATCAAGGAAGGACTCTCTGAAGGCGGTGACCAGCTGAGAAGGACGGGAAGAAGGCAGACTGATCCCCAAATGCCAAGGTCTTGAATTATGTGAAGAACAAGCAGGCCAGTGTAGCTGGAAGGAAGTAAGGCAGGGGGAGAGTGGAGAAGTAGGAGGAGAGGCTGCAGGGCTGGGTGGGCCCTGATGAGGACCCCGGGTTTACTCAGAGAGACACAGGGAGCCATGCAGAGTTTGGGGCCCAGGAAGGGGTGTGATCTGAGTTGTAAGAACTGTGGCTGGGGGTGTGGAATGGCGGTGAGGGATGGAAGCACAGAGGAGTCCATGGAAGCCCCTGCCATCTGCCTGAGTCTCAGGACCTTGAGTCCCTAGGCTCCCAGTCTATGGGAAACAGGCGCTGGGAGGTGGCAGGAGTGGGAGGTGCTGGGCCCCCAGTGGCAGGAAGAGCCTCCTTCCGCTGCTGCGTCGTGGCCACGGGAGGTAAGATTGTTGCCTGGGAGGTGGCAAGGCAGCCACCGCCCTCCTTGGGTGCGGTTTCTCTTTGCAAAAGGGGGTCATTTTCCGAGTGCCCGGCGTGGTTCTGCCGCGTTTGGGGACTCCAGGGCTCATTCCAGCGGGCTCGGTCCACAGGGCTCTTGGACGTCGGTACCCAAGCGTTAACCTCCCACCGCCACCCATCAACCCCACTGGCTGTGCTGCCCCGCGCTTGGCTTTCATTGGTTAGAGCAGGTCCTGAGGAAGAGCGGGAGGAGCAGCGTGACAAGAGCCGCAGGGGTCTCCAAGGGGGTACGTGGGGGCGCAACTCGGCCTGGTTGTCCCTCTCGGTCGCTGCCCCAGGGTCGCCCAAGATTGAATCCCCTCGTCAGCCTCGCGTTCACTGCCCCTGGGGCGCCCTCACCCCACCCGCAGCCCGCAAAGGCTGCAGCAGCCGAGGGAAAGGGCACTGTCCTGGGGAAGGTCCCTTCCGGGCCGTGGCTGCTGGTCGGAGAGTGGGGGAGCTGAGCTCGGCCAGGAAGCTCCTGGGAACTGTGGGTGGGGGTGCGGGGCCAGCTGAGACTGGCCCGCTGGAGGAGCGGAGGCCTGGGAGAGGCGTGGGAGAGCAACACAGACAGAGAAAGACACACACAGAGACAGGGAGAAACAGACACCGAGACTCAGAGGGACACAATGAGAGAGACGCACACAGAGAAACTGAGGGAGACATTCATTTATTCCTTCACTCATTTACTTACTCAGAGGATACTTACTGGGCACCGGCTGTGTCCCGGCAGTGCCCATGACAGACGCAAATCCCTGCCCTCAGTGGGGTTGACAGTTTGATGGTGACACAGCCCAGAAATACGATAAATGAGTAAATCCCATCCTCGGGAGCAATAAGGGTGGGAGAATGGGAGAATCAGAGGGCATATGAGCTAGATCCCCATTATGGGGGTGGGCGGAGGTTCCCACCAGAATCCTGCCTGAGCCTGCTCTCCCCTTCTCTCCCCAAGCCGGAGGTGGAAGCGGGGAAATGGGGAGAAGCCTGCCCCCGGGAGCCGCCGGGACCTATCTGTTGTGGGGATGGGATTCGGGGTACGGCCGTCCCTGCGGAAGACCCCTCCTAACCCACGCTGTTGGGGTCCCTCCGCCGACCGGGGAGTCCGTAGCGTGCAGCCCAGGAGGCTCAGTTGGAAGGTAAGAGGAAAATGGGGAGGGACCAGTGCCCAGGAGCCGGAGGACAGACGGGACCCCTCTGCTGAGGACTGGGGGAGAGTCTCAGGCCGCGGCCGTCCCCGCTGAGAACCCTCCTCTTCCCGCGCCTCCCGGTCCTCGCACTGAGACGGGGCGTCCCTGGGAGGGCAGCCCAGTCCCGGAGGGGGCAGCCGAGCGCTCGCCGGTGCCAGTCGCCGCCGGGTCGCGCTCCTGTACCGCGGCGGGTGGCACAGGCTGGCAGCCATGAGCTGGGTGCCGGGTTCCAAGGGGCGGGGCAGATGCTTGCGACCGCCGGCTATCCGCGTTTTGGGCCTCCCCCTTGCCTCTTGCCCGCCAGCTCCAGCTCCTCCCCGCCCCCCCGCCCCGGAGCGGCATCCGCTCGCTCCGCTCCAGGCTGTGCGACTGTGCTGAGCTCACGACCAGGGCGCAGGGTGAGTGTACAGCACTGGGTTCTTGGGGGCGCGGTGTTCCGTCTGACCCAAAGGGGTTGCCCTGGCCACTACCCGTGTCCCTTGCTTGGGGTTCCTGGGCCTTTCCCAGAGGTCTCCTGGGAAGGGAAGAAGGCGACTACCGGGCTAGATGCGGGGTGCCGGCTGGGGGCGGGGGCGCCTGGAATCTCCCCGACTCGCCTTCTCCGGGCCACACCACTACAAGTTTCGCTACCTCAGTCCTGCTGCCGGACCAGCCGAGACCAGGCGGGAGGTGCAGAGGCTGTGAGCTGGTGCACATTGTCGCCATCAGAGCAAGTGTAACCTGTGTCTGCGTGTATGTGACGCCCCCTCCCCCGCTGGCGGTTGAGTCCCTTATTCTCTGTGGGTCTGTTTTTGCGCTTGGTTCCCTGTGTGCAACTGAAGCCGTCTGACATGCATTTGTTCCTGACATGTCTAAATAAGTCCATTCCCCTCCCCAGGCCTCAGTTTTCTCATCTGTTAAGTGGGGTCTGCGCGATTGTGTAACCGTTTCTGCGTGGTTGTGTTTGTGTGGGAGCATGAAAACTTTTGTGCCTGTTTCTCTGCGAAGTACTTTTCAGCCTCAGTTTCCTCGCCTGTAAATTGGGACTGAGGGGAGAGATGTGCAGGGGATTAAAGGGCACAGTCACAAGTGGGAAGTATTATTATACTTTAATGACATGTGTGCCCCTCTACAAGAGCCTGTCTGTGCGATGTGGATCCTGTCTGCTGCCCTCTGGCTCTGCCTCTATGAATTGAGTGGATAGGTTTAGCTTTCTCACGAGGTTTTGCAGTGGATGAAGGGAGTTTGGCAGGAAAAAGCCTTGTGTGCAACAAGACATGTAGAGTGTGGGACTGGGACTCCAGGATGGGGTGTGGGTGGAGGTTGTGAAATTGTGGTCTGTATGACTGAGTGAGACCCTGTCTGCGTGTGAAAGAATTTGTGTCCCTGTATGTCTCTGCCTGTGTAGCTTTGCCCATGGGTGAATATATTTTCGTGTTTTCTTGATGGGGTCTGTGTATGTTTGCCCTAGTTCGTGTCACTGTATTTATATGTCCCTTTCTGTATGTGACGGTATTTGTGTGCGTTGTCTGTTTATAGTTGACTATGCCTCTGGATATCCGTGTTTGTGTGTGAATTACGAGTATCCCTCAGCAACTGTGGGACTGTGTCACCCTGTCCCAATATTATTTCTGTGTGGGCCTGTCTCCATGGCCAGCCCCCTTCCATCCCGAACTCTCCCTGAGCCCGTGTACATGTGGGGTGGAGGGCAGGGGGTTAGGGCTCCTTTCCCAGTTCTGCGAGGCACATACTCGCCTCCGCAGGCCGCGGGGATGGTGCGAGCCCAGCCTGACACTGCACCCGGCCTCTCTGCAGCCTTGGGGCGGGAGGCCCATGGATCCGGGGCTGCTGAGGCCGGCGCCGGTGAGCGATGTCATCGTCCTGCACTACAACTACACCGGCAAGCTCCGCGGTGCGCGCTACCAGCCCGGCGCGGGACTGCGCGCCGACGCCGTCGTGTGCCTGGCTGTGTGCGCGCTCATCGTGCTCGAGAACTTGGCGGTACTGTTAGTGCTCGGACGCCACCCGCGCTTCCATGCGCCCATGTTCCTGCTCTTGGGCAGCCTCACACTGTCCGACCTGCTGGCTGGCGCCGCCTACGCTGCCAACATCCTACTGTCCGGGCCACTCACGCTGCGCCTGTCGCCCGCGCTCTGGTTTGCACGCGAGGGTGGCGTCTTTGTTGCGCTCGCTGCTTCTGTGCTGAGCCTCCTGGCCATCGCGCTGGAACGCCTCCTCACCATGGCGCGCAGGGGACCCGCGCCGGCTGCTGGTCGCGGGCGCACGCTGGCACTGGCGGCCGCCGCCTGGGGCGTGTCGCTGCTCCTCGGGCTACTGCCAGCGCTGGGCTGGAATTGCCTGGGCCACCTGGACTCCTGCTCCACAGTCCTTCCGCTTTACGCCAAGGCTTACCTGCTCTTCTGCGTACTCGCCTTCCTCTGCATCCTGGCCACCATCTGTGCGCTCTACGCGCGCATCTACTGCCAGGTGCGGGCCAACGCGCGGCGCCTGCGGGCGCATCCTGGGGCTGTTGGGGGCCTCTCGAGCCGAGCGCGCCGCACGCCGCGCTCACTGGCGCTGTTGCGTACGCTCAGTATAGTGCTCCTGGCCTTTGTGGCGTGTTGGGGCCCCCTCTTCCTGCTGCTTTTGCTCGACGTGGCGTGCCCGGCGCGCGCCTGCCCCGTGCTCCTTCAGGCGGACCCTTTCCTAGGCCTGGCCATGGCCAACTCTCTTCTAAACCCCATCATCTACACGCTCACCAACCGTGACCTGCGCCACGCGCTCTTGCGCCTCGTCTGCTGCGGCCGCCGCCCTTGTGGCGGAGACGGGGGCGCCTCCCCGCGATCCGGGAGCGACGCTGTGGCTTCAGACGGCCTGCACCGCTGGCTGCCCCCAGACCTGGATGGCAGCTTTAGCCGCTCCGAGCGCTCGTCGCCCCAGCGGGACGGGCTGCACATTCGCGGCTCCAATAGCGCGCCCACAGCCGCCGAGACCCTGGTAGCCTCACCAGCACCAGCTGCAGACTGACGCCTTCTGGCCCGCCATTGCCCTCCCTAAGAGATGTTTTGCAGACTTTTTTGTTTTTAAATAATTGAATTTATAGGAAAAGCAGCCGGACATAGTGGAGGAAGAAGAGACACGGGGAAATGTACTTTATTGGCCCTAAGCCCCACAACAATAAACAAAACAGACAAGAATCTCTGCCCTTGTGGAATTGACGTTCTGGTGGGGGCACAGGCAATAACGGAGTGAAATAATGGAGACAGTTCCAGTGACAATACAGTGATGCGAATGTGGTCAGAGGAGGCCTCTCTGCAGAGGTAGTGGTAACTGATGTGAGCTGAGACGTCATTGTCCTGGGAACACCTGAAGCAAGAGCACAACAGGTGCAAAGTCCATGAGACTGGAACGTTCCTATGTGCTCTATAAGAGCAAGGGCCCAGGTGTGGCTGGAGCATCAGTGAGGGTGAAGGCGGGAGGAAACAAAGGCAGGAAGATGACAGAGCAGATCACTGTGCTCTGGGAAGGACTTTACTTTTGCTCTAAATGAGGTGGGAGCCATGGAGAGTTATAGGTAGAGGAGGGTCTTGATTTGGTTCAGGTGTTCACAGATCTCTGTGTGAGGCAAAGGTGTAAGCTAGGAGAACAAGGTGAAAGTGACTGCACTGGCCCGGGGGAGTGATGATGTCAACTCTGGATAGATTCTGGAAATGGCGGAAAGAATTACTGAGGAATTGAGTGTGAGAGTGAGAAAGATAGGAGTCAAGGACAGCTCTGCAGTTTAGAGGAGAGGACGCCAAAGACAGGACACCCCAAAATTTGACTTGGGGAGTCTCAGCCAATTCCTATCTGAAACAAGATGTCTTTGAGTGTGGTGTCAGATCCTTCATAAAAAATGAAAATATAAAACAAGAAGAATTACAGCTTATTGTGCCTGGCTAGTCGCCCCACAGTGGTAAGCTCAGGACACACCTTTTTCTCACCCTTACTGCTACCTTGCAAGGTGGGTTTCCTCACCCCCATTTGACAGATGAGGGAACTCTAAGCAGTGAGTACCTTGCCCCACTATGTGAGCCAGGATACTTGCCCAGGCTGTCAGGTTCCCAAGCTCAGTCCTTGTCTGGCTCCTCCAGAGGGGTCTGCATTCTCGGCCAGGGGCGATATCAGGGCCCCGTTTGTGTTCATAAAAGGCTCCAGACGCGCTGGCCACGGTCCTCGGCTGTCCCTGAGCGCAGTCCTGACCCCTGTGCGGCCTGGACCGCTGGGTGGGGCGTGCCGCGGGGTCGCTTCGGGCTCAGACTGTGGCCCGCCATCTGCCGGGAGACTGCGGAACTGCAGGCAGTCACAAAGCCCTGTGTTTTGGAGGCACTCACCCTGCCTGGGGGCCTGAATTTCCACCTGCCACGCTCAGGTCCCAACAGGCTACACGCACGGGAAACCAACCTATTCGTGGGACACAAACACTCAAGCCTCGGGTCACGATCCCAGGACTGGACCCAATTCCCCACCTGCCCTGGTGCCCCCAATCCCAGGTTCCTTTAATATTTCAGTGGAGCCTGAAGTTCACCCCATTGTTTGGTTACTTGATGGCGTGATGGTAGATGTATTCACTTGTTCACATTTTACAAAATTCAAAAAACACGTCCCCTTCTTGGACGTGATCACTGTGGGGATTCCTGGGAAACTTCCAGAGCTATTCTGTGGATAAATGAGCTGAAATATAAATACATCTTCCCTCTTTCTACACAATTTTAGCACTGCTCTGCATCTTGCTTTGTTCACTTAATAGTATATCCTGGAAATTGTTGCCCATCCACAGATTTTTGTATTGTTTGGCTGCCTTAGTCTGCTCAGGATGCCATAACAAACACCACAGCCTCGGTGGCTGAAACAATAGAAATTTATTTCTCACAGTTGTGGAGGCTGGAAGTCCCAGATGAGGGTGCCAGCATGGTCGGGTGCTGGTGAGGACTCTCTGCCTGGCTAGCAGACGGTCACCTTCCCATTGTGTGCTCTCATGGTGTAGAGAAAGCGAAAAGAAGCTCTCTGGTGTCTCTTTTTATAAGGGCACTAATCCCTTCATGGGGCCCCACCCTCATGACCTCATCTAAATCTAATCAATTTAGTCCATATCACTTGTTCTTTTTTTAAAAAATTTTTAAATATTGAAGTAAATAGTCATACAGCAAATGTCTTGCTCCTTTTCGCTGACTGCATAGTATTTCCCAGTATGGATGTGCCACCACTTATTACACGGAGGGACCTGTGGGTTGAGTCCAATCCTTTGCCTTTATATACAGCGCTGCAAAACAGTGTACACGTATGTGAGTATACCTTAGATAAATCTCTACAAGTGGCACTGCTGGGTCACAGGGCCTGTAGGTTTGATTTTTAGATATGAGAGGTTGCCTTGAGGATGGTGCAAGTTTTCCCACAGCTTCCGCCACTGCCAGTATTTGCCGACTATGCTATAGCGTCGCCCGCTGGAGGGGTCCAGAACCGCAGATTCCCGCATCTGGGAAGGCGGCGGAAGAAGGGTACCCCACCACATGCTCCCGCGCGGGTTTAATCCCAGACTCTGAGCAGGGACACTGAATCCTCCAAATTCAGTCTGGAGGCTGGCGGAATTTTTTCTTAGACCTTCTTTGCGTTTCCATTATTCACTTAGTTTTCATAGAGGACTCTTTGAAAAATAGCCTTAAATACATTTATTTAAATGTTAACTTTATATCATAAACAGCGTAAGTGGCAAGTCAGTATTCCTTGCCATGAAAAATAGCGATAGTTAACATCTGTTAGGCACTAGCATTCGGATTTAGTGCTCCCGGTAACCAAGGTGCTAGCATTATTACCACCTCAAAGGGAGAAAACTGAAGCATGGAGAAGTCACAGGCCCACCCGCACAGAGCTAGAGAGGGTGGCAGAGCGGGCCTTCGAACGCCCCGCAGCCGAGCTCCACGCACCTCTACATTAGAGATAACTTAAAAATATAGACAAAGAAACCCCAGCTAGATAGATAATTCTCGCTGGATCCTGTGGTCGTCGACCGTGAGACCTGCGTTAAAGAAAGAAGCGCAAGTCGTAGAGAGCAGCCCCGCGCTGAGACAATGAAATAGGTCGAATGAAAGGGACAGTGCGAAGGGGTAACGGGCTTTCCTGGCCGTGCGCCCTCGACCGACGCCCTGCTTCTCGCCCTTGGGCTCCGGGCGTCTGCGGGAAGGGCGGAGAATCGCGGCTCCTTTCCCGCCGCGCCCTCTCCCCGCCTCCTTCCCGGGTGTCCCGAGGCCTCCCCTCACCCGACGGTCGCGACCCCTCAGGCTTTGCCGCCTGGGAGCCGAGGTACCCTGACAGCGGAGGTGCCCGCGGGTCCGGGAGAGCGAAGGTTAGGCGGGAGCCGCCCCTGGTCGGACTGCGGCCCCTCGGGTTTCCGGGAAGCTCAGCGCGCGGGTGGCACCACATTACCCAGAGCAGCCGCCGTGTCCCGGGTATCCCCGCCCCGCGGCAAGAACTGCCGAGGCTACGCAGGGGCCGAGGTGAGCGCGGCGGCGGCGGCGGCGGGGAGGAGTGTCCACTGATGTCCCGTGTGGGCAAGGACGCGTCTGGCCTCGAACCCGGGGCCCCGATTCCCGCGGAGCTGACCACGCGGCTAGGTGCGCGGAGAGCTGCGGTCCCTGACCCCGCCGCGCCGCAATGACGAATGCTGTGGTCGCGGCGCTGGGGTTGCGCAGCTTGGCGACAGCCCGCGGGGTGGGAGAGGGGGGAGCGGCCCCGGTGCCAACCCCGCCGCCTGAGGCCCCGGGCCGCGGGGACTTTTATTCTGACACGGCAAGCGCCAGGCTCTGCTTAGTCATGGTGACCTGCGCGCGCTCCGCGCCTCCCACCCCCACCCCCACCCCCCCAGCGCAGCGATGGAGGCGCCGGGGCCTGGGCGACGGAGGCGGAGCCCGAGCGCGGCCATGGCGGGGTGAGTGAGCGGCCTGCGCCGGGGCTGCGGGCCCGGCGGGCGGGTAGCGCCCCTGCAGCCGTGCCGGGGGGCCGGGAGACCTGGCGCCGCGGGCCCGGTGGTCTGGGGGGTTCCCGTGGCCCCCGGAAAGCCAGGAGGGCGCGGCTCGAGTTCCATCCTTTTGTTGGACGGCGCGATTCGCGGGGTGGCCCCGGAACCACACAAGCCGGACGAGAGGCCCGGGGAGCGCCGCTCGGACGGAGTCCCGGGGACCCCGGGGCGTTGGGGGGCTTGACCTGCGCCCTGGGATTGGCAGTCAAGAGGCCGTGGTGGGGTTACTTCCTTCTCCAGGCCTCGGTGGCGACTCAGGCGGGGCATGCGCAGTCCCCCACCTAGTGCTTCGTGAGGGGAAATGCCCAGTGCCCAGGGGGCACCGTTGACCTATTGGCCAAAGACCAAGAGGCAGACCCGGGGCCTTGGCTGGGGAGAGGCGGACAAGCGGCGCCCCAGGCCGGGTGAAGGAGGGTGCTCTGGTAGGCACAGTGGCGTGGGCAGTCAGCCAGCCATACCTTACTGACCCCTGTGCAGTGCCAGGCCCCAGGCTGGACTTGAGGGAGGCACATGAGAGGGTGGGCACAACCCTGCCCTGCCCTCTGCAGCGCTGGGGCACAGGGCCAGAGGGACGGGTCACCCTTCAACAGGCAAGCAAAGAAGCTTATTTCAGTTCCTGACAAATACGGTGATGGAAATAAAACTGGGAGGTGACTCTATGCTGAGCCCCAGAAAGATAAGATGGAGAACCTGGGGATCCTCTTGCAAATCCACCCCCTTTTCCCCTCAGGACCTTTCAAAACACAACTCATGCTCCAGCTCTCCAGACTCCACAGGTTTCATGGAAACCCTCCTTTCAGTAGTCTTTGTCTGTCATGACACACCTCCTTGCTTCTCCAGATTGTCTCTCATTCTGCTTCTGAGCCTTTTGCACTTACTGTTCCCTCTGCCTGGAAAACTAATGACTGTCACAATGTTGTCATTTTCTTCATGATCTCAATTTCTACTTAAGTCGCTTATTTTATTTATGGCCATCCCCCCCCCCCCAGGTATCGACTCCAGCACAGTTTTTGTTTGTCTTGCTCCCTGCTGTGTCCCTGGTGCCTAGAACAGTGCCTGGTACACAGTAGATGCTCAATAAATGTTGGTGAGGTGAATGAAGGAGTGCATTGGACATGCTCTAGGAAGGGAAGGGCTACCAAACAGAGTGAGCAAAGGGGAGAGGTGGACAGGGACAGAGTCTGAAGGGCTTTGCTGGCCATTGAAGTGTTCAATTTTACTCTTCGTGCTGTAGAGAGGTGTGGGGGGGATTCTGAGCAAGGGGGTAACATCATCTGACATGTTTTAAGAGGGACCCTTGGGCTAATGAGGCCATAGGACATTTAGCAAGCACAAACGGATGCAGCTTCACCTGGGCTTGGCAAGGAAAAACTGGTCTAGGAGTTGCTTTATTTTAATAAAGGCCTGGCCCCAGGCCCTGCCCCCAGCCCTGTGCTCTCCCTCCTCCAGGCCCCTGAGTGCCAGTGGTGGTGTTGTCCCTTGTCACCTGGAACCCCATGCAGCCGGAATCCAGGCCTAGCAGGGCTGGGGCCCGTACCCGATTCCTACCCCTGAGGTCACAGTGCCCCGAAGGGGCAGGGGACACAGTGATGTACGCCTCCACCGAGTGCAAGGCTGAGGTGACACCTTCCCAGCATGGCAACCGCACCTTTAGCTACACACTGGAGGACCACACCAAGCAGGCTTTTGGCATCATGAACGAGCTGCGGCTCAGCCAGCAGCTGTGTGATGTCACGCTGCAGGTCAAGTACCAGGACGCACCTGCCGCCCAGTTCATGGCCCACAAGGTGGTGCTGGCCTCGTCCAGCCCCGTTTTCAAGGCCATGTTCACCAACGGGCTGAGGGAGCAGGGCATGGAGGTGGTGTCCATTGAGGGCATCCACCCCAAAGTCATGGAGCGTCTCATCGAGTTCGCCTATACAGCCTCCATCTCCATGGGCGAGAAGTGCGTGCTCCATGTCATGAATGGTGCTGTCATGTACCAGATCGACAGCGTCGTCCGTGCCTGCAGCGACTTCCTGGTGCAGCAATTGGACCCCAGCAACGCCATCGGCATCGCCAACTTTGCCGAGCAAATCGGTTGTGCTGAACTGCATCAACGTGCCCGCGAGTACATCTATATGCACTTTGGAGAGGTGAGTGAGGGGAGGGTACATGGAGCAGGGCTTGGGGACGGTATCGGAAGGACCAGGGATGCACAGGTGATTATCACTGTCTCCCCCTGAGATAGGAAGGGTCAAGGCAAGGAGCTGGAGAGAAGTGGGGCTCTGAGCTTCTAGTCTACCCATCTGGGCCATCTCTGGGAAACAGCTGAGGCAAATGAGGCCTTCATGGGGATCTGGGCTCCCTGGTTTCTCTGGGGTCTAGGGTGGGGACAGGGTGTAGTGAACATGACAGCAGCTCAACCCTGGGGTGTGCAGAGCAGGGCCCCACATTTCAGGCAGTCCAGAAGTAATTGTGAACGCCCATGACATGCTTCCAACTGCCAGTGTGACCCCAGATGTGTTTTCTTTGGTTCACTCAGTGTCATCCTTATTTTATTGGTTTCATTTTCATTTTTAAATGGAGGAAGTTGTAAACAGAAGAAATAATAAGTGCTTATTGAGCCCTTGCTTTGGGCCCGCTTCTGTTCTAAGTGATTTCCATCCTTTAAATCACTGAATCTTGCCAACCATCCCAGGAAGATGTATGCTTTGGAGGGCATTCCTGGAAATATTCAAAGCCCTCCTCCAGTGGCTGGAACCAGCTGGGGTGGATACTACTTTGGTCTCCATTTCATTTCTTTCCTTCTCTCTACACCACATGTGGGGTTGACCAGTGGCCTAGAGCTGTGGCATTAGTCCTAGGGCTGATGGCTAACAGGAAGGTGGTCTATGAGCAGGGTTCTCCCACTGGCCAGCCCAGTGTTTGTTTCAAGGGCTTGCATGGGCTTGGAGCACTAGAAAGGTGGCGACCTGCTGATGTGGAGTTACCAAATTTCTACAGATCAGTGCCTGCCAAGAAAACTTTGTTTGGGGTCCTGTATGCCCTAGGAGTAGCCTTGCTATAAGGTAGCTACTAATACAGTGTTTCCCCGAAAATAAGACCTAGCCAGACAATCAGCTCTAATGTGTCTTTTGGAGCAAAAATTAACATAAGACCTGGTCTTGTTTTACTATAACATAAGACTGGATCTTATATAATATAATATAATATAATATAATATAATATAATATAATATAATATAATATAATATAATAATATAATACCGGGTCATATATTAATTTTTGCTCCAAAAGACGCGTTAGAGCTGATTGTCCGGCTAGGTCTTATTTTCAAGGAAATACAGTATAATCCCCATCTACAGAGGAAGAAAACAAAGGCACAGAGTGTTTCAGATATTTGCCCAAAGTCACCCAGTTAAAAAGTAGTGGGCCAAAATTAGAGCTCAGACTGCTTTCTTCAGAGCCTGTACTTTTTTCCTAGAACATTCTATTGCTATTCCTTTTTAGTCAAAAGTAATTTCAATTTTTTAAAAAAGATAAGGTTCTTATAGTTCAAACAGAAAATGATACAAAAAGATACAGAGTGCATTGTGTCTGCCCATTTACCTGAGTAGATATGTACTACTTGCCTGACATGTAGTACTAACTCATTTAATCCTCACAACCTATGAAGTTCATACTATTCAGATTCTCATTTTACAGATGAGGAAACAGATTATCAGAGGCGGGTTGAGTGACTTGTCCATGGTCATACTGCCAGTTGAGGGGTTGGGGGAGACACAGGAGTCAGCCTGTCACACTATCGCCTTCTGCAGGTGGCCAAGCAAGAGGAGTTCTTCAACTTATCCCACTGCCAGCTGGTGACTCTCATCAGCCGGGATGACCTGAATGTGCGCTGCGAGTCCGAGGTCTTCCATGCCTGTATCAATTGGGTCAAGTACGACTGTGAGCAACGACGCTTCTATGTGCAGGCGCTGCTGCGGGCCGTGCGCTGCCACTCGCTCACGCCCCACTTCCTGCAGATGCAGCTGCAGAAGTGCGAGATCCTGCAGTCGGACTCCCGCTGCAAGGACTACCTGGTCAAGATCTTCCAGGAGCTTACCCTGCACAAGCCCACACAAGTGATGCCCTGCCGGGCACCCAAGGTGGGCCGGCTCATATACACCGCCGGTGGCTACTTCCGCCAGTCACTCAGCTACCTGGAGGCCTACAACCCCAGTGATGGCACGTGGCTCCGCTTGGCAGACCTGCAGGTACCTCGGAGTGGCCTGGCAGGCTGCGTGGTGGGCGGGCTGCTGTATGCTGTGGGCGGCCGGAACAACTCGCCTGATGGCAACACTGACTCCAGCGCCCTGGACTGCTACAACCCCATGACCAACCAGTGGTCACCCTGTGCCCCCATGAGTGTGCCACGCAACCGAATCGGGGTTGGGGTCATCGATGGGCACATCTATGCCGTTGGTGGCTCCCATGGCTGCATCCACCACAACAGCGTGGAGAGGTGAGTCACACGCCCAGAGGGGTAGGCTCCAAGGGTCCCGCTGCTAACAGTTCCCATGCCATTGGCATTTGGGGATTGTCCATGTTGTTGAATGCCTAGCTCTGTGCCCTGTTTCCAGAGAGCGGAAGCCTCAAAATGAAGCTAAATTCCTGGGAGATGTATGATGGTGACCTTGGATGATGTGTCTGGGCCTGGGGAACAGGGCCATCACAAAACCATACGTACACCTACTTTGTGCAGATTTGGAAAAAGTTCCATCAGTTTGAAATTATAATATGCTAATTTTGTTAAAACATGATCCCTCCCTGACATCTGCCCAAAAATTGTTGCAATAAACAGATTATGAGGTCTGCTATGTAGAAGGTGCCCCCTTAGATGTAGTGCCCTTGTGCAGTGCACAACTTGCACAACTGTGCTTAGTGACCCTATGTTTAGAGGCCAAGCATTTTGGGCTTTCAGCTTTTGCATAGCCTAGTCCTCTGCCTTCTTCTTCCAGAAGTGTGACCCAGGCTATATTTCTTACCTGAGAACTTGTTAAAACAAACTCCCTAGCCCACTGCTGGAGATGCTAGAGATCTATCATTGGTGGGTGAGTTTGGAGCGAGGCTGAGGGATGGGAATTTTAAACCAAATACCCCAGAGGTTTCTAATGCATGTGATCTGTACATAGGATGATTGTATGATGCGTCACCCTCAGTAGGCCACTTTCAAGAAAAAAAAGGGATACTATTAATTAGTCCAGGAGAACAGGCATGAACTGGGAGTGCCTAGGCCCATCTTTGAGCATCACATTTTGAGAAAAATCAGCCTAGTTGTTAGAGTTGGGGTTCTGGTGCCTGAGAGGGCTGGGTCAGACCCCAGCCCTCCTGCTTCTTCAGTGACCCTGGACATACCACCTTAGCCTTCTGTGTCTCCATCGTGCCATCTGTGAAGGGTTGGACAGTAATAAGAACTGCTGGCCCCACTATGCGGGGTGGGACATTGGTGAGATGATGCACGTAGCACTCAGCACAGGGCCTAGCGGTGGTACGATGGAGCCACTGGGTCCAATAGATGTGTGTGTGACCTTGAGCCATGACAGCTGTGAACCTTGGTTTCCTCAGCTGGAAAATGGAGCTACTGTTAACTTGCACCTTGGAGAACAGTTGTGAGGCTTAAAGAGTCCAGGCACACAAAGCTAGCAAAATGACAGTGTTTCTTGAGGATCAGCTATGATTGCCATTGTCGTTGTTATTATGCCCTTGCAGGTATGAGCCAGAGAGGGACGAGTGGCACTTGGTGGCCCCAATGCTGACGCGGAGGATTGGGGTGGGAGTGGCTGTCCTCAACCGTCTGCTCTATGCCGTGGGGGGCTTCGATGGAACAAACCGCCTGAACTCAGCGGAGTGTTACTACCCAGAGAGAGACGAGTGGCGAATGATCACACCCATGAACACCATCCGAAGTGGGGCAGGTGTGCGGGGGCTGCGGGGAGGGGCCCGTGAGGGAACACCCAACCCCAGGAGTGAAACTCAGCCAGGCTGGGTGAGGCCTCCTGTTTCCACCTTAAATAACCCTGTGGCACACACAGGAGAGCTAGATTCTGACAGAATCCGAGCTCCGAGCTCCTGCCTTTGTTTCTGAAGGGTCCCTCAGGAGAGGGAGGAGGGGGTGGGGGCTGGGGCCCCTACGGCCAGGCCCCTGAGTCACCCTCTCTTCATGGTGTGGCTTAGGAGTGTGTGTCCTGCACAACTGTATCTATGCGGCCGGGGGCTACGACGGTCAGGACCAGCTGAACAGTGTGGAGCGCTATGACGTGGAGACGGAAACGTGGACGTTCGTAGCTCCCATGAAGCATCGGCGGAGTGCCCTGGGGATTACTGTGCACCAGGGGAGAATCTACGTCCTCGGTGAGGCTCTGGGGGGGTGGGGGGACCTGGGTGGAGAAGACTAAGTAATTAGCCTCATCTTTCAGGGGCAGGCTCAAATCCGTAGGAAGGCCTCTTGTGGTTTCTTCCTCTTCCTTTCCCCTGCCCTTGGAGGCACTGACCATCCCCTCTGCTCTCCCTGCAGGAGGCTACGACGGTCACACGTTCTTGGACAGTGTGGAGTGTTATGATCCAGACACGGACACCTGGAGCGAGGTGACCCGCATGACATCCGGCCGGAGCGGGGTGGGTGTTGCTGTCACCATGGAACCCTGCCAGAAGCAGATCAACCAGCAGAATTGTACCTGTTGAGCCACTTTGGTTTCTGGGGGAAAAATGGTCCCATTGAGAGTATTGTCATTTTTGTACAGAAACAGGGACAAAAGAAAAGGGACAGAGCAAATGCTTATCCTCCAGGATGGGAGGCTGGGATGCCTCAGTGTTCAAATGACAACTTGAAAGAAGGCCAGAGTGGGAACCCGTGAGCCCATCAGAGTAGTCCCAGAAATGTCCAAGAGAGCCTGCCTGGGATGGGGTATGGGAAGGGTGGGTTCCCAGGAGAGAAACCCCCATACCCACTACCCCAAGACTAGGCCTGGCTCCTACACCAGCAGCCGCCGCCTCCCTTTGGGGTAAAAGCAGGGGTTGAGGTCGGGCTGGTTTTTGTTCCCTGCATCTTTGTGATTGGTTCCTAGAGGCCTGGGAAGGAGCCAACTGAGGCCTCAGGGGTGAGGCCCTTCTGGAGGTCCGGACCCTGGGAGGGGCCTGTACATAGAAACCACTGGATATCTCTGCCCTGGACAGTTATTTTGTTGATAAGTAACCCTGTAACTTTCCAATGAAAATAAAGAACAAACTAACTAGTGTCTTCCACCAGGCTCTCAGCTGGAGGTCTCCAAACCAGGGACTCTTCTGAAATGCATTCAAGTCTTTGATTTAGGGCTTGAATTTAAACCAGTTTATCTCTGCCCATGGCCTCTTGATATGTAGGGCATGTTTTTCCCCATAGGCAAGCCACACAGGGCTCACTGTCTGTCACTTTCAGCTGCTTTGAAGACAATGACACATCTCCCAGGGCTTCTCAAGGTTAATATCATGTGTGCACAGTTTATATTTTAAGGCACGCCATCCCCAACACGCCTTCCAAATTTGGAGAAAATCTGTCTGGTCATTTTAATGTGCTTCAATAACAGACTGAGCCTTTTTTTTTATTGAGGTGCCTGGGTATTAAAAGGACAAAGTGGTTCTTGGGAATTTTCTTAGGCAAAGGGCTCAATACCAAGTCTCGTCTGAACAACATGTGTGCAGGCAGTATGTGGCCCAGATCTTCTGCCAATCAACTTTATTCATGTTGGGGAAGGGGGTGGAGAAAAGAAAAATGAAGTGTGATCTTGATTACAGGCACACCTCAGAGATAGTGTGGGTTTCCAGACCACCGCAGTAAAGTGAGTCATAACCGTTTGTGGAGGTGGAGGGTCTTGCCTTCAATTTGTAAAAAATGCAACACCTGTGAAGCGCAATAAAGGGAAGCACAGTGAAAACCTTATTGGGAAATTCACAGGTTCTTCCCAAACAGCTTAGAAAGCAAACATTTGATTCCTTCCCTTCCAGGGAAAACCTGGTACCTCCCCTCTCTGCAGCTTCACTCATTCAGTTGACCTGAAGCCTACCTTAGTTGTGCCCATTCTCTGTCCTGGGCCAAGGCTTTTATGGAACAAGGAAATCTATGTCTGCTGCACTGAATGGCTAGGGGAAAACTAGGAATTGTAAACTTAACATCTGGCTAGCCTTTTAGCACTTACCGTGTTTCCCCGAAAATAAGACCTAGCTGGACAATCAGCTCCAATGCATCTTTTGGGGCAAAAATTAATATAAGACCCAGACTTATTTTACTATAATATAAGACCGGGTCTTATATTAATTTTTGCTCCAAAAGATGCAGTAGAGCTGATTGTCTGGCTAGGTCTTACTTTTGGGGAAACGGTATAAAGTATTTCTACACATTATTTGATCCTCAATAGTGCTCTGAACTAGGAAGGACAAGCCTGAATTCTTTACAGATGAGAAGCAGAGGTTCAGAGAAGTGACTTGCCCAAGGTCACTTGGCCACTAAGTGGTGGAGTTCAGATTCGACCTGTGTAATACACCAAAACAGCCATTCTCAACCACAACACACTGTACCACTGTGTTTGTGAGAATAGATATTAAAGAGGGCACATGGGGTCAATGTGTCTAGCAATGAAAGTTCCAGAAACAGCAATCTATAATCTAGGGTCGGGATTTACATGTGATGCAGTTGCCAGAAGCCACGCTACCTACCCTAGAGTCGTTTCCTTTCATGGGGGTTAGAGCCTGGCCTTAAGGTCAGGTTTAACTGATTCAGAAAAGCAGTTTAGCTTTTAGCAGTCAGGTGAACAGTTTCTTGTCTGCAAAAATGGTACTCGGACACCTACTGGGCACTAGGCCGTGTGTGAGCTGCTGGGCCAACAAAGGTGAGTGTTTATATTCACTTTCTAACCACAAAAATAAATTGTTTTTAGTCCTTACTCCTGTAGGCATTGGGGCTATGGCAGTGAACCAGCCCCAAATGATCCCTGTCCTCAAAGAAATGACAGACCAACTCATCCTGGTTTGCCTGGGACTTTCCCATTTTGAACACTGAAAGGTTGGCATCCCAGGAACCCCTCATTCCCAGGTAAACTGGGACCATTGGTCACTCTTCGGGTAAGCTAGATGCTGAAGCAATATTACAAATGTGCTGCGTGCCAAGCAGATGAGGGTCATGGTTAAATTCACATTTTTAAAGTCGATGGCTCTGGAAGCTAGGTGGAAATGGCTTGTCTGGGGATGAGAGTGGATGGGGAAAGGCTCAGCAAACAGTTATTGCAGTAGCCAGGTGAGAGGATGGCGGTCTGGATTAGGCAGGTGGCCTTGGTGGCCTTGGGAGTGGAGTAGAATCTACATGTGAAGAGTCTAGATATGAAGGGTGAAGAATTCAGAATCATTCTGGGTGGTTTCAAGCTTAAACAGCCATGAGTAGGGAAACTTGGAGGAGGCTGCAGTTGTAGAAGGGAAGTGATGATGGCATGGGGTGTGTTGGGTTTGAAGACTCAAGATACAATTGTTTTAGGAGAGTGCACTGATTTTTCTAGCCCTCAGTCTTTAATGCTTCCAACAAATAGTTTTTTTTGTTTTTTTTAAGATTTTATTGGGGAAGGGGAACAGGACTTTATTGGGGAACAATGTGTACGTCCAGGACTTTTTTCCAAGTCAAGTTGTCCTTTCAATCTTAGTTGTGGAGGGTGCTGTTCAGCTTCAAGTTGTTGTCCTTTCAGTCTTAGTTGTGGAGGGCGCAGCTCAGCTCCAAGTCCAGTTGCTGTTGCTAGTTGCAGGGGGTGCAGCCCACCATCCCTTGCGGGAGTCGAACCGGCAACCTTGTGGTTGAGAGCCCATTGGCCCATGTGGGAATCGAACCGGCAGCCTTCGGAGTTAGGAGCATGGAGCTCTAACTGCCTGAGCCACCGGGCTGGTCACAGATAGTCTTGAATGGCTGTTCTGTACCAGACATGAAGTCAGGCATTCAGACACAGTGGGGAACAAGCATAACACTGGCCCTTTCTCATTAGAACTAAAGTTAATAACAATTACATAAAACATAAATATGTATGTTTGAAGGACAGGAGCATGACATATGTCAGAGGCCCCGGGGAAACATTCTTGAGGAAGTGGTTTTCTCACTGAAATCCAAAGGAACTGATAAGTGTAAACTAGGTGAGGGAAGTAGGGGCAAGATTATGGACAGGAAGCATCATGTGCAAAGGTCCTGTGGCACTGAACAATAAATCTAGGTAAAGTTTTGAGAGGAGGAACATGATGCCAGAAGAGGCTAAAAGATTGTCGGGGCCAGAACATACAAGCCCCATGAGTCACTCTCATTTATCTTTAATTATTAAATACCTAAGTTTTTTTTTAAATTAGAACATTACAGATAAAGCTGAAATCTCACTATCCATTCCAGTCCCCTCTAAATCTTTTTTTAAAAAATTGCACTAATGTTCTATATGTTTCCTTACATAAATGACATAATGTTGCCTGTATTATTCTGCAACTTGCTTTTCCCACCTCAGGAGGACTTCTCAATATATCTGTAATGTCACATCATTCCTTTTATCAGCTACCTGATGTTCTGTTTTGTCTCTTCCACCATTGATAGACTTTTAGGTTGTTTCCAGTTTCTCAGAATTACAGAAAAGGCTGCAATGCTCACTCTTAATCATGTCTCCTTGGGCACAAGTGTGTGTATTTCTCTAGGTGGATACTAAGAGATGGAACTTATTAGATCATAGGGTAGGCACAGCTTTACTTGATGCTGTTAGATCACCCTCCAAAGTGGTTGTAATAAATCATATTGCTGTTTTCTAGAAGTCCCGTATAAATTCATACACAAATTTATCACTTTCTCTTGATGGTTCTCCCCTTTGTGCTATATTTAAGAAAGACTTATGGTTCTTGACATTTTCTGTAGCTTCCTTATCCATTTAAGTTATTGTCTTCTGCCCATAAATTAATTGTTCTGCCTAAGTTAATCAGAGTTTTTTTTTTTTACTGGTTCTGTTAGAATCAAGAATCCTGAATAATAGAGACATCAAGAAATTTTAAAATATTTTCTTCAAACATGTTCAAGTTCTATTTTTGCACTGTTTTTAAATCCACCCAGAATTTGTTGGTATGTATGATACAAAGTGGAATGTAATTTTTTAAATAAGGATAGCTGATTGCTGCCAAACCATTTATTTTCCAAACCATTTCTTGATACTCATTCTTTACCTATAGTGTTGAGCTGCAATCTCAATCATATACTAAATTCCCATATATACATGCAATTCTGTTCAGTTTTTGACTTTTCTGTTGACCTAAATATCCATTTTTGCACCAATTCCATTGTTTTACTTATTACAGTTTTATAACTTGTCTTATAACATGTCTTAACATGTTCTTATAACATGCCTTAATAGCAGATAGAAAAAGTCCCCCTCCTTGTTCTTTTAAAAGGTCTGGGCTATTACTGCATATTTCTTCCTCTCTATGAAGAAGAAACTCCATGAAAAATCAAATTTTTGATTGGATTGCATTAAAATTATTGAGTTGGGGAGAAATATTTTTATAATTTTAGATCTCTCTGTTCATGAATTTAGTATATCTATTTAGTGAAGTCTTCTTTGCTATCCTCAGGAAACCTTTATAATTTCTCCACAAAGGGCTTGCAATGCATTTATTAATGGGAATTTTATAAGGTTTTGTTGCTATTGTCAATGAGATCTTTACTCCTGGATCCTTTTAAATTGTGTGTGTGTGTGTGTGTGTGTGTATACATATGTGTGTATATATGTGTGCCCATAAATTTTATTTATATATATATATATATATATATATATATATATATATATATATATATATATATGGAAGTCATTGATAAAAATCTTCCACTGGCCTCTTTGCTGAATTCCCTTATTCTACCAGTTTTATTTTTCAGCACATAGTCAAATTATAGGCAAATAATTATAGTGTAATGTCATCTTTCCCAATAGTTACACCACTCCTTTCTTTTTCTTGTCTTGCTATTACCTAAGACCATCTGTACAATGTTGATTAGTAGTGGTAATAATGGACGTAATTGTCTTATTCCTAACTGCTTCTAATGTCCCACCATTAAATCTGATGTTTGCCAAAAGATTTTCTGTAATCTATGCCTTAATTTTCGCTGGAAACTTTATCAAGTTTAGGAAGCTGACTTCTATACCTAGTTTTTTAAAAATCATAAATGGGTGTGGAATTTTTCAGAGCTCTATCATTAAGTAGTTGAGTATTAAGAAATTGATTTTCTGATAAGTACCCAGTTCATGCTGATGCTACTTGTCCAGGGAGCACACTTTGAGACGTACGGGTGTGGAACAAGAACAATGGTGTAAAGGCAAATTCTGAGAAACAACATTTAAGCAGTAGATGGGAGTAAGAGGAACCCCAATAGAAACAACAGCAGCAGGAAATTTTGAGGAGAACTAAGGAAAGTATAGTGTCACAGAAGCCAAGTAGAGAAAAAGTTGAGCACAAAATGTTTTAAGGAACAATAATACTATTAAGTGCAAAGAGGTTTAGAAAGATAGAGACCTTCAAATGCCCACTGGATTTGGCGATTGGGAAGTAAGCTTGATAACGATTTCGGAAGAATTGTGAGGGTAAAGTAAAAGATGGCTTCGATAAATATTTATTGAGTGCCTACTTAGAAAAGGCACTGTTGCCGAGGAGACAACACTGAGTCAGTGAAGGAAGCTGTGGAAGTGGACACGTCTTTTGAGACATTTGGGTGATGCAGAGAAAGATGGGATGATATCTAAAGAGAACGAAAGGTTGGGGGTGGGGTGGAATTCTGTTAAGATTCAGAAGACAGAGTATAAGCTGAGGGGAAATGTTTATAAGCTGAGGGGAAATTCATAAAAAAGAGAATGAAGGTGAAGGGGAAAGACAGGATGGACTCATAGGGATGGCGAGCAAGTAGCTCCCCGCTCTCAATTGGCTGGATGACGTCTAAGGTAACTTTCAGCTCTGTGAAGGGTACTGTAGTTCTGCATGTACAGAGTCCCTTGCTTGGTACAATACAACGTGCCTTCAAGTCAATGAATATCTTCTCTCTTGGGAGTATATTCTGGTTTTGAAATATGTTCGTGGAAATTATATTACAGGAGATAGAATTTAAGAAAATAAAAAATATAAATATACGTATATAAAAGAATACACTAGTGTCAACAGACTAAGCTTGAGACCCGTGTCTGGCACTTAGTACAAATCTCTGTGCCTTATCTTCCTCATCTGTAAAATGGGGATAATAACAGTAACTAGCACCTGGCAAACACAGTAATACAATAAATGTAGTGTTATTGACTAAGAATGAGATAAGTACTGGAAACCTGCGATGCTAACCTGAGATAATCTGAATTATCAAGGTTGTTATAGAATGATAATGATAACATGTAATGGCCTCAGAGCGCTTTACCTGCGTTACTGTTAATTCCTCGCTGGCTCTCATTACCTGTGAAAAACCAGTGTTTCCACCAACCTCTATTTTAGGATGGTTTTGTAGCTTCCCATGACCTGCAGGGCTGATACAGGTCTAAAAGGAGTGCAGCACCCTCTTGTGGGCCTCTGCATGAAAAGAGGAACTATTTCCAGAGAAGGAAAGTTAGAAAAAGAACAAGATTGGACAAGTCCCAGGGTGTAGAATGCCCTTAACCTTGACTTGTACTTTTTTAAAAATTAGCATTCTTCAAAACTTCAGGGAAAATTATATTTTTTATAAGTCAAATACAACTTGCAAATGCACCCAGGAAGCTCCCCATTTAAAGGACTCTCCTTCCTGTGAGCCCCAGCACCACATCCACATGTTAGGGTTGTAACTCTGATGTTATTAGGCCACAACTTAAGCAGGGCACCTAGGAACACTTTTCAGACTACACATCCCAGCATCCTCTGGGATTCAATCAGCTGGTTTAGACCACTTTGGTGGGACACCGGGAACTGAGCAGTCTGATGCTGAGTTCAGTTGCCTCTTGGCCTTCATTTCTCTCTGCTTCATATCAGGAAAGATGAACCGCATTAGCCAAGGAGTTGGTGTTTCTTTCTTCAGTCTCAGATCTCTTCGTGTGGGTTCCCTTTTATTTCTAGGCTATGACTTCCCCTTATCATATTTCACCCTCCGTGGCCATCTCCCAGTTCCTCTAGAGATTCACCAAGTGAGAGATTCAGGAAGTGCTTCAGTGCCTACCATGTTCCAGGCACATTGTAGAGACAACTGAGAGCAGAAGACATGGCTTCTGTCCTCCTGCAACCTATAGCCAACTAGGGGAAGAGACAGATATTTGCATGATTTTTCATTAACATAAACTAGAAAGCCTGAGAAGTGCTCTAGGAAAAAGTAGCTTGCAGAAGTCATATGCATTTTTCTGTCTTGTATTCATAATTATTATTCTACTTTTCTGTCCTGTTTACCATTGTATTTACTGACACACAATAAGAGCTTCACACATATTTGAATGTCGAGTAGAATTCTTGTTCACAATAGATGTGCAAGAAACATTTTCAGGATTGCATGGAATTGGGCAAGTCTTCTAGATGCTTCTCCAAGGGTGTGGATTTCGTCAGCTCTGTGCAAGAGTGGAGCTGCTCAGCCTGTTAGGATTTCAGTTCAACACAAGGAAGCCCTTTTGACTTCCCTGTTACCATCAGATCTCTTGAAATTTCATGGAACAAAGTAATCCCTGTTCCAGGTGACATATCCAGGTCTCACACATATCCAATCACTGGATAAGTACCTGCTGACTAAGTACCTGCTGACGATGTCAAGAACTGTGAGAAGCACTTGATAAATATTTTAAGGTAGCTTTAGATTCTTCCTGCAGCTCCCATTTTAGGAGAAACAGCCCCAGTTCCTTAAATGATTTCTCATGTGACATGGTGAGTTCCTTTATCAGCGAGTTTCACTCTCCCACCCCCATCCTGACAACTCTTTGAGGGTGATCTGAGTCTTACCTTCCTGTCTCCCCATTTGGGGACAGGGAGTGCAGTAGAAGGCTTTGGGGCTTCTCATATGTATGGGAACCACTGAAGCTTTTGCAGGGGTGCACCTCTAGTTGGAAGTGAGGTGGTTACTCTCAGAGAAAAGGGGGATGATGGGTCCTTTCAGGGTGTGGGGATGGCAATGATAGGAAACCATCAGGAGACGGGGGTACAATGTCAGGCCCCTTCTCAGGAAGACGGAACAATACTGAATACTGGGGATATTTAAGGAAGAGGGGATGATGTGGGGTCCCCTTAGGAAGGGACAAAGAAATGGGAGGGGACCCCTTCGGAAGAGGGGGTGACACCAGGGTCTCCTTCAGGAAGGATGTTGGGGTCCCATCAAGAAGGGGACTGAGACCAGGGTCCCCTCAGGAAGGGCACTCAACACCAGGGTGCCCTAAGGAAGTGGGGATGACTCTGACGTCACACTCAGGAGGAAGAGATGATGCTAGGGTTCGTTTCAGGAGGGAGGGAGGACGCCAGAGTCCTCCTCGGGAAAGGTGGACGTCTCAGGGTGTCACTCTCAGGAAAAAGGGGTGACGTCAGAGGTTCCCCTCAAGAAGGGGGAAACGACGCCAGGATACTCTCAGGAAAGGCGGATGATACCGGAGTCTCCTTTAGAAAGTGGGAACGACTCTGGAATCACTCTCAGGGAATGACACCAGGTCGCCTCACCCGCCTCAAATCTGTCGCTCCTGCGGCGGACTGAGCTCCTCTGCTGAGTCCTCGGGTTCAAAAGGCGAAGCGGCCGCGCCTCTCATTGGCTGCCTTCTTGGCTAATGACAACTACGCCAGCCAATTGTAGTGCAGAGAGAAAATCTTCCCCTCTGTTTTCGCCATGCCTCCTACCCGATCTGCGCGTGCGCGTCCTACTGGTCCTGCTGTAGTTCTTTATTCCCACTGTAAGGGGGGGGGGCTGGAAATCCCAGCCCGACCTATGTCTATGACCCATTTTATAATAATAGTACCTACTTTAAAGGCTGTTGTGGGAATTAAGTGCGATAATTTACGTAAAACAGTGCCTGACACATAGTAATCACCTTGTAAACCTGGGCTATTATTTGCATTTTACAGCGAGGGAAACTGAGACACAGAGTGGGTAAGAAACTTGCTTAGACTAACACAATCATTAATTGGCAGAGTCGAAACTAGAACATAGGCAAACTGAATCGAGAGCCTGTGTACTTATCTACCATACGTTTGTGGCTCCCAAATTATTTCTTTCTTCTGATTATGAAACAAACTTCTCCTTGATTATAAAAATAATACATGACGACTACAGAACAGAAAACACAGATCTCTTTTAAGCCCACCACGGGAGAGCTGAATATTTTTTGATGAACAAGCTGCTTTTTCTATGCACATATTTTTTAATAGGATCATACCAGGGTATAATGCAGAACGTTTCAAAACCTGCTCTTCTTATGGTAAACATCTTCTCATTTCAATATAGACCCACCTCTTTGCTTTTAATGGCTGCATATTATTCCATTATGCCAGTGAAGAGTAATTTAATGACCCTCTAGGGTGGACATCTGGGTCTTTAATAATTCTTCACTATTCTGACCAATATTAGAATGGGCATTTGTACTTGCATCTTTAGGTATTCATCCAATTGTTTCTCTATGATAAATATTTTTAAAAGTGCAATGGCTGGGTCAAAATGCATGCACAGTTGTTGTTTTTGATTAATATTGTCAGACCACTCCTGGAAATCTCTGTGTGCCAACTTCTGCCACCACTAACGAGCTATGAATATGCTTTGCCCACCCGAGGATGGGCCGTCTTTTTATTATTTGCCAATAGATGAAAAAAGAAAAAAAAAGTGCTTGTTTTCATTTGTACTTCCTTATCTTTTATGCTATGAAAGAGGGAAAAATATTACACCCATCTCAAGATTTTGTGCAGGTGAAATAAAATAATGATAAAAGTATTGAGCAGCCATCATTGTCAAATAGACAATGGGTGAAGTGAGATCCCCACCTTATTTTTCTGAGTTTTTCCGACCCTGTGAAATCACTTCACGGCTTCAGTTTCCTCATCTGCAAAACAGAGCTTATGATAGTACATACTTCAAGGACCACCGGAGGGTGGATAAAATAATCCTCCACATGAGTTCAGGGCCTTCCAAAGGCTGGGAGAGGCGGAGCCATTTGCCAGAGACCATGCAGCCTGCAAGTGGCTAATGTCAACTTCAGAAAATGAACTAACTCCACCCCTTTCCCAGGTCCCTCTGTCCTGTTCAGATTACAAGGCCTCCCTGCCCTTGGTCACCATTGCCTGAGGAAAGATGAACTCCCCATCAGGAGGATTTTAAAGAGCCAGCTGATGGTCACATGCCACCTCTGCCCTTTGACCCACATTCTCAGACTGTTGCCATGTCCCAACACAGGAGGCATCTGGGACATCACACTTACCCTTTTACACTTGGGGAAACTGAGACCTGGAGTAAGAAGGCTCATCTGGCCCTGCCAGCCATCCCCTGCCGCGTGGGGTTAGTACTGTTGCCTCCTGACCCCCAGCCCAATACCCTTTTCCCGACTCTGCCTTCCTTTGAAACACCCTTGGGGAAACGTCTGTGTCTCCTCTTTGCTTCTTGCACAAAGTTCAGATTCTGCCTAGTTTTCCAGCTTTGCTTCTCCCTTCTGAGCCCAGGCTGCCCCCTCTCCTCTTGGCCAGGATATATATATCTACTGTGAATCTTTAAGCCACAGTCAAGCTGGCAAACCTTTGTATGAGTTAAATGCCCCACATTTACTCTCACTTAAGTTCCAGAACTGTGCAGTCTGATACAGTAGACTTTGGCTACATATAGCTACTTAATGTAAAAGAAAATTAAAATTCCAGTTCCGCAGTTGACCAGCTACATTTCAAGTGCTGATAAAGATGAACTGGAACTTCCATTGACTTCCTTTTCCCTTCTATAAATACCCTCCATCTTGGCACATAGGCCAGAATGTGCACGTGGCTTGCCATATCTGCATGCAGTGGGGTTACAACCTTTTCTTTTTCCCGAATAAACCCTTTCCGGTGATGAAACATCTAGTTGATATTATTTTTCAGTCCACATTTTAGGAGCCTGTCCAGGATTCCAGAGAACAACCCTGACAGCTTCTTGGCAGGTGGGCAACCAGGTGCTGGCACCTCACATAGAGCCACTTTGGCTCCCAGCTTGCTCTCCAATTCAGAAATTTAGGGTAGGTTTCCTGGATCAAGCTTCCCCTTTTTGTATGTTGAAGCTTTCTGGGCTTTATTCAGAAATTGTTTAGAGAATTTTTTGTTTGTGTGCATGTGTTAAAAAAGCCTTGCTTGTTTGCTTGTCTGTTGTCTGTGAGTACTCGATTTGGCACATCAGCCTGATTTCTTCAGAAACAGGTTGTCCTTTGAAACAAAACTGGCTTTGGCCTAAAGAGCCCTTTGAAGACAGAGGTTATGTCTTTTGAAATTAGTCAGTTTGGCCCAGTATTAGACAGTGCCATCTCATTGAGAGAGCCACCCAGCTCAGCCTATAACTGGACTCTCCCAGGGTTGGTTGTTTTCCTAAAACTGGCTTTCAGCCTTCGGCCTGGTCCTCTGTGATCAGAATGTTCTAGAGTGAGGCAGGCTGGTAGCTGACCTGCAGGTTGCTTGAGCTGTTGTAAATTGTCTTGGACCCTATGTTCTAGAGAAAAGTCTCTGAAAAATAGGATCCATCATGCAGGGTGTCATGCGGGGTCTCTGGTCCCACTCCCCACATAAAAACGCAGGATATGGTGAGGCCAAAAAGGAACATCCACGGAGCCATAGATAGGGGACTCATACCACTATATTCTCACTAGTGGCTGGGTTAAAGACACAGGAAGCAGGAGCCACATGATCCACAACCTGCCGTCTGCTTTTCTCTGCCAACCAACCTCACTTGGTAGCTGCAATCCGCCGTGTAACTGCAATCCACTCTTGCTAGCTCAGCCACCATCTTCTTGCTAGCTCCCATTTGCTGCTAGGGTAGCCACAGCAGTTATATTAGTGGCCAATGGCTCACTGGTTACAGCTGACGGCCAACTAGCCACAGCTGATGGCCATCCAATCACAGTTGATGGCCATTTACTACCTGAGCCAGCACCTTGAGAGCCTGGAAACTGCACTCCTGCCTCTGTCCCCACAGGATCTCAACCATCTAAATATTTTAAGACCGTCCCTCATTTACCAGGGACACCTGCTGAGTACATGGTTAAATGCTGCGGTCAATTTTCACATGCATATTTAACTAAATGGACAAATCTGACTAAAAGTAATTCAGAAAATCAGTGGCCACTGTGGGGAACTTTCAAGATTCCTAAACTTGATTTTCTTAAAACTAAATAGGACAATAATAGCGCTAAAATTGATAAAACTGAATGGAATGTCTATTTTGAATGGTATTTTGAGGCTTCCAAATGAGACCAAGAATCTGAATTTGCCTCTTTGCAAAATAAAGTCTTGAAATTAACAAAGGCTACTGAACATTTAAAAAGAGAGAATGGCATCAGAAGTCTGTTCTTCCTCTGCAGCACTGTCTTGGCCTTCCCTCTCAACTCCATTGTCTCAGGTTCCATCTTTAGGTCCACCCTATCCTTCTATGCAAACTTTGCCTCAGGTTTATTCTCCAGTTTGTGCAAGTGCTTCTTCCCCAACTCCTTTGCCTCACGCTCCACCTCCGACGCTATCTTGCCTTCCACCACTGCCTTCCTTACCTTTGGTTCTGCGTTCAGTGCCATTTTTCCTTGAATCCGCTCATGTTTTTTTCCCCTCTGAACTTCTCAGTACTTTTCCATTTAAAATAACCCCCCCTCTGGGTATCCTAACCCCAAGTTTCATATGTCCTTTGGACTAAATCTGAATTACAAGCCATTGTAAAGGAATTCCTTAAGGGGACTGAGCATCTTCACAAGTTTGCTTGAGGAATTTTATATTACTATTCAGGCCTATCAACCTGGGCTTTCTGATTTGTATCAGCTAATCCATATGTTAGTTGGTAAAGACCAGGCTAAGAATTGCTGGATGGGAGCATTTTAAAATGGACTTAGAAAAGCAAACTTCCAATTTGGGGGAAGAAGCTAGAGAACTTGCTTGAAAGCTAAACCAAGTAATTCCCAAGGCTTTCCCAAAGCCCGTTGATTAGAGCAAAATTCAGACTTGCTCACAAGAGTCTGACGAATCTGTTTATGACTATTATAATAGACTTCAGGTCATTTTTAAGGAAAATTCTGGTCGTCAGATGTTGATGCCACTTGGGTAACTTTTAATTCTGTTTGTTAATGGGCTGCAGAGATCTTTCCCTCCTCGTTAAGAGAACCAGGATGGAATGGGGGACCGTGCCCACCCTAAATTTGGTTAATTATGACAATCAGCTTGCCCATACTCTAGATGAGCCACCTAGAAGTAAGATTGCCAAGATTTTTAATTTTCAGACTCAGCAAATGAGAGGCCCTGTGTGAAACTGAAAGACTTCAAACTTTTGCCATTATTGCAAAGAACTGGGACTCTGGAAAAGGGATTGCTGTTTAAGCTTTTCAGACGCTTTCAGCCTTCTAAGCAGCATCTTCCAGTTAGCCCCCTCACTTCCTATAAAATCCTTTTGTTAACTGCTTTCTGTATAACTCCTTCACGTTGTAATAACCTTAATCCTCAGTCTCCCTTCTGAGACTGACGGATCCCCTCCTGACTCCTGACTCCTGACTCCTGATGATTTGCAGGAGACTCCTCTAGGTAAAGCTGATCTCTCAGGGATTACATATGGTTTATATTTTAAAAATGTAAATGGCGGTGCTATTTATGCTATTGTTAGCACTTCTGAAGTTGGTGAGGCAGTATCTTTGCCTTCAGTCACTTCAGCACAGCAGGCTGAATTATAGGCCCTCACTAGAGTTTGCATTTCAGCAAAGGTGTCCTGCGGGAGACCCTGCTCACTGCGCCATTTGTCATGCGGGGCGGCCTGCGGAGTCTCTGGTCCCGCTCCCCACAAAAGAATGCAGCATATGGCTAGGCCAAAAAGGAACACCCGTGGAGCCATAGGTAGGGGAGTCATACTAGTATATTCTCGCTGATGGCATTATACTCTCACTGGAGGCTGGAACCACACTGTCCCCAACCCGCCATCCTAACTGCAATCCGCGCTTGCCAACCCAGCGGCCATCTTCTTGCTAGCCCCCATTTTTCTGCTAGCATAGCCACAGCAGTTATATTAGTGGCCAATGGCTCACTGGTTACAGCTGACGGCCAACTAGCCACAGCTGATGGCCATCCAATCACAGTTGATGGCCATTTACTACCTGAGCCAGCACCTTTCTATGTGAGGCCGAGACCTTGAAAACTGCTTTCTGGGGTTCTGTCCCCACAAAAGGGTAAAACTGTCAACATTTATACTGATAGTAGATGTTTCATGACTTTGGAATCTTAATGGAAACAATGTGGTTTCCTTACCTCCAATGGAGATAAAATTAAAAATTGCCCATATGTTCAGGAATTATTGGATACTATATTTTACCTCATGCTTATTAAGATTCCAGGATATTCTAAACTTGACTCCCTGGAAGCTAAAGGAAATCACCTGGCTGACATTTCAGCTAAGAATGCTGCCTTTAAAGGCATCAGCTGGACTCAAAACCTCTGTCATGGTCCAAAGGGATATTTCTCTAGTCGATAACTTAGAAAAACTGGCCAGAGAAGGCCAACAATTGGCTTTGGGGAAAAAGAAAAAAACAAGACTGGAAATTCAATAATTGCTGGTTTGATTAGAAGAGAAAGCTCTGGTTCGGACTAAGTAACAACCCAGTCCTACCAGAAACTAAAATTTTCACTCCTGACTACTGTATATGCATTAAACCATTGGCTCACTGTCATAATGATAGCATTTATGAATCAGCATTGGTGGGGAGATATTAACAAGGCTGCAAAAAGCGCCTATCTGAATGTCTTAGCTGTGCAAAGTACAACCCAGGGGAGCCTGTTCGCATTGCCCCTGGACAGTTTAAATCGCCTAACAGACCACTTGAGGTTCGACAAATAGATTTTATACAACTTCCCTCATCTCATGGATATACATATGTCTTAGTCATGATATGTATGTGTTCTCACTGGACTGAAGTGCTCCATTGTAGACAAGCTAAAGGCCTATGAGAAGATTATTCCTACTTGGGAATGCCTCTCAAACTCCACAGTGAGGGAGGAACTGATTTCACTGGTCAGTTGCTACAACAAATCTGTGCTATTTGGCCAGTTCTACAACATTTTCACTGTGCTTACCACCCTCAATCTTCAGGTTTAGTTGAATGTACTAGTGGCATTATTAATATTCAAGTAGCAAAATTAGTAGAAACTCTTCAAATACTTTGGCCTAAAGCATTGCCATTAGTCCTTTTAGCTCTCAGGTCTACCCCTTTTGGGACACATAAGCTTTTACCTTTCAAGATAATTACAGGACGCCCCATGTATTTGGCTCCTGCCTCTCTTGATCCATAGTTGGTAAAAGGAGACATATGTCAATAGAAGCTTAATTGCTTCTATTGGCAATCATCATGCTTTGGTAGAACAATCTTTTCACAGTGCACTCCAGGGAAATGAAAAACTCAACCTGGACACTTTGTTCACTGGAAAAGACACCTCAAAAAAGATTCCCTCCAGCCTTGCTGGAAGGGCCTCTGTCAGGTACTGTTGACTAACCTCTGTGCTGCTAACTCCAGGGGGTAGACTCTTGATTACAATCATGTGTCACCTAAAGAAGGCACCCAACCCTGACTGGAACTGCACACAGTCTGGTGACCTGAAACTAAAACTATCAATATTAAACCGGGCGACCTCTGAAGGAGATGAATTGCCAAAATGACTGAATCAGGCCTGTATAACTCTTCTTACTATATCGATTCTTATTTCATCTTTCTCTTTTGCTTGGAAGGAATGTGCCCTTGCTGACATTTCCTAAACTATTGTGAAAGGGGGGAAATTTCTGGTTGTTGAATTTGTCATCAAGAACTTTGATCTAAGATAATGATGGTCTTTGTTTCATTATCTACAGGCTTGAGCTCCTGGTTTAAATTCATCTTGTAGAATAAGTTGTTATGTTGTTCTAATTCTGCTTTGAATTCTTCTTGTTATTTAGTTCTGCACCTGTTGCCTGTTAAACCTCAACATGAGCTGTTCCAGATCCAAGCACTTTCCCTCTGATGTGAGCGAGGACACCCAGAAGAGGTCCTTCCTGATATCAAGGGATAAAAAGACTGAAGTCGGAAGATCTGACTTTTGATCAGAGATGCTTTTGGAGAGAGATCGCGATCAAAAGCGGGGAATGATAAAGTTGAACTGGGACTTGAAGCAAACAGAATCAGTCTGGAGGGCCGATGGGCAGAGCGAGGGCTTATGTAAGTTCTCACGCTCTGCATAATCGCAAGAACCCCACATGCAAGAACTTTACAGGAAGAACTCTGTTTATAATAAAGCTCTAGAGTTCTAACTTCTCTTTCCATTAACTTCCTTTCCCTTTATATAAATACCCCTCCATCTTGGCACGTGGACCGGACGGAGTGTGCATGTAGCTTGCCATGTCCGCATGCAGTGGGTTGCACCCTTTTCTTTTTCCCAAATAAATGCTTTTAGCTGATGGAACATCTAGTCGGTATTATTTTTCAGTAGACAGTGCTTAGTAGCCACATGTGGTTAGTGGTTACCATGTTAGATAGCGCGGACACAGAACATTCCCATCATAGAGTTTCACTGGCTAGCCCTGCTCAAGACTGACCTTGTTTAAGTCTGAGATTTTTGTAATCCCATTTTACAAATGAGACAACTGAAGGTCAGAGAAATCACACCCAAAGGCACGTAGCTAAGAGCTGGGATCCAAACTAGTCCCTGACCCTAGTGAAAGATGGCAGACTAGGTGGGCTGACATTTCGTTAGATGCAAGGAAGCTACCCTCATTTTCAGAACACACACGCTGTGAACATATACATCTACTGATATCACTGTGCTTAACTGCTTAACATTTTCACTGCGAGGTCCGACTGTAGTCGAATGATCTTTTCATGCCTCTGACTGTAGCGTTACTTTACTCCACAAGCTCAGTGTTCCAGAAAGGAAGTTTAGGAAAGTAGATGTATATTTTTCTATATTTTTGTGGTTTTCAAGAATGAATAACAATAGGAAATTTTTATACTTTAATCATTTATTTTAATAAAATGTAGCACCTTGACTGTATTTACTTAAAAATATAAATACTGTAATTATTTTCTGTGGCTTTTTGACACATTTTGGAGAACAAACTTGAAATCAATTAATGCAGTAAAAAGGTTAAGCACTGTGTATGTATTTGTGTCTTTATTAACCCCCAGAGGCAGCCAGCATTTGACTCTGAAAACCCGAATCACAAATACTTCTGCTATCCATATCTTTTTCCACACGGGAAGTTTCATCATTAGCATAATGAATGTCAGCACCCTTTGATTGGTGAGATCTGGGGCTTGTTAATTAGTCTTATAAAGGTTGGAAAAAGGAGCTCTTATGGGCAGAATTAACGGTATTCGAGTATGTGGATTGGTTAAAATATGAGACTCACTCATTCCCCAACCTTTTAATAGCAAGTTAGAAAAACAGTTTCTATCCCAAGCCCGTTCTGTGGTCAGTCATTAATTTGAAGGATTCAGTTTGCCTGACACCCCTAAGGCTTACAGGCCTAAAGCAACACAGAACCCTGCCTTTAAAATATTCAGGTTTAGGGGAGGCTGGATGGCTCAGTTGGTTAGAGCTTGAGCTCTTAACAACAGGGTTGCTGGTTCGATTGCCACATCAGCCAGTGAGCTGCAGCCTCCACTAGATTGAAGACAACAAGCTGCAGCTGAGCTGCTAGAGGGCCTGCCAGATGGCTCAGCTGGTTAGACAGTGTTCTCTTAACAAGGTTGCCTGTTCAATTCCTGCATGGGATGGTGGGCTGTGCCCCCTGCAACTAAAGATTGAAAACGGCAATGGACTTGGAGCTGAGCTGCGCCCTCCACAACTAGATTGAAGGACAATGGCTTGATTTGGAGCTGATGGTTCCTGGAAAAAACACTGTTCCCCAATATTCCCCAATAAAATTTTTTTTAAAAATTAGTAACTTAAAAAAAAAATTCAGGTTTGTTTCTTGGTTTTGTTTTCATGCAACGTATAGTTTGCAACACCAAATTGGACAGAATGCTGGGAATTCATGGAACTTACACGTGTAAATTCTCTTGTGCCTGTGAACCAAGTTTAATGTCTACATGGCAGAATTTGACTGGAGACCTTTTAGCATGACCTGGCAGCCAGGTGGAGGCCTCGTCAATCAGGCCTCTGGAGGTTTCCAGGAGTGCCTTTGAGACTCCAGAAGAACCCGAGTTGTGTGCTGTGTGTGGGACAAACAAGGTTTACCTGGGTCTGCTGGCCTCCCAAGACTGTAGTCTCAACCTTCACTTTACAACCTGTAGTCCCCTGTGCCAGAATCTGGCCCAGGCCTGGGGGCTGCCTTCCACCAAGCTCCTTGCAGCCCCCTCACGTTCTATGTGCTTGGGGAGGGGTTGGAACAGAGCCCCCCCTCCCCCACCGCAGACCCAGGCCGACAGAGCAGGAGAGGCACATCTTGACAACCAGGGTAAGAAAGGAAGCCACAACAGCCAGGAAGATTGGTGAAAGCCTCGGTTTAATTGGAGACAAGATCAAAGGATTGATTATCGATCAACAGACCGACTGATTTATCATCAAAGTGGACAACACTCGAGCAGCTCACAGGGGTCCTGTGCTCCCCCCTGGAGAGAGGAGCCCTGATTGAGGGTGGGGGGGTGTCCATCTCAATGGAGGCCAGTCACACCTGGCCCTGGGGCAGGGAGAGGGGCAGACTCTGCCAAGCCCTCATCCCACAGATGAACCGACTCCCCATCAAACAACAGCATTAAGCCCACCCTTTCGGGGTCTATTGTACAGTTTGTATAATACAGCAGGAATGGAGACTCTCCCTCTGGGAGACCCCCATCCTTCCTTTCCCTGACTGGGTCAGCAGGGGAAGGGCAAGTTTATTTTCCCTTTTTGCCTCTGTAGAATAATTTACAAACCAACCATACAGTATGTACAAGAAAAAAAAAAAGAGAAAATAAAACAAAAAACACACAAAAAAGGCCCACTCCGGTTGCCGGCTAGGACAGAAACTACTTTCACTACAAAAATGAACCCTGTACAGCATCATGGGAGTGGGAGCGGGTGGTACTCCCCAGGGGGATAGACAGACAGATGGAAGGCTGGGGGCAGGGGAGGCTACAGTACCGTGTGCTCAGAATTCAAGGGGTGAGGGCAATGAGAGAGGTCGTGCCCTGCCCAGCTGCGCAGAACCAGGCCAAGGGGCATAGAGGAGGGGAGAAAAGGGGGTCTTTCCTTCCAAACATTCCCCCATGGCTTGGAGAAAAATGGCCTTTCATCTGTCTGTCGTATTGCTCGGGGAATAGCTAGGAGAGGGGAAGGCTTGGCAAAGTGGGGACAAAGGAGAAATGACTTTGGTGCCAGGGTAGGAAGGGATGCCCAGAAAGGGAATGTGGGTGTACACCATTATTGCTTCCTCCTAGGGCAAAGGCTTGGGGAGGGGAGCAGGAGGATGCTGGAGGGTGCCCAGGATGGGGGCTCTGGGCCTGGCCCCACCCCAACCAAGGTGCAGGTAGGAGCCACTGCAACCCCCTCTCCTATGGCCATGGGAATCATTAAGGCAGAAACAAGATGAGAAGCAGCTGGAAGGGGGGTGCAGCTCAGAGCCATTCCCCCCCAACAGAGAAAATTCAAACGGAACCCAAAGTGGAAGGGGAAGAGAGTGGCAAGTGGAGGGAGGATCAGGCCCTCCTGAAACCTCAGATCCTAGGCTGATGGTGTGAATGCGAATGTCTCTCCCACACCCTCTCCTCCTCCCAGCATCCTAAATTTCACAGCATCCCTGTGCCTGTCCCCGAGTCAGTATTGCCAGGTTTGTGCAAAATGAGGTGGAAGACTTCTGGGGGTGGGTGGGTGGGAGGGCAGTGAGCCTGAGAGGGGCTGGAGCTGGCGCTCCTCACAGTGACCCCTCCCCCACCAGCCCTGCCCAGAATGGCTATTTCTGGCTGGATTCTAGAAACCCTCCAAAGCTCAGAAGAGCCTGGAGGGAGACCCTAAGCCTGCTTGGGCCCAGACAGAGAGCCCAACGAGGCTGGAAGACTGAGCCTGGGACCTGGGGGGGTGGGGGGGGGGTGGAGATGGACAAGGAGAGCCGGGAACAGGAGCATCTACAGTTGCTGTGTTTCATCCTGGTTTTTTTTTTCTTTTTTTTTCCTTTTTTTAGAAATGTAACAATTAAAATTCAAAAAATAAAATCCCTTCCAGGACCTCAGCCCCTCATTCCCCAGGTCCCACCTCCAAAAAGAGGCCCTGTGGGTGGGGGTGGGGGTGGGAGGAAAGGAGAAAAAAAGAAAAGAGAAAAAAACCCACTTTTCTGTTTTCTTTTTTCTCAGGAGGCCCAAGAGTCTTTGAGGCAGTGGAGGAGGCAGTTGGGGGGTGATGGCGGTGAAAGGAGGCAGGGAGGGCAAATGGGTGTAGGGGCTGGGGCTCAGATAGGGTCTCCAGCAGACTCCCACCCGCCAGGAGATGGGAGTGTGGGTGGGTCCTCGCTGGTTGTCCCTGTGCAGGCACAGCACGCCCTCTTGGCAGCCTGATGCTCTTTCTGGGCCCCCACCTCGGCCACCATGGAGGGGAGGCCCAGGAGGCCCGGGGCCTCCTCTGGAGTGGGCGGGGTCCTCAAGGCAGGCAGAGGGAGGCTCTCAGGGGGGTTGCGGCAGCCTACAGGATCCATGGATGCATCTGGGGTTGTGGACTCATCCTGGCCCGAAGCCACACTGTCTGCTTGCTGTGTCAAGGACATTTCCTCTATCTCCTCCACCTCTGCAGATGTGTCCTGGCCATCATCCTCCAACACTTCCTCAGGTGGGAATGCATACTGGGCTGTGGACAATTCCTGTACCTCAAACGCACCCAGAGCGGAGGACGCCGCCCCCTCCTCCTCTTCCTCCTCCAGCGTCAGCTCAAACTGGAACTTATCGTGTGGAGATGGGTGGCCTGGCCCTCCGGGCTCCTCCTCAGGCGGTGGTGATGGGCTCTGCTGAATGGCACTGTAGTACCAGTCCCGGTTGTCCTCCAATGTGTCCAGGATCTCCTGGGCATCTGGATGGACCAGGTCAGCCCATGTCTCCCAAAGCGGGTGCACAATATAGTCGATGAAACCCACCTGAGAGAGGGGGAAGAAGATATAAACCACCGGCCTGCTGGTGCAGATGGCGCCACAATACTGCGGGATCTAATCAAATTGAAAAGATGCTGATACCATTTGACCCAGCAAGCTTGCTTGTCCAGCTCCACCCTGGAAAAACTCTTGCACAGTAAGAAAGAAAGAATAATAAGTTTTTAAAAAATGTACTCCACAGATATTCATTATGGCATTTTTTACAACAAAGAGAAATTAGAAATAAGTTCATAGCAGGCTACACCCTGATATCATTCTCCCACCTTTTCATTGACAGAATCTTGATTTTTCTTGGGGAACACAATGCTTCCAGCTGAAACCTGTATTTCCCAGCTTCCCTTGCAAAGAGAGGGTGGCCATGAGACTACCTGTAGATAGAAGATGCTGTTCTTCCCTAGAATGTAGCCAGAATGGCTAAAGCTTCAACAGTATAAGAGGCTCCTCTGGGGATAGAAGCCCCATGCTTCAGATCGTAGAAGAAAACACTGCATGCTCTGGGCTGCCTGCCAACTTTGTGAAGCCAAAGAGAGCCCAATTCCCTTTCTCTAGACTTTTCTTATATAAAAGAAAAAAAATCTTTAGTTTGAGTCACTGTGAATTCCTAACTCCTAAACACTTCAATGTCTAATAACAGGGGAATGACTACACAAATTATTACCTATCTTCACCTGTGGAAATACTATATAGTAGTGAAAAAGGAGGAGCTAAATCTGTGCGCAATAACTTGGACAGATCTCCAAGTTACTGTTGAGAAGAAAAGGCAAGCTGTATAAAATGTGTGTGTATGTATATAGATAACCTTTTTATTTTTAAAAAAGCTAAACTCAACTTTGCTATTAAGTTGCCTGTGAAAATAAGTACATAAAAAAACTATAAAACTGGGGTGGGGGTGGGGAGGCGGAGGGGTGACTTGCAGGCCCAGGGGACATTTGGAAAGTATCTGGAGACATTTTTGGTTGTTATAGCTTGAAGGGAAAGGTGCTCCTGGCATCTAATGGGTGAGGCAAAGGGTGCCACTCAACACCCTACAATGCTCAGGATGGTCCCCACTACAGAGAAAGATTTGGCGCCAACTGTCAACAGAGCTGAGGCTGGGTAACCCTGGTCTGGAAGGGCATATACACTGAAACAGGAAAGGTGGATCTCACAAGGAGGAGACTCGAAGTGCAGAGGGTGAGAAACTCTTACATTCACACTTCAATGTTGACTCTTTTGCGAGATTGCATTCCTGCCCTTCTTGTTAAATTAAACAGGCTCACAATGAAGACAAGTCATTTCACCTAATTTCAAAATTCACCAAAAATTAGGGACAATATCAATGGCCAGGCCACAATATCAGAAACAGAAGCTAAATCAACGTAAGTATTATTATTGATACTATGTATCAATAATACTTAGCTAAGTATTATTATTGATGCTATGGTGCTTGCTACAAATGAGTTAGAGCAGTCTGAACACAGGTCTGTGTGCCTAGAGGTTCAATTTGGTTGTTCTAGGGAGGACAAAATGTTGCTATTTCCTATCAAGATGGAAAAGACTTGACCTTGTGGAGGGGCAGGTCAGGACCTCCCTGGCCTGAAAGCTCCAGGCCAGGATGGGGTGGGAGGCCAGCCCTGTTCCCTTCCATTTGCACCCTAAAACTGTACCTGAGACTTCTCCACCGAGGCTGTGTGCTTGTCGCACATGGGGCTGATCTCCATGCCTCGCTCACGCTCACGGTCACCCTGCTGGAAGAACTCGGCCATGATGCGGTCTGTCCACTGTCGGTACAGCTCCAGTGGCTTGGTGGGGTTGCTGAGATCTGCACAGTGCACCATGTTTCGCAAGACCTGCGTGGGGCAGGGTACCTTCAGAGGCCATGCCCGGTGCTTCCTTACCTCCCCTCTTAGAGGGAGAGTAGGGAGAAGGAACAGGGGGATGATGGAGAGAGATGGAGAAATAAAGAGGGAGATGAGAGGGGGAGAGGAGAAGGGAGGTAAGAAGGGGCTGATAGAGGAAAGGGCAGAAGGAGATAGGGAAAAAGAGGAGGTAGGGAGAGGTATGGTGGAGATGGAGAGAGATAGAGGAAATAGAGGGAAGAGGGGAGGGGGAGATGGGAAAGAGGAGAAGTGGTGGGGGAGAGGGGAAGGGATAGGCAGGAAGGGGTTGAGGAAGAATGGGGGGAGATGGGAAGGAGAGATGGGGGTTGGAAGGGGAAGATAGGAGGGGAGAGAAAAACAGACAGGAAGATGGGCAAGAAAGGAGCTGGAAGCTAAGAGAAGGACGACATCCCAGACATGAAAGGGGGAGGGGAGGGGAGGGACCAGTCTCCTCATGTGAGAGGGGTGCACCTGAATGCGGTCAGAGTAGTTGTCCAGCAGAAGGACACCCGAGCTGGTCACTTTCTTGGTCTCCACCATGGTCTTCAGGTCAGCCAGGAGGGTCATGTGCTTGGACATGTCCGTGGCCAGCACCTGTGGGGGAAGGGGGCACCACAGGGGCCGCTGAAGCCCTGCCGATCACCCACTGTACCAACCTGAGCCTCTGAAGTTTTCACTCGGTACAATCTGTCCCCACAGGACTCGGACCTCCCCAAAGCACCACCCATCAAAAGTGGCCTTCCCTCTCTGAACCCGCCGCCTGCCCCGCCCACCATGTCGATGACCATCTTGCGCAGGCTCTGCCGCTGGCGCTTGCTGAGGTTCTGGAAGATGTCGCAGTTGTCCTCCTGCAGCAGCTTGAAACCCACAGCCAGGTGGTGGTTCTCCAGCACCGACTCATCGTTGTACATGAGGGCCAGTTCCGAATCTGTAACCCAGGCCCAGGCGGGCAGTCAGGAGACGGGAGCGCCCACGGAACTGCCCTGCAGGGAGGGGCAGTACAGGCCCCGCCTCCAGCCCTGCAGTCCCCGCCCACTCACTGGTGTTGATGAGGAACTGGTTGGAAACCCCAGGGTGGTCCACGTCGTGGATGGCAGCCGCAAAGAGGGCCGCGAGAATCTCCTGGTCTGTGAACACGGCCTGGAGGCAGACAGAGGGGGTCAGAGAGACATTGGGGTAAGAAAGATGGGGAGTCAGACAGGGTGAGAGAGAGATGGGTAGTGAAGAAAGACAGGGGTCAGGAAAGATAAAGATCAGAAAAGAACAGGGTGAGAGACCCTGGGCCAGAGAGATAAGCAGGAGACAGGAGATGGGCAGTCAGAGAAAGTGATGGGGTTGGGGAGACAGGGCCAGGCAGTGCTCACGTCCAGCGCAGGTGTTGCCAGCAGCACATGGGTGGACTGGAGCACGTCGGCTGCGTGCAAGCTGTTGTGGTAGGCCACATCCTGGTGGTAGTGGTCTTCCAGGGTCAGCATGTATGTCACCATTGTGTCCACTGGGATGCGGAACTTCTTCAGCAGGTCCCGTTCCTGAGGGCAGGTGCGAAGAGGCGGTGAACCCTGCTGGCCCTTAGCTCCCCACCCTGCCCCTCCCTCTCACTGCCCTCCACTTGCCCTACTCAGCTCGGCCTACCTGGAATATCGCATACATGATGCAGCTGAGGGAACGGCCCCCTGCATAATCTGACACTCGAAAGATGTTCAGGCCCCACTTGTTCAGGTTCTCCAGTTCCTGAAGGAGATGGAGGCCAGAAATCAAGAGCCTGTGAGGCCCAGGGCCCTCTAGATTCTTTCTGGCGTAGCTCTGGTCTGAAGGTAGCACCATTATTGCTTACCCTGTGGGTGGCATGCTTAGTGGCACAGAATTTACTGCCCAGGTCCTACTGGGCCAGGAAAAAACAAAGCAACCACAGCGACTGTCTACTGAATGCTTATTATTGAATGCTTAGTGCCAGGCATTGCACTAAGCACTTGATCTCATTTGGCAGGGGCAGGGAAATGATGTGACTTACCCAAGACCTTGCAGCTCACAAGCGGCAAAGCCAGGATGTGAACCCAAAAGCACAGCTCAGTCTCTGAGCTAAACTGCTCATGGGCACAGGCGGGAGGAAAGAAACATGGGCTAATTTTCCATGGCTTCCCAGGATCCAAAACAGTGCCAGCACATAGAAGGTGCTCAATAAACACTGGGTGACCCAATGTAGTACTGGCCAGTGTTAGTCCACAGAGAGTTACAATAAATGTCAGCTGAGTGACATTTATTGACAGTGCATCACATCTACTGTACAAATCAGTGTGGAAGCCCCTTGGCTTAAGGTCTCTTGGAAGAGCCAGGAGCCAAACCCAGGTCTGGCCTATACTGGACACTGTTGGGATTCTGCCCAAATCCCCTTCACTGGCCACTGCACTCACCCCCCAGCTGCTGGGACGTTTGCTTCTAAGGCTCACAGCTGCCCCACTCTCCAGAAAACTGCCTTTGCCCCTACAGGAGCTACACAGAGGGGGCGATGTCATCCACCCTGGGGGCAGCCCCCAGCCAGTGACTGACACGGGATGCAGAGGTCAGCGCTCTTCCCTCAGGATGAGATCGACTCCAGAGCTCCCTGTGGGGTCAGGCTGAGGCTGGACTCCAGCTGAGACCACCTCCTTGCTTAGCTCCTTCCTCTCCTGCTCCGGAGTCTCCGAAAGCAGGTACAGATGTCCTGCACTTTTCGAAAGTTCTCATTAAGCCACTTGCTTTTACAAAAGACCTACACTAGAACCTGTTTTTGCTAACTGAAAGAAATCCAAAGAGGATTTTTGCTTTTAAAAAAGGCAAAAACAGTGTTCAGCATTTGTTTGGCGGCAGCCTTTGTAGAGGCATCAGCACCCTGAGCAGCAGGAGTGGCCCTGCCAAGCTCCTTCCCCCTGGACCACAATCAGCATCTTAGCTTCCAGCCACCAGAGTTTTGAACTGCGTCTGTGAGCATCTGTGTTTTACCTAGATTTATTTTGTGTATCCATTAGCAAGATGTGTCCTCAGTATCAGAAAAGCCTGAGAGCTTCTAAGGGTGTTACACTTAGCATAAAACTGAAAGTAATTAAGTGTTTTGTTCATGGTATACAAAATAAAGACGTATAAATTAATGGTAACTGCTTCTTTGCTTTACGCCAGTTCGGTTTATGAAAGGTTTCATAGGAACGCCCTATTTTCGGATAGCAGTAGGACCTGTACGCCCCAATCCTCATCTCAGGCTAACCCAATGCCCAGTCCTTCCTTGGGCCCCAGGAAACCCCTGTCTTTTTCCAGCCCAGCTCCCACTGAGCCCCACCCACTTGGGCCAGGAGATCCTCTTGGTCTGTCTTCACCCCAAAGCGGGGAATACTGCAGTCGGTCAGGCTGCTGCTATGCGTCAGCTTCTTCACCCCCGTGATCTGAGACATGGGCTGGAACTGCGGCCCAGGGGGTGGGGGCTGCTGGGAGGGTCTCTGCCAGGATGCTTGCTGTTTCTCTCCATCCTTCATCGTGGGTAATGGGATCTCTACTTCATTCTGCTTGTCTGCAGAAAATGGAGGAGAGGCAAGCATGAGTTTCCCCATAGAGACTCCCTGTTTGGCCCTCAGTCCCCATCCCATTTACTCTGGGAAGTCTCACCAGGGAGGGCAGACCACTTCTGGGTGTCATGCTGTTGGTTACTCATAGGCTGGAAAGCAGAGGGGAGGCAGGAATTCTGGGAGGTGGTGGGCTGGAGTGAGGACCCCAAGGCCCACCAGGAGCCATGGAGTGGCCTCAGTCCAATTGCCAAGTTTGACAGGGGGGTGGTCTGGGAAGCCAAGAAGTGGGGTGGGGAGGCTACAGAGAGCTGCTGTCTGTCCCGGATAGTCAGGGAAGCTTCTCTGGCTGTGAAAACATCCCCATAATGATCTAGAGTGCTGCTGTGGGTGGATAGCGCTGGGAGGAGGGAGGGAAGTGTGGTCTCTGGCTCCATGGACTTCCACCCCTAGCTGGTGACACCAGCTTACCTGGGGGCCAGCCCAGGAGCCCTTTTCCTAAGCTTTCAAGGGTTTCCAGAGCCCAGCCAAGGCCACGCATTGTGACCTGCGGCCCACCAGTCAATGAAAGGGCCTAATAGGGGTTATTTGCATGCCGTGCTCCCATTGGCTGGATCTCAGAACTCTGCAGCGCCACACCCCTACCGGCGGGAGCATTTGAAACTCAAAACCTCTCTTAAGCTTGGGGGAGGTAGGTCTCCTGAATTTGGGGACCTTTGGTGATAAATTGTGAGGGTGAAATTATCCTGAGTTTGTGAGGGTTATCCTCAGCTTGGGCTCTTAAGTTCAGAGGTTAGGATGAATTGCAGGTTCCGATGACCTTAAGGGTTCCCAAAAATTTGGGGTATTCTACTGTACTGGGGTTCAATTGAGTTAGGAAATTCTCCTAAATTTGGAGAATCTCTTCCAGGTTTTTAAGCTTAAAAATTCTATTGAGTTTGGGTATCTAAGTTTGGAGAGTCTACTGAATTTGGGGGGTCATACAAGTTTGGGGATTCTATTGAATTTAGGAAACTTTTAAGCTTAGAAGTTTTTTAAAGTTTTGGGGTCTTTTATGGACTCTTCGGGGCAGAGGGTCCCTTAAGTTTGAGGACCCTACTGAGATTGGGCATCTCTCCTGAGTTTTTTTTTTGGGGGGGTCTTGTGAATTTGGGGGAATCCAAGTTTGCAGATTCTATTGAACTTTGGGGGGGCTTTCAGCCTGGAGGCATCTTAAAGATTAGGAATTCTATCTGAGTTTGAGGGTTTCTTGAGGTCTTGATTTTGAGAGTTCCACTGGGGTTTCATTGAATTTGGAAGGGCTTTTCAGTTTAGAGAAATTTTTTTAATGTGGAGGTTATATAGAAAATGGGGTCCCACCGAGTTTGGAGGCATCATGAGTATGGGGACTCTTGAGTGTGGTGACTTTGACCTTTGGGGAATGAGGAGTCAGGGTCCCTTAGGCAAAGGTGGACAACAGGACCCGGAATCTGGGATTCCCCTCCAGCTCAGGTGTCCCCTGCCATGTGCTGCTCTTCACTTACCCAGGAATGTGGTGGAGATGTACTCAGAGACCTGGTTTCCTGACCTGCTCATCTCTGACAGGTGTGTGAGTTCACGGTTTAGCATCCTCTTGAACTAAGGTGAGAGAGGCAAGAAGGAAGGAATGATGGGGTCACAAATGAAGGCGAGAGTCAGCTCCTCCCAAGAAATTTCTGAAGACCCCATGAATCCCTCCTCCTTGTCCGTTGAGCCAACAGAGCCCCCAGCAGGCTGCTAGAGGGGAGGGGTCAGCCTTTCCTCTCCTCCCAGCTCTGGATAGTGGTCCCTAATCTAGGGGAGTCAGGACTCAGCACATCCCTCATTGCCTGAGGAAGGGGGGGGTCTCCCCTCCCCATCCTCTCTCCCCATCAAGGAGGAGCCAGAGAGGTACCTGTGGAAGGGAGGGGCTCCTGACTAACAGGGAACCAATGGGGTATCAGGAGAATCCCGTTGCCATGGCGATGGGAGTCTCCTTAGCAACTCCCCTTCCAACCAGCAGCTGAGCTTGGGGGAAAGGAGGGGCAGGCTACATGCCCTTTAACCCTTGCCTTCCAGAGCTACCCTTGGCATGGGTCTCCCCAGATATTGACCCCACTCCCTAGGAGTCCTGGCCCCCAACCCAGTTTGAAGGAGAGAACACAGTCCCCAAGTTCTGGGTGAAGAAAAGGCTTGGCTGGAGCAGAGGACAATAGTGAGCTGAGGAAATCCTAGTTCAGTCACCCAGGGGAGTGGGGTTCCCATCATAGCCCCCTCTCCCCCAACTTCAGGGGTGGACAGATACCAGATGAACAGAGTACACCCAGAACCAGGCTTGGGGGCCCTTCCTGGTCCCTCCATGCCACTTCATACAGTGTCTGCTGTGACATTGTGCAAGGAGGAAAAAGGGCATTGGCTCCCCGCCCCCAAGCTCCGCCAAAGCACCCCCAAAGCAGAAGCCGACTCTGTCCACAGAGGCAGAAGGGAAGCTGGGTAGGAAGGGTGAGCCCGTGTGGCCCACACCAGGACAGGGTGCTCTTTCCTCCCAGTGCTGCCCAGAGACCCTGGGTACACAGAAAGAGACACACATACCCAAAGTCACAAACCACACACTGAGTCACAGATTCCTGTGTTATCCAGTTTTACATAGCCTCAGACACACAAATCAAGGGGCCTATATAATAAGGTGGTCACAGACAGTGAGGGTCATATGCCCTCCCAAAACCACGCAGTTCTGGGCTCACAAATATGCCTAACACACACCACCACCATCAGAGCCAGATGATCTCAGACAGGGCCACGCCATAACCCAGGCAAATAAGCATATGGTCAGGTGGCCCCAAACTACTGAAGACATACACATGTGTATACTGATGGTCACACCCAGACAGAGACCCCCCAGCTCCCCACCATCTACACCCAGCCCTGGGCCACATACACAGACAGTCATAAGCATTCATCTCCAGGCGACACACGTGCACAGATGCACACACCATTCCAGATGGGGGGTTGGGGGCAGCTGAAGGGTTAGAGGTCAGAGGGCTAGAGCCCGGTCTTCTGCCCACCCTTCACTCCGAGGTCTCCTACCTGGTCCCACCAGCCCACCAGCCATGGCTTGGAGCAGGTCTCACAGAAGAAATCCACCAAGGGCATCTTGGAGTCTTAGCCCTGCTCAGGGCTGCCGCACACACAGGCTGGGCTTGGGGAGTCCCGGGGTTAACAGCCACCCTCTGGGGTGGGGGTGGGGTGCTGGGCAGGTGGGCAATGGAAGGGGGAGCCGCGGAGGGGCCTGGGCCGGCCCAGCAGGGCTGGGGGCTCCCTTCCCCTCCGCGCTCCCGGTGGCAGCCCTGGTTACATGGTCTGTCGGCCCCTGACCCCTATGGGCCCCCCAGCTACAGCAGCTGGAGGCGGCCAGGGACCCCTGCCCATGGGTGGGGGCAGGGCGAGGGTCCCAGGAGGCAGCTTCGGAGGCTCTGGTCTAGGTGTATATGCGTGTGTGTGTGCGCGCACACACACGCTTGCTCACTGCAGTACTGGCAGGCTGCATGTGATGTCAGCTCGTGCTGGGGGGGGTGTTAAAGGGGCATCGCAGCCCACGGACCTTGGCCAGGACCCAGGTAGGGCTGCTGGGATAAGCAGGGCGGCACACACCCCCTTGAGGGGACATGTCTCCTTTATGGACACACCCAGATGCTCCACACACTCAGACACATACTCTGAGACATACCTTCCACACCAACACAACCAGACACTGACACACAGGAACACACAGACACTCACTGACCACACACACACACACACACACACACAGTCACAACTCTGATGTGCAACATATTTACAGGCAGACACACCCTTTTTAAGAACACAGACCCACACCCAAAAAATGAAGACACACACCGAGGGACAAACACCCAGACACTAGCCACACAGACACATACTCATCACACCCACAGGCACACTTTCAAACAAACACAAATACCCATGTGGCCTTAGACACAAACGTACCCTGACAAATCCATAAGAGAATATACACACACACATACACACACAAAACACACACACACCCATCACAGACATACACTCACACATCCACATTCAGAGAAACAGTCACATTCTCTGATGCTCAACACATCCGCAGGGACACAATCGCCCTCAGACTTACATGGTCCGACAAACCTCCACCCATAGGGGTATGCACCCCCCAATACTGACTCCTCCACCTACACACTCATTTCCTGATAGGCATCCTTCCACAGGGGCTGCCACCATCCTGCATAACTCCAGGAAGCATCATTCAATTCACATGGCCTGCTTTCTGCATAGTGCCCCCTAGAATTGTGCAGTGCACAGCCTGCACAGCTGCACATGGAAGACCTGTACCCTCCCCAGCAGCCCTGCAAGCACACACACACTCACATTTGCACCTGGACCCACTCACACCTGTAGACATACACATCCCTCCAGCACAGCCCCACACACTTACAGCCCCTCAGAATAGCCTGTGCACACCGACATATCATCCATAGGTACACATCTGTATGCCATTCTTGACAAAACCAATTGGAACACACCCTGACCCCACACTGCAAATGTATGGCCAAAAAATCAACAGCCACACACACCCACAGCCACGGATACACACCTATTGACCATACAAGGATAGGACCCCTCTCCAAGAGATGGTCGCCTATGGATAGATGTACAGCCAGACACGCACACGCACACACACCAAGCTCTCAGGGCCCTGGGAGAAGTCAGAACTATAGGAACTACAAGTCTTAAAGCCACCACCCAGGGGTTGGCCCTACCCTACAGGCCTTATTTTATTCACAGACTGGTCCAGCCACCCTGCCGCCCCAGGCCCGCACACCTTGTGGGACGCCATCTCGCTAACTGAGCGGTAGGTCTGCATGGTCTCCAGCTGCTCCAGACACCAGTCCAGCTCCTCCAATGTCTCCCGGGCCAACTGCTGACATGTCTCCTCTGGAGAGGGGGGCAGCAGGGGCAGTGACTCAGAAGATCCACTGGCAGACCCCCAAGGCCCCAACCCGTGGTGATGGGGGTCTGCCAGGTGAGTGGGCTGCTGGAAAATGGTGTGAATCAACCACCCGGGGTGAGGGACCCCAACTGGGGCACTAAGAGTGGTTCTTTTCCATTACCCCTGGGCATAGTTACCTGACAGTGTGGCCTTGCAGACGAGAGTTGGGCCACTCAGTGGGGACCGCCTGCAAAGAAATGGGGCTCCAGTGCCAGCCTGGGCCCCTGCAGACCCCTGCCACCCCTTCTCCATGATAGTGATGATTTTCCTTTTTCTGAGTGCTCACTGGGTCCCAGGCATGCTACCATGTCCTCTACCTGCAGCCTCTCACAGAGCCCCACAAGTAGGGTTTCCAGGCAGGAATTCCTGCCCGTTCTCAGGAATTATTTTTCACTTTCCCATTCCCAAATCTTGAGATATAAACTGTTTTCTGTTCTCCACAATGAATCGTTTCCACAAAGTGACAGCCAATACTACCAACCACCTGGGTTTAAGGAGCCGATTTTCCCTATTTCCCAACCAACTTTTCTCGGGATTCGGGAACGGGAAAGCGAAAAAAATTCCCAACGGGCAGGAATTCCCACCCGGAAACCCTAGCGATAAACAGGGAAAATGTCTAAGAGATACATTGTGAGTAGTATGTTTATTTCCCATTGTGGGTATTACTGGGTTCAAGGAGCCAATTTTCCCAATTTCCCGACCAACTTTTCTAGGGATTTGGGAACAGGAAAGCAAAAAAAATTCCTAAGAATAGGCAGGAATTCCCTCCCACCTGGAAACCCTACCCACAAGAAACCATTTTACAAACGAGGAAACAGGATCAAGGAGGTGAACCGGCTCCCTGGAGTCTACATAAGTGATCAGTGGTTGGGTCAGATCTTGTGTCTCCAAAGCTCCTGCTTCATCACCCACGGCACCCACTCCTTGAACCTCCTGAGGATGGCTCTGTCCCCCCTCCCAGAGGGACCAGCAGCTCTCAGCCATACCCCTGACCCCAAATAAGAACTGCTCCTATTTAGTGAGTGCTTACTATGTGCTGGGCAATGTCCTAGCACTTTCTATATATCACTTCTGCACTCCTCACAGCAGCTAGCTAATGGAGGCGCTATTCACTTCTCCTTGTATAGAGGGGGAAAGAGGCACCACAGGGAGCTATTTGCCCAGCAAGGTGGCTTGAGGGCAAGAGTGGCCCTGAGGCTGAGGTGGTTGGCCACCCATGGCCTCACCACCCTGTATCTAGACCCCTCTTTCTTTATAAAAGTTTCTGTGTCAGGCATTCAAATTGCAGTGGTTTACTGGCTCAGAGCTATTACCTGAACAGAGGCTCAGAGAGGTCAAGTGCCTGCCTGAAGTCACATAGCAGAGCTGAGAGTGGAACTCAAGCGTGCTTAGCCTCCTGATCATGGTCGTTGGGGCCCAGTCTTGACTCACCTGTTGCTGGGAATGGGCACATTGGTCAGGAGTGAGAAGTTGCTGCGAACACTCCGGAGACTGGCCAGTACCTGGGACCAGGAGTAACAATGAGGAAAGGGGAAGCAGGGCCTGGCGCCCTGTGCCCAAGGGTGGGACAGGATTGTAGCCCCTTCCTTCCTTCCTTAGGTGGAGTGGTCTCACCTGGGCAAATGGTGTTACGATGAGGTCCTCAGCGTACCTGTAATCAAGGACAGGAGCAGGTCAGGGGTCCTCCCAGTGGGATGTCAAAGGACCTGGGAGGAGAGGGGCTGGGGTGCCAGAGAAGCAACTCTAGGATGGACACTCTGTGGGGGCTGGGCCTGGGAAGGCCGTTGGGCAGGGAGACGACTCTGGGGGTGGGGGCAGAGGGCATGTACACCTCCCAAGGGCGGACATGCTGCAGGGGCCGGTCCTGAAGGAAATGGCATTCAGGGAGAAGGGCTCAGATGGGTGGGTGGGGGGAGGCTGAACACACTACAGAGGCTGGGCCTGGTAAGAAGAGTTGGTGGAGAGGGGCAGAGGGCAAGAAGGGGCCTAGAGAGGATGAGATGGGTACCTTGATGTGGCAAGGGCAGGGCTGGAGGATCCAATGAGAGGGGAGGGGGCTCAGCAGGTCTGGGGGGTGCTCAAACCTCAATAGGTGGTCATGATAAGGGGGGCTAGCTAAGGGAAGGCTGGAGGAGGGCAGAAAGAGGGGGCTCAGCCGAGGTGGACACTGGGAGGAAGTTGTGGGAGGGAGGGGCTCAACTGGGGGTGTTCCCTCCTTGCGGGAGATGCAGACTGAGGTGGGGCCAGGCCCTGACAGCCAATGAATAGGTTGGGTGGGAAGGACAGTATGGACACGGGTGGGGGCTGGGCCTGAGGGAGGGGCTCAGTGTGGCTGCGTGGGGGCAGAGATAGATAGGGTGGGTGCTTATTGGGTGAACATGCTATAAAGGGATTGAGCCTGTTTACCCTTTACTGGGAGGACAGGTGTGGGGGCTTGGGCAGTGAACCCCTCCACGTTGGGAAGAGCAGCCTGTGGTAGGGCCAGGCCTGGATGGGCTGGCAGATGGGATTAGGGGTGCTCACGCCTCACTGGTGACCGACGAGTTCCGGGACATGGTCTTCGGTGACATGTCATAGTCGCTGTCTGAGCGGTAGAGGAAAGACTCACGGCGCTGGCTGGTGGCCGTACCGGCATGCAGCACAAGGCCCGGGCTCGCCTGCGAGTCCAGGGGGCTGCGGCCAGGCGATGGCGTCGGCCCATTCTCTGCCTCACAGCTGCAGGTGGGGAGGAACAGGGGCCACAGGGGCTGAGATGGCATCAGGGAGGTTAAGAGGAACAAGGGGGCCAAGGGGATTCCTGGCAGAGATGGGGGGCAGATAGAGGACATTAAAGACAGACACCCCAAAATAGATAGGAGACAAAGAATAGCATAGATTACACAGTTACCGAAAGTCTTCATGAGCCAGGCCTGTTACAGGTGCTGGGGACAAACCAGTGTCCTTCACAAAGATGACATGGGGATGGCTGGGCGGTAAACAGCTTAACCTAGCAGCAGTGTATACCCCAAAGTTGTGGGGTCCTCCTTGGCTCTACTCTTTCCTTCATACCTCAGATCAGACTCAGCCCAAATCTATTCAGAATCTGTCCACGTCTCACCCCCTCCTCGGCCAGCCCCCCTGACAGCTGCCTGGACCAGTGCATTCACCTCTGCCCTGGTCCCTGCCTCCTGTCTTTGCCCCTCAGTCTGTTCCCCCTTTAGCAGCCAGAGGAAACCTGTAAACACCTAAGTCAGGTCACATCCCTCCTCTGCTCAGAACCTTCTATGGTGCCCAGATGATTCAGAGCAAAAGCTGAAGTCCTCACTGCGGCCCGTGGTCCTGCCCTCTGACCTCCCGCTCTCCCCTTCATTCACTCTGCTCCAGCCACAGTGGCCTCCTCACTGTTCCCTAAACATTCCAGACACATACCCGCCTCAGGGCTTTTGCACAGGCTACTTTCCTTGCTCAGATCTCCAGTGGCTCCTCTTTCACCTCCTCAGGCCTCAGCTTAAATGTTGCCTCCTCAAGGAAACCTCCCCTGACCAACTCATCTAAAATTCTAACCGCTGTCCTAACATTTTATATTTCCCTTCCTTAAAAAAATACTACTTAGCTGACATATTCTATATTTTACTTCTTTACTGTTTGCTTTCCCTTCTAGAACTAAGTACTATAGATCAGGGATTTCTGTCTGCTTTGTTCACTGCTGTATCCCTTGGGCCAAGAACATGGCCTGGCACGTTTATGGAATGAATCATAAAATGTATGAATAAAGGAATGAATATATGAATACATGAACTGGATTGTGCCACGCAGAGAATTAAAACTAGAGGGATGACCGCAAGTTGCTAGAGAGCTGCTTTTAGCTGCTGTAGTTGAAGCAGGCCTGTCTGAGGAGGTGATATATGAGAAGGAGAAGGCCATGGGTCTGGGGGTGGGAGAAAGCACTCCGGGGTAAGGGAACAGCAAGTGCAAAGATCCTGGGGCAGGATTCAGTTTTTGTTTGAGGGCCAGCAAGGAAGCTGGTGTGGCTGGAATGGACATATAGACAGAGTATGACAGAGACACAGACACAGAAAGGGAGAACAGTGGAACCTCAGCCTGGGGATACTGACAAGACCAAGAGCCTCAGGATAAGGCAGGGAGATGCTGGCTATGCCACTTCCCAGCTGTATGACTTGGGGAAATGACTGAATTTCAGTTTTCTCATCCACAAAATAGGGACAACCACCCCCTCCCTCGGGTCATCCAGGTGACCAGCATTAGCACAGGTAAAATGCTTAGAATGATGCCTGGCACAGAGCTCAAAACATATTGGCAATCCTAAGTCTATCAGCCCCATATACACCACTTAGGGAATGGACTCAACAAGGCAGTCGATATGGAGAACTGAGGATGACAGCAGGAGTTGTGTGCCTGCAACTTGCTGTGTGGCCTTGGGAAGACCACTGCACTCTCTGGTCTGTTACTCCATTGTTAAAATGAGGGGGTTAGACTGGTGAGCAGACTTCAGGCTATGCTCTGGGGGGTACACAGTGTTAGGGGGAGGAAATGGAACCCTCCCCTTTCCGGCCCTACTTATTGCGAGTCAGCATAAGATTATATTTGAATAGTCCCTCTGCTAATAAGTTTGAAAACAAAACAAAACAAAACAACAACAAAAAAGAAATAAGTTTTAAATTTCTTAGACCATGACAGTGACACCAGCTTCCATATACTGAGCCTTTTCTCTAGGCTAGTTCTGGGAGGAGGGAGTGGGACGGGACTTCATTGATTCTGTTTTATAGATGAAGAAACAGGTTCAGGGAGGAGAATGTAACTCTGGGTCACATAGGAAGACCACAGTGGGGTCAGAATTCAAACCCAAGTCTTGTGACTCCTTAAACCAAAATGTTAACTGCTGCCCTCTGCTTACCTGACCGCCATCAGAGCATAATCCATCCACTAGAAAAAAGATGTTCCAAGGGGTCGGGCAGCCAACACACAAAGCAGAGTGGGGCTGGAGCCCTGAGTAACCAGACATTCCAATTTTAGGAAAGAAACCCGAAATTCTAAATAGTGAGAAATTCAAACTTCCTTTAAAAACAAACTTCAGGGGCGGACAGATGGCTCAGTTGGTTAGAGCACGAGTTCTGAGCAACGGGGCTGCCAGTTTGATTCCCACATGGACCAGCGAGCTGCGCCCTCGGCAACTAGAATGAAGTCAATAAGCTGCCGCTGAGCTCCCAGATGGCTCAGTTGGTTGTGGCGCAGGCTCTCAACCACAAGGTTGCCGGGTAGACTCCTCAACTCCCTCAAGGGACGGTGGGCAGCGCCCCCTGCAACTAACAACGGCAACTGGACCTGGAGCTGAGTTGAAAGAACTTTCAACTAAGATTGAAAGAACAACAACTTGACATGGAAAAGTCCTGGAAGTATACACTGTTCCCCAATAAAGTCCTGTTCCCCTCCTCCCCCCCCTTCAAAAAGCTTTTTAAATACACCTAAAACTTCCATTCTGAAAAAAGACACTGTCAAGAGAATAAAAAGACAAGCTACAGACAGGGAGAAAATATATGACAAAGGACTTGGATCCAGAATATATAATGAACTCTCAAAACTCAATAGCAACAAGACAACTTAATTTAAAAATGAGCAAAAGTTTGGGCAGTTCACCAAAGAAGATATCCAGATGGCAAATAAGCACAGGAAACACCATTTGTTCTTAGGGAAATGCAAATTTAAACCGCAACTATCACTTCATACCTACTAGGATGGCTAAAAAACAAAGAAACAAACAAAAACTGACAATAATAACAAGTGGTAACAAGGATTCCAAGCAACTGGAACTCTAATTCATTGCTGGTGGGAATGCCAAATGGTACAGTCACTCTGAAAGACCGTTGGTAAGTTTCTTATGAAATTAAATACATACTTACCATATGACTCAACAAATCTACTCCTATGTATTTACCCAAGATGAATGAAAATATACGTCCACTCAAAAACCTGCAGACCAATATTTATAGAAGTTCTGTTCATATCACCAGATACTAGAAACAACCAAACCAAATGTACACCAACAGTGAATGGATAAATTGTAGCATGGAATACTATTCAGCAATAAGAAAAGATGTGTGTATGTGTGTATGTTTGTATATATTTGGCCTCTGCCCTGTGTTCCTTACACACAGTTCCTAAAACCCTGGGAATCTCAGCAGTGAAAAGTGACTTTTTGTAAGGTAATGAGATGACTGCCTGCTAGGGACTCCCAGACAGCCTCAGAATGGGGGGTGCTACTTACAAGAGAGACCCCAAGTGATTAGAGGGTTGTAACTTTCAACCCCATTCCTAGATCTCTGAGGAAGGGATTGAGGCTGGAAGTTGAGTTAATCACCAATGGAATGGCCAATGACTTAATCAGTCATGCCTATATAATGAAACATCCATCAAAATCCCTAAGTGACAGGGTTCAGAAAGCTCCTAGGTTGGTGAACACATCAAGGTGCTGGGAAAGTGGCACAACTGGAGAGGGCATGGAAGCTCCGTGTCACTCCTCCCTATACATCTCTTCTCTCTGGCTGTTCCTGAGTTGTACCTTTTATAATAAACCAGTAACCTAGTAAGTAAACTGTTTTCCTGAGTTCTATGGGCCATCCTAGCAAATTATCTAACCCAAGGAGGGAAGCTAAGAGAAAGGGGCCAGTGGTGGGATAACGTGTCAAAACTCATGGAACTGACTAAATAAATGAATTTAGCAAAGTTTCAGGATACAAAATCAACAAACAAAAATCAACTGCTTTTCTATACACTAACGAGGAACAATCCAAAAAAGATATTACTGAAACAATTTAATTTACACTAGCATCAAAATAAATAACATACTTAAGAATAAACTTAACCAAGGAGGCAAAAGACTTGTACACTGAAAAGTATAAAATGTTGCTGAAAGAAATTAAAGAAGACACAAATAAATGGAAAGACATCCCATGTTCATGGACTGGAAGACTTAAGGTTAAGATATAGATACCACCTGAAGCAATCTACAGATTCAATGCAATCCCTATCAAAATTCCAACAACATTTTTTTGCAGAAATAAAAAAAAAAAGTCCATTCTAGAATTTATATGGAATCTCACGGGACCCTGAATAGCCAAAGCAATCTTGAAAAAGAACAAAGTTGAAGGACTTGCACTTACTAATTTCAAAACTTACTACAAAACTGCAGTAATCAAAACAGTGTGGTCCTACATAGACAGACATATAAACCAATGGTTGAATAAACAGCCCAGAAATAAACACTCACATACGTGGTCAAATGATTTTTGACAAGTATGCCAAGACCGTTCAATGGGAAAAGGACATTATTTTCAACAAATGATGCTGGGAAAAGTGGTTATCCACATACAAAAGAAAAGTTGGATCCTTACCTCATACCATATACAAAATGAACTCAAAATGGATCAAAGATCTAAACATAAGAGTTAAAACTATAAAATGCTTATAAGTTTCATGACATTGGATTTGGCAGTGATTTCTTTGCTATAACACCAAAAGCACAAGCAACAAAATAAAAAATAGATTGTCCTTCTCAAAATTAAAAACTTTTGTGCCTCAAAGGACACTATTCAGAGAGTGAAAAGGCAGTCCACAAAATAGGAGATAATTTTTGCAAATCATGTATCTGATAAGGGATTAATATCTAGAATATATAAAGAACTAAAACTCAGCAACAACAAAAAGCAAACAAGCCAATTAAAAAAATGGGCAAAGGACTTAAACATTTCTCCAAAGAAGATATACAGATGGGCACTAAGCACATGAGAAGATAGGCAACTCCATTAGTCACTAGGGAAATGCAAATCAACCACAGTGCGAGACCACTGCACCCCATTAGGATGGCTGTTATTTTAAAAAGGAAAGGAAATGTTGATGAGGATGTGGAAAGAATGGAATACTTGTGCATTGCTGGTGGGAATGTAAAAATGGTGCAGCCATTGTGGAAAACAGTTTGGCAGCTCCTCAAAAATTTAAGTATAGAATTACCATGTAATCTAGCAATTCTACTTCTAGAATTGAAAGTGGGAACTCAAACAGTTCCTTGTACATCAATGCTCATGGCAGCATTATTCACAATCTCCCAGAGGTGGAAACAACTTGTGTCCATCAATGGGTGAATGGATAAAGAAAATGTGGTGTATCTATATATACAATGGAATATTATTCAGTCTTAAAAAGGAAATTCTGACACATGCTACAACACGGATGAATCTTGAAAACATTATGCTAAATAAATAAGTCAGACACAAAAGGACAAGTATTGTGCTATTCCACTTATATGAAGTCCCTTGAGTAGTCAAATCCATACAGACAGGAAGCCGGGGGAGGTGCCAGGGGCCGGGGGAGGGGATGGGGAGTGAATTAATGGAGAAAGTTTCAGTTTTGGAAAGGTGAGAAAGTTCTGGAGATGGATGGTGGCACAACAATGTGAATGTACTTAATGCCCCTGAATTTTACACTCAAAAATAGTTAAAATGGGAAATTTTATGTTATTTCTATTTTACCACCAAAAAAAAAAAAAACTTTATATAGATGTATACTAAAAAGGGTGACTTTAATATGTTGCTCTTTTAAAGACATTTAAAAAACACACCTTAAGATGGAATACTTAATCATGAGCTTGAGCCTTTGGTGGTAATTCCCATTCCTTGAGCACCTGCTATGTACGGGGTACCAGATTAGACACTTTCAGGTATAGAGCAGTAATAACAAGACACTTACTGAGTACTCGCCAGGCCTGGCATTATCAAAGTGCGTTATACACATGAACCCAGTTATGTCTCCACCAACTCTAATAACATCCTGGTTCAATGAGGAGACTGAGGTATGGTGGTGGTGGTGGTGGGGGGGTGGTCTCGCTGCCTGAGAACCATGTCCTATCTCCCAAGGCCCAGGCTGGATTTGTTTTTGACTCTGCTGAGTGCCACTGGGAAGGGGAGCAGCGCATAGCTATGTAGAGAGGACCCTTCCCCTGCCCCAGGAACTGAAGTGCAGTTTAGGGAAGGTGAGACCCAAGCCCGAGACAGTGCCCAACTAGCATCTCGGGCAGATATTGCAGCCCCAGAGGACTCACTTTACTGCAAGCAGGAGCCCAGAGGCCAGGATAGGAAGAGGCTCCCTGGAGCCCTGCTGTTTGTGCTTCCAGGAGCTATGTCCCCTGGGCTGCAGAAGGACAAGGGGGAGGGGATTAGGCCTGTTGAACTGCAACCTGTAAGGGGGTCTCAGCTACCCCCAAGGCAGTGGGGAGTCATCCCTCCCTGTCCTGCTGCTATTCAGGGTGACCCAAAATCAGGCTAGAGGCTGCACCAGAGATGTCCCAATGGGACCCCCAGCCATACGCCTGACAGGCCCTGACATCACAGCCTCATGCCCAGACACTCCACCAGAAGGGAAATGACCTGGGTGGTCAGATGGCTCAGTTGGTGAGAGCTCAAGCTCTGAACAACAGGGTTGCTGGTTTGATTCCCATATGGGCCAGTGAGCTGCGCCCTCCACAACTAGATTGAAGACAACAAGCAGCCACTGAGCTCCCGGAGGGGCAGCGGGATGGCTCCATTGGTTAGAGCGTGAGTTCTCAACAACAAGGTTGCCAGCTCAATTCCCCCATGGGATGGTGGGCTGTGCTCCCTGCAACTAAAGACTGAAAACGGTGGTGACTGGACTTGGAGCTGAGCTGCACCACAGCTACGTAGATTGACTTGGAGCTGATGGACCCTGGAGAAACACACTATTCCCCAATATTCCCCAATAAAATTTATAGGGGGAAAAAAAAAAGGGAAACGACCTGCCCAAAACTCCACCTGGGACAGTCTGACCATTTGGCATTCTTAGGTGAACTTGCTACCTGCCTCCACCCTTCTGGGGCCTCTAGGCCTGCCCACCTGGGCTTCAGAACATCAAATTGGGCCTCTGGAGGGCTGTGCAGCCCAGGGACAGACGCACGCTTCAGAGAAGTCTGCTGCAGGGACCAATGGGAAACAAACAAGCCGGGGTGGGAGTGGGGGTAGCAACGAAAGGGGACACATCCCATTTGGTAAAAATCATAGCAACAATGAAAGTAGCCAGCTGCTCTTGAATGTCACACACTAAGCACTGTGCTATGCCTAGACAGGCACTCATCCCCATTTTCCAGAGAGAGAGAAACTGAGGCACAGGATGACTGACTTGGCTGGTGGTAGAGCAAGGATTTGAACCAGGGCAGCCTGGCTACAAAGCTGCATGCCAAACCACTGGGTATCTGTCTCCCCCCAGGCAGGCCTGGTGTCTCCCCAGGCTCTTTCTGCCCCACTCTACATAACTCCCTTGTAGGAAATGCCAGGCAGCCTTTATGGAAAGGCCTGGCATTTACTTTGTGAAGGTCACACAGAGGTTGAAGGTGGGCAATGTGGTGTGTCTGCCAGGCAGGCATGTGGTGCCAGGTGACATGGCTGTTAGTGGGGTGGGGTGTACAAGAAAGGTCTGTTCATGTGTGAGTGGAGGGTGGTGTTCAGGAGAACCCGTGTTCACGGATCTGTGAGTCCGGCTGACGTTGTAATGGTATACCTGTGTGCTGCACATGTCCTGTGACTGTCCCTGACTCCTGAGTTGGTATCAGGTGTGTGCCTGTGTGCAGCCGTATGGAGGTGGGAATCAGGCCTGGGTATGTGTTGCAGTGAGAGTGTGTTCCTGTTGGCAGTGCAGTGTATACACGGCTGTGTGAAGCCAGGGGTACTGTAGTCTGTGTGTCACCATGGCCATGGGTCAATTGTGGGTTCTCTTTTTGCCCCCACCAGCCAGGAGACCCATGCCCAACATAGTAAACACTGGGTGATCCTGACTGCCGTGTGTGTGTGTGTGTGTGTGTGTGTGTGTGTGTGATCTGTGGCTGTGTACGTGGAGTGTGCCAGTGTTAGGGAGCATGTGTGTGTCCCGTTGTCTGAAGGGCTTGGTGGGGGGGACCAAAAACATGGCTGGGGTACCCCAAGAATTCTGAAAACCTAAAGGCAACTTCTCTGTCTCACAACTGTCCAGGAGATTCTAAATACCCGCAGCAGTTGCAGCACCAATCTCCTCCCCACCCCCACCCCAGCTTGCTTTTCAGCCTGGCAGCCTTAGCAAGGAGAGAGGAAGGGTAAGGGCCCAGGGACCTGGCTGGAGGCCGGTGGCCCGGGAGTGGAGCCCAGGTGACCCTGGACACCCATGCTTGCTGCCAGGGTGAATGCCAGAAGCCCAGGTTTAGGGGTGCAGAGGCTGAAGGGATCCCATCTTGGGTAGGCAGAAAGGGGGCAGGACCCAGCACCCATTTTTGAAGCCACCTGCAGGAAGTCCTGAGCAGTACCCAGGCGTTTAGGGCGAGAGAAGGGGTTGGGGCTCCAGGTAGACCCTGAAAACCACTTTGGAGACTCCCCAAGGCAAACTGGACACCCCCACCAGCAGTCAGAGCCCTCTGGTGGAAAAGGAGGGGACTGGCCCCGGGCCACCCACCTGACAGATCTGCCTGGAGGGTGCCAACAGGTGTCCTCGTCGCTGAAGGAGAAGTGGAACAGGGACTCAGGGCCTGCGTGGGGCAGTGCTAGGGCAGGGGGCCGGGGCCTGGCCCGGCGGGCTGAACTGGAGCGCATGGGTGCCAAGCGCTGTAGGGGCGCGCATGGGGACGGAGAAGGCACCGTGTTGTGGCGTGCACAGCTCGCCAGGTCCGAGGTGTCTGCGGCCGCTGCCGGAGCTGCCTCCACACCTGCCCTCCCGGTGACCCCCGAGGCACTGCCCCGGGTGTTCTGGCGTCCTCGCAGCGCCCCGCGGGCTCCACGCCTGCCTCCTCCTGTAGGGCCCTGCGGAACTCTGCGCACACATCTCGCCTGCCTCCCTTCCCCCTGGCCTGAGGGGGGGGCGGTGCCCCGGGCTCCGGTTCCCGGGCTCCGGGCCCGCCCCCCCTCTGACTCTGGCCCCGCCTTCCCCTAATCCTGACGTCAAGCTGTGCCCGCAGAAAGTCTCAGAGCGCCGGGTGCCCCGGGGGGACAAGGCGCCCGCGCCAGCAGATTGCGGGGTCTGGGACACAAACTCGGGTGAGGGACGACGGATGCGGGGGATGCGGAGCTGGGGGACTGAAGCGAGACTGGACACAGATAAGTGGAGACAGAGACACAGAGTGAAACCCGAGAGCGGCCCTTATTTCCCCCGCCTTCCCATCCCCAGCTCCATGCCGGGATCCCAGAGGCCCCGACCCTCCTCCTCTTCTCTCTCGGCTCCCAGTCTTTCGCTGGGTCCGCGTCCTGTCCGTACCCACAGTGCCCTCTCCTAGTCTGTGTCTCGGGACTCTGGTTCTAAACAAGTGTGTACGCAGAGTAATGGTAAGGGGCAAGCAGAGGACCCTCTCCCAGCTCCGGAGAACCTCCAGCTCTAGCCCGTGCCCACCTCCGGGTTGCCAACCTCGGTTTCCAGGATAAAGGGACACTGGAAAATGAGACCAGATGTGGCGCCAGGCTTCTCACCCCCAGGCTGTTCGCCCACCCGGGTCTGGCCAAGAAGGGTACTTCCATTCGCCCTCCGTGCCCGGCGCACGCGGTGACCAGCAAGCCTCCTGGTAAAGCAACCCCGAGGGCACCGCTGGCCCCATTTCACAGGCCGCTAGACTAAGGCCAACAGAACTGAACAGGCGTCCTCAGATCACCCGGGGTGGCAGGTTGGCCTCGCTCTCCCAAAGCCTGACTGCAGCCTCAGGTCTGCACAGGAAGTGGGAGGAACGTAGTGTTATATTGAGCGCCTACTGCATGCCCTATCAGATGTCTCCACGGCAACACTGGCAGGCCAGGGATGATTTTTATCGCTGCCTTGTGACGGAAGAGGAATAAGTGAAGCTGGGCGGAGCCAGCTATGTAACCCAGACACTGGCGCGCGTCAGGTGGCCGGTGGAAATTCGAACCCACAGCCACCTGGGCGCACTTACCCGGCCCACGCCTGGCGGCCGAAATCCTGGAAACTGCGGAGAAGCCAAAGGCGCCTGCGGAGAGTTGGGGACGGGCTGGCGAAGAAGACTGGAGAGGAGGGCGGCGAACGTAGCCAGCGGGGCGCGCGGGGGGCCGGGGGCTCCGGCAGGAATGCCTCGTCCTCCGCCGCCGCCGCCGGGAAGGCGGCCAGCTGCAGCTCGGGGATGCAGCCCAGGCCACGCGGCCGCGCCATGCCCGCGGGGGGCGCGGGACGGCCCTGCCTTGGCGGGCGCTGGGGAACAGCGCTGCCCGCCCGGCGCGGCCCACGCAGGCCGGCCGCCCAGCCCTGGGGCCCACCGGCCCCTCCGGCCCCACCCCGCCTGGCCTCCTCGGCCCTTCCGGCTTCGCGCTGGGGCCGCCCCTGGGCGGGGCGGGCCTGGGGAGATGCAGGGCTGCAGCAGGGACACCCCACAGACCCCAGGGGGCCCTGAGTCCCTCTAATGTCCTCGTTATCGCTGGAAATGTCTCTACAAACACCTGGGACGCACCTCCCCAAATTTCTAGGGCGCTCTCACAAGTCCCATGGTGTTGAGAGGTCCCACAGACCTCAGGGGTGTCCCTAAAGTCCCTCAGACGTCCCCACAATCCCAGGGAGTGCCGCCACTATCCCTGAGATGCCCACACACTACCCGAGGGTATACCCCAAATCCCTGGGTTCCCCCACAAAAGCCAGAAGTGCTCTGAGAGAACACAGCTCCCCGGATGTCCCCCATAGTGTCCTCATCGTGACTGAGACATCACCACAAACCTCAGCAGCACCCCAAGAATCCCAGGACACACCTACAAGTGCCAGGGGTGTTCTGAAAACCCACAAGAAACCCCTTCAAATCCCAGAACCACTGCTTCAGTTACTTGATGTCCCCCAAATCCCCTAGAGCCCCTCCACCACCCCTGAGTCATGCAGAGACCCCCCCCCTCACCAGAGTACCGCCAGAATCCCCCAGAGCCACAAAGCATTCCCACAGACATGGGCATTCCTCACAGATGCCAGAAATGCTTCCAGTCCCTCAGATGTTCCCCAATCCCTGAGTGGCTCCACAGCATCCCTGACATGCCCCCACAATAGCAGAGACCCCCAATATAACCTCAGAGGTGACTTTAGACTCCGGGGTGCTCCCATAACCATGGAGATGCCACCAAAACCCCAGGGGCACAACTAGATTCCTCCACAGCTCCTAAAACTGTTCTACAACCCTAGGCTACCCCCAGAATCCAAGATCCACCCACAATCCTTAACCACCTCCCAGAATGCCCTCCCACAGCTTCTGAGACATGTCTTATAACACCCCTAGAAGATCTGAATATGTTCACAATCTCAAGACACTCCTTAGAGTCTCTGAGACACCTCTTAGAATTGAGGCCCCACAGCTCATGAGGTGACCCCAAGAATTCAACCTCCCTTCAGCACTGACTCCCACAGTAGTACACAGGCATGAGGACTTTCTGGGACCCCGGCAGTGGCTCTGTATGCCCAACTACTGTGACTCTGGGGGGCACATTATCCCCTTTCACAGATGAGGAAACTGAGACTCAGAGAGGTGAAGACCCTTGAACAAAGTGAGCCAGCTGGTTATAATTCCAGACCCTACTCCAACCTGTCTGTGGCTCTTAGGAGTTAGGGAATGGGAAGAAGCTTGTTTTAAATAAGAAAAATGGGCCAATCTCTATTTTAGGGCCCCACCTCTATGAATACCTTTCTACCTGTTAGCTCTGCTGTCATGGGGCCCAGAGTCGATGGCCCAGGCTTGAGTCTGGTTTCTGGCACTGAGTCATTTGACCTTGGCCAGTCACTTCCTCTCACAGAGCCTCAGTTTTCCCACCTGTAAAATGGGTGTAATAATACTACGCACCTCGTGGATGGACATGTGAAAAGCTCAGAAAAGTGTCTGGACGTAGTAAACACTCACTGAATGTTAGTTAAGACTATTATTATTTGACAAAACATTTATGGAGAGATTATAATGTGTCAGCCAGTGTACTAGGATACAGATGTATAGAGGATACAGATGACGACAATAATGGCACCAGATCTTCAGAATGCTTCCTGTGATTCAGCACCTCTACCCTGTTTCCCCAAAAATAAGACCGTGTATTATTAATTTTTGCTCCAAAAGATGCATTAGGGCTTATGTTCAGGGGATGTCATCCTGAAAAATCATGCTAGGGCTTGTTTTCTGGTTAGCTCTTATTTTCGGGGAAACATGGTAGCTATGCTCTTATTTAATCCTCACAAGACACCCACAAAGCGATACTATTGTTGTCCCCAATTTACGGATGGGTAAACTGAGTCGTGGAGAGATGCTTCTCTCCAACCTGCTCAAAGTCACACAGCCAATGAGTGGCTGATTCAGGCTCTAGATCAGTTTTTGTCACTCTGTATTTTATTACTGCCTAAACATTTCCCCCTAATTGCCTCCTCGATGAAATGCTAATACCACAGAAATACTGTATATTTGTTTATGTGCTGTTTGTATATCAGGGCTTTGTACATAAAGATTTTTTTTTTCACACATCCATCCTAAGAACCAAATTTTGCCCCCATGAAGGTGATACCACCTCATTGGGAAAGCATGGTTTCCCAACCTGAGCACTACTGACATTTGGCACCTGATAATCCTTTGTCCTGGGTGGGGATGGAAGTGGTGGGGGCAGTCCTCTGCACTCATAGCAGTAGCAGAATCCCTGACCTCTACTACTAGGTGACAGTAGCTCCCCTCAATCATGACAAATAAAACATCTCCAGCCATTGCCACATCAGACTTTGGGAACAGGGTCCTTGGCCAGGGTCACCCAGACTGGAAGGAGAAGAGCTGGATTATAAATCCAGTTGTCTGATTCCAGAGACTGGGACTTTAGCCACTGGGCCCTTCACGGTTTAGCTTCCTTCTAGTCAGTGACTGTTGTCCCTTTCTAAGAAGTCAGATGTAAACTGAGACCTAAAGCCAACCCTGACCATGGCCTACGAGGGAGGTGAACTGCCCCTCACTTCCCTGCTTCATTTCCTTCCACTCACCCTTTGCTCACTCTGCCCTGGCCATACTTGCCTCCCTACATTTCCTCCAATATGTCAGACACACTCCTACCTCAGGACCTTTGCACTGGCTATTCCCTCAGACACCTGTATACCATTCTCTCTCATTTTATTTAGGTTTCTACTCAAATGTCACCTCCTCAAAGAGGCCTTCCTTGTCCCCAGGATATTTTTCTTCATGTCCCACGTGTCACCATCTAGAGCTATCATATCCCTTTACTTGCTATTTCTTTCTCACCTACCTAGAGTCTCAGAACTCCAAGAGGGAGCAAGTGGGTCTATCTCATTATCTTCAGTCACAACCCGAAAATGCTCGATCAATGTGGGATGAATGGCCCTGTTACAGATGAAGAAACTGAGGCTCAGATGGTGAAGTCCTTTCCCAAGGTCACACAGCAAGTCAAGGGCAAAGGCTGGATTTGCGCTCTTATTCAGGAGTGAAAACAGTGGGCTCAGATGCCCTCCAAAACTCTGTCGTCACAGCTGTGTCTGTAGTTCCCCCAGGCCCAAAGCCCCAGTTTCCTGCAACTCAGAGGAGCTTGCAGTCAATCTGTTACTGGTGAGAGGGGCACCAGGGCCTGGGTTTGTGGTGTGGGGGACGCCCCCTTCTCTGCTGAAGTCATTTTGAGGAAGTGTAGTTCTCAAGACACCAGCTCCTGGCTGCCCAGCCCTGATGTCAGCTATCTCAGCCTGGGGGGTGGGCAGATCTTATTCAGCACGGTTTACTGAGGAAACTGAGGCATAAGGAGGCCTGATCGCTGGCCCCAAGTCAGAGAGAGAGACAGTCAGCGGGCAGGGGCACAATCTGAATCTCACCCACTGATCTGAAGCCGAGGAGACCTGGTTTTTAACCCCAGTTCTGCCCTTCCTGGCTGTGTGACCTCGGGCAAGCTGCTTTGTCTCTGTTTCCTCGGCTGAAATGGAAAGCCAAAGAAAGATGTTGGGAGTTAAAACGCAGGTTGGTGTTGGGAGGCCCGGGCGTGGGCAAGGGCATAGGCAGGACCGCGGAGGCCAGACGGGAACTCCGCTTCCGCAACTTTTCCGCTAATTTCTTCGCCACCCGCCAGGCGGCAGTCTCCACCGCGCTCCGCTTGGAGGATGGAGGTGGCGGCCTGGTCCCAACCCACCCGGGGAAGGCGCAGATCTCACGCGCAGCCTGCGGTCGGCCGGCCTGGCGCCCGAATTCCCAAGCGTCAGTAAGCATTAAATAATAACAGTGGGCGCCGCGGCAGTGGCGGTGGCGGCGACTTAGCTCTGCTCAGGGACCGGTACCGCACACAGGTTCGGACTAGGAGCGTACACTCAGTCTGTGCATTTTTCGTTGCCCAGCAGGGGGCGCGCGGAGACACCCGCTCAGCCAGGGTCAAGGGATCGCCAGAGACAAGGGAAAAAGAGGACCCAAGCGGGGACAGAGACCACCAGCCAAAGAGAGACCCCATTTCCGGCTGCCTGGGATCAGGCAGCGTCCCTCTCTGTGGGGAGAATTTGGGGGCCTAAAGGGGGCCGCAGGGGTCGATACGTTGGCCCCACCACCAATTAAGTCAAGCCCCCCCATCTCACCACCAGAGCCCTCTTCCTGGTGCTCCATCTGCCTCTTGACAGATCGTGGCGGTGTCGTGACTCAGCCCTGCAGGGCCCCAAGAGCGTAGGTTTATATATTCCCAGGTCACGGACGGAGGACAGTGTCCTCTTTGGAGGTACCTGTGACTCAAGTCTGGAGGGCTCCCTGGACCCACTGTTTGGTGGCTGCATAAACTCCATTGTGGGAAGCGCTGGAACCCTCTGTGTGTGCACTGGTAGAACCATCTTCCGGAGAACTGGGCTGGCAGAATGCCCATTCTAAAAAGCAAGGTTCCCATTGGAGGTCTCTCAGTTCCCCCTTCCTCCTTCTGCCTGGGAGTCAGGGAAGGATACTGGCACCAATGCCCTCCCTCCCGCCACAGCCCCTGGAGGCTACATAGGCCACAGAAACCTGTGAAACAGAAACCTGCTGGCATGTGGTTGAGGTTCCTGTTTTTTCTTTCCATCCTGGAGGAACAGGGTCTAAGCAGGCTCCACCTCCTCTCCCGAATTCAGGGCCCTGAGTGACTAGCTACTGAGCACTCCCTGTGTTAAGTCCTTTACACACATCCCGAATCTCACAGAAGTCTCAAAGCAACACCCACAGGGCAGTGCTGACCACAGCCCCACTTTATAGATGGGGAAACTGAAGCTCACAGCGGCCAGGACACCCAGGCATCAGATAGACCTATGGTGGAATCTCAGTTCTGCCATTTCCTGATTGTGTGAACTTGGGCAAGAAGGAGAAGGGACTTTGCCCCTCTCAGCCTCAGTTTCCTGATCTGTCCAATAGGAGTACCTCGCCAGACCCAGGGGATGAGGACATGTGAAAAAGTCCCCCACATGGAGCCTGACAGTGAGCCATTTAGGAGATGGATGACACTAAGATAATGATTATTACCACTCAGCCGCCGTCCCCTGAGAGTCAGCACCCCAAGACCAGGATAAGGGGAGTCCCTGGGGCCTTAAAAGGGAATAGGGCCCAGTTCCTACTGCACCCCACCCCCTCCTCGGTCTCTCAGAACAGTGACCTGGCATGCTGCCCTTGGTCTTGGCATTTCCTGTTGATTCCAGTTTGTTTTCCTTCAGCTTGTCTCTGGTTCCCTTTGGGAAATATCAGGCTGTGTGTGCGGGGCTTATGACACTTCCTGGTGGGGCAAGGGGCTGGGTGTGCCTTGAATGGAGGTGGGTGGAGGTGGCCTGGGGGGCTGTGGTGCCTGCTGGAGGTCTCCAGAGGTAGAATAGTAGGGTCACAGCCTAGAGGGGCCTCCCTTGGGAACTCCACTCCTAGAGGGGCCTCCCTTGAGAACTCCAAGAGTGAGAGGCCCAAATTTGTCTTAGTGGTGTCCCAAGAAGAGGGGCACCCATGGGGGGCAGGCAAAGCACAGAATCAAAGCTGTCAGTCACTCATGTCACCGGAGCATACACAGTCAGATCTCTAGCACTATCGGAGCACCAGGTGGTTAGAGGACAGCACACCAGGCACACAGGAACACACCCCGAAAGTCAGAACACACTCTCAAGCACAGGGCACAATGGCAGCCAAGAGCACACCACAGTGTCTCAAGTTCAGTGTCCCAGGTAGAACGGACAGTCCTACTGACACAATCACATCATCCTAGGAGTGTACACATCTCAATGCTACCATCCCAGGAATGCATACTGTCACAATCACTGTCCCAGCAGCACATACAGTCACTGTCACAATCACTGTCCTGGAAGCAGATAGTTACTCTGTTACAATCACAGTATCCCAACAACACACACCATCACTGACACAATCACAACATCCTGGGGGCGCGATATAGCCACATGGTCACAGTATTTCAGTAGCACAGAGTCACTGTCAGAGTCACTGTCCCAGAAGTACACAAATCACAAAATCACCGTCCTAGGAGCACACACTTTCCCACTGCCATAATTATCACTATCCCTGAAGCACACACACTGTCCCCATGTTACAATCACAGAACCTCAGAAATCCAGGCAAAGCACACAACTAAGGCAACCACAGCTGGTCCTACCCTAACAGCTGGAGCCAACTGAGGTCAGTGAGAAGATAGTGAGAGCCAACGACACGCCCTCACTAACGCTGTCACCTGGGGAGGCAGGGACTTCTTCACCCTCTGCTGGGACTGTGCACCCGCTGGACATTGCTCCCTCCTCTATGCAGCTACTGAACCCTAACTCTCCTGCCTTAAGAAGGGAGCTCCACTCAGCACACAGGCCCCCAACACAGTGCTCCCCCAAAGAGGCCCTCTCTGGATTTCTGACTCCAGCTGCTGCAGGGCGAGTCCACGAATGCCTTCCTCCCCATCCCATACAGTTCTCCACTCCCTAGAAGGGCCATGAGAGGCCCTCAGTCTGGAGGAAACACTGGTCCTAAAAGGCGCCACCCCCTCACAGCGCCCCCTTGGGCATCCCCAAAGAGTGAATCTAGCTTTCAGTACAATGTTTCCAGGAGAATCCCTGGAAATGGTACCCAGCCTAGCCACTGTCCTGCACTATTACCGACTAAGGATATAGACCCCTAAAGCTGCAGCCTTCAACCCAGATCCCGTTAATGCCACACGCAGCATGGCGCCCCCAAGTCAACCCCAGGTTCGGCTTCAGTACAAGCCTCGGGTACAGTACACCACCAGGGGCCGGATTCCGGATGCCCCCGCAAAATAACTTCCCCCCACCCCTACCGCCGCCAGTCACACAGATTCCACCCGCCTCACAGCGTCCCCTTGCGGTCAGCGGGGCGAGTTGCATCCTCCCTGCGCGCTTGTTGGCTCCGCGCGCGTCCGCCTCCCGGAGTCTTACCGCCTGCAGCTGCCTCCCCCCGCACCGCCGCTGCTGGTGCCGGTGCCGTGGAAGGACGAGGGCCAGGACATACGGGACGTGCACAAGCCGGGCCGGTCGCCGGTGTCCACAGCATCCGCGCGCTCTATGGGCCGGTGTGGCGGCCGCTCCGGCTCTGCGCGCTCTGCGCTGTCGGAGTAACCGCGCTGCTGGATACGGATGGGGGTCCGCGGCTGCCGCCACAGGTGCTGGGGGGGCGGCTTCAGGGTAGCCTGGCCCTCCCGGGGCCCGGGCAGAGACAGAGACAGGCTCCTCTCCGAGGGGGCGGCTGGGGGCTCCATGGCGCCGGCCCCCACCTGCACCCCAGGGGGCCCCGGCCTCTCCAAACTACACCCTGCTCAGCTGCGCGCGAGCCGACGCACCCGGAGCCCCGCCGGTGCGCCCGGCCTCGGTGGGGCCATGGCGCCCCGGGGACAGACCCGGGGGCGCTACGGGCTGATCGCCCCCGGGCCGGGCGCGGAGGCTTCCTGTTGGCGTCTGGCTCTCGGCTCGGTACCCCGCAGCGCTCTCCGCGCTCCGCGCGCGGCTCGGCGCCAGCACGGCTCCCCCACCCCCGTCCCGCCCCTCCCCGCCCCCCGCCCGCCGCGGCTGTCAGCGCCGCCCCGCTCCTCCTTGGTCCCAGCTAGTGGGGGACAGCCACCCAAAGAATGGGGGGGCCCTTCCCGCCCACGCAGAGCCCAGGTCCCGGCGGGGAGGGGTCGCCTGAACGCTGCTCTCTCCAGAGCGTCCTGCCTAGCAGCTGCTCGCACGGGAACAAAGGAGTTAAACGGTTAATCGGATCGAGAAGAAGACACCCGACTGGTTGCGCGAGTGTCAGTCAGTCCTTCCATCATGGCGGGGGAGGAGCCCGGTGCTGGCGTGTCCTCGCCGCTACCCCAGGCCAGGGGGAACGTGTGGGAAAGGGTCCCGGTACCCCAGACGCAGTTCCTGCGGAGGACAGCGGCGGTGTGCCGGGTATCCACTGTTAGTGGGTCGGAGGATGGTGACAGTGTGTTCCCGGGGCGGGATGTGAGCGCACGTGGCCCCTTCCGAGGGTTGTCTGTGTTTTTGATATCCTGAAGTGTGTGTGCGCACGTGGTTGGCTGCCGCGGTCGGCCTGTTTCTCTGGATTTCGCTGTGTGTGTATCTGTGTGTCTGTGGGTGAAGGATGTGTGCACACGAATGCTGGGTGTTTGGAAGGTGTGCCCTTCTACCGGGTATATTCGGGTGGCCTGAGGGCTGTGTATGTGTTCCCACGCTTTTGGGTGTGTAATGTGGTCGGTCCGTGTTTGAGTAGTTGTGCATGCGATTCAGCCTCGGTTGTTTGACTGTCGTGTCCGAGGGAATCCAAGTGTATTGGTGTGTGTGTGTGTGTGTGTGTGTGTGTGTGTGTGTGTGTGTGTGTGTGTGTTTGGCCTAGGGTCACTTTGGGGTGTTTTCAGTGTATCTCTTTGGTTCCCCTGTGGCTCCAGGAGGACACCCGTGGCCAATACCCCGGCTGCCCACCCACTGCTCTATGTTTCGCTGCCTCTTCTAACGCGCTTCTTCAGGAGGTAAACTGAGGCAGGTCCCCGGCAGCCTCGGGACACACCCGTGCCCTTTTCGGGCGAGTAAACAGCGGCGCCTCTTCCTCTCGGCCCCCGCCGGCAAAACCCCCTTCCGGCACCTAAATCGGGAGTCGCCGTGACTCACGCTCCCGCCTCCCCCAGCGCTGCTCTGAGCGAGCGAGCTGAGAGGGAGCAGGATTCCAGCGCTCCTCCCTTCCCCCCGCCCCAGCCCCAGCGGAGCTCTGGTGGCGGTCCGGAAGAGGGAGCACACGCGCCCGGGTGCCCCAGCCGCTGGGCCGAGGCGCTCAGATGCTAATCTGCTCAGATTTGCGTCCGCCGAAGCAGGCCCTCGCCTCGGTGCTCCCCAGTCCCGGGCTCCCCCGTAGAGGCCGAGCTGTCTGCCACCGCCTCTCTCTCTCCATCCCCCGCAATGTTCATATACATATATACATATATATATGTATATATGTATGCCAGTCTCCAACCCCCACAGCCGCTTTTCTCCCCGCCAGAGGGGGTTCCAGGCGTGGGAGAACGTGGAGCAAGACCCGGCCCCCCATCAGCAGCCGCGGGGGATCCCAGAGGCCAGAAGTGTATCCGCCACTTCTCTCGGGGACCCTCCTGGCAAGTACACACACAAACGGCTTCTAGGGGATTTGCAAGGGTTGCCAGTCCTCCCCAGATCAATTGAGCGTCCTGGTCTGGGCCAAAGTCTTGTCACAGGGGTGGGGAGGGGGGCGCTGTAGCGTTGGCTAGAGAACTCTGGACAGGCAATGCAGGATACGGGGGGTGGGGGAGTGTCCTGCCACACAGGGGTTGCAGAAAAGGGCATAAGACAGTAGGCCAAGCTGGTAGTTGGAGCTGTGGCCTGAGGCTGGGATGGATCAGGCTGGATCCGGAAGTGCAGAGGCTAGAGGGTTTTGTTGAGGGGGGAGGAGGCGGGGTATATTAGACCTCCCCAGGTAGGAATGACAGTCACTTCCTCTCCCACTTGTAAATGAACAATTATTCCATGACCCAAGCAGAGACCCTGGAGCCCTCCAATTGAGTAGATGAAAGGGTGGGGAGATCATGGTTGCATAGAACAGTGACCTGGGGAGTGCAGTTGGGGCAGGGGCCCACCAGCAGCCAGGACCAGCTCAGTCCTCTGGCTTTTGAACTCATCCTTGGGCCAAGATGGGAGTTGGAATGCCCTGGGAGGACCCTGATGAGAAATAGCAAAAAAGTGCAATGTAAAAGCTCACAGATACCTCTCACATCTCCCCAGGAGAAAGAAAAATGCCAGGCCAGAACTCTTCCAAGACCCCACCCTCCTAAGTTCTAGAAGAAACAGAATCCTTCAAGGAGGGGAAATAAAGGCGCACAGCAGACTGATCAGACGCCTGCTCTCCAGCCTGGCCCAGCTCTCTGAATGTGGAGGCACCATTGGGAGCTGGTGGGCTGAAACTCCTTTTCACAACCCTGCCCCTTGCTGACTCAGGCAGCTGCAAAATGGAAGGGGTTTCTAGAGGCTGCAAGGGACACCTGGGGGGATGGGTGTCACAGCCTGACCCACTATGTTCCAGAAGTTTCAGCTGGTTTTGCAAAATGCGGGGAGTGTGGAACACAGAAAGGGCTGGTAGCTGGACCTAGTCCAGTTGGGCCTGTTCCTCCACCCCACCTCCCAGCCTGGTACACCTCCTGCCTACCTGTCGGCTCTGGTGATGGAAATCCGCGGAGGGATCAGAAGTGGCAATGTGGTGGGCCGTGGCAGAAGAGGAACACCAGGGTCCAAGGGCTCTGGGTCCACCCAGCCCAGGCCTGGACCGGTGGAGAGGCGACGGCGAGGGCGTCGGAGGCCGGCCCCCAGCATACTGACATGGCTGGGTTCAGGGGTCTCCCCCAGCCTCTATGGAGGGACAAAGATGGGATGGGTGCTTGGCCTGGCCAGGCAGCTGTGAGCTCCACTCCCAGAAATGACCCTCCCTAGCCACCTGGAAGAGGCTGATGGGGGTGTAGAACCCCCAAGTATAGACTTGGGGGTGTCCCCCTCAAGTCTGAGTCCCATAGAGTGCCTTCCCACCCCTTATATCTGAGGAGTGCCCTTTCTCAGCCATAATTTTTACAGGGCTTCCTCTTGATGTCCCAGCCATGGGGACTCTGCTCTGGGCCCACATGCCTGTACACTATCCTTCACATGAGATCCCCCTACCACATCACATGAGATCCCCCTAACACATCACCTTTTCCCACCCTCCAAGTCTAAGAAACTCCCTGTTGGACTTAATGTCTGTGGCCCCCTCTCACATCCAAGAACCTCAAGACCTCACCTGCAGCTCCACCCACAATCCTTTACCGACTTCGGATGTCCCTTGGAAGACTCTGCCTTCTGCCCCTGGGCTGAGGGCCTCTTAATTCGGGCAGCAAGAGAATAACAGAAACAAAGGAGGCACGAGGGGACGTGACTCCTCGCGGACACTTAGTGAATAGCCCTGGTCACTAGAGGGCACCCTTCTCCTAAGTGGCCCAAGCCCCATCCTGGGCCCCAACCCTCGCACCTCGTCCCGGGTCCCGGCCACCGACTGGACACTGCCACTCCTCTTCATCCCGCCAATCTAGTACGCTGTGAGGTCTGCGGGGACCATTGTCGGCCTGGGCCAGCGCCTCCTGCAGGACCAAGCCAAAGGCATCCACCATTAGCTCCCTGGGGCTCCCCCTGCCGGCGGGGCCTAGAATCCGCCCTGGCCCCTGGTCAGTTGCCTCTCCCCGGGCGTGACGTCAGTAGGTTGCTGACGCACTGCCTGTGACATCGCCTCCCATTGCCAGAGCGACAGCTGACGCACGGCTGGGCCCCCCCCCCCCCCAGCGTCAATGCCAGGGTTAGCCACTGGGGGACCCCCGAGCCTGGGGGGGTTGCCCCAGCAACCTCCGGCTGGGGCTAACCCACGCCTTGGGATCTAGCAGAGAAGACGAGGAGCTCCCAGAGCCCGCCGCGTGTGGCGCGTGGTCCGAGCCAGGGGCCGGAGGAAGCGTCTCCTCCGAGCTGTTGGGTTTTTAAACCTAAACCCGAAATAGCTCAGATGTGCGGGGGCCGCGCACAGAAAGACAGCGACTTGGGCACAGATGGGGGACGCGCAGGCAGAGGCGCACGGAGACAGACAGGAACGCGTGGAAATAGAAACAGACAGGGACACAGACGCAGCTCCGGATGTTGAGTGCGCTCCACTGCCGGCTAGCCTTGTCTAAAAGCTTGGGGGAGGGAAAAGCTGGCTTACTTCACCTCACCCAGACGCGGCGAATTACTGCTGTGTGGCCCAGTCTCGGTGACTTAAACTCTCTGAGCCTCAGTTTCTCCTCTGTGAAATTGAATGATAATTTCTACGGGGTCCATGTGAGAATGAAATGAGATCAGACCATACTGAATTCTCACGGGAACAGTGTCTGGCACTCAGTAAATGCTTAATAAATGCTGCTAACATCTGAGCTTGTGGGAGCCTGTTAAAGCCCAAATGAAGTCATGGTGCTCCTGTGCTTAGCACTTTTCATGACTTTCACCTCACTCAGAGGAAAAGTCAAAGTCCTTAGTAGGAGGTCCACACAATCCTGCCCAATGTGCCCAATCACCTTCCTGTCCTCACCTCCTCCCACTCTTCCCCTGGCTCACTATGCTCCCTCCACACTGGCCTCTTGGCTATTTCTGGACACACTAGGCACGCTCCAGCCTCAGGGCCTTTGTACTTGCTGTTCCCTCTGCTTCTCGTCCCTTAAATAATCATAGGCTCCCTACATCTTTCTGGTCTTTGCTCATATTTCACCTTTTCAGGCATTTCTTGTTGCATTTCCCTCTACTGTACTTCTTTTAAAGTTGCTAGCCCCTCAGGATTCCTAATCCCCCTTATCCTGCTCCATTTTCCCATAGCACTAGCACCTCATAACATACTATGTAATTTATTTATTATGTTTATTGTCTCTTTCCACACCAGAATATCAGCTGCAGTAGGGCAAGAATATTTATTTTATTCATTACGTATCCCCAGTGCCTGAATCTGGAACATAGTAGGCTCTTAATAGGTATTTGTTCAATGTCTGGTTGTTATTTCGAGTATTCAATAGCATATTTATAAAGTTCCTAGTATGTCTACCACGGACTAGATACATTATTGTGACTTATTTTTCTTACCTTATTGCACTAGCTAGCACTTCAGTTCAATGTCAGCTAGTAAAAGTGAATATAAACATCATCTCACCAGCCTAGTATTTAGCACCAGGCAAGCCTGCAACAGACAGTTGTTGAACAAATAGGTGAATGTATAGACAGCTTAAAAGTCACCCCCATTTCTCAGCAAAACCAAGCCAGTCCATGTTCTGGGCTCCACGGCTGCCTATTCTGCCCCATTAAATCCCTCATCATTCTGGCTTGTAATTATCTGTATTCCCTATTAGAGCTCTCTGAGGGCAAGAAATGATATCCATTCATCATGATCCCCCACACAGAGTCTCAGTGAATGCTGAACAAATACAGATAGACACAGGGAGCGAGAGGCTCCCTCTCTCTCTGAATGCAGACAGATACATACGCTCAGACAAGCAGAGAAAGGGCCATACTCAGGTTCCAGAATTACACTGATAGACCTGTATTCAAATCCTGGCTCTGCCACTTATTAGCCATATACCCTTGGTGAAGTTGCCCCAGCTTTCTGAGCCTCAGTTTCTTTGTCTGTAAAATGGGGATAATATTCATACCTCCCTGAGGGGTTGTTATGAAGATGAAGTGAAGCAATGTATGTAAGGTTCTGAGCAGTGTCTGTTTCATAGTAGGTGCTCACAAAACAATGGCCACTATCCTAGTAATAACAACTATCACTGTTGTTGACTCACATGGAGCTATAGACAGATCTCACTTTCTTCCATCCTCCCCTTCTCCCTAGTGGCCTTCTAGATGTTCCTAAAACACTTTGAACATATTCAGACCTCAGGGCCTTTGCACTTGCGTTCCCTCCATCCAGAAAACCAACCTCAGGTATCCTGTGCTCCTTCCATTCCCCTGATTTCCCTGACTCGGCTTTCATTTTGTTTGTTTTAGACTTATTACATTCTAACAAGATATAGAATTTATCTCCTATTTTTATTAGCTGTTGCCTGTCCTTTGATTAGGACATGAGATCAGGATGTTGGTTTGTTTTGTCCCCTGCTAGGGCAATGCGGGCATACAGTAGGTGCTCAACACATAGCTCTTGAATGAATGAATAAATCTGCTTGACTTCCTCACCTCCTTTGGGTCTCTGCTCAAAGTCACCTTCTAGATCCTTCCCTGATACAGGTGTCTCCCCCAACCCTGTCACCTTCTGCCCTTACTTAGCTTATTCTCAGCTCTTATCACCCCTGACATCTCATATCTTTCTGTTTCTACTCTCCCCAACTCCTTAGTCCCATGACGGCAGGGGATTTTTCTGGCTTGTTCTAGCTGTAACAAGGGCCACCTCTCATGGCCATCTGAACTGTGCAATCCCACAGGGCTCTACGTTTAGAAGGTTTAATGTGCTGCTATCATCGTCTTGAAATTCTTCATAATTTTGAACAGGAGCCCTGCATTTTCCTCTTGCCCTCTACTGTGCAAATTCTGTAGCTAGTCCTGGCTACATTCCCATTGCCTGGCATAGCCCATGATAGGTGCTCAGAACGTATGGAATGAAGGAAGGAATGGAGGAGTGGATGGGCAGAGGAGCCCCACAGGCCAGGGGAGAGAGGTGACGTGCACGTCACCACTGTCCGGACACACCCATGGACATTTGCAGCAATCCGTCCTGGCAGAGACCTGGGTGCAGGAGGCAGGGCATCAGCCTCTAAGCCTGCCTTCCCCTCCCCTGGGCAGCAGGCTGTCTGAGGAGAGGGGTCCAGATGGCAGAGCAGGCCGCTCTGGGCAGCTGGCACCAAGCTCAGGCTGAGAGAGGCTTTTTCCCCCACCTAGCTTGTCAGTGCAATCAGCCACAGGCCCACCCTGGGAGCCCCTGGCCTGGCTTAACAGAGGGGTGCTGGCTTCTCCCAGCCTGACATCCTGCCCACCCCCTACTTCTCTCAGGAGGATATGGGGACGGGTGGCCAACAAGAGGGAAAGGAGTGAGGATAAAGGCCAAGTCTACACCTTGGCCCTGAACATCCAAGACTGACGAGCTCCTTGCCTGGCACTGAAACAGGGCTGGGAAAACTGTCAGCGGCCACGTGCATGTGTATGCACACAGGTGTTGTGCATGAGACTTTGTACACAGCTGTGCGTATTCAACTGACAGGTGGAACTTGCCATGAGTCGAATTTATATAGTTGAGACAAGACTCTACCTGTAGGAGTGTTTGTATGTGACAGGGTGACACCACATCAGTCTATGTGGGCATGAGGTTAGACGTACCTCTGTGTGACTGTGACACGAGTGTGTGTGGGGGAGAGTATTTGCATGTGGAGGCAGCAGGAAGCAGCTTTTCACAGTGGTTAGAAATGCCAAATTTGGGTTCAAATCTCTGCTCAGCCACTCACCTAGTTGTGTGGCCTCAGGCATATTATTTAGGTTCTCGGTATAGAGTGTGAGTAGGATTACATTTGTCTGGATTTGCATGTGTGTGTATCTTGGAAGAGTAATTCCACTCCTCCAGGAGATCTTCCTGGATATCCAACTTGAAGTGGACCTTTCCCTTTTTCTTTCTTGTCACAAGCTGTCTGTTTCCTTCACAGCCCTAAGCATAATTTGTTGTTACCATATTTATTTGTTTATGTTATTTTTCTCTTTCCCCCAATAAATATCAGCTCCATGGGGGCAGGGAGCCTTTTTCTGTTCACTGCTATGTCCCCAGCCCTTGACATATAGTAGGCACTGAATACTTGTTGAATGGATGAATATCTGCATGGTACGGGGAGAGGTAGTTTCTGCCTGGGTATCATAGGTTCCTGGAGAGCCCGTGCCCAAGTCTGGTCTCTACTATCTTCCTTTCCCGGTTGTCCACAACCATTCCTTTGGCCATCCTCACTTTTATGGGAATGATGACACCTCATCAACCTTATCACCTCTGACAACATCTTTCCCATCCCTGGGTCTTAGGGACTCACTCAACCTCATTTGTAAAATGGGAGGATGGATGGACTGGTTCATGATAAAGCCGCCTTTGTGATCTAAAATACTAAGGAAATACTCTTTGTCTAATTCCCTCTTTAATTCATTCAACATTTATTGAGCACCTACAGTGTACCAGGCACTGATTTGAACCTGATCTTGCCCTCATGGAGCTGAAAGAACAAGGCAGACAGATACAAACCGTAAATCTCATTTAATCTCCAGCACTCCCCCGCCCACCACCACACCCCATCACTCTCTATGCCTGACAGGATTTTAGTCTGCACAGTCTGAAATCACCATGGGTATTTCTCTGTTTACATACTGATCTTGCTCCCTTACCAGTCTGGAGGGTCAGAAGAGCAGGGACCCGACTGGTCTTGGTTGCTATGGCACCACAGCCTGGCTACAGTGCCCTGGCACATAGTAGGCACTTGGGAAATAGGTGTGAAATGAGCTAAGAAATAAATGATGAGGCAAGGACAGGCTCGCATGCATTACTTCGTGTAAGTCTCGGTGTGCCATTACCCACTTTGCAGATGTGGAAATTGAGGCTCAGGGAGGCAAAGCCATTTGCTGTGTCCCACTGCAGCTAAGTGTGTGGCTTATCGGATGCAGCAAAGGAAGCTTGGATAGCCCAAAGGAGCATTCCCAGCCCCCCAGCCCCACTTCGCAGGTACCAGAGACACAGCATGGGATGCGCTAATGGGAGTGGGGGGGCGGGGAGAGAGACCAAAGGACAGTGCAAAACAACTCCGGGATCTCTATCTCCAGGGTTGGAGATACTGTGCTCGCAGGAGATTAGAAACGGTTTGGCGCTGATGGGAGAGCTTCCGGCGCCCTGTTCCCAATTCTGGAAGCTGGGGCTCTTGGGACCCGGTTTAACTGGGGCCAGTCAGCTCCAGTCTCGAGGCCAGGGAGAGACTCCTGCGCCTACCCGGGAATCCCCTGCATCCGGGGTCCTCCCCACACCCCCCGCAGTCCGGAGGCAGGCCTGAAGCCCTCGGAGGGCTACGGGGTGGAGGGCCGGCTTTCTTGGGGAGTCGGGAAACCCCCTCCATCCTGGCCACCTCCCTCCAGGGCTCCAGGTTCCCCTCCCCACCGCAGCTCGCAGCCCGAAGCTTACCTTGCAGGGGAGCTGGGGAGGGGATGCCCCGCCCTCTCCGGCTGGAGGGGGGGCGGGAGGGGACAAGGGTGTCCAGACCCTTTGTTTGCTGCTGTGTATGTGTGTGTGCGCGATTGTGAGACCCGCTGGGGTGTCGGTCCGTGCGCGCGCGTGCCCGGGCTGTGACGGTCTCTGAGATCCTGGACTGCCAGGGTTGGAGGGGGAGGGGAGAAAGACAGAGGGACTCCCCCGCCCCCGCCCGCCCACTGATTGGTTTGAATGGAGCCTGAGGTGGAGGGGCGGCAGCAGGAGGGGGCTTTTTTCTGGATGGCCCCATCCCCTCTCCGGGCAGGGGAATCCCCCCTCCCATCTGGAGATCTTCCAGCCCCCTTCCTCCAAACATCCGCTTTGGAGAGCCTGGGAAGAGGCGCCCCTCACCTGAGGGTCTAAAGCTCCTATCGTCCCCCCGGACCCTCACGGAGTGTCCTTTAATCTGAGATAATCCTGGCCCTAGGCTGCAACAGAGCCGTTTATCCCGGTATCAAAGTGTGGGTTGGGATTTACGAAAGTGTGCGTGCGGCTGGTGTCGCCCTAACTCAGAATAATGGAATTCTTTGAGCGCGTCCAGACGAAAGGGAAGGGGCTATGAGCAGCCCTGGAGTATTACTACGTACAAGGAAAGCCCCCTTTCGCACCTCCGCGATCCACCCGCCAGCTCCACCACACAGCGGGGCCTGGAGCACTGGCCGCTGGCTAGACATTAGCGACACCTAGCGGCCACACGGGGAAACGCCGCAGACCCGCGTCCGAGACACGTTTGAGGGATCCAGGTGATTCCAGAGGGTGCGTATGCGCGAATCTTGGCTTTGGAGTGGTAGCAGATGGGAGCAGCACAAGGAGGCTGTGGTGCGACCATAGAAAATAGCAGCCCCCAAGGCAGGGTCACATCGCCGCCACCTCCCACCCCCCAAGGGCAAGGCCATAATATCCCTCTTCTACTAAGACTTCCCAAGGCAGGGTCCTGCACCCCTGAGGGAAGGTCCCCTCAGATCACACACCCCTCCCCAGCGTAAGTTAGGTCCCAATTCACAAGGGGCAGGGGGCGGGTCTCCTCGCCGAGGCCCTGCCCCTGCAGGGGGTTCGGGCTGATGTCACTGCGGCGTGGCTGAGGGGACAATCTTCTCCCTCAGTGTCGCCAACTTCACCCCCCTCCACGACCGCCGCAAACTCCCACTGAGGGGCAGCGAGAGATGAGGGGGAGCTTGAGGTTGGAGCTCCCGCCCGTATACCCCTAGAAGATGCCTAGTGGGAACCCCGCGTCGGATGAGGCGAGGTCTCGAACCGGACTCCCGGGGGCCGAATATGCGCGCTGGGGCCTTTAAGACTAACTCGGTCGCCAGTGACGCCGCCGCGGTTACTAGGGATGTGACGTCGCGCGCGGGCGGGGTTGCGCGCCCGGGCGGAAGCGGAAGGGGCGGGGCTCCTCAGGTTGAGGTTCCCGTGCTGTCGCTGCTGCCGCCTTCACAGCCGGAGCGGGCTGGGCCACCGAGGCAAGATGGTGGACTACAGCGTGTGGGACCACATTGAAGTGTCTGACGATGAAGACGAGACGCACCCCAATATCGATACGGCCAGCCTCTTCCGCTGGCGGCACCAGGTAGAGCGCGCGCGCCCAGCCCCTTCCCCCACCCTCCTGGGACTCCGCTGCAAAGTTCCGATCCCTTATACAGCCAGGGATTCCGCCGTTGACACTTGGGATTCCCACCCCACAGTCTGGACTTTTAATATCGCCTAGGGTTCCTCGATTAAACTCCGGGACCCCAGAACTGCCGGGACCCCAGAACTGCCGGGACCCTGAATTTCTGCATGGAACTCCCAGTTGACGCTTAAGGCACCTTCCTGAGTCTAGACTCCCAAGCCAAGCTTTGGGGGTGCCTCCTAGTCCCGCCTGGGACCTTTCATTTACACCCAGAGCTCTGCCTCAGAGTCAGGACCCTCATCCTGTTCGGGTCCCCACTTCTGATCTTGGATATCCCATCGGCCACTCCCCAGTCCCTAGAGACCTCAATACTTTGAATCTGTTCTGTGATATGCTTCCCTGGGTCTTGAGGGTGATTCCCATTAAGATCCAGAAATCCCACTTTTTTCCCAAACAGAACAAGAAACTCTGGCCTCCCCTGGGGTTTTTGTTCCTGGCCTGGGATGCCACCCCACACTCAGGACCCCTACTCTATCCTGTAGACCTGTGCACCACTAGGGCCCTTAGTCCCACCTGGGCCTGGAGTTTGGAACCCAGTTCCCCTCCAGACCCAACTACCAGCTCCACCGTGATGTAGCCTCCGATTCTGGCTGCTCTCCTTTAGCCTTACCTACTGTAGACCCCATTTCCCATGACACCAGGAAACCCTATCGTTGTGGCTTCCTGTCCAGCCATACCCCCTGCCCCTATTTGGCATTGCAGACCCAGGCACCACCTAAAGCCCAAGACTAGCTTCCTGTTGGAACCTCTGCCAGCATTAGAACACCTCATCCAAACCCACTCTGCCTTCCCCTTGACCCCAGCCTAGTCTGCTGCTCTCAGGCACCCAAATTGTCCCTGCTCTCACCAGGAACCCTCTCCCAGTCTGATTCCAAATTCACTGCCCATTTTAATATTTGTCCCCAAATCCAGACCCCAGAATCCCGAGCCCCAGTGTCCTCCCTCCTCTTTTCCTGTCCAGCAGTGTCCACAGACCAACAGAAGGGCTCTCATAAGTCTTAATGTTCTAACCTCCTGCTCCCACACATCAGGGCTGCTGCACCCACATAGCTGTGCCTGTTATACTCTCAAACTGAGGGTGTGTTCCTCTCAGAACCTTCCACCCTCTGGTATGGCAACTCCCAGTCATGTATCCAGAAACTCCTAGAAGGGCCGTTTCCCATCTTGCCAAGGCATTTAGTCTCTACATCTGATCCCCAGTCTTATTTCCACCCTGTTCCTTAAAGCAGCAGTCTTTTGGGTAGTGTACCTGCTGGGCAAGCCACTGGAGTCTAAGAAGAAAGTTCTAGCACTTCTATTTCTTGTCATTTATTATGAAGCATTTAAGACCTCCACAAAGTTCTAAAGACTATTCTTGGGAACACATTTCTGTCACATAAAGAGGTTAATCTATCTTGCTTTGTGGAGACCGGTGCCCCCTCTCCTGTGGCAAATGCCTTCCACCTTGCCCTCCACCCCCCTTCCTCCCCACTCCTGACGCAGAAACGTTTCCTGTCTTGCCACGGAAAGCCTCTTGGCTGTTGCTGACAGGGGCCCTCAGCATCTCCAGCACCAAGGAAGCTTGGGTCCTAATCCCAGCCTTGCCTTCACAAGACCATTGCAAAAATGAAATGAGATTAGATCTGAAAAGAATTTGGCTCGGGGCCTAGGACGGGAGGTGGGATTAGTGAATAGGTAGCCTGGTGGCCTTTTGAGCCTAGGCCTGCCTGCCTGATTTCAGATCCTGGCTTCTGAATCCCTTGACTTGCTGCATGATCTCTAGTGAGTTGTTTGATCTCTTGGTGCCTCAACATCCCCAGCTGGAAATATTCATAGTGTCCACTCCGTAGGGTTGTCGTGAAGGTTGCCTTATTTATTTAATGTGTATAATGCTTTTGGGACAGCACCTGGCATGTAATAAGCTCTCCATAAACTTTAGCCACCATCGTCATCATCATTATTTAGGCAATTTACTCTCATGGTAAAAAACAAAACAAAACACAGATTCCAGAAGGGAACAAGTGAGTCTTCCTTGGCTCCTCGGCTCCCTTGCTCAGACAGCCGCCACTGGTTTCTTGTGGCTTCTTCCAGTAAGCTGTGCTGCATCAAGATTCTAGGGGCGTCAGTTTCTCTATCTGTAAGGCAGGAGGGCAATGCCACCCGCAGGCACTGCCCACTCCTGTGGCTTCTGCCCTGCCCAGCGTGCTACAGTCCCTCCTGGAGGTGTAAAGCCCAGGCTGGGCAGGCAGCTGCCCCCACCAACTCCGGGCGGCCTTTATTTAGCTTTGGCCTCCCTGGCAGCTGCTCAGAGGATACCAGGAAGAGCTTGGTCGCTGCCCAGCAGCAACCAGCAGGGTGGTAGGTTCCTGCTGCCACCCTAGGCCAACTATGGTGCCGACCCCAGAGAGCCTCTTTCAAGGTAGTGGGAAGGCACCCGGGCAACACAGGCCCTTGTGGAGAAAGGGAGGTTGCAGAGGTGAGGGCCTTTTTGACCCCTAGCAACATGGGGAAAAGTGTGGCTTAGGATTGGCTGTGTCAGTTTCTGGGGCCAAGGTCTCCCAATTCTCACCCTCTGTATGCCTGGTCCTGTGCTAGAACTTGGAGATACAGCCTCGTATAAGGCACAGAGAGAGTTAGCAGAGCGTTCTGGTGGCAGTAGCCGTGACTGGTTATAACAGTAAGATACTGAGTGCTATGTTGCAAGCAGGTGCTGTGGAGTAATTCATTTAGTCCTCACAGCAACCTTGTGAGGCCCCATTTCACAGTGTTGGCAAAACCAAGACAGGGAGACCGTGGTTTAAGCGACTTGCCCAAGGACGCGTCACCAGTAAGTGGCAGACCTGGGTGTTGTGACGATGTAGTGACAACCACCCCCAGCTAAGGAGCATTTACTCTGGGCCAGAAATCAAACTGAGCACGCGAAGTACCATTTCTTGTTTGAGCCCCAGAATGTTCCCCAGAGAGAGAGAGCGAGATCGTCCCCTTGAACAGACAGTAATGACAATAGCCAGTGTGGGGCTGGTGCTTGCTGGGCGTCCATGGCCCTGGACCATCTGCTTTAATTTATAATCTCCTTTGCTTCTCCCAGTGCAACTCCGTGAGTTCAGCGTTGTTGTCTGCATTTGAAAGATGAGGGAACTGAGGTGCTGAGAGGTTAGGGGATTGGCCTAGGGACGTCCAGGCAGTGCGCAATGACCGTGAAGTGTGACCCAGGTCTGGGGCCCTGAGACTCTCCTCCAGCATCTCATCAGGTCGTCTGATGATCACAGAGGGGCCTTTGGGACTTGATGCTGGTTGGGGGGCACTTGAGGAAGGCGCTGTCAAAGCTGGGACGTGGGGGCAAAGCAGGTGGAGTAAGGGGAAAAGAGTTCCAGGTGGGAGGAACAGCATGTGCAGAGGCCAAGAGGCAGGAGACAGCTGGTGTATTCAGGGAAAGGGAAGGGCCAGTATCTGCTTGGGGCCCAGAGCTGGGAGAGGAAGGCAGGACCCAGCCCCCCACAGGGCCTTGGTGCCAGCTGAGCAGCTTGGTGCAGGGGTCCCGGGTCCCATTTGAACCCGGGAACTCCACTGTGGGGCATTGGGAAGAGCTGCAGTCAGATGTTATGTGTCAGAGACTCCTCTAGCAGCTTCTGAGCTTGGATGTAGGGGGCCAGCAGTTGAAAGCAGTGGTGCCGCTCAGGATTGAGCAGGCGCTGTCGGGAGCCTGGGGAGATGATGGAGGAGCCAGCAGGAGGGCTGGAGAGCAGGCAAGGCCCAGCGGTCGGCTCGGGCCCTGGATGGGGCACTGAGCCAGGCAGTTGGTGAGATGGGTGCCGTCATCAAGCTTGGGGCACAACTGAAGTGGACATCTGGGGTGTAACATCCAGGGTCGGGTGACAGGAGACTGCTGGGCACTGAATGGGTCTCAGGAGGGCATGCTGGCCTGGAGATAGCAGAGACCTTGGCAGTGATGCAGGCTCAAGACTCCCAGTGGAGTGAATTAGAGAACGAACCATCTAGAAGTGAAATCGTCAGGACTTGGTGGCAGAGCAGGAGGGGGGGCAAGGCCAATGAGCAGGCCTCAGCAGGGGGCACAGGCCGGGTGGGCAGTGTCTTTGTTAAGGGACGGCCTGGCAGGAGGCCAGGGGTTAGAGGGTAAAACGGTGAGGTCAGTTTTGGGCATGAAGTTGGAGATGCCTGCAGGGCACCCGGGCGGAGGGTGGGCTGAGGGGGTGGGGGGACAGAGGAAGGGGCCCAAGTATTACCGACAGAGGCTCCAGGGAAGAAGGGGATGAGGCCCCATCCAGCTTCTCTTTACTCATCTCACAAGCATTTCCTGAGCTCCTACTGTGTGGCCCCTACTGTGTGTATGACACAGTGAACAGATCCATCCCCATCTCCAGAGCCAATATCGTTGGAGAAGGACAATGCCCAAAACATGATAAATAATTGTCACTGGATATTAGTTAGCAGGGGACAAGTGCTGAGAAGGAAGCTAAAGCAGGACACGAGTAAAGGGAGGTCCTGATCTTCAGTAGGGAGGGAGGGAAGGCTTCATCTCTAAGGCGATTGAGCCAAGGTGGTAAGGATGCTAGGAGTAAGCTATAGGGGGATCTGGAGAGAGTATTCAGGCGGAGGGAACAGCCAGTGCAAAGGCCCTGAGGTTTGAAGTGAGTTCCAGCCAATGTGGCTGGAGGGAGAGGGTGAGCAGGAGGAGCTGAGGGCATGGAAGTGACAGGGCACATCGTTCAGGGCCTTGCTGGCCATGGAGTGGACTTGGGCTTTTGCTCTGAGTGAGGTGGGAGCCACGGAGGGTTCTGAGCAGAGGAGAGACCTGCCCTGACTCGGTGTACACAGGTCCCTTTGGGGGTGAGGGTGGAAACCGAGCATCTGGGACACAGGTTGGTGCAGACATTCCTTTTGGCCATGCAGGTGCATCCTGGGTGCCCTGGGCTGGGGTGGGACCAGGGTCAAGGGACAGGCTGTTCCCCAGAATGGTGGGCCACCCCTGCCCACAGGCCCGGGTGGAGCGCATGGAGCAGTTCCAGAAGGAGAAGGAGGAGCTGGACAGGGGCTGCCGTGAGTGCAAGCGCAAAGTGGCCGAGTGCCAGCGGAAGCTGAAGGAGCTGGAGGTGGCCGAGGGTGAGGGCAGCAAGGCGGAGCTGGAGCGGCTACAGGCTGAGGCCCAGCAGCTGCGCAAGGAGGAGCGGAACTGGGAGCAGAAGCTGGAGGAGATGCGCAAGAAGGAAAAGAGCATGCCCTGGAATGTGGACACACTCAGCAAAGACGGCTTCAGCAAGGTGCGCATGGGCCGGGGGGCCTCACTCCGGGCGGGCTCGGCGGCCACGGGTGGGTGGGAAAGGGTGAGGAGCGCAGGTCAAGGGAGGGACAGAATTGGAGGCGGGCGGGGAGCAGGTGTTGGGGGGCCGGGCAGGTGAAGCACCCCACCGGTCCCCCTCTGATCTGCCCGAAGGCGCTAGTCCGAGGCCACATGTGCCACACCCATGCTCCCGCCACATTGATGTTCACAGCGCCATCACCGCCTCCACCGTGGATGGGATGGGCGCGGCGGCCACGGCCCAGCCGGCCACATTCGGGCCGCCCCACGGCCTCGCCCCAGCCCACTCCCCCTCTTGCCCCACCACAGAGCATGGTTAACGTCAAGCCTGAGCAGGCGGAGGAGGAGTCAGAGGAGGTTAGGGAGCAGAAACACAAGACCTTCGTGGAGAAGTACGAGAAACAGATCAAGCACTTCGGTGAGCTGAGTGTGGTTGCGGGGGGCAGCCGGGTGGGGTGCATGCGGTGGGCTGGCTCTTTGCTTCTGGGCCTTTCCAGCACCTTGGCAACACCTTCTTGCAGGCATGCTCCGCCGCTGGGATGACAGTCAGAAGTACCTGTCAGACAATGTCCACCTGGTGTGTGAGGAGACGGCCAACTACCTGGTCATCTGGTGCATTGACCTGGAGGTGGAAGAGGTGCGTGTGCCCTGCCCCCGTGTCTGGGAAAGGCCCTGCCTGGGGGCTGCCACTGGCTGACGCTCTGCCTCTTCTCCCTCTGCAGAAGTGTGCACTCATGGAGCAGGTGGCCCACCAGACCATCGTCATGCAGTTCATCCTGGAGCTGGCCAAGAGCCTGAAGGTGGACCCCCGCGCCTGCTTCCGGCAGTTCTTCACGAAGATTAAGGTGGGGGCCCTGAGCAGTAGGGACAGGATGGCGGCTGGTCCTCGGGGAACCAGCCTGCCATCCACGGGTTGGTGGGGGTTGGGGGGGCAAGGCGAACACTTGAACACATGTCCCCTGGGACTGAGACCCTGTGCTCAGAACCTCATAGGTTAGGAGAGGGCTGAGCCGTGGAGGAGGGAGAAGTAGTCAGCTCCTAGACAGAGTGTGGAAGCTGCTGAGGGAGAGAGTCAAAGACGCCTCCAGTTTTCTTACCCTGAGCTCCCCATGCTGACCTGGGGAGACGGGGCAAGGCAGAGGGGCTGGGGGGCATTATCTGGAGCTCGGGTGTGGCTGTGTTAAGTTTGAGGTGCCTGTGAAAGTCCCCGCACGAGGACGTCGAGGGAGTGGGTGTCGGGTCTGCAGTTAAGGGGGCATGCAGGCCCAGGTCATTAGCATACAGGCGGACCTCATTTCATTGCGCATTACTTTGTGGCACTTCACAGATTATTACTTTTTTTTTTTTTTTTTAACGAATTGAAGGTTTGTGACAACTCTTCACCGAGTAAGTCTATCGGCACCATTTTCCCAACAGTATTTGCTCACTTTGGTCTCTGGGTCACTTTTGGTAATTCTCTCAATATTTCAGACTTTTTCATTACTACTATATTTGTTATGGTGATCTGTGACCAGGGCAAGACCCTCCACCAGCAAGAAAATTACAACTCGCTGAAGGCTCAGAGGGTAGATAACATTTTTTAGCAACACCTTTTAACTAAGGCGTGTATGTATTTTTAGACGTAATGCTATTTATTGCGCGGTTAACAGACTATAGTATAGTACAAACGTAACTTTTACGTGCACTGAGGAACCAAATGTTCCTGTGATACTCGCTTCATTGCGGTGGTTGGGAGCCGCAGTGTCTCCGAGTTGTGCCTGTGTGGGTGGTCGAGTTGAGCCGAGGGGACACTAGATGGGGCAGAGGAGAGGCCTGACCCCCACGGCATTTCTGAGAACCAGCAGCAGGAGGGTCCTGGGTGCTCCCCATCCTGCCCAGTGAACGCCTCCCGTCTCCTGCGCCCCACAGACAGCTGACCGCCAGTACATGGAGGGCTTCAACGACGAGCTGGAGGCCTTCAAGGAGCGTGTGCGTGGCCGCGCCAAGCTGCGCATTGAGAAGGCCATGAAGGAGTATGAGGAGGAGGAGCGCAAGAAGCGGCTGGGCCCCGGCGGCCTGGACCCCGTGGAAGTCTACGAGTCCCTCCCCGAGGTGCGGAGCCCCAGCCCAGGCAGGCGGCAGCCAGCCAGCCAGCCAGCAGGACTCCCAGGGTCCTGAGGACCCAGGCCCTGACCCCCAGCTCCTCTGCCCCCACAGGAACTCCAGAAATGCTTTGACGTGAAGGACGTGCAGATGCTCCAAGACGCCATCAGCAAAATGGACCCCGCGGTGAGTAACTGTGCCCCAGGCCCACCTACCAGCCAGGCTGAGTGGCTGAACCAGCGCTGTGTCCCCCAGCTCCTCTCTAGCCTTGTTCCCCATGTTGCTAGTAGAAGGGTCTCCTGGGCTTCTAGAATGCATAGGAGGTTGGGTTACTGTGTGGCCGGCACAGGAGGCAGCCAGGCTTTTGTACTCGCATTTATTGAGCACCTACTGTGCCCAGTATCCAGATGAGTGCCACTGTCACTGTGGGCCCTTTATAGCCAGCACATCTTGCTGACCCCGTCTTTGCCAGTGACTCAAGGTGGCCCAAGGAGGCGTCTGTTACCCCTTCAGTCCAGTTTCTTTCTTGCTATTAACTGGCCAAGTGCATGGGGAGGGCTGGGCACATGGTAGATGCTGGGAAGCCTCATTGTGCTGTCATTATTAGAAGCAGTAACTGCGCTGGCAGGTGAGGACTTTGAGGTTCAATAGCGCTTGGTTTGACCCCATTCCTGTTGGTTGGCTCACTGGTTTCCTCATCTCTAAAATGGGTTCAGTCACGCGATCTGTTCTGGGCTTTCTAGAAGCTTCTGTGGGGAATGAGCATCTAGACCAAGGGTCTTCAGACTTCAGCTCACAGGTTCACTGCCTGTCTGGTACGCAGAGGCCATGCTTGTTTATTTTCACATTGTCTGTGACTGATTTTGTGCAATAGCCAACCACAGAGTGGAGGGGTGATGGGTTGAGCAGTTGCCACAAAGACCATGTGGCCGCAAGCCAAAAATATTTACTATCTGGTCCTTTGCAAAAATTTTTGCTGACCCTTCTAGACCTACACTATTTAAGTTTGAATGAAAGTTAAGGGAAATTAAAAATTCTGTCCCTCGCCTGCACTGGCCACATTTGGCGTACACAGTAGCCACCTGTGGCTGGTGGCTGCCATGTAGGACAGCACAGATTACGGACCATTCTATCACTGCAGACAATCGACAGCCCTTTTGGACAGCTCTGACCTAAAATAAGCAGTAAGCAGGCTGGAGGATGTACAGGGCGCAGGGGGGCCACCAGGAGGTGGCAGCCTGGCCTCACCCGCCCACCCTTCTCCCTGCAGGACGCGAAGTACCACATGCAGCGCTGCATCGACTCCGGCCTCTGGGTCCCCAATTCCAAGTCCAGCGAGGCCAAGGAGGGGGAGGAGGCGGGCCCCGGGCACACAGACACCTTGCTGGAAGCCGTCAAGCCAGGAGAGGAGAAGGATGTCAGCGCGTGACTCACCCCAACTGCCGCCCACTTGCCTGCAGGCTCTGTGCACCCCTTTTCAAAAAATGAAAATAGATGCCATTGCCCTAGTTCCTGGCTTCCTCCACTTTCACTGCGTCCCCCCCCAACCTGGGGGACCTGCCCCTCATGCCCCCCCCCCCAGAGCTCGTCCAAGTCTTGCTTTGAGTCAAGGGGGTTCACTGCCTGCAGCTCCCCCATCAGCTTTATGCCAAAGGCCCAGGGGTCCAGAAAGGGGCAGAGATCGCCAGGCTGGTCCAGGAGAGGAGGGAGGGGCCCCAGCTGAGAGGCCAGCTCCAGTCATTGTGGGCTCTGGGTCCACTGTCTGTCCGCTGTCGAGTCTTCTATATGGAAACAGCAGCGATCTTCCAATAAAGGATTTCACGTGCTCCACAGGGCCTCACAAGGGCTGTTGGCACAGCTCTTCTCTTGGGACGGGGGGAGAGGAACCTGGTGAGTGTTGGTGGCTGGGCCTGTGACACCCGTACTTTGTCCTCCAGCTATCTGGGCGACTCCCTTTGTGCTTACTCCAGGCACTTGCTGTTCCACTGCCTGGAACACTCTTCCATCAAAGTCCTCATCTGCCCCTGCCCCCCTCAGTCTTTGACTTGTTCTTCCAAGTCCCTTTCCTCTACCAGGTCTCACCTTCCACATGGGCCGCTCTGCCTCCAAAACTGATCTTCGGTCTGACCACTGCCCTTTGTCCACACGGCCTCCACCCTGGTCCAGGCCCCCATCATCTCTGGCCTGGACACCTGCCCCATACTGAACCCCAACAGGCAGTGGCCAGGAGGTGCCGATGAATGCACGAGTCGGAGCACATCCCTCCCTCAGAGCAGAAGCCAAAAGCCCGGTAGGCTCACCAGGCCCTGCCCCATATGCCCAGTCCCTTCCCTGCCCTCATCTCGTGTCCTCCCTCCACTCCCTCCTTGCTGATCCGTGAGCACTTTATCAGTGTGGATTGGGCAATTCAGCCTCAGTGTCCCCCACTCTGTACAATGACAGTAATGGTAGTACCTTCCTCCCAGGGTTGTGATGAAAGGTGATAACGCTACAGGCAGGCAGGCACCTGGCACTTAGGTGCTCCCACTGTGGGCCTGGATGTCTTCCTATCCCTCTGCCTGAGCGCCTTCCCGGCAGTCCTCGGGCGGGGCTCCTTGAAAAAGAAGGAACTATTTGGGCCTCAGGAAAGGCCTTAAAGAATAGTTAAGGACACAACAATTAAGGACACATCACTTTAGACATGAAATAACAAGCTAGTGAAGTCCTCTGCCCACACCTGGGGGACACCACCCCCAGCAGCTGCTTGTCACTTAGCCCAGAGCTCAGTGCCATCTCCTCCCAGAGGCCCTCCTTGCCCTGCTTTCTGAGTTGCCCCTCCTGCCCAGCCAGGCAGCTTGCCTTACCTACCCAAACGCTTGCTTTTGCTGACCCGCGTATTGTCTCCCTTATGCTATGATGACCACCAGGGTACAAACCAAGTCTTTCTTGTCCCTGAGATATTCGCAACACCCACAAGAGGTCCTTGGCACACAGCGGGCCCCTAAGTAAATATTTGCCAAAGGTAAAGGCCCCAGAATGTCGTCGTGCCTCAGCTGGTCACCACCAGGGGGCAATAGTGAGCTGCAAACCAGAAGGCGTCACCTACTGCTTTTTATATGGATGACAAAGTATCGCGGGGTGGCAATCCTAAAGCCCTGGATAAACCTCAGCCATCCAGGACTGTCAACTTGTTAATTCTTTACTGTGAAAACTTTCAGAGATAATCCATATTACAGATTTTTCCTTTTGCCTCAGGCTCCGCTATAACTCAGCACTGTTACTGATTCTTAAAATTTCGATACTTTGTTCATGGACTTTTTTCATGCTAATTGTGCTTTTTGAAAATATTGCATTAAAGTATTTATCTTGGTTACTGAGTTTTTTGACACCATCTTTGCTTTCCTGCCTCACCTGCCTCACATTAACTGTGGCCCTGGTAGGACACGAGACTTAAAACATGAAATGCTGTTAAGGGATTCACAGTGAAACGGCTGCCTCTCCTCATCCCTCCACTCTGCTGGTTCCCTGCCCCCAACCACTGGAACCCACTATCTCTGGTTTCTTGTGACTCCTTCCAGGGTTTCTTTTCGTAAAATCAAATATATTCTTATCTCTTCCCCTTCTTTTTACAGAAAACATAGCCACTCTACAATCTGGAACATCTTGCTTTTTCACTGAACATGACCTACAGATTTTATCGGTCCATCAGCACTTCCTCATTCTTTCCTGTGTGGAAAGCTCCAATATGTGTACATTGTATTGGTTTATAATTACCCCTGGTCATTCACAGAACATGAAAGAATTCACGAGACTCAGAAAAGTAGGAAAGCAAGAAAAGGTTTATTGAAAGTGGGGCAGCGGGGATACCTCCAGGGTCTAGAGGAGGCGCTTGCTGTGATGAGAAGTGCTGGGATTTCTGTTTGGAAGAGACGTGCTGGCAAAAGGAGTTTGCCAGGGCAGTCTGATAGAGACAGCTGTGGTGGGTTTCTGTTTAGCTGGGGTTTTATATTTTTCTGTGCAGGATGTAGAGTGCTTGTTAGCTTGCAGGGGGTTGCTGTTGTGATTGGGAATTGTTCTGTTCTAACCTATGATGGATATAAGGTGCTTGTCAGCTTGCAGGTGCAGTGCTAGCCAGGGGATTCAGAGCCAAACAGTTAATTTTTAAACTCATTCCTGCTAATTCACAATCTCGCTCCTGTTAACACTTTCCCTGTCTCATCATACATCTCAGCATTTATTTCACCAGCCCTTTTTGATAAACACTTGGGTTTTTTCCAATCTCTACATTTTCTAGCAATGCCACCAGAAATGCCCTTGTATACCATTTCCCATAAGTATAGGCTTCCTACTCATAAGAAAAATTCCCCAAAGCAGGACTGCTTAAGGGGAAACAGAACTCCACTCAACTCTGAACAAACTAATGAAGGAATTGGTGTCAGCGATGTGAGCGGGGTTGGAAAACCAGCAAACATATGTTGAGTGTATTAGTTTCTTATGCTGCTATAACAAATTGCCATAAACAGTAGCTTCAACACAAATGTATTACCTTCTAGTTCCGTAGGGCAGAAGCCTCACAGGCCTAAAATGAAGACGTGATCCTTGTGGAGGCTGTTCTGGGTAGGATCACTTCCTTGCCTTTTCTAGCTCCTAGAGGAGGCCTGCATTCCTTGGCTCATGGCCCCTTCCTCCATCTTCAAAGATGGCAAAAATGAGTCAAGTCCTTGAATCACATCACTCTGACCTCTTTTTCTGCCTCCCCCTTCCACTTCTAAGCACGCTTGTGATGACATTGAGCTCCTCAGGCTCATCTCCCTATTTTAAGGTTAGCTGATTAGCATCCTTAATTCCGTCTGCAACCTTCATTCTCCCTTGCTAAGTAGCATGACATAGTCACGGGATTTGGGGGGAAGGGCTGGAGCTGTTAATCTGCCAACTACAGTCACGCACCCCAGAACTAGCAGCAGTGGAGATGGAGACCCAGACCCTTTGTGTGTGTTTTTTTTTTAATTTTTAGTTTCAGGTGTACAAAACAATGTAACAGACATTTATCATTTATATCCCTCACATAGTGATAACTCCCCTCCCCCATCTACTACCCCTCTGACAGCGCACACAGCCATTACATTTCCACTGTCTCTGTTCCTAATGAAACCCAGACCCTTTGGCTTCAGCCTTCGTGTACTCCCTTCGTGTAAATCCTCTGTTTCCTACTGAGACCAGCACAGCATGTCCTGTCTGTGGCTATTTGTAGCTACGTTCTTTGTTTTCAAAGATTTTATTGAGGAAGGGGAATAGGACTTTATTGGGGAACAGTGTGTACATCCAGGACTTTTCCAAGTCAAGTTGTTGTTCTTTCAATCTTAGTTGTGGAGGGCGCAGCTCAGCTCCAGGTCCAGTTGCCGTTGTTAGTTGCAGGGGGTGCAGCCCCCCATCCCTTGCAGGAGTCGAGGAGTCGAATCGGCAACCCTGTGGTTGAGAGCCCACACTCCAACCAACTGAGCCATCTGGCCACCCGGAAGCTGAGCTGTAGCTCATTGACTTAATTCTAGTTGTGGAGGGCGCAGCTCACTGGCCCATGTGAGAATCCAACCGGCAGCCCCATTGCTCAGAGCTCGTTCTCTAACCAACTGAGCCACCCGTCCGCCCTGTAGCCACTTTCTAAAGGCCTTGGGTTCACATACGTGCCAGCATTTCCACTGGGTATGGAATTTCCTTGGAAGGATTTCCAACCAACCTCATGACTGTTTGGGGGAGGGGCTGACTGTTCCCTGAACCCTCCAATTCAAAAGGACACAAAAAGATTTTGCTTTTAATTCACCAATTCCAGGCTTTCCTCTGGTCTGCTGGACACTCTGGGAAGGCCCCTGCAGGTCTTTGGAGTCTGGGGAATCCCCTGAAAACCCATGGGGGAAGGGAGGCCCTAGTTTGACCAGACTGTCCCAATTTAACCTTGAAAGTCCCATCTGGGAAACCCCTGCAGTCCTGGGTAAACCCCAGCAGTTGTTGGGATGACCTGGAGCCTTCCTGCTGGGCCTGGACCCCCATCTGTGATGTAGGGGGCAGCACACAAGCCTTCCCAGCAGCCTCCTGTGGACTGTATTTTCTTCAGCTGTCAAGTGGGGGTGCTGGCCCCACTTTAAGAGAACAAGAGAATTCTAAGCACCCAGCCCTGGGCCCAACATCCAGGCTGGGACAATGTGAGCTATTAAAATTTATTATTACTGGGATCATTGCCATTATTATCCTTAGTCACCTCATCTGACATTTCCTGTGGTGCCTCCTGAGGTGATAGACGCTGGGCCCCAGGCCCAGCCACCCTCTGTGGTGTAGCCTCCAACCCCTGCAGAGGCCGCCCCACCTTCCCTGGGCTAGCTGTTGAATCTGGCACCCTGGGCTTCCCGCTGCCACATTCCTAGTGGCAGAGAGGAAGTTGAGGCTGGAAGGCCATGGCTAGTCCTTCTGCGGTGGACAGGACAGCAACTTGGGCCCAGACAGCTACCCAGAGCCATTCACTCCACCAGCTTCTTGGCACCTATTGAGTACCAGGCTCAATTCCAGGATCTGAAGTTACAAGTGGAGAGCCACGCAGACCCCTCCCTCATAGAGCTAACATTCTGGAATGGAAGTCAGGCATTAAAATCAGCTCTCAGAAACTTCCAGTGGAATGTCAGGTGGTCATAAAGGTCACGAAGGAAAAAAGATAGTTGGGAACAGAGGAACAGAGAGTTGGGTTTGCTGATTCAGAATGAGGAAAGTGGTGAGGGTTTATTTCTTACCCTGACTAGTTGTTTGTTTTATTATTGTTGTTCTTTAAATCTGGGCCCATAGGTGAAGCTCATGAAAGTTTTTTTGTTTTTTAATACATGGTAAAGGAAAACTGTTTCCCTACTCAGAACACGTCTAACACCCAATGTGTGGGTTTTCTGCACCACACCATTCGCATTTTCTATGGACACCAATGGGTGTCCTACAGTTCAATTCAGTTCTGACACTGACTACTCCGGAGTTAGTGCAGACCCCACAGGTTAAGGACTCAGTCCCACAGGACTGCCCCCCACTTCAGCCTCCAATCATTGATGAGTCAGAAAAAGAGTTAATAAGAACAAGTCTGTGAGCTAACAGGAATAGGTTTAAAGATTAACCACTTAGCTGTGAGTTTCCCCAGCTAACACTCCACTTGCAGGCTGACAAAACACCAGGAGGATTTTCAGAGAAAGTCAACTGCGACAAACAGTTCTCAGAAGGGGCCAGCAGCAATGGTAAACAACTGCAAGATGACTAGCCCCCTGCATCCTGCATAGAAAAACATAAAACCCGCTAAACAGCCACATGCTGCAGCTGTCTACCTCAAACTGCTCCTGCTCCCCTGCTGGTGTTTCTCTCCTTCCCACCTGAGGAAGCTGTCTTCTTTAGATGTTGCCACGGGTATTCTCTCGGCCCCACCTTCAATAAAACTTTCCTTGCTCTCCTACTTTTCTGAGTCTTGTGAATGCTTTCACATTCTGTGAGCGACCAAGAGTAATTCTACACCAATACAATCACAAGTCCCAGGTTGTCACCTTTACTTCTGGCTGACCGCTATTAATTGGGGGTTCCCACAACCTCCTTCTCAGGTTCAATAATTTGCTATAATAGCTCATGGAACTCAGGGAGACACTACAGAGGTTTCCCAGTTTATGATAAAGGATACAGATGAACAGCCAGATGAGGAGATACACGGGGCAGGCGCTGGAATGGTCTTGGGCACAGGAGCTTCTGTCCCCATGGAGTTGGGGGTCATCACCCTCCCAGCACATGGATGTGTTCACCAACCCAAAAGCTCCCTGAATCCTGTTATTTGGGGTTTTATGGAGACTCCATTACACAGGCACAATTAATTAAATCACTGGCTATTGGTGATTAAATTCAACTTCCATCCCCTCTCCCCTCCCTGTATATGGGGCGGGGTGGGGCTGACAGTTCCAACCTTCTAATCACATGGTTGGTTCCTCTAGAAGTTACAAAGTCTCTAGAAGTTCTGTGCCATGAACCGGGAATTAAGACCAAATATATACATCTTATTATATCACAATATCACACATGGAAAGACCATTTTTCCTTCAGAGATAGGTATTTATGGTTTCAAATTTCCCTGTGTCAGCCCATTATTCCCATTCTAAACCCCAGGGACCCACTCCTTGCCACTCAGTGCCCTGACCTCAGCTTAAGAGCCTGTTGGGATCATGTATTTAAATGGCTTCACAATTCTGTAACCCATACAATCAGGCTTTAGATCTGATCACCTGCTCCTGTAAAAGATAAGCAATTGTGTAATGGCTATCATGAAATAAAACAACCGTATGTTCTCTCTCACACACAAGAATGTTCCTTGTAGCAACAAAATTGGCAAGCGCGCAAAATGCCATCACCAGAATGGACAATTAAGTTAATTAAGTTTTGAACTATCAATTTGTACAGTTGGAATATGATATGGCAGAGAAAGGGAGTGTTCAAGAGCCACTTGAGTCAACATGGATTAATCTCAAGGATGTGTCACTGAGTAAATAGAATCAAGTGGCAGAAGGACACGTACAGTATGATATGTTTTTAATAAAGTCGAAAAGCGCGCACAAGACAGCGATTTAGTATTTGAAGATGTAAGTAAAGTGAGGGGAAGATTCATAAAAAAAATCTGAGGGAGTGTATTCCAGGCAGAGGGCACAGTCAGTGCAAAGGCTCTGAGGCCGGACTGTGCCTGGTGTGTTGGAGGAACAGCGAGGAGGCCTGTGTGGCCGAAGCAGAGTGAGTGAGGGGGAGAGACGGAGGAGGGGAGGGCAGGGAGGGAACAGGGCATGTCATGCATGACCACAGAACGGAGCTGGGATTTTTATCTGAGGTGGGAGCGGAGGAAGGTGCTGAGCAGAGGAGGGACATGGCCCAACTCAGGTGCTCACAGGTGCCCTCTAGGCAATGCAAGAAGGACAGACTGGGGGTGGGAGGCAAGGGCAGGAGCCCCAGAACAGGCGCAACTGCAGTGGTCCAGGCATATGATGATGGGGCTGAACAGGGAGGTGTGAGAAGCAGGCCAATTTTGCTGATGAATCGGAGGTGGGTGTGACAGAAATGGGGGAGTCAAGTAGAACCCTAAGATTTATCTCCCTGAGCTAAAGAATATTTCCACTTTTCTCTTGAGTCCTTCCGTAGGTTGGCTGAGCAAGCATAATAAAATACAATTGTTGGTTTGTAAACTGGCTCCTGGTACACCCAGGACAAAGAGAGACTGAAGAAAGAAACAGATCACTCCAGATTGGCAGGTGGCAGGTTTAGTAAGAGAACTTACATAAGATGCTTGTCGTGGGTCTACAAGACAAGTAGATCTCTGCACCTGCCCACCAGCATCTTAAAAGTGTATATAGAGGCCTTAACTGGATTCAGTCACATATAGTGTCCAGATGGTCTCAACAACACCTTACTCTCTCAAGGCTGTGTCCTGGGAACTGCTCCCACTTTGGGAATGGTAGGCAGACATACATTCCAAGGACAGGGGAAGGGTGAGGAGCCTGTGATTGTCCAGGTCCAGCTCGAGGGTTATGACCTCTTGATGACCTCCTCCAACAAAAGCACATTATTTTTATTCCTCTCCTTTATTACGAAATATATAGACACTCTGGAGATGTCTCCATATCAGTACAAAGGCCCTCATTTATTTCCCAGCTGCATATTATTCCCTTGTCGGGGTAAGTCACTGTTAATTCCCCAGCTCCAGGTTCCCAGCACTCACTACCCTCCAGGCACCAGGCTCAGTCTCTCTCTACAACTTCACATTGAGTCTCCATAACTGCCTTGTGAGGAAGAGTCTGTCTTTCCCCATATTTTCTCAGTGAGGAGCAGCCACTTGCCCTTGGCTACAGCAGTTATGGCTCCAACTCCAGAAATAAACCTGTCTCTGCCCTTTTGTGCTGTGACCTGGGAAAGTTACTCAACCTCTGTGAAAGAAAAAATTATTCTGATGCTTGTTAAAATGGTAAGGAAAACTTCATTCACGTCTATTGCAATAGGGGGATTGAAATAGGGTTGAAAGGTCAGGGTCAATTCTGAGTACAGCAGACAGCTGGGGATTGGGAGCCAAAGAGCAGAGTGGGGGTGGGGGTTGTCTATGGTTGGAAAATAACTAAGAGGAGAGAGACGTTAAAGGTAGGGGGACTCTTGCTAAACTGACTTAACAGAATTTTTTGCTAAAGAGAAGCCAAGGACATATGCATCAAAGGTGGGGGATGAGGAACTTGATCAGATATCAAGGGTGGTGCGATGACTTAGGAGTCTTTGCTCAGACTGGGCTGGGCAAAGACAGAACCGGGGGCAAGGTCGAAGGCTAGTGGAGAAGAGGCCTCAGAGGAATAAAGTTTGGTTAAGGAGTCTTTGGCACCTCTCCGTGCCTCAGTTTCTTTCTCTGAGAAATGGGTATAAGAGCTCCTACTCAGAGGACTGCTACCAGGATCAAACGCGATGCGTGTAAAACGCTAAGCGTATAGCCTTCTCGGTAAATGGCAGAGACTTGCTGTGTGATTAAAACTCAGATCGGGTGGGACGTCCAAGTTGCTACTTGGACAGCAAGGTGGCCTCAGAGGACAGGAATGCAAGAGATCTGGAAAGGGATGTGAGCAGGTGGGCTAGAAATGCCTTCCGTAGAGACGAAGGGGGGTCTCAGCTAGAGGGTGGGGCTGGCCATGCAGTGACAAGGCAGGATGGAATGCGGAGACACATGGCAGGCGGTTGAAGGACTGAATGGCGACCGGCTGCAGCCTTAGATCACCAAGACGAGGATTTGGGGCTTGCACCAGAGTCAGGCGCGAAAGCCTGACTTGGGCCTCTCGCCCGCGCAGGAAATAAAAGATCCCGCCGCAGCGGCCTGTGTGGACCACCCACTTCCGCGTCTGAGGCGACCAATGAGTGTGACCGTTTCAGGCAGCCAATGAGAGGCGGTGTCTCGGCGGCGATCCGGCGGTGGCTGCCTTCCGCGGCGGAGAGGGCTCCGGGGTTCGAGCCACAGTCCCCAGGACCAGGGTTGAGTGTGGAGGAGGGCATGGAAAGGGCGCCTCCCAGAGGTCCTCAGGAAGGATGCGGCTGGCGAGAGGCGCCGGACTGGCAGCGCTTGGCCGGAGATGAATAACAGCACCCGCTGCCTCGGGACTGGCGGATGCCTGGTGGGTGCACGTCACGGTTCCTACCCGTCAGCGGAGTTTGGAGGTTTGGGTGTGTGTGTGGGGTGCAGACTTCCCGGGTGCAGACCTTAGCCTGACCCCATCTCCAAGCTGGGTCTGGGCCTAATGGGGACGAGGAAGGGGGAGATGGGCACCCCAAAAGTCCCATCCCCACGTCTTCTCTTAAAAGTTAATAGATAATAATAGCGAACCTTGATCGAGGGCCTGCTGCGTGCCAGGGCCTGTGCTGTGCCTTTTCCCGGCTTCATCTCACTGAATCCTCCCCACAACCCTCTGAGGGAGAGACCTTTATATGCCCGTTTTCCAGATGAGGAAACAGGTTAGAGAAAGCAGCTGATTCCTGACGAACCTGACATTATGCTGTTACAACATTCTCCTCTTTCCATCACTGTTTGTCTTAAATCAGTAACATTGGTGCAATCAGTGGAATCACTGACAGCCCCTCCTCCCTGGAGATACAGGAGACCTCAGGAGGCCTGGGCCCTGGGCCTGGCTTTGTAAAAGTCCTGGAGCTGGGTGGGAGGTACAGAGCTGAACACAACCCTTCCCAGGCTCAGGGGAGTAAAAAGAGTCTGGGCTTGCTCATGGGGGTGGACGTGGGAGGCAGGAATCTTGGACTGAAGCAAAAAAACAGTTACGAGGATGAAACCAATAATAATGATTTTTACCCTTGTTCTGGTCACATTTGTTATTTTTTTCAGGCCTGTATCAGGGTCTGTGCCAAACATATAAGGAATACGCAGAATTATGTTGAAACATCGCAACCATCTTTTGATGGCAGCGCTCTCGGCATCTCCATTCTCCCAATGGGGAAACTGAGGCCCAGTGTGGCTAAGTGACTTACCTCAGTTGACACAGGCAGTGCCCAAATTTACCACCCAGGTCTGTTTGACCACACCTGTCTGCCTGGTTATGTTGGGAATAATGGGTTCAGAGCAGATTTTTATACTGACGCCACTGTGTCCAATAAAAGGGTTGGGTGTTATAGTTCATGAGAAGTATCTGATAGGTGGGGACACATCCCTCAACTTCATCAAACAGATGTGGAAACTAAGGAGGAGAATTGTGTGCCTGAGGTCACAGAGTATGGGGAGTCCAGCATCGTTCCCGCGGGCCTCAGTCTGACTGGGCAGCAGGTTGAGATACTAACAGGAGCCTCCAGGTTAAGACCTGGGGACTGATGAGCTGTCCCTTCACAGCCAAGCCAGCTGTCAAGAGCATGCCTCTGTGCCACTGGAGGGCCACTGCCAGGGGCAGCACGCCTGATGAGGATGGAGCTCAGCTCATGACCACCAGAGGAGGCCTGAAGGTGCTCCTGCACTGGGCTGGCCCCGACGGCGGAGAGCCCTGGGTCACCTTCAGTGAGGCCACACTGACTGCGGAGGAGGTCTGCATTCACATCGCACGCAAAGTCGGTGAGTCCCGTGGCGAGCGTGGAGGTGCTGGCAGCAGCTGGACCCCATCCATCCACCTGCCTGTTCATTCAACAGACACAGTGAGCACCTGCTGTGCGCCAGCCCCCAAATCACTGCCTTTCTGATAGGGAAATCAGCAAGAAATGTAATAAATAAGAAAACTGTGTAGGAGGGCAGAGATAGATGATGGTGAAAAATTAAAAACTTAAGGAGATAAGGGAGGGAGCCCCAGGGATATCTGGGGAAGATGGGTACCAGGCAGCAGAAGCAGCAAGAGCAAAAGCCCAGAGGTGGGAACTTGCCGGCAACCCCTGGAGCCGGGTGAGGGGAGACAGGAGGAGGTGAGGGCAAGGAGGTGATAGCGCAGGTTGTGCAGGGCCTTGTGGGCCTCAGGGAGGATTTTGGATTTTGCTCCATGTGATGTGGGACTGTGAGCAAAGGAAAGACGTGACTGGACTCAGGTATTCACAAGTGCTCTCTGGCTGCTGTGGGGGGAACAGACTGTGGTGGGTGAGGGTGGGAGAAGGGAGACCAGGGCAGAGTTGATCCCCAGGTGGGAGAGGATGGGGGAGAGGTCAGCCAGGGCCAGATCTTATAGTGCCTTAAATGCTGGAGGGAGGAGTTGAGAGTTCAGACTATTTTTTTTTTTTTTAAGACAGCAGTAAGGAAATAGGGAATGGCTGGGAGAGCCTGTAGTAGATGTGCTCAAAAGTGTAATTTCTTCTGCCAGAGGAGAAGGTCTCTCCAAGGGGACTTTCTTACATGCCCTTTCTCCAGGAAGTCCTCTCAAACTCCCCCCGCCCCCACCCAACGACTGGGTGGGTGTGCCTTCTGGTGGATTCCTACACTTTGTACTTTTCAATTGATAGCTGATTCTTAAAAGCTTTCTGATGGGTGTGCTGGGTGAAGTGAAACATGTCTGGCAGAGGGAACAACGTGTGCAGAAGTCCCAGAGAGCCTGATCTATTTGAGGAAGGAAAAGACCTTAAGAGTGATTAGCTTGTCAGTTTCAAGGATTTGGAAGGGGAAGTAGGAATTGAAACTGGGGTCCAGGTCATAGCTATTCTGTGATGAGGGGTTGGGCTTTCTCAGGGTGCAATGGGGAGCCATAGAAGGTTTAAGCCAGTGAATGAAACAGTCAGATTGGCTCTTCAGGAAGTTGTCTCACAGGGAGGCACTCCTTCTGTAGGAGGCAGTGCTCTTGGATGCAGCAACTTGGCAATTTGGCATCATCTAACGTGGTTGAAATGCACACTCTGAGGCCACACAGTTCCACTTCTAGATATTCACCCTACAGACACTCAGCTCATATGTTCCAGGAGACACATGAGGATGTTCAGAGCTGTCTCATTTATTTTAGCGAAAAATGGGAGACGATCTCAAAGTCCCTCTGTAGGAGAATGTGCAAATAAATAGCAGTATGGTTGAGCACTGGAATACTATACAGCCATGAAAAGGGAACTTAACCAACCTTACATGTATCATCATGTGTGAAGCTTTCAAACTTATTGTGGCATGAAAAAGCGAATTGCAGGAAGACACTTATGATATAATACCACATTTCGAGTTTATAACATTCAAGACGATCATAGAGGATATGAAAATGGTAAACTCTACTTTAGGAGTAGACATACCTCTTTGTGGGAGGGGAAAAGAGGTGGATATAGGCTATATTTACCAAGTTTTATTTCTTTATCTGGTGGCTGGTACTTAGGTGATTATAAATCATTCTGAAAGAACTATTTTAGCTAAATGTTAAGTGATATATAAAAAGACGCCTTGGGTGGCCAATGTGGGGAATGACAAGTCTGGAGGTTGGACTAGGCCTGGGTTTTTTTTTTTGTTTTGTTTTTAAAGATTTTATTGGGGAAGAGGAACAGGACTTTATTGGGGAACACTGTGTACTTCCAGGCCTTTTTTTTTTTTTTCCAAGTTGTTAACCTTTCACTCTTGGTTGTGGAGGGTGTTGTTCAGCTTCAAGTTGTTGTCCTTTCAGTCTTAGTTGTGGAGGGCGCAGCTCAGCTCCAGGTCCAGTTGCCGTTGCTAGTTGCAGGGGGCGCAGCCCACCATCCCTTGCAGGAGTCGAACCGGCAACCTTGTGGTTGAGAGGATGTGCTCCAACCAACTGAGCCATCCAGGAGCTCAGCGGCAGCTCAGCTCAAGGTGCTGTGTTCAATCTTAGTTGCAGGAGGTGCTGGCCACCATCCCTTGCGGGACTCGAGGAACTGAACTGACAACCTTGTGGTTGAGAGCCCACCGGCCCATGTGGGAATCGAACCGGCAGCCTTCGGAGTTAGGAGCACGGAGCTCCAACCTCCTGAGCCACCGGGCTGGCCCTAGGCCTGGGTTTTGGATTTGAAGGAAGTGGGTGGGTCCCAGAGAGAGGGAAGATACAGGAAGAGCAGGACTTGTACCATCTGATGTGGAGTGTGTGGAAGGAGTTGAACACAAGAACCAAGTCCTGGCTTAAGGAACTGGGCAGAGGAGGGGCAGGTGTTGGGACCTCAGATAAGATCTGTTTGAAACAAGGCATGTCTAAGGGGGCTTGTGACTTCCAGGGGCAGACAGCCAGGAGGTAGCTGATAATTTCTTTGGTGCTGAAGTTCAGAGAGAGATCAGAGGAGGGTTGTGTTAGTCAGTCGAGGATAGGTTTTGCTATAGTAAGAAGCAGCCCCCCAAATTTTCCTGGGTTAAGACAATGAAGGTTTACCTAAAATCTAATGCAGGTCAGATGGTTCGCCTCCATCTTGGCACAAGGTGTCTCTAACATCCCTGGGGCAGGGAAGATGGCAGGAGGGTTTATTTCCAGGCCTGGAAGTATGAAATCTCTTCTGCTCACATCCCATTAGCCAGAAACCAGTCCAATGGCCCCATCCAAGCTGCAAGGGAGGCTGGGAAATATAGTCTTCTGTGAGGCCACAGCGTGGTCAACATATTGCGTTGTCTTCTGTCAGCAGGGGAGGAAGTGCAGGGAAGGCTTGTGAAGGGAGACAGCAGGTCTGGGGGCCCACAGAATGAATGGCAGCAGATGCTGACTCCTAACCTTGTTTCTCCCCTGTTCCAGGCATCACTCCACCCTGCCTCAATCTCTTTGCCCTCTTCGATGCCCAGGCCCAGGTCTGGCTGCCCCCAAACCACATCTTTGAGGTCTCCAGAGACATAAGCCTGACACTGCACTTCCGCATGAGGTGAGCAAAGGCCTGTGGGAAGCTTGTCTCCTTTTGTTCTGTCCCCTCCTTCCCCTGCACCCCATTTTCCTAGAGCTGGTCTGAATCTGTGCTCAGCCCCAGCTGTGCCCACTCCTTTCCTGCAGGTTTTATTTCCGGAACTGGCATGGCACAAATCCTCAGGAGCCAGCTGTGTACCGCTGCGGGCCCCCAGGGGCCAAGGCTTCATCAGATCAGGCAGAACAGGGCATGCAACTCCTGGACCCAGCTTCCTTTGAGTACCTCTTTGAGCAGGTGTGAGCAGGGCTGGGGAGGTGGGATTATTTTGGGGGAACTTATGGGCAGTTGAGAAGGCTCCACTTCCCTCCCCAGTTACAACTAATAGGTTTCAACTCATGCCATCTGGGATCCTTTTTCTGCCTGAACCAAAGGGTTTTGAGACTCTCCCGTTTGCCTGGGAAAGAGTGCTGTGATCCATCAATGATGTCTGCCACAGGCATAGGGTTGGGTAGAAAGGCATGAATGCTGTGTATTTGGCTTTTCCAGAAAACTTTTTCCCCGCCTCCCCAAAGTGGTCAGAAGCTGGGGAGCGAACAGGTTCTCATGCCTCCCTTCCTGTCCAATTTAACCACCCCCAGGGCAAGCATGAGTTTGTGAATGATGTAGCATCGCTGTGGGAGCTATCGAGTGAGGAGGAGATCCACCACTTTAAGAATGAGAGCCTGGGCATGGCGTTTCTGCACCTCTGCCACCTCGCTCTCCGCCTTGGTGTTCCCCTGGAAAAGGTGGCCAAGAAGATCAGGTATCTGCAAATGGGGCGGAGACACTGTGTAGATGGATGGCAACATCTGGGCATGGTAGGACCAAGGCAGACCTTTCATGCTGCCATGACTTCGTTCATTCAACAAACGTTTATTGAGTACCTACTACTGTATGCTGGCATTAGTTCTGCGTATTGAGGACACAGTAGCGAACAAGTCAGATAAGAATGTCTGGTGAAGGAGACAGGCAATAAAGAAAATACAAAAGTAAAATGTGTAGTGATTTAGATGGTGATAACTACAACAGAGAAAAATTAGGCAGAAAAAGAGGAAGAAGAAGAGTGTCAGGGAGTCAGGGTTACACAATTTAAAATTGAGTAGTCAGGGAATTCCTCACTGAGCAGGTAACATTCATTCACATTCAAAGATCTGAAGGAAGTGAAAGAGGGAGCCATGTAGGTATCTGGGAGAAGATAATTCTATAGAGGGAACAGCCAGTGCAAAGGCCATGAGGCTGGACTGTGCTCGATATGTTGAAGGAAGTGTGGCTGGAGCATGATGAACTTGGAGAACTCCCTATAATTCAAGGGAAGGAAGGAGCTAGCTATGCTCACCTCCATTGCCAACTCTTGGGGCAATCAGAGCATACTGCCTGGAGGAGGCAGCAGGAGAGTTGGGTCTTCAGTACCAGCAGTTCTTCTTAAAATACATATCCTATCACCATCATGTTATCACTCTGGAGGACTGGGGCTGTGACAGCGAACTGGGAAACCCAGAGGAGGCAGCCTATCCAACCTGGAGATCAGAGAACACTTCCTGGGGGAGGTGACATTTCTACTTTCTACTGATACCTGAAAGTTGAGTTGGCTTTATCCGGATGTGGACTGCGTTGGCAAAGCATTCTAGGCCAAGGGAATAGCATATACAAAGGCCCAGAGGCAGAAGGTGGCAAAAGCCTATTTCTAAGGGGACCAGATTTGGAATATGATTGCCCATGTGCAGGAGTCGGCAAGGCACTAGTCAGGGGGCCTCTTTCCCCAGTGGGGAGCCCTGGAGGGCTTGGAAGTGGGGACAGGAGGCAGCTAGAACCTCAAGCTTTAGGAGCTCTCTGGTCAAAGGGTGGACGGGAAGGCTTGGGACATGGCGACTGAAGCTGCGAAACCTATAATCTAGGCGGGTTATTATACTATACTAGTGGGCAAGTGCAGGGAAGGTGATGGGGAGAGGGGCTAAGGGGGCAGGGCTTTGTGAGGAACAGAGGAACCCCCCAGAATTGTGCCTTTTATTGATAACCATAATATTCATGTTAAAAACAATAACGACTTCAATAATAACAGCTGACAGTGACATGGTCCTTATTATATGCCAATCAATAGTCTTAATTCTGTCATAAGCCCTACAGGTGGGCACAGTTTGAAGCCCTTTAGAGCTTAAGGAAGTTGCCCAAGAGCTGGGATTTCAGCCCATAGACTCCTCCTGAGTTCTGTGCCCCAGGCCCGACACCACGCAGCCTCCCTGTGCTGGCCCTTTATTGTGTGGTCTTTCCACCTCATGATAGCCTGCGTGTTTTCTAGATGAGGCAGCGGAGGTTCAGAGAGGTTAAGCCACTTACCCTGTGTCACCCAGCCAGGCCTGCAACCCAGGCGCCTGACTGGCCCCTCCTGGTCGTCCCCACAGCTTCAAGGACTGCATCCCACGCTCCTTCCGGCAGCAAATCCAGCAACACAACGCCTTCACACGGCTGCGCCTGTGGATCCTCTTCCACAGGTTCCTGCGGGCCTTCCAGCCAGGCCACCTCTCTCAGCAGGTCATCATGGTCAAGTACCTGGCCACACTTGAGCGGCTGGCACCCCGCTTCGGCACAGAGCGTGTGTCTGTGTGCCACCTAGAGCTGCTGGCCCAGGCTGAGGGAGAGCCCAGCTACATCCGGGACAGCAGGCAGGACCCTCTGGACCCTGGGCCCGAGTCTGCTGTAGGACCCCCGACTCATGAGGTGCTGGTGACCGGTACTGGTGGCATCCAGTGGCGGCCAGTACAGGCAGAGGTGAGCAGGGCACCTTTTCTATCTGGGGGTCCAGGTAGGGCCGGGCAGGGGCTCCTATGAAATCTTGGCCTTGGTCTCTGAGGGGAACTGTGGTGCGTCCTTTCCCCACATGGCTCTGGGGTATGTCCTTCTGTCCCTGGAGTCTGTTTTCTTGGGAAGTATCCTTTGTCTGCTGCCCGCTGAGGACCTGATTTCTGGGGTCTGCTCCTCTGATAATCCCTTTGGCATATGGGGGTGAGAGAATAGGATTCTCTTCTCTGCCCTCCTCGAGGTTCTGGCTTCTGGCATGTATATCTCGTGGGGGTGGGTCCTCTGTCCCACCTGTGACACGACATGAGGGGGGATGCTGAAGGAGATTGCCTGGTGCCCCCAGTTCCAGCCTCTCCACAGATGGAATGTGTGGGGGACTAAACAGGTACATCCCTGCTCAAATCCACCCTCCCCACATGCTGGCTTTCCAGGGTCCCAGTGGTGATGCCGGTGGCAGGAGCAGGAATGCCCATGCTGGCTCCTCTGCGAAGAAAGCAAAGGCCCAAGAGTTGGGCAACCAACCCATGGACAGGCCACGCGAGGTGCCATGGACCTACTTCTGTGACTTCCAGGACATCAGCCACGTCGTGCTGAGGGAACGCCATGTCAGCATCCACTGTCAGGACAACAAGTGCCTGGTGGGGCCGGGGCCTGGGGGCTGGGCTGGGGGTGCCTCCAGCCTGCGATGCCTGGCTGACATACCCCTGGCCTCTAGGAGCTGACCCTGCCTTCCCGGGCCGGGGCCCTGTCCTTGGTGTCCCTGGTGGATGGCTATTTCCGCCTGACAGCTGACTCGAGCCACTACCTGTGCCACGAAGTGGCTCCTCCACGGCTTGTGATGAGTATCCAAGATGGTGTTCACGGACCCCTGCTGTGAGTGCGCGGGGGGCGCTGGGCAGCGTGGGCCATGGGGGCAGCAGCTGCCAACTAGACTGTGCTCTGGGAACTGGGGCTCGAATGAGGTGTGTGTACAGATTTGTGGGCACTCATGTCTCAGTGTGTGCTTGTGTGCGCAGCTGTCAGTGTGCAAGCATTTGTGTCTGGTGTGTACCTGTGAGTGTGAGCACATGTTTGCTTGTGTGTGACTGCATTATATGTGCAAGCATTCACTCATACCACTGGTGCCTCCATTTGTGTGTGTGTGTGTGTGTGTGTAAGTACACTCACATGTGCGTGCCTGTGTGTGTGTGTGTGTGTGTTGTACTACACGTGGGGTACAATAGGGGTTAGAGAGGGAGAGAGCCACTACAATGGCATCGGCGACGTGTCATGGGAGTGACTGGGTTGGGGACTACTACTGTGCGTGTCTGGATGTTGAACAGCCCATTTGGTGTGCAGCTGTGTCACTGCTCCAGGGACTGCGTATAAAATTGTCCTCGTATGTTTTCACACGTGATAGGATGGGGGATTTTTGTGGTGCTATGTTTTACAAATGCTGGTGGCCATTCACAGATATGTGTGTGGGTTTACGCCCCTGCAGGTGTGTGTCTGTCCTGGTAATTGTCGGTTACTGAGAGATTCTGTTTGGACTTGTAGGGCTGAGAATGTGAAGTATTAGTGCTTATGTGGTCATCAGATGCGTGTGTGGCCGTTCTGCATGCTGCCAGGTCATAGTTTGTGATTGTCTGGCCATTGTCCCTGTGCCTGGGTGTCCTTTATCCTGTGTGTAACACTGGGACTGGCCCCTGGGGGTTTCTTTCTAAGAGGTCTCACCCCTCTGAGCCTCGTCTCTACACCAGGGGAGGGTGAAGTAGCCATTTTACCTCATGAGAGCTATGGCTGTGCCACATCACAGCTGAGTGTGTGCCACCCGTGCGGGGTCTGTGGGCCATATCAGCGCGTTTCTTAGTCTGTTTAGGCTGCTATAACACAATACAACAGACTGGGTGGCTTAGAAACAACACACGTTTATTTCTTACCATTCCGAAGGTCAGAAGTCCAAGGTACCAGCAGATCTGGTGTCTGGTGAGGGCCCACTTTCTGATTCAAGACAGCTGTCTTCTTGCTGTGTTCTCATGGGAGCTCTTTGGGGTCCCTTTTATAAGCAGTAATCCCATTCATGAGGGCTCCACCATCATGACTGACTTACTTTCCAAAGATTCCAGCTCCTAATACCATCACATTGAGGGTTAGGACTTCAACAGAGGAATTTTAGGGGGACACGAACACCCAGTCTAGCAGCACATGAGCCGCCGTGTATGCAGGCGCCTGGGCCTGTGGCGTGGTGTCTCCTGTTTGTTGTTCAGGACGATTGTTACCTCTGGGCCTAGGATGTCGGTGCCCCTGTGCTGCCTCATGACACTGGGTAAGCAGCCGTGTCAATGAACATCCTCCTTTGGGGGTGGGACAGACAGTCCACTGTATGTCACCCTGGGAGTGGCTGTGTCTGTGGCTGGGGTGTGCCCGCTGGCATTTGACAGCTAGCTGTTTTCTGTCTCTGCGTGTATGTCATTGTGTCGCTGACAGTGTCTGACAGATGTTTCCCATAAGTGTGTGCCTGTTTCTCTGCGTGAGTTGTCATGTGTGACAGTGTTATACCTGCGTGTGTGTGTCCCAGACTCAGTGTCACCACATAAGCAGCTGTGTCTGACATTTGTCCCAGCTGGGAGTGTGCCCCTCTGGGTAGGTTTTGTGCATTCCTGTTGCCAGGTGGGGGTCCAGCAGCGCCCCCTGATGCTGCCCCCTTGTCCCTTGCAGGGATGCATTTGTGTTGGCTAAGCTGCGGCCGGAGGACGGTCTCTATCTCATCCACTGGAGCACCAGCCACTTCAATCGCCTTATCCTCACAGTGGCCCAGAGGGACCAGGTGGGCTTGGAGTGGGGGTCCTGGGCAGGGGCTGGGTGTACCTGCCTGGACCCCTGCTCATCGCCCTCATCCTGCAACCCACCCCAGGACCCTGGTACGCAGGGCTTGCGCCTGCGGAAGTTCCCCATTGAGCTGCATACGGGGACCTTCACACTGGAGAGCTGGGACCGGTACTTCCCCAGTGTGCGGGAGCTTCGGGCTGCCCTGCAGGGCTGCTTGCTACGGGCTGGTGATGACTGCTTCTCCCTGCGCCACTGTTGCCTGCCGCAGCCAGGAGGTGTGATCGGGGTGCACGGGGTCGGGGGTGGCACTTCCTCCATGGCAGCCCTCAGTGACTTGGCTCTCGCCCCCAGAGATCTCCAATCTCATCATCATGCGGGGGCCTCAGGCCAGCAGCACCAGGCCACTCAACCTCAGCCAGCTCAGCTTCCACCGGATCTGCCAGGATGACATCACCCAGGTGTGTGCAGGTGTGGGGCCCCTGGGAGTAGGAGGGTGCCAGGAGGAGCAGCCACCAGCTCTTGTCGTGGACACATTCTCTGCCATGTTCCCCCAGCTGTCCCACTTGGGCCAGGGCACGAGGACCAACGTGTATGAGGGCCGCTTGCAAGTAGGGGGCAGAGGCTCTGCGGAGGACACGGCAGACGGTGGGGACACCCCCATGCTCGGCGCGGGCCGTGGGCAGGAGCTCCGCGTGGTGCTGAAGGTGCTAGACCCCAGTCACCATGACATCGCCCTGGTGAGTGAATGCAGCCGGGGCTGGGGGAGGGGCCGGGTGTGCGGCCACCTGACCTGGTGTCCCCACAGGCCTTCTATGAGACAGCCAGCCTCATGAGCCAGGTGTCCCATGTGCACCTGGCCTTCGTCCATGGCGTCTGTGTGCACGGCTCCAAGAGTGAGTGAACCCCAGCAGACTGCCCCCACCATTTACGGGCCGACCCCCCACTTATACCCACTCCCTGGGTTGTACCCCGACCTTTGACCAACATCCTGACCCCTGACTACCAACCTATGACTATTCAACCCAATCTATGACTATTCAACTCTCACCATTACCCTGACCCCCTGCTATACCCCAACCCCTGACTATATGCCAACCCATTGCATCTCAGCCTCTGGCTATACCTTGACTATTACATGCACCCCAACCCTCGACTATACCCTGATTCCCGACTTCATCCCATGCTCCATTCACCACCTAGATGCCTCTATAGCCCAGCCCCCATCTGCCCTCAAACCCCATCAGGACTGTGACCCCATGCAGACCCCAGCCCTGTTGGATACCCCAATCCTTCCAGACCTCAGCCCCTGCCCCACCCCACCTCTACATCTACCCTGTGTGTACCTCAAAACTCCTTGCACAGGGTGACCCTGGCCAGTCCCCAGAACCTGAACCCCATGTGTCCACCTCTCCTGCTTCCCCCCAATGCTGGCTTTCACTCTGACCCTGAATAACTTCCGCCCCCGAGCACCCCAACGCTGTGGGATCCTAGCATCACTGATGCGTCAGCCTCAAGCTCCATGCCTCCACTTGTCTGCCTCACCCCCAGGTCCCCAGTCCCCTCTCCACCATTGTCCTGACAGCTGACTATGTCTCAGACCCACCCTGGACCCAAACACCACCATTCATCTCTGCCTCACCCTGGACTCACCTCAGCCTCCACTCCATCCTGCATTTCTCCTCTCCCTGAGGTCACTCCTAAGCTCCCCACACACACCCCTGCCCGACAGCTTCCCCGCCCACAGCCCCAGCCCCCCATGGCCTGCCCTCAGTGCCCTGGAGGGTGGAGGCAGGTGGGTGGCCCTGCAGTGGCTGGTCTTTGCAGACATCATGGTGACCGAGTACGTGGAGCATGGACCTCTAGACGTGTGGCTACGGCGGGAGAGGGGCTGCGTGCCTGTGGCCTGGAAGGTGGCAGTAGCCCAGCAGCTGGCCAGTGCCCTTAGCTATCTGGTACGTGGCCTGTGGGTGGAGGGGAGGGCCACCGGTTGGTGGGGAGGGCCAGGGCAACCTCAGCACTGGGGATAGAGACCTCAACACGTCCTTCACTCCACAAACTGGCCCCATGAGATCTTTCCATGAAACTCTTCTGCTCACACACCCATCTCCCATCTCCCGGAAGAGAACACCTAACTCCTCCACTTGGTGTCTGAAGCCCTGTGGGGTTTGGCATTGGCCACCTCTGTTACTCTCTCACCATTCATCCCCAGCCTCTCCTGGTCCAGTTACCCCAGTTTCCAGAGCAACCCCTGTATGCCAGGCTCTTTGGTAGGCCCCGGAGGACACACATAGAGCAAAACAGAAGTCTGTCTTCTTGGGGAGCCAGCATTTTAGTTGGAAGGGATAAATGAGAAATAATAAATATGTACGTTGTATGTTATAAAGTAGAAAGAACCATGGGAGGGGGTGGGAAGCAGAGGTGGAGTTAAGGAGTTGCTGCAGGTTGTGGAAGGATTCTCCCAGGTACATCCCAGGCAGAGGGAACAGCCAGTGCAAAGGCCCTGGGGAAGGAGTGTGCGTGGCAGGGGTTTGAGTACAGCAGTGGGGTCCTCTGGCCTTTTGTCCCTGGCCAAGAGCCTTGACCATCAGCTCTGGGAGAACAGGAAGGACCCACTGGGCACACAATGACAGTGTGTTGGGGTCCCCATAATGACTATGATTGTCTTTTTCACATGGGCTGTCCCTGTGGGATGGTGTGGGGACAGGGTCTGTAGGCCTCCACTGGCCATGCCCCCTTTCCTTCCCACCCCAGGAAGACAAGAGACTGGCTCATGGTAACGTGTGTGGCCGGAACATCCTCCTGGCACGTCTGGGGTTAGCAGAGGGCACCAGCCCATTCATCAAGCTGAGTGACCCCGGCGTGGGCCTGGGTGCCCTCTCCAGGGAGGGTGAGGACCCGGACATGGCTGGGTATGGGGAGTGGCTACCCCTACTCCTTTCACCCTCGGTGACCTCTGGCCCTGGCCCCCAGAGCGGGCAGAGAGGATCCCCTGGATGGCCCCTGAGTGCCTCGTCGGCGGGGCCAACAGCCTAACCACCGCGGCTGACAAGTGGGGCTTTGGTGCCACCCTCCTGGAGATCTGCTTCAACGGGGAAGCTCCTCTGCAGTGCCGCAGCCCCTCTGAGGTACATCCGGGGCACCCTTGGGCTCTTCCCACAAAGGCGCCAAAACCTCCAAGGGCACATTCAGGGTCCAGAACTCCTCCCTCTGGCTTGTGGCCTCATATGTTGTCTCATCTCTTTGGGGCTCCATCAGGTTATCTATCAGTTCGAGATAACCGTAGTCCCAGCCTCATAATGTCATTGTGGTACACAGCAAAGAAGTGACATGCTTGAGTTGTAGACACAGTGACCTGGGTAGTGATGGAGGAAGCACAGGCTGTAGTGGGGAGGAGGTCCCAGAGGATGCCCCTGACCCAGCCGAGGGGTAGGCAAGGCTTCCCAGAGGAGCTTTTAATCGAAGTGCAGATATAACACAGTGGCCCATGCTAGAGAGTGGCAGCCTCGGCACAGCCTGTGCAAAGGCCTGGGGTCTGATGCATTCAGGGAGCTGTGTCTGCAGAGCTCCCTGGGAGCAGAGATGGGTGGGAGTCAGGACAGGAAGGGACAAGTGTGAGATGCTTCACACAACAGAATCTGCTGGACTTGGGTTTAAGTCCTGGCTCTGCGGTGGCAGGCAAGTCAGCTTCCCTTTGCCAAGACTCAGTTGCTTCACCTGTAAAATGAAAACAGTACAAGGACCTGGCTGGTCCAGCCCTGCCGCCTTGGCGGCTTGACTCTGCCTCTTGGGAAAACAGACTTGGGGGGTGGGGCTACTGACGCCTTCAGGTTCCCTTCCCCACAGAAAGAGCACTTCTACGAGAAGCAGCACCAGCTGCCTGAACCCTCGTGCCCGGAGCTGGCCATGCTTACCAGCCAGTGCCTGACCTATGAGCCAGCCCAGCGGCCATCCTTCCGCACCATCCTGCGTGACCTCACTCGGCTGCAGCCCCAAAGTGAGCCCCACCCCAGTGCTGGGACCTTGGGGCAGGGGAAGGGATTGGGATTCCTACTGACACAGGCACAGTGCACTCAAGGTCTCTGTATAGTGGCTCATGGTGTGTGCCAGATTCTAATTCACTTAGGCGGGGAATGCCCGACTTCTTAATGTTTTCCTTGGTTTCAGCCAAACTTCTTTGGATGCATTTTTTTGTTTTGTTTTGTTTCCTCTCTTGATGAAAAGTTTGTGCCCTTTACCCAATCTCAGAACATCCCAGGTATCAGTTTGATGCAGCCAACTCTGCGTTTTGGACTAGATGTGGAATTTTCCAGCTGTTGCAAAAAGTTTCCTTATCTCTGGGTTGATCCTTGGGGGAGGCAGTTACCTGCTTTCTGTGCCCCAAAGTGTAGACCTGCTGGGTAAAGGGCTACGGCCCGACGTCATGCGGTGTGGCTTTTCCAGATCTTGTTGACGTCTTGGCTGTGAACCCCGACTTGCAGGCGGCAGACCCCACTGTTTTCCACAAGCGCTATTTGAAAAAGATTCGGGATCTGGGCGAGGTGAGGGCGGGGCCTGGAGGGCCGGGGCGGGGAGCTGGCAGTTAGAAAGCTCGCGGGGGCAGAGAAGTTCAAATCCTAAGGAAATCCTGCGGAAGGGTGTTTTTTTAGAGTGGGCAGAGCCAGGTCCAAAAGACTGTCAGCTTCAAAGGAGGCCCTGGGGAATTGAAAGGGGGTCCTAGGCCCCTAGGAGACCCAGCAACACGGAGTACATGGGGCCTAGGATTTTCCCAAACTGACCAGCCTGGAGGCGGGGCCCAGGGAATCGAGGCTCGGGCTAAAAACTATCCTGCGTTCTTGGCTAGGGTCACTTCGGCAAGGTTAGCTTATACTGTTACGACCCGACCAACGACGGCACTGGCGAGATGGTGGCAGTGAAGGCCCTCAAGGCGGACTGCGGCTCTCAGCTCCGCACCGGCTGGAGGCGGGAGATCGATATCCTGCGCACGCTCTACCACGAGCATATCGTCCAGTACAAAGGCTGCTGCGAGGACCAAGGTGGGCGGAACCGGACGGGGCCTAGAAGTCGATGGGGCGGGGCCATCAGGACCTGTGGCCAATTAGAGCCTCTCAGTCCCAGGTTGGAGGACGGAGGTTGTTAGGCACCGAAGTGGGCGTGGCTGGACTGCCTTTTTTCCATTTGGGGGACGCTCTCTTAGGGCCAGGATGGGTCGCAGCCGTTGTCACCTCCCTGGGTTGGGGACAGGGTTTAGGGTGGCTCCTTCCCACCTGAGGACTGGGCCTAGTGTGGGTGGGCCTTGGCCTTCCCTACTCACCTTGGGGTCGGGAGCTGCAGGGCTCACGGTGGGCCGCCCCTGGCCCCTACCTCTATCGCCCTTAGGCGAAAAATCGGTACAGCTCGTCATGGAGTACGTACCCCTGGGTAGCCTCCGAGACTACCTGCCCCGGCACAGCGTTGGGCTGGCTCAGCTGCTGCTGTTTGCCCAGCAGATCTGCGAGGTGGGCCGGCCCGCCCCTGCTTGCAGAACCTGCCCCTCCTCTTTGGCTTGGCCTGAGTGTCCCATCCCTTTGCTTGCCAGACCCAGCCCCTGGGCTGACTTTCCAACATACTTGTCCGTCAGCCGATCACCTGGTCACACCCCCAGCCTGCCAGTTCCCCAACCCGCCTAATTTCCACTCTGAGACGCCGCTCTGCTCACTTGGCCACGCCCAGCAGCCCGGTCCCTCCCAGTTTGCCCACCCCTGGTCCAGTGTCCCCTCTGTGGTCTCCTCTGCGTCCATCCTGCTTCCTTGCTTGGTTGCACCTGCCATCCTGCCTGCTCTCGCAACCGGTCCCTGCAAGCCTGACCTGACTGTCCCCCAGCCATCGGGGTCACCGCTCCTTAGGCCCCGCCTCACCCCGCTCCCAGGGCATGGCCTACCTGCACACGCAGCATTACGTCCATCGAGACCTGGCTGCGCGCAACGTGCTGCTGGACAACGACAGGCTGGTCAAGATCGGGGACTTTGGCTTAGCCAAGGCTGTGCCCGAAGGCCACGAGTACTACTGCGTGCGCGAGGATGGGGACAGCCCTGTGTTCTGGTGACTAGACGAGACCCACCTGGAGGGGGGGCCAGGCTTATCTGGAGCAGTCAGTGGAGGAGGTGGATGCTGGGGCCTCAGATGACAGGGTCTGGTCTCACCTTAAGGGAGGGGCCCTAACGGGCCAGCGGGCTTCCAAGCCCCAGATAAGGACTCCAGTCTGGTCTCGCCCAAAGCCTAACTGCCCTGTCCCCCCAGGTATGCCCCAGAGTGCCTGAAGGAGTGTAAGTTCTACTATGCATCTGATGTCTGGTCCTTTGGTGTCACCATGTATGAACTGCTGACCTATTGTGATTCCAGCCAAAGCCCCCCCTCGGTGAGAGCCAAGCCCGCACCCCTACCCCGTACTAGAGGAGTTAGAATGGCATGCATTCAATTCCCAGCTCCCCCAGCTTAGCAAGTGCTTGATCCACTTGAGCATCACAGTCCCAATCTGTAAAATGGGCCACTTAAAATGCCAGGGGCTTTGATTGTGACAGAAACTCAAATAGGAACTCAAATAGGAACAGCTTATTCCTCTATTTGCAAACTCCAGGGGAGAGTTGGGGCACAGCTTAATATAGACCCTCAGATATCATCATGAATCCCATTTTCTCCATCACTCAGCTATGCTGTTCTCTGTGGTAGTATCTCTCAGGCCGTCTCTCTCTTGTGGCAACCATGGTCCCCTAGTCCTCCCAGCAGCCCTCCAGGTACCCATTCCCTGCAGCTGAGGGGATCAAGGGTGCTTTCCAGCTTAATTCTCAGGACTCTCTGACTGGCCCAGCTTAGCTCACATGTCCTCCAGGGAGCCAACCAATGGGTATCCATGAGCCACAATAATTGGCCAGGCCTGGGCTGTAGGAGGAGCCAAGAGAACGTTAGGGGTTTATTCCCAAAACCAATCAGAGTGCCTTTATAGGAGATTAAAAAAAAAAAAAAGATCCTGGACAGACAAAACAACTTGCTGAGAGGCTTAATAACAACAGCAAACACCTGATTCAGACTTACTCTATGAATATGAGTTTATCTAACTTTCACAATCACCCCAGGTGTTAGAAGATATTGCCCCATTTTACAGATGGGAAAACAGGCCTAAGGAGGTGAAGTCATAAGTCCAAAAGTTACACAGCTGAGAAGTGGTAGAGGCAGGACTACCACGTTTCCCCGAAAATGAGACCTAGCTGGACAATCAGCTCTAATGCATCTTTTGGAACAAAAATTAATATAAGACCCCGTCTTATATCATAGTAAAATAAGACCGGGTCTTATATTTTTGCTCCAAAAGACTCATTAGAGCTGATTGTCCGGCTAGGTCTCATTTTCAGGGAAACGTGGTCGAACCCCTGCAGTCCTACTCCAAGCTCCTGCCCTCTACCTAGGCAGCTGTGCCTCTTGAAGAGCTTGTCTTTTATTCTGTAGAAATTCATCGAGCTTATAGGCCTCACCCAGGGGCAGATGGCAATACTGAGGCTCACAGAACTGCTGGAACAAGGGGAGAGGCTGCCTCGGCCAGAGAAATGTCCTTGTGAGGTGAGACCCCCCCCTCCTCTGCCCCCACCATTGGACTGTAGACAGGGCAGTAACCACAGCCCATTTTTCCTCCCCCAGATCTATCTCCTTATGAAGAACTGCTGGAAGGCAGAGGCCTCAATCCGCCCAACTTTCCAGAACCTCATACCTATCCTGAAAACATTGCACGAAAAATACCAGGGCCAGGCCCCCTCTGTGTTCAGTGTCTGCTGAAGCCCACCCGTGGCTCTGATTCAGGGGATCAGAGGAGGCAGTACCCACAGAAAGGGCCGCCCACTCTTACCCCAACAGGGGGAAGTTGGTCTCACCCACTCCCTGCGCCTTACTCCTGCCCTGAGACTCCACCTTTGTGACCTGACTTTCCCTGTCTTTATCCATTTGGGCTGCTATAACAGAGTACCACTGACTGGGTGACTTATAAACAACAGAAATTGATTACTCACAGCTCTGGAGGCTGTGAAGTCCAAGATCAAGGTCATATTTGGGTGAAGGCCCTCTTCCTGGTTCATAGCCTAGGCCTTCTCACTGTGTTCTCACAAGCGGGAGGGTAGTGAGGGGTCTTTCTGGGGCTTCTTTTATAGGGGCACTAATCCCATTCATGAGGCACCTAAGTACCTCCCAAAGGCCCACCTCCTAATACCATCACATCAACTGCCAGTTTCACCCTTTTCTCCCTGTTTGACCTCAGGGAAGTGACTTTCCCTCTCTGGGCCTCAGTTCTCAACTATGAGCTAGGGATAGTCATGCTTGCTACTTGGAGGACTAATGTAAAGAGTTAAGACATTGTGTATGCCACATGCTTAGCAGAGAGACTTGCAAACAAGCGCTTAATAAACATTTGATACTGTTCATCTGGTGCTTGCCAAAGTGTTTCCACTTAATTGGTACTTGAGATGGGTTATGTGTCAGCCACATTGTGAAAAACAGGTAATTTGCTTTCCCATAGGATGTCTCCAGACCTAATGCATTGAAGCTCTCTTGAACGGACAGTTCCACACTATTCTAGAAGCATTTGCTTTTTATACCAGTTTTCAAAATTAAATATTCATTGTAATTATCATCTCCTTTGGGGGATAGGTAATATTGACAGAGGCAGAGAAATGTCTCCCTCCTCTGGCCATTAGCCACCACTGTCACCTCCCTGAAGGCAACTAATGTCATCTGGTTTCCTGTTTTTCCTTCCAGAGACATTTTATCCAAATACAAGGAAATCTGTACACATATTATGCTTTCCCATCTTTTGCAAAAATAGTAGCATGTGCAAAACTCTACAGAGCTCTAGTCTGTTTTGTTGCTATTTTTTCCCCCATGTAATAGATCTTGAAGATGGTCCCATATATCTAGGCATATAGCATTTCCTTGTTCTATTTTGTGGTTGTGTTGTAGTCCACCGTTGAAATGTTCATCAGCATTTGTTCTCTGCTGGGATTCATGCAGTCATTCCTAACCCTTTGCCATACCTATGTGCTACTGCAGCGAGGAACCGTGTGTGCTCATCGTTTCACCCACATTCAAGGGTATCTGTAGGACAAATTCCCAACGGGAATTGCTGCTTGCAGGATCCAACCTGGTAATTTGGAAAGACGTTGGCACTAGGACGTGTTTGATATTTGACAAGGCAGATCTCTCCTTTTTTCCCCTCAAAATTATCTTGGCTTATTCTTGTGCAGCTACTTTTTAAATATCTTTTGGGGCTGGCCCAATGGCTCAGGTGGTTGGAGCGCACGCTCCTAATGCATAGGTGGCTGGTTGGATTCCCACATGGGCCAGTGAGCTGCGCCCTCTACAACTAAGATTGTGAACAACAGCTCTCCCTGGAGCTGGGCGGCCGTGAGCAACCAGAGGTTGGCGTGAGCGGCTGTGGGCTGTTGAGTGCTGCCTTGGGCTGCTGTCTGCTGCCACGGGCTACCGTGTGCCGCCATGAGCGGCCACGGCCAGTGTGAGTGGCCGGCAGCCGTCAGAGCTGCCGTGAGCTGCTGTGAGCCGCCGACCGGTGACCGACTGCCTCAGCCGGGGAGCGCAAGGCTCTTAATACCAGCATGGGCCAGGGAGCTGTGTCCTACACAACTAGACTGAGAAACAGCGGCTTGAACTGGAGTGGGGGGGGAGGTGGAAGAAGGGGGGGAAGTACACAATGAACTTTTATTATGAACAATTTAAAGCATATACAGAACAAAGGAGAATAATGTAATGAACTTGCACTTAACCAACAGCCACCAACAGTTTCCAACACCTGTGGCCAGTCATGTTTCAACTCTATCCCCATCCCTACCCCTGCCACTGAAGCATTTTGAAGCACATCCCAGATGTAGAAAATATCATTTTATCTGTAAAAACTTCCACATGTATCTCGAAAAGATGTAACCACAAACAATAACTACAATATCATCACACCTAAAAGAAAATTTAAAAATAATTCTTCAATATCATGGTGTAGCTTGTGAGTGTTTAGATTTCCCCAGTTGTCTCACATATTTGGTGTTTGTTTACAGTTTGTTCAAATAAAAATCCAGAGAAGGTCCACATGCATTTGGCTGAGGGCCGGGTCCTTTAAGTTCTGAGTTCCTCTTCCTTTTTCCACCACCCCTCCTCCCCTTGCACCACATGTGTTGAAGAAAGAAGGTTGTTTGTCCTGTAGACTTGACCAGTCTGCGTCATCCTTGGGGTATAGTTTTAACACATTCTTATGTCCTCACTTTAACCAACGAATGGGCAGGTTCAGTTTCCATTTTTTGGCAACTCTCAAAGGGCATTGTGCCCTCTCAGCAGGAGGTACTCACGTTCTGCTTGTTCCTCCTTTTGTGGCACGAGCAGCCACCCAGACCTATCAGGTATGCAGTTTTTATTTTTTAATATTTCATTCCGAAAAATTGCAAACAGAGAAAAGTTGGAAGAATAGTACACTGAATACTCCTAGATTCCAAATTACCAGGTTGCTAAATGTACTTTATCGTACTATATCTATTCATTCTTCCTCTGCCTGTCCATCAGTCCAGCTCGTGTTTTGGATACAAATCAAAATAAGTGGATTTGTGTGTGTGTGTGTGTGTGTGTGTGTGTGTGTGTGTGTGTGCTGAGATATGCTAGTATCAATTTGACCATTTTGACTATTTTAAAGTGTATGATTCAGTGGCATTAAATACATTAACAATGTTGTGGAACCAACTCCACTATGGATTTACAGAGCTTTTTCATCTTCTGAAACAGAAACTCTCTATTCAACACTAACTCCCCATCCTCCGCCTTCCCCTACTCCTGGTAACCACCATTCTACTTTATGAAGTTTTCTATTCTAGGGACCTTGTATAATTGTAATGTTTATCCTTTTGTGTCTGGCTTATTTCACTTAGCATAATGTCCTCAAGGTTCATCCATGTAGTATATTGCAGAATTTCCTTTTCTAAGGCTGAATAATATTCCATTGTGTAGCTGGACCACATTTTGTTTATCCATTCATCTGTTGATGGACACTTGGGTGGCTTCCACCTCTTGGCTACTATGAATAATGCTGCTACAAACATGGGTATGCAAGTATCTGTTTGAGTCCCTGCTTTCAATTCTTTTAAGAGAGGAATTGCTGAATCATTCTGTTTAACTATTTGAGGAACAACCAGTTTTATATCCCCATCAGCCAAGTGTGAGAGTTACAGTTTCTCCACATCCTCCCCAACACTTGCTATTTTCTAGTTTGTTTGATTGTTTGTTTTTTAACGGTAGCCATCTTAATAGGTGTGGATGAAACCAGAGGGCAACCGAGTCCAAGGCTTGTGTTGCCTGCGCCGCTCAGCCAGTAGACCGACACAGAAATTGGGCTATAGGATGAGTATTTATTGTCAGAGCACCGGTGATCTGAGAAGGCAGCAGGTTAATACCTTCAAAAACTGCTTTAATATTCCTAAACTGGCTCATGGTATTTAAGGGAAAATCTGGACATTCCTCCAGAGGCTATGTGATAGTTCTGGGGAGTCTGTTCTGCTTCATGGAGCCTTCCCTCTGGCAACGTGGCTCTCTAGTGCGTTAACAACCCAGGAACAATGGTGGGAATAACCAGGAAAGAATACTAGGCAATAAGAGGTTGTGATGAAACCAGAGGGCAACCAAGTCCAAGGCTTGTGTTGCCTGCACTGCTTAAGGGTATTAATCATAAGTTTCAGGGTAATTTTCTAAAGAAGGGAACTGGGACGGGAAATTAAGCCACAGTGGGTAATCTATTACTGAGCTATAGGTCAAGGAAAGGTGAAGCCGGGGACCCAGTGAGGCCTCTACTATCTATGGGGGTCCCAACGGGGCCCTGCTTCATGGAGTGCTCTCTCATTGTGGTTTTGATTTACATTTTCCTAATGGCTAGTGATGTTGAGCACCTTTTCATATGTTTATTGTCCATTTGTATAGCTTCTTTGGAGATATGTCTATTCAAGTCCTTCGCCCATTTTTAAATTGGGTTTTATTGTTGTTGAGTGTAGGACTTCTTTATAATCTGGATATAATCCCTTATCAGATATATTATTTACAAATACTTTTGAGTTTTAGTTGCTCTTTCAGCACCATGTGGGAAATGGATGGGGGTCAGGGCAGCAGAGGAGACCCCTGATTGGAGAGGGGAGGTGCCCCAGGTTAGAGAGGAGGAAGATAGCCTCAGGGAAGGTGAGAATGGATGAATACTGGGTGCCATGAAGGTCCCTCTCTGGCGCTCATTAGTGGAAAAGGAGGCAGGTTGGAGGCCCAAGAGATGCAGCAGATGGAGGTGGGAGTGGCCACCTGACACCACCATCACCACCTCCTCCACCCCCACCCTCACCCCTATTACTGCTGTTCCCAGTCCCTTTTCTAGAGATAAAGAGACCAGCTGCCTAGAGGTGAGGGCAAGGGGGACAGGGGTAAGGGATAGTTACAAGTAGCATCCTTGACACACGGTAGCTCAGGATTCATCTGTGTCCCAAACACCCCACCTCAGCATCATGCACAGGGAATGGGGGGATCTCAGTGGAGATTCCCCCAAAATCTTCAGTGGTAAAGGGCCCTACAGGAGCCATTCTGAAAGTCAATACAGAGCCTTGCACAAGTGCCCAATAAATGTGGGCTCTGTTCATTTTCATGGCTTCACTCATTTTAGGGGGTCCCTCTTTTTTTTTTTAAAGATTTTATTGGGGAAGGGGAACAGGACTTTATTGGGGAACAGTATGTACTTCCAGGCCTTTTTTCCAAGTCAAGTTGTTGTCCTTTCAGTCTTAGCTGTGGAGGGCGCAGCTCAGCTCCAGGTCCAGTTGCCGTTGATAGTTGCAGGGGGTGCAGCCCACCATCCTATGTGGGACTTGAGGAATCGCACCGGCAACCTTGTGGTTGAGAGGACACGCTCCAACCAACTGAGCCACCCAGGAGCTCAGTGGCAGCTCAGCTCAAGGTGCCGTGTTCAATCTTAGTTGCAGGGGATGGAGCCCACCATCCCTTGGGGGACTCAAAGAGTTGAACCAGCAACCTTGTGGTTGAGAGCCCACTTGCCCATGTGGGAATCAACCGGCAACCTTCGGAGTTAAGAGCACGGAGCTCCGACCGCCTGAGCCACCGGGCTGGCCCAGGGGTCCCTCTTTATGTCCTCCAAGAATGTTGAGATTTCACACTAATCTCTCGAGGCCCTGCCTAGAAGTCCCTGCATCATCCCCTTGAAATGTTGCCTTGAAATCACTCTTTATCACTTCAAGGACGGTGTCTGGAGGTTCCCCCATTAACTTCCTCTAAGCTCAGCAGAAAGGAGGTATTTCACCCCCCTCCACCCAGACTTCCTAGTACTGAGAACAAAGGAAGGTGGTGGTGCTAGCATTTCCTGTAGGTTCCTTTAGAGCGTGCAAATGAGGTCCGCCTTGTCAGATATTTGCCAGTGACCTCCGTCTCGTCTCGCAGGGCCCCACTTGGGCCCCCCACGCTGGACCTTCAGGGCCACAGAGGATCCTCCCTGCCCCTCCCCAGGCTTGGGCAAGATGTAACCCCTGGATTTGTACAATCTTAACTGCTGTGGCTGTGTTTCCGTATTCCTGGGTGGCCCCGCCTGCTCCCCACTGCCCTGCCCAGTGCTACATTACAGCATCTTCCTCCACAGGTTGGCCACCATGGTGCCCTTGGGGCCACTGCATGGGGCCTGCCGCACTCTGCTCATCTCCCTGCTTCTGGGCTGCTGTCTGCTGCCCCCAGGTAAGGCGACTCAGGTGGGAAGGGCTGTATTGGGGGACTGGTAGAGGGTGAAGAAAACAAAGCTCTCACATCCTGTTGCTGTGGTTCACTTCAACTTGTATCTGACAGGGCTCACCAGTGTCCTGTAGACAAAGTTTATGGCTCCTTCACTCAGCTTTCAGGGCTCCCTGAGGCCTCATCCCTGCATGGGGTTTGTTCCTCCACCCCAACTCTCTCTCTGTTCCATCTGTTCCCTTGACCTTTGCCTGTTCTCTTCCCTCTGCCAGGATCACTTTTCCCTTTCACTTGGCTGATTCCTACTTACCCTTCAAAACACCATAGTCGTCTCTTCCAGGAAGCTTCCTTGACTCACTTCCTCCTATAGTCTCCTATGGATCTCCTTCTAAGCTCTCCCCTACCCTTGATCCATCACCTGCCTTCCCCACTGAACTGGAAGCACTATGAAGGCAGAGACTATTGTTCCAAGGAGGCGATGGATGGTGGGGCCTGAAGGTGGGTGGGCTGGGGGTACCGGGTCAACCAGCAGAGCTTCACCTTGTTCCCGTAGATGTCCAGGGGCAGGAGTACCTGCTGCGGGTGGAGCCCCGGGACCCGGTGGTACCTGCCAGAGGATCCCTCTTGGTAAACTGCAGTACTGATTGTCCCGATCCTGAACTCATCACCCTGGAGACGTCCCTATTGAAGGAGCTAGTGAGCAGTGGCCTGAGCTGGGTGGCCTTCCAGCTCAGCAACGTGACTGGTGACAGCAAGGTCCTCTGCGCTAGCTTCTGCAATGGCTCCCAGATGACAAGCTCCTCTGATATCACAGTGTACCGTGAGTGGATGTGTCTGGAGGTGGGCCTGGTCTCAAGCAGTGGTGGGGGTAGATGGGCAATGCCCTGAGTTTGCAGGAATGGACCAGGCCTCTCTCTGACCCAGAGCTTGGACCTGGACTTGCGTGTGTGTGTGTGTGTGTGTGTGTGTGTGTGTGTGTGTGTGTGTGTGTCACATACACATACACACACATAGCAGAGAGACAGAGATACATCTCAACCACATGCCAGGGCCGCAATGTGAAATCTATTTATTTAGATCCCAGCAAACATTTAAAAACTGATAGCTCATGCCTTTTATTTCTTACTTATATTTTATGGCAGGTAATAAATTAAGGGGGTTCCCAAATCAGAAAGTATTAAAAAGGTATAAATGTCAAGTCTCCATTTACCTAGTGCCGCTGCCAGTGGCCAGTTTCAAGTGTTCACACCCACTGAGGTGCTCATTCAAGCCTTAAAAAAGCCCCAGGGCAGGGGGTGGAGTGGGGTATGTGTAGGGTGCACTTATGAGCCTCATTTTACAGCTAAGGAAACTGAAGCTCAGTGGGGTGCAGTCACTTGCCAGGGTTCACAGCCCGTGAGCAGATAGGCCGGCAGTGCGGCTCCCAAGTCCCTGTTCTTAATAGGTGACATCTTCCTCCCCAGACCGTGCATCCCCCTGGTACCGCTTTCTTGTGCATCCTTCCAAGAGTTTCTCTGCATTTAAAAGAATACAATACACTAGAAAATAGCAGAGAATCTCACTCATAGTGCCTACCATTTTGTGAAGTCTTTACAGATTAGTGTGTTTAACTGTGTAAGCTCCTGTGTGGGCACTAGTGTCTATATGCATGTGTGAATCTACATGTGTGTCCGTGAGTATATGTCATGATGTGTCTGTGCCAGTGTACACGTATGTCTGTGTGTACCCGTTTATCTCCGTGGTAACTGTCAGTATCCATGCCCATGTGCAGATCTGTGTGTGAGCATGTGTCTGTGTGTGACTGTATGTGGATGTCTGTGTCAGTATGTGTCTATGTATACATGTCTTCATATGTGTATTTCCGTGTAATGTGTGTATTTGTGTGTCCCTCACTCTGTCTGTGAGGTACTTCTGTCACGTGCTACGTAGGAGCCTGTTGGTCCTGCCTCATGAGATCTGACTACTCATCTCTTCCCTTGTCTCATATTGGGTAGCTTGAAATCAGCCATAGCAGGAATATTTACACCACAGAAATTGGTAAATGCTCGCTGTTGGGGCTCCCCACCTCTGACAGCCCAAGCATTACCAGCATACCACCATCCCTAACCAACGGTGCCCGAGGTTAAGATGGAGGCCTCCTTGTTAAATATTCTAAAATTGTAAAGAAGAAGATGTTAAATATTTTTCAGAACAGCCAGTCTGCGGGCCTCTATGTGACAGTTTGAGATCCAGACTTGAGTTGTTGAGGGTGAGAGTGTGCCTGCAAGGGGCACTGCAGCTGCAGTTGGGAGAGGACCCAGCCTGGGGTTGTTGGGGTACCCCATGACTATGCCAGAGCACCTTGAGAGACTACCCCAGGCAGGTGGATCAGGAGATCCTGGGGACTGATCAGGGAGGGCTAGACCAAGCTCTGGGAGACGGTCAGGCCAGAGCCCAGGCCAGAAGCTGGGAGGAGGGCCAGGGGAGTCCCTAGATGTGACATGAAGGAGGCTATAGACACACAAGTCTCAAGTTTGGGAGACCCGCATTCTAACCCGGGTTCTGCCCCTTCCTTGCTGTGCATCCTTGGGTAGATCACCTCTCTGGGTCTCAGTTTCTCCATCTGTAAAAGGGAATAATAGAGGAAATTTTACTCAGTTGCTATGTGAATGAAGGTGGATTACTGAATGACATCTGGAAAGTCTAAGGAAAGCTCCCAATAAACAGGAACTTTTATAATTATTATTATTAACATCATAAGTGGTCATAAACGTTCGTCCCCTTTCTTTTCTTGTTTATTCCCCCTTAATTGTGAGGTCCTTGGGGACAAATCTTATTTTTATAGTTCCTGGCAAGGCATCTGACAAAACAGGAAATAATCATGATACTAATGACAATAGCTGACACTTCTACTGGCACTTTGCTAAGCCTGTCAAAGTTTACAGTTCTGCACTGGGCCACCCACAGCTCCTCTCTACTCCCTGGGGCAGGGGTTGCAGGGCTGGCTGGTAAATTCTATTCTCCTCTCCCTTCCCCGCCAGGGTTTCCAGAGCGTGTGGAGCTGGCACCCCTGTCCCCCTGGCAGCCTGTGGGCAAAAACCTCACCTTGCGCTGCTGGGTGGCAGGTGGGGAGCCCCGGACCCACCTCTCCGTGTTGCTGCTCCGCGGAGAGGAAGAGTTGAGCCGGCAGCAGGCGGTCGGGGAGCCTGCAGAGGTCACCACCACAGTGCTGGCCAGCAGAGACAATCATGGTGCCAATTTCTCTTGCCGCTCCGAACTGGACCTACGGCCCCAAGGACTGGGACTGTTTCAGAACAGCTCGGCCCCCAGGCAGCTCCGAACCTTTGGTGAGGGAAGGGATTGTGGACAGTGGGTGATGGGCTGGGCCAAAGTAGGGGTGCTTGGGCCATGGGGCTCCTGAGAATGAGATGGCCTAGATCTCAAGGGCTTCTGGGAAGGCATGCCCTTGCATTTGAGGGGGGTGGCCTCAGATGGGAGGCCCCAGCCGGCCACTGGAACTTTTGAGAAGTATGTTCAGGTGTGTCCTGGGGAGGGAGTGATCCAGGCTGAAAGGTATTCTGGGAAAGAAGGACCCTGGTTGGGGGGTATGAATATGTCACATGGAAAGGGGGCATCCATGGCTGTGTGAGATTTCCCGCTCATGCCCACCCTTCTACCTGCTCATGCCCACCCTTCTCCCCACTCATGCCCACCCTTCTCCCCAGTTCTGCCTGTGACCTCCCCGCGCCTCACTGTCCCCCGGTTCTTGGAGGTGGGAACGTCCGGTCCCCTGGCTTGTAGCCTGGACGAGCTGTTTCCAGCCTCAGAGGCCCAGGTACAACTGGCACTGGGGAACCAGATGCTGAATACCTCAGTCTTGAGCCAAGGGGACACGCTCACAGCCACAGCCACAGCCACAGCAAGCGCGGAGCAAGAGGGCGCCAGGGAGATTGTCTGCAACGTGACTCTGGGGGGCGAGAGCCGGGAGATCCGAAAGAACTTGACCATTTACAGTAAGTGGGGACGGGGCCAAAACAGCTGGAGAGATAAGGCAAGGGGGCAAGGCATATGGGAAATAGGAAAAGTGAGGCCTGAGCTGCCAGAGTGGGAGGAGTATAGTCTGAGCGCCCCAAGTATGGCGAGGGGGGCGGTCCGCAGAGTAGCCGAAAGGCATGGCCTGCATACCGCGCGGGGCAAGACGTAGGTGGATGGCAGGGCTTGTCCCGCGGAGGGACGTGGTCAGCAAATTTTCGGTTAATGCCCCTCTTCTAGGCTTCTGGGGGCCCACAGTGAACCTGAGTGGGACTATCGTAAACCTGACCGAGCCCACCGTCCCTGAGGGGACCACAGTGAATGTGACTTGCGCGGCCGGAGCCCGAGTCCAGGTCACACTGGATGGAGTTCCGGCCGTGGCCCCAGGGCAGCTTGCCCAGCTTCAGATAAACGCCACCGAGAGGGACGACAGGCGCAGCTTTTTCTGCACTGCCACCCTCGAGGTCGATGGGATAATCTTGCGCAGGAACAGGAGCGTCCAGCTGCATGTCCTGTGTGAGTAGGTCACTCTGGCCTCTAATCCCTTATTCCCCTGGTTTGGGAAGACTTGATTCTCCCTTGCCCCTTTGTGCCTCGGGTGTGTCTGATCATTTGGCGGTCCCACAGACGGTCCCAAGATTGACCCAGCCAAATGTCCTCAGCATTTGACGTGGAAAGATAGGACAATCCATGTCCTGCAGTGCCAGGCCCGGGGCAACCCGGAACCACAGCTACAGTGTTTCCAGAAAAGCTCCGGGCGCCAGGTGCCCGTCGGGATCCCATTCCGCGTCAGGTTAAACTACAGTGGTACCTACTGCTGCCGGGCGGTCAGTTCACAGGGCACGCACACTTTGACAGTGGTGATGAACGTTCGGGGTGAGTGAGGTGCGGCCGCGGGTCTAGACGGGCAAGCCCAGGTAGGGCCAAGGTGCGAGTATTTACTCCTCGCTTATCTGCACAGATCGGAACTCCCCTGTCGTCACCATCTTCATGGGGGTGTCAGCGATCCTGGGCCTCGTGACTGTCATCGCAGCCTTACTGCACATCTACAGGGTGAGGAAGCGTAATGACATCTACCGTGTGAATCCGGGGAGCACCTGGTTGCCCCTCACGTCTAAACGGCCCAACGAGGTGCTGGGGGAGGAGCCATCCTGAACCTCGGGCTACCGAGGGACTGGGCCAAAGAAGACTGGGATGTGGCTGTATCCCCGGGTTCCGAAACAATAAAGCCTTCAAAATCCGGAGTCTGTGGCTTGATTCCACCTGTGCAGAGCGGTTTCCCCACAGCGCGTCCATTGAGTGACACCTCGGCGGCGGAAAGAGCGGAGGCTGTGGCGTCCAGAAGGGGCTTGAACTCTGAGAGGCGGGCTGGGCCTTAGCCAATAGGCTGAGGGAATCGAGAAGAAGGCGGGGCTTCTCCCGGCCAATAGGTGGACGCGCTCTCGTTGCCGCTCTATGACGCTCCGCCCCACTCGCTAGTCCCAGAAGGCGTCGGGTTTCCCAAGATGGCGGCCGACGTGTCCGTTACTCACCGGCCCCCGCTGAGTCCGGAGGCTGGGGCCGAGGTTGAAGCCGACGATGCCGCGGAGCGCCGAGCGCCCGAAGAAGAACTGCCGCCGCTAGATCCAGAGGAGATCAGGAAACGCTTGGAACACACCGAGCGCCAGTTCCGTAACCGCCGCAAAATACTGATCCGGGGCCTCCCGGGGGACGTGACCAACCAGGTATGGGGGGGCGGTGTGGGAGCGTGGCGGGGAAATACCACCGTACGCGTGCGCGGGGGGAACCGAGCAACACCAACGCTGGCGTGCGCAGGGGGGAACGTCGGCGGGAGAATCCAAGCGCGGGATCCACGCGGGTTTGGGAGAGACCAAGAGCGGGTTGTGGGGGAGGGGATGGAGGGAGAAACCAACTTTGGGCTGAGGGAGGATGTTGCTAGGGGCGACCACAGGCTTGGACAAGACCATTGAAGTGGGCGGGGAATGAAGGGGCGGGCAGCTTTGGGGGATTGTGAATGGGTAGCTTGAGTGAGAGTGTGGAAATAGGGATGCCAGTTGCTCTCTGCTCTGATTGTGTTTTTCCTCATTCTCCTCTACCATGAGGTGGTGGGACCTCATAGCCAGCAGTTTCAGAATTGTTTAGAGTATGCTTTTCTTTCTTAGTACGCATTTATTAATGTCTCTTAGAGATCTGGAAGCTGTAGCAGTTTCTGGGGTCTTTCTTCCCTCAAAGCCCCAGGATTAATTTGGAAAAATGGTGTCTTCTGCCCCCAGCCCACAGACCTGAAGGAAAAGAGGGGCGAGTGTTCTGTAGAGCGGCCCCTTGGCTGATCTGGCCAGGGGTGCCCTTCTCTTGGGGCCTGTGTAGCGCAGGGCATTCTAGTGCTCTTTGGACCCAAGGAAATCGCATCTGGTCTGCCCTGCCCTGCGGTGGTGGAATGGATTCTTTCTTCCTGTTACTGAGAATTCCTGCTCTCTGCCCTACCAGCATATCTGCTACTGGCTCACCCTGCCTGTAGGTCGGCACATGGCTAGTGGGGCCCCCGGAGTGTCGGGACAAGCATGACTTGGGATCAGACCTGCGGCAGGCGCCACTAAGCGTGGTTTTCTAGAGCTGGCCCTCCTCCTAGCACCTGCCGTCTCTCAGCTGGGAACATGCAGTCTCTCCTGCTGGGTGTACAGTGTGTCTGGCACAAGCAGGCCCCAGAGCCTCGCCTCTGCAGCTGGCTTGCAAGAAGGGGGCCCTGTCAGCAGGAGGGAATTGGGAGACATATGAAGCCACAAAATGTGGCTTAAAGTACACAAGGTCCTCAGTCAGGTATCTCTGGGTGGCATTCCTGCTGCTGCCATGACCAACCCCAAGACCTTCGACAAGTTCCTTCACTTCTCTGAGCCTCATTTTCCTCATCTGCAAAATGAGTTTGTTAATAACCTAACTTGTAATGTTGCAAATAGCCAGTCTTGCCAATCCAGGGTCAGAAATGTTAACTTCCCTAAGGGCATATGGCAGAGATGGGACTTGAACTCAGACCTACCTGGCTCTCTAAGGCATGTTGTGTTGGTTAAGAGCAGGGGGTCTGCAGTTAGATTCTGAATCCCAGCACTGCCAGGTATGGCCTCAGTGGCCTTGGCAAGTAACTGCTCTGAGTTTCAGTTTCCTCCATTGTAAAATGGGGGATGTAATGGATCTACCTTCATAGCTGGTCCACATGAAGGTGGCACTGGATTGCTCTGTTAAGCCCCTGGTGACTCTCTGTCATTTGGCTTCTGTCTCCACAGGAAGTGCACGACCTGCTTAGCGACTATGAGCTCAAGTACTGTTTTGTGGACAAATACAAAGGGACAGGTTTGTGGGGTTGTGGGGTGGGCTAGTGGCAAGGGGTGACAGTCCCTGAAGCCAGGAGCGTTCTGGCCCACTGTCTCCTCTCCTAAATTTTGGGCCCAACGTTGCTCCCTAGGCCAGCACAGGACAGACGGTTGCCCCAATCTGTCCCTCGTCCTGGGTACTCATCATGGGGAGCCTTGATGTTCCCCTTCCAGGCTACTTAGCTGGGTACCTGATCATTGGGCTCCCCTGCTGCCCACGACACCCCTCCCAGTAAGCCAGTCACCCAGGCCTGTCTAGTCTTCTTCAAGCTCTCCAGAACAATTGGTAGCCCTTCATCTCTGCCAAAATGGCCTCTCTGCTTCCATGATTTCATGCCCCTGTTTGCCCCTCCCCCAGGCAGCCAGGACTGGTCAAATCTGATCAATCTGATTGCAAATATGATCAAACCTGATCCTAACCCTGATCGTTTTGCTCACTCCTCAAAAGCTGTCTGAGGCTCCTCCTGACACTATCTTGCAAGGATGTACCCCAGCCTTACCTCAGGCACCCATAAGCTTCCAGGCTATTCCCTGTGACACAGTTCTTAGCTGTCTCCTCTTCCATCTAGGTAGCAGCAGGCAGTTCCTTACAGTGCCCTTTCCCCATCATAGCATTGACCACCCTGGGTGGTCATTGCTGGCTCACTCCTGCCTCCTGTACTCAGTGGTTAGCTTCATAAGAACAGAGACAGATCTTGTTAGCCTTGGCCGCCCCCCACTGGTGTGGGAGGCCCTCAGTGGGTGTCTGCCCTCCAGGTATTGTGCTGGGTATTCAGCCTCCCAGGGCCTTTGTTTACAATCTGTCACATTGGTGAGAAGGAAGTGAGGACAGGTGACCCCTAGAAACCTATCTGGTGGGCTAAGGTAGTGGCTAAGCTCTTGGACCCTTGAGGCAAATGGACCTGGGTTTGAGTGGTCTGTCCTCACTCTGTGGCCATAAGGCAAGTGATTCACCCTTCCTGAGCCTCAGTTTTCTCAAATTGGGCGTGACCGGCTTGGGTTGGTCACATTAAGATATCTAAAAAAGGCTGGGGGTGCCTGGCACATAGTAGGTGCTTAGTAAATATTGACTGGGCAATGAGACGACTGTTTACTGAGCTCCTCATATGCATATATGCCAGGTATTGAGGATCCAGAGGTTAAGAGACTCATTCATATCGTCTTTCAGTAAATACTGAATGCCAATATGTGCGGGGCCATGAGGACACAACTGTGGACCAGAGACAGTCTAGTCTGGGGGGAGGATATTATTCAAACAACTGCAGCCGTGGAGGTGCAGTGGTCATGGGACCAGAAGCTACAGAGTGCTAGGCCCTGAAATAGGAGCAGTCAGGGTAGGCTTTGTGAGGATGAAATGATTTTTGCAGTCAGATTAAAGGGGGGCTTGGGGTTAACTGGGTGAAGGGGCGTGGGGACCGGTATTCCACGTTCGGGGAAAAGCAGGTGCAAAGGCCTGAGGGGGGTTGTGCCCAGCATGGTCCTGGAAGTAGCAGTAGGAGATGGGAGAGGAGGTCAACAAGGCCACAGGGCCAGGCCACAAAGGCTCCCCTGGCCCCAGCATTGAGAAGCCCCTGGACAAGGGTGTGGCACAATCCAATTCTCATTTTGAAAAACTCTCTGTTGTGGTTGGGTAGACAGCAAACCAGGAGTGGCAGTGGGACCAAGGCTGAGGCAGGGACTTGGATGTGAGGTGTTAGTGACCTGGAAAGGCAATGAGGAAGAGTGGGGCTCTGTAGTCCACCTGGATTCAAGTCTAGGCTTCTCCCCTTGGGCAGGGAGATGCTATTTTAGACCCATTTCCTTGCTGACACAATGGTCGTTATGAGGAGTAAGTTATTCCCATTTGACAGATGGGGAAACAGACCCCCAAACCACACGGGCTAGAGTTGAAACCCAGGCTCCAGTGACCACATGCTTAACCACTGCCCTGTATGTCCCACAAGTTGTGCATGTAGTTCCTATATATTACCTAGCCAGGTGCACAGTAGGTGAGAAGGCAGGTGAGTGCTACTGTGGGTTGCAAGCAGGGGTAGGGGTAAGAGCAGGGAGCAGGCTTCCTGGAGGTAGGAGGCACCCGTGCAAGGCTGGCAACTATCCAGTTGACTGCGGCCTGAGATGTCCTGGTTGGTCAATATTCTGAGGTCACGTGGTTTAGAGGGAAGTAGGGGTGGGTGGCTGTGGGGCGGAGGGACAGGCTCTCAGGGCCCCCACTGACCCACACCCCTCCTGCTGCAGCCTTCGTGACCCTGCTGAACGGGGAGCAGGCTGAGGCCGCCATCAGCACCTTTCACCAGAGCCACCTGCGGGAGCGCGAGCTGTCGGTGCAGCTGCAGCCCACAGATGCCCTCCTCTGCGTGGCCAACCTGCCCCCCAGCCTCACGCAGCAGCAGTTCGAGGAGCTGGTGCGGCCCTTCGGCAGCCTGGAGCGCTGCTTCCTGGTCTACAGTGAGCGCACTGGCCACTCCAAGGGTTATGGCTTCGCTGAGTACATGAAGAAGGACTCAGCTGCCCGCGCCAAGTCGGACCTGTTGGGCAAGCCGCTGGGCCAACGCACCCTGTATGTGCACTGGACAGATGCGGGGCAGCTGACGCCCGCCCTGCTCCACTCCCGCTGCCTCTGTGTCGACCGTCTGCCGCCCGGCTTCAGTGATGTGGATGCCCTATGCCGGGCGCTGTCGGCTGTCCACACACCCACCTTCTGCCAGGTGAGCCTGTGCCTGGAGTGGGCCACTGGGGAGCTGATGCCAGGCCCCGTGCACCTGGGAGGGGTCCTTTGACGTCACCTGCTTTCTCTTGTCTCTTGGGTCCCTTTTCAGTAAAGCCTTTGGCGACACCACTTTGGGGTTCTTGTTAGAGAGGCCATGTGGTATAGTGGGTGGCAGCTCAGATAGGAGCCAGATGATGGGGATTCAAATCCCTGCACTCCCTCTAGCGACTGGCTTAACCTTGCTGGCCTTCGTCTCCCCCTGTAGGTGCAGGTGAGGCTGCTTTTGTAAAAGTTGGGCGCGAGGCTTGTTTACCCCTCATCCACTTTCACTGCTGCACTCTTCAGATGTTTGTGGAGCATCTACTGGGTCTCAGGCCCCAAGCCCAGCTTTAAGGAGGTTGCTCTGGAGAAGTCCACAGTCTGTTTAAGCCTTGAGGTCAGGACGCGTACTTGACCAGGTCCCAGCCCTGCTCTGTGACCCCGGGCCGGTCACTTGCTATCTGGGCCTCAGTTTCCTTCATAAGAAGCAATTTGATACTCTTGAGTTGGTTAACAACATAATCCCTGGTTCATCCAAGTCCCATTTGTCAGGCACTTCCATATGTGTGCCCAGCCCCATGATAGGCGCAGTGTGGTGAGATTAGGCCAAGCCCAGCCCCTGGAGCGTCCCAGATGACCCCCTAGGTGGACATTCCTTCAGCACGCACTGGGTTCTGAACACATTATTGCAATCCCTTCATCCTGTAACAGCCCAGAGAGGCAGGTATTAGCCCCATTTTCAGGTGGGGACACTAAGGCACAGAGGGGTCAAGTGACATACCCCAGGTCATACAGTCAGGGAGTGGCAGAGCCAGGCTGGATCCAAAGCCACAGGCCAGCCTGGAAGAAAGCTGGGACCTGGCTCAGACGGGACAGTCCTGGGCTCTGACCCCAGCTCTGTGGCCTTGAGTGGGGCCCACTCCTCTTGTGTAAATGGGTGTTAGCACCTAGGGAATCAGGCAACTGTAGGATGCTCTCCCCTTGCTCCCACAGTGGTCGTTCATGTTCTTGCACCTACTTCATGCGCCAGGCCCTGGGCGGGGCTCAGGACACAGATGAATTCGCTTGGTGCCCACATCCCCTTGAGGTGGCTGAGGATGGCAGGGCCATGACCAACTAAAAGTTCTCTCTCTGAGCCTCAGATTCCCCATTTGGAAATGGGGTTAGCATCGGTTTGTGATTAAGTTATTGTGAATGGCTTCCTGTTCATTCCTCCTTTTAAGTTAGGTGTCCTGGTTGAATGGAGGCCGGGTTCCAAAGTCAGGCAGGTTGAGGTTTGAGCCTCAGTTCCCCTATTTAGGAGCCATGCGGTCTTGGCTGCCCTTTGACCTCTGATCTCTCTCTCTTCATTGGTAAGGGGGGTGTGATTGTGAGAAAATATGCATCTGGGCCTTGATACGGGGCCTGGCCGGAAGTGGGCTGATGGCCAGAGCCTGCCTTGCTTGGGCACTCAGAGCAGGTGTCGGCCTCCCCGAGCTGCTGTGCCTGGAGTGGGACCCTCCTCTTTCCCTGTTGAGCATCTGATTGAATCCCCACAACCACCCTGTGAGTCGGGTTGTTGCTGCCCAAACCGAGGGCCAGGGATGGGCATATATAGGGACCTGCCCAGGCCAGCCAGCCACTTAGATGTAAGCTGGGAGTCAAGGTCAGGCAGCTGACTCTGGGGGCCATGCTCTTAACTGGGTGCCCCTGCCTCCCAAGACAGCCGGATGCCAAGCTGAGAGTTTGCACTGTCCTCTGGGGGGGGGGGGGGGGAGGCTTTATTTTTCAACATTAAGATGAGACCTAAGGAGATCCCATAGCAACCCACTTTAGTGCACTTTGTCATTTATTTACAGGCCAATTTACATATGATAATTTATTTCATTACAAAGTTGCTTAAAAAACTTGAGTGCTGTAGACATGTATAAAGTAGGTGTCACAAGACCTTGTGTGTTACAAAAAGCCTTTTCTGTTTGTTTAATTTTCTGAATGGGCAATCCAATCCCATTTGGAAATTCACAATCCAGGGTAAAGGCTCCCTCCCGGCCCCCCAGCGCTTTTTCCTGAAGCCCCTGCTCACACTTGTTTGTTGTATTCATATATATGTTCCTGCGTTCTTCTTTTTTTTATAAATTTTATTGGGTAATATTGGGAAACAGTGTGTCTCCAGGGCCCGTCAGCTCCAAGTCATTGTCCGTCAGTCTAGTTGTGGAGGGCGCAGCTCACTGGACCATGTGGGAATCGAACCGGCAACCCTCGCGCTGTGACCAACTGAGCCGTCTGGCCACCCTGCATTCCTCATTTCTTGACTCAGTTAATGCCATGCCTGCGTCGGTTTGGGTTTTTCCACTCGCTTTGTTTTGGGCATCTTTCCTTATTCAGACATGAGAGCTTTCTTGTTCTTTCTGCGGCTGCACCGTATTCCGTTTTATGGACTGTGTGCTACACTCCCTCCCACTGGTCATGGTGTTGGTCTCACACCGTACCACAACTGGGCCGTACACCACTTGGAACCCAGAGGAACAGCATTGGTTCTCGGGACAGCTATCGTCACGCCAAGGTGGCCCGTCGCACTAAGGGAATTAGCCTCCCCGTGTTTGATGCCAGCTCCAGCTCTGTGGCCTGGGCAAGGGACTGCCCCTCTCTGAGCCTCAGTTTCCTTATCTGCAAAGTGGGCATGCTAACAGTGCCTGCATCTGGACTCAGTGAAGGGCCCAGCTGGGTGTTTTCACAGTATCTGCGCACCCTGGGACAGTCCCCACCCACAATTCCAGCACCCATAGAGCCCTGAAAACCAAGAGGTCTGTTTGCTGAGTTGGTGGCAGACTCATCTGGCAGCGAAGAAATGATGTGGGGCCGTCTGTGACCTTTCTCTTTGTATCTTGCTGCAGAGCTATTTGTGTGTTTGATTTTCAGGGAGCCCCGGAGCCCACTGAGGGCAACTGCTATGTAATACGCAATATGTGTGGCATTCTCCCTTTCTCATCTCCAAAAAATTCTCAGTCCTGGAACACATCTGGCCCCAGGGTCTGGAGGAGGAGCTTTGGACCTGAAGTACCAAGGGGCTGCTGTCAGGGCAGGTGAAGAGGCCTCTCTGGCCTGCCTGTGACCACGCCTGTTCCTATGGCTCACTGGCTCTGTGACCTTTCACCACCAGCCTCCAGCCTGAGCTCAGAGGCCATGTGCCTCACCTCCCAGCCCTGGCTGCAGTGCCCTCCACCTGAGGCTCCTGATTTCGTGGCCTCCCAAGCCCACCTGTTTTCTAGCCAGCCCTCCTCTCACCTCTGCAACCTGAGTTTGCCACTCCCATGTTGGGGCCTTGGCTGAGCCAAAGTGGTGTTGGCAAGAGGCCCAAGGGAGTTGACCACTGTGAGGCAGGGCCCAGCTCTGCCCTCCCACTTGCTGTGTGACCTTGAATATGCTGACCTCTCTGAGCCTCAGTTGCCCCCTAGAAAGTGGGTAGGATGCAGCCTCCCAGGGCCGTTGAGAAGATTCAGTGAACTAATGCAGGAATGGGGGCCAGGACTATTCCCATTGGCCCAGTATCTACCCTCTCGGGGGGGACGCTGTCACACTCAGGAGCTGCGTTTGTTCACTGTTCTCATTCTGTGAGAGTGGTCACTGCCCCCTGGGCCTCACCTCTGCATCCCTACCCCCCAGCTGGCGTACGGCCAGGACGGGCAGCTGAAGGGCTTCGCTGTGCTGGAGTACGAGACGGCTGAGATGGCTGAAGAGGCACAGCAGCAGGCAGACGGCCTGGCCCTGGGGGGTAGCCACCTGCGTGTCTCCTTCTGCGCCCCAGGGCCCCCTGGTCGCAGCATGCTGGCTGCGCTCATCGCCGCCCAGGCCACGGTGAGTGTGTGCACGGCGGGTGGGGGGGGTGGGTGGAACAGGGGGCCAGACCCTCCTCCCTCAAGAAATCAGGGCCCCTGGCGGACACCAGCTGGACTCGGGGGTCAACAGGGAACGACAAGGCCCCCCCCTCTGGCCGGGCAGGGCTCTGAAGTGCCCTCTGTTTCTCTCCTCAGGCCCTCAATCGGGGCAAAGGCCTCCTGCCTGAACCCAACATCCTGCAGCTGCTCAACAACCTGGGGCCCTCTGCTTCTCTACAGCTTTTGCTCAACCCCCTGCTCCACAGCAACGTGGGGGGCAAGCAGGGTAAGGTGGGTTAAGTGGGTGGCAGGCAGGGTCCCCAGCCTCTCAGAACCGGGCACCTCCCTGGGACCGTGTTCCCATCTGAGCTCCCAGTGATACGAGCCCCACGAGCAGGAGCTGGGATGAGACTGGAAGTCACATGTGAGGGGTCTCAGGTGGGAGCCTTGCAGCCTGCAAAGAGGCAGGGTGGCGGAAAGAAGGGCTGTCCTTCCCCAGAGCAGACATTCCCTTCCTGGGTCCTTCCTTTGGGCGAGTCATTTACCTTCTCCAAGCTTCAGGCCCAGGACTGTGTTTAATGGGGGGGAGGGACTTCTAACCAGGGACCACCACCCATCTCCCGGTCTCCATCCAGGTCTCCTGGGTGCCCCCCCGGCCATGCCACTGCTCACTGGGCCTGCCCTGTCCACGGCTCTACTGCAGCTGGCCCTGCAGACCCAGGGTCAGAAGGTAACGCAGCGGTGGGCCCGGGCTCCCTCCTCACCCACATGTGCTCCCACAGCCCCTTGCGGTTTCAGACACTATTTGCACCTGCCAATGGCTCGCCCTCACTGGGGTTGTGGGCTGTCTGGCTGTGTCCCTGGGGCTTAGTACGGGTCCTGGCCTGTCACAGGTGCTCAGGACTCAGCGAGTGACTCATTCTGGGGAAGAAAGTCCTGGCCCCACAGGGGAACAGAGTGGCCTCTCACCCCCACCCCCGCAGTACATATACACAGAGACATGCAAAAATAGACATAGACACACCCACATACAGACACCAATGCACATACATGGAGACATGCACACAGACACAAAACAGTGCAAGTGCACGCAAACACATGCCACCCTGTCTGGGTTGATTCCAGGGGCCAAGTCAGTGACATGGTGATAACTGACAGAAGGCAGGTTGTGGGCTTGGCCCCTTATGTGGCTAAGTGTGACTGTGCTTCTGTGATAATCAGCAAGGGGGCTGGTGTGGGATGCTGGGTGCCTAAGAAGGACTCACTGGTGTATGTCTTAGGTGACTGGCAGTGTGGGATGACAGGCTCTGATACACTGAGACCCGTGTTCCCTGGGTCTCCCCAAGGCCTTGGGTGGGCCCTGGCATGCGGGAGGCCCTGGGTTACCATTGGCTGGCTGAATGTGTGATGGGTGGGGTGTCTCAGACACTGGGGGACACTGCTTGTCTGCCTGTGATCGGCCATGGGACGAATCTGGGTGTACTGGCAGGTGTGACTGCCAAGATCTTGGGTAACATCTGTCTACTGCCCAACCCACACTGCCCTCATCTCCAGCTGACTATGCTCTGTCCCTAGAAGCCTGGGATCCTGGGAGACTCTCCCCTCGGCACCCTCCAGCCTGGGGCTCAGCCAGCTAACCCCCTCCTTGGGGAGCTATCTGCAGGTAACACAGATCCTGCCCCTTCATCGTCTCTCTGGGCCCATCAGGCTTCCCCTTTCCTCTCTGGGTGTGGTAAATTTCCAGCTGTGTGGCCTTGGGCAACCTCTCTGGGTCTGAGGGTCCTCATCTGTCAGTTGGGCTCCCACTTCCTAGCATGTCCATGAGCATTCTGGGAGTTGATGCACTTAGAGGGCTCGGCTCAATGCCTAGCACAGAGTTGTCCCTCGGCTACTGACCCTGGTCCAAGCAGAGGCTCTAGAACCCTGAGAGGAAGGGTCTTGTATGGCTGTGTGGCTGACACCCTCTTTCTCTCTGTAGGGGGGGGCCTGCCCCCGGAGCTGCCACCTCGGCGAGGGAAGCCACCACCCCTGCTGCCGCCACTGCTTGGCCCTTCTGGGAGTGACCGGGAAACCATGGGCCTGGGTCCCCCAGCAGCCCAGCTCACTCCACCCCCTTCCTCTGTGGGGCTCCTAGGCACTGGCCTCAGAGGCCTCCAGAAAGACAGTGGGCCTCTGCCAACACCCCCCGGGGTAAGGCGCCATCCTGCACCCAGCACCATTCCAGCCTCCTGCCCTGTGATGTTCCCCCTGCCAGGGGCCCTTGCAAACCCAGCCCTCCCGCCACAGGTCTCACTGCTGGGAGAGCCCCCCAAGGACTTCCGGATCCCCCTGAACCCCTACCTGAACCTACACAGCCTGCTCCCAGCCAGCAACCTGGCGGGTAAGGAGGCCCGGGGCTGGGGAGGCGCTGGGAGAAGCCGCCGCCCAGCTGAGGGCCCCCTGCCTAACCCCCCAGCCCCCGGAGGTGGTGGCAGCAGCAAAGCCTTCCAGCTCAAGTCTCGCTTGCTCAGCCCTCTCACCAGTGCCCGCCTGCCCCCCGAACCAGGGCTTCCTGACAGCTATGGCTTCGACTACCCCTCCGTGAGTACCTGCTTGCCCTGTGGTCAGCCCTCCCGAGGGCCGGATGCTGTGGCCCTTTGTGTCCTGGGAGGAAGTCATTCTCCAAACCGATCTTTCTCTTGTACTGATTGTGCCAGGTCAAGCACTAGTGAGACAGCGAGGAATATGCCGGACACGGTCCCTGCCCTTCAGTTTCTTGTCTCTGTACCTCAGACCTTGCTTCCTGTCTGTCTTTTCCTCCCAAGAGGTCTTAGGCTGCATTTCTGCTTCTCCTTAGAGACAGGGTTCAGCCTCCTCTATCTGTCTGCCCTTCTCCCCTCTCAGATTCCTGTCTCTGTCCCTAGGAAACTGCTCCTTCTATGATTCCAACCTCTTTCAGGTCAGATGTTACAGACTGGCCACCCGCAGGCCACCTGTGTTATATTTGGCCCACACTAAAAAAATAACAAATAAATGCTAACGCCAGCATATAAATACTACAAGCATTCACACAACTCAGATGCCCAGCTTACCTTGAAAACTCTGAACAGCTGGCCCCATTGGGGCCACATGCCTTCACAGAAATCTCTGGGTCCGAGGTGCAGCCACCCCCTGGGACAAGACACATCCTATCTCATTGCCCTACCCTGCATCCTCAGTTTGCCCTCTACTTGAGAGGGAAGACTTCCCTGATAAGTCCCCGGCTGTGCCGGGGAATTCAGCCGGGGGATGAGGTTGGGGCAGGCCCCAACACACTTCTCCCACTTTCATTCAGGACGTGGGACCTCGGCGGCTCTTCTCCCACCCACGGGAGCCAGCCCTCGGGCCTCATGGACCCAGCCGACACAAAGTAAGAGCCATCCTGTCCATCCCACCTCCTGGATTTATCAGTTAGCTTTTGCTGCATAACAAGCAGTGGCTTAGAACAGCAAACATTTTATTTGCACTCTTCTGTGGGGCAGTGGGTTTGCTGTGTAGTCACCTGGCAGCTCAGCTGGGCTCAGCAGTCCACATTGGCCTCAGTAGGATGGTGAGGGGGCCTCAGCGGGGATGGTTTATCTGTTCCACGTGGTGCTCACCCCAGCAGGCCAGCCTGCGCTCATGCACATGGTGGTGGTCCCAGGGTTCCCAGGAGGCAGAAGGGAGGGCAGGCACCTCTGCTTACATCGTCATGCTACTGTGCTATTGGCCAAAGCTAGTCACATGGTAAAGCCCGGAGTCATTTGGGGGGTGGTTTACAAAAGGGGGTGGATACTGTAATAGTCTGCCTCACTCAGCTGGCCCCTTCTCTACAGATGTCCCCCCCACCCAGTGGCTTTGGCGAACGGAGTGGTGGGGGCAGTGGGGGACCCCTCTCTCACTTTTATTCCGGCTCGCCCACTTCCTACTTCACCAGCGGCCTGCAGGCTGGCCTCAAGCAGAGCCACCTTAATAAGGTGAGAAGCCTCCCCACCTACTTTCAGGTTCCCAGTGATAGCCAGAAGGCAAGGAGACCCTGTGATCCTTGTTGCTTAGGCCGAGGCTGGGGTGGCGGCAGGGGGTCAGCTTTGCTCAAGGCCGAGCTGAAAACAGGCCATCCTCCCCTCCCCTGTGTGTGTCGCACCTGGTGCTGCCCAGCCTTCTAGGCCTCCGTTCCCTTCCCCAACATCTCAGGGTGGGTGGTATTAGCCCCAGTTGACAGATGAAAAAACTGAGGCTCAGAGAGAGGAAGTAATCTGCCCCCAGCCTCATGGCTAGTAAGCAGCAAAGGCAGGATTTGAACCAAAACCTTACCTTTGCTCTGGGAGATGTTTCCTCTCCATCCAACCTCTCTCATTTCTCCCAGGCGGTCAGTTCCTCCCCACTGAGCTCTGGAGAAGGGCTCCTGGGCCTCGGCCCTGGGCCCAACGGCCACAGCCACCTGCTGAAGGTACAGGTGTGGGTGGGGACACAGGGCAGGGGAGTGGTGGCCCCTGGGTGGCCCCTGACCTGCTGCCCCCTCCTGTCTCCAGACCCCACTGGGTGGCCAGAAACGCAGCTTTGCCCACCTGCTGCCCTCGCCGGAGCCCAGCCCAGAAGGTGGCTACGTGGGCCAGCACTCCCAAGGCCTTGGCGGCCACTATGCAGATTCCTACCTGAAGCGCAAGAGGATTTTCTAAGGGTCCAGTGCCAGAGATGCTCCAGAGCCTGCACCAAATCGCTTTTGGGTTTCCTGGTGTTTTTGTATTTTTTCTTTCTTTTTTTTCCCCAGTAATAGAAAAATCTCTGAAAGACTTTGCTGACTGACCCAGCCAGAACCCAAGGAGTATGGGAGAGTCTGGGGGCCACTCTGCGTCTCTGGCCTGCTCCCGGCATGGAAACCCTGTAGCCTTAAGAGGGAGAGAGCAGGCCGGGGCCCCTCTCTCCCCTTCCCTGTGTTCACCTACATCTGCCTCTCTGGGAGTCCTCTCCTGCCTTGTCACTCCTGTATCTTGGCCTTTTGAGTGCCTTGGAGGTTTCTTTGTCCTCCCGTGAGGATCAGAGACTGTCCCCTTTTTTTTAACTTTGACGATTGACTTTGTTTCCTTATTTTTTTAAACAATCCAAGATGACCCCCAGCTCTTAATTCCTGCAAGGTCCAACATGTCTGAGTCTCCATTCCACACTTTTCGGTTTGAAATGGCTCAGCCCTTTTCTCTCCCATGTCTGCCACAGGCATGGCTGTCTCCTGCCCCTGCCTGCCCACTATGACCTGTACTCCAGCTCTGGATCCCATGCTCCCTGCCACAGTTCCCTCGCCTTCTGATGCCTTAAAGCTGGGCCCAGGCCCGCTGGTCAGAGCCTCTGTGACACTGAGCCCCAGAAGCTTGACTCAGGACCAAATGGCTCTGGCCTGGGGATTGTGTTGGCAAACCAACCCTACCATCCCTTCTGCCAGGCCTAAACTAAGTGCCGAGACCGGCTTTCTCTGCCAGCTTAAACCAGTCCTGCTGTCCATCTGTGGAAGTAGGGCACTGTGCATCTCACTGAGCCTCTCTGCTCACTCCCCATGTTGAAAATGAGCTCCGCCTCTTTTTCCCTAGCCCAGATCACCTGGAGCCGGCCTCCCTTTGGCCCAGTGGGAATCCACCTCCATGCAGATAAGCTCTGACCCTGCCCACCATCAGGACATGTTGGCCTGAAGTGACGCTGAGCCCTGCCCCTGGCCGCCTGGGCCACCAGCTTCCCTCTCCTCTAGGTGTCCACATCCACTTTGGGGGGCGGGGCGGCCTCTCCCCAACCCTCTCACAGACCTTTGCTGAATTAAAATTTGTAAGTAAAATTTTAAAGAAAGAGCTGGCTGTTTTTTGGGACAAACAGTGGGCCTGGGTGGGTGGTCTGGGATTATCGCCACAGGTCTTGGTGTGCCAGAGCCTTCACCTTTCCCCACTCCAGCAGTCCACGCCTGGATTCACACGCTACAAGCAAGCGTTGGCGCTTTTATGGGGGTGATTATAAGCCCTTTGCTCCCTTGTGCGCCACAGCGCATGCCCAGTCTTCGGGTCACGTGATGCCTGTCATGGCTGCCTCCATGGCTCGGGGCGGTGTGAATGGCGGTTTCTTGCTACGGGTGGCGTGGGGCACCTGGTGGAGCCGACCTGGAGGCTGTTGGGGATCCTGGAAGGCGGCGGCGCCAGCGACAGCTAGAAAATTCCGGGCGACAGGTACCTAGAGCGCCTCGGGATGGGGGCAGCGTTAACCCTCGAATGCCGGCAGGGCCCGGCTCGTCCCCTCACCTAACCGTGTTTTCCAGGCTCGCGCCCGGCCGGGGAGAAAGAAGCCAGCGGCCCCGAGCGGCCCGGGGACGTGTGAGTGGCGGGGGGTTTGGGGGGCGGGGGCCAAGTCCTCCACTCCTCATCCCACGAGGTTCCTCTGATCCCCACCTTGCCCTGATGCGTTATCCTTGGGTCCCGCATCTGCTTCTCCTTATTTCACTGTCCGTCAAGCCCAAGCCAGACTTCCTAACCCTAGATTCTGGGCCATCATCCAGTTCGCCATCCGCACCCCCGTCTGTCCCCAGGGTGAATGTGGTGTTCGTAGACCGGTCAGGCCAACGGATTCCTGTGAGCGGCAGAGTCGGGGACAATGTTCTCCACCTGGCCCAGCGCCATGGAGTGGACCTGGAAGGTGGGAGTCAGGCCCAGAGAATTTGGGAGGCCCCTGTCATTCATTTTTTAAAAAAGAGAAAAAAGAAAAACAGCACGCACAAATCATATATGTCTCCCTGCGGCTTAACCCTCCTATGCCTTTCACCAATCATGGACTAAAATCCAGACTCCTCACCACTGCCTCATCCCCCGGTCAGCTCTTAACTTTCATTCCTTCAGCATTTGTTTGAGCATTTACCTGACGTTACTAAAACTCCTGCTTGTACTGCCCTTCCTCCCTCTATTCTGGCCACGCTAGCTTTCTTGCTATTCCTTAAACTGCCAAATTCATTCCTGTCTCAGGCCTTTGCATTTGCTACTCCCTAGGTCTGAAGTGAATTCCCACTAGATCTTCTGGTTTCTTCTCATCCTTCAGGTCTCAATGTAAATGTTATCTTCCTGGCAATCTCATCCCCCTCAGCCAAGCTTAAGTCCCCATGCCTCAGCCTATCATATTAGTGTGTTTTATTGTCCTCATAGCACTTCTCACTGTTTTATATCCTTCTTTGTCATCTGTCCCCAGAAGAGATCAGAAACAGTTTGCCATGTTCACATGTATGTGTTGCCAGTCATGGTATTTAGATGCAACAGGTATTAAATCAGTATTTGTTGAAGGAAAGATAATAATAGCAGACATTACTTTAAGTATGTTAACACATTAATTCATTCATTGACACTTCATGACAACTTTATGCAGTAGGGGAGATTATCTCATTTTATAGGGAGGAAATTGAGCCCCAGGTTGTCGAGACCTGATCCAAGGTGAAATGACAAAGTTAGATTCAAACCCAGCCTATTTTAGCCACTAATCTGTGCTGCTCGTCTGTAGATATTGAACACCTACTGTGTGCCAGGCAGCAGTGTACAAAAATAGATAAAGCCTGTCATTTCACACCAATTTTAACCTAATAGGGAGTAAATATGTAATTATCAGCAACTGAAAAGGATGGCCTGAAAAAGTGTGTAGGGTTATTTGGTGAATGTAATTGGGAGGCTCATTACAGGGGATGGAGATGGGGATGGTCGTGGCAGGCCTACCTTAAATTTTCTTCTGAAACCCAATGGCTAGCAATCAGGATGGAGATTGGAATATGAGTTTTAGAGGCAAGTGGCCTGTGTTCAGATTTTGCCTCTTACCAGCTATGTGACCCTGAGCAAGGTACTTAGCACCTCTGGGCTTCTGTTTCTTCATCTATAAAATGGCCTAACATAGTTTCATTTTGCTGGGTTGTTATGGAGGATTAAACAGACATTGTGCGTAGTGCTTAGTGCCTGGCACATGGTTAGTGTGCAGTGACTAGTTGGGACATTTATATTAGATAATCTCAAGGGATGAGGGTGCTAATGAGGTGGGAGACGGGGCCGAGGAAGAGAAGCTGGGATCTATTTGGAGTTTCAACGTTAAGTTTCTTCCCAGGGGACAGGAGGTTCTGCTGGGTCAGGAGGCTGCCTTGACCCAAGGCCTCAGATGAGGACTCCACCCTCATTGTCTAACATGTCTGGAAGAGAAAGGAGAATTCTGTCCCATCATTCACTTATAATAGATGTCTCTTGAGCATCTACTACATGCCAGTGCCATGTACAGAAAGCGGAGGGCAGGTTGATGGGGGACAGGTAAACCCAGAGATTAAGATAGTAACTTCAGACTGTGAAAAATGCTGTATAGAAATGAATGAGTTAACAAGGCAGGGGGAAGGACAAGAAACAGGAGATAGGGAACTTGGAGGATAGTTGAGTCCCCGAAGACAAGATCTGGCCATGGAAAGAGTAGACAGAAGAGCATTTCGGGCCAAGGGTATAGCAAGTGCAAAGTTTCTGGAGTTGAACAAGGGGGCTGGTGTGGCTGATGTGGACTGAGTGAGGGAGTGGGAGGATACCAGGGATTTGGATTTTATTCTGTCTGAAAACCTTTTGGAAGGTTTTAGTCCAGGAGGGACATTATCCGCAAGCACAGTTCAGTCATCAATCAGAAGGGTGGCAGTGTGTCCAGAGGCAATCAGGAAATCTCCGCTTCTGCATCTTTCAACCTTTATTCCCTGACTCCTTCCCCTGCCGCACTAGGTGCCGAGTGAGCTGGTCCCTCCTTAAGGAACTGGAGGGAAGTGGTAACACATTTGCCAATCACTGTGACAGAGTCACAGCAAGGGCTCACAGGCTACAGGGAACCTGCCTGGCCTTTCCCTTCTCAGCTACACTGAAGTCCAGTCTACACTCATTAATGGTTGCATGTACCCAGCATGATGGGGAATCGTTGGGAAATGGGACACCCAGGATATCCCTTTGCAAAATCTATCTGCAGCTCAGGGACAGCTAGCTGAGTAAATGACAGGGTGGAGGGTGCACACAATAGGTGTACAGGCCCAAGAGGGAAAGATGGGGGCACGTGGTGACACAGACTTCTCTGTTATGTCTTTCACCGGATGGCACCAGCATGACCATGCCCCTCACCTACGTTCCCTTCACTTGCTGCCCTTAGGGGCCTGTGAAGCCTCTCTGGCGTGCTCCACTTGCCATGTGTACGTGAGCGAGGACCACCTGGACCTTCTACCACCTCCTGATGAGAGGTGAGCACGGCGGCCCCTCCCAGCTTGGAGCTGTAGCATTGGCCATTGAGCCTCTGCATTCCCGGTGTTTAGAGATCCACTGGGCAGCAGCGGAGGGCAACCCCAGCTCTTCTCCCCACTCTAGGTGCTGGCAGGGGCATAGCACCCCTGGACTTGATCAGGCTGCCTCCCTCCCTGCCCCTCTGGGCCCTCCCCGGCTGCATCAACGTGCCCATAACTAACCGCTGCCCTCCTTGCCCAGGGAGGATGACATGCTGGACATGGCCCCCCTCCTTCAAGAGAACTCCCGGCTGGGCTGCCAGATCATACTGACGCCGGAACTTGAAGGGGCTGAATTCACCCTGCCCAAGATCACCAGGAACTTCTACGTGGACGGCCATGTTCCCAAGCCCCACTGACATGGGCTGCTGGACCATCCCATACACCCATGGCCCCAGGGCCAGGACTGGAGGAATAGCCAAATTGCCAGCCCAGCCCAGCCCAGAGCACGGACAGGCCCGAGAGAGATGTTGGAAGCACCCAGGAGGCCAAATGCTTCAGAGAGATCCCACGTCCAGGCTCTGGTGGGAACAGGGCCCCGGTTGGGGTGACCTACCCAAGCCCCTGAGAATGGGGTTGTGGATAGGGGTGGAATCTAACTAGAGTGACAATAAAACAGTCGCACAGAACTGCAGCATCTTGAGTGTCCTGGCCGGGGCTTTCCTCTGGATCTACAGCTGCATCTTCCGGGCCCCAGCTCTCCCACAGCAGTGATGGGGCCAGTGGGGAAACTGAGGCAGAAGACTGGAGGAGAGGGCCTGAGAGCCTGAGGGCCCACGTGCGTCAGCGTGGCAAGGCCCCGCCCCTGCAGCCGCGGAGGGATTTGGAGGGGCCGAGGCCGCCCTTGGCCGTCAGGGATGTGCAGGCCACCCTAGCAGAGTCGGAAGGGAGAGGGGCAGTGCCTGGCCTGAGGTTGGGAGCTAGGAAGCAGGCACCAGACATCGCCCGCCCTGCCCAGGTAGGACTTATTGCCCACCTCCGCCTGAAGCGCAGTACCCCGCAGGTCCCGCCCACCCAGGTGGCGCTCCTCCGTGGGCCGGTAGGGGCGGGGCCAGGCGAGATTAGGAGAGGGGGGCTGGGCTGGGGCATAATGGAGGCTGAGCCAGCACCGGACCTCTCGATGATGCTGCGAGAGCTGCTGGCGCCGTTCTGTCTGGACAACGAACCGCTCCCCGGAACCCCCACCCAGCAGGCGCCAAGGGCCCCAAGATGCCTCACACCCACTGGCAGGTGCGTTAAGGAGCCGCCCCTTCCCCCATCCTGGCCCAGTGGTCAAGGGGTCATGACCTCTGGTTTCTGGGGTTGTTTAGGGGCCACAATGTTAGTTACTGATACTTACAAAGAAGAGGTTCTGGTCCCCAGGGGTACGTGGGGTCATATGTGGTTAGAAGACATGCGGTTCCCCATGCCCCGTGTCCCCGAGGCCTGTGTAGTGCCACCCAGGAAGGGAGTGACCACACACACTACCCCTTGTTCCCAGGTCCTTCTGGCCTGCACACCAGGATTCCGTCACTGCCCTGCACTTCCTTCCAGAGAGAGAGGGCCTGGCCCAGCCCCCTGCTGGGGACACCCAGGCCCTGGGCCTCTGCTGGGAGCTGAAGGCCCTTGGGGCGCTGGGACCCCCACCTCTGGCCAGGGATGCCAGGGCCATGCTGACTCCAGTCAACCAGCAACATAGCCTGGGGCCCCCAGGGACACCCTCAGTCTCTTCAGCCCCACCCCAGAAGAGACCCCGGAAGCAGTTGAACCCGCACCGGGGCGCAGAGAAAGTGGACCCCCAGTTCGAGGGGGTGACGCTGAAGTTTCAGATAAAGCCGGATTCCAGCCTACAGATCATACCCAGCTACAGGTAAGGGCTGGCCCTGGTAAGGGCACCCTTTATGCAATTAATGATAATGGTGGGGACGGAGGCCTGCGGTGGGGTGCCTCCAGGCCTGGCTCACAGATTCCCACACCAGTCCTGCGTTAGAAATGGCACAGTCTCTAAGCAAGCCATGGCCGTGGCCAGCCACTTTCTGGTCTGAGCCTGGGTCTCCTCTTTATGAAATCGGCCTGACCATACTGATAGCTGCTGCTATGTAATTTTTTCCAATAACAATAGCTACCATTTGTCAGGAATAACAATAAGAGGTAACAGGTAACACTTGATGTATATGTCTCACTGAAGCATTGTAAAGCCTATTTTTACAGATGCAGGAACCTGAGGCACAGAGGGAGAAATCACTTGTCCAGGGTCGCACAGCGAAAACTAGGGAGAAATGGGATTTCAACCTGGCAGGCTGGCCCCAGGCTAACTACCTCTTCAGATGATAATCATTATTATTGTTAATGAGGGACCAAGCCAGGCCTTTCAGACATCAGATGCCTCCTGATGCCTGATACCTTGATAGGAAATCTTCATTTTGGGGGGCTGTCTGGGACAGGATAGTTTCCCCAATGCTAACATGCTTGTCTGCTCTCCAGCCTGGCCTGCAGCAGCCGTTCTCAGGGTCCCCCTGCAGGCCCCACTGGGGGCCCTGAGGCTAACCTGGGAGGCAGTGAGGCCCTGGGTGAGTCCTGGAGACCTGAAAGCTATAAATACTTGGGGGGACCAACCTCCTGTCCTCCCTGTCTTTCTCCCCATCCTGCTTCCCCATTTAGACCCATCTAAGGAGATGCTGTACCCCCATCACTCAGCTGAGTCACTCCACCCCCAGTTTCCTCCTCTGCCAAGCTTTGCCATCTGTCTCCCTTCCTAGCTTTCCCTGTCTTAGATCTGGCAACACCTGGGGCTGGCCCAGAGCTGGGTGGGGCCTTCACAGAGAACCCCATGCTCCACCCCACATGGGACTCCTGAGCTCAGACTCTTGGCCTCTGACATCTGCCCTTTGGCCTCTGCCCCTTCAGGGCCCCGGCGCTGTGCTTCCTGTAGGACCCAGAGGACCCCTCTCTGGAGAGATGCCGAAGATGGGACCCCTCTCTGCAATGCCTGTGGTATCAGGTCCGCAGAATGGAGGAGTTGGGGTGGGGATGCAAATCAGCCTGTGCTTAGCCAGCATGGGGTATTCCACCTTTGGGGAAAGATGGTTTTTTTGTGGCGGTTTCTATAGCCCTGCTGCATCCTGAATGTTGGTTTCTTGTACTACCACTCCAGGTATAAGAAATATGGCACCCGGTGCTCCAGCTGCTGGCTGGTACCCAGAAAAAATGTCCAGCCCAAAAGGTTATGTGGCAGATGTGGGGTTTTCCTGGGCCCACACCAAGGCCCAATTCAGGAAGGGTAAGCCCTTCCTCACCCAGCCCTGCCTGTCCTGCCTCAGTTTCTCCAGGGGAAGAATGGGCGGAAGACCTCCTAGGAGGAATGGGAAACGAACTTGGGTCTTGAGGGCTTCAGCCTGCCTGCTGTCTGCCCCCTTCCCATTCAGGGTCCCCAGGCGGAAAACCCAGGCCTCAAACCCCAGAGCCCCTTTCTCAGGGGGTCACTGGCCCCTTCCTTGGGCCCCTGTTCCAATCAATCAGGTTTGGCTGAGCTCCCCTCAGAAAATGCTCTCAGCAGTGACATTCATACTGTTACTAGCAGGGACAATAAAGAGCAGAGCTACTCAGAGAAGGAACGCTGTGACTTGGGAGTCCCACCTCTTGTGCCCTCACCCGCCTCTCCCCCAGCCCGGGAACATGGGGCAGGCATTTTCTCATTGGGGTTCTGAGGGACACACACACATACGCTCACGCATACAGGCACCAGTTCCCCACAGGGGACTCGCTACATGCACCACAACATCCCACACGGGAACAGCCACCACACACAGAGACAGACAACACCTGTAGAAAGACACACACAAAGGACAGACATATGCATCAACACACACGAACAGACACATGTGCTGACACATGAGACACACAGACTACACACAAGACTGAAAGACACGCGTTGACAGACACATCTACTGATAGATGATAGACACACCTGTCAATAGCCACGACAGATACACACAATAGACACACATGAAACACATACAGAAGGCACACATTGGCACAGTGATACACTGTGGGCCCCGCATCTGTCAGCTCCACCTCTGCCTGCAGAATGTCACCTTCCTGCTTCCTACAGGGACCAGTCCCTGCTGTGTTCCACTCTCCCTCTTTTAAGATCTCTTTGACCCCACCAAAAGGTGTCCCCAGCCTGAAGCCAAAAGCCATGTGGAAGAGGCGGGCCCTGGGCAGAGCTCTGGTTGCCAGGATGGGTGGGATGCAGTGAGAGCAGGGCTGGTCCCTGCCTTGGGGGTGAGTGAGACTTGCCTGGTCACATGCCCTGAGAAGGCAGGCCCTTGTGAGACTCCTTTAGTTTCTCCTGGGTGGGCCAGTAGAAAAGGCCTGGGCCCAGATTCCTCAGCCCTCAGACTCTGACTCATTTGGTCCCCCTTCCTTGTATCAGAACACTCTTCCCCCAGGTCTCCCTTAGCAGCCACCTTCTTACCACTTGCGGAGGGGAGGCTCAGCCTTCAAAGAAGCCCCCCTTGACCACTCTGTCTAAAACAGACATGCCATTCCCACCCATGGCAGGCTCTAGTTCAGCTCCTTGCTGGTCTCCCTCTTAGGACCTACCAGAACTTCCAGTTCTCTACTGCTCCAGGGTCATTTTATTCACCTTCCTCTCCCTGACTCAACCATGACTTGGGAGGTACAAGGTCACCATCACATCTGTGTCCCTGACCATGACAGGGAGAATCTCTGCCCAGCATGGAGAATCTGGGAACACACACTGAAAACACAAAGGTCTCAGACTGTGTGTCTGCAAACTCATGGCTGTTTTTATCCATTTATTCAGCATTTATTGAGCAACTACTGTATGCCAGCCCCCAATTGGGACACTGCAGGGTGAACAGAACAAAGATTCCTGCTCTAGTGCAGCCAACATTCTAGAGTGACAGTAAAGAAATAGTCAATCACATATCTAATGGAATGTCAAGTAGTGCTCGGTGCTACAGAGAAAGTATAGAAGATGTGGAAGAGTTGGGTGACTACCTTAGCCATGGTTCAGGAAGGCCTCTCTGAGAAGGTGACATTTGCATAGAGACCTGAGGATAAAGAACTATGGGGCTATTTGGGGTGAGGATGCTCCAGGCAGATAGAATGGCAAGAGCAAAGGCCCTGTGGCAGGCAGGACTTTGTAGGGTTCAAGGAACATGAAGGAGGTGGGTGGGAATGGGGAGAGGTGATTGAGGGGGTAGGACTGCAGGGGCTGTGCCTTGTTGCCTTTGGTACTTACTTGGCACCCAGCACTGGCGTAGCCTCTATTGCCGTTTCCTGCTCTCACCTTTGCTCATGAAATGTTGGCATGGGCAGCCAACGGAGTTCGCGCTGTCCAGACCTGCTTCCTCCTCTGCAGCTCTGTTCCTGTTTTTGAGGGAGGAGGCTGGGGGGAGGCCCAGCTGTTCTCTCCTTATGCTCTGGGTAGTGAGGGGGATAGTGGTGTGCAGTAGGAGTTTCACTTGATACCCTGTATTTCTGTTCTGAATCATGATGAGTCAAATCCAAAGGCAGGTTGAGGGTAAACTGAGGCACAGTGGATCGACAAAATGGAGGACACTTTGAGAGTGAGACAGGGACATCCTGGGAGCTGACAGGCATAGCTGCAGCCACTACCTTCGTTTACCATCTGGGCGAGACCTCAGCAGGGGTCCGATGCCCAGATCCCTGGGAGGGGGGCTCCACCCATCTGGGGAAGGTGGCCTTAGCTCTGCTAGGAACGGTCTTGGGGAAGCCCCTAGCTCCCACCCTAAAGAGTTAGCCGGTTTAGAAAGCAGTGCTGGTACAGAATTGTACACCTAAAATCTATGTAATTTTACTAACAATTGTCACCCCAATAAATTTAATAAAATAAAAAAAAAATAAAAAAAAGAAAGCAGTGCTGGGAGGAAGAGATAAAGCTAAGGGAGAGGAAGGAAGGAATCTGGTCCCCACCCCTGCCCAAGGGTCCTGTGAGAGCAGGAAATGAGGAATGGAAAGAAGCTCCAGGTCGCACCGTGCAGACTGGCTCCAGACATAGCAGATTCTCAAAAACAAAAACAATGTTTTGAATGAATAACCCACTGGGTTTGGATTCGAACCCTGGGGGGCCTCCACCTTGCAGAGACTGACACAGACTGAACCAGTGTCCTTTATAAAAACTTTACTGGGTAGGGGGGTAGAAAATGGGGGTAACGCCCTGGAATTGAATACATACATAAATAAATAAAACAATAAGCCCCCATTGCGTCTGGGGGGGCGTCCCCCGGCCCGCGGGGAGAGGGCTCACGCTGATGTCAGCTGTATGGCGAAGACCTCGCCCCCTGCGGGCGTCTCCGCGGTGTCCGCAGGTTCTGTTCCACCTTCAGGGCCCGCGCCCCCGCCTGTGCCCCCACCAGTGCCGTTGAGACATACAGCCTCGCCGGAGCTCTCGGCCTCCTGCACGTTGTATTCGCCCTTCTTGCAGGCGGTGGACTGCATGTAGAAGGCCAAGCCGGCCCCCGCGGCCAACAGTGCCGCGCCCCCCGCTGCTCCGCCCACGGCGACCCACAGCCACGGACCTGCAGGGTGGAGCCCCTCAAAGAGGTTGGACCAGCTGGGAGCTCCCCCTACCCCCATGAGATGCCAAACCCAAGTCACTCCCAGCGCTGGTGTGACACAAGACCCATTTTACATGTCACCCCAGCACATGATGATATAAGCCCCTGGCTCCAGAGATACCCACAAGTCAACTCTCCTCACCCCCAAAAGGATGAGGGTGGGAGGACCGGGTCATTCTTGTACCCCAGAGAAAACCAAGCCTGCAAGTGACACGAAATGGGGGGAAGGGATCTAGTTCACGCCTCCCCCCCCATTGCCATCCTCTGCGCTTGGGCTTGGTCAGTCTCCAAGCCCTCTTCTCCACAGCGACAGTGGAGGGTGAATTGGACCAACTCTCCACCAGGCAGAGCCCCGAAAATGAATAAGTCTCTCCCCACAGCAGTCACAGCCCTGGAGGGTCCCTCCCCTTGAAGTTCATTCAGCTCCCTCTCCCTCCACCTCACCCTCATCCCACCATCAAAGTCCCCCACCAATCGGAATGCCCCAGACGTCTACCCTGGCCTCCAAACTCATCTGTGGATACAGGAAGGCAGGGAGGAGGTCAGATGTCCCAAGTCGCAGATTCCGCCCCCCAGATGCCACTTACCAGCCACGTGCACGGTGATGCGCCTCGAGTGGCGCCCATGCGTGTTGGTGGCTGCGCACTCGTACTCGCCGCCATGGCTACCCAGGGCGCCTGCCACGCTCAGCGTGCTGTTGTTGCTCGACAGGCCAATGTTGAGCGCCCCTGGGGGGGCGCGCCAGCTGATCTGGGCGGGGGGCCAGGCCTCTGCGCGGCAAATCAATGTGAAGTTCCCACCTGGCCGCACGCCTCCTGGAGGCGATGCAGCCAGTTCGGCCACCACAGGCCTGTCTGCAGGGGGACAGAATGTTGTAAGGGGACTCAGGGCCGGCCCCGACGCTGACCAAGTGCCCCGCTTCCGCCCAGTACAATCTGAGACCACCCCTGCTCGAATGTGCAGGCGGGGATCCAGTCTCCCATCAGAATCCCCCCTACAATCCGGCTGTTGTGTGAAGTAACATCCCTCGCCCAGCTACACCGAATGGGAGAAGGTGGGGACCCGCGCTAGTGTCCTTCTGACCCAGGATTTGAGGGGGGTTGGGCTCCTGTTCCCTAGAGTTTTTATTATGCTCAAGTTTGGCCGGGATTCTTTATCCCCAGAAATGGGACTAAGGAGGTGCCCTTGAGTTCCCCTGGGCAATCCGACTGCTGCAAGTCTCTGTTCTGAGGACCATACCCCCTACCTAGTGCTAACCCCACTCACATTCCACGCCCACGGTGACCATCCGGGCGTCCGTGCCGTGCGGGTTGATGGCCAAGCAGTGGTAGGTGCCCGCATCCTGTCTGGACACGCGCAGCTGCTGAGGCAGGGGAGTGCCCTCCCTGGAGCATCGCACTTGTGGGGAGGGGCGACCTCCAGCGACGCAGGCCAACTTGGCAGCCTCCCCTTCCAGCCACGTCTGGTGACTTGGGCAGGTGGACTCATTCATTTGTGGTGGCGCTGCAAAGCAGTCATAGGGGTTATCAGGGAGGGGCCAGACCTGGGGCACCCTCTACTCCAGCCAGCCTGGGCCCCGCTCACACTCCACGCTAACAGCCACTGTCTTGACCATGGAGCCATGTCGGTTGGTGGCGTTGCAGGTGTAGATACCAGGTGCCAGTTCATTAGGGATGCTGGGGGCTCTGGGACTAGGTTCTGGGGGTGCCAGAGGCAGCAGCACCCCTTCACTGGTGTCCCCAGAACCGACGCATTCCAGTCTTGGCTGTGGCTTCCCATCAACCTCACAAGAAAACAGCCGTCCAGATCCTTCCACCCATGTCCAATTGCTGGGGCAGCTCAGCTCCTCAAAACTGGGGCCATCTGGGGAGCAGAGGGTCATGCAGGGACTGGAAGTCAGGCCAAGGTTATCCTGACATAACCCATCTTGCCCTTTGCTGCCCTCACTCACATTCCACCGTGATGGCCACATTTTTGGCTGCAGAGCCTTGAGTATTGGTGGCTTCACAGCGGTAGGTGCCCGCATGCTCCCGGGCCACACGCAGCAGACCCTCCATGACCTGGGCCTCCCCAGAGCGCACACAGCTCACGTTTGGTGGTGGGAACCCGTGTGCCACACAGCTCAGCGAGGCTTCTGTTCCTTCCAGCCATGTAATGCGCTCTGGGCAACCCACGCTGTCCAGCGCTGGTGCATCTGAAGGGGGTTTGGGTTTAGGGATCAGCCTAATGTCCCTAGATCCTCTTTCCCATCCCAAGGCAGTCAGGAAGGATTGGGCAGGATATGCCCCACACAAGGATGTGGAACCAAAGGGGTCTCATGCCAGTCAAGCCATGCACTATTTTGGGGTCTTGTGAGCCCAGAGGGGCACCTTTTTCTTGTTTTTACAAAGCATCCACAGGGCCTTCCCCCAGTCTTTGGCCTAAAAATTGTTAGATGGCTTGGAGCATACACCTTTCCAAGACTCTGCTCAAATACCATGCCCCACATCCCTATGGAACGCCTACCGCTTCCCTCCGTCTTTCTCCAAGGTCTTCCCCCAACACCACACACTAGCCTGTTCCTTTTCCTAAAATCCCGCCCAAAGGCACCCCTCAGACCCTGCGCCTACTCTTCCCTGTAGGCTGGCCACCCCTAGACTCTAAGAACCAGACAGAGATGCACCATGCACACCCCCAACTCACACTCCACTGTCAGCGTCACGTCCTTGACTGCCTCGCCCTGGATATTGGTCGCGGTGCAGCGGTAAGTGCCCGAGAGTGCGCGAGTGATGGGACCCAGCAGGCCCAGTGCCAGCACCGCCCCGCCATCCAGTCGGGCGCAGTGCACCGAGGGCGCTGGGTTTCCGCGGGCATCGCAACGCAGCGTCTGCTCTGGGCCCTCCGGCCACGTCCAGCTCCTGGGACAGTCCGAATCGTCCAACCGGGGGGCGTCTGCGGGCAGGGGTGTGAAATGCAGAGAGGCTACACGTGTACCATGAGAAAAGCCCCACTTCCACGACATGGCCAGGGACCGGGTAGGTCCTTGGAGATCACGAGGAGGGAGGCAAGAGGTCAACTCACATAGGACGCGCAGTTCGGCGCTCTCGTTCTTGTTCAGGGTCTCCCCGTCCACCTCGAGGGTGGCGTCGCAGAAGAAGCCGCGTCTGTCGTCGTTCTCTGTGGTGTTTAGCTGAAGCTGGACGGGCCGCCCCGGGACCGCGGCTGGAACTCCGTCCAGTGTGACCAGAGCTCGGGCCTCCGCAGCACAAGTTATTGTCACCATCTTCCCCTCGGGGACGCTGGGCTCGCTCAGGGTCAGGAGGGGCGCCGGGAAGCCTGGGGATGCGGTATTTGCCAGTAGCCTACTAACCTCACCCCTCCTGCGGTCAAGGCTGCCCCTCATCTGCGGGAAATCTAGCGCGGGGGTCAAACCGTGAGTACCGTGCCCCGCCTCTCGGGCTACTCAGGCTCCGCCCCTTCTCGACCCACCCTTTTGAGGTGATCAGGCCACACTCCTTTCCGGTGGCTCAGACTCAGCCTCTCCCACCATTCCGCTTCAGTCCTCCATCTTCCCCGCCACTTAGGAACTTTCTGGCCACGCCCATTTCAATACTAAGGCCCCGCCCACTCACTGCCTAACCTTCGAGTCCCTGTGGCTCCACCCTCGAGGCCCAGAGGTCCCGCTTCACCCGGTCTTACTGTAGACAGTCACGTTCTCCCGGGTCTCGCGGCTCTCGTCCCCCAGGGTCACGATGCAGACCAGCTGCCTGGCGCCCTCCTGCTCTGCGCTAGCTGTGGCTGTGGCAGTGGCCATGAGCGCGTCCCCCTCGAGGGTGATATCAGGACTCAGCCTCTGGTCCCCCAGCGCCAGGTAGACACCGGCCTCCGAGGCTGGAAACAGCCCGTTCAGGGTGCAGTTCACGAGTCTTTCCGAGCCCACTTCCAAGAGCCGGGGGGAAGTGAGGCGCGGGAGGTCTGGAGACAGTGCTGAGAGTCGAAGAACAGAGCTTGAATTTATGTATTGAACACTCAATATATACTAAGCGCTTTACCGTGCACTATCTTATCCTACTATCCTCAAGGCACAGAGAGGAAAATAGCTTTCAGCTGGTGAGTGTTGGAGTAAGGATTAGAATTCAGTCTCTGCTTCCAAACTTCTTAAGGACCGGCCCGACCCCTCTGGGTCCCCTTCTCCTTTCCGCAGCCACTCACCGAAGGTTCGGAGCTCTCTGGGGAACGAGCTGTTTTCAAACAGCCCCAGGCCGTGAGGTCGCAGGTCCAGTTCCGCGCGGCAAGAGAAATTGGCCCCATGGTCCTCCCTCCGCGCCAGTACAGTGGCTGTCAGCACCGCGCCACGCGCTCGGGGTGGCTCCCCGGCAAAGCTGCGGCGGATCAACTCCTGCGCACCCCGCAGGAGGGTCAATGTGAGGCTCCCACGAGGCCCAGCACCGGGGACCCTACAGCTCAGGGTGAAGTTCTCGCCCACAGGCTGCCAGGTAGGCAGCGGCACCAGCTCTACACGATCCGGCCGCTCTGCAATGTGGGGAACCATGGGAAAAGCTCAGCAGGACGTAACGTGGAACCCAGGGGCTAACAGGGGAGGACTTGGGGATCCAGAGGGTGGGGCCTGCAGGGGAGGACCCCGTGACCCAGAGGGCGGGACCTAAAAGGGAGGGAAAGTAGAGTGAGAGCGTGGTTGCTGAGAACTCACGAAAAGTGCGAATGAGCCCACGCGCCTGCAGTGTGCGCCGCGCGCAGCGGAAGAAGCAGACCGGCTGGGTCTCTGGCTCGCGGATGTCTACCAGCTGCCGCGCCAGCCAACGCAAACCCCTCTGGGTCCCATTCCGACGTAGCGAGGTCTCCAGGCCACCGCGCTCCGGCCGTGGGCAATTGGTGCTGCAATTCAGCCACAGCGATCCCCCGCGCTCCACAAGCGCCACGCGGGGCTGTAGGTCTGCCCAGAAGGGTTCCTGCGCGACCGCTGCCCAGAGAAACGTGGGTTCAGCCCGTGGAGCCACCCCTCTGCCGAGTCAGAGATTCCCGGGGAATGAACAGAGGCAGCAGTACGGAAAGAACTCAGAAGTTCCGCGTCCTGCCCAAGCCTCAGTTTTAGAGGCGCGTTCCCAGGGTGCAAACCTCAAGGGTGTCTCTGGGACGTGGCAGCGGAGAGCCCTGGTCTCCAAGGTGCCTATGAGGTGATGGGAAAGTATGGGGGTGTGGGGGAAGATGAGAGGAAAGATGGGGTCTTCGACGCACACAGCAACGCTGGGAGGAGGGGGCCCCAGGTGGGGGGAGGGAAACGAACTGGTTCTCAGGATTCTCACCGGGAGAGGGGGACACTGAGGTTGAGGCCAGGGCAAAGGGGAGATGAGGCTGAATCAAGGATAACCCGGGTGAAGAACATGAAAAGAGGACGCGAGGCTGGACTCATGGAAGGAACCGCGGGAACATCGAGGGACTTGGTTGCCAAGGCTCCAGGTGGAGCGAGAACAGCGCCTCTGAATCACAGCAGTGGGGGAGATCGGGTCTTCGTGGGCCGCGAGAGGGAAAGATGCCAGTTCGTGGACCATGGTGCATAGCAGAGCGTGAGGAGGTACCCCGGGAGGGAACAAGGGCGACATGGAGTCTCCGGGGTGCGAGGTTGAGTGCGGAAGAGCACCCAGGATCTTAAAGGGTGTAAGGTGTGTGTTGGCGAAGAGAGAGAAGAAAGACCAAGGCTCAAGGTGGGGGCAGAAGCGTGGGAGCCGAGCGAGGGCGGAGCCGGCAGGGGCATGTGGTCGCTTCTCAGTTCCAAAAACCCCCTCTCTGTCCACCCGGAACAGGGACGGGCTCTTACCTGTGAGGCCGAAGAACCCCAGGCCCAGGGCAGCCCAGAGGCCGAGCAGCGCCCGGCGCAGCCCTGGCATCGCCGCCGCGGGGGAAACACAGGAGGCGATGGGAGCGCGAGCGCTGAGCTGGGCTCGAGGACCGCGCGGCGCGGCGCCGCGGGTGGGGTGTGGAGGAGGCAGAGTTGCGCTCAGGGATTGGTTTAACGTTGGTAACTTGGTTTCCAAGGAGGGGGCGGTGGCAGAGAAGGCGGGGAGGCGGGAGGGCGAGCGTGCACCAGGCTCCCGGCCTCTGTGAAGGCGTCCTGGCAGGAGCAAGCGACCCACGGGGTCTACGTGGAGGCCTGCCCAATCTCCCGAAGCCTTCTGGAGGCGGCTGCGCGCTCCCGCGCCATCCCGGGCGATGACGCGGAGGTCGGGGGTATGCTGGATTGTCCTCAAACCCCCCACTCCACTCCTAGCGTACTTGCTGTGATAATAAGCTGGACTCGGAGCTCCGCCCCCATATTTAGCCCTTCCCACCAACGCCCCCTGAGGCAGGGATCGATTTGGTATGCGCTGGATGGGGTAGGTACAGTTCTAGGGATGGGTGTGGATGCCTCCCTCATAGATCCTTCCCCTTTTGACCCCGGGGAGCTGAGGGTTACTGCCCTGCCCCTAGTCCCCCTCCCGCTCCGCCCCCGCACGCGACAGAGGGGGCGGGGACCAAAGTGCCAACGAGTCGGGAACACGTGTGAGTGCGCGCAGCGTTCGCGGGAGTCTAAATTAGGGTCGGCTCGGCTCGGTCTGTATTTACCCAGCGTGCAGCGGGCACGTGTCTACTCTGTGTGTGCGAGCGCGAGCCGCGGAAAAACGCCCTTGAGTCCACTTTCCGCGCGGCGGGTGGGAACCCTGGACCATGCGGGCCCAGCAGGCATCCAGTGCGGACCCAGATTCTGTGTCCAAACGAGACCAAGAGACCAACTGTGACGCTTGACCCAGCATCTGGGCCCCAAGCTTTGACACCCTTATGTGCCCACCAGGCTGGATAACTATCAGGACGTTGCCAGGACGCAAGTCTGTGCCACCCCACGTGGATCATCTGATTGCTTTTACTTCGCAGTCACCATATTGGTACCTTTTCTGCCTATCCACGTTCCTCAATATGTCCATGTGACCCCGCCCACTTGTGCTCTACTCTCCGGCGCTAACAAGTGAATTATGGGGATCAGTGCTCGTCACACCCTTGTGCTCCAGGAAAAGTGCAGGATCAAAAGTAGAAAGGAAGGGGGGATGGGAAAGGAAACGTAGTATCCAATCAGGTGATAGCGGCGGAGCCAATCAGGAAAAGCCATACAGTGAAGGCGCCCGCCCACAGCCCAAGGCCTTCCAGTGCCTTTGCTTTGCCCATCTGCACCGCACTGATAATAGCCACTGGACAGGTGTTTATTACTACACCGGCTAGTAATGCAGAGGGATTGGGACTCTGAACCAGAGTGAGGAAACCTCAGGTGCCCTCAAGGAGACAAGGAACTTGAAGAAATTGCGACAAGGCCAAAAAAGACCACTTCTCGGAGGCAGTGTACTATTGGGGTACCTTTAGGTGGAACAGAGGTCGGCTTTATTGATCCAGGCAGGGTTCCCCAAAATAGTCCAGATTCCTTTTTGCTCAGGCTGAACTGGCATGGACCACCCCCTCTACGGCCGGGACTGCATCAATAGGTACTTTCGCAGGTAGGCAGCCCCCACGAAGAGAAGGATCCCCACAAGGGCTGCGATGGAGGTGGAAGCCAAGGGTTTGGAGGCAGGGCTCCAAGCTGGGGGCAGGAAGTGAGAATTAGGAACCGAGCACTTGGAGGTGTGACGACCCTCATGGAGCTCAAGCTTGGCGTGCACAGCCTCCTGGGATCATAACCCTTCCCCACCCCTCCTCAAGTCCCCAGGATCACAAGGGTGCCTCACCGAAGATTGTCATGGGTGCGGAGCTGCTGCGGACCACCAGGCCGTCAAGACTGAGGCGCGCGTGGCAGGTCACCGGCTGCCAGAGGTCGCAGGGCCTGGCCAAGTACTCATAAGTCAGTGTCACGTTGGCCAGATCCAGGCCTGTGAAGCGCGTGAGGTTCTCAGAATAGATGACCCGGCCGCCGTGCTGCAGAGTCACCACTAGGAAGCCCACGGGGAATACATGCGTCACGTGGCAGCGCAGAGTGTACTTACCGTCCTCTAAGACCGGAGGCTCCAGGATCACGCTGTGTGGCGGTTCTAAAGCAAGAGGGGACCGCTGAGCAAGGTCCGCGGGCCCCTAGCGCGACTGTCAACCGCCCCATTTCTGTCCCCCCCCCCCCATCCCAGCCGGGCCTGAGTCCCTTTCCCTCACTATAGGCGTTGATCCTGGCCGTGGCACCCTGCGTTATTCCTGCGCAGGTGACGTAGCAGTGCACGTCGGAGCTCCAGGCCCTCACATCCAGCAGCTGGAAGGATACCCAGTTGGACCCGTTGAGCGTCTTGCCTCGCTGTAGTCCAGTATGGAGGCTGGGGCCCTCCGGTAGGGGGCAGCTGCTGCTGCAGTTGAGCCACACCGAACTCCCGGGCTGCACGGCCTTGAACGTGGGGCTTATGCGGACCCAGAACTGCGCTTTGGTCTCCGAGAACACGGAAGAATTGTCTCCCGGGCCTTGCGCCCACACAGCCCGACGCCTCCGCGCGCTCCCACCTGCCTGGTAGGCAGCCGCCAGCAAAACCAGCTGCGAGAGGGGGAGCAGAAACCTCATGGCAAGCAGCCCGAACTGAGGGACCCGGCTCCAGAAAGCCAAGGCTGGCTCTGGAGATAAGGAGGCAGGAAGCCCCACCTCCTCAGCCCCACCCTAGACAGGCTTGCTACCAGAGGGCGCAGAAGCCCTGCAGTATATATACCCACAATGAGATTCCAGACCCCATTATAAACCAATGTCCATGTGTTTTTGCCAGAGGGGAATCTTTAATTTTTTACCCCCTTCTTCCACCTACCCCGCCCCCCCACTCCAGTTCAAGCAGTTGTTTCTCAGTCTAATGTAGTCTAATGCCTGACCCATGCTGGTATTATGAGCCTTGCGCTCCCGCGGCTGAGATAGTTGGTCATCAGTCTGCTGCTCACAGCAGCTCACGGCAGCTCTCGCTGGCTGCCGGCCGCTCACGCTGGCCACCAGCCACTCATGGCAGCTCATACCAACCTCTAGCTGCTCACGGCAGCCTAGCTCCTGGGAGAGCTGTTGTTTATAATCATAGGTGTAGAGGGCGCAGGTCACTGGCCCATGTGACAATCAAAATGGCGACCTTGGCTTTAGGAGTGCGGCACTCCAACCACCTGAACCACCGGGCTGGCCCTCTTTAATTTTCACTGGCATCTCAGAAGGTACTAATAAATTCAGATTTGGATTAGGACCCCAGGGTTGGGCCTCAAACTGCAGTCTTTTCTTGGGGGAAGAAGTGGGAGGACAGGGCTGTGGTAGAGTGGCTAGAAAGTGTTCTATCTGGACTTGACACCTCACCTCAACTCACACAAGGCTGGGCCAAATGAAAAAGCTTTATTAGCACAAGGGAGGGGTTTCTGGAGTTGGGAGTCCTCTGAGGCCTCTCCTTCCCATTGCCTGAAGGGCCCTCATCACTGCAAGAATTTGGAGCTGCTAGAGTTCTGTTCTTGCATGGTGTGGGGACAGAGCCAGGAGTGCAGTTTCCAGGCTCTCAGCCTCACAAAGGTGCTGGCTCAGGTAGTAAATGGCCATCAACTGTGATTGGATGGCCATCAGCTGTGGCTAGTTGGCCATCAGCGGTAACCAGTGAGCCATTGGCCACTAATATAACTGCTGTGGCTACGCTAGCAGCAAATGGGGGCTAGCAAGAAGATGGTGCTGGCAAGTGTGGATTGCAGTTAGCACGGCTGAGTGAGGGTTGAGGATTGCAGAGAAGTGGACGGCAGCTTGCGGAAAGTGTGGTTCCTGCTTCCTGTGACTCCAACCCAGCCACCAGTGAGAATATAGTGGTGTGACTCCCCTGTCTATGGCTCCGTGGGTGTGCCTTTTTGGCCTCACCATATTCTGTGTTCTTGTGTGGGGAGCGGGACCAGAGACCCTGCATGACACCCCGGCGTGACACATGGTCCCAATGAGATGGAAACAGGTAGGACAAAGCAGGGGCACACAGGGGTTGGGCCTAGTTTCATGGGACTCCATGGTTTAGCTGCCAAGGACTGGGTACTTATGTTTAGGCATGCCATCAAGTGTCATTGTGAGCACTAGCAGAGATGCATATGGGTGGAGAGATGGCTAACAGAGGTCAGCATCAGTGCTGGAGGGTAAGGGCTCCATGGGTCGTCCCTGGGCATGTCACTAGCAACATGCAAACCATGTTGCATTGCTTGTACCCTTCTGGGGGAAAGCAGGTTGGCCAATGGAGTGGGAAATTCCATCCCACTTAACCTTTTTGCCACACACTCTTAATGCAATGCACAGCCAATACAACTGTACCTGGCATCCCTGAATGAGATTAGACTTGAGAGCTCCCTGAGGGCCGGAACCTCTGAACTTCTGTTTGTCTTGTTTACCATTCTATTCCACATAAAAGGAACTAATAAATATCTGATAAAAGAACAAATGAATAAATATGTTATCACCGAGAGTTGGAAACAGTCAGTGGACCGCACTGTAAGAGCTGGCATCTGTCAGAGGAAGTATGGGGATTTGTGTTTCAGTGCTGCCCGTTTGGGCAGGGCTACTTCTTAGCACTGTAGGACCTCAGCACACACAGTAGGGGGTGTTTTTCAATGTTTCCCACATGGATGTCTCCATGTTGGAGGTATGGGTCTCCATCACTCCCCTTCTGACCAGGTCAGCCTTTGATATCTCTCACAGTCATGTCCTGAGTCTTGCCCCCCAGTCTTGGCTCAGTCCTGTGGCTACAGGTCAGGTGGGAGGCCTGGGAGGCGTCAGTGCGCAGATGCCACGACCCCAAATGCTGTGTGTATCCTAACCGAGGCCTGTATCCTGTCCTCTGGCATTCTCGGAAGGCAGGTACAGCTGAATAGCATATGTCCGCCACTGTTCAATGTGGCACTGCTGCCACTGGTGGAGGCCCTGTCTTATGACAGCTTCAGGGTGGCGTGTTCAGCTTCATGGCGTTCGCCTCCCGGGCCTTCTGTAACTTGTACTCCCGGATCTTCCGCTGGCGGTTATAGAGGTAAGCGGCTGCGAACATGGTGCCCAAAATGACAGCAGCTGCCACCACAATGATGATGACCACTTGATTCGAGTTGTCTGTGAGAAGAATTGGGAGAAGTGAGGGTTGGACCAGGCTTATTGTCCCTCCCCTGCCCAGCCCTGAACACCCGCACACTCACAGGTCACATTCACAACCACTTCACGGGTCACTTCACCCCGAAAGCTTGTGGCCTGACACACGTAGGTGCCCGAAATCTGCCGCTTGACAAGTATCTGTTTCCTGATGGGAAGTGAACTCCCATTCCCCCCTTTCCGGCGACAGACCACCTTGGGGGGCGGGTTTCCCCTAGCCTCGCACTTCAGGGTCTCCTGGGAGCCTTCCTGCCATGTCCAGTTTCCTGGGCAATCACTCTCTTCTAGTCGGGGGCCATCTGGAGAAACACCGCAAGATGAAAGACAGGTCAGGGAGCAGGACACCCCTCACCACCTAGGACTGGAGGACTTAGGTAGGAACTCAAGGGGGAGGCCACCAAGGTGAGGCAGGGGTGGGCACCGGAGGTCAGAAACTCATGAGGTTTTAGGCTCAGCCTTAGAGGTTAGGGGTCATTGTCCAGCGGCCTCACTCACACAAAACATGGAGCTCCTGGGTCGTGTTCTTGCGCAGCACCGTACCAGCCACCTCTAGGGTAGCAGAGCACAAGAAGATGCGCCCGTTGTCGTCGGAAGTGGCGTTCAGCTGAAATTGGGCACTCGGTCCTGGAGGCCCAGCTGGGGCCCCCTGCAGCGTCACCACGGCTCCAGCACGGGCCTTGCACTCCACACTCACCACAGTCCCCTCGGAGACATTAGGCGAGCTCAGGGTCAGGATGGGAGCAGGGAAGCCTAGAGACAGGGCACACAGTGAGCCCCGCTTCTAGTGCTGGCCACCCCCCCCCCAACCCCTCTGGTCTCTACTTACTGTAGATGGTCACATTCTCCAATGTCCTCTGGCTCTGGTTTCCCAGAGTCACTGTACACGTCAGCTGCTGGGTGCCCTCATCCTCTGTGTTCGCTTTGATGCAAGCCGTAGCCAAGAGAGAGTCCTTGTTGTTCTCGACTGTGGTTTCCAGCCTCCGGTCCTCTAGCACCAGGTGGACTTGGGCCTCTGAGGCAGGGAACAGCCCATCCAAGGTGCAGTTCACGTGCTGCTGTGTGCCCACTTCCATGATCCGGGGGCTAACAAGGTGTGGGCGGGTCATTGGCAGGACTGGTGAGAGAGGGTGGGTATGAACAGAGAGGAGGCTAAAGCCCTTTCCTGGGGCATTTTCAATCTATCACCTGGAACTCCTCTTCACGGGAGGCTCTGTGGCCTGGATCACCCCTGCCCCAGGACACTTGCGCCTTTTACTCCAGGTCACAGCTTTCTCAGAAGGTCCTGTGACTTGGGCACCCCATCCCCCAACATCCACCCCAGTGGCCAAGAACATGCTCTTCCCAGAAGCCTTTGCAATCTAAGTCGCCACCTTCTCAGTATCCTCATGGCCACCGGCCCCTCCTTTCCAAGAACCCCTCTCTCCAAGCCAGAACACCATATGAGCCTGTCTCCTGCAAGCTCCCCAATGCCTCACCGAAGGTTCGGAGCTGCCTGGGGACTGAGCTGTTCTGGAACAGTCCCTGGTTTTTGGGCCGAAGGTCCAGTTCCGTGCGGCAAGAGAAGTTAGCACCGTGGTCGCCTCTACCAGCCAGAACTGTAGTTGTAAACTCAGTGGGTTCCTTCACCCCTGACTGCCAACTCAGCACTTCCTCCCCGCGGAGCAGCAACACAGAGAGGTAGGTCCGGGGCACCCCTCCTTCCACCTGGCAGCGCAGGGTGAGGTTTTCACCTACGGGCTGCCAGTGGGGCAGGGGTGCCAGCTCCACACGCTTTGGTAACGCTGGAGGGAGGAAAGGGAGTGTCTGGTGAGCTGGACAGGACACCTGCCAGCAGGGGGCACTGCTGGCACCACTCTCCCCACAACACACCCCAAACTACCCAGCCAGACAAGAATGTTAAGGGCTACAGGTGAGAAGTCCCCAAGTGGTTGTGAAGAGGACAAAATAACTCTTTATTCACTGCAGCATCTAAGAGTGAAAAGTGGAAGAGAACCCCAGAGGCTGTCACCAGGTATCCTGTGAAATAAACAGTACATTTCAGCTACACAGTCCACTAGAGATTGTTTTTAAAAAGACTTCTGCTCCCCCTTCTTCTATCTTGGCCTTATTTTTCTCCGTAGCACCCTTCACCCTCTGACATACAACATCATCTACTCAGTAAACTTGTTTCTCCTCCATTTCCCCCATGGAATGTCAGCTCAGGAGGGCAGGGATCTTTATCTGCCTTGTGTCCTGGGGTGTTGTTGGCAAAGAATAAGGTTGAGCCACCCACACTGATTCGAGGCCTTTTAGGAATTCACTTTTATGAGAAAGAAGTTCCCAAACGTGCTGTGCAATCCCCTGAAATGTTAAAAATATAAGAACAATCCACAGACGCTCAAAACACAACTCTGAATAGCTCCTGAAAACATAACCCACGGGCTTGGTTTTTGCAGGCCGTGGTCTCTGTTCTGCGCAAGGTAACAGAATTCCGGGTCTGGATTCCCAGTGAAAATTTATAGCAGAGCCCTGGTGAGCTATGACTTAGCACTGAGACTCTCTAGGCTCCCCAAAAAGCGGTCTTGAGGACGCCCAGTTCCCTTCTCAAGGGGCCCTGAAATGTCACTCAGCAATGCTATTAGTATCTGGACATGGTTCCTAGCTTTTCTGCTTCTTTGCTATGAACTGTTGGTGAGTGACTGCATCTGGAATAGTCCCAGCCCTCGGGGCTGCAGAAATGGATCCTCAGTTTCCTGAGCTGTAAAGTGGGGCTATTGGAGGCAGGATTATTAATCCATTTAAGAGGTTGAGAGAATGAGTATAAATGGGCATGATGTTTCCTTTTAGGGAGATGAAAATGTTCTAAGATTAGATTGTGGTGATAGTTGTACAACTCTACAAATACACTAAAATTCATTGAATTATACACTTCAAAGCTGTTAAAAGGCTGAAAAAACCCTCAGCCATCCAGCTGTGACCTCTAATCACCTGCTGCAAACCCCAACTTACAGAGCCAGAGACCCCCTCGAACCTCAGCCCCCACATCTCAGAGCCCAGCTCCTTGCCCTGAAGGCCAGTCTGGTGGAGGATGTCTGTTTGACCAGAAGGTCCTCTTGACCCTTGACCTTTAGTACCTCACAAAGTCCTGGTCACTCGTCTGCCCCTCCCTTCCTCTACATAGCCACTGCTCACAACACCTGTGCCCTGGACAAGGCCTCGGCCAACTGCTCTCCCACTTCCTATAAGTCTAGCTTTCTGCTGTCTAGATCCCCTGGCCTGCTCACACACCCATCCATGGCTCCCTAGCACCCTGAGGAGAAGGTCCCAACTTCAACTCCAGCCTCACCAATCTGGTGACGTTCAGCCCGTCCTGCCCTCCCAACCCCAGATCAGCATGTTTCCCCACTCCAAACCTTTGCCCAGGCTGTTCCCTCTGCCCAGAATGCCTATCTACCAATTCCTACACGTCCTTCAAGGCCCAGTTACCTCCGGCAGGAATGACCACTGTCACCTTTTGAGAGAAAGCATAGCCACCCAGGAATGCCCTTTATCTTCATACTGGGGGTGAGGCAGGACCAAGCTAGAGTCTCTCCTAGGTCACACCCATGGCTACTGTGTGCCAGCTATCTGCTCCATTTCACAGAGGTGGAAATTAAGGAAAGTCCGGTGCCCAAAGTCACAGAAGGAGAAAGTGGCAGAGCCAGAACTCACACCTGGAGTGCTGGGCTTTCAACTATCAGGCTGAGCTATGAAAGGGCCTTCCAGGAAATTTCCCTGGGGTTTTCAGAGGCCACCAGGAATGTCTGGGGACTTTCCTTACCTGGCCAACATCTGCTCAAACATCCTCCAAATCAGAAGCAAAGCTGATATTTGCCCAAAGGCTTCCTCGCCTAGACACTGTGAAGATGGAATGTCCTTCATGACTCACTGTGTCATTATACTCGTCCCACGAGGTCTCGTGTGAGAGTCAATTGAGGAGCTATGTCCCGCACAGTCACCCAGTTAGTAAGAGCCATGCTGGGACTGGAACCCACGGCTGTCTAATCCCAAAGCCAGTTGGCCAGTTCGTTTGTTCTTTCCCTTTCTTCTCTCTGTCTCTCTCTGTCTCTCTCTCTCTCTGTCTCCCTCCCTCCTTCCTTCCTTCCTTCCTGTTGGGTTTATTTTGTTCTAATTTGAATTTTATTTGTTGCCTTTGGTCATAGTAACACATTCTCACAGTTCAAAAGACCAAAAGCAAAAAACAAGAAACAAAAAAACAAAACAGTGGGAGAAAACTGGCCCCTGCCTTCTCCTGGAGGGCCCCCCCCCCCCAGCTTTTCTCCTCACAGCCAGCTAATATGGTCATTTCTTTCAGTAAACACAGCCTCCCTCACCCCGCTCCTGCCACTCCCTAATGCCCAGTATGGCATGCCACTCATTCTGGGCATAACTTTCTTCTTTGGACTCGACTATACACCTTGGAGCTCAATCTCTTTTGAGATACAAGAACAGTCTTCATTCTTGTACACAGTTGCATACTATTCCATCGTATAGTCAAACCACAGTTTATCTCCCAGCCCCAGGCATTTGAGTGGCTTGCAAACTACTGCCCTTCCGAATAAAGCTGCAGTGAATAACCCCATTCCCCCACTCCAGTTCCCTCCTGGGTGGCGACACATGTAAACCCAATTCCCAGGAGTGGAGTTTCCATGTCAAAGGACACGAGTATGTGTCATCTGGAGAACTGATACCCCCTTCCCTGCCTGGGGTTGTGCTTCTTTAGGCTCCCATACTGTCATCAATGTCCTAGGACTGCCTGCTGCCCCACAGTCTTGCCAGCACAGCTGTTATCAATTCTTTTGATTGTTGCCAATATGTAAAAAATGCTATCTCAGGGCCAGTTTTAATTTTCATCTTTTTTAAAAAAGTCAGATCTAGGGCCTGTCACATGTTTAAAGAGTGAGGCCTAGAGAGCCAGCATTCTCAAATGTATTGAATCCCTGTTGATTCTCTAACTGCACAGAAGGAAATTCAAGGAGGGGTTTCAAATGACAAGGAGGCTCTTCGAAGATGTGTCCCCCTGCCCTTCGGTGAGATTCTCCCTAGCCCCACCAGCCAGCAGTGAAAGCTGGGGCCTCCCCGGCCCACCTCCCACACCCAGCTTGCCCGGTGCGGCCCCTGGTCCCGGCCACTCACAGTACACAGTGAGGGTCAATGAAGCTGTCGACTGGATATTGTTGCAGTTTGAGAAGCATAGTGGAGTGCTGTCTTCTTGTATGTCACTAAGTTCATAGATCTTGTAGTTGGGCCCACTATCCACTTCCTTCTTAGTCAACGGAGTCTCCAGACCCAAGACAGCATTTCCATTACAGGAGGCTCTGCAGGTCACCTGCATGGAGCCTCCTCTGGGTATGATGTGTTCTGTGGGTTCTACTGATGTTTGGGCACTTCCAGTCCCTGGAACAAAAGTGTGAGGAAGGGAAAGGCATTACGAATTGGGTTCATCAACATTCTTGGGTACTCATCCTTGAACAAGAAAAAAACTCTGCCTTCAGTGTGGGAGACAGAAAAATTCATGAGCAAATAAGATAATGAATAACTGATGTTAATAAGAGCTTTCACAAAAACAAAACAGGGTGACAGAAAAGACAGTGCCTTGACGACAGGGGCTGGCCGTCCAGAAAAAAGGGAAATGAGTTCCAGGCAACAGGACCAAGTGCAAATGTCCTGGGGCAGGGTGTCCAGAGCCTAGTGAGCGAGGGGGACATGAGGTCAGGAAGATCATGCAGGCAGTGTAAGCCATGCCAAAAATGTGTTTGTTTATGCTGAGGGCAGTGGGGCGCCATGGAAGTTCTCAGCAGAGGAGGGACCTGGCGTCAGTGTTCTCCCTCACAAGAAGGCAGCTGAAGAGGACCAGACCTCCGGGGATGGAGGGGTTCTAATCAGGCTGGCTCCCCACCCTTTTGGACAAGTGGTCTCCCCTCTCTGGCCTTCAATTTTCCCATCTGTAAGGTGGGTGAATATAGTCCTCCCCATCCCCTGGTAACGCAAGTAGCTCCTAGAGCCAGGCAGGGAGGGAGTGAGTAGCTACAGGTAAGAAGGAGGTGGATTGTTAGCTCCCTTGAACACTGGTGTCTCCAAAGCTGAAAAAATGTCTGTCTGAGCCCCTCCCTCCTACTCTACCCCTAAAGATTCCTGCCCTCAGCTTTGGGCCCCCTCTTCCTGGGGTGTGGAGGTGTGAAAACAACTCTCCAAGGGTGATTATGGAATCATTCCCATTTCACAGAGGGAAATGGGGAAGCTTGGACACGGGAGGTTAATCAGCCAGAAAGCGGTGGAGCTGGTAACCACGGTGTCCATCTTTCAGTCTCCTGCTCCCCAACCCTGACCACCCTTTGAGACCCAGGCTGGAGCTGCTGGAGGCCTGTAAGGGAATCTCACTGCTCAGCCTGGAATTCCCCTGAGCAGAAGCAGGTCTGGACTTCCCCAAAGGCGGGGAGGAGGAACAGACTATACATGGGGGGCGGGGATGGGTCCCCAGCCTGCTCAGCAGGGTGCACCGCGTCCTACACAACACCTGACCCGTTCCTGGGGGCAGGAGGAGCGTTGGGCCAGGATACAAGCACGGCAAAGTGGCCACTGTTACGTTCTCATTTTCACAGCTGAGAAACTGAGGGCTCTGGGAGGTTCAGACTATATAGCCTGAGACCACCCGTCGAGGGGATGCAGGGTCTGGATTCGAACCCATGGCAGTTGACTTTCAAAGGGTGGCTCTAGCCCCAACTTCCCGTAAATAGCTACCTCAGTAGGAATGACCTGTCTCCAGGCCGCCCGGAGCCGGTCCCCGCCCCCACACCTCGCCGAGGGCGCAGCCCAGATCTCGGGCGCTGGCCCGAGCGCAGCCCCATCCTCTGACTCACCTGGGAGCAGAGCCCCGAGCAGGGCGAAGAGGGCGGGCAGCGGGAGTCGGGCGGCGCTCGAAGCCATCGCGACCGAGGTAGAGCCGAGGCAGAGATGTGAAGGGGTGGAGGTTCGGAGAACTGACTGGGCACTAGCAGTGCGCACCTCCTTTTATAGCCACCGGCCACCGGGGGGTCGAGGGGCGGTGCTGCTTTCCGGGAAACCTCACGCCTTCCCCTTAGAAACTACTGCTCAGGCATTTCCGGATTGACGTGATGAGGGGCCAGAGCAGGGCTGTACCCTTGCTGGCCACTGGAGCAGCGGAATTTCCGAATTGGAGCAATAGGGCCACAGTGGCTGCAGCGACTCGGAGGCGGCTCCCGGTCCTAGGGGTCTCATCCAAGGGTCCGTTAACCTTAATTCAGTGTTTACCCTGCGCGGAGCGCTTTGCAGCTACTCTTGGACAGTAGGGACTGTTACTGTGTCTGTTCCAGAGGGTGTTAAACTGAGGCTTCCAGCTGCAAGGGGATTAGAAATCCAGTGTCACTCCTCAACGCCTGTGGGAGTCTTGAACCGAGTGATAGATCCCTCGCTAGGGTGGGATCCCGAGAATACTCCCGGGGTGCCCTCCACAAGGGTGTCCTTCCCTCATGAAGCATGTCCCCAGCCAGCTGACCGATTTCCCCAGAAGCGGCCCAGAAGCTAGCGAAACCTGGGGGTGAGGATGCGCTGCGTCGTCACGTCAGGGGATCCGCATTCCCCCACGGATGAGAGTCCCCACCCCGGCGGCCTCGCTTCTCCTTTCGGCCTTGGCCGCGGGGGCGTCTTTACCGCTTCCAGAAAAGGGAAGGAAGCCACGTGGTCCTGGCGCAAAGCCCCCGCTGCCGTTCCCAGGCTCGGCGGAGAAACTGAGGCAACAGACCTAGAGGGGAGGGGATGCGCGCGAGCCCTTGCCTTCCCAAGGGAAATAGGAAGCTCCTAGGCCCCGAAGAGGGGACACTCACACCTGTCCACCGCGCGCGGCTCCCGAAACTCCAACCCGGAAATTCAAACCACGGGCGCTAGCACTAAATATGTGCAGGGATTGTGCGGGCTGGTTCCATTAGGGCGTTGGGGGTGTTTGAGACCCTGCCCTTCGTATATAGGTCGCCCCACATTCCCCACCCGAGGTCACAGCCTGTGCGTGTGACCCACAGACTAGTTATCCAGCACGTTTGAGGCTGGGGACTCGAGTCTCCGAGCGCCAAGCCGCGAAGCCTAAGGCTTCCTGTTGTGGGGCGCGCGCTGCGTCTCCATGGAGACCTCTGAAGGGCCACGGAGGTCGCTAAGCAGAACGGGAAAGGAGGGGGCCCCGGGGACACCCCAGCCCTTCCTCAGCGGCATGGGGCTGAGAGTCGCTCATCGTCCAGATAAGCGTCCCTCCTCCACCTCCACCCTAATCATTCCTAAGGAATTTCCACGGGGATCTTTCTTCTTAAGCGCTGAATTCCCGCCCAGAACCGCCTGGGCAAAGGTGAAGACCGGGGATTGGGGACGTCCCTGCCCTCCGGAGGGTCTGGGAAAATCCTGCGCTGGGCGTTATTTTCCGGCGGATTTTTCTGAGGCTTCCACACCGGCTCTTTTGGTCTTGGTTCGAAGTACTCGGGCTGCAAGCACCCCCTCGCGGCCCGGATTCACCAGACAGCCAGAAAAGAATCGTTCTTCCCTCTCCACACGGCTGCACGGTGTTGATTGAGCGCCTATTGTGTGCAAAGCGTCGTTCCAGGTGCTGGGGACACAACAATGAACAGAATAGACAAAAATCTCTGCCATCGTGCAGAGATGGTCTTAGTGGGGAAACAGACAAGAAACAAAAATAAAATGCTATATAGAGTGTTAGTTTGAGAAAAATAAAGCTGAGAATGCGAGAGGAAATATGAGGGTTAATGGACTTTTAAATAGAATATTCTGGGAAAGACTGAAAAGATAACATTTGAGTAAAGACCAGAGGGCAGCGAGGAGGGAGCAGTGGCAAAATTAAGAAGAAAGTGTACCAGGCAAAGAACACTGGATGTGCAAAGGCCCTGCGGTAGGAACTGCCTTAAAGAATAGCCAGGAGGTCAGTGTGGCTGGAGTGCAGTGAGGAAGGTAGTTAGAGGAAAGGAGGGCAGGGAGGGGGTGAGGCAGAGTATGTGGGCATTGTCGGCCAGGGGGAGACTTTGGCTTTTCCTCAGTGAGGTGGGAGCCATTAAGGGTTCTGAGCAGAGGAGGGACAGGCCCTGACTCAGGTGTTTACAGGCACCTTCCTGAGACTGCAGTAGCTCCAGTCAAGGGGTGCAAGACGTGGGTGGAAGCCAGATGGGAGACGAGGTGACTGCTCTAGTTCAGGTGAGTAATGATGGGGCCTGAACTGGGAAGTGATATTGGAGAAGTGATCCAATTTGGCATCCATTTTGGCAGCAGGGCCAGTTGGACTTGCTGGGACATGGGGGCAGGGCAGATTCAAGGATGACTCCTTGGTCTTGGTCTGAGACCCTGGGAGTATGGAGGACCATTTCCTGAATGAGGAGGGGATTGTAACGGGGGCAGGTTGGCAAGAGGAGAATGCACTTCCCAGTCTTACACTCCTTTGCGGTTTTTGTTTTTTTGGTTTTTGGGTTTTTTTCCAAGGGAAAGGGAAGCACAGATGCTATAGTCGCCAGGAAGGGCAGGGCTTCCTCCAGGGTGCCAGGGAGTCTCGGGCAGGCGAAGGAATGAGCCCAGGCAGAAGTATCTATGCTCAACTCTATGGCATTACTCCTGCTCTCTCCTCACTCTGAGCTCTGGCGTGGCCACCTTGCAGTTCCCTCATCCTGGAATGCTCTTCCTCCCATCCCTGACATGGCTGGCCCCCCCTTTCTTGTGACCTGAGCCTAACGCCCATAACTTTCCTGAATGCTCCCCACTCCCGGATCCTGGACCACACCCTGTTCACTCCCTGTCTCCTACCCTAATGGGTCCATTACTGAAATTTCATTCACTTGCTAAAATTCTTTCAGTTTACTTATTGTCTGTGACCTCCATTTCTGAGAGCTCCAGAAAGGCAGGAACTCTGTCCACCTCAGACCTGAATCAATGAATGGTCATTATAGAAGGTGATCAATAAATACTTGCTGAATAAATGAACTTCTTGTCTCTGAGCATTCTGCACATGCTGTTCCTACAGCCCAGAATTCCCTTTCCACTGCTTTTTACAAAAGGTTCCCAGAGCATTTCACTCACAAATTTGGTGTGCAGGTAGTTTATCTGGGAGGTGGTCCCAGGAAACATCTGGGGTGGGGGGAGTCAGGGAAGGGAGCCAGCAAAGGTGAGCATTAGTGGGTTTCCCCTTTGGGGGCATCTGGGGTTCATCTCACTGGGAAATTCTTGGAGATGGGTAGACTCTATGCTAATCCTATCCCTCATTGGGTAAAGGCTGCTCCAGGAAGTCAACTCCCCAATACTACATATATATATATATATATATATATATATATATATATATATATATATTATATATGTTTAATTTTTAATTCACCATGTTGTACATAACACCCCCAGGATTTGTTTAATATTCCATTTTGTATATACGAACCACATCTTTATCCATTCATCCATCCATGGACACTTAGGTTGGTTCCATGTCTTGGCTACTATGAATAATGCTGTAGGGGACATGAAGGTGAAGATATCTCTTCCAGATAGTGATATCATTTTCTTCAGATAAATACCCAAAAGTGGAATTGCTGGATCATATGATAGTTCTATTTTTAATTTTTTGAGGAACCTTCATACTGCTTTCCATGGTGGCTGTACCAATTTCATATATATATATGAATATATATATGAATATATGTATATGTATGAATATATGTATATGTATGAATATATATATGAATAAGAGAAATTCACATAACATAACATTACATTTTTGCCTTTAAAGGGTTATCTAGTATATTCACTATCTTGTACAACTGTCACCACTATTTTATTCCAGAATATTTCCATCACCCGAAAAAGAAACCTGGTACCTCTCCATACCCCTACTCCCCAGCCCCTGGCAACCACTAATATACTTTCTTTTTCTATAGATTTGCATATTCTAGATATTTCATATAAATGGATGTGGGGACAGAGCCCCAGAGAGCAGTTTACAGGCTCTCGGCCTCACGTGGAGGGGTGCTGGCTCGGGTGGTGGATGGCCGTCGGCTGTGGCTGATTGGCCGTCGGCTGTGGCCTGTTAGCCGATTGGCCGCTGGTATAACTGCTGTGGCTACGAAGGATTGCCGAGGAGCCGAGCAGAGCCCAAGAGAGCGGAAGAGGAGGGCCGAGGAGAGTGGAGGAGAGTCGTCGGTCGGTCGGTTGGCGGAAAGGTGGACGGCAGGTCGCGCGTCCGGTGGGCCCAGCCTCCAGTGAGACCATAGTGGTATGACTCCCCTACCTATGGCTCCGTGGGTGTTCCTTTTTGGCCTCACCATATCCTGCGTTCTTATGGGGGGAGCGGGACCAGAGACCCCACAGGCCGTCCCGCACGACAATGGAATTGAACAATATGTGGCTTCTTTCACTCAGCATGATGTTCATAATGTTTAGCATAAAGATTCATCCATGTCATAGCATGCATCAGTATTTATTTCCCTTTTTGCTGAATAATATTCCATTATGAGGGTATATGACATTGTGTTTATCCATTTATCCGTAGATGGATGCTTAGGCTGTCTCCACCTTTGGCTATTGTGATAATGCTGCATTGTTCCTGTTTTCAGTTCTTCTGGGTATACTGCTTTGCTTTTTATAGTTGAATAATATTCCATTGCATGGATATATCACAGTTTGTTTGTCCATTCATCAGTCGGTAGACATTTCTGTTGTTCCTACGTTTCGGCTGTTGTGAATCATGCTGCTGTGAGCATTCATGTGTATGAGTTTTTGTATGAACATGTTTTCAGTTCTTTCGGGTACATATGTGGAAGTGGAATTGTTGGGTCACATGGTAATTCCACGTTTAACTTTCTGAGGGACTGCCAGACTGTTTTCCACACTGACTGTACCATTTTACATTCCCACCGGCAATGGACAAAGGTTCAAGAGCTCCCATTTTCCACATCATTGACAATACTTATTTTCTGTTTATTATTATTATTGCTATCCTACTGGGTGGGAAGTGGTATCTCATTGTGGTTCCCCAGTCCTTCTGACCTGTCCACTGGACAAGCCCAGCATGGCCCTGCAGTATAGGAAGCTGGGGTGTGCCTGGGACAGCGAATGCTGAGAGGATGTGGCCGGTCAGGGTGCTGACAGCACCTGCCACAAGCTGTGACCTTGAGCAAGCCACTTCCCCTGCTTGCACTGGACCAGCCTCAGTTGTAGAATTGGGATAATAACATATACCTCAAAGGGTGGATGCGAGATTTCAATAAGACTATTGTGTAGTGCTTGGCATAGCCAAGTGCAGCGTGTGCGGCGTGAGAACAGGCAGTATTTACTATTTGTTTCCTCAGCACTCAGCTATGAGAATCTCCCCCACACTTCCTAGGCAGAAATATATGCTTCCTCTTCTGAATTTCCACAGATCTTGTTTATTCTGGCATTACAGCTCTCCCTAGAGGCTCTAGCATGTAAAGAAAAAATTTGTGGTGTTTGGATGTCATCAAAACACAACTTTGTTTCTCCTTCCACCGCTTTTTTCTGTGGTGGAATCTTTCCCTGCCCTGGCTGAGAGTTTTGCTGGGGGACTTAGGCCCAGATCAGCCTTACATTCAAATCTCTGGAACTTGACTTGGTCCTATGGGAGCCCCGGATCAGTCCCCTCCAGACTAGAGGCCTCAATGGGGAGAAGGTCCCTATGCCATTCACCTTCTTCGTGTCCACCTCGCCCCCTTTCACCAGCTTTGGGTCCCTCCTGCCCAGGTGCAGGGAGGAGGGGACAGGTGAGAGGGGGCAGTTTCTGCTTGGCTGATGGCTTTACCCTCTTTGGATGAGGCAGCAGTGTGTTAAAGTGGCGCCCCTTGGTGGATTTAGTGGTTATGTGTTTTGGGGGGCTCTTTAGAACTCCTTCTCTGGGGTATTGCATCTGTAAGCTGGGTTTGGCTCTTTCTTCAGTCCCTGGGGTCTGGTCCTATCCTCTCGTCTCTCCCAGGGGCCTCCAGGTCGACCACCAATAAGCAGACCTCCTGGCTCTACCATCAGAGTTTCTTGCTTCTTGCCCTCTGGGTTTTCTGGGAGTCAGATCCCAACGCCATCCGCTCACTTTACCTTTCCCAGCCTGAATCAGCATGGGTGGTCTTTATAAAGGGCACTTTTCAAAGGCAGCGAAGTCCCCTCCAACTCTGGGTTAGCCCCTGTCCCAAGAGGAGGACATGGGGACTTGCAGGTAGCAACAACTCCCCCTGAAAAAATGTGTTCACCTATCTCTTTAAAAAAAAAAAGGCTTTTTATTATAGCGAAAGCTCTCAACAGCAAAGAGGGCATATGCTGAAGCCACATGTGACAGCTTCCACAGTTCTCACGGCCAGTCTTGTTCTAGCTCTCTCCCCTTACATATATCCTGTCATGGGTTCTACTGTTTCTTCTCCCTGCAAAAAAAAGAAGTCTTAACCCTCAGTACTTATGTATATACACTTATTTAGAAATAGGGTCTCCACTAGGGTTTCCGGGCAGGAATTCCCACCTGTTGTCGGGAATATTTTTCGCTTTTCTGTTCCTGAATCCCGAGAAAAGTTGGTCAGGAAATCAGGAAAATTGGCTCCTTGAACCCAGGTGGTTGGTAGTATCAGCTGTCACTTTGTGGAAATGATTCATCGCGGAGAACAGAAAACAGTTTATATCTCGGGATTTGGGAACGAGAAAGTGAAAAAAATTGCCTAGAAAGGGCGGGAATTCCCGCCCAGAAACCTTAACAGGTGATCAACTTAAGATGAGGTCATTAGTGTGGGCTTAACCCATAGCGACCAGTGTCCTTATAAAAAGGAGAAATTTGGACAGACGTGCACACACAGCACACTATGTGAAGATGAGGCCGAGATTGGAGTGAGGCTGCCAGAAGCCAGGGACCACCAAAGATTGCCAGCAAACTGCCCGAAGCTGGGAGAGGCCTGGGACAGATTCTCCAAAACAGCCTCAGGAACCAACCCTGATGACAACTTCATCTTGGCTTTCTGGCTTCCAGCACTGAGCTGATATATTTCTGTTAGTGAAGCCCCTCCTTCCCTTCTCCCCTCCCCCAATCTGTGATACTTTGTTATGGCAGCTTGAGCACATACTCTCCCATCCCCCTATTATTTGAAAGCCCATTACAGACATTGGATTTTTTCTTTTTTTTTAATGCTTTTCTCCATCCTGATCTGGCTGAGGGAGAACAGGGGAACAGGTTCTGGCCTATTTTTTGAAAAGCCACATGGGCAAGGGTTGGTCTGTTTCTGATGGCTGTGATGTAGACAACTGAGCCACATTACTCCTAGTTACAACTATTTAGACTAGGCCAGGCGTTGTCAGAACAGCTGGGTCTTACCTTAGGACTTGATGCCCCATGGGGCTGGCCAGAGGCACAGGAAGAGGCAGTAAGTTTGGCTCAAGCACACATAGCATTTCTTGCTCAGCCTCTGCACCCTTTCTTACTGCTGGCTCCAAATGGCTTTTTCTTTTTTACTTAGTCAAATCTAGTACTTTAAGGATCAAAATTTATTTTCATTGAGGAGTCTCGAAGAATGTCTTGGGAGTTCTGAAGCACTCCCAAGAGAGGCATTTCAGATCTTTGCGGCAAGGCACAGCCCAGCTGATAGGTGGTCACTGTGGCTGCCTGGCCTAGCCAGCACATGCAGATGGCAGTTCTGGCCAACTTTAAAGAGATCGACCACATTATTTTATAGTCTGTGTTTTAACTATTAAAAAAATTAACTTGGGAGCAGCTGGATGGCTCAGTTGGTTAGAGCGCAAGCTCTCAACAAAAGGTTGCCGGTTCAATTCCCACATAGGATGGTGGGCTGTGCCCCCCTACAACTAAGATTGAAAACGGCAACTGGACTTGGAGCTGAGCTGCGCCCTCCATAACTAGATTGAAGGACAAATACTTGGAGCTGATGGACCCTGGAGAAAACACACTGTTCCCCAACAGATTAAAAAAAAAAAATTAACTTGGGGGGGGGGCAAATGATATCAGCAGACTCAAGAATTAAGGTACCGGTTGGTGTTTTAAAAAACGTTGATTCACTTGTTTATTGACCACATTGATTCTGACTGTGCTCAGGGGAAATCACTGTGATGGAAGCTCAGGTCTGCATATGGGACCTACTTGTGGAATAAGCCTGCACATCGGACTGAAGGACCATAAGAAGTGGGGCCACAGAGCCCGTCAGGGATGCGAGTACATGATGACGTGCCCAAGAGCCAGGCGGTACCAGGAGCAGGTTCCTAGGGATGTGCTGCACCCACACTCCTCTGCGAGCTCCTGGAGCCTGCCTCACCCTGGGGAAGCTGATGCTGGGTCATTTCTATACACAGTGCTAAGGTTGCCCCTTGAGGAGAGGTGCTGGTGGTGCTCAGCACTGGGGAGAAAACCCGACTTGCCAGGCGGAATTATTCACAACATCGCAATAAGCTTTTCTATTTCTCCTCTGTGATTAAAAAATAAAATTTATTTTAAAAACAGAAAAGAGAATTGGGACAGGAGCTGGGTCAGGCTCTCTGCCGAGTTGCCCCTTTTCAGTCACAACACCTGCCGGGCCACTCTTCATGGGCTCAACCTCCTAATTCAAAGAGGGGGTCTGGGCAGTGCTATTCTTGCAGGGTGGGTGCAAGGCCCCCAAACCACCGGGGGCTTGGCTTGGCTCAGAGCAGGCACCTGGCATGGAGAGCAGTGCAGGAAGAAGGGCAGCTGATGGGCCCTGGGGGTGCAGGGTGGGGGTTCAGGGGAAGTCACAGTAGGGCAGATGGAAGGGGTAGAGGGGTGTATAGCGTGAGTCGTGCCAGAGCAGCTTCTCCTCCAGGAAAGCGACAGTCTGCAGGGTTAGGATCAGCGTCTGGTGCTTCAGCATGCTGTGCACATTCAGGCCTGAGGGGCAGGGTGGGGGGTGTAGTCAGCAGGGCTGCACCCCACATCTGCAGCCCCTTTCCCTACTCTGGGAAGCACTCCCCCTTACAGAGACACCATGGGCTGGCGTGGAGTCTTGAGCCCCACGGCCTGGGTTCAAACCCTGCCTCAGCTGCTCGCCACCCGGAAGACCCTGGGCAAAGGAGGGTCCTCAGCCTGTCAATTTCTGGCTGACAGCCTCCCACGTACGCTGTGCATTCTGCCCTCTGCTCAGCCATGATTCCCACCTCACACTCCAGTGGGTGGGTACAGACTATAGACAGAACAGATGAATAAACACAAGGTACTGAGGGTGGCCAATGTGGCTGCCGTTAGTGAGCAAGAGTGGGAGAGGGAGAAGGGAAGGGTAAGGAGAGGACGGGGAGGTCAGTAGGATCTGGTGGGCCTCAGGGAGGACCTGGGCTTTTCCCTTGTGCAGTGGGAGCCACGGAGGGCTGTGGGTAGAGGGGTGTGCACCAAGCTGTGTTCATAGGCGCCCTCTGGCTGCAGTGGGGGGAACAAACTATGGGGATGAGGCCAGAGGCATCTGCACTGGTCCAGGCAGGAAGGGGAGGGGGCTGGCCCAGGGTGCTAAGAGGTGGCCGGATTCTGGATATGTTTAAAGACAGAGTTGATTGGGTATGACTTGGTGAACTGACCGAGGAGTGGAGGGTGATGGCACGCTATGGGGCCTGAGCCACTGGAAGGAAGGAGATACAGAGATGCCTATGAGACCCCCACGTACAGCTGTCCAGGAGGCAGCTAGACATGCAATGAGGAGGCCAGGAGAGAGCTCTGGGGATCAGTCAATGCGATGATGGGTGTGACATGCCCAGGACAGGCCTGATCTTATCTTTCCACCTCTCTGAGTGAGGAGCCAGGCAGGGACAAGCCTATGGGCCCTTACATTCCCTCCTGCCCCACACTGGGACCTGAGCTTGGACAGATGCAATCTCAGAGCATTTAAGAAAGTTATCAGGGACTGGCACGGTGGCTCAGGTGGTTGGAGCGCCGTGCTCCTAACGCCGAGGTCACCGGTTCAATTCCCACATGGGCCAGTGAGCTGCACCCTCTACTAAGATTGTGAACAGCTCTCCCTGGAGCTGGGCTGCCATGAGCAGCCGGAGGTTGGCATAAGCTGTCATGGGATGCTGTGTGCTGCCGTGAGCGGCCGGTGCCAGCGTGAGTGGCTGGCAGCCAGCAAGAGCTCGCCCACTGACGATCGGTGACCAACTGCCTCAGCCAGGGAGAGCACAAGGCTCATAATACCAGCGTGGGCCAGGGAGCTGTGTCCTACACAACTAGACTGAGAAACAACGGCTTGAACCAGAGTGGGGGGTGGGGAGGTGTAAGGGGAGAAAAATGAAAGAAAGATATCATTCTTCTGATGCTTTGTTTGGGCCAGTTGAGGGTCGGGGGTGGGGGTGGGGCCCAAGGCCAGTGACTGTGGGCAACTGAGAGGCAGATACAGGATTTGAACTGGCCCGTGCACTCTCTATCTAGGGACCTGGGGATGGACCGGTGCCCTTCACTCACCGACAGCTGGGATCAGGTTGAAGGTCTTGAGCCTGGAGGTGGCTGCCACGATGTTCTGAGGCATGTCCTCATGTGCTCTGAAACAGAGGCCAGGAGGTGAGCCCTGTAGAGGATGGAGCTCAGCCCCTCCCGCCATCTACCCTACACCCTCACAAGTCCACGAGCAGCACGGAGTCCCCCCAGCGGCGGTAGCGGGCCAGCTCTGTCAGGTACTGGGGGTCTTCAGTTGGCAGCTCCAGGGAGTCCACAATGTGCAGGTCATCCTGGTGGGAGGACAGGACAGGTGGTCTGAGACCCTCCCCCCCACCCCCATAGCTCCCAGCCCACACCCCAGGACCCTAGTGGCGACTGGTGGGGTCGGGGCTCTACCTGGGCCAGCTTGATGGTCAGCGCCACCTTGAGGCCCTGCACCCGTAATTTCATGGGCAGCATGTAGTAGTAGCTTGTGGGGCCCCGGGGGCCATGGGCAACGCCTCCTGCAGGGACAGAGGTGTGTGAACAGATGAGAGCCCTAGCTGGGCTTGGAGGTCAGAAATTTGCCTCAGTGGCTGGTGTGGGGGGTGGGGGTAGGGAGGCTGCCAGCAGCCAGGCTGAACTCCATCAAAGAGGGCAGAGCCTCAGGTAGGGCTGTATAGGGGAGGCTGGATTGGGCATCACCTGGCACAGGTGACTTCACCTCCCTGAGTCTCCATTTCCTCAGCCATCAAACCCTGAGTGACGATTGTCTACTTGTATATCCAACCTCTGCTAGGCCCTGGAAATGCAGCAAGGAACAAGATGGACAGGATCCCTGCCTCATGCTGTTCATAGTCAGACAGAGGCTTGCATGCAGAGGGAATCAGAGCTAGGAAGGACAGCACAGGGGTCATGGGGGGCGGAGGACCCAAAGAAGGTCAGGGAGGGCTTCTTGGAGGAGGTGTGGCCCAAACACATCAGAAAGATGACAGGAGTTGGCCAGGCAAATGGGAGTAAGTGCTACTTGGTCACAGAGGGTGTGAAGAGGACCAAGAGGAGGGGTCTGCAACCACCAGTGCCTGGAATGCCAAGGTAAGAAGCTCAGACTTCTTTAAAAAGCTGCAGGAGCTGGGAGTCTGAGGAGAGAGGCCAAGACCAGAACTGGGGTGGTGGGTGGGAGAAATGGGGAAAAGTGGACAACTCTCAGATCTCTGCCCGCACATGGGCAGTGAGGTCTATAGCGGCCTGAGTCCTGCTGTCCCTGCCCAGGAAGGCTGATAAGGTGGAGGGAATGGGACTGAAGAGACAACACGCCATGTGTGTGAAGAAACACCAGACCCTGTGTTAACCCACAGGCCCCTCCCTGCCCTGCCTGTTTACCTCCTCGCCAGATCGGGGAGCGGATACTGCCATGTCTTGCACGCCCACTGCCTTTCTGTGGCCAGGGCTTCCGGCCACCGCCCCGCACCTCAGCCCTAGTCTTGGTCTTGGCATAGCTCTGTGGGCGCAAAGTGAGGAGGGGGTCAAGTTCATAAGGCAGATATCATCGCAGCCAAAAGGCACCTGACCCAAGGATATAGCAGCAACCTGGGCAGACTGGGCCTGCTGCTAGGGAACCTGACAGGAGGCACAGAGATTGGGGTTCCATCGTGACAAGCACAGATCACTTCTGGAGGGCAGGAAGGATAAAGAAATCAACAGTTCCCTCCTCCACTCCAGAATGTCAGCCTCAGAAAGTGAGGGGCTCTGTTGCCTGGCATACCATAGCTGCTCAGTATTTTGGGAATGATTTTAATGCGGCTGCACCTAAAAGGAAGGTGGGACATGGGGAAAGACATGGCGAGAATTCGGGAGAGGTGCAGGTGGGGGCTCATGAGGGACTTCCAATGCCAGGCTGATGACTTCATTCCCAGAACAACCAGGAGCCAGGGTGTGGGCAGAGGGGAGAGCTCACTGGATTTCTGAGGTGGGCAGATGGAAGGCAGAGAGACACTGACTGATAATGGCTTCTTCAATGTTCTTGGCATAAAATCCAAAGGGCTCACCACTGTTCCTGCTGATCTCTATGGTCACACTGGGCTGTTTTTGGTCCTTGCCACAGGACCTTTGCATGTGCTGTTCCTATTACCTCCACTCCAGCCCTACTACTCCCTTTATCGAGTTAGCTCCTGCTGCACACCTGAGGTTGAACGTCCCTTTCTGTGGGACAACTTCCCTCATCATACTTTTATTTATAGATATGACTACTTGATTCACATTTACCTCTCCAACAAGATAGCTTCATGAGGGCAGGGATCTTGCCTGTCTTGTCCCTAGCACAATGCCCAGTGCACAGTGGATGTTCAGAAAATGCCTGGCAAATGACCCATCAGTGAATGGTTTGGGAGAGAGAAGAGGGCCTGAGCCCAGCACACCAAGCTTCCTCTGCCTCCTTCTCCCCACCTCACCCCACTTGGGACACTCACAATTCTCCTGAAGTTCTTCTGCCAGATAGCAACCTGGTGCAGGATATCCAACCTGTGGAGGAAGGAGACATGAGAGGTCTGCCTCCACGTATAACCCTCCCATGGCCTCCACCACGCTAGGTGAAAACCCAGGCTCCTGCCTTCCACGTCCAGGGCTCTGTGTGATGTGCCTCTGCCGCTCTCCGAACCCAGCTAATAGCACTCTGGCTCCAATCCATTCCATTCTGTGAAATGGAGTCTGGCCTCCACACCTTTGCACTTGCTGTTCCCTCTGCCTGAAATGCTCTTTCCCTGGCTGGTTCCTTCTCAGCCTACAGGTCTCAGCCTAAACAGTATCTCCCAGAGGAGCGCCGTGGCAAAAGAGAGAGCCGCCCCTTCCTCCTTCTCACCTTACTTTTTTCCTACCATTACTTAATGCCACCTTCTTTACGAAGTAGTTTGCCTCTCTAGCCCTTCACTGCCCCGTATGGTAGACACTGGGCACATGTGTAGCTACTTAACACCTAAAATGTGGCCAGTGCCACATGCTGAAATGACAGTATTTTAAATATATCAGGTTAAATAAAATACATTATTGAACTCAATCTCACTTATTTCTTCCTATTTTTCTAAAAATGTGGCTACCAGAAGAATTTTAAGTTACATATTATGTGGCTACTCACATTATGTGCCTACACTGGACATGGCTGCCACGGTAGTCTGCCAGGGGTTGGCAAACTATGGGTAGTAGGCCAAATCTGGCCTGCTGCCTCTTTTTGTAAATGTTTTATTGGAACACAGCCACGCTCATTTGTTTACATACTGTCTATGGCTGCTTTTGCACTACATTGGCAGAGATGAAGAGTTGCCACGAAGACATTATAGTCTGCAAAGCCTGAAATATTTACTATCTGGCCCTTTACAGAAAAAGTTTGCTGACCCCTGCTCTAGACTGTAAGCGACATCAGTGCTCATTCACCACACCTAGAATGGAATCTGGCACATAGTAAGTGCTTCAGATATTTAAAAAATCAAAAAATATATATTGCGTTTTAATTTTTTTTGTCAACCTCTACTACACTGGTGCTCTGTAATGGCAGGGGCAAACCACACAAATAACTGCAATGAATTAATAGCACTTACTTGCCAGACACCATGCACATAAGAGGCATCATACACATTGGCAAGCAATAACCCAGTCCTGGGAGTTGGCCACAAAGGTTGAGATCCTGGCTGTAAAGCTTACCAGCTGGGTGACCTTGGGCAAATTTCTTAACCTGTCTGTGCTCAGTTTATCTGCAAGATAAGGATAACAGAACCTCTTCTTCCTAGGGTTGCTATGAGACCTAGTTCACCAAAATGCAAATAGGCTGTGCCAGGCACATAGCAAATATTTAGACATTGTTAATGACAACTTTTGCAAAAACCAATCACAACAACAATAATCAACATTTCTATAGAATTTATTATGTGCCAGAATTAACTCATTTAATCATCACAGCAACCTCTCAAAGTTTGACAGAATGGAGATGGTAACCCACAAAGGGAGAAGGCAGGACTGGAACCCAGAGGTTTTGCATCCTTAACCCCGAGAGAATGCTACCTCTCAGCTCTCAACCTCACACAATTCTACAGCAGGAAAACCATCATCCCCTTTGACAAGGTAGAGAAACTGAGTCTCAAGCCCAGGTCATCCTGATTCCTAAACCCGCGTTCCTCGTCCCTCTGCCACCCATTTCACCATTTCAACTCCCCTTCACCTGGGCGCCGTGGAGAAAACGTCAGGGTGCAGCTCGGCCAGACCCACACGCTCCTGCTCATAACCCCGCAGGGACTCGACCCAGGCCTGCACTGGACGCCGGTGCACGGGTACCGGGAAGTCGCTCTTACGCAGCACCGGTGCTTGGGGACCTGAAGCAATTGGGAGGTCAGCGACAAGGGTCAGAACTCCCGGTCGCCGACCCTCCTGAGGCGTCCCCGGCAACCTCACCCGCGCTAGCCAACGACTCTGGCTTCTCCAGATGCTGCCCTGCCTCTTCCGCCAGCGCGTTCAGGCCCTGCAATAGTGGACAAGAGTGAGAGACGACCCTGGACCAACCAACCTTTGTCCTCCGACCCTAACCCCAGATCCCGGCCTCACCCGGCCCCCGGTGGGCAGAAGGCAGGCCCGTGCCCCCGCCCGGAGTAGCTGCAGCATTGCGGCGCCGCTCCCCACGCGGAGAGGTCACGGCTCCCTCTAGACTCGCTCGGCGCCTCGCGATGACGTCACGCACGCTCTGTGGGCCGCTCCGCTCGGATTCAGGGCCAGAAAGGGGAGCTTGCGAGAGCGATGACGACGGGACCCGGCCCAGCGTGCCCCCACCACCATCCAAAGGCTAACCCCCAGACCTCAATTTCCACTGCTGGCCTAACGGACCCTCGGAGACACCTGGGAATGCGATCCTACAACAAGAAGCCCGCCCGCCCGTAAGTCTTGCCCTATTGGGTCCGATCCTAGAGCCTGTGTAGGAGTCCAGCCAAGAAGACCTTCCCTGCCCAAAGGTCACGCCCCTCAGTCAACAATGAGCGTTAAGTGTGGAAAAATGGCCTGCCCATGGCTGGGCGGTTCTGAGGCGGACACCTAAGGGAATAGGACCAATAAGTGTTACGCTTTTTGTTTCAGCCTCGCCCTCCTGGTCTCGCTCCCATCTAGCCTACAAGATTCTCCACGGTGGTTTTTCTCTATCCAGTAAAGTGGTTTTGTTTGTTGAAGTGCAGGGCCCTGTCTCACACAGAACGCTCTCAGGTTTGGGCCTACCGGACCGTGGCTATCCGCTTAGATCCCCCAGGGCAAGGCTACGTCCCCCTTAATCCCCTCAGATTAGGTCTGTGTCTCCCTCACTCCCCAGGCCAGGGTTCTGCCAGGGCTCTCCGAGGACAGAGCAAAGTGGAGAGTCCACAGATCCTGGATTGCACTCTTGTTGCCCACATCCTCAACAGAAATCCAAATGCTCGTTTTTAGGGTCTTTGCCACGTTCACTGCATGACCTCCAGGGGGCGCCACGCGCCCATAGCAGCCTTCCTCGCCTGGTCAGGCTTGATCACCTGGAGGTCTGTTCTGTCTGGACAGAGCTCAGGGGCCCAGAACGTGGTCTGGAGCCAACCTCAGTTTTCTTATCTGGAAAACAGGGTGGTTATGAGACTTCGATGAAATACTGAAGACGAAGCGTGCCATGCCTGGCACAAGGTGAATACTTACACCTAACATTATTATTATTATTATTATTATTATTATTAAATGTGAGTTTTGTCATCAAAGCAAGTCAAGAGCCAAGGTAGGGATAGGGGTGGCCCTTGGAGGATTTGGATGATATGCTAAATATATGGGCTTTTTTTTTTTTTGCCATCTGATATATATTATAAAAACTGTTACAGAAAATTTACAATGTATTTCATTGTGTATTCTATCCCTGCAAGAATAACTGTGGATGTGTGTTTAAAATTCCACACTCTTTGCAATTTAAAAAGGTCTTTTAATCCTTTATATTGTAGAATTTTATTTATTCATTTTATGTTTGCATAGATAATTCACACACCTGGTAAAAAAATTTTCAAAAACGACAAAAAGATAACTAGACTGAAAAACCTGCATTCTCCAACCTCTGTCCCCTACACCCCCCAGTTCCCCTCCCTGCACCCCCGCCCCTGTTCCCCTCCCAGAAGCCACCACTACAACCAGCTGTGTGTCTCCTCTCAGAACCAGTGTATGATTTTACAGGCAGATTTAGAACTCTGTCCTGTGCCAGGGAGTTCGTATTTTATGTGGTGAATGAGGGAACAGCATTTTAGTTGCTTAATAATTTATTAGGTACCTACTGTGTACCGCTGGGGTAAATCCAGTAGATACCCTTGAGATACAGTCCAGTGAAGAAGGCTGAGGAATCGGAATAGGAAAGGTCTTCAGGGTCTGTGGGAACCCAGAGGAAGAACTCATAATGAGTGGGGACAAGAGCCTCAGAGTTGGCTTTCCTGAAGCTGTAACCTGAAAGCTAAGAATTGAGGGTCCATCTGGACTTTGTCCAGAGAAGAAAATGTGTTCTAGGCTGAGGGAACAAGTCGCAAAGGCCAGATGTGGGGAGAGTGTAGCGGGGTCCGGGGTGGCTGGACTTTTCTGACAGCCACATGCTTTATTCGTTAACTCATTCATTTATGTTGAACCCACCTCAGGGCCTTTGCAAGAATATCCCTGCAATAATAATTGTGGATGTGTGTTTCAAATTCCATGCTGTTGTTCCTTCAGCCTGGAACATACTTTTCCCAGAGCTCCACATGACTTGATCCCTCACCTCCTTTAATTCTTTGCTCAAACGTCATCTCCTCCAAAAAGCCTGTCCTTGAGCACACTACTTAAAATTGCATTCCCCACCCCTGGCCCTTTTGACTCCCTCATCCTGCCCTATTTTTTCCCCATCAGTATTTCTAACATCCCATATAATTTCCCATTTTTTAATGCTTTTTGTCTGTCTCCTTCATTAGAGTGTAGAAATTTTGCTCCTGTGTGTTCTCTGCTGTAGTCCCAGCACCCAGTCTAGTGCTTGTAACACAGTAGGGGCTCAATACATGTTTCTTTTTTTCTTTTTCTTTTTCTTTTACTTGGACAAGGGGAACAGGACTTTATTGGGGAACAGTGTGTACTTCCAGGACTTTTTCCAAGTCAAGTTGTTGTCCTTTCAATCTTAGTTGTGGAGGGCACCATTCAGCTCCAGGTCCAGTTGCCGTTGCTAGTTGCAGGGGGCATAGCCCACCATCCCTTGGAGGGAGTCGAACCTGCAACCTTGTGGTTGAGAGGATGCGCTCCAACCAACTGAGCCACCTGGGAGCTCAGAGGCAGCTCAGCTCTAGGCCCTGTATCCAATCTTAGTTGTGGGGGATGGAGCCCACCATCCCTTGCAGGATTTGAGGAGTCCAACCAGCAAACCTTGTGGTTGAGAGCCCGCGCTCCGACCAATTGAGCCACCTTGCTGGCCCCAATACATGTTTCTTGAGTCATTTCCTTCTCTCATTGCTCTGTTGCAGGAGTATTACCAGAAGCAGAGAAAGCCCTCCTTTTGTCTTCTGGGTTTTAAAGTCTCTATCACCCTGAAGTCACGGACACATAAGGTACCCAAGAAACGATTATTTATCCAATGGTGCTGGAGTCACATAGACACAGGTTCAAATCCAGACGATGCTGTTAATTGGCTGTGTCTGTGGGCAAGTGGTTAGCTCTCAGAATTTGGTTTACGAATTGTTAAATGAGACACACACAAACCCTCCCATACTGAGCTGTGTAGTAGATAAGAGTTCTCTTTCCTTTCGTCCTCACTCCCCACCGTCCTTTTCCTCCCACAGAGGGAGCTTATAAACAGGAGGTAGATCACATCCCTTATCTGCTCAGAACTCTCCATACCTCCCATTTCATTTAGCGCAAAAGCCAGAGTCCTTACTACAGTCCACAAGTCCTGCAGCCCACCTGCCTCACCTCCTCCCACCTGTCACTCTGTGGTTTCTGCCATAGTAGACTTCTCACCAGACCTGTCAATCCCATGCCAGCCTCAGGGCCTTTGCACATGTCATTTCTTCTGCCTGGACCACTCCCTGACCTCCTTCAGGTCTTTGCTCAAATGTGACCTCTGGTGACCCTGGGTCTAAAATCACTGTTCTCTTGGTACCCCCATTTTCCTCATCGGCTTTCCTGGTGTCATTAGTTTCCAGAACTTTTACCACCTTCTAACAGATGACATGATGTTCTTATTTTCCTGACGCTTGTCTGTCTCCCTCACTGGAACATCAGTTCCTGGATGACAGTGTTCTTTGTTTCTTTCACTGCTGGCCCCCATTGCTAAGGGTCCCAATAAGTTCTCATACACAGTAATTGAACACATGGAATGTAGAGAAAGTACTTTGCACAGAGTTCCCCCTCTCCCAGCATATCGAGTATGAGCTTTAATGAAAGAGAGGTGATGACCGCAAGATCTGCACACTGCAAGGCTCAAAGGTTGACCATTTTGGCCCATGCCTAGATGAAGGTCAAAGGTTGATGTGTCCAGCCTACTCCTTAGATCAACTGCAGGTGACCTCTGTCCCCAGTGGCATGGGGCCAGCATCAGCCTTTGGGCCCACAGAGGATCTCTGCTGGCCACAGGCATGATAGCAATTTAGGGCACACACTTTAGAAGCTGGAAGGCCCCCAGCATCTAACCTTTCCTAGTCCCTCATCACTGTGCAAGTGTTTTCACAAAGGCCAGAGGTCAAGGTTGGAATATTCCGGGCAGCCCTCAGATAGGAGGAGCCCAGTGTGAGTGCAGGCTTGATGGGGGGTCTCTGACCTGTCTGAAGTGCTCCCTATCAACTGCCACAACATCTGCTGTGTGTTTGCAGCTCAGTTTGTGGGCAACTGCCAAGCAGGGGAGGAGGAGGAGTCTCCCAATGAGGCACCCCTCCCCCCAACCCCTGGGGATGGGCCTCATTTGCATAGCCGTTTCCATTCCCTTTTAGTTCCCTTTGGTTCAGCTGCATTGGGGGCTTGGAGCAAAAAAAGGCACAGAACCAGCCTTCCGGCCAGATCTTGGCAGAGATCCAGACCTTCCTCCTCAAGGCTTGAACCCCTGGGCAAGGCACATGGGTTTGCTGGGCCTCAGTTTCCTCCTCTGTAAAATGGGGCAAAAGTGCCCCTACCTCACATCGTTTGTGCTGGCTTAAGTCTTTGTGTCCTTAGATCACCCATTCCCTGCCCTGCCCCTGCCTCATGGATACAGGCTGACCCCTGCACAAAATATTTCCATTGTCCACTGGCTTCTGCACACACTGCACCAATGGTAGGCCAAGGGTAGATTGGAAGGCAGGAGGATAAGAGAAGCCAGGACATTTCTTCCCAACTGCTCCTGGTAGCATCTCCCATTGGACACAGCCTCCCTATGTGCTAATAATTTCTAAATTATTAAATCCCCTCCATTTGAGGTGCTTCTATTTTCCTGATGTAAGACAGCTGTGAGGGATTTTGTTTGTTTGTTTTTGTTTTAAGATACAATAAAGTCTTCTCTTTTCAGTGTATAGTTCTATAAGTTTCTGCAAACATATGTAGTTGCGTAACCACCACCACGATCCAGATATAAAATGGTTCCATCACCCAAAAATTCCCCCGTGCTCTTCTGTGGTCAAATCCTTCCCCAACCCCAGGCCCTGCCAACCACTGGTCTGTTCACCATCCCTGTAGTTTGGCCTTTTCTAGAACGCCATAGAAATGGAATCATGCACCATGTAGCCCTTTGTGTCTGGCTTCTTTCCCTCGTTATAATGCATTTGATATTCATCCGTGTTGTTATATATCACTAGTCCTTTCCTTTTGGAACTAGTGGTCCCAAATAGATTCCTGAGTGGTCTTCTGTGTAAGAATGGACTACAGTTTGTCTATTCATTCCCTGGTTGAGGCAGCCGCTATGAGCTTTTCATGAGTTGATATTTGCAAAGCTTTTAGACAATAACTGGCACGGTGTATATGTCAGCTGGTTCTATTATGCTGGGTCGGGGAACTTGCTGAGAACTGGGCCTCGGGTCTTCCCCTCTTCTCTAACTGTGCGTGTCTCTCTTGTCCGGAATAGAGAGCCCACCCTTCCCAGGATGGAAGGGCTAAGACCGCATCTGGTGCAGACGTGGCAGGGGATGGCCTCCACTGGGGGCCTCCCCAGCCCATCCCTGAAGCTGAAAGTGGGCCCCAAGCCCATGGACGGAGGAGACGAGGCGGCTGCAGCCCCACCGCCTGCCAAGATCAGCATCTGGAAAGCTTCTCTGCAGCTGGGGCCCCTTCCCCCAGTGCCGGAGTGATGATCAGAAAGTTGGGACCTGTCTCAGACACTTCTTTTTATGCAGTTTCTCCTGCCAAAAGCCAAGAGCCGTGGGGTGGGAGGAAAGTGGAGGCCCAGGGAGAATGAAGGGTAGGCCTGGGCCTCATTGATTTGGGGGAGTTCACAAAATTTGGGGTGGGGTAGGATCAGAGAGAGATCAGAGGGTTCCCCTCACCTGGATTATAGAGAATGTTCCACGTCTCACCAATGACCCATGTTGTCCTGAGTTGTGACCATCACCCTTCTATCCTGACCTGCTGGAGCAGGGAAGGGGGTCACTGCATCTGGACTGGGTTGAGGACGGGATGAGCAAGTTCAAATCCCCACACTACTGTGTGTCTCAGTTTCTTCATCTTTAACATAGATTGGTGAGAAAAGGCAAAACTGTGGAGACAGTAAGAAGATCGGGTTGCCAGGGATTCAGGGGGAGGGAGGGACGAATAGGTGGAGCACAGAGGATTTTTAGGGCAGTGAAACTACTCCGTTATGAGACTATAAAGGTGGATACATGTTATTCTACAGTTGTCCAAACGTGCAGAATGTACAACACCAAGAGTGAACTGCAATGACTCTGAACTTGGGGTGATGGTGATCTGTCAATGTAAGTTCATCAAGTATAACAAATGCACGTCTCTGATGTTGATAGTGGGGGAAGGCTACGCTTGTGTGAGGGAAGAGGGGATATGGGAGGGAAATCACTGTACTTTCTGCTTAGTTTTGCTGTGAACCTAAAGTTGTCCTAAAAATAAAGTCTATTTAAAACAATGGGATGATGATAATAACATTCCCCACCTCCTAGGGCTGTGAGGGTTCGTAGAGCCGCACCCCGTGCAGTGTGAGTCGCGTGAGCGTTAGCCATTATTGTCAGTAGCCCTATAATTAGTGAAGGCTAGTCCGAGCCTCTTCTGTCATCTCTTTCCTCTTCCTGGGAGCTCCCCAAGAGAAGGGCCCTGTTTCCTTCTTCTTCCACTGTTTTCTCGCTCAAGGGTCCCCCTAGAGCAGGGCCCAGCTTTCCCCTTGATGCCCCCAGACTATCAGGAAGTCTAGGCCTCTAGTATTTTCCAGTTCTCCAGCCCATTCCCTCAGCTGACCTGGCAGAGACTTCATGTTGCCCCAGAAGTGGAGGGGGAGGGGAGAAGAGGGGGGCGGAAGTTGCTTGTGGGTGTATCTGTGTCCCTGAGGACATCACCATGTCTAGGAGCCAGGGTACCCCTAACAGACTCCGGATATGTCTGTGGCCTTGACATCACCCCCACCCCCAGGTCTCTGGGGGGATGGCAAACTGCTGAGCCAGCCCAGGCAAGTTGGGGGGGGGCACTTCCTCCCCAGGCTTCAGGTCTCTACGGAAGGCTGAGATTTCCGCTCGATAGCAAGGAGAAGACCCAGTTTTTTCTGTGCCTGTGGGTTGAACACCTGGTCTCTAGAGGCTGCACAGGCAATACAGTTCACTTGGCAGAAGAGTCAGTGAGATTTTGCCAAGGTCCGAGTGGACCCCAAGAGCTCGCCTGGAACTGAATGGACACTGAAATCTGGCTCTGGAAAAGGAGCAAAGTGGCTGTCTGACTTTTCTTTTCTTATCTCTGCATCAAAGCCCTGCTGCCCTCTGTTAGAACTCTCTGGTTTCTTCAGTCTCCTCCATCAGACTATCAGCTTTGCATGGTAGAAACCAACAAGGCATCACGAGAGCCAGCACTGAGCATTATACGTTGTGCATTAGATGAATATATATGCTGCATACATATGTGTAGCATTAATCTGTTGGTTTTAATATACATTTCTTTATTAATAATGTAAAGATGTTTATTAATATAAATTTGTTAATATTGGTATGTTGAATAATAATGATATCTTTATTAACAATGTTATTGTTTTTTATATTATTGATATTACTGATTACTATTATTACAGAAACGATTTTACAACTAGAAGTCTGGTGATTTATTACCTTTTATTTCATTTTTCATGTCTTTGTAAATTTTTTGAATTGGCAATGTGAGCTAAAAATTTCAAAGTCCCCACCACAGTAACCCACGAAAAGTCTGGTGACTTCTCACCTGTTCCCCTGGCCCGCTAGTTCCCCTCCCTGAGGGTAACCACTGTGACTGGTGTCTCATGCCATCTCCCAGAGATGGCCTGTGAGTCCCCAGGCAAATGTGTGTGTATTTATACAGCCCTTATAAATACACCCAGAAGTGCAGACAAACAATGCAAACTGGTCTATATTGTGCTTTTTCCAATTTAACATGTTGAAGACAGTTTCACATTAGTACATACAAGACTACTCCATTTTAATTTTTTAATAGGCATAAAGGGATCCATTTTAATTCCCTTTTTCATCATTTTGCTTTTCAACACTATGAAGTATAATATATATTCAGAAGAGTACACCTACCTTCTCTCTTCTTTTTATTGGTTGCATTGTCTGGGTATCAAGCAGCCTTAAATTTTTGTTTGTTTAATTTCAGCTTTATTGAGGTATCATTGACATATAAAATTGTGTTATTTAAAGTGCACTTTGTGGTGATTCGATATACGTATACATTCTAAAAGATTCTTCCCAGTGAGTTAATTAACACATCCATCACCTCACATATTTATCTGTGGGGGTTTGTGTGTGAGAACATTTAAGTTCTACTCTCAGCAAATTTCAATTATATCATACAGTATTATAAACCATAGTCACCATGTTTCACATTAGATTCTCAGACCTTATCCATCTGATTGCTGAAAGCTTGTACCATTTTACCACCCTCTCCCTGTTTCCCCCACCTCAGCCCCTGGCAAACACTTTCCTGCTCTGTTTCTGTGAGTTTGATTTTCTTTTTTAGATTGCACATACAAGTGACACTATGCACTATTTGTCTTTCTCTGTGGCTTATTTCACTTAATAATGCCCTCAAGGTCCACCCATGTTTTCACAAATGACAGGATTTCCTTCTTTTTTAAGGCTGACTGGTATTCCATTATTATGTTTTTTGTATATATGGAAAAATATATATCACATCTTCTTTATCCATTCATCCATTAAGGAACACTTAGGTTGTTTCCATATCTTGTCTGTTATGAATAATGCCACAGTGAACATGGGGGTTACAGGTACCATTTTTTATCGGTTTGCTTTTTTGAAGTATAGTAATCATACAGAAGAGTGCACCTACCCTCTCCCTCCTTTTTATTGCACTGTCTGGGCATTGAGCAGGCCTAGTTTTAAATTTAATTTATTGTTGGAATATGGCACGTACGCACATGTTACAAAAGTCAAAAGGTACAAAGGATTCATAGAGTGAAAGCGGCCTCCATCCCATGCCCTTTCCCCTATCTATCTTTCAGTTCCTCTCCCAGGAAATTTACCAATTTCTTCTTCCTGCAATATTCTGGATATTCTGTCCACATCCAGTAGGACATTAGCTCTACCGCAGACAGGGTATTTTACCTGTTTTGTTCCCTGATGTGTCTCCAGCCTTTAGAACAGTGTCTGGCACGTAGCAGATACTTCATGTATTTGATAAATAAACATATAAGCGGATTATGTTTGTGTTTTCACAAATAGTTCCCTCCTCAAAGACTGAATGAGGGAAAGAGGGGGAAACTGAAGAACCCCATTGCAAATTGGTCCCAACTAGGAAGGCAGGGTGCAACCTGGGCCTGCAGGGCCACCGCAGAGAGGGCAGGACAGCCACTGGCAATGGCAGGATAGGATGTTGGGTGCGCCCAATCTTCTAGGAGAGGAGGCAGCACTTGAATTCTGGGATACTATCGAAGCAAAAACCAGTTCTGTCTTTGGGGCAGGGCCTGGCACATGGTTGGAACTTTGTTTTTTAAATGAACGCACTGTAGATGGTTAATGCCTATTTGCTGCGTTGACACATAGTAGATGCTTCATGGCTCCTTGTTGAGTAAATAAAGGGGATCCCGTGCTCTCCTCCAATTCTAGGGTCTCAGGGATGGGCCAAGACAGTGTCTGCTAGATATCTGGAGACAGCTGTTTCAGGTTCAGGCCACCTGGTCAGGAGCGACGTAAAGTCACGGGGCTGCGTGATGTCATGCGCCAGCCGGTTTCTCACGGGAGGCGGCTGGGAGGGGCAGGGCGGAAGGTGGGGGGGGTGGACAAAGGGACCCGAGAACCTCCCCCGCCGGCCCCCAAGCACGCCGGGGCAAGCAGGCCACATCTGGAATTCATTGCCGCTGCAGCCGGAAAGGGGAGGAGAGGAGGGCGGGGCGAGTGGGGGGCCGAGGCGGCGCCTCTCCCCGCCCCCCCGCCCCCCCGCGTACCGGGTCCTGAGCCCCGGGACGCAGCCGAGCCCGGCGGGCAGCCCCAGCCCTAGCCGCGGCCGTCCCGGGGGCGCAGACGCCAAAGCCCCTCTGGTCAGGGCAGGGACCCGGGCCAGCCAAACCAGGTGAGCGTGCGTGGCGAGTGGGAGACAGAAAGGGCGGGCCAGGTCCTCCGAGGTCCCCGTATCGGAGCTGGGGGGGCGCTGGCTGAGGGTCCGGGCACACCCGGGCGCGCAAGCGCTGCGGTGCTCCTGCTGCACTGAGGGAGTGGTCACCGTGCGCCCTCTCCACGACTCCAGGCGATCTTCACTTCCTCGGCCGGCCGCGAACCCCCAGACTGCGCTCCCCGCCTTCCCCAGCGGCAGGAAGTTGACGCCGGGGAGAAGGCGGAATCCGAGCGTTTTCGGCCGGAGACTGGGAGGCCGGACGGCGTGCCTGGGGTCCCGGGTTTGGGGAGTGTGTAGGCGGGGGTAGGGCGCCCCTCCTAGCTGACTCCAGTTGGACGTGGGCAAAAGGTGCCGCGCGCGAGGAGCCTCCAAGCCAAGGGGCGGGGCCCCGAAAAGGGCAGTCGCCCACTACCTGCCTGTCTGGGTCGCTGCCTCAGTTTCCTTGAGTAGTTCGTCTTCTTCAGTCCCCCCATGGGGGCGTGGCTTTGTTCTGGAAGGACCGGGAACAGGACTGCGTGGCTGCGGCGCCTCCTCTTTACTCTGGGGCCCGGGGATGGGGCGTGGGTGCCGACGTGCGTGGCACGGACCCCGCTGGGTCACGGACCCAGCGGAGCGTTGGGACGTCGCCCCCATCTCCGGCACGAGTTGACTCACCCGGGGATTTCCACCCCTTCCCCCCGACTTTATTCTAGTCAGGTGCTCCTGGGTACCCTGCTTGGCGCGCGTGGGGCATTCGCGGTGCAGCTGCGGCTGGGATCTCCCCCACCACATTTCCCAAATACTCTGGGAATATCCAGGCGGTGTCCTGGGTGGGACAGAGAGTAATCCCCCAACCCCGCTTGGAGATGTGGAGGTTCCTAGCTTGCGGCTGTCGCGGAGAGAGGAGGCGCCGGCTCAACTGTTTGGAGTGTGGATACGGGCCCAGCGGCCTGGAGTGTGGATACCGCGCATTCCACGGCCAGATAAGGAGACCGAGACTGTGCCCTGAGGGTGGGGGCGGGTTCTGTCTCCCGGATGCGCTGGGCTCCCCTGGTAGGGGGGCCTGCCATCAGACCAAGGGTGCCTCCAGCCTCCTTTGGGTTGATTGGGGCTGGGCTAAGTTTAGAAGCCACCTCCTTCGGAGGCCCACTGAGGCCTCATTCATTCATGTATGCATGCATGCATGCATTCATTCATTCATTCATCCATCCATACATCCATCCATTCATCCATCCCTTCATCCATCTCACATGTTTTCTGAGCACCTTCTGTATGCTCGGCATCATTCCAAAGGGTGAAAATGGAGCTGGTTGCTGGCCTCCAACACTTAGATTCTACTGTGGAAGCCAGACAGAAAACTAGAACTATTGTACAATGTAATTTTAAAAATTGCCAAGTGCTGTGAAGATAACAAATCAAGATGCTGTGATAGAAAGGGCATGGAGAAGGCAGCTATGGTAGACTGGTGATCAGAGCAAGTGACCTTAACACGTTGCTTACGGCGGGGTTTAAATCCCTCATGAAGATTCTCGTGATCTAGTGATCCGTAGGCAACGTGTTAAAACTTAAGCTTGAAAGATGAGGAGGCGGTCATTTAAGGATTTGGGGGAAGGGCATGTCAGGTAGAGGAACAACAGGGGCAAAGGCTCTGAGGTGTCCAGTGTGTTTGGAGTGGAGCGACCCTTGGGGAGAGCTGGAGGAGGCTAAGTGGGTAGGGCCGGGCCATTTGGGGCAGTGGGGAGCCATGGAAGAATTTGGAGCTGAAGAGTGACACATTGGAGCTTTAAAAAAGCACCCCCCCTGGCTGCTGTGTGGAGAAGGGCAGTGTACAGGGGGGCCTGAAGGGAAACCAATAGAAAGGGTGAGGGGCTACCTTAGGGCAAGTAGCATGGGATCAGTGTGTGACAAGTGGGAACCCTAGCCATAGCGCCTGCCTCAGTGGAGCTTGGGGGAGGAGCTCTTGGAAGCCACTGAGCTTCCTCCTGTCTTCCGCTCTCCTAATCTCCCCCTAAACAGTCTTGATCTGTCTCTTTTCCCTTCCCTCAAAACCCTGTCACTTGACCCTCTCTCTCCATTTCAGGCCTGACAATTCCTGGTTCTGAGTCCAGTGACCTCTACCAAGCCTTTAGGGAGGAGTCAGGACTGCCTTGGTGAAGGTGAACAGGAGACAGGCTCTGTGTGTAGCCAGGCCTGGGAGCCTGACACAGGGAGGGGAAGCAAGCAAGGCCTGCATTTGCCTGGGGGTGACTGCCAGCCCCAACCTTTAGGCCGGCTTCCTCTTTCTGGGGAGTACCAACCTGCCTCAAGCTCCCACTTTAGCAATGTCCTAGTGGAGAAGATGAGAGTGTGGGCCTGTTTTCCCTTCTCCAACTAGTAGAGCCACCCCTCCTTCTGAGGATGCCTTGACAGCCTCCTGGGCTGCAGAAAGTGAGGGTGCTTTGCCCCAGTCTTACTCCCCCAGGGAAGAGGACTCCCCCAGGGAAGGAGACAGACTTTTTGGTCCGTCCCTGGGGTTTGAAGGCTGAATCCATTTCTTATTTCTCCAGGAAGCAGCCATAAATCTTTTTCTTGGCCGCCAGACTAGAGAGGGTGGTGGCCCCTCATCAGGGAGGGAGGTGGTGGCGGCCATGGTACACGCCCTGGGCTTCTTGCCCCACTAACAAGGGTGCTTTCCAGGCCTGTGATGGTCCTTGATTCTCAATTTTAAACCTCAGGAGGGGCCCAGTAGGCCAGGGCAGCATGGGGGTGTTTGATCGGGTGTGAGGTCAGGCCGTGGTTCAAATTCTCCTCTGGGACATCCGCACAGTCTTAATTCTCCAGAAAAGAGCTCCAGAAGCCTAGACAGGAACAGATTAGCAGTACTAGCGTTAGAGCGCCTCCAAATGGGGCAATCAGACGCCAAAAATGGAAAGCTCAGGCCAATAGGCGAATTGCTCGATGCTCTGGGATTGAAAATGAGCCAATCAGGGTGCGGACTGTTTCTGGCCGGAGGCCTTTCTGGTACGGCCACGCCTGGGCCAAGCCAGCTCCCGGTGGCTGCAGCAGGCAGAGGGCATCAGGGCGCCCAAGGCCCTGTCTGTCCAGCAGGGGAACAAAAGGGGCCTCTGTGTGGTGATTTGGGCGGGGCGGCAGCCCTTGGGGATGCGCACAAGCCCTTCTCTGTTCCTTAACTAGGACGGATGCCCCTTCATCCAGGGGGAGCAGCTGCCTCCGTAAGGCCAGGGGACAGAGATGGCTGAGCGACCCCGGAAGCCCCCCATCACTCCCGGGCTCACTAGGAGCCGGCCTAACCAGCCTTTTCTGGAACGCTGCTCTTGGTGCACACATGGTCCTTGCAAGGCTGGTTTCCAGGAGCCTGGGGAGGTCTCTTCCCGTGGCTCCCCTCCCCCATTTAGCTAATGGCTGGAGCTTCCACCTAGCTCCCCTCCTGAAAAGCAGACACTGCACTAGCTCCTCTGAGAACACCCCCTCCAAGCTGGAGGGAGGCCATGATGTCGGCCTCTCATCCTCTCTGCCCACGCGCCTCTTCCCGCCCCCCCACACACGGCTCAATTTTCCTTGGGGGGGGGGTGACTCAGGCTTTAATGGAAACAAATACCGGCCCTCCTCCCTGCGGGGCTGCACACCCCCTCATAGCTCACATGATTTCAGCGCAGCTGCCCCATCCTCCCAGCCAGGACCTCCCAGACGGGTCTCCTGTGGCTCCCCCATCCCATCACCCCCTCCTAGCCTTCCCCACACCGGATGTGACTAGGGAGCAAGGACTCCACCCTGTTTGTTACAGGGGCCTCACATCTGGATTTCATCCTGGTTGGGGAGGGGGTGCCAGGGCCTGCCCACCCTGCTGGGACCCTCTGTCCAAGGGCAGGCCTAGATGGTGCTGATGAGAACAGGCTGTTGAGAATCTTGCCTGGCTCAGTCAACATCCCCTCCCAAAAGACTGGGTGGAGGTCACTAGTCCCGAGCAGTGTGTGGCAGTAAGAGGGGAGGTAATAATATTTATTGAGAGCTTGCTATGTGTTAAGGGTACCTCATCCATCATTCAACAGGATTCCCCATCACGCCTAGGAAGTGGGCTTTCTTCTCCCCATTGCACAGATGAGGACGTTAAAGCTGCATGTCAAATGACTTGACCAAGGTCCCACAGCATGTGAGAGGTGGAGTGAGGTTGAATCCTGGATTGCCTTCAAGGTCTAGGCCCGTGAAGATGATATGACCTCTAGGATGCTCAAACCTCAGGGCCACCGTGGTGTCTCCCCAAGACCTTATGTTGGGAGCACCCATGTCTTCAAGGCTTAGACCCAGCCTGAAATCTAGGGCAGTGGGTGGTAATGAGCTGGGGATGGTGCTATCAGCAATGAGCACCTTGCTGACCCAGGTTGGCAGGCAGCTTGCTGCCCAAGGCTCCAGTGTATTCAAGAAGAGGCAAGTCCACCAGTTTCTGCCCACAGCTCACTCTCTGGGTAGGTAGGCAAGGTTTCTAACGTCCACTTTGTATCCTTCATGCTATTTGGGGGAGCTTCTGAGAGACAGTGTAGCCTAGAGGTTAAGAGACTTTGGAGCGGATCTCTTTGGCTCTGCCACTTATTAGCTTTGAAATTTTGGGAAAGTGAATTGACTTCTCTGGGTTTCCCATCTATAAAGCAGAGATCATGATAATTCTGACTTCATGTGGCCGCTCGGTGAGGAGTGGTGGAGCTGGGACTTGAAACACAGCTGTCCAAAGTCAGAGCCCAGGCAGCAGCCACAGCACTGACGTATTTGTCTGTCTGTCTGTCTGTCTTTTCTCCCTGCAGATCTGACAGCCCCATGGCCCCCGCCGGCCACTGAGCCCCACCATGGGCAGCCTGTACTCGGAGTACCTAAACCCCACCAAGGTTCAAGAGCACTATAATTACACCAAGGAGGTGGTGACCACGGAGGACCCGCCCTCCCGCCAGGTGGCCTCAGCCCTCATCATCATCCTGTGCTGTGCCATCGTGCTGGAGAACCTGCTAGTGCTCATCGCGGTCGCCCGCAACAGCAAGTTCCACTCGGCCATGTACCTGTTCCTGGGCAACCTGGCGGCTTCAGACCTGCTGGCGGGTGTGGCCTTCATAGTCAATACCTCGCTCTCAGGCTCTATCACATTAACGCTGACACCTGTGCAGTGGTTCGCCCGTGAGGGCTCAGCCTTCATCACGCTCTCTGCCTCTGTCTTCAGCCTCCTGGCCATTGCCATTGAGCGGCATGTGGCCATTGCCAAGGTCAAGCTCTACGGCAGCGACAAGAGCTGCCGCATGCTGTTGCTCATCGCGGCCTCATGGCTCATCTCACTGACTCTTGGTGGCCTGCCCATCCTTGGCTGGAACTGCCTGGGCAACCTCGAGGCCTGCTCCACCGTTCTGCCCCTCTATGCGAAGCACTACGTGCTCTGTGTGGTAACCATCTTCTCCGTCATCCTATTGGCCATTGTAGCTCTGTATGTCCGCATTTACTGTGTGGTCCGCTCCAGTCAAGCTGATGTGGCTGTCCCGCAGACACTGGCCCTGCTCAAGACGGTCACCATTGTGTTAGGTGTCTTCATTGTGTGCTGGCTGCCTGCCTTTAGCATCCTCCTCCTGGACTATGCCTGTCCCGTGCGCTCCTGCCCGATCCTCTATAAGGCCCAGTACTTCTTTGCCTTCGCCACCCTCAATTCGCTGCTCAACCCTGTCATCTACACGTGGCGTAGCCGGGACCTGCGGCGGGAGGTACTGCGGCCACTGCAGTGCTGGCGGCGGGCAGCAGGGGTGCAGGGACGGCGGGGCGGGACCCCGGGCCGCCGTCTCCTGCCCCTACGCAGCTCTAGCTCACTGGAGAGGGGCACCCACATGCCCACGTCACCCACAATTCTGGAGGGCAACACAATGGTTTGAGGGACAAGTGGGCTGACAACCAGGCCATGGCAGAGGGCTCCGTAGAGAGGCGCTGGGTGACCTTGGACAGAGATGTGAGGCTCCCAAGCAAGTGGACCCACTCCACAGACCTGGGTGATACTGAAAATATTTCACACCTGGTATGGCCGGCTGAGGCACCGACCAGTCGGATGGCAGAGCTGCAGCCGGGTCCTGGAGGCCAGTGCAGTGACTTGTGTGACTCCTTCAGAACTGGATCATGGAAGGTCTGGGGAACATGGAAAGGGCCCGGGTGACAGCAGGCAGGCACTCAAGAGGAGCTCAGGGCAGGAGCAATTTACAACCTGGTACAAAGAATTTCATTTCACAACTGTCCACTCTGTGCCAAACTCCCCTCTTTGAATTTAACCTCCTTGCCACCTTTTCCTGGCAACCTCAGTCCACTTCCCTAGAACCGCTGCCCTAAGGGGCTGGAGGCCTCCTCCCTGACCATCCGGGCAGTCCCAGCTAATGGTTCCCTGGGCCCAAATCCACAGCTTCCCCAAATTTTACCAGCTGCCACTTTGGCTATTTCTTCCCTTTCCTCTTACTCCACAAGATACCAGGAAACCACGAGGTGAATGTGGGGTGGGGTGGGGCTGAATCCCGTTCTCAGACCTCATTGGCCAATTGCATTATTTGGGGTGCAGAGGAATCACCAAGGACTAGAAAAACCAGTCTGGGGCGCTGAGGAGGGCTCTGGGTCTCTTAGTGGCACAGGGTAGAACTTGAGAAAGTTCTGGGGGAACTGTTAGTCCAGGACGCTCCCACCCACCAAAAACAACCACCCCCAAGTTATACTCACCTCCAGCCCCAGCCAAGGTACCAGATCTCCTAAGGCAGGGCAGCCTTGGAGCCCACTGTGCCTCATTTCACGTTGAATTAAACGGAGCAGGTGGTGGGGGTGCCAAGGACATTTGTAGGGGTCTCTCCCCTAACCTGCCCCAGAAGGACTTGGCTAAATCCTGTGGATACGTGGTAAGGTCATTGCGGTACAAATGTATATTTATGTGTGTCTGTCAGTGTCCTTGTGTGTCTGAGTGTGCACATGTGTGGTGCCTGTGACCCCCTGCCTTTACCACTTTTCCCCAGAATGGGTGTTATTTTAAAATGTTTCATGTCTGTGTTGAAGCTGCCAAAGAGGGGTCCGGTCCCCCACAGACCCCTTAGTAATCGCTAGCTCATCTCCTCACTTGAGAGCTGGGCTGCAGCTCACCTCGTGGAAAGAAACCTCATGCGTCAAAATGATTTCTTGTGAATGCAAAGGCTGGGGGTGCTATCTGGGGGGCAAGTAGCCAGTTGGGGGCTTGTCTCCCCTCATTTGGCTCCCCAGATAACCCCCCTCCCATGACAGACCAGGCCCAGGCTAATAAATTGTTCAATTTCTCTGTCTGATTTCTCTTTTTGTTTTCTTTTCAGGCTTAAGGTGGCAGTTCCCCCATTAGTGCCCTATGACTGAGGGCAGATGGGACAGGGGAGGGTGGCCGCTGCCCAGGCAACTCACCCTTTACCAGCGTTCCCATTCTGTACCCCCCAGCTCTGCCCAGGCCAAGACTGTAGTGGCTTCTGAGAAAACGGGGTCAACGCTGGCCTTTCCCCAGGGCAGTTGTGGAAGGCCTCCCTGCTTTCCTTCAAAGAGAGCTGGTGAGTGGTGGGGACCTCCTCCTCCATCCCAAGTACATGTCCCTCCCCAGAAGCTGGAGAGATCTTGGGGAACACGGGTCCAGATGGCCCTCCAAAGCTCAGTATTCCCCAGAGGAATGGCTGACCTTCATCAAGCACTTTCCAGGCATGAAGATGTGACTCCTCAGGAGGTGAGAGTTACTATTACTCTCATGGAGATGTGGGTTCAGAGAAGTTAAGTGAGCTCCTCAGAGTGACACAGCCCTTTAGGACAGCACCTGTTTGGATTTGAACTCAGGTGTGCTGACTCAGGAACTTGCCAGCTGCACCACTGGGCCAGAGAAAGGATCCTCAAGCCCCCTCTTTGCCATGGAAGTATGGGCTGCCAGCCCCACCCAGAACCAGGAGAAGCCCAGATGGGATGAAGCTGGGGTTGGGTCCAGGGTAACACCCCACTCCTTTGCCCAGAGGCACAGGGCACAGTGGCTCCTTTGAAGACCTGGAGCTTTGGGAACCCAGGGCCCCAAGCTGAAGTCTCACCCAGCAAGACCAGCACAAATGTGAGGGCAGCCAATGTAAGAGGAGTGAGGGAGACAGGCCACAACCATGAGGCTGAGAGGACTGCACCCCCATCGGAATTCCCCTTCAGCAGTTCAGAGACAACCTCTGTTTGGAAACCTGAGCCCTAGCTGAGATTGGGAGGAGGAAGAGGCATAGGCCAGGCCAGAGTTGATAAATTTCCCCCAAATACCTTTGTGCTTCCTCTGTCCGTTAGGCCTCTGCTCAAATGCCAGCTTCTCAGAGAAGCCTGTCATGACCACCTTCTTCCCTCTCTATCTAGCCCCTTTCCTGCTTTTCACCTGGCGGTGTATCATATATCAGTTTTTCTGTCTCTCCCTATTATAATATGAGCACCTTGAAGATAGTACTGCATCCATCTTATTCACCACTGGGTGTCTAGCATCTTAAACAGCACTTGGCACATTCCCACCACAGGGCCTTTGCACCTGCTGTTTCCTCTGCCTGGAATGATCTTTCCCCAGACATCTTTGTGACTCCTCTCCTCCTTCAGGTCTATATTCAAATATCACACCCTGGTGAGGCTTCTGGCCACGCCATGCACGCGTTTCTTATTCTATTTACCTCCCTTGCTACTCTAACATGCAACACACTTTGCTTCATCCCATTTATTTTCTATCGCCCCCTTTTAGAGTGCCAGTTCCACAACAGCAGGGGTTGCTGTCTATCTTCACTGCTGGGCCCCAGAACAGTGGCTAACACACAGTAGGTGTTCAATAAATGTTTGTCAAATGAAAGCAAAGGCAAATAATGATCATTTCAGTGAATGTTAAATGTTGTGAATAAAATAGAATAGGAGAGGCAACAGTTTTGGGATACTCTACTCCGTAGAATAGGCACTACTGTCAGCACTCTGACAGTAAGGAAACTGAGGCACAAAGTTCTCTGGCCAAGGTCATACAGCGTATGAATGGAGGGATTGGGATTTGAACCCAGGCAGTTCTTGATTGAAGATCACAGTCACATCTGATCTTCCTCAATATCCTGAAGATCTACTTTGCTGATATCTCTCAAATCTTGGAGCCTAGACTAGGAGGAACCAACCCACAGGGGATGCAAGATGACTTTCACCTCCTTTTCCCCTACTAGCTGTTGTTGGATATTAGGAAGTATCCAAATCACCTGGAAGAACCTATTAAAATGCAGGTTCTGAGGCTCTGCGGTGAGAGATGCTGATTGAGTAGGTCTGTAGTGACCCACTCAATGCACATTCTCCATCAAGCATGGCCAGGCATTGACTTGGGACCATATTCTGAGAAAGTCCTAGACTCCAGAATCTCAGTAGAATTTTTTGCACGGATGGAACTATGCCATATCTGCCCTGCCCACTTGTGGGCTATTTAGCACTTGAAATGTGGCTAGAGTGAAGCAGGAACTAAATATTAACTTTAATTAATTTAAATGCAAATAGCCACGTGTGGCTGTTAACAATTCTACCTTATGCATCTCTGCTTTCTGCAGCCTCTGGGCAGCCGAACTCTCTTGGCATTATGCTGCCAATACAACAAAAAATCCTGTCTCACCATCATTATCATGATGATGACATGGTAGCTTCCACATATCACTTCATGATTTTTGGAACATTTCTTTTAATAATGATATCAGCTGCAAATGACAGCACAAAATATTAGTAACTTAAGAAAGAAAAACGGATTTCACATATAAAAGGGTTTCAGAAGAAATTGGTCCTGGGTAAGAAGGACAGATCCCTGTTTACTAGGAGTCCAGGCTCCTGTCTGTCCATCTATCCGTCCGTCCGTCCGTCCATCCATCCATCCATCCATCCACCTACCTAAATACTTTCTGTGTTTCCTAAGAACAAGGCATCCTCCTATATAACTTCAGTAAAATTATCAAAATCAGAAAATCTATAAACTTTAATCAGATTTCACCAATTGTTCTATTACTGACCTTCACAGCAGAAGAAAATCCCAGACCACGTGTTGCATTCAGTTATCTTTTCAGTCTCTGTCACTCAGAAAAATTTCTGAAACTTTATCTTTCATGACCTTGACATTTTTGAAAAAGACTGGTCAGTTACTTGGTAGAATGTCTTTCAATTTGGATTTGTCTGATATTTCGTCATGATTACATTAAGACTATGCATTTTTGGGCAGAAATACTACGAAGTAATGTTTTTGTCAGTTAGTCCCATTGCTAGCCATGTTAACTTTGATCACTTGGTGGTATCTGTCAAGTTTCTCCACTTTAAGTATTTCCCCTTTTGTCATTATTAAGTACCTTGTGGGGTGGTACTTTGAGATACTGTATATATCCTATTACTAAGCAAACTTTTACTCTTTTAGCATCCATTCTTGTCTGAATCAATTATTACTCATTGGCTGTCTTTAAGAAAATTGGAGGACATCACATTTCATTTGTAAATATGCCACTTTTTATCTTTAAAACTACAGTATCATGATTATACTTGTCTAAAGTAACAGTGTTAAGTTTCCCCCATCTGTTTCAGTTTTAACATTTCGTTTATTTGAATCAGAATTCAAACAAGGTCCCATTTAGTAAATAGATTTCTGAAGCATTGTTTCAAAGCGGCAATTGTGGTATAAGTATTGAGTGCATTCTTTAAAGAGAAACATGAAACAGGTTAATACTGTCACCACTTTGGTGGAGAACAAGAATGCTCACCTGGTTTCATCGCCTGTAAAATGGATGTGTTAATAATCCCAACCTGGAATGCAAAACGGTACGACCACTTTGGAAAACTGTTTGGCATTTTCTTACAAAGGCAAACACAAACTTACTATATGAACCAGAAATTTGACTCCAGGTATATACCGAAGAGAAGTGAACATGTATGTCCACAATAAAAATTTTATGCAAATGCTCAGGCAGCATTTTCCATAATAGCCCCAAAGTGGAAACAACTCAAATGTCCATCACCTGGTGAATGGATAAACAAATGTGGTTCATCCATTCAATGGAATAAGACTCAGTAATGAAAAGGAACACAATATTGATACACCCAATAACATGGATGAAACTTAATTTTGCTGGGTGAAAGAAGACAGACACAAAAGATCACATATGGTTCCATTACGTGAAATGTCCATAAGAGGCAAATCTGTAGAGACAGAAAGTAGATTAGTGGTTGCCTGGGGCTGGAGGTAGGAACAGGGATTAACTATAAACAGGCATGAGGGCTTTTATTGGGGTGATGAAAATATTCTAATACTGGATTGTGGCAATAGTTGCACAACCTGGCAAATTTACTAAAAATTTAATTTCTACACTTAAAAGGGGTGAAATTTTTGTGGTATGTAAACTTTACTTCAATAAGCTTGTGAAAAAAGAATTAGGAGCTCTCAAAATACATATATATTGAATGGTCTATTTTATTCCTACCCTCAGAGATCTCACATTCTAGCAGGAGAGACAGTCTGTAAGAATAAATATATAATACAATGTTAGAAAGTTTCCATTATGGAAAACAGTATGGAGGTTCCTCAAAAGATTAAAAATAGAACTACCATATGATCCAGCAACCCCACTTCTGGGTATATATCCAAAGGAAATGAAAACAGTGTCTTTAAGAGATATCTGCACCCCCACGTTCATTGCAGCACTATTCATAGTAGCCAAGATAGGTAAATAAAGAAAATGTGATATACACACACACAATGGAATATTATTCAGCCATAACAAAGGTAATCCTGCCATTTGCAACCATAGGGGTGAACTTGGGGGACAATAAGCTAAGTGAAATAAGCCAGACACAGAAAGGCAAATACTGTATGAGCTCATTTATATGTGGAATCTGAAAAAATCGAACTCAGCAAATCAGAGAGTAGAATGGTGGTTGCCAGGAGCTGGGGGATGGAGGGATTGGAGAGATGTTAGTCAAAGGGCACACACTTCCAGTCATAAGATGAATAAGTTCTGAGGATCTCATGTATAGCGTGGTGATTATAGTTAATAATACTGTATTGCATAATTGGAATTTGCTGAGACAAGTGTTCTCACTACACACAGAAAATAGTAACTAAGTGAGGTGATGGATGTGTTAATTACGGGGATCGTGGTAAACATTTCACAATGTATACATATAGCAAATCGTCATTTGGTACACCTTAAATATATGCAATTTTTATTTGTCCATTATACCTCAGTAAAGCTGGGGGAAAAATGCTTCTTAAATTTTCACAAGTGGGGAGCTTGTGAGAAAATACAGCTTCCTGGGCCCTACCACCCCAGAGAATCTGATTTCAGCGCCCAGGACTCTGCATTTTTACTCTGCGCCACTTCTGATGTGAACCATCCATGACAGCATTTTTGTTTTGTTTTGTTTTTAAATTTTATTGGGGAATATTGGGGAACTGTGTGTTTTTCCAGGACCATGAGCTCCAAGTCAAGTTGTTGTTTTCAATCTAGTTGTGGAGGGTGCAGCTCACTGGCCCATGTGGGAATCGAATTGGCGACCTTGGTGTCATGAGCACTGCGCTCTAACCAACTGAGCCAACCGGCTGCCCATGACTTACAGTTTTTAAAATACTGGTTTGAGGCTGACTTAGGGCTGTAAGATATTGCCTAGAGGAAATAAAACACAAGGTCATTGCTTTGTCATTTCCTTCTGGCTAAATCAGTCATTCTTATCCAGGGTGATTCCACACCCCCAAGGGGAACATCTGGCAGTGTCTGGGGACATTTTTGGTTGTCCCACCAGAGGGTAGGGGTGCTACTGGCATCTAGTGTATAGAGGTCAGGGATGTTGCTAAGCTCCGCAATGCACAGTCAGGACAGTCTCCCCTGACAATGGATTATTAGGCCCCAAATGTCAGTAGTGCTCAGGTGGAGGAACAGCAGGTGCCCTTCTGGCTCCTTCCACCCGGTCAGCTGGTTCAGGACTGCTAGGCCACAGCTGGGAGACTGAGGAAACTTCTAGAGACATCCTGAGTGCCCTGGTTGGAGACACTCTCTGTCCACGTCTGTTTGCCAGGTAGCTTTAATAACTTGGTGATTGTCTTTGGAGAGGCAGTTGTGGTTAATTTGTGGTTATTTCCTGAGAGGAGGCGTTTCACGTGAAGTCTCTCAGATTTAATGGCTGGGGCAGGCCCAGTTCTCATCCCTGCTCGGTGTGGCGTGGACGATTTTCTTTGCAGTTCAGGAGCGGATGCGGTTGTGTTTTTCACTTCTTGTTCCAGAAGGTGGGTGACTCACCCAGGTCTCCCTACTGTTTTTTGTCTAGGGCCTGGTGGCTATAACAGGCTGTGGCCATGGGACTCAGGGAGACTGATGAGGGCTGGCTAGGCTGAGGGAGGCAAAGTGGGATATACATAAATGTCTTGAAAGGAAGGGAGAAAGGAAGCCCCAGCTTGAAGTGGGTGAGAGAAGTGGGGTGAATTTACATAAACAAAATCAGGCGGTATGTACTATTTTATGCTTGGCTTCTTTCATGCAGCATAATGTTTTTGAGATTTGTTTGTAGTTTTGCATGGAGTTGTAGAGTGTTCATTCTTGAGGCTAAATAACAGGATTCTGCAAACTACGGTCTGTGGGCCTAATTCACCCCACAGCCTGTCTTTGTATGGACTGAGCTAAAAATAGTTTTCACATTTTTAAGTGGTTGGGAAAAAATGAAAAGAAAACTGTATTTTGTGACATGTGGAAATAGCATGAAATTCTAGTTTCAGTGTCAATAAAGTTTTATTGGAGCATAGCTGTGCCCACTCATTTACAAAATCATCTGTGGCTGCTTTCACACTACCATAGCAGTGATGAGTTGTGACAGAGAGTATGGCCCACAAATCCTAAAATATTTACTATCTGACCTTTTACAGAAAAGGTTTGTGGCCCCAGTGTATCGTATTCCACTGTATGAAATAGGTAACTGCTTATTGTTCTATTGGTATTGGAGGTTTATGTGGTCTTCAGTTTTTGGCTACTGTGAATAAAGCTGCTATGAACATTTTTGTACGTGTCATTTGGTGGATATGAGCACTTATTCCAGGAGTGGTGCTGGGTCAGAGGGCAGGTGTGTGTTTACCTTTAGAAGATGAGCCCAAATTGTTTTCCAAAGTGACGATACAATTTTGGATTCCCCCGCAATACAGGAGAGTTCTGGTATTGCTAACATTTGCCAATTTTCCTTTTTTTGTTTAAGCCATCTTGGTGTGGGTGGAAACTGACATTGCATTGAGGTTTCATTTTGCATTTTCCTGATGACTAATGCAGTTAAGCAGCTTTCTGTGTGGGTCTTGGACATTTGGATTATTCTCTTTGGTGATGTGCCTGTTCAACTTTTTTTGTCTACTTAATAAAAAGGGGATTGTCTGTCTTTTTCTTATTAATTTGAAGGAGTTCTATGTGTATTGTAGATACGAGTCCTTGGTTGATGACAGATAATCTGTGGTTTGTCTTTGAGTATTATCTTTTGATGAACAAATTCATTTTAATACAGCCTTCATATTTTCCTTGATGCTTAATGTGCTTTGTGTCCTGTTAAAGAAACACTTGCCTACCCCAAACTCACAAAGGTGTTTTATGTCTTATTTAAAAGCTCTCTTGACTTTGCTTTCCCATTAAGATCTACAAGATGTTTGTAATTAAGTTTTGTATACGGTGTGAGGAAAGGATCAAGGTTCACTTTCTTCCATATGACCGTCCAACAGACCCAGCATCATTTATTGAGAAGACCATCCTTTCCCCACTGCTCTTCCAGTTGTTTTTGTTTGACATAAATAACACAGCCATACGGTCCGGCATTCCAAAAGGGCAAAAAGATATTCAGAAAAATTCTTCCTGCCCACAGCTCTCACCCTGCTAGTTAACATTCCTTATCTCCAGGAAGTTATCCATTTCTGGTTTCTTTCCCAAGGTTTTATGTATAGAGGAGTAAATACACATAATACACCCCTTTTTTAATATAAGCAGTAGCACACTATGCATTCTGTTCTACATCTTGCATTTTATTTTCATTTACAGATAGGAAACAATTTCTGATATTATATGGGTAAATATCCTTTTGGTTTGTTTTTTGTGTGTGGCATCTATCACTATGTAAATGGACCACAATTTCTTTAGCTCATCACTGGAGAACTAGGTTCTTTCCTCTTTTGCTATAGTCAAGTCTCAGTGAATAGCTGTGTCGACTTCTCATTTTGCACATGTGGGTGAGTGAATCTTAGCAGAGATTTTTGGAAGTAGAATAGCTGAATAAAAGGATATGTGCATTGGTTTTTTGATAGATATTTGCAGACTGAGCATTTAATGTGGGGGAACAGGCATTGTATCCTCGTCCTTGAATGCTCCCTAAGTCTTTATTACATGGCAGCTGTATCCTGGGCAGTTTGTTGGGCATAGGTGGGGGTATGACTGACATAAACCATCACCCTAAAATATGTGATTGTCAGTTGGAGTAAAGACTCTGGAAGAAAGAGCTGTGGAGGAGGAAAGGAAAGGCTCCTTGGAGGAGGTGATGGTTGAGCCACAATAGGAAGAATGATTAGATTCTCCAAGCAGGGAAGTGGGCACATGGAGCAGCTGGGCTTTCCAGGCTAAGGGTACAGCAAGTACAGAAGCCTTGCAAAAATTATCTAGGGCTGCATAACAAAAATCTCCAAAGTCTAGTGGCTTAGAACAACACCCAAGTATTATCCGTCAGGGTTTCTGTGGGTTGGGAATTTGGGAGTGGCAAAACTGAGCAGCTCCAGGTTGAGGCCTCTCATGAAGGTAGAGTCAGATATTAGCTGCGGCTGAGTAATTGAAAGCTTGACTAGGGCTGGAGGAATCACTTCCAAAGTGGTTCACTCACCTGGCAGACAAATTGGTTCCTCTTCCCGTGGGCTTCCCTGAAGGGCTGCTTGAGCATCCTTACAATGTGGTGGCTGTATTCCCCCATGAGCACAAGCTGGTGTTGTAATGGCTTTTATGACCTAGTCTTAGAATGGCTTTTATGACCTAGCCTCATGTACCTTTGCTTCTACCATATTCTCTTGGCCACACAGACTGGCCTTGGTTCTGTAGGAGAGGGATTCCACAAGGGCATGAATCCTGGAGGTGGGGAATGTTAGGGGCCCACTTGGAGGCTGGCTACCACAAGTCTTAGGCAGGAAGAGGCTGGGAGTATCCAGGATGGCGTTCAGCTGGGGTGAGCAAAGGAGTGAGTGGCAAAAGCTGATGTGGACAGGGCTATGAGCATAGGGGTGAGGTTTATCCTGAGAGCACTGAGAAGCCATTCAGGTGTGTGCGATAGGGTGTGGAGGAAGTCAGAGGATCAGATTTGGATTCCAAGAAGATCCTTCCCACTGCTGTGTAGAGAATAGGAGGGGAGAGGGCTGAGTGGCAGCCCGGGAAGGGGGCTGGGCAGCTGTCTAGGAGAGAGGTGGAGGTGACCTGCCCAGAGCAGATCAGCTAACTGACTTAAGGGTTGTTTGAAGGAAAAACCCACCAAGCTTGGCATCATGCCCCAAATGTGACCTCAAACAGAAAGCGATCAGCTTGCTCAAGGGCCTCGCAAGTTGCAGGCAGGTCTACCCATCACACTCCAGTGTGGTTTCCCCAGATCAGTTCCTGGTCCCTCAAGCCCAGAGAGAGAGTTTGCAAAGCCTGTGCTTGTGTTCTTCCGGGCTGGACTCCGGTCTGGGGTAAGAGTGGCAAAGTATCTCCATTAAACCCTCGAGTGCTGCTTCTACCGCTGGGGGCCTCTGCTGGGCCTGGCCCCAGGAGAGCTGGGTGGCTGTGACTAATTCCCCAGCATGTGGTGTGACTCAGCACTGGCCTTCTGACTGACCATAGCTCAGGACACGTGGCCACCCCTCCACTAGCCCTGGTGCTT